>NC_090301.1:7512500-8762500 GCF_039906515.1 Pseudorca crassidens | reverse complement strand
GTGTTTTCATTACTGCCAATTTCAAGTGTTAGCTCCGAGAGGTGTTTTTGAAGTTTAGAGCCAGAAAGAAGCGGAACCAAGTATACTTGCGAACACAGTGCAGTAACTAAGGCTGCCCTGGCTGTGAGCTTGGAGACAGTCTGGCTGAGACTAGGCTTCAGGATTTAGCATCTTCACCAGGCTGGACTCACACCTCGGCTCTGAATGTGGTCTCCAGACCACAGGTTCGTTATTCTTGGGAAAGTCAGGTCTATATCCCACTGGAACAATCCATTCAAGAGTGAGAGACGAGAGTACAAGAAGGAAAAGGCAGAACCAAGCCCAGAAGGACCCATCTTCCTACAGTGGCCGTCTGGTCCGTGCAGCTCATTGGTGCCAGGAGTCTAGGACCAGGTGAAAGGTCCTGAGCTTTCCAGACACCACTGTGGTCTCCATTCATCCCACCCCCACCTCCAGAGGACAACCACTCTCCCACTTGCCATGAAGCCTGGTGGGTTACAGGTAGAGTTAGTAGCCAGGATCCAGAGAACTGAACTGACAAATCCAGTCATAAAATTCATGCGGAACACCGAAGTACAGCCTCTTCTGCCTCCGGCCTGGGGTCTCAGGCTCAGTACCTTGTCAGGCAGGGAAGTAAACTAGGCCTGCAGCCACTGGTAACCCATTGGAGGAAGGACAGCTCTTCACACTGCTCCTGCAAGTTCTGACTTTACCAGCAAACTCAGGAAGATCCTATCTCCCCAGGCAACTCCTCCTTTGCATATGCAGAAACAGCATATATGCTTATAATATGCAAATTATATGCGTTATCACACCTCACACAGCCAGTCACGGGTCCACAGTGAAGTGAGAAGGGATGGAAAAGGAGCCCATCTGAGCATGGGGCTGAATCCCACATCAACACCCAACAGCCAGAATCGCCCCCTCCCCAACGCTGCCCCCTGAGCTGCCATGCCCCTCCCCGCAAGGCCATATCCTCAAGGCAAGAGGAGGCTGCAGAGCATGGAACAGTGGCCCCTGGCATTGAGAATAAGGTTACGTGTTTACCTCATGCAAACCAGCTCCCTGGAAACCTGCAGGGGACAATTGACTCAACACACACATCCCAGAATCCTCGCCGGCTCTTGGCAAATGTGCCTTCCCCCACTGGCTCAGCCGCAGCTGCCGGGATGCCGTGTGCCTCCTTTCTCTTCTCCCTTCTGTACTGTTCACATGGAGCAGCAAACACAGAAAGACTTTATTCACAGGCTCCAAGGCTCGGCCTTCTTTTGAGAGCTTTCCGAATATGCAAATTCCTCAGTGTTGGATTCTTCTTCTCAAGGGCTTGAAAGTTGTGTACTCCCACTGTGCACAGTTAAGCAGGTCAAGACTTCCCTGGGCAGGAGCTTCCTTAAAAATAATTCTTCATGACATTTTTTTTTCTTAAATTCCATATATATGTGTTAGCATACGGTATTTGTCATTCTCTTTCTGACTTACTTCACTCTGTATGACAGACTCTAGGTCCATCCACCTCATTACAAATAGCTCAATTTCATTTCTTTCTATGGCTGAGTAATATTCCATTGTATATATGTGCCACATCTTCTTTATCCATTCCTCCGATGATGGACACTTAGGTTGCTTCCGTGTCCCGGCTATTGTAAATAGAGCTGCAATTTTGGTACATGACTATTTTTGAATTATGGTTTTCTCAGGGTATATGCCCAGTAGTGGGATTGCTGGGTCATATGGTAGTTCTATTTGTAGTTTTTTAAGGAACCTCCATACTGTTCTCCATAGTGGCTGTACCAGTTCACATTCCCACCAGCAGTGCAAGAGGGTTCCCTTTTCTCCACACCCTCTCCAGCATTTATTGTTTCTAGATTTTTTGATGATGGCCATTCTGACTGGTGTGAGATGATATCTCATTGTAGTTTTGATTTGCATTTCTCTAATGATTAATGATGTTGAGCATTCTTTCATGTGTTTGTTGGCAGTCTGTATATCTTCTTCGGAAAAAATGTCATGAAGAACCTAGGGATAAGACAGGAATAAAGACACAGACCTACTAGAGAATGGACTTGAGGATATTGGGAGGGGGAAGAGTAAGCTGTGACAAAGCGAGAGAGTGGCATGGACATATATACACTACCAAACGTAAGGTAGATAGCTAGTGGGAAGCAGCCGCATAGCACAGGGAGATCAGCTCAGTGCTTTGTGACCGCCTGGAGGGGTGGGATAGGGAGGGTGGGAGGGAGGGAGACGCAAGAGGGAAGAGATATGGGAACATATGTATTTGTATAACTGATTCACTTTGTTATAAAGCAGAAACTAACACACCATTGTAAAGCAATTATACTCCAATAAAGATGTAAAATAATAATAATAATAATTCTTGCATTTAAAGGAGAAACTTCTGAAACTGCCATAAAGCAGAACTTGCAGCTGCGAAGTCAGGCTTGACGAAAAAGGGCCGGAGCCCAGCTTCACCTCGTTGTGGGTACGCAGGTGGAAACCCCCTACTTTTGCTGTCTGTGCCCTGCTCCCACCTTCGCCTGGCCTCCTTCATTCAGAGCTGCCCTGTGCCTGTGTGCACGCTAGTCCTGGGTGACTAGAGACTCAAACCAAGACAGTTGTCGCCCAGAAGCTCAAATCCAGGGAGCTGGACGAGCCTCTAAATGAGCCGGTTCTCCTCTCTCCAGGGGCCCTGGGCCTGCCTGCTCCCTTCACCCCTAGAACGAGGAGGTTCCGATCTCAGCCCCTCCTGGACAGAGCAGATCCCAACTGGCATGACTGTTGTGTCAGTAAGCAGCAGGCGTTTCAAGGTTTGTCGTCCTGTCTGAGCTCCTCCACGGTGGCATTTCAAAGACTAGGTCCCTTCCCCCGAGCTTCTGGTTCACCCTCTGTCCAGGTCTCCCTGCAGGACGGGGTGCCCTCTCCTCCCTCAGGCATCAGACAGGGTTCAAGCTGAAATAACTAAGGCAAACAGGATTCCTCTCTCCTGCCACTACCTTTCCCACCCCCGCCAAGAGATCCCTTGGTTAAAATGGGACACTTTTTCTCGATTATATAGGATTTCACACCGTATATTTGTTACACGCTCTTGTCACTTCTCACAGAAATCGTTCCATGCAAGATCTCATGTTAACAGCTGCATGATGTGCCGTCACATGACTGTTTCTTTTTTCGTTTTAAATTTTTATTGGAGTATAGTTGCTTTACACTGTTGTGTTAGTTTCTGCTGTACAGCAAAGTGAATCAGCTATATGTATACATACGTCCCCTCTTGTTTAGATTTCCTTCCCATTTAGATCACCACAGAGCACTGAATAGAGTTCCCTGTGCTATACAGTAGGTTCTCATTAGGTATCTATTTTAGACATAGTAGTGTATATATGTCAGTCCCAATCTCCCAATTCATCCCACCCCCTCTTCCCCGCCTTGGTAACCATAAGTCTGTTCTCTACAACATGATTGTTTCCTTTTTTTTTTCTTAAAGTCTTTATTGAATTCGTTACATATTGCTTCCGTTTTATGTTTTTTGGTTTTTCGGCCGTGAGGCATGTGGGATCTTAGCTCCCCGACCAGGGATCGAACCCACACACCCCTGGTATTGGAAGGCGAAGTCCTAACCACTGGACCACCAGGGAAGTCCCTCCACAACATGACTGTTTCTTAATTGATCAAATGAGCCTCTGCAGGTTCTGCATAGTGCTGGCTCCCAGTACTGCTCAGTGAACACTGGCTATGATACCCATCAGAGTCATTGACAGGGAAGGGGCTTAGACATAAGGGAAACAGGGCCTCGTGATCTGCAGTCTACAGGTCGGGCAGGCTCTGGGGTGAGCTTAATCCAAAGATCCCACTTCTTTCTTTCTCCCCACTCTGCCTTCCATGAAGTCAGCTTCATACTAAGATTAACTCTCCTTGCGGTTGTGAGATGGCTGCCAACAGCACCTGTTACTGAACCAAACTTAGGTCCACTGGCTTGCGCAGTAAAGCCAGTCTGCTTGCCACCAGGTTGTGGTGAAGGAGAGTGCAGCGTTTATTGTAAGGCACCAGACAAGGAGTTGGGGGCAGCTAACGCTCAAAGAACCCGAACTCCCCGATAGGTTTCAGGGAAGCAGTTTTTAAAATTTTTTATTGAAGTATAGTTAGTTTACAATGTTGCATTAGTTTCTGCTGTACGGCAAAGTGAATCAGTTATACATATACAATATCCACTCTTTTTTCGATTCTTTTCCCATATAGGTCGTTACAGAGTATTGAATAGAGTTCCCCTGTGCTATACAGCAGGTCCTTATTAGTTATCTATCTTAGATATAGTAGTGTGTATATGTCAATCCCAATCTCCCAATTTATCCCTCCCCCCTCCCCAAGGAAGCACTTTTAATGGCAAGGTAAGGGAGGGGAGTCACAGGGTATGCGGTCAGCTCATACACAATTCTCTGATTGGTTGATGGTGAGGTAACAGGGTGGTGTCCCTGGGGTTAACATTATCAATCCTCAGGCTCCAGTAGGTCTGGAGGCTACCTGCCCATGGTCAACAAGTACTTAACTTCTTCCATTTAGTGGGGGTTTTAGCATCTGTAGAACAACTCAGGAAATGTGCATCAAATACTATTATCTAGGTACTTCAGGGAGAAACTAAAGATTCTGTGATTGCCACATGACTGATTTACTGTTTAAATTCTTACCAGTTCTCCTGGCCCAACTGCTATTTATGTCACTACACGTTCACATTCTTTCAGTCATTAGTTCTTGAGCCAGGCTTTTGTAACTGAGGGGAAGCCGACAGCTTTTCTACAAACAAGAGGCAGGCAGAGGACATGGGGGGAAGGGTCTGTCCCAGGAAGGCCCCATGGCCTTAAACACCCAGGGCCACAAAGGGTGGCAGAATATGCTACCCCAAAATATGCCACTTTGGCATAAGGGTTGCTTTGAGCTAAAAACACTTAAAACACAGATGATGCAAGAAGGACATTCTAATCTCCCCTTTCCTTCCTGAAAATAGGAGATAAAAGGTCCCACATAAAAGAAGTCCTCCCTGTACCAGAAAGAAAGTAGCATTCTTATCATCAAGGACAAAACGTTAAGACTGAGATAATTCTACACAAACAGACCTTGTTAAAATAATTCTTACCTTCCTTTAGCCTCCCCACACAGTTTATTAACTTTTCCACAATTGCCTCTCTTTGTCCAACCTAACATAAAAGCAGGTAGGTTTTGCCATTTCTTGAGATGTTCATTGCCTTATGAAGGCTCCCATGTCATATAAAATTTGTATAAATGTGGATGCTTTTCTCTTGTTAATCTGTCTTATGTCAGTTTAAATCTTAGGCCCAGCCGAAAAACCCTGAGAGAGTACAGGGAAAACGTTGCCTCCCCTACAGATACAATGGGTCTTTGTCAACATGCAGAGAAAGTGCCCACAAGCCTGTGCATTTCCCAGCACTCCAAGCAGGAGTCCTATAATTCACTCTAATTGGACCACCTTGGGTTACATGACCGCCAGCGATGGGGAGGGACGGGAGTGTGCCGACTGGCTTAGGCCACCCAGGGCCCACTCGTGAGTTGGATTGGTTTAGTTTCCCCTAAAGTGACTAGACTGCATGAGGGAAGGCAGACGATCTGAGTGAAAATTGGGTTATTTTAATAAGCAAGCACAGAATGCTGAGGAGGTGATCAACATGCACATTCTCAATATTGGGTTTTTCCTTTTTTAACACGTCGCCTACTGATGGATATATACATTTTTCCTATCTTTCGCTTTTATAAACAGTACTACAATGAACGTCCTTAAACATACCTACCCTTTTGCACAGGATTCCTAATACTCTCTTCAAACTTGGGCTACACCTCTCTCTCCACGTTTGGGGCCCCCAAAACAAGCTGCCTGACACCTTTACTGTCGTCACCTCCACAGCTTGAGTAATGAAGACAGAAATGAGTCAGGCTGGCTTCTAGGGTTGGGAAAAGTGATGCCTGATTCTCACTGCACAGCGGCCCAATTATGGCCAGGGAGTACTCCCCTAGGGCCACAAAGCCTGGTCAGATACCTTCACTGGTCCACCTGCCATGTGTCTTTAGATTAATTCTGTGAACTACAAAGACCAGCTAGGTCCCTGCCACACACCTGACAAATATTGGTGAGGCAGAGGCGTAAAAACGCGATGCTCTCTCGTTCAAAAAGTTGAGGCGAAAGAGGGACATATAGTCCATAGCTCTAACAAAAAAGTCTTTCTACATACTGATTCAGTTGCACCTCACAAATTTTGGTGTTTTATTTTTACTTTTATTCAATTCAAAATGTTTCCCAATTTCACTTGTGTTGTTTTCATTTGTCCCACAGGTTACTTAGAAAGTGTGTTGCTCCATTCCCATATATTTGAGGAATTTCTAGATATCTTATTACTATTGAATACCTCAGATAACATACTCTGTGTGTTTTCTGTCCTTTGAAATTGATTGATGCTTGTTTTATGTTTTTTTATACAATCTGATGATCTCTGTTTTTCACATGTAAGTATTTGGTGCGTTGATATAAATAATTATTAACAAGGTTAGATTTCAGTCTACCATCTTGGTTTAGTTTTCTATGTCTCCCATCTGTTCTTTTTTTCTATTCATCCCTTCTCTGTCGTATTTTGGGTAAGTTGATTATCATTTAGTTTGCCATTTATTTCATCTGTTAATTTTTTTAGCTAAGCTTCTTGGTGTCAGTTCTAGTGTTTTCTTCCTGGAAACTGAAACATTCATTTTAACTTACCCATGTTATTGGGCTCAAGCCTGCTTACCACCCCCTGCTGTTACCTCCTACTTGTGAAATGTCTGTCCCTCACTCACACCATTTCTCCAGTCCCGGGAGCTGTTCATTCATGCATTCATCTCTCAGATACACACTTAATGAGTACCAGGATGTTGCAGGAAGAGGATGCCAAGTCTCAAACAAGGCATAAATAGGAAGAGAGTTGGTTCCTTCCACCACCAGAAGTGATGAGGCAGTACAATCATTATCTCTAGCACCAGTGTGAGAGGATGCTGTCACTGTAGAAAATAAGGCCATTATAAGGATGAAGCCAGACGCTCTCTTCGATCATCTCCCAAGCAGTCCTGGTCAGCCAGACCTGAATGTGAACAAGTCAGGCTTCCTGCACAAAATGATTACCCAGGTACAGGCAGAAGTCATTGAACTGGAAAAGCCAGAAAGATTATGGGCGACTTGGAGCCAATTTTCCACACTAGTGCATCTGAGGAGGATTTAAGAGCATCTTGAAATCGTAAGACCAGTGCACACGGCCTGTATGTGTCCGGTTGTGCACAGAGGTGCTTTTTATAAGTACTAAAAAGTTCCCAACATTAGGGCACTGATGAAAATAAAGTATCGTTAGTCATATACATGATACTATTTAGCCTTTTGAAATGAAATGTCAGTCTATAGATGTCGACATGGAAAGATATCCAGGATCTGTGGTTCCATGAGAAAAGCAGAGATCCGAACACTGTGCGCTGTGTGACGCTCTCTGTACAGATGGGTTATGGTAGAGTAGATCTATGGTAGGAGGCATGGAGTACGGATCGTGTCTGGTTTTGAATTCTGTCATATTCCAAGACATAATACAGGGATTTATATATACTAGGCCCTCAATAAATATTTGTTGAATATAACAAACACTTTGTTAAAAACCTGGAAGGTTAACCCCCTAGCTGTTAATAGTAGGATGGTGGGTGATATTTTTTTCTTTTTTATTGTCTTTATTTTCTGTTTCTTCTGCAAGAAACATCCTGAGAAGGGGATTGATCACTGCCTTCAGAATTACACTGTAATACATACATTCCTCTGTAAGCACACGCTGGGTTTTCAGGTCCCTGGTGTATGTGTTGATGGCTGAGGGAGCTGGAGGCCGGTGGAGGCTCCGATCAGCTTCAGTGACTACAGATTGTTCTTCTCAAGTTTGCCTCTCAGACAAACTAGTGACTTTCTGACGTTGATCTGTACCAGATCCATGCCCAAAGAGGAAAAAAAAAAAAAGCTTAAAAACTCAAAGTTCTTAGAATTCTTCAAGAGGATTCTAAAGCTCCATGAGGATGTGAGTTTCTGAGTCTCACTCCATATCCAGAGAATAAAGATAAGCTCATAACTATTGTGTCGGGTGTCAAGTAAACATCAGATGGAAGAAGGGGAGGGAGTTTTTTGTGGTTTTTAATTTATTTTTGGTTGCATTGGGTCTTTGCTGCCGTGCGCAGGCTTTCTCTAGTTGCGGTGAGCGGGGGCTACTCTTCATTGCAGTGTGTGGGCTTCTCATTGTGGTGGCTTCTCTTGTTGTGGAGCATGGGCTCTAGGTGCGTGAGCTTCAGTAGTTGTGGCACATGGGCTCAGTAGTTGTGGCTCGTGGGCTCTAGAGCGCAGGCTCAGTAGTTGTGGCGCATGGGCTTAGCTGCTCCACGGCATGTGGGATCTTCCCGGACCAGGGCTCGAACCCATGTACCCTGCGTTGGCAGGGGGGGTTCTTAACCACTGCACCACCAGGGAAGCCCCAGAAGGGGAGTTCTGAAAGAATGCAAGTGGGTGAAAATTCTTTCTACCACAGGAATCACAGAAGTGGTGGCAAAATGATTATTCTCAAAGACAAATAAAAACTTTCAATTCGATAAAACACCTGAGCTCCCCAGATTAGAGAATGGTACAGAGTTCAGTATAAGTCCAAGGGAAAACATTTTAAATATTTTATGTGTATCTTTATTTTTATCTTGCCCTGACTAAAAAATAGAGAAAAAAAAATTAAGCTTGCTTGCAAAATACGTTAATAAAATATTTTTTTAAGAAGTCACAGAGGACATTAGGAAGAAGAGAGAATTAGCTTAGGAGGAATAATGTGAAGCCAGGGATAAGATTAATACACAAAATGCTTGCCATGAAAGTGCTCCACACTTGCTAGTTATGAGCCACAATTTGACTCTGAGCTTCCTAGCAGCCCATGCAAAGAAAGAAACAAGAACAGCTGTTTTACTCACAATGTCCATTAGGTTAAAAACAAATCAGGGGGCTTCCCTGGTGGCGCAGTGGTTGAGAGTCCGCCTGCCGATGCAGGGGACACGGGTTCGTGCCCTGGTCTGGGAAGATCCCACGTGCCGCGGAGCAGCTGGGCCCATGAGCCATGGCCACTGAGCCTGCGCGTCCGGAACCTGTGCTCCACAACGGGAGAGGCCACAACAGTGAGAGGCCCGCATACCCCCGCCCCCGCCCCAAAAAGACAAATCAGGTGCTTAATTCCAAGACCAGAAAAGAATTTCTTCCATGTGTTTCCATAGTGAACAAGGGGTCCCACTGAACACACAGATCTGGCAATGAAACTCGTGTTTCCATGCACTCACTGAGCCCATCCTTCTGAATCTTTGATCCATCCCTCTGGGCAAGAGAAGTGCTGGCTGGGAACTGGTCTGATCAAGAAATGTTATCATAAGATTAATATTTAGTGGTCACCTCGTTCTATACCAGGCTCCCTGTGGACAATGTTCATGAAGTCACCCACTGTTCATATCCCCAAAACACACTTCCTAGATCTCATCAGCTGGAGACTAAGGGGCTGAGAAAGTGCACAGAATGAGACGTATAGGTACAGGAGCGGGGAGTCCATGGTGAGCACCGGCCCTCAGGTCCAGCCCCATGGACACAGCTGGCATTGTATTTGACAGTCTGTAAAGGGTGCTCACTCTGAGCCTTGGCTGAGAAATAAGGATGCCTCCTGTGATTACTGACCTTTCATCCACTCTGACTTTGAGGGGCCTGGCAGGTAAAGGGTGCCTTGTCGGTCGAGGTTGGTACATTCACGATATCCTAGGGGAGGTACGGTCCCATTCCATTCTCAGAGTCCCTGGCCACTTCTGGCCACTCTTGGCCAGCACCATTCTACCGGAGGGCTGGATCTGGGGAGACTCAGGCCCAAGCTCTAACTTCATCTGGCCAGGCAGATTTTAAAGGAGGACCACGTTGAGTGGCTTCAAGATCACCCCGTCCTTATAGCACAGGTCAGCTGTTGTTTCTTCTCTGCCCCACCAGACTCTCAGATGTTGACAGAGCCTCACAAAGTCACCTCGAGCCCATGGCCATGGCCACGGCAGCAGGTGCAGACGCCCTCTTTGAGGTTGCAGGTTGAGGCTACCTTTTGCCCACATTGTGCTGGGCTAAGGATGCAGACGTGCAGACCCTGCTCAGGCGAGCTTGTCTGCCGCTCCTGGATGCCAAGCAGAGCTGGCTGGTGCCCGCGCTTCACACAGATGTCCTTTCAGTTGTTGCTCCCGGGTCTTCAACCATGTGCCCCTCAGTGGATGGGTAGAGGAGGGATGGAATAGGATGGCTGAAGGGCGGCCTGAGTACAGGTGTCTACTGATGGAGGATTACCTCCCTGCCGCTGCCCCTCACTCAGCCAGTGCAGGTGTGCCCTGGGGGGCTGCCCACTCCTCCTCCTGACACCAGCGAACCATCGTGGGCCCAGCAGGGGTACTGTAGGGGCTTAAGCCAGGGTCTCTGGCTCAGCATCCCCTCCCAGGCTTCTTAACAAACCTTCATTAGACCCCTAGAGTTCAGGGAAAACTGAGATGCTTAACCCCCAGAAGGACACCAGCTGTCACACAGATCTGCACTCCCAGTGCCCTTATGGGAACCAGTCCTGGCCAGGTATTCGATGAAGGGAAGCGGAATATGCCACCCCAAAATGTGCCACTTTGGCGTGTGGATTATTTTGAGGTGAAGGCAATGAAGACCCAGCAGACTTAGGGGAAGCTTTTAACCTCTCCTCTTTTTTTTTTTGGCCACACTATGCGGCATGCAGGATCTTAGTTCCCCAACCACGGACTGAACCAATGCCTCCTGCTTTGGGAGCATGGAGTCTTAACCACTGGACTGCCAGGGAAGTCCTTCCTCTCCCTTAACTGCCTAAAAGATTTTAAAAAGGAAGCCTGTACCAAAAAGACAGCTATTACCAGAGATAACTTTTTTTCTAATCTGAAAGACTCACCTGCATGGCAGGGCAAACATCTGGTTGCCAACCACCTGCTCTCCTCATCTTCCTGTGAATGGCCCTCCTCCCCTCCGGAGCCCCAGGCCCCTAACCCTTTCCTCAGCTCAGGATGGCAGGTAAGCCTCCATCGCCCAACTGCCTTTGCATCTCCTGTCTTTGTGGCGCTCCGGTATGCACGTAATTCAATTTGTTTTTCTCCTATTAATTTGTTGTCTGTCGATTTAATTACTGAACCAGCCAAAGAACCCAGAATGGAGGAAAGGAATCCTTTTCTTCCCCAACAATGAGGAAATGAAGTCCTAGCACACTGGTGCCCTGTCTTGTCATCCAGCAGGCAGGACACAGAGGTGAAACGGCTAGGTGGTGCTGCGGGGGGCTCCAAGGAGCTCCGGTCCTTTATGTCTCAGCACAGAAAGAATTCAGTGAGAGGCAAAGTAACAGATAAGAAATGACTTATTACAATAGGATGCTTGTGAGGGTGAGAGGGTACCACCCCAAGAACTTAGGGGGCTACAGCTTTATAATCAAAGGAAAAGTGGGGAGGGGGAAAAGACCCCCCCTCTTCCTCATTCCTGAATAGACATCACACTTCCATCATCAGCTCCTTCTCCAGGTTGGGCAAGGGAGTTTTCTTGTCCCTACATGGTCAAGCCAAGAGTGTCGTGGCGCTATGAAAAACTATTTCAGGTCTCAGTACAATGAGGGTCTTTCACTTTGAAATGTCACCTTTCCATAAATTATTGTGTTTTTATGTGTGCAGAGAACATGTCCTAGGGATCATTAACTTACTGAGCTCACTGGGCAGGATGTGGGTCTCATGCCACCATTGTTTTATTGTTTGGGGGCATGTCTCACGCTTCTGTTGCACGGTTTTGTTGCTAAGCAAACCTTCTTTCTTGAGTGATCATTAACTTCCAGGGGTCTCCCATACTTTTTGTTTACTTACAATCCCCTAGTGGGATTAACTATTTAATTACCTAATTTGTCCCTTTACCCTGTCCCTGTCAGAGGGGGCTGCTCCACCATGGGGCCCACAGTTCCTCGTTGGACCCAGGCTTTGAACGTCCTCCCATGCCTCCTCCCACCCCAACCTCATTCCTCTGTGGTCCAGGGGCTCCCCCAATTTCCTTTCCCTCCATGGTCTTCGTCACATTTAAGATCTCTTTTCCTCTATCTGTCTCACCAGGGAGCCCATACAGTCTCCCCAGGTCCCACCTTCCTCGCAGCTCCCAAAACAATTGTCTTGGGGAGAAAAGAGAGTGTGGAAGGACAAAAGAGAGGAAAGAAAGAGGGAAGGAAGAGTGATGATAAGGGAGAAAGGAAACGGTGGGGACACGGGAAACGGGGAGCGGAAGGAAGGGAGGGGAGGGGAAGGAAGAAAAGGAGAATAGGATGAAAGAGAGGGAGAAGAGAGGCGAAAGAAAGCAACTCAACCAAGACTACTCCTTGTTTTCCAAATCAGCACTTTTCTGTCACTCTTCCTCCCAAGTTCTGCTTGAGTGAACATGAAGAAGCAAACTGTTTCAGAAATCCCAGTTTCACTTTACATCTCCATTGATAAACCAGAGAAACAAGAAAAAGCCTGGTTGTTTTATGATTTTTAGGGCATGGACAGAGGGGGGGAAGAAATATCCTTGGCATCCTGCCTTTTTCCTAAGGTCTTTGTAATTTCGTGTTAATTTACTACCTGAACCTTTGCCATGTAAATAATACAGGTAAAGATAAACTTCACTAGCCCTGGACTCTGACCTTTGTTTAATGCCCCACCCGCTGTCTGATCTACCCTCCAACCCACCACTGGAAAGTTTGGTATTGTTACCTGGAAATTTAGAGCCAGAGAATAAATAGCTGGAGAGGCAGAGCGTGTTGGTTTTAGACAAGCCTCACGAGAAAGTACAAAAACACCAGCACAGGGACTTCCCTGGTGGTCCAGTGGTTAAGACTCTGCACTTCCAATGCAGAGGGCACGGGTTCGATCCCCCATGCCGTGCAGTGCGGCCAAAACAAAACAAAACAAAAACACTGGCACCTCTGAGAGTTCCTCTCTAATCAGCTGATAAGTTTTCCTCTCTTCCTCAGAAAGGTAACCAAATGGGGCCAATTCCTTTTCCACTTACCTGGTAGGGCTCCCAGCCACTCTGCCGCCCTCCCAGCTTTGCCCGCCCGAGCTGTGCTTTGCAGGCACCACAGTGCACCGTTTACTTAGACAAGAATAATTTAAACAAGTGATTTAATCCCTCTTACTCCCTATTGTTGAGCACACCTGTATTTATTTCTCTTCTTGTTGGAATGTTTCCTCTAACGGTGCTTTCAAAGAGCGGCTGTATGTGATAAAGGCGTTATCTCCTGTATATGCCTGATAATTTAGCAAAATCTAGCTTCAAAGTTCTTTCTCTTTGATACTTTAAAAATATTATTCAACTATCTTTTTTTTTTTTTTTGTCTGCACCACACAGCATGTAGAATCCTAGCTCCCCAGCCAGGGATAGAACCTGTGCCCCCTGCAGCGGAAGCGCAGGGTCTTAACCATTGCACCGCCAGGACAGTCCCTATCTTCTTAAATCCAGTGTTACTATTAAAGAAATCTGAAGTCGATTGAATTTTGTTCCTTCCTCAGCCCTCTGCTATCCAGCTGCCTGGAACACAGAGGTAATGACTGGAGCTTTAGCTGCGCGTTTGAATCATGAAGAAGAGATGGGGGAATAGTGATCTGGAATGCAACCTGAGTCTTCAAAGACCTAGTAAAACAGAGCTACTACATCAGCCATAAACTGTCCACCTCCAAACTTCTACAAGAGAGAAAAATAAACTTTCATTGTGTTTATGCCACTGTTATTTGTAGTCTGTGTCATTAGCAGCTGAAATGAATCTTAATTCATTTATTGATTAAATCTGTCCTGGCTTATACTTTCCAGAAATCTGATTAAACTAATAGCTTTCATTGTTTTCTTATAACAAAGGTATCCCATTTATTTTATATAGTTAGAAAATACAGATAAGCAAAAAGGACAAAATAAAAATTACCTGTCATTCTTACTATCTAGAGATGAGTATGACTACTTTTTGAATATATTCTTCTGGACACAGACACACACACACATATTGTTTTAACTTTAGAAGATGAGGATCATCTGGAAAGGACTTCTGTTTCTCTCCCACACACCACAACCCAACCACCTGCGGCCTCCAGGAAGGTAGGGTGGGGGAGGGCCCGTCTCATAGTTTTTAGGTTTGTTTCTCAGTCCTCTTCAACCTCCTTCTTGCTTCCGTGGCATCTTCAGGGTTGCACGGGAATGGGCCAGCATCTCAAGCACATTACCATAGTGTCAGCCCTGCATTATTTTTTTCATTGCACCAACCACTGTCTGAAGCTGTTATTTATGAATTTACTTGTTTCTCGTCTTTCTCTCCCAGCCTCCACTAGACCGTCAGCTCCACAAAGGAACCTGGCCTGTTCACAGCTGTCTTCCCAGCACCAGCACAGTGCATGGTAGAGAGATGTTCCATAAATACAGATTGGTTGACTGAATCACTGAGCTGGTGCTGGAACCCAACCTGACTCCAGCCCAGGGCTTCTTGCTCCATATCTTGTGTTTTTCCCACCCAAGCCCCTGGATATCCATCATGGGCAGAGATGGTATAGAGAGGCACAACAAAGCCCACAACAAAGATATGGGGTCCTTCCCCCCAACATTGGCTATACCACTGTAGGATGATCAGACTTAGGGCAGAGCTGCTTGGATATGTTTGAATCCCCACTTCTTGCACACAGGAGGTGCTCAGAAAAGGTTTGCTTTATTGAATGGACATACAAACTCTCCAGGAGGAGATGTTTCAACATAATTACAGGGGGCAGGAAACACAGTAACTACAAGAGCAGATTGTGGGTTATACGGTGAAGGAGAGAGCTGAGTATTAACAAGTTATTGACCCAAAGGGGCCTTTGGTCTATACCGAGTAATAGAGGAGAGGTAAAGAGCGTTGACCAGCGCTGCCCAATGCCCTAGCCACTCACTTCATGTGGTTATTTACACTTAATTGAAATGAAATAAAATCTAAATCTTGCACTAGCCAGATTTCAAGTGCTCCATAATAGCACATATGTCTAGTGGCTACTGCATTGGACAGTACAGATAATATAAAACACTTCCATCACCACCAAATGTTCTATCGGACGAAGCTGACTTAGACCCTTAGAATGAAAGGAAATGCATTCCTGCTTCTGACCTGGCCTACTGACATCCTCTTGTCCCCCTCCTGCACACATAGATCAGAACACCATCCGTGCCCCGCATCTGTCCCCTAGACTTTCCGTTCCACAGGGAGCAACACGATCTGCCTCCATTTCCCAGTGCGGAGGACAATGCCCTGCAGGTCATGAGGACTTGTTGAAACAATGAGCCCTCAATTCGTTTTCTAAATGCTGAAGGCCCAAAAGGTGAGTCAAGGACAGAAGTAACAGAAGAGACCCCTGCTTCCCTTCTTTTCTCACCTCACTACCCCCTTATCTGGTGCCCTGCCCCACCCGCCAACTTCACTTCAAAGCAGCAGTCACCGGCAGCCCGGCCTCCAAAACTTCCTGTCCCCGAACCATGAGCACTCAGAAATCTATCTGCTCCAGGCCTCAGACCTATCTAGCTTGTGAAGGTCCATTTGCTCACATAATAATTTTCTGTCTTCCTCTACCTTCGGGTCCTGTACACCTAGTAGGTGTTCAATAAATGTTGGATGGATGGATGGGTGGATGGATGGATGAACGGCTCAGTTTCCCCGCGTCTGCCGCAGGGACTGCGGGAGGCGCCACCATTAGAGGCCTGGGGGAGAGCCTCCGCTCCCGCCCAGCAGCCGGCTAGAGCTGGGCGATCCCGGCCCATGGGCCGGGGGCCGGGCGGGGCGCAGCCCTCGGGGGCGTGTCCTCCCGGCCGCCGCCGCCGCCGTCTCAGCCGCCGCCGCTGCCGCTGCCCCCTCGAGAGGCAGGCAGCTGGCCAGGCAGGGCAGCAGCGGCCGCAGAAGGCGGGAGGCGGCGACCATGGAGCGCGAGCTGGAGGCGCTGGCTGCTCGGCCCGCGCGCGCGGCTGAGCCGCCCTTGCAGGCGCTGGTGGAGGCGGCGGGCGGCTGCGGGCAGGTGTTGCTGGTGGGAGAACTGTGGGAGCGCGAGCAGAGCCGCGCGCTGCTGTGGGACTTCGCCCGGGCGGTATTCCCGCCCCAGCAAGCCGCGGGCAAGCCGGGCGGCGAGGCGGCCGAGGGCGCGGGGACCGGGGCGCCGGGGGCGCAGAAGGTGCCCGCGACCCGGGCGCGCGCCATCCGCTCACCGCTGGTCTTCGTGCTGTGCCGCGCGTCATCGCTGGCAGCCCGGGAGCCGCGGCGCCACCTGCGGGAGATGCTGCGGGACGTGCGCAGCCGGCGGCGGCCCGGCGCGGCGTTGGTCGGGGTGCTGGTGGCCGAGGCGGAGCCCGAGGACGCGGTGGCTCCGGAGCTGCGGCTACTGGAGGCGCTGCTGCGCACGGTATTCGGCCGCCAGGCTGGAGGCCCGGTGCAGGCGGCTGCCTACTGCCCCGGCCACCCGGCTTCCAACTTCACTGTTCAGGCGGCCGCCTGCAGGGCCCTGCAAGCCGCCGGGCGCTTGCGACCAGGTGAGTGGGCTCTAGGTCCCGGACGGCGTGGGCGGGCGGCGGCTGGGGGAAGGCCAGCTTTTTTGGCCAGCTCCCCCCTCATGGTACACCGAGGTAAACTGAGGCCAGGAGAGAGGAGGTGCCTAGCACTAGGCCTCCCAGGTAGGGCGGAGCGGGCCCTGGGCAACGGGCCGAGTCTGTCCCGGGTGGATCCTGAGTGCAAGGGATTCTGAGTGCTTAGGAAAGCCGAGGGGGCAAGCAGAAGGCAGGGGAGGTTGGTGGAAAGAGGGCTGGACTGAGCTGGGCACAGATCTGGGATTGGGGGGGGAGGGGAGGAGGAGACGGGAAAGCCTTGGGATGCACCAGTTTCAAGGTGGGAGGAGGACAAAATTGGGACTAGGGGGATATTCGGTGCCAGGAGCTTCTAGGACGCTCACAGCTAGGGATGCGCTAGAGACGCGACGGTGAAACGCCGCGGGGTCAAAAGAAGGCAAGGAATAAATGCCGGGGACTTGGAGGTGAGGGGAGAAAGGATGTGAGGGACTGAGGGCCTAGAGTTTACCAGTCCTTCTTGGCTACCCACTGCAGTGTCTCCCTCGCTTCCCTCCCCACTCTCCTGAAGTGTGGGGAGGGGAGTACGGGTCTTCTCCCAGCCCCAGTGACTGCTGCCATCAGCAAAAGGGTCAGAACCTCGTCCATCCGGATACACAGGGTTTTACAGAAGGTTTCCAGTGCCCCGAGATTAAAATATGGATGTTAAGTACAGCTGGATCTGGCAAAGCGGTGAAAAGCCGGAGTGATTTAGCTTCTAGCTTCTAGCTTCCTTCCCCCCACTCCTCTCCAGCACCTGCCGCCCTCCAAGCTTTCCAGCCTCTGCCAACCTTCTTGCTAAAGAGTTAATGACGACAGAGGCTGTGTTCCGCCTCCCTGGGCATTGGTGTGTTAACTCAGCAACTGGGTGATGCCAGACTTACAGGGGTCGGGGGTGGGGCTTTTCCTGCAAGGAGACCTGGTACTTCTGATGTCGCAAATGTCACAGACTTACCTGCCAGCGTGGCCTGCCTAGGTGAAGACCATTCATCTCAGTTGTGGAGCCTGCCCTAACCTTCTCCTCCCCTTCCCGCAACTCTTCTGTTGAGTCTGTGAGGAAGCCAGCTAAATTTGAAACTCAAGGACCAGCATTCTGAAAGACATGGAGAACGTCCTGAGGTGGACTGTCATTCGGGTTGTTGCTGCCAGCACCTTTGCTGACCTGGCCCGATGGGGAAAATTTTCTGTCCCCTAATGAGCCTGTGCCTAGAAATTCTCTGAGCCCTTTGTCTCTTAGACATCTCTTATTCCCAGGGAACAACTTTTTTTTTTTGAATTTTATTTTATTTATTATTTTATACAGCAGGTTCTTATTAGTTATCCATTTTATACATATTAGTGTATACATGTCAGTCCCAATCTACCAGTTCATCCCACCACCCCCCATCCCCCACCCCCAGGGAACAACTTTTAATTCCCCAGAGCCAAGCTTGCTCTGGGCTCCTAAACTTTTTTTACATTGCAGTTGCCTCAGAGAGAAAAGCCTTTTCTTCCATCCTCCTTTTCCTGACCAATCCCATCTCACCATTCAGAACTGGACTTCCTCCTCCAGAAAGCCTTCCCTGACCCGCCCACTCTCATTTGCAAGTTCACAAATGAAACCCGAACCTGCTTCTGCATGGTTTTGTCACTTTCCCTTGTGAGTTTAATCACCACTGTATTCCCATTTCCTGACACCCTGCTTGGCATGCAGAATCCTTGCCTCTTTTTAAACACTAACATTTCAAATTTTTAACATTTTGCAAGGGAATCATTCTATATATTGTGTTAAAGTCGATTGTACTTTTATCAAAACATACTGAACATGAAACCTTTCGTTAATGACTAAAGGTCACGGGTGTAATTATAACTCATTGTCCAGTAATTTCTTCCAGGCTTTTGCGGTGGGTTGCACCATGGATTCATGCTCCTGAGGTTTTGCTAGTGCTTGCGGAGCTTTCCAGTCTCTTTCTCACTGTCTGATGCCTATTCTTATACTTGTAGGTTGCCTGCCTCTTGGTAGTGCTCTTTTACCCAGTTTATGCTTAATTCAGATGCATTTTGGTTGAAAAACAAGGACCCAATCTTTTTAGAATTGGGTACAGATTAAGAGTAAATTGGCCCCAAGTGAAGAATTATGAGAAAGGATTTTCTGTGTCTTGGCTCTCCGGAGTCCTTTTTTAAAACTTTGTTCCAGTTGACCTTATTCCAGATGGTTAGGGATCTCAAGTAAATCCCCAGATAACTGAGGTGGTACTATAATAAGGAAACTCGAATCGACATGTAATTGTTTTGTGTGTGATTATCAAAAAAGATTAATTCTATTTCTATTAAGAAATAGTTTGATGGCCATTTCAAGAATAGTTGAATGGCCATCATTAAAAAATCTACAAATAATAGGGACTTCCCTGGCAGTCCAGTGGTTAAGATGCCTCACTTCCAATGCAGGGGGCGCGGGTTTGAACCCTGGTAGGGGAACTAAGATCCCACATGCTGCGTGGCCCCCCCGCAAAAAAGTCTACAAATAATAAATGTTGGAGAGGGGTATGGAGAAAAGGGAGCCCTCTATACTGTTGGTGGGAATGTAAATTGGTGCAGCGATTATGGAAAACAGTATGGAGTTCCTCAAAAAAATAAAAATAGAGTCGCCCTATGATCCAGCAATTCCACTCCTGGGCATATACCCAGACAAAACTATAATTCGAAAAGATACACGCACCTCTATGTTGATAGCAGCACTATGTACAATAGCCAAGACATGGAAACAACCTAAATGTCCATTGATAGATGAATGGATAAAGATGTGATATATATATATCACATTGTGTGTGTGTATGTATATATATATATATATATATATATATATACACACACAAAATGGAATATTACTCAGCCATAAAAAGAATGAAATAATGCCATTTGCAGCAACATGGATGCAACTAGAGATTATCATACTAAGTGAAGTAAGTCAGAAAGAGAAAGACAAATACCATATGTTATCACTTATATGTGGAATCCTAAATGCGACACAAATGAACATACCTACAAAACAGAAACAAACTCTCAGACATAGAGAACAGACTTATGGTTGCCAAGGAGGAGGAGGGGTGGGGGAGGGAAGGATTGGGAGTTTGGAATTAGCAGATGCAAGCTACTGTATATAGGATGGATAAACACCAAGGTCCTACTGTATAGCACAGGGAACTATATTCAGTATCCTGTGAAAAACCAGAATGGAAAAGAATATGAAAAAAGTATATATATGTATGACTGAGTGACTTTGCTGTACAGCCGAAATTAACACAACATCGTAAATCAACTAAACTTCAATAAAATTTAAAAAATAGTTTGAACTACAAATCCGGGGGTAGGGGGGCAATTACTGCTTCTTGAGTTTTTTCTTTGGTGCTATGTAATTGTAATTAATTTCATGTCATTTTTGTTACTGTAGTTTCTCCAACATGGTACCTACATAGAGTTTTTGCAAAGATGAAATTAGGTAATAGGTATATAAAAGCAGTCTTTCTTTTTGGTTTTTTTTTTTAAAGCTCAAAAACCTACCCCCTTTTGCAAATCAGAATCTTTCTTTTTTAATCAGGCAGTTAAAACTAGGGCAGTTGACAGTTGAAGCTCTTGGGTGGCTGAACAGAAAGTCTCTCAGTCGTGTCATGCCCCATCTGACCCCACTGCCTCTTGGACCTTGTGTTCTTTCTAGCAGAAGGAGCGTGGGAGAGACCCGGCCTCCCAGGACTGCTGGCATGCTTTTCCTGGGGTCCCTGGAGCCGGGGGAAGGACCCAGATGCCACTTCCCCCAGTGACCCAGCTCAGGGTGAGTGTGTCGCCTTCCTGGCTTCCTGGACCCTGAGGGGGGCCTGGGGTTAAGGTCACGTGCACACAGTGGACCATAGGGATGGAGTGGCCCACCATCGGCGAAGACGTTGCCTTGTGCGGGACGTGGGGATGAGCAACGTGAGGTGCCTTGACCCCCAGGCAGCCGGCACTCAGGCTGGGTCATCGGGGCTCTCGCCCCAGGAGTCTCTGACTAGGGAAGGGGTTGTGGGCGGGGCTGGAAGACAGTTGCCAGACGTAGGTGATGGGGCACCTGGAGCCAAACGCATTGTCTCCCCTGAGGATCCAGGGAGTTTAACAAGTGACTTTTGAGCTGGAGGTTGGGGGATTTTCTTAGAAATGGGAAGATTTGGAGAGGGAACACCATGAACAAAGGCTTGACAGCATGATGTCAAGCTCAGAAAAGAGTGCCCTGGGGGTGAGGTGCAGAATGAGACTGGTGAGGGCCGAGGCTGAAGAGGAGAGTTGGAGTCACATCAGGGCCCTGGACCCAAGTCTGTCAGGAATAGGGAACCCTGGCGACTTCTGAGCAGGGGTGTGCGCTGATTAGGGTGTATAGCGAAGTGACTGGACTGCAGGAGCAGCGAGAGACCAGAGGCAGAGCCCACCTAGGGGGGGACTGCACCCTGCTGGAGCACTGAGGTCCCCACCTTGCTGGCTGTCACCTCCAAGAGGCCCTGAAGCTGTCTCCTCTCCCAGGCTCCCTCAATACACAGCAGCTGCTCCTTCCATCCTGAGGAGAATCTCCAGTCTCCTATAACATAACATAATCACAGGAGTGACTCCCAATCACAGGAGTGACTCCCCATTACCTTCGTCACATACCCAGATCTATGGCATGACTATCTCATCAGAATCACAGGCCCCACCCACACTCAAAGGAGGGGATTATGCAGGATAAGTACACCAAGGAATGGGAATCTTGGGGGCTGTCTTAGAATTCTGTCTACACAATTGAAAGCTCAAAAAATACAAAAGAAGAAACACAAATATTAAAAATCATTCATTTAATTCCCCCACTCAGAGTCAACTATAATTTGGGTAGACCATTCTGTCTGTCTGTCCATCTAGCTATCTATTTATATTGCCTTGTACTACTTAAATATTAATAAATTCACTTCTATATAATATATAAATCATCTGCAAAATACATCACATTTTAATATATTTAACTGCAAAAATGTTAACGTCAACCTCTCCATCATCATTTTGGATGTATCTGGAAACTAAAGGGGAAAAAAAGCAAAGGAATCATAAACATTTTTTTTTCTTTTTTTTTGGCTGCGTTGGGTCTTCTTTGCTGCGCTTGGGCTTTCTCTAGTAGCGGCAGGCAGGGGCTACTCCTCATTGCAGTGCTCAGGCTTCTCATTGCGGTGGCTTTTCTTGTTTCAGAGCTCAAGCTCTAGGGCACGTGGGCTTCAGTAGTTGTGACCACAAGCTCAGTAGCTGTGACTCAGGGGCTTAGTTGCTCCACGGCATGTGGGATCATCCCGGACCAGGGCTCGAACCTGTGTCCCCTGCATTGACAGGCAGATTATTAACCACTGTGTCACCAGGGAAGTCCCCATAAACAACTTTATGTAACTCTTTGATCACCTCTCTCTGTAGCATATACCAAATTGTTTAGTCTCATGTAGAAGTGAATGTATTAAATGCAAATTGCGTGTGCAGGCTACACATAAACATTTATAATATACGTAATAAATAGCAGATTATACATACATACATTTCCATACACTGTTTTAGAATCTGCTTTCTTTATCAATAGCATACTGTGATTGTGCAGCATTCCACGGCGATAATTATATGTCAACATCTTTCATCTTTTTTTTTTTGAGGTGATCGTAGATTCACATGCAATTAATCTTACACAATTAATTGCATGTGATTACACAATTACACAATTGTAAGAAATCACATTAAGAGATCCTGTGTACATCTTGCCCTGTTTTCCCCCATGTACATGTCGCAAAACTATAGGATAATATCATAGCCTGGGTGTTGACATTGAAACAATCCACAGACCTTACTCAGATTTCCTGAATTTTACTTGTGTATGTGTGTGTGTGTGTGTGTGTGTGTGTGTGTGTGCATTCAGTCCTATGGAATTTTATACATCATTTTTATTTATTTATTTTTGGCTACCTTGGGTCTTCGTTGCGGTGCACGGGCTTCTCATTGTGGTGGCTTCTCTTGTTGCGGAGCACGGACTCTCGGCACGTGGGCTTCAGTAGTTGTGGCTTGCGGTCTCTAGAGCGCAGGCTCAGCAGTTGTGGCCCACGGGCTTAGTTGCTCCACGGCATGTGGGACCTTCCTAGACCAGGGATCAAACCCATGTCCCCTGCATTGGCAAGCGGATTCTTAACCGCTTCTCCACCAGGGAAGCCCTGTACGTCATTTTTAATGCCTGAATCCCATAATGTGACTGAGCCACAGTTTACTCAGCCAATCCCTTTGTCAGATATCGAATCAGTTAGGATGCTCTCAGCTATAGGTAAAGAAGCCATGACTCAAACTAGCAGAAGCAGACGAGGAATTCATCATCTCACCTAAAAGACAGTCTAGAGGTGGAGTCAGTTTCAGGGCTGGTTGATTTAGGGGTCCAGCAACACTTTCAAGGACCCAGGATTTTTCCTTCTCTTTGCTGGGCCGTCCTCAGTGCTGTTTCCATCCGTATGCTGGTAGCAAGATGGCTGGAGCAGTTCCACTAATTATTCCTAATTATTTCCTTAGGATAAAATCCTAGAAGTGGAATTGCTGGGTCAAAGGGTATGTACATTTTTAAGGTTTTCGCTACGTATTTTGTTGTGTTTTTAAAGTAGAGAGTCACTGGGGCCAACTCCTTCCCTTTCATTCCCAGCTTACCCCTCATAAACTTCACCCTCTCATTGGGCGATTCCTTCTCTTGTGTTCCAGGTAACTTCCAGGATCCTGAGGAGGAGCTGGCACTGACAGTCGTATATCCCAATGGAGATTGCGAGGATCCCAGAAAGGGTTCAGTAGCCTGTGATAGAGTTGCCTCCACTCCCACTGAGCCCGCCGGAGACTTGAGATGAAGGCTGGACCCGTGGCTGCCCCGGCTCTAACCTACAGACAGGGGGCTGGCTCTCACTGAGCTACCCTGCCTCCATGTTGACCTTGGGATGCTACAAAACCCCACCTTCCAGGGGGCTGTTGCATTGACCTGTTACCAGCCAAGCAGCGGGACTTACTAAGCTAAGCAGGACCTAAGAAAGTGTATCCTCCGGGAATCTGCCCCCCCCCTCGCATTTGCTCACTCTCTGGTCACTGTGGGGTTATTTTTTCTCTCTGTGCCGTGGTTTCTCTATGCCATTGAGACAGCTGGCTATCTGCTTTGAGGTTCTGTGGTGCTGTGACATCCCATGATTGTTTGCATGAGTATCCATCATTTCAAGAGCAGCTGGACTAGAAATCATCAGATCTGAGAGGGGAGCCTTGGACCTGTCACTCAACCTTTGGGTCTTCTGTTTCTCAAACACGTGAGGGCGCTACCAGCCTAGTGGCTCTCAGCCAGGGGCCAGGCTACCCGCTCCAGGCAGTATTGGAAATTTGTGTGTGTGTGTGTGCATGTGTGTGCATGTGTGGTGTGCTGGGAGAGTCACTGCAACTGTGGGACACCCCTGGAATTTAGTGGGCATCTCACAATGTGCAGGGCAATCTCCAGCAGCACAAAATTGTTCCATTCAAAATGCCAATCATGGCAACTCTGAGAAACTGTAGATGAGACAATCTCCTCCCTGTCAAATTCTAGGAAGAGTCCCCCAGAGCAGAGAGAGTTGGGCTTCCTGGGGCTTTGGCTCCCAGGGCAAGGCAGAATAAAGATGCATTGCCACCCTGGGGGCCTTTAGGGCCAGAGCCAGTATGGTCCCTGTGCTGCAGGCCCAGGGTATAAATGGCTTTGCACATTCTTGAGAAGAAAGGACCATGTTTCTTCCTCATGTTGACATTAACTTTCTGTGCCGCGTTCTTTGAGAATAAAGATGCTAGGGACTAACCACAGCACCAAACAGAAGGAAAGTTAGGGGTATGGATTACAAGAGCATAGGGTCTGTTCTCAATCTCAGGTTCTAACCCGAGGTCAAAGCAGATGAAGCCCAGAGGTGCCGAGTTCCTCAATCCTTTTTTCTCTGTTTATGAGTCAGTCAGGGTCAATGATGTTCCCTTAAAAGCCGGGAAGACCATCTGACTGTTCACTCAGAGAGGGAACTCTGTATTAACTCCCTTGTCTTTCTCACCTGCCCCTGGAGAAATCCAGTCTTTGGAATGGCAAGCACAGCTCCTGATTTTCCCAAGTAGAAAGCACTGTCTAAGGGAAGCAGCTAAATTCATTCATTCACGCATGATTCACTCAGCAGACGTGCAGTTGTGCCCAGCACTCTGCAAGATGCTACGTAACTTGTATTAGTTATTTCAGTTCTTGCTGTGATGGCGACCAAATGGGGAATGGGAAACCTTCTGTGGCCGAGGAGCTTTTTGATGCTAAGGAGGGGCCCTCCCTGCTCTATGCCTCAATTTATTCTCTATAATAGGGAGCCTGGTCCATATGAGTGTGAGGGCAGGTAGGATGACAGGAAGGATACAGCTGACTTCCTCCTACACAAAATGAATTGCTGTTGACTTTGTTTTAAAATGGGGAGCCCCATTCCTTGGACCTCTACCACCACGGCCACGGCCACCTCCCGGGAAGAGAGGAAGCAGGAGAGGAGCCCACGTTGCCTGTCAACCAAGTCCTCCAGCTGCCCTGAAGAGTGCAAGATGTGCGCCTGCGCAAGCTCGCCTGCACCCTGCTCTGATCCGAGTTGGATCCAGAGTTGCATACAGACCAATTTCTGCATCAGTGTTATCTCGACCAGAGGCTAGGGCTGGAGAGGGCTCTTCAGGACTTAATGGGGCCCAGAATGGTGTGTCTCAGTTAATCCAAAGGGAGTTTTAGACCAGTGCAATCAGCAGAGACATTGATACTACAGCCAATTTTATTGGTGCAGGTGCTGCAGCACTAGGAGTGGCTGATTCTGGTGCTGTTATGGGAACAGCCTTTGGCAGCCTCATCATTGGTTTCGCCAGAAACCCTTCGCTGAAGCAGCAACTGTTCTCACACGCTATCCTGGGATTTGACTTGTCTGAAGCTATGGGTCTCTTGTTTGATGGTTGCTTTCTTGATTTTGTTTGCCATATAACAGAAATTACTGCTTGAAATGTTGGCATTCATATTAATTACAGATATAATTCTGTGGATCTTACTGTGACTCCAAAAACTGTAGTATTGGTTTCATGGAAATGAATGTTATTTCCAAAGTCATTTCATTAAAGATGAAAACGTTAAAAAATAAAAAAATAAGATAAAATGGGAGACTGGTATTTTTTTAAATAAATTTATTTGTTTTATTTATTTATTTTTGGCTGCATTGGGTCTTCGTTGCTGCGCGCGGGCTTTCTCTAGTTGCCACAAGCGGGGGCTGCTCTTCGTTGCAGTGCGTGGGCTTCTCATTGCAGAGCACGGGCTCTAGGCACGCGGGCTTCAGTAGTTGTGGCTTGTGGGCTCTAGAGCGCAGGCTCAGTAGCTGTGACACCCGGGCTTAGTTGCTCCGCGGCATGTGGGATCTTCCCAGACCAGTGATCGAACCTGTGACCCCTGCGTTGGCAGGCGGATTCTTAACCACTGCACCACCAGGGAAGCCCCAAGACTGGTATTTTTGAAGCTGCTATATTTTTCTATTTCTCTGTTAATTTCTTTGTAATAATTTGGTTGAAGTTTTGTTATTTGATGGGGGGGGCGGGAGCTTATTTTAAGTTAGGAAATTGTCTAAGGCAGAAGTCACATGACAGTAGCCTCTGCTGTGTTTAAAAATCTTCTGTATTTGTTGCCAACATTTGAAACTTGGGAGATTGCATGTAAAAAAGCTGGTTTTCTGGGTGAAGGATGGGGCATGTTGTCCTCTCCAGTGTCCTGCATCCCTCCCGCCCACCTCTGCCACTCCTCTGCTTCTCTTCATCTGAATATGCCATTGCCTGGTCCTGGTCCAGGTGGGCAAGTGAGTTTGCAAGCCTCTGGTATAAAGGGTGGTTTACTCATTATTTTTTCGTTACCTTCAGTATTTGCTGTGAATAGTTGGAGAGGTCTTTCTTTACTGAGATTTGGGTTCTGCCTCCCAAATGTTAAACGAGACTGAGACCCATCTTTGCTTCCTTGAGAATGGCTAAGATACGCCCCATCCTTTCTGGAAATGTTGTTGCCGTCTTCTAGCAGACAGAAGAGCTAGGTAGCGGAAGGGATGGCTTTGGCAGTGGGTCTCTCCTCTAGGGACCCTTTACAAGGCACAAAGGTTGGGGTGGGCCTGTCTGAGGGCAGAATTAGGTCAGTGGTACCAGGAGCCATCGGTGAGGGGCCTCCAGTCAGGTCCCCGTGTGGGCCCTTCGGTGCTAATCTTTCTAATATGGCAGTGGTTGTGTTACTTCTGACTTGAATCAATAATTCCTAATATCTAATAAAACCAAACAGTACCTAATTGCCGGCTAATTGGAAATGGAATGGATCTTTATTCTCATAAAAGTGTTCCTTGAAGGGACCCTTGGGAGCAAGGCATCTGGTTAAATGGCAGATGGAATGGAATTCCATGGATAATAAATGGAATCGTCTGGCCTAAAGTCCCTCAGTCCTGCCCTGGGTGACATCTCCACAACCCTATTGGCTGGGATTGGAAAACATGTAGCTGGAAAGTGTAAGTAGATATTTAAAAAGAGGGTTTTTTTTTAAGAGATAGCATTTAACTTGGTATTTATTAGGGTGTGTGTCTGCACACGTGAATGTCTAACGAGATAAAATGGCCTTAATGGAGTCTCAGAGAACCCTTTATACTACGTGTGTCACAGTTTCCTCTCAAAATATTTGTTTACGAGACCTTCTGCACAAGAATCCCTTGGTTATCAAACCAAAGTTTAAGGCAAAGCTGCAAAGGGGTCAAGGGCTGAGGCCCCTCCACCTGTGGTCTAAACAAGCCCCTCTTACCGGGGGCAGACCACCTAGGACCCCACCTCCCTGGGGAAGGTTGACAGTGGCCACGTGAACCTGAAAGCAGTCTGTACTTCAAAGTGTAGCAGATCCGTGCTGCAGGGCTGCCCCTGTGGTCAGGAGGCTGCACTTTGTCCTGTTTGGGTGGCAAACATAGCCAGCACAGTAGAGGAGCCGGTTATTTTGTACCCAGATGACCCCCTTCTGACCTGGTTTTGTGTGTAAGTGGATCAAGGATTGGGACAGATGAGGAAGTTGGCCTGGGCAGCCTGCCATATGCTGACACGTGGAAAGTTCAAGGGGAAATGGAGAGGGCAGGGGTGACGCCCAGGACCCCACACGTATCCCTCTGATGCCTTTGGCCCCTGGGCCAGAGCCCTCTGGTTGCCTTTTATTTGAGGCTGCCTAATACGGAGGAGAAACAGAGACTACCCCACTGGGCCATGCTGTGGTTCACAGGGATCTTGGAATTCGACTCCAAGGGACCATGGTGTGCGACTGGGCGCTAGGGCTGCTGTGGGTCCAGGGCTCTGGCAAAAGAGAGAATCTTGTCTGGCTTCCTCCCTGAGCTGCTCAGCTCCAGCCAGGGTTCCTGCTGAAGTGCAGACAGTGAATTTCAGAGACCCTCAGGCAGAAATGCAGATGTTCAGTCTCAAGTCATGCTTGTTGCTGTCCTGCTCTGCACTTATATGGAGTAATTAGGCGCTTAGCTTAGTCCTTGGAGCCAAGCCCTCAGAATGAGTCCTGGCTGCAGAAACTCGGTCTCTGTCTTGTCACATGAGTTCTTTCTCTCCCTCACTGTTTAACAAGGTCTTCTCAGAGCAGGGTGTTGCCTCAGATCATCACCCTAACCCCAGAATGCCTTCACTCTGACATCCCTCCCCTCCCCCATCCCAGGTGCATAGCCCTCTCCAGAACAGCCCCTTGATCGCTGACAGGGGTGGGTCTCACTTTCAGATTCTGCCCCCTGATCTGGTCTGGCCCCGTACGTGCCACCAGCAAAGAGCAGCCATGATGGTGAAGCAGGCCAAGGGGCCAGGCCTGAATAGGAGGGCGGAGGGACTGAGACCTCGGGGTGAGTCTAGACCAGCCGTGTCTCAGAAGAACCTACCAGGCACATAGGTAGCTTTAAATTTTCTAGTGTCCACATTAGGAAAAAAAAATCAAAAGAAACAGGTGAAATTAATTTTATGAACATTTTATTTAGCCCAGTATGTCCAAAATAGTATCATTTCAACTGTAAATATAAAAAAAAACTTTAATGAGGCATTTTGCGTCTCTGAAACCCTGTGAGAATTTTACACTTACAGCCAATTCAGAAATTAAATTTTTATCCAATATACTTAATCTGTATTTAGATTTCATTAAATTTATAGTTGAAAAAATAGATTCACATCCTCAATTGTTCCAAAGATACTTAAAAAGTTTTCCAATGACTGAATTGGGTACCAGTCTTCAAATGTCAATAAAATACAATTTTAATTTAAAATCAGTTCCTGGGTTGCACTAGCCACATTTCAAGTGGCCACCTGGGTCTAGTAGCCACTAGATAGGACAGCCAGAGTGCAGGATGTCTCCCTTGAGGGTTCATTGTGGCTCCTCCCACCCCTGGCCACTTGCCCAGAGCTGGTTGGTCATCATAGACCCTCCCCCCGCCCCCAGCCACCCCTCCCCCAGCGAGGGAACAGTGGCTTCCAGCATCACTTCATCCAGGGCAGACTTCCGGTTGCCCATGATAGGCGTTGCCCTCCTGGACACTGTCCTTAGAGGGAAGAGAGCCCAGCGTCTCCGATGGCTTCCCGGGTTCTTTCGTGCCTCAGTCCATCCAAAACAATTACAGCCCCAGCTGGGCGTTTCCCTCCAACCAAGCACATACCTACGGGAGGCCCGAGTCACCGTCTGCGTTTCATGTTTCTGCTCCCTGAATAAACGCTTTTACTCTGAAAGCACGTGGCCGGCGAGCTGTACAGGAAGCAACCACTAGCCTCGTGGCCAGTTTTATTCCGCGCTGTTCTATGCCAAGCCCTTGATTAGAGCACCTCCCCTCACAAGCTGCGCCAGGTAGGTGGACCAGCCCCCTCTACAGCAGGGCTCAGGTGACCCCAGGGCTGCTGTGCAACAGGGATTTGATCCCTGGTGTCCTGGCACCGACACCGCCCTTTCCACCTTATCGCTGTGCAGCTCAAAAAGCAGTCGAGCCCAGTCCTTAACAGGAGACCGAGCCCTCCTAAGACCCAGGATTCAAATGCCAGAAGGCTCGCGGGTTGAGGGGATGAGGGTGGGTAGAGGTGGGTGGTCATAGAGCGCTCGCCCCTTCCCATGTGCTCTGCCTTCTGGGGAACGCTGTGACCACTAGAGGGCGCCGCGCGGGCCAGGGAGGTGCTTCGGCGAAGCTTCGGACTGAATCCTGCTCAAGGTGGGCACATCCGCAAAGAAAAATCAGGGTCACGGTTTCCTCCCGTCACCCTGACAGAGGTCCCCGCCTAGCGCGTATCTGTGTGAGCCCACAGCTGACCTCGTTTGGGTTTTGAGATCTTTTGGGTTATTCCTGTATTTGGAGGGAGATAGTTGTTTATGAACAGAGCACTGGGTAAGAATTCTTTCTGTGGTTTTACTGTGTCCTAAGTGTCCTCTAAAAAGAGCACATTTTAGAGTCTTGGAGAGGGCAGGGGTTTCTGAGACACTGGTCTGAGTTCTAGCCTTGTGCCAATAACTAACTGACCCTGTGTTGATCCATTCATCCAACAAATATTTATTGAGCACCAGCTATGTGCCTGACCCTGTACTAGTTACTCTAGGGGACACGAAGATGAATAAGATGTGACTGTGCCCTTGAGTAGTTCCTTGTTCAGTTGGGACATAGGCAAGAAGACATGATTATAGCTGTGTGGGTAAAGGCTGTAACGGGACACATGGTGGGGTGGTCAAGGAAGGCGTCCTGGAGGAGGTGCTGGGGATGAGGGGAAGAGGCCTTGAAGACAGAGCAGAGAGCAGGTACTGAGGTCAGAGACAAGGTACCATGCCCGCACAGCCTTTTTGGGAATCGGAGCAGTTCAGGATGGCCAGAGTGTGGCACACAGGGCAGAGGGGTGGGACATAAAGATGGAGGGTAAGCAGGGTTGGATGAAAGTCCTGGAGAAGCTTGGAGGAGACAGTCCCTGCCTTCCTTGTTTTGGGTAGTGCTCCAGGCTAGCTGTGAAGAATGGCCTGGAGAATTGTGCCATGGTGAGCAGGAAGTCAAGGCTGTTGGGAACTGTTGTGGCCAGGAAAGAAGAGGGGGAGATGAATAGTGGGTGATGGAGTGAGATGGGAGGCTGGGCTGGTGTGAGAGAGATTAGGGAGGACCATATCTGGTGCAGACCAGGTTGGGGGGACAAAACAGTCTATGGTGCCCTCTACCCACCCTCTCCCTGGGGGCCCTGCTTCAGTAGCTGATGGATGCCCTTCATCACACTGGGATCAAGGCAGGAGACACACATGCAGCGGGGGTGGGGGGTGGGGCCTCAATGTATGCAGCTTTGAGGTCGTTGAATTAAGGAGCGTCAAGCAGAGATGCCTGGTAGGTGTGTGAGTCTGATGCTCTGGAGAGAGGGCAGGGCTGCAGGGGTACATTTTAGGGCCACCACCTTGTCCATAGCAATCCGAGGCATTGCACTCCCACAGCGAGAACGGGGAGTGAGAAGAAGCCCGTGCACAGAAACAGGGAAGAACAAAGCAGAAGAATAGAGCCCAAGATGGGGACTCGGGGTTTCAAGGAGCAGAGGCCGTGGTCAGAGTTGAATTTTGAAAAAGATTGCTCTGACTAAAGAGTGCAGAATGGAATGGAGAGGGAGAAGCCAGAGGCCTGGGACAGCAGAATGTCCAAGAAGAGAGGGACCTCTCAGAGGGCTCCCATGGGGCTCAGATGAGACTGTGGCAATTACAAGCTCAGCGTCCCAGCCAGAGACAGAATCGTCCTTCCATAGAGAATGTCTTCTTTTTGAAGAGCAGAGATGGCAAACTGGCCACCTCTCTGCTTTAAAACATTTAGAATTAGTTGCCAACATTTTTTTTTGAGATGTAATTGACATATAACATTGTATTTGTTTTAGGTGTACAGCCTAATGATTTGGTATATGTGTATACTGTGAACTGCTTATCACCCTAAGTTTAGTTAACATCTGTCACTGCACCAAGTTACAATTTTTTCTTGTGATCAGAACTTTTAAAATTTACTCTCTTAGCAACTTTCCAATATACAACTGTAAGTCGTCATGCTGTACATTCATCCCCAGGACTGATTTATCCTATAAATGGAAGTTTGTACCTTTCCACCCCCTTCACCCATTTCACCCAACTTGCCAACATGTAAAATTCTGAGGATTTCACACAAAATTCCGATTTCCGGCTTTTCTTGGAAAAATCAGAAGCTCTCACGACAGTAGCCCTGCATTTGGCACTGCAACACTGTCGGCGCTGAGTAGCCATGGCTCTCTTTAGATGGGGCATCACTCTTCATTCTGTCACAGTCACCACCACCCCCTACTGCTTCCCTGACACTAGTGTCAGTTGCCGTGCACCATCCTGCTGAGCTGGTGTTTTCTTACACTCGGCCTGCTTCACTCATTCCCGTTACCTGTTAGCATTTGTGTCTGATTCTTTTAGGAGTGTGGGGCGCACAATTATCTTTATGTGACGGATCAGCCAAAGTGCCTCTGTAAAATAATACTCCCACGCACTCAATCTGTTTGTTTTTCATGCACACCTCCAAGGTGAGTGTCTTTCAATCTGAGCTACAGTTTCTTGAAAAGTGTTTAATAATTATATTTAATGTATTTTAACAACAATAGCCTAAGAATACTAATTTTAAAAAAATTCACACATGCCCTGGGACTTCCCTGGCGGTCCAGTGGTTAAGATTCCACACTTCCAAAGCAGGGGGGCGCGGGTTGGATCCCTGGTTGGGGAACTAAGATCTCACATGTCATGAAACTTGGCCACAAGAGTTAAAAAAAAAAAAAGAATTCACACATACGCTCAAGTGTGTCATAAACCAAATTTTATTTCAACTGCAAAACATTGGCTTGTGCCACTGGGTTACATTGTTTCGAGAAGGCCTCAGAAATAAGCTTTAGTAGGTCACTATCCAGCTGAAGAGTAGCTTGATAAGGCTAGTGGCTTTAAAATGCCACCATTTGTCACAAATCTTTGTCAAGGTTTTCTCAGTACTGACTATGGAAGTAAATTGTTTAGTAAAGCTGGTACAAGACTGCAGATGGCTATCACAACAGGCATTCCAAATTAGATACAATAAAAAACAGGAACCTGTCGCTACGGAGGGAGAGAGGAACCGGTCAGATGTAAGACAAGAACGGAAAATTTGTTTTTCCTTCAGAACACTTTTCACTGTATATCTTTTTATATTTCTGATTTTTAAACCATGTACAGTATTAACTATTACAAATGTAAATAAAAACCTTCATTGTTCAATTTTATTATAAACCAGTGCTTGCTTAGGGATTCATCGTGCTATGATTGTAAAGCATTTATGTTTGGGTTTCTTTGGAAGCTGGGCCCTGGTTTTTTAAAAAAAATGGAAAATCACCCTTCTAAGAAAACGCTCTTTGCCCTACCGGGATCCCTAAAGGCTTGGCTGGGGCGCGGGGTGGGCGCTGCAGGGAGACTTCCCGAGCAGCAGGTGGCGCTATGAGCCCCGCGAGCACCTCTCCTCAACCCGTTTTTCTCAGCAATGGCGGGTGACGGTGGGGAGGGGGGAGGGAGGCCTTTCTCTAGGGGTGGCTATTCTGAAGCCTGATCCCAGGTGCGGACGACGGTTCCCATTCCCGCGGGATCGCTGACCTCGAGGAGGGTTAGAGAACACCATGGAGCTCTCCGTGCACCCTCCCTCGCGAGGCGGGGCGGCAGTGGCGGCACGGAAGACACAGGCCTGGGGAGAATTCGCGCCAGGCGGCAGGCGGGACAGCAGGCAGCCCCGGGGCGGGCGGGGTCCTGGATGAGAAGCGAGCCGGTGGCCTGAAGAGGCGACTGACTGAACCGGGCACCCGGGGAGTCAGGCGGCGCGGCGGAGCGAGCGGGCAGGGAGTTGACAGACGGCGCGGCCGGTGCGGCGAGCGAGCGAGGGAGCGAGCGGGCGGGCTAGTACGGGGCGCAGCCATGATCACTTCAGCCGGTGAGTGGGATCGCAGCCGGCGCCGAAAGGGAGGAGACGCCACGCCGGCTTTTAGCTGAGTCAGGGCCGGTGACTGGGCACCTCCCGGCGGAGCACCGGCCTGCGCGGCTGCTCACTGCGCGAGGCTCACGACCCGGGCCGGGGGCTGGCAGTGTGGCCCGGGCTCTCCGGGGGCCCTCGCAACCCCCTCCGGCTCGGGGGAATCGCGCTGGGTTGACCGGCTCGTTCTTCCTCCGCAGCCACACCCCCGTGGCCGGACACGAGGGGCTTCCTGGGCCCTTCTCCGACCCCGACGTGTTTTCCTTAATTCTCTTCCTTCGGCGGTTGACCATGTGGGCCCGTCCGAGCCCAGCCCTTCCTTGCAGGTGGTTAGGGTGGGATGGTCCCCCAGTGCAGCCGGACTGTAAGGCAGCCCATGCTACTTAAGTACTTCTCGACCTGACCTAGCACCTTTCTCTTTAGAGGGAAATCTAAATTAAACTAGGCTTGAGGCGGGTCGTTTCTGGGTCTGTTCTAAGGATATTTAGTTAAAGCACCCAGAGAACTTTCGTGTTCGGTGAAGACAGCATCCTGAAAGCAGACATTATACTGAGAATCCAACTGTGCTTTTGAGGCTAGATGCTAACTATGCTGCCTTGAAGAAAGAACTCACGGGTGTCTGGGGCAGGTTTCCTACACTTAACCGTTGTGTGCGTAGATCGTGGAGTGACGTTTGCAGCGGGATAAGCTGTAGAAGTCAGGTTTCAAGTGGAGATTTTTAAGTCCCGGGCTGCAGATTGATGTGCACGTAGCTGTCCACAGCCTCGGTGCCTTTTTTCGTGCCTGCTCACAAACTTTTTTCTCGTCCTGTTTTACTCTGCACTTGCCCCACAAGTGCTTTGCTCTAAACAGACTGATAATCAGAGGGCAGTAACTTGTAAGGAGCTCCAAACCATGTGTTTATAAGGATTGCTTAAAGAAATTGGTGGAGACCCTGGGAGACATAATAGTTCTCTTTAAAGACTTGAAGAGCTGTCACGTGTACGTGGGATTAGAGTTTTGTCTCCAGTGGTTACAAATGATTGGGAGATGAATTTTAGTTCAATGTAAGGAAAAGCTTTTCCATCCAGTCGGAGTTCTCTAAAGAGAAAATGAGCACTAAATTTCTTGCTGCTTGTAGACGTAGGCCTCACTGTTTTTCAGATCCCTCTACTTAGCCCACACCACCTTCATCTCTTGCCTGCCTTGCTTTGACAGCCTTAAGGTTTTGTTTTTCCAACAATTGCCTCCGTATAGTCCATTCTTCGTGCTGTAGTCAGAGTATTCTTTTTTAAACCGTAATCACATAATATTATTTTTCTGGTTAAAATCCTTCAGTGGTTTCCATTGTGCTTATAATAAAATCCAGGCTTATAGGCCTACATGATCTGATTCCTGGCTTGTCTTGTACTACTTTTTTCCTCTCTATACCCTAATCATACTGGCCTTTCTGTTCCTTGAATATGTCAGTTTCTCTCCTATCTCAGGCCCTGTCCCATTCTTTTCCCCCTTTCTAAACTCCTCTTCCTCAAGTTTTCCCTTAGCTTCTCAATCCTTAGTTTCCGCTCAGATGTTAGTCTCTCCTGATCATTCTATTAAAACATGCTGCATCTCTCCCCCTCAGCTGTCCCCTCTCTTCATTACAGTCCTGTAATTACTTTGTTTACTTGCCTGACTACTGTTTTTCTCTCTGTGGTAGAATTTTGGGCGGAAAACTTTTCATAATTCTTAGAACAACTGCCAAGCAGATGACAGAAGTTCAGAATTATTTCTCGAATGAAGAAATCAGTTAGCTAATCAAATCAATAAATCAGTCACCAGAGTATTTTAAGTAGAGGCTGAAACAACACTTGGTGGGGATTTACTAGACTTTAAACCTAATGATTTTTGAGGTCTTACTCTGAGACTCGGTGGTGATAGCATAGCGTGTATTCGTTACTGTCATTGGTTACGTTTACTAGATTACTTATCAGCTTCTGCTCCAAACCTTTTGTCACTTGGTTTCCTGTCCTTTGGCTCTCTATGGGTTAGGATCTGTCCCGGGTGCTAAACAGAACCTAACAGGTACTAGTTTGGATTAGTCAGTTTATTTGTTCATTTATTGCCTAGGCACTTGCAGGGTACTAAGAACACAGTGGTGAATAAGAGGTCAACATGCACTGTTAAGTTTTTCCAAGAGGTTTGGCTGTGAAAGGGAGCGGAGAGATAGAGATAGGTGGTTACTGGAGGGAGACGTGAGAATGAATTTTTTTTTTAACATAATAAAGGAAAATTATGCGTAAAAGCTTTAAAACAATAGTCTCCCACTCCTCTTTTCCCTTATTCATTGAGGCAACTGTTTTCAACTTTTAAGCTGTGTCTTCTGGAGCATACCTTTATATTTATAAATAATATGCTATTTAAAATAATGCTATAAATTGATACAGCAACTTTAGGTAATATCTGCTGACTTCATATTATGGCATAAGAAACTTTTTAGCATCCTGAAACATTCCCCATTCCCCAGGTGCGCCTCGTCCCGCATCTAAAGGTGAGTTCTGTTGTTTTTAAGATGAGAAATATTTGTGTATGAAGTGTAGGTATTTGATTTAGTTGTGTTCCACGGACAACGGCTGCATTTCTAAGCCAGGACAACCATATAACATAGTCATAAGTGAAACCAAACAGAGTATACAGAAATCCATCACCGCTTTTGGTAAAAGCAGTTCAGACATACCGTTGATTGATGATAAGGGAATGGGTAGCATTTTTAGTGTTTCGATAAAGCATTCTGCCATTTATGATCTGTTCCACATTTAAGGTACTCTTGTCTATCAGCTCTTCGATGTCACTAGTTCACAATCCCCCTCCCCTCCCCTGATTGCATTCTTTAATCTGTCTTCTCTTCATGCTGTCAATTCAACCTCTCTGTTCTGGGTTTGTTATACCAACCTAGAGTACCAAGAAGTTCCTTTTATCTGCTTTAATGCTTTTTGAACAGTAGTATGCCCTAGCTAGAACCATGGCATAGTTTTGTTTGCTAAATTTTGAAGCTATTTGGCAGACCTACACTTACCAGTTAGAAATGGCTACATCTCCTAAGGAAAGTTGCCTTGACACTTTGTATCAGCTCACAGTTTCAACTCAGTGTTCCAGCTCAGTGTTCCGGAATGATTTTAAGACCTACATGGAAAACATATCTGAGAGACAGTTTAGTTTCCTTCATGGTCCAAGGACGGTAATTTCCCACGTCTTTTTTTCTAATAATCCCTTTGATATATGACTGTATTTCAGGGTGCATTTTTTTGGAGAGGACTGTTATTTCCTTTACTCCCCAGTGTTAGTGCTAATCACCTCAGGGTCACATGGGGAATGCTGTGCTTCGGTAATTGAAGTCAGAACAAGTGAGATTGCTCATCATTTAGCAAAACCTTCTAGGTTACTTGTGATTACAACAGAGGTGCCTTAATATAGGCATCTTGAAATAATCGAATTATTTTATTCTGTGAGTTGATGACTAAATACTCCTGCTTTTGTAAATAATTTTATAACTCTTGGTTTATTTTGTGTGAATAATTTTATTCTAAAATTGTGTAGGAAAGTTTCTCGTTTTGGTCAGTAAATTAGGCCAGTGATTGACTGTAATGAATATCAGTATGACAAGGAAGGCTTATGGCTCCATTACTGGACCCTATCCCCACAATTTCTAATTCAGTAGATCTGTGATGCGGCCAAGAATTTTTATTTTTAACAAGTTCCCTGGTAATGCTAATGCTAATTGATCCAGGAACCATGCTTTGAAAACTGTTGAATTAGGCAAATAATGTGATATATATGGTATTATGAGGGTTTGATAACATAGTTAATTCTTAAAATTTGAAATATAAACCTTTTCAGTTTTAAAGAAAAATAATGATTCCTCTAGTGAAGTCACCCCTCAAAAAATACTTTTTTTCCAACTCTTGATATATTTTTGACTAAGCATTAGTTTATCTTAGGATATGTATTTCATAATCATATACCTTTTGTCTTATAGCTGGAATAATTTCTCTTCTGGATGAAGAAGAACCACAGCTTAAGGTATGAGTTGAAGAAAAATTAACTGGGCTTAATATGAGTACTTTGAAGCTCTTTGAATTTACTGATAACTGTATATCTTCCACCATTTAAAATAGCCGTCCTACTTAGTCTATCCCTAGTCACTGAAATCTAGCCCCAAAGGACAGGACAGTATTTTGGCAACAGCAGTGGTTTTCCCTAGAGTTTAACAAAGCTGAGGCAAATAAATCTCAGTGTGGCACCTGGAAACCCCCCCCCCACACACACACACCAGTTTTCTTATCAACGGCAATCACAAAAAGTTACTTCTGTATCACATATTTTAAAACTATTTTCATATGACAAAAATTTGGAATATACTTCAGTTGGCTCTAGGCACCTGAATTCATTTATATCCAAACCAGCAGCCTAGAGTCAATCTTACACATACTGTCAAAGAAGAAAAATGTTCAGTATGATAAGGAATGACATTATGTTTTATGATTGAAAACAGAAAGGAAGTATGTAAGCCCAATGGAAAGTCAGTTGGTAAACTTTTGTATTTGTCATTTAGTAAATATGACTTAGAATTTGGCCACTGATTTGTTGGAAACTTTTTTTTAAGGAAGTATAATGGTAAGTCTGTCTCAAAATCGAATTTTGGTTTTATCTTCTACAGGAATTTGCACTACACAAATTGAATGCAGTGGTCAATGACTTCTGGGCAGAAATTTCTGAGTCTGTAGACAAAATGTAAGAATTTACTTTATTTCTATAAATTGGAATAAAGTAGATCAACCTTAATTATCTGTGGGTCTTGTGGCTTATTAATTCATTTAGAGATTTGCTGTCACTAAATTGCGGCTTGAGTATTTAGATTTGGAATTTTTAAGGAGAACCACAGTTTGAACTAGGCCTATACTTCCTAATTTCTTTCAGAGAAGTTTTGTATGAAGATGAAGGTTTCCGGAGTCGGCAGTTTGCAGCCTTAGTGGCATCTAAAGTATTTTATCACCTGGGGGCTTTTGAGGAGTCTCTGAATTATGCACTTGGAGCAGGTGACCTCTTCAATGTCAATGATAACTCTGAATATGTGGAGACTATTATAGGTAATTATCTTCTATCTAGTAAGGCTTTATCTTGTTGGCTTCTTTCTTGCTCTAGTACATATAGCATTTTTTTCCCTGAATCTTTGAGGTTGCCACATTTCATTTTAATTGAAAGTTCATAATCTTTCTACAGTAATTTTATGCAGCCTGAGTTTTTAGATCTGCCTTAGAATTCTGTGCTTTTATTTTTTGTCCTAATGAACAATAATATGAATAACAGTAATAATAAAGACACTCTACTCACAAAATATTTTAATAATGAATCTAAGAAATTATTCAGAAGCAGCCAACTTAACACAAAGATAGTTATCTCAGTGATTATGTTTATCTCTTTTCCAGTGAGCATACTGTTATATGAAAAAATTAAATCAGATTATTGTGAATATCAGAAATTAAATGATAGTAATTTATAGAGTTGTTTCTAACACAGGAAACCATTATTGAGTGTTTCCATTGTACTAGGCACTGTACTGGTCGTTCTTCATAGCATAGTTTATTCCACAGTTGCCCTGTGAAGAAGGAGCTAGCCTTGTTTTACAGATGAGAAAACTTGGGTTTCAAGATGATAAAGGCACATGGCTGTTAAATAGGAGGGTCAGAATTTAAAACCCAGGCTTCCTCACTACGAAATCCATACTGTTTCTACTAGTAGCCATTGTTTTTTTATTTGCTTCTGTATTTTTGAAGTGAGAGGGTAGCACACAGGTAAGGTTTGGGATTCTCTGTCTTGTAAGTTGAACCAGCTCTGTAAGAGTTCGTTCAAAGCTTTTGTAGCTTTAAAAATGTTTGAAAACTCCTGTTCTAATAGATGAAAGAAGGGATTGCATACCCTTCAGACGTGTCTTTTTGACTATCAAGCTTTAGATCATAGTTACAGAGAGCCCAAGAGTGTGTTCTCTGTCAAATGTGTATAGTATAGTTTTTTGAATTGCTGATTAAGAGGAGATCTGCATTATTCACCTGAACCCTTAAAAGGAGAATATTGGTATTCTCTTTCAGAAATTGGGAAATGCTGCACAAGGCAGTCCAGAGAGGTACTTTTCAAATGTCCCTGAAGTTTGAAGTAAGATTTTGTGTTCACATTTAAAATTTTTTTGCCATGATGGTGTGAGAATGTTGCAAGTAAGTTTATTGTTGTTGGGAACTCACTGAATTGGAGTTTTCATCTGTGAATCCTGTGGGAAGAACAGATGATTTTAAAGAATAGACCGTATCATTTGAAACCAGAGCACTTTCCCTACATTAAGTTAGAAATGGTGAGTTAAGTGCATTTATCTCTTCTTTCTTATTTGAAGGATTTTTTTTTTGATGAATGTTGATAATTTTTTCCTGTGGTGATCTGCAAGTGCTTGCAATGTTAACATTTTACAAATGATGCTTTTAATCAGGACAGCTGGTCTCTAAGAGGCTATGAGGTGGTAGATGCCTTCCTATGTATCATCTTAGTCTTAGCTTGTAGAAGGTGATTGTTGACTGGTAGACCAGTTCTGTTTGCTTTTCTTTGTGTGGAAATGGGGTTCACCCTTCTAGTTTTCTTGGGACTATTAGAATGGATTTTTTTAAATGTCAGTGAGATTTGTGAGAGAATATATAAAATAGAATTTAGGAAAGCCTTCCTAGGCTCTTAATGAATGTCATAAACAGTACACTCAGAAAAGTCAAGGCTAGAATTTTCAATCTTCTCCCGATTGTTATAAGACTTCAGCTAGGAATGAAGCTCGGTTCTGGAATACAGTTATGACATAAACCTGGTAAGTCAGAGCACAGGTCTCATTTGAAACCTGGGAGGTAACATTTTTCTTCCTCAGTTATTAACTAAGGAAAGCTCCCCAAATGTTATAAATCTGAGATTCCTTTCTGATGAGGTAGGGGAATGTTTCCTCACAACTGCATTTGGTTCAAAAAGCTCATATTAGGGCCTGGTGAAGATTTTCTGCAACCAAACTTGTTTAAGGTCTGCTTGTGAGTGCCACTTAGTTCTTACTAACTGTACCTGAACCTGCCTAATCCTACCTGGATGGACCCTGAATGTGGTATATTCCAATTTATAAAAGTCCTCTGCTTCCCCCAAAATATAGACCCATTAACATGGGCCATCTAGTAGACCAGCAGTTCTTTATCCTAGTTCAAATCATTTCTGTTTCCTGGGGCTATAGTTTGCAACTAATTAACCTTTTCCTTGTACCTTTCTCTTTGAAAGGGAGGGTGACAGGCCAGTGAGTTATAGAGAGGATAACTATTATATATGTCATTCAGCTTGAGTGGCTGTTTTCCTTAAGAAGGTGGAAGAAGGTTTAGGGAAATTTCCTTTCTTGGTTGCTCCTAAAAAGTTTAAGTTATGATTGTAAAGTAGTGTAAGTTGTAAACATGATACCCTTCGGTATGTTGCCTCATCCTCCCCATTCACCCAAATCACTGTGAAATGGGAAAGCCAAATTATGCACATGCACCGCTGCATGAATTTTCAGACTCCCTGTTTGGGGGAGAGGGGAAGTATATGTGAATAGGTTCAACCTACCTCACATTGAGACTGAATATTTTAGCTGATTGCCGGAAAGGTTTTTGGAAATCTTCTTGGGATTGCCTTTAGAACCTGTGGCACATTTCAGGTCATAGACAGACTCTCTACTATCAAGGATCTGATAGTTTCATTAATGTGAAGAAGTGTAATTTATAGCCGTGTGATAATTGCTACAATAGGGTTTTTGTTAATATCCTCAATCATGGCAAGTGTTTGTGTTTGAGAGTGAAAACAGCAGCTGTTTGTAGCCAACTCTGTAGAATAAGCAACTTAGTCAAGTTGAATAACATAATTTTGAATAATAAACAGTAAAAAGAGAAATTTTTTTTTTAAATTATTTATTTTGTGGCTGCATTGGGTCTTCGTTGCAGTGCACGGGCTTCTCATTGCAGTGGCTTCTCTTGTTGCAGAGCACAGGCTCTAGGTGCGCAGGCTCAGTAGTTGTGGTGCACGGGCTTAGTGGCTCCGCGGCATGTGGGATCTTCCCGGACCAGGGCTCGAACCCGTGTCCCCTGCGTTGGCAGACGGATTCTTAACCACTGTGCCACAAGGGAAGTCCTAGAAATGTTTTAAATAATGTCAGCTTACTGGAATTAGTGTGTAGCCCTGCAGTGTAACTGTTACGAACGGAACAATATTAATTTGAAGGTATAACTTACAGCATTTAAAAAATTTGAAATTTGCTCATTACTCCATAGTCATCCCATAAGTTATTTTTATGATTATAAATGTAGGCATTGTCCTTTCTAGTAGTATAGCCCAATTTACCATCTGATCAGAGTTATTTTATTTTCTCTATAGCAAAGTGCATTGATCACTACACCAAACAGTGTGTGGAAAATGCAGATTTGCCTGAAGGAGAAAAAAAACCAATTGACCAGAGATTGGAAGGCATTGTGAATAAAATGTTTCAACGATGTCTAGATGATCACAAGTATAAGCAAGCTATCGGCATTGCTCTGGAGACACGAAGACTGGACGTCTTTGAGAAGACTATACTTGAGTCGGTAGGTAGATGATGGGATTTTAGAGGTTGCTATTGATGAAGAATCAGCAGAGCAAATAATTAAAACTGAAAATTGCACGGATAGTGAAAAGAAAATCTAACTTAGATATAATAAGGTGCTCTTTTGCGAAAAATTTTATTTTTATATTTATAAAATATATGTATTTTATGTTTATAAATGAACCTTGGCTGTGTTTTGTGTTTGTCAAATAGTTGCTTTTATCTTACCACATTTATTCCTTTGAGATCTTGCATGGGGAAGTTGTCTTAATTACCCTGCCCTTTTTAAGAAGACTGTATGGGTAAACTACTATTGTAATGCATTTATCATGGTTAAAACTGTAAGCTACATTCCTGGTTTGGGGGTGTTTTGCAATAATTATGACAGTTGTAAGTCACCAACCAAAGTGGTCAGAGAGGTGCAAGACTGAGTTAAATGGACATTGATCTGCATGCCCACTTTGCCTGCCTCACTACCTATCGTTTTCCACAAGCTAGCTCTTTGCACTCCAGCCATTTTGACCTTGTCTCTTCTGCTAGATGTACCATACCCCATTCCCTTTGCCAAAAGTATTGCCCCTGCCAAAAACATCCTTTTCCCTTTCTTTCTTTACCTGCTGTATTCCTGTTCAAGATTCACAGTTCAGCTCAACTGTCATTTGTTTACAGATCCTTCTGTCAATCCCTGCCAGCCATACCCTCCTCAACCCTTAGGTCCAGCTAGGTCCACCAGATTATAACCTCCTTAAGGATAGGTACTTTCACCACTGGGTCTCCAAAGCCTAAGGCAGTGTTTAGCAGCAGTGGTAAGATTAGTTTAAATGAGTAAATGAATGAATGACCCAGTGTCATAGAACGGCCCTTATTTTGCTCTGTTTGATTTTTGTGCAGTTGTAGTTTCTCCTTGTCTTCAGGTGAATAGAACTAAAATATTTGTTTTTATTCATTCAACAAATATTTTTTGAGTGCATATTATGTGTCAGACACTGTTCTAGACATTGGAGATACAGTGGCAAACAAGACCAACAAAGTTCCTGCACAAATGGAATAATCCACTGGGGGAATAGGCAGTGAAGCCTTATTCCCTATAAGGTAAAGGGGTGATAAATTTTTTTAAAAAGAATAAAGCAGAGTGAGAAATGCGTCTTACTTTACATCCCAGTGCACATGTACATATAGATGTAACTTAGGATGAAATAATACCTACTTTTTCTACTTACAATGTAATCCTGATATTTTAAAATTGTATTTCATTTTTTAAAAAATGCTAGTCCCGTTAAGTTGATTTCATAATGTATACGCCGATAGGTCACAACTTGCTTTTTTAAAAAAATATTTTTTTAATCATTGAACAAAGCTATCTTTAAATTTTATAGTGCTTTACAGTTTTCGAAAGTTTCACACACATGATTTCATATAATCCTATAATAACCCTTTTTTATCCCCTACTCCTATATTGCCCTTCCCCCTTCCCTGTCCCCACTGATAACTACTAGTTTGTTCTATCTGTGAGTCTGCTTTTATTTTTTGTTTTATTCACTAGTTTGTTGTATTTTTCAGATTCCACATATAAATGATATCATGCAGTATTTGTCTTTCTCTGTCTGACTTATTTCACTTAGCATAATGCCCTCCAAGTCCATCCATGTTGCTGCAAATGGCAAAATTTCATTCTTTTTTGTGGCTGAGTAGTATTCCATTGTGTATGTATATATGTGTGTGTGTGACACCCCACATCTTTATCCACTCATCTGTTGATGGACACTTAAGTTGCTTCCATATCTTGGCTATTGTAAATAACACTGCTATTGGGGTGTGTATATCTTTTCGAATTAGTGAATTTTGTGAATTTTTAATTTCTCAACTCGCTTTTTGAGAAGTACACTTGTAGCTCTTCAGCATGCTTATCATGCTGAAGGACTTTTATAGGTTAGTATCTCAAATATTGGGTATGCTTATTTATGTTGAAGGACTTTTTTAAGTTAGTATCTCAAATATTGGGTATGCTTTGAAGAACCGCAAGGTAAACATAAATAATCTGGAGGGGCTTCCCTGCTGGCACAGTGGTTAAGAATCCACCTGCCAATGCTGGGGACATGGGTTTGAGCCCTCGTCCGGGAAGATCCCACATGCCGCGGAGCACTAAGCCACAGTAGTTGTGCGCCACAACTACTGAAGCCCATGCCCCTAGAGCCTGTGCTCCGCAACAAGAGAAGCCACTGCAGTGAGAAGCCCACGTGCCGCAACGAAGAATAGCCCCCGCTTGCCACAACTAGAGAAAGCCTGAGCGCAGCAGTGAAGACCCAACGCAGCCAAAAATAAATAAATAAAAATTTTTTTAAAATTTATTAAATAAATAAATAAACAAATAATCTGGAGTCAAAATTTCCTCGGGAGAGCACCAGCTAGATGTGACAGCACTCAAAGCTTGAGTCACTCAGAGCTGGAGAATAGTTCTATCACATTGTGTTCCTGGCCAGTGAGTATAGGCGGTAAGTCTTGAGGATTAGCAAGACTAGAGGCAGACACAATTGAAAAGCATAGCCACTTGGTATATGTACAGCTGTATAGATCTTTTTATAATAATTAACAGCACCACCACAGTTATAGTATACTATGGTCATGTAGTCATGATCCTGGATGATCACTAAATATTTAATTGTTTTCAACCTATTTTTTTTCATGAAGACAGGGAAATAGGTAATTTTCTTTTAAGATTTTCATCTAAAATGGTTAAAAATTTTAAGGTTTATTGTTTAAGTAGCAAATAAATCTTTAGCTGCCTAGAATGACTAAAGAATATCGATTAAAATAATTTGATTTCTAAATAAACATGCTTCAGTAACCAGATAATCATATCTCTTCAAATTATCTCTTTCAGAATGATGTCCCAGGAATGCTGGCTTATAGCCTCAAGCTCTGCATGTCTTTAATGCAGAATAAACAGTTTCGGAATAAAGTACTGAGAGTTCTAGTTAAAATCTACATGAACTTGGAGAAACCTGATTTCATCAATGTTTGTCAGGTAATAACATTGCATTACTTTACACTGTACTGCTGAGCCATGCCTCACTACATTATATTATATAACATCACGTCACTACAGTTTCATACATGTATCTCAATTGATCTTTACAACAGCCTTGTGAAGATACTTTATGCGTTTATATTCCATTTTACTGATAGAAACTGAATCTCTCAAAACTAAAAATCTGTTATAATATGTTATTTCTATGTATTCTTTTTTTCACTTTGAAAATAATCCAGGCATTTAAGGAAATTTTTGAAAATGAGATTAAAAAAAAAAAAAGGTAGAAGAAAAGATAAAAACGGTACCTATGTTATGTCATTTCTAAAAAGAATTTCAGCTATAAAAATTATCTTTGGTTTCATTCCCCAAACACCAGACAAGACCTTTGGGTATATTTTCTTTATCTCTTTTATTGTATGGACTTGCTTGCACACTTTAAAAAAAATTAAGACAGTATAGAAAATATATAAAATGAAAAGTGTATCTTTCCCTTTCCATTGGCCTTTTCCCAATTAAAAGATTCATAACTGTTTTTCCTCCACCTACTAGCACATGTGGAGCTACCTCATTCTTTTCAATGGCTAGATTGTGTTTTATTGACAAAGTTTTGTATTCTGCTTAGAGCACAGCATTTTATCACGCATTTGGTTTGTTATATTTTCATTATAATGTGTTCTCAATATGTGTTTCTATCCTCTATACATATTTAAAATTTAGATTAATACATCCTTTTTTTCAATGCTTTTTTAAAAAATTGAGTATAGTTGATTTGCAGTATTATGTTAGTTTTAGATGTACAGCAAAGTGATTCAGGTTTTTTTTTTTCCAAATTATTTTCCATTATAGGTTATTACAAGATACTGAATATAGTTCTCTGTGCTGTACAGTAAATCCTTGTTGCTTATCTATTTTATATATAGTTTTTGATGCTTTTTAAACCAAGTGTGAAACACAGAAAAAGCTAGAAGAAAAATATCCACCTTTATGTCACCCGAAGTCCACCTAACAGTATATTTCCTTTCACTTTTCTCTGTAGAGGTTTTTGGAGTTTTGTTTGCTTCTAAATAGTTTTTAATAGTTTTAAAAATGGTTTTTAAAAACTTACATGAAAAACGGTAGTCCTTTGCTTTCTTCCTCTATGTATTTCAGTTTTATTCCTCAGAAGTAATTTTATTTCTTTTAGCTATTTTATTCCTTGTCCCTGTAAAATTTTTTTAAATTTATTTTACATTTTTAAAATACATTTTTGAACAGATAATATTACATTCACATGATTCAAAATTCGTGAAGAATCAAAGGATATACAGTAAAAAGTCTTCTTGACACTTCTTTCCTTTGGCTCCCAATTTCCCTTCCCTGGAAGCAAACAGTATCAATTATATATTTCCTTCAATTTAACATTTTTTCATGTTTTGACATTTCACAAATTCTTATACAAACTCTTTCTTGATTGTGCAGTAGTCATTCAGTGGATATACTTTGCCTTTCTTAACCAGTCTCCTGGTATTGGTCATTTATTTTGTTTCCATAATTTCCTATTCTTAATTTATAATAACTTTGGTTAATGTGTTCATTTTGAAATTGAGTTATTTGCTGCTTAAGGGAACAAGAAAATTTAAATTGAATTCTTAAAAGAAAAATCCTAAATTTATTGGGTGGATTTTGTTAAAACATGTGGCAAATCCTAAGAGTAGTAAGAGAAATACTTCAAAATGGTCATTTTAAAATGTGCCTCTTGTCCTGGCCCAGCACAATACAATGTGTTAAATGAATGAACGACTCCTACAATTTATGGTAAAGCAGAAAATAAGTTACTACAGAGCACTTGATAGCGATTTATGGATAAGATTTAAAGAAGCCAAGATTCACTCACCAACTGGTTATTGAATATTGCTGATTGCCAGGCACAGTGTTAGGAGCTGTGAATATAAGTTGTATGGATTTTCTTATGGAAGGCAGATTCCATTTTCAGGAAAACTTTGGTGCCAGGATCAGAAATAGAATGCTAGACTAGATAGTTAGTCTGCCCCAGTTTGCCTTTACTTATATTTGTTGACTATTACTCTGTAAGTATCTTGTAGACAAAGTTTTCAATTATTATGTAATTGTTCTTTATCTGCATTTCAGTGCTTAATTTTCTTAGATGATCCTCAGGCCGTGAGTGATATCTTAGAAAAACTGGTAAAGGAAGACAACCTCCTGATGGCTTATCAGATTTGTTTTGATTTGTATGAAAGCGCTAGCCAGCAGTTTTTGTCATCTGTAATCCAGAATCTTCGAACTGTTGGCACCCCTATTGCTTCTGTGCCTGGATCCACCAATACGGGTACTGTTCCAGGATCAGAGAAAGACAGGTAAAAGTATCTTTTTCTGTATCAGAACTAATTCAACAATCTTTATTTCATTTTGGGAATAGATATTTATAGACAACATAATCTAAGAATAAATTTCACCATTAGCTTTCATAGATTAGCCTCTTACTAAAGCTATTGCTCTGTTTTGCACTCTGCTGCATACATTAAGGAAAACCAAAGAAATGGACCCTTATGGAAAGAAATGGAAGTGGTTGTCTGATGGGGAGGGTGCTTGCCAGACAGCATGTGTGCTATTTAATCAGGTAAATTAAAAATCTCAGATAGGGCTTCCCTGGTGGCGCAGTGGTTAGGAATCTGCCTCCCAATGCAGGGAACATGGGTATGAGCCCTGGTCTGGGAAGATCCCGCATGCTGCGGAGCAGCTGAGCTTGTCTGCCACAACTACTGAGCCTGCTCTCTAGAGCCCGGGAGTCACAACTACTGAAGCCCGTTGCGCCTACAGCCCCTGCTCCACAACGGGAGAGGCCACCGCAGTGAGAAGCCCGTGCACCACAGCAAGGAGTGGCCCCCGCTCACCGCAGCTAGAGGAAGCCCACACACGACAACAAAGATGCAACGCAGTCAAAAATAAAATAAATAAATTAAAAAAAAAAAAACTCAGGTGGGGTAGGTTGGGCTAGATTTTAGGCATTTGGGTTACATATTTGTACAGTTAGAAACATTCTCAGCTTTTTTTTTTTTTTCTTAATTTATTTATTTTTATTATTTTTGGTTGTGTTGGGTCTTTGTTGCTATGCCCGGGCTTTCTCTAGTTGCAGCCAGCGGGGGCTTCTCACTGTGGTGCCTCCTCTTGTTGCGGAGCACGGGCTCTAGGTGCGTGGGCTCAGTAGTTGTGGCTCACAGGCTCTAGAGCACATGCTCAGTAGTTGTGGCACACGGCCTTAGTTGCTCCACAGCATGTGGGATCTTCCCGGACCAGGGCTCGAACCCGTGTCCCCTGCATTGGCAGGCGGATTCTTAACCACTGGACCACTAGGGAAGTCCCCATTCTCAGCTTTTTTAACACTTTTATTAGAACTAATAAAAATTACTGTAAGTCAGTAATCTTGTAATCTTCATTTATTTAGGCTTTCTTTCATTTCTCTCAACAGTGTTTTTGTAGATTTTAGTACAGGAGTTTTGTACATTTTCCCTTAAATTTATTCCTAAGTATATTAGGTCTTTTAATGCTGCTGTAAGTGGTACGTTTAAATTTCAGTTTCCAATTGTTTGTTGCTAATATATAGAATTACAATTGATTTTTCTATGTTAATGTTGAATCCCACAACCTTGCTTAAGTCACTTATTAGGTCTAGTAAATTTTTTTTATAGATCCCTTTATAGAATTTTCTACATAGGAATCATGTCATCTGTGAACAGAGACAATTTTACTTCTTCCTTTATAACTTTCATATCTTTTCCACCTTTATTTTTTTCTGCATTGGTCAGGAAATCCAAACATTCTTCCTTTGTTCCTAATCGTGGGGTAATAGCATTTAATTTCTTTCTTTTTGATTTTAAAATTGTCTTTCTCCTTACCCTCTCCTGTTCTTGTGTTTATTTGCTTTCATGTTCTTTCTGAGTTGATCTTAATTTCTGAAGTAATTATCCTTCTTCTTCCATTCCCAGTTTTTCCCTAGTTATATTATTTCATTTCTGATATATAATATTCTTTTATATCTTGTAAAAGTTTTCTTCATATCTTTGACCTCTTTTCAAATAATCTTTTCTTATAATAGTGAATGGGATTTTACTTTGATCCTTTTCTGTGGTTTATCTTTACTGAAATTAGTTTTCCTAAATATTTACAAAGGAGGCTTGATTTAGGATAGTTTTCCTAATTTCCCTGTTCTCTAGAATTTCCTCTTTTATCGTGTTTGTGGAGTTTTAAACAAAATGGTGTCTTTGTGTTCTGAGATCTCCTGGCTCTGTTTCCTTTCTCACTTTTATTTCAGCCTTCTTTTTCCCTCATTTCTGCCACTTTAATTTGGATTCTGTGCCCAGCATTTTCTCCTCAGTGTAGTGCTTTGACCTAGAAGGGGGTGTCGGCTGGTTCGTTTAAGAGTTGTTGAGGCTCCAGCTGCTTTGCTTCAGACTGGTCTTTGTGGCTCGTGGTGGTGTATCTTCACCTGACCGTGTTTTGGGAATCTGGGAGATACTTTGTCACCTGGTTTTGTTGTCCATATATTTTGCTAACCTAGTTAGTTGCTTTGCGTGTTTTTATGAATTTATTTGGTGGAAATCCAGTAACTGGGTTGCCTCCATCTTATTTTACAATCTTTTTCGTTTCCTAATGGCAGTACTTAAGAAGTAATTAACTGTTTTTTCCTTGCAAGATATTTAATTTGGACATGGTTCAGACCTTCAGTTTGATTAAAAGGAAAAAAAAAAGCCACCCACACATACTATTCAGAAAAGATTTATCGCATTAGTAACTATTGGTTCTCTTCCTTTTAGTGACTCAATGGAAACAGAAGAAAAGACAGGTAGTGTACTTGTAGGAAAGACACCAGAAGTGGTAAGTGTGCTTTTTGAAGTTGAGGTTGCCATTTAAACATATATTTCCACACTATATTGTAAATTATTTAAAAGTGTTTCATACCTGCTTTTATGGAGGTTTATTATTAAGTTTGATACCAAAGTTATTTTATAAAAATGGATTTTCTATAAAAAGTAAAATTTTAAATATTCATCCCAGGGAATTCCCTGGTGGTCCGGTGGTCCAGTGGTTAGGACTCGGCGCTTTCACTGCTGACAGGGCCTGGGTTCAATCCTTGGTCAGGGAACTAAGATCCCACAAGCCACACAGCACAGCCAAAAAAGAAAAAAGATCAATCCCAGAAGGCACTTGACTTAGAAGAAATAAAATCCTTAGATCCTTATCAAAGAATGAACTCTGTCCAGAATAACTCTGAATTACCTGTCACAGGGTGAGAAAAAAGTATGGCTTCTAACAAATAAATGGCAACTTATCATAGAGGGGGAGGGGGTAGTTTAGTTGTCTTTATTTTTAGTATTCATGGTGTGTGGAGAGTGGGGCAAGGATTAGAGCAGTGGTCTGTTGGATGTAAATGTTTCCTCCATCAGGATTTTTGGTTTCTGGTTATCAGGTATATAAATTTCAACTCTTCTTCACATGGTTGGAGAGTTGTGTTGATGGCTTGGTAGTTCATGAGATCATATATATGTGTTTGTTAAAGGTGCTTTTTCTCAATTTGGAGGAGGGAGTTTCTCACCTAAACTATAAGTTGGTTGTGTATAAAGTAGTTCTCCTTGCATATCACCAGTAATTAGTTACTCTTTTACAGTTTTTTTTAATATTAAAATATTTTATATTGGAAGTGAGTTTGGAATGAATTGCATTCTTCCATCAAGCTGGTATCATATCTCAATGGCATCTAATAAAGAAATAAATTACTTTCTCTCAAATAAATGATACATGAGTTTGCTAGATCCTACTGTTAAAATATGGGTTTTGTTGTGTGTATGACTGAATTTCACTGGTTTAGTGCTGTTAAAATAAAGTTAGCTTACTGGATTTCAGTAATACAGTAATTTTCATTCTTGTTTGTTCGGCAGAGTCCAGAGCCCAAGGATCAGACTTTGAAAATGATTAAAATTCTAAGTGGTGAAATGGCTATTGAGTTACATCTGCAGTTTTTAATACGAAACAATAACACAGATCTCATGATTCTAAAAAACACAAAGGTAGGAAATTCATCTGTAATGGAGGCCTTTTTTTATATTTATTTCTTTGTTGAATAAATACTTATATTTGTTATTGAATAATTTGTTGCATTTTATTCCTGATCAAGGAAATAAGTATTTAAAAAAAATAACAATGGGAGAAATGCTTGATCTTGTTGAAGAAGAAAAGGAATTAATATTGATTGAGCTCCTGTTTTTTGTGCTAGTCTCTGATTGGGAAGTTTAGTGGCTTTTTTTTTTTTAAGTTAGCTTTTATTTGAATGTATACGTGTGGCATTTGGACAAATACCACAATCAGAACATTAATACAGGTTATTTGTGTGTTTGTTTTTCCCACTGAACTGCAGACTCCTTGAGAATAGGGGTTCTTACCTTGATATTGTAACCTTTGTTGAGATATTGATCCTAACAATTATTAATATTAATTTTTGAACAGATAATCTATTCATCGGGTTCAAAAAATGTTTTAATATAAAAAGATACATAGTACAAAAAAATCTTCCTGCCTTGCCTGTGTTATTTACCCAGTATCCTTTCCCAAAGTCATTTATTCATTTTTTATTGTCATATACTATTCCATTACTAAATAGTTGTTTGATTGAGGTATATGTAATCATGCTTCTCCAGACTTTCAAAATAATTTTTACAGATGGCAAAAAGAATAATATAATTTGCATTTATGACAGTTTTCTGATGTTTATCTTTATAACGCAGTCTCATTAAAAATAAACAAAATAGGGGCTTCCCTGGTGGCGCAGTGGTTGAGAGTCCGCCTGCCGATGCAGGGGACACGGGTTCATGCCCTGGTACGGGAAGATCCCACATGCCGCGGAGCGGCTAGGCCTGTGAGCCATGGCTGCTGAGCCTGCGCGTCCAGAGCCTATGCTCCGCAACAGGAGAGGCCACAACAATGAGAGGCCCGCGTACCGCAAAAATAAATAAATAAATAAAAATGAACAAAATAACTTTGGTGCTTGCCAGAGTTACAGTGCCAGAAGAGGTGCAGCATTGCTCCTCAGGTTACCCCAATACTTTGGAGACCTTGAGCAAGATACTGAAGAGAAATGGCGAACTGTTCAGAAACCAAAAATTAGAAAGTCTGCTGCATAAATTCCTACCCAAAATCTACTACTGACCTCAAGTTAAGACCACAAATAAAACTTTGTTTGACTTGCTTGTTTTTTATAAGCTAGCTATTTAATGTTTATAAAAGAAATATCCAAGGTTCATATGTTAAATACCAGTTCAGTTTATTCATGTTTTCACCACAAAACAGGGCCTCTTACTGTGTGTTCACATGCAAGCTTGCGTTTGTAGGAATACTTTGCTAATGATAAAAATCTGTATTTGTTTTTGTAGGATGCGGTAAGGAACTCTGTGTGTCACACAGCAACTGTTATAGCAAACTCTTTTATGCACTGTGGGACTACCAGTGACCAGTTTCTTAGGTAAATATGCTTGTAGGTTCCCACTTTGGTTTAAAATTGTCTTTGACAGAGACTCTGTTGACATTGTCACATGGATGTGGGGAACTTTCCCTGCCTGACAGTCCTGAATTTTAAATTCTACTTTTCTATTTTATAAATTTTTTAAACTGCATATGCCTACTTGTTTTGAGGTAAAATTAATTTTCTCTATTAGTTGCCTTGAATATAGGTTTTTGAATGAAATACGTTAAGCTTAGAAATTTGATACAGTTTTGCTTTTGTTCATAGTGGAATTACATGTCATGCATTTTTAAAGTCCTCAAAATATTAAGAACAACTTAGGAGGTAAAATGGAATCATCAGTAACTTGAGATCCATAAAGTAAAATGATTTGTAACAGCTCAAGGTGAACATTTTAATGCTTTGACGTTAGCGTTATAAAAAGCTTTATGGAGTTCATTTCAGTAGTGTTGCTGAATTTCCTTTTCTTACAGAGATAACTTGGAATGGTTAGCCAGAGCCACTAACTGGGCAAAATTTACAGCCACGGCCAGTTTGGGTGTAATTCATAAGGTAATATATACCGATCACTGTGAGCAGGCATCAGAACAGAAGCAATTTTCCTGGAGTTAAGAAAAAAACTAAAGTTTACTATAATTCATTGACAGGTACATTTTGTTAAATTGGGTCAGTCCTCATACAGGGAAGGATAAAGTAAAGAAGAAATGTGTGTTTGTTTTTTTTATAAAAAGTGGAAGCCTTTTTCCTGTGAAGACTAGCTAAGACATTTCTCAAAATGAATTGAAATAAGTTATTTGCATTATCTAAGATGAATTTGGGGAACTGTTATAAAACAAGGAGGGGGTGGGAATTGCAGCATTTGTTTCTAACCAGGATGTGACTGGGTCATTTAAAGGCTGTCTTCTTGTGTGAGTGATAAAGTTGCTTAGGAGAGAGCCCCACTTCCCCCTTCACTCTGGAGAAAAAGCAATAATCATAGAAAATGTTACATCTTCTTTTCTCTAACTTTCTTTTACTGACACCTTTGTGGTGGCTCAAATTTACAGGGTCATGAGAAGGAAGCATTACAGTTAATGGCAACATATCTTCCCAAGGACACGTCTCCAGGATCAGCCTATCAGGAAGGTGGAGGTCTCTATGCACTAGGTCTCATTCATGCCAATCATGGGGGTGATATAATTGACTATCTGCTTAACCAGCTTAAGAATGCCAGCAATGATGTAAGTATTAGAATGGAAAAATAAATTCCCATTACTTAAGAGTCCAGGGAGGGCTTCCCTGGTGGCGCAGTGGTTGGGAGTCCGCCTGCCGATGCAGGGGACATGGGTTCGTGCCCCGCTCCGGGAAGATCCCACGTGCCGTGGAGCGGCTAGGCTCGTGAGCCATGGCCGCTGAGCCTGTGCGTCCGGAGCCTATGCTCCGCGGCGGGAGAGGCCACAACAGTGAGAGGCCCGCGTACCGCAAAAAAAAAAAAAAAAAAGTCCAGGGAAACATTAAATTTGCCAAATTATTTCAGTGAATAGAAATTTTGTAGGATTCCCAAACCAGTACTGTTCTCATTGAATCTTTTCTTTCTTTCTTTATTTGGTTGCATGGGTCTTAGTTGTGGCAGGCGGGCTCCTTAGTTGTGGCTTGTGGACTCCTTAGTTATGGCTGGCCAGCGCCTCAGTTGCAGCATATGGGCTCCTTAGTTGCGGCATGCATGTGGGATCTAGTTCCCTGACCAGGGATCGAACCCAGGCCCCCTGCATTGGGAGCATGGAGTCTTAACCACTGTACCACCAGGGAAGTCCCTAGAATCTTTTCTTTTGAAGGTAGTTTCCTCTCCTTCTCTATAAGCTAAAATTGTGCTTCTCAGTCCTTTAAACCTTGTGTGTGAGGAGCAAAATAAAGTACCAGATATTTATATTGATAAAATATGTGTTGTATTCCCACACTTCAGAGTCTTGTTATGTTATATAAGTGACTTTAGTGATCATTTAGCCTAATTCTATTATTTTTCAGGAAACTAAAGCCCAAAGAAATTGCATGTACTCTTTTGGGAATCAGAATCTTGCTTGTTTGAACTTCGATGGTTTTTTAAATGTAACTCTTTTGGAAAAACTTACTAAGCAGCCCTGTTCTTTTTTTAAGGAACCTTGACACCTAGGATTTTAGACTTTAACTTTTATGTTAGTCTCTTTTAGAAGGTTATCGGGAGAGTAGCTAAGTGAGCCAGAAAATTCTGTCCTACTTCAGTGAAAAGACTGAGGCCAGTAGGAAGGTCTTTCTCAGCTAATAAACCCCCTATCCACAAATCATATAGTTTATACATATCTCTACCTCATTTCCTCTGTTGGTCTCAGGTAAAAATTTTCTTGTCAGATAAAACTTTTTGGTTACCAGCAATAAAACCCTCTGCTTAAACAAGGAGTTTATTGGAAGTAGCTTATTTAATTAAAGGAAAAGCTGATGAACCAGTTCTCACAAAGGTTAAGCACAGGGCAGTTCTAGGAATCTAGATAACAAGAAGTAATGGGATCATCTCTTCAGGGCACTACTGTCAGGATGAATGAACTTGAAATGTTTTTGGTCCTTGGGTCATTCCACCTAAGAAAGATTAAAATTCCAGAGGAGCATCTGATTGGCCTGTCTTGGGTCACAGGCCCACACTTTCGCTAGGGGAAGATGGGAGCTTATTTTAAGTGATGGTTCCACCAAGACTCGAACCAGTGGGGAGGAATATTCCCCAAGCAGGAGTGGGGTGCTGTCACCAATAAAAGGATACCGTACATTCAGAAGTAACAGATCACCACAAAAGTGTTCTTCAAATAAAGACTAACTTTTGGTCTTGACACCATTTTCTCCCACTTTCTTCATAACCATGAAGTTATGAAGAAACTTTTTTCTCCTTTATCTTCAGTTTCCTTCTATGCTGCCTCCCTCAGTCCACAAGCATCTTCAGGTCTCACCTATCCTAAAAAAATCTTTCCTCACCACTTGCTTCTCCCTTTTAGTTGTTGTCATCTTTCTCCTCCCCTTCTCATGTGAATTTATTAAAAGAGAGCTGTACTGTCTCCACTTTCATTTTTTTCATTTCCTTTTCAACCCACTATTATTTTGCATCAGCAAGCAGCATTCTTTTGAAACTGAAATTGGTGAGGTTACCACTGGCCCTCTGTATCCTTTGATCATACTTCCTAGGCCAGCTGCTTTCCATGCCTAATATCACAACGTATTTTGAAATTAGAATGAAAGTTGGATTTTAAGTGCAGTGTACCAAATAAATGGAGCCCATCCTTTTTCTCTAGATTGTTCGACATGGTGGCAGTCTGGGCCTTGGTTTGGCTGCCATGGGGACTGCACGCCAGGATGTGTATGATTTGCTAAAAACAAACCTTTATCAGGATGATGCTGTGACAGGTAAGTGATTCTTTCCAAAGATAACAAACTCTAGGATTAATTAATGTAACTGTAATATTTGTTTTCTACCTATATTTTGTGGTCTCTTAAAAATCTAATGGATTTCTCTATTTGTAGAGAATTCTTTTTAGGAAGTATAGGAATAGATTTCTCTATTTGCCCCATTTATCAAACTCATTTTATAAAAATATGTTTTGTGATATATAGGCTTTTTAAAATGGTATGTCTTGTGTGTATGTCTGTATAACTGACTTTTGCAAATAGAAGTTTATTAGAGTGATCTGCTTGTATCCTGAGGCTGTCTCTACTGCTAGGTGATAATGTAGAAAAAATATTGCCATAATGTCTCCTTTGAAATCTCTGTAGGATTTTGTAGTGTATCCTATCAAGATTTAAAACGAAAATAGCTGTAAATATATGGATGTACTTCCACATAAACTATTCTTTATGTCTGATGACTTGAAACAATGCTCTCAGAAGCTAATGGTTGTTTTGATAGTTGATGCTAATAGTTAGCACTTCCAATAGGATATGTTTTATTTACTTTATACGTACATAACTCGTACTCTTTAATGTTTTGCTTTTCACTCACTAGGGGAAGCAGCTGGCCTGGCCCTAGGTTTGGTTATGTTGGGCTCTAAAAATGCCCAGGCTATTGAGGACATGGTTGGCTATGCACAGGAAACTCAACATGAGAAGATTCTACGTGGTCTTGCAGTTGGCATAGCATTAGTGATGTACGGAAGGATGGAGGAGGCTGATGCTCTCATTGAATCTCTCTGCCGTGATAAGGTCACATATTATTCATCCTTTTTTCCCTGCATTTCCTCACCCTCCTCACCTGCATTATTATATCCAGCATTTACAGAAACACTTAACCTTTACTGGAAATTATCTTTGTTCCTATCAGAACTCTTAGGCACATTTGTTGATAAAACTTCTCAAAAGATATATAAAGCCTTATAGAATTTAGGAAAGAAAAACACTGATTAAAAGAGGTGAGCAGGGCTAATTTGAGAATTTTAAATTTAATCAAGACTTCAGTGATTTTTCAAATAAGCAGATTTAGAAAAATTCTTTAGAAATATATAAGTTGATTTCTTTTAGAAATAATGTTTTGGGGATGATTTCATAATCATTTAATAAGACATAAAGTTTACTTCATTGTTTTTTCATCAGAAAACAGTGCCAATCTCTATACTTATTTATTTGGGTGAGATTTTTTTCCTTTGCCTTTTGTTTTGTTTTTACAATGGTATTGTATATGGTAGGTAGTCAGTGGTAAACAGTAATGTCCTCTGTAATCTGATAAAAACATCCACTGCTATAGTTTATTGATAAAACAAATTATTTTGCTCACCTATCAGACTACATGTCTCTTCCACTCAGTGCTCAGTGGCCAAGAATTAAGTGGTAAGGTAAAAGCAAGTTAGAATGTAGAATTAGAAGCAAGCTTCTTTGTTGTTTGACAAATGGAAGTTGAGAATCATAGGGCAGTGAGTGTTGGTATTGGGCTTGAGTTTATACTTTATAAAAAGTGTGAGGCAGCATAGGCATGTTGCACAGAATATTGGGAATTAGAAGCAGTTAACTACTACCATATTAGAGTCTTTTAATTCTCCATTTGTGTAGAGAACTGCCAACCACAAAATGGTGCTCCTTGAGTTCATTTCTTACCTAAAACCAGCTCCCCTGATGGATGAAACTAAACCTGTAGAAGTTACTATCTGAAATAAGTTGATGATTGATATTGAATTATTTCTTAGGATCCAATTCTTCGACGATCTGGAATGTATACCGTGGCCATGGCTTATTGTGGTTCAGGTAACAACAAAGCTATTCGCCGCCTGCTACACGTTGCTGTAAGTACTCTGACCTTTCTTGGATAGGCATGGAAGAGAAAGTTTGCAGACGGACACTAAATGTGCTGATGACTGCACACCCACACCACATAACTATCACCAACGGCCCCAGGTTCAGATTCTCATTCATGGAGCACAGTCAGCCATAACCTAGCGCCAGGTTCACTTAGCTTTTCAGAAGGATACAGGAAAGGATGACAGTGTGTCTATTTGAATGAAAGTCCTTAAAGTCATTTAGGAGCAACTTCTGAAACTCTATTCCAAGGGGCACCCTCATTTATAAGGGACAGGACCATGTGAATGGATCCAGGAACTTGGACATGCACTAGAACACAGCAGGGAATGACACGGAGTCTTTGGCATCATTGAGCTTAATGGAATACATTGAGCTTAGGGAATACAGATGCCAGAACAAATTAATACAAGTGTAATGAGAGTTGCAACACAGAAAACTCAAACTGCATATCAGCTGCTTCCTTTGAGGAACATGATATGTCTTCCCGTCTGCAAATAAATTGTAAAGCATTCGTCTAGGACTTCAACACACCTCAGGAGAATTGTTCCTGGGTATTCCATATTTATTGTTATGATTGTGTATGGAATTTTCCTCCCATTACATTTTCTGCCAGGTTATTATTGGTGTAAAACAAAAGCTATTGATTTTTTTAGATTTATTTTGTAAACTGGACACCTTATTAAACTCTTTTATTGTGTTTTAAAAAAAAACACCATGTGAATGTGTGCAGTCACCCCAGGGTAGGGAAATCTAATGAACAATAGGAACGACTTCTTTTTCCAGCCTGTGAAGTTAGCTTCCAGGTACCCCTAAGGGACATGCTCTATGACAGGAGACACGTTGCACAGGAAAGCCAATGCCCATGTTTTCCAACAGGCTTTTTCCACTCAGAGTCACCCAATCCAGGTACAGTTTTTCAGTGATAAATAATGTTGCCTGATAACACAGTGGACGTTCCATATGTCTTAACCCAGTAGGTTTCTACCATCTTGGTGCTGGGAGATGGTAGACCCAAGGTCATCTTCCCATGCAGAAAGGATTTAGAGCTATTATTATTTCTTTCTTCCTAGAGATATTCACTTGACACAGTATTTATTAATAATTTATTATTTATCAGTGCAGCATGTGGTATGTTATAGAAGGTTGTATTTTGCTTGAGTTTAGGACATACAGTTTTGAAAACAACATTGAAGGAATGGTTAGATTTTCAACGTGGCCCACAAAAGCTATGGTAGAGCTGAAATAGTCTTTAGAAGTAGCCCTGCATCTTAAACTTCACCAAACTATAAAGACTTATAAGCCTTGAAATGAAGAAATTCTCAGATGAATTTTTCTTAATTGGGGTAAGACATTCTAATACAGGAATACAGTAGTCCCCCCTTACCCACGGGGTATATGTTCCAAGACGCCCAGGGGATGCCTGAAACCACGGATAGTCCATATACTATGTTTTTTCATATACATAACATACATACATACCTGTAATAAAGTTTAACTTATAAATTAGGCACAGTAAGAGAATACCTGAATTGCAGCATCACTACTCCTGTGCTTTGGGGCCATTATTAGGTAAAATAAAGATTATTTGAATATAAGCACTGCAATACCTCATCGATCTGATAACTGAGAGGGCTACTATGTGACTGGTGTGTGGATAGCATATACAACTGAGACACACCAAACAAAGGAATGATTTACATCCCAGGCGGGACAGAGTGGGATGGTGTGAGATTTCATTAGAATACTCAGAATGACATGCAATTTAAAACTTATGAATTGTTTATTTCTGGAATTTTCCATTTAATATTCAGACCACAGTTGACTGTGGCTAACTGAAACTGCTGAAAGTGAAACCATGGATTAGGGAGGTGGCTACGGTAATATACTAATGAGATCTAGTTTACATTTAAATGATGTGGGCCTCTCATATCAGTTTATTCTAGTAATGTGATGAATGTAGTAATAGGATGCATGTAGTATAATGTAATTATCCTTTAAATTTTTTCCTAGGTAAGTGATGTTAACGACGATGTCAGGAGGGCAGCAGTAGAATCACTTGGGTTCATTCTCTTCAGGTAATAATTTCTAACTTCTGATTCTATTTATATTCCATTTCTATTTGTAGTTAGTAATTAAACAGAAACTAAATATCTGAGGAAGTATGTCTAGGTTCAGAGTGAGGACCATATAACATTAAAGTTAGTACTGTTCCTCTGAAAAAGAAGCCAGTATGTTTTGAGAGTCTGAGATGCTCTTTGAGAAGCAGTAGTCCTCTTCCCATGTATATTGGTAATTCAAAAGGGATGCTATCTCTCACACAGACTTGTAGAGTTCTTGAAGCTCTTTAATGAGAGTGAAAGGTATTAGGTTTTGTTTAAATGCAAAGGAGTGGAAAATGTGCAGATTTGGAGATGCCCTTGGCATTATAGTATGGTTGTGATTTAGAGGACACACTCTGAAACCAATCTGCCAGGATTGAATCTTGGCCCTGTCACTTACTAGCTGAGTGACTTTGGGCTTGTTACTTAGCGTCTTTGAACTTCAAATTCCTAAGGGTATAGTAATAGTACTTAAGACTGTTTTTTGACAGTTAAGTGAATTAATATGTCTAAAGTCTTTCGAACTGTATCTGGCACTAGTAAGTGCTATTCAAGTGTGTATGAGTAGTGGCAGTTGCAATAGTTGTGGTAGATGCAGTAGTACTTCTTACAGTAGTTCTTCTCTCCAATTTCATATACACTGTTTCTTTTCGCTTAGGTACTTTATCTTAAAATGCAACATAGGAAAATAAAAAGTATTTCTTTCAGCTCGTTTTTGGGCACTGCTTATTAGAGTTTACTTGTGGTGAAATTACACAGTAAAATAAGTTCTGAAGGTGCATGTAAGATGAGTTTCATGTACTTTTCATCTTTGGTATAGATTGTATATATATTTTTTCCAACAAATATTTACTCAACATCCACTGTGAACTGGTTAGAGGACCTTCTCTAAGATGCAAGATAGGAAGTTAACCATTTACTGCAGGCACTAAATATATTTTTCCTATTGTGGATAAAAATGTTGAATAAAACAGCAAAGCACACATCCATATAGCATGTTAATAGGTTTCTCCTTACACCAGTCAGTTTTGTTGAATGAGGTTGTTCAAAAAAATACTAATCTCCTTTACTGTATTACCTCTAACCTCATTTGTCTAACTTGTTCACAGAGAGACTAGAGAACTTTCACTAAATCCTAAAGTCATAGTATTTATACAGATCTACTAGTCTGGTACCTCTAAAACAGATTATGTGGTTAATTGGTTATTATTGTTTTTAGTAAATTCATAGAAGTATCACGTGTTCATTGATTCCTTTTCTGAGATCTGATAAAACCTATTTGTGTTAAGCTATTCCACATTTTTTCAAAAGATCTACAGCAGGCTCCATAGTTTAAATTTCTTGAGTCCTGTCTCTTTTTGAACACTGGAATATTTAGCCACGTACAGTCCTTTTGTATCTTTGCCATTTTCTGTTTTTGCTCAGATTTGTCAACAGTGGTTCTACAATTATATTCACAAGTTCTGTTTCAGGGAAGTGATTCATTTAGCTTAGAGACTTGAACTCATTTAAGGCACCCAGTCTCTTCACCTGTTTTGCATTTTGATCAGTCTTAACAACGTTACTTTCTATCTTTCTGGTCTAAAAAGCATTCTCCTGAGACAAAAGATGGAAGCAGAATAGAAGTTGAATAGTTCTGTTTCCTTCCTGTCATCTTTGGCATATCATTCTAGCCAACCTGTGATGCTAACCTTTCCTTAATTTTGTTCTAGAGATTAGACACAATTGAAAACCAAAAACAAATGGTTTTATTATTGCTATTCGGGGAGGTTTTTTTTTAATTCTTATTGGAAAACTAGATAATTTGTATATGGAAAATATATTCTTCTAGGTGTGCCCTTAGTAACTATTGGCCTGTATAAAGAATCCTACTCATCATGGTCTCTTCCTGTGTTTTATCTATTCAGTCGGCTACTAACTGTTCCTATTAGTCACTTTATATTTTATATCATATAAATCAGTCACCTAGTGTGTGTGTTCTGCCACACAGGAAGTTGAGCTTTCGTGAAAACTGTTTTTCTTCCATTTTTAACCTGACAGTGCTTTGCCCTCTAATTATCAAAATTCATTTCTGCCCTTGTGTTTACTGTAGCTTACACATGTGCTCAGTTCCCAGTTTCAGCAGCAGATGTCTTCCATGAGCTGCTTTTAGGCTTTGCTAAGATCTCTACTACCTAGGATACTCAGATCCAGCTAATGAGTTGTTTTTGTGCTCATTATTTCTAAGGGACCATTCAGAGTTCTGTTGCTGTTGTTTTCTTTTTTCTTCATAATATGATTCTTATAAGAGGTAGAAACTGGAAAAGACTTTATAGGCAACTTTGTCTAAAACTTCATGGATGAAGAAAATTAAATGTAATCAACTTGTCTAAGGAGTTGCAGTTAAAGCCAAGTTCTCTAATTTTAGATTGTTGTCAATTCCCTGGAGTGATTTTTTTTTTTTTTTTTTTGCGGTATGCGGGCCTCTCACTGTTGTGGCCTCTCCCATTGCGGAGCACAGACTCTGGACGCGCAGGCTCAGCGGCCACGGCTCACGGGCCCAGCCGCTCCGCGGCATGTGGGATCCTCCCGGACCGGGGCACGAACCCATGTCCCCTGCATTGGCAGGCGGACTCTCAACCACTGCACCACCAGGGAAGCCTTGGAGTGATAACTTTTAAAGGTGAAAAAAACCTTAGAAATAAAACAGTATTCCCATTTTTTTTTGAAGAGAAGAAAATTGAATTCCAAAATTGTTAACAAAACTTCCTGTTGTCATAGAGCTGAATGGTAGAACAGAAATTCAAAACAAGTCTCAGGATAGACCAGTGCTTTCTCTACCATGCCTTTACTTCAGAGCGCCTTCTTTCTGAGTGTCTGTGATAGAACATTTTTATTCTCAAATTTCCTTATTAAGTTTAATATTTGGAAAGTTTCTGTACTGTATCCTAAGAATTAGTAAATGTTTTCTGATGTGTCATCGGTTGCTTTCTTAGTGTGCTCCATTTTATCATTTCTTCCCTTTTAAATGATACTTCTAAAATAACCACAGACATTTGGCCCCCTTGAATTGTGTTTTAAGGATTTATTTCTTCTTAATTTTTAAAACTTCTTTTAAAGTGTACTTATTGGACACAAATACTGAAAACATATCAGTAAACACATATTTGTACTTCAGCAACTAAGGTGAAATTGTCTTTGTAGGAAACTAAAAATTTTCATGTGTAGGGCTTCCCTGGTGGCACAGTGGTTGAGAGTCCGCCTGCTGATGCAGGGGACACGGGTTTGTGCCCCAGTCTGGGAAGATCCCACATGCCACGGAGCGGCTGGGCCCGTGAGCCATGGCCACTGAGCCTGCGCATCCGGAGCCTGTGCTCCACAACGGGAGAGGCTAAAACAGTGAGAGGCCCACATACCGCAAAAAAAAAAAAAAATTAGATAATCTTTGATATCCGTGATCATCTTTGCTATGACTTAAGCTTACAATATAACACTAAATATTTCTCAATTTATACATTAATTTACTTGCAGATATGGATGGATCTCACAAGATCAGAGGGAGATTCTTGGTGCAGATACTTTTTAGACCACAAAAAATGGTTTCTTGAATAGAAATATGTTGCATCATCATAGATCCTTAGCATTTGAAGGAACCCTAGCAATCAGATAGTTACCACCAAATGTGTAAATTATATCTTTACAATATCTCCATTCACAATTTTGTATCAATTTGATACATATTCTCTGTGTGCTGTTTTCTGTTTCTGCCTCAGTGTCTGGATGCTGTAACTTCCTTTAGTTTTGTTTTTTTAATTCTTCCTTCTATCTGCATCTTTGTTTTCCCCTCGCATTCAATTAACAATAATAATGGGGCTTCCCTGGTGGCGCAGTGGTTGAGAGTCCGCCTGCCGATGCAGGGGACACAGGTTCGTGCCCCGGTCTGGGAAGATCCCACATGCCATGGAGTGGCTAGGCCGGTGAGCCATGGCCACTGAGCCTGCGCTTCCGGAGCCTGTGCTCTGCAGTGGGAGAGACTACAACAGTGAGAGGCCCGCGTACCGCAAGGAATAAATAAATAAATACGGAGTAGAGTGAAAAAAATTTTTTTCAAAATTATTCTTCTAAATAGGTACAATCTATTCCTTTTCTTTGAAGGTAGAACTATTAAAGAGAGTCCCTTTGTTGCCATAGCAGTGGTTAACTTCGAGATTTGCTTTTAAATATAGATTTCCTTAAAATGTTTTAGAATAGAAATATCAGTTATGTATCAAAATGCTAAAAATTTTGTGCTGTGTTGTACTTTTTCAGGAATAGTTTATATTGGAGTTGTATTTCTTTTTCTGGAACCTTCTGGAAATACTAGAATGATCTCATTAACTAGCTCTCAGCTAACTGTAAGCAAGGAATTTTTTTTCAGGAATTGAAGCTGAACAGCTTAAAGGTCTTATAGTTAATTCTGTGGGTGTGCATATGTTTAAGCACATACACAAATTTGAAGTCAGTATAGAGCATGTGGGAAGATACTCCTTCTAATCTAGATTGTCTAGGGATAGAGCTTTGCCAGTGAGATTGCCATCTCTAGTATTTAAATTTTCTGAAACAATTTTATATGCCATCAGATACCTAAGACACAGTTTGGAATACTGTTGGAGTGATATCTGAAAACTTAATCTCTGACTTGGCAAGAATGTAAATCTTAACATACGCCAAACACTTCATATTAGAGACTGGAACCAAAATAGATAAGAATGACTTTTTTTTTTTTTTTTAAGGAACGTAAATTATTTTGCCTCTTATTCGAGATAACCCATCCCTTTTTTTTTTTAACATCTTTATTGGAGTATAATTGCTTTACAGTGTTGTGTTAGTCTCTGCTGTATAACAAAGTGAATCAGCTATACATATACCTATATCCCCATATCTCCTCCCTCTTGTGTCTCCCTCCCACCCTCCCTATCCCACCCCTCTAGGTGGACACAAAGCACCGAGCTGATCTCCCTGTGCTATGTGGCTGCTTCCCACTAGCTATCTGTTTTACATTTGGTAGTGTATTTATGTCCATGCCACTCTCTCACTTCATCCCAGCTTACCCTTCCCCCTTCCTGTGTCCTCAAGTCCATTCTCTATGTCTGCGTCTTTATTCCTGTCCTGCCCCTAGGTTCTTCAGAGCCATTTTTTTTTAGATTCCATATATATGTATTAGCATATGGTATTTGTTTTTCTCTTTCTGACTTACTTCACTCTGTATGACAGTCTCTAGGTCCATCCACCTCACTACAAATAACTCAGTTTTGTTTCTTTTTATGGCTGAGTAATATTCCATTGTATATATGTACCACATCTTCTTTATCCATTCATCTGTCAGTGGACACTTAGGTTGCTTCCATGTCTTGGCTATTATAAATAGAGCTGCAATGAACATTGTGGTACATGACTCCTTTTGAATTACAGTTTTCTCAGGGTATATGCCCAGTAGTCGGATTGCTGGGCAGTATGGTAATTCTACTTTTAGTTTTTTAAGGAACCTTCATACTGTTCTCCATAGTGGCTATATCAACTTACATTCTCACCAACAGTGCAAGAGGGTTCCCTTTTCTCCACACCCTCTCCAGCATTTATTGTTTGTAGTTTTTTTTGATAATGGCCATTCTGACCAGTGTGAGGTGATAACCTCATTGTACTTTTGATTTGTATTTCTCTAATGATTAGTGATGTTAAACATCCTTTCATGCGGAGATAACCCACCTTTAACACTGCTGAAAAAAGAGTTGTCACAAAAATGCCTAAAGTTTTAGTGATTTAGGAGTTAAATTTGTAAGGTATACTCTTTCTGGCAGATGACATAGAGCCCATAAGATCTGTAATAGAACCATGTTCTAGGAAAGGATTCTGCAATTTGAATTTTATATACCTGGTTTTCTTATGCTGAGTGAGCTTCTCCATAGCCAGCATATTTCTTGTGATAATTTTCTTAAACTGTGTTGCCTGGAAGGGAGCAAGGATGGAGCAATAGGTTGAGGCATAAGAATGGGTCAGCCTGAAAAGGAAAGGCTAAGATATGGGCTGTCTTCACTGCAGATTCCCTCAGCCTAAATTTATTCACCATTTATGTGAGTAGCATAAAAATAAAATATCAAGGGCTTCCCGGGTGGCACAGTGGTTAAGAATCCGCCTGCCAATGCAGGGGACACGGGTTCGAGCCCTGGTCCAGAAAGATCCCACATGCCACGGAGCAACTAAGCCCATGCACCACAACTACTGAGCCTGCGCTCTGGAGCCCACAAGACACAACTACTGAGCCCATATGCCACAACTACTGAAGCCCACGTGCCTAGAGCCCGTGCTCCGCAACAAGAGAAGCCACTGCAGTGAGAAGCCTGCGGACCGCGATGAGGAGTAGCCCCCACTCGCCGCAACTAGAGAGAACCCGCGCACAGCAATGAAGACCCAACGCCGCCAAAAATAAACAAAATAATTAAAAAATTAAAATATCGGGGCTTCCCTGGTGGCACAGTGGTTGGGGGTCCGCCTGCCGATGCAGGGGACGCGGGTTCGTGCCCCGGTCCGGGGGGATCCCACATGCCGTGGAGCGGCTGTGCCCGTGGGCCGTGGCCGCTGGGCCTGCGCGTCCAGAGCCTGTGCTCTGCGGCGGGGGAGGCCACAACGATGAGAGGCCCGCGTACCACAAAAAAAAAAAAAAAAAAAAATTAAAATATCACAAGTAAATAGAATTGGCTTCCATTTACAGAGTACCCACATGAACTCATTCTCATAAGAACCCTATGAAACGTAGATGAGGAGACTGAGAAATTAAGTATTTTTTGTAAATTCAATCAGTTAGTAAACAGCATAGATTGGATTTATTCCAGATCTTGTAGTGCAAAGTAAAGTAACAAAAAGATGAATAAAAAATTTTGTACCAGAAGTTCAACCAAGTCTTTGGGGAAGCTTGGGCAACCATGATCTCATTTATAAGATCATTAAAATTTAGGTTCCTGGATTAATAAGGTCCCATGCCTTATTGCATGCTCTTTGAGAAACATAATGAGGTTTAGGTACCCAAGACTGGTTTCATTTGCTTTCTCCTTCTCCTCTGGTAGACGCACCTCTGCTGAGTAGATGCTTGGTGTGAGCCATCTAACAAACAGCTCTAGTTCTAAGACCGTGTCACTTTGCGTGATATCCAGCTACTCTCCCTACCCCTTCCATCAAGACAGTTTCCTGATCAGTGCAAAATTGTGACTACATTTAACTAAGCCAGACTATGAATGGCAATCTCAGCTTACCTTCAGATGTGATCATTATTTTATGCACTTATTTTTAGTCCTCTGTTCAACCCTATCACTGTTGTTCTGTGTTATGCCTTATGTCTTTAACGCCTTGAAGACAAGGTTAATACTTGTTTTGTTTATTTCATTCTTAGCATAGCTTTGCATACAATTAGGAACTAAATAAATTCTTATGGTGACATTGTTTTTTTGTAAGCCAGAAGTTTATTGATTTATTTAATTTTATTTCATTTGACTATCTTAGCATTTAACTAGTGTGCTGGATTGTTTTTTAATTTGCAACTATACAAAAATGATTTTTTTCGTTAGAATAATTTTGCCCAAATAAAATTGGGTAATCTTAATACATAATTCTTAATTTAAAGAGATGATTTTTGATACATGATGTAATTTTTTATGTAATTCTTGGTATATTTATATCTTCTTTATCTTACTCATCATTGTATTAGTTACATAAAATGTGCCATTACTCTATACATAACTGATTTGCTCTTCAGTTTTGTCACCTTCATTTTCGGTGAGAAGTGTATCTAGTAAAATGATTGATGAAAACTGAATGGTTGAACTTCGGAGCCTCATTGGACTCTGGTACATGGCAGGATTAATGCCATTTCGCATTCTATGTTTCATAAAATATTTAGAGTTCTCTGCCATTGGATTCTGGAAGTACACATTACCGGAGCATTTTCTGAGAGTTTTTACTGATTTTGTGGCCCAGTAATTGCAGGTGATGTACCGGCCAAATGCATCCCGAAATGTCTTGTTGAAGAGGGTGTAGACCAGAGGATTCACCCCTGAGGAAACATAGCCTATCCACACAAATATCTCCAGGAGCATTTTGAGAGTCGTCTGGTTGCAGGAATCACATAAAGCTAAAGTTATATTTGTAATAAAAAAGGGGCACCACATAAGCAAAAAGAGGAAAAACACAATCCCTAGAACCTTTGAGGCTCTCTGTTCATTGGAAATGGTATGCACTGACTTTTTCCCTACTGTGGACGTTCTTCGCATAAGTATGTTATCACTTGCATTAGGCAGGGTTTTGTCCTTGTGAGAACCATCCAGCATTGCCACTTTTTCTGGTGTTGAGCAAGGTGTTTCATCCCTTTGGAAAACTGTGGACACAGTCAACCACATTAGGCGTTGAGGTGGCTTGTTTTTGACCAAGTAAGCTTTCTTCTGTAAAGCATGGATAGTGAGAAAGTAGGTGACAATCATGATCGCCAGAGGTGTAAAGAAGGAAGCCAGTGAGCCAAAGAGCATGAAATTGCCAAAACGATCCTTTGTCAGCCCACAAGTGATGTTGTTTGGGTTACCCACATCAGTGTCTATACCTTTAATAGGGATTGGAATGGCAATGCCTAAGGAAGAAGAAACAAGATAAATTGAGTTATTTTATGACCTTTGACTCTTAGATTAGGTCCTTTTAAAGTTTATCTTACTGACTTTACCCTATTAGTGTATTGTAATTCCTGGTACCCACAATGCAGAATCTGTCAAGCAATAAATCAGTGGAAGATTTGACAAATAGAACCTAAGTAAGCAAACCTGCTGTTTTTAAAGAGATTGGTTAGTGGTTTCAGTTTTGTAATTAAAGCTTCCCTAAAACCATAGTGTATGCATGAAATAGTAGAGAATGTCTTCATTTATTCTCCATTTCTCATTATCTATTTTTGTTTGTTGATCTATCCCAAGTTAAGGAAAAGAATTCAGAAGAGAAGCTGCTTTTATCTTAATATCCAGTGTAGTTGAGCTAAAGAGACTTAAGAATACATTCATGCAATATCTTAATTCTGAGTAGATACCTATTTTATAATCTTTGAGGTTACACAGTTTCATTTAACAGACAGTTTTATCTTTTGATATTTGTGAATGTCTTTTAACCTTTTCTTTCTGACTTCTTAGGGAAAACTCAGGGTTTATTGTTTTTTTTTCAAATGCTACTTAAAAATTTGAGAGCGAGTGGATCATGAAATTTACTTGCTTTTTAAAAAATATTTATTTATTTTTGGCTGTGTTGGGTCTTTGTTGCTGCATGCGGGCTTTCTCTAGTTGCAGTGAGCAGGGGCTACTCTTCATTGTGGTGCACGGGCTTCTCATTGCAGTGCATGGGCTCTAAGCACGCGAGCTTCAGTAGTTGTAACACTTGGGTCCAGTAGTTGTGGCTTGCCAGTTCTAGAGTGCAGGCTCAGTAGTTGTGGCTTGCGGGTTCTAGAGTGCAGGCTCAGTAGTTGTGGCGCACGGGCTTAGTTGCTCTGCGTCATGTGGGATCTTCCCGACCAGGGCTCGAACCCGTGTCCCCTGTATTGACAGGCGGATTCTTAACCACTGCGCCACCAGGGAAGCCATGAAATTTATTTTCAAGATTGAAGGTTCCTCTAATAAAAACGAAAGAAACGTACCTCATGCTAATTTTATTATACTTTAAATACCATGAAGTAGGTATTTAAATATGACCTTGTTTATTAGTGAAGTAGCTTATTAGCAAGATAGCACAAGGGTTAACCCTAATCCTTTCCCTTTGAAACAGCAGATACTTTAAAATAAGTCTGAATTAATTGATCTTTAGACAACTCTAGGAAGTATCATGAAAGAATTCACTTTTATGAATCTAAAAGTACTCCTATCACCTGCATAGCCTTTTTATGGTAGCAAAGAGACCTTGACAAGAATATATTCCTCAAACCCTTTCTAATGGAGGCCACTGCTTTTTCTGCTTTTCCTCAGGTATAACACCAGAAAGAGGATTCTGTATACTTTCTTTTCTACACTAGGGGTCAGCAAACTATAGCCCAAGGGCCAAATCTGGCCTGCCTTCTGTTTTTTAAATAAAACTTTATTGGAACACAGCCATACCCATTTGTTAATGTATTATATATGGCTGCTTTTGTTCTGCTGCAGAGTTGAGTAGTTCTGACAGAACCATATAGCATCTGTAAGACCAAAATATTTACTGTCTTGCCCCTTATAGAAAAACTTGGCTGGCCCCACCTCTACCCTGTTACTTGCAGGTAATCATTACACTGTTCTTTCCCCACCCCAAAGCACTTCCCTTTTAAAGTCTATTTAAGCTACTTATACCACTCTATTCTCCATCTGGATCATCTACCAACCTCCAGGATATATGTCTGTCTTCCTTAATGGTTTTGGCCCCTTGCTATAGTTTTCTATCCACTGTTAACCTTGCTATCATCTTCCATGACTTCATCCCATTTATTACTCTTCTAACACCTAATTTTATATTTCTTGAACTCTTCAACTCCAGTGCACTCCTGAAGCCATCCATCCATAAGTCCACTTAAAACTACCCCATAGGGACTTCCCTAGTGGCGCAGTGGTTAAGAATCTGCCTGCTAGTGCGGGGGACATGGGTTCGAGCCCTGGTCCAGGAAGGTCCCACATGCCATGGAGCAGCTAGGCCCGTGCACCACAACTACTGAGCCTGTGCTCTAGAGCCCACGAGCCATAACTACTGAGCCTGCATGCCACAACTACTGAAGCTTGTGTGCCTAGATGCTCCACAACAAGAAAAGCCACTGCATGAGAAGTCCGCACACCACAATGAAGAGCAGCCCCCACTCACTGCAACTAGAGAAAGCCCGTGCGCAGCAACAAAGACCCAACACAGCCAAAAATAAATAAATTAAAAAAAGAAAAAACTGGCCCATATCGAAAATCATGAACTCTGATACTTCCCTTTCTTGTCCTGCTGCTCTTCATTACTTCTCTTTACAGTTATCTTGACATCTAGTGCATCCTTCCTTCTCTTTTTTCACATTCCACTAACTCCCATCAAGGCTCAGGTTACCTTCCCAACCAGCTTGTTGGTCAATGACATTTAAGTTTTCACTAGTATTTTTTATACCTTACCCTCTTATTCTCCTTTCGCCTTACTGTTGTCAGATGTTACCTAGGATAACTGTAAATTCAGAAGAAGAAAGTGAGCTCTTTTTTTTTTTTAGCACTTTGTAGAATTTAAAAACTGAACTAACCTCATTATTTGCCTTTTCTTTTACAAAGTCACTAAATTGTCATTGGTTCTACAACACAAAGTGTGATGAAATGAAAATGGCATTGATCTTGGCCTTTGTGCTAAAAAGCTGTTAAGTCTTTAAGCCAACTGTTTAAAACCTCTAGGTTTCTTTTCTCATCTGTAAAAGGAAAAAGTAGATTTGTAAGATCCTTCTAAGCTGTAATTTTGGGTTCATCTTTTTATTCTTTTCTTCCTGTATACATATCACTTAGTATTAGTCCATCTTCCTGAATGCAAAGATTCTTTTTCTTATTTATCTTTGTATTCTTAGTACCTAACATATCATAGGTACTCTATAAATTTGATCAATTTATAAATTCATGTCATCCAGCCTTGATTGAGGTACCAACAGGCTGTTTATTGGCTTGATTATATTTCAGTTTCAGTGTTTTAATTCTCTTAAGGAGCCATTTCTCCTATTTTCCCTCTACCTTTGCCCTATTGTCTCCCCCCCCCACCCCCCGCCTCCAGCCTACCCTAACACACACTGTTTCCCTTTCCTTCTCCCTTATCACACTGAGCTTACCAAAAAGGTATGGGTTGTTTGATATGAACTACTTTAGTTTTCCTTCTCTCCACTCTAAATTTTGGCAGTTGTCACCCATCCATGCCTTTTCCGTAGCTTCTTTTTTAGGGGCCTCTTCTATCAATCAGCCTCTGTCCCCAAAGCTAGCCTTTTCTCTCTACTTGCAGATACCTCCATTCTGAATAGAGTTTTCCTTGACCCTAATTTCCTCCCAAGCCAGACTAGTAACAGTCCTTAGTTTTACCTCCAAATTTTTCAAAAGAGGTTTGGCCTTGGTATCTTTATTCCGGGAATATAAAGGTCATTTTCAGTGTCTTGCTTTCTTGATTTTTCCCCCAGCGTTCTTTTTTCTGATTAGGGAGAGAAGTCACATCTTTTTCTTGGTTTCCTTTTAGCATTTTCAGGTCTCTCTTGATTTTTTTTCTTCTTTGAATTTTTCCTTAATAGGAGAATGTGAATCTGCTGGCAAACCGTTAATGATCATAGTAACCGTTGTGAATCTGTTTTTCTGATACTAACTTATTTAAAAGATTTGAGTTATCATTTATGCTGTACTTCATGCTAAGATACTCTAATATAGCAGCTATCTTTGAGTATTAAACATGGGCACAGGGGCATAAAAACAGTTTAGAAGAAATACAATTTCTCCCAAAAATTATTTCTGAACATCGTCTGTGTATCTCTTAAAACTTGTAATTAAACATGTTCAAAACACTTAGACAGTAATGCCTTTAGTCTGCGTACATACTGGTTTCCAAGGTGAATATATGAACTCTGATACCTGCATACAAAAAGTTTGGGTTCTTTTTGTTTTTGTTTTTTTTTCCCTCTTTTCCTATTTATCTTCTTAGGTGTGATTTAAGATGCATTTCATTTTTTTAAATTGTTGTTACTTTAATAAAATTTCAAGATTCTGCATGCTACCCAGACCTTAATGATCGGTTGACATATATGAAAACTGTTTTCAGATTTAGTCTTCCTGCATGTCAAAATCAAGCCTTGAACTTTTCTTCTTTTTCACACTTTTTGCTGATAGTGTGCTTTAGAGGCTGTACGATGAATGTAATGTTGTGAGGAGCTTGTATTGGTGTAACAGTGTCTACCAGGCCTGGTAATCTCCTAGCCAAATGGAACCAAAGCCTATATACACCACCCCACACCCTGACATTCCCCACATACCTATTGAAATTAACCACACCACTGTAATCTTGATGAATGCTGTAGCTCGTGAGTTATATTGATTGGCCTGGATTGGCTTTTTGATGGCTATGTAACGATCCACTGAAATGGCGCAGAGATGCATGATGGATGCAGTAGAAAAAAGAACGTCAAGAAATAACCAGGCAGGGCATAGAACGAGTGGGAGGGGCCACATAGCCTCTGAAAGAAAGAAAAACAAAACAAAAACATATTCTCCTCAAAATGGCAACCTTTAATCTACAGTTTCTTTTTTAAGTGATACATATTTTTTAACCTTTTTCTGTATTCATCTGAAATTTTACGACTTAAGCTCCAAGGTAATGTTTGACTTCAGATAATGGAGTCAGTAATATTAAATACATTCTGTAGATGGTACCCTTTAAATACATTTTCTGTTTTGTATAATAATTACAGCTCTTTTCCTAAATCAGTTTAGCATTTTTAGCATTATTTTGACCTTTGCTCTTTTGTGTATTCCTTTTGTGATCTTTTAAAAATGTATACAGTGTTGCAACTGGAACTTAACCTTCCTATTCAGATAAAATTTATTTTTAAACTGCTATTGTATTTAAAAAAAAAAAAAACATTTACCGAATAGAGGAAGCAATATAATGTGGCAAAAAGAATATTAGCATGGCAGTCTCAGTGAGGCCTGGGATTTTGGCTTACTTCTAGCATTAACTAGCAGTATGATCCTTGTTTATAGCAAACTCTAATTTGGTGAAATAATTAAGTGGAATGACTTGAGTTTTCCTTTTGACAGAAATAGTTCTTAAATAAAGTTTGCAAAAGGAATGGCTTCAGATTATTCCAAAGAAAAATGGGTTGTTACCCTTCCAATATAGTCCATCCTTCACTCCAAGCAAGGAGATGTAATAAACAGTACAGACTTGGGTTTAAAATGAAAATCTCATTATTAAGCATAGTACTTTATTTAACAAATTTTTATTTAAAAAGCATTTATTCTATACCTCATACAGTCTGAAACACTTTAGAAATATTAACTTTTGATTATATAAACCCTTTTTATGGTTTAATTGTATGTCCACCGACATGTAAACTACTTTTCTTTTCCTGGTTTTTGCGAGTGTATCTGACTTTGACAGGTATAAAATGATTGAGATAATTGAAGAGGGAACCAAGATAACTATCTCAGGATTTCAGAGCACCAAGAGACCCTTTAATTGTAAACTGTTTAAATTCAGGAAGCCTGGGTGTGGAGAAAGGTTAGTATCCCAGATCAAAAAAGGACCATAATTTAGGGAAAGAGGTTTTAGATAGACTTGAGTATGTCTTTTTCAAGACTCAAGTGGGATCTCAGTGAAAAATATTTGGATACTTCACAAAAAAAGGTAGGTAGCAAAAAAAAAAAAATAGGTAGCAAAAAAAAAAGGTAGGTAGCAAGGCTGACAAACACACCATTTGGTGCCTTCTGTTTCCAAAGTTGGTATGTGGCATGCTTAATAGAAATATTAAAATATTTCTTTTTAAAACAAAATCAGTATGAATTTTTTATTGAAAAAAAGATAAATGATTCCTTGGTACTTGGTTCCATGCTCAGCAGATTCTTTCAAAAGGATTTAAAGCATTAGGTGGAAGGAGTAATTCATACTTTTAAGTAAATTACTGTAATCAGACTTTTCCTACTTCACTGAATTGGGGGTGGGGATAAGGGACAGAGATGATAAATTATAATCATTGAGCTGGAAGAGACCTTAGAGATTATATCATTGATTTTGTGGATGAGTAAATTGTGGTACAATTAAGTCTTTGAATATGAGAGGGAGCATTTATTTATCAAAATTTAAATGTTAATTGAAAGTGTTCTTTAGGGCCTTGCTACTCAAGGTGTGCTCTTCAGATCAGCAAGGATCAGCATCACCTAGGAACTAGTTAGAACTGCAGGCTCTTGGGCCTCATCCCTTAGGTACTGAATCATACTGCAGTTGAAGGAAATACCCAGGTGATCTGTATGCAGATTAGTGTTTGAGAAGCACTGCTTTCTTGAAAAGGTTGTGTATTGAGTTTGCTGGCGTAGGATAGGCACTCAGAATTCCTTACAGAAACAAACTTATGCAAGACCGCTCAAAATAAACAAAGAAATAAAGTATGGCAGAGAAACTTGTGTTTAGAATGAATCTAATCAATCAGACTTTCTCCCTCTTAGCCGTAGTGTTCAGTTTTCCTGTTAACTAGTGGAAAAGGACCTTGAACAAAGGCAGCAATGTACTCTTTGACCTGAGCTTAAGCAAACTTATGGTCTAGAGTGGAAAGAATCATCCATGACAGATAGTTTTGCAGTGGAAGCTACTTGAAGTGAGGCTTCATCTTCAACTATCCTGAAGTTCAGATTTAGAACTGAGTAGGAAGTAGAAAAATACTCAAGCCTAGAGCTACAACCAGAGATGTTAATCATAGTTAAGGATTTTAAAAGGCAGATAATTAATGTCTTATATCTTATATCTTCTTATAGGCTTCCTTTTTTTAAATGCATGATCTCCATCATCTTTCAAAGTGGGTTGCTAATAAATTTAAACTTGCCTATTTAGCTATTCTAATTATGGATTATATTTTTTTAAATTAAGGTCTGGAAAATTCTAGTCATAAATCTAGTAGCCGTGAGTAGGAAGCCACAATAGAATTCTCATATGAAAAGTACATGTCTTTGGAATTGAACTGCCTGACCCACATACTTCTAATTGTGAGCTAAGAGGGAAAGCTCTTTAGTGCTGGTTTTCACAAGCCTGTGAAACCTTGTTAGCCTCCTTTTCCAACATAATGAATTTATTTTATAAACTTCAATTTTGGAACAGAAAGTGGATAGTGGATATTAAAATTAATGCAGATCATTAAAATTTTATTACTTGAGTGCTTTCTTAATTGATAATAGTAGAGATGTTGAAACGTGATAGAGAAATTTCTTTAAGAAAGAAAGAGACTGAGATTTAGAATTAAGAGTGATGGATCTTTTTGATTAACCTTTATGATTCCAAGTTTCATGAAATACTAGTGAATAGACTGTTTTTATGAAACTAATATAAAAGTAACAGATGACTGCATTAAATAGGTATCTTTTATACAAAGCTAAAATAATTGCCTAAAGTAGAAATCACGTGATACAATCATTTATACAAGTTAAAAACAGTTCTAGACATTCTCAGTTTATGAAAGGATTTTTTCTAGTCCAGATATTTTCATTCTAAATAGTATTAATTTGATAGGCTCAAGGTCAGAAAAGTTTTTTACTATTCAGAGTAACTGAAAAAGGTTAACTTGGTATGGTGAGATAGGTTAGCTATTCAAAAACTTATATGTTATTTTTATTAGGAGTTTTAATTTGGTTTAAGGATTTATAATTTCATTTATTTGTTATAATGTATTATGTCTAACTTATTTCCATAAGAATGTAATGTATTATTTTAAATGGAACATAAAAAGAAAGAAAGAATCTAAGGGAAATAAGTTATCAGGTACTTAAACTAAATTAATTACTGCTGGGGCTCTAAATTAGACTTTTTTTTTAATAAAAGCTAATACAGAAAGGGGAAGACATTTAAATTATATAGTATTTGTTGTCCCACAAAAAGAAAGCACACAAAATTTCTCTGAAAAACAAATCCCGGGCTTCCCTGGTGGCACAGTGGTTGAGAGTCCGCCTGCCGATGCAGGGGACACGGGTTTGTGCCCCGGTCCGGGAAGATCCCACGTGCCGCAGAGGGAAGACCCCACATGCTGCGGAGTGGCTGGGCCCCTGAGCCATGGCCGCTGAGCCTGCGCGTCCGGAGCCTGTGCTCTGCAACGGGAGAGGCCACAACAGTGAGAGGCCCGCGTACCGCAAAAAAAACAAAAACAAAAACAAATCCCACTTCCCACCTCGTTGCCCTATCCACTTCATTAAACTCAAAGAGGAATTTACTTCCAATAAGGTTTGAATAATGGCATTTCTTTGGGTGCCTAAAATAATTACAAATTGATAATTATAGGAGCAAAACAAGTCTTAGATGAGTCTTGGATCATGGACAGTTTGTTATTTATCTAAAAATATTAGTAGCACAAATATCTTGTTTAAAATGAAGACTTGTGTGCTGTACCATCATACATAAGGGGTGGTAGAACTGCTGTTCAGTTACATACGTTTCTATTTGTCTCCCAGGGAAGGTTCAGTAACTTCTTAGACCTATGTCTAATATCTTCCTCAGAAAAGATGTCTGGCAATCATTTCAAGGATTCATGCAAGTATTGGTTAAGACCCACATATTCTGTATCATTTAATATGAAATATAACCTTAAAAAAATATTGGGTTCTGCCTTGTCCCTAGAGAAAATTCTATGGCCCTCCTGTTCGATAGAGTTATTTGAGATATAAATGTTGTCTTTGCCAAATATTATAGTTTTGGTTGATATAATTTCTCATTTCATTTGAGAAAGCAGTGTAACAGAGGTTAAGAGTGTGAATTCTAGAATCAGTTCTCCTAGGTTCAAATTGTATCTCTGCCACTTACTTATTCTTATCTCCTCTCTTGTAAAATGGGGATGATAATAATATACTGATTTTATAGAGTTGCTTTGAGGATTAAATGCAATAATACATGTAAAGTGTTTAGAACAATATCTGGCATAGAGAAAGCACTCAAAATGTTAGTTCTTATTACTATTATTGTTTGACAGAAACTAGCCAACTAGCCCAACCATTAAAACACTCCCACTTAGAAACAATGAGCCATATCATCAGTATAAAACCTGGTATGTTTGTCTTCCTGCCTGCTGTAGCAAGAGTGCGTGCATCCAATTAAACTTAAAACTGTACTTCAAAAAAAGGGCATGAGAACATGTTTAACTGTTCAACTTTTAATTAAATTTGTCATGAAAGTATGCCTTTTACTAAAGTTGAATTTTAACTATGTTATATATGTGGCAAAGAAGCATAAGTAACCTATGTGCATTGCCAAACATTGCCATGCCTTTTTGTTCGTTTTTTTGTTTTGGAAAGTAATTGACGTTAATCTCTGAATCTGGCACATAAAAGATTTCCCTTTTAAGGATTTAAAGACTATTTTTAAAGCCATCCCAAGAGGACTATGTTCGTGGAGGTAAATAGTTCATGAATGTATTGGAGCAGGACAAATCCTAAATGGCTCTAATGTCCAAAAAGGACATAGTTTTCAAGTACACGTTTTTTTTAATCTCAAATTCTTATGTTTCTATATTTATCTTCTGGAAAAGACAGACCTAGACCAATGCTTAAATTTTTATTACAAAGCTTCTGCTTTGTTTTTGTTATTCTTGTTTTTTCGTTACATTTGAGCATATGAGGTATCCTGGGGTTAGATGTCCAATATAGTGTTTTAAGCGTTTCGAGTGATTTAATACTTATAAAAATTTTTCCTTGGTTTTTTAAAATTTCCACTTTCCAAAAAGAAGTGCCTTTAATTGCTTTGCTCCCTCATTTAAGAATTAGGTAGAGCAGCATTTCACTGCATAAATGAATAACTGATTTGTTTTTCTTTTACTGCTATACATTTATCTCATCTCTGGTGAAACTCACATCCAAACTAAATCTTATATTTAAGTATATAAACCCTTTGCATGTTGTACTGGTACTTGCCAATTATTAGTGCCTAAAACGTGCTGGGACCTACTTGACAATTTCACAAGATATTGGCAATGGAAGATGTAGCATAACCATTTTACAGACAAGGTGATTGAACTCTGATATGTTGTTAAGTGACTTGCATAAGCCAATACAAGAGAACCAGGATTCAAAGCCTAGGGTATCTTGCTTCAAACCCCCATCTTTCAGCCATTTTATACACCCTCTTTCAACTGTACCACAGATACTGTTTCAACTTACAGATCATGAGACATGGATTAAAACTTGTTGTAAATAAGCCAGTAATGACCAATGAATGACCAAATGCTGTATTTACTCCCTTTACATTTTTAATCATTTATTTCATGAGAGAAGGCAAAGTTCGGAGACGTTCTTAAACTGTGAATAATCTTTCTTTTTTATATCGGCATATGATGTTCTGTTTTCCTTTGCGTCCTACTCAAGTATTTCTAACCTAGGCAACTTCAAGCCTTATGTTATAAGCTGCTAATTTGTGATCATGATTTTTAAGAATTATAGACAAAACAGTAAAAAACTGGAAAGTAAGGGTTAAGTCCAATGCTCCCAAAGAGGAAGAAGTGACAGAAAAGTTGATGTAGCACAATTTGAAAGACCATGTTTTGCCTGCCAGTCATAATAATCTTGGAAGAAATTCAAATAATATATAATCAAATATTATACAAATTTTTGGTTCAATAAAATGTTTCTCAGTATAAAAGCCACTTTAAAATTTTCAGTGCTCTCCTTTTTTTTAAAAACTACATTTTATTAGAATATAAAGTTTCAGTGTTACTGTCATTGAATTTCCGTGAGATAACTAAAATAACTTATGTCATTCATAGTGGTAATTAGTTTGTTTATGTTTACAGAGCCAGAGACACTTTTGTTTGTACAGACTTCAGAAGTTCTGAAGATTATCCCTATAATGAGAGAAAAATACACAAAATCTACTTCTGCATTTTAAGATTATAGAAATTCTTATAAATGCATTAATTTAGAAAGTCTTAGTATTTGTTAACACATGAAAGGCTACCAAAAACTCTTAGTATTTGAAGTCAGGTCCCCATTTATAATATGTGCAGTTCCCAATTTATGAATGCATCCTTTTGAAGCTTTTTAGAGGGCAACATGCATTTTCTCATATATTTTCTCATAGAAATAGAATAATGTTTTCAATAATGAATTAATTCAGTAATATTTTGAATAGTGGTTAAGTTCCCAGGTTAGTTTATTTTTAAAAATCTACTAACCTTTCTATATAGCTTAATTACTGATAGTAGAAGTGTTTCAGTCTATGAAAGAGTTTATTTTGTAATTAAAAATTTACATTTGAAAGAAGGAAATTAGGTTAAAAATGTAATAATTATTTCAGACATAGGAAGACATTCTACATATTTTGTGTTAAAATATGTTGGATTTTCTGCTGACTCTTATAGCTAAGAATATCTTGGGCCCCAAATATTTAAATATAAACTTAGTTTTCAGCTGCTATGTACCTACTGTTTTCCTGTGGAATACATGGGATTATCACTGTTGTCTGCTTTTGTGTTTTGTTTGTCAGCTTATTTAATGCCATGAAACTTTGCCTTTTAAGATTCCTTAACTGTTTAGTTGTTGATTTAAGTATCTACCACAGTATTTTGCAAAGACTAATAGATGTTTGATGGACTCATGGATTTTAAAGTTAAAATTCACTTCAATCTCATTTATTCAACATAACGTCAATTAAATTTTGTGGTAGTATGAGACGAGCATTTTAATATTTTTTGTACGCCTAGCAAAGCACAATTTAAAGAGTGATTTGACACATTAAACTATTGTGTGCATGGAGATAAGAGTTTGAATCAATGCCTATACAGTCTTTACCATATATGCATAAATGTTCCTGCATAATCCTCATTTATTTCTTTTAAACTTTATTCAGAATTAAGATTGTTTAGGTTCTCCTTTAGAGTAAGATTTCTTAATTATTTTCCATGGTTATGTGTAGCACTAGATTATTCAAAAGGTTGCAAATTTGTAAAAGGGAGGGGTATAGACAGGCAATATTAATGATTAGAGAGTCTTCTAAAGCAGAAAACCTTATTCATTACTGCATGTCCTACCACAGAATTTAAAGCCTGGATAAGAGTTGATTTAGAATGGGAAGTTTTAGCCCGTCACCATCCGATTATATATGGGGGATCAAGTACTTACTTTTAGATATCTTTCTGTACTTACTTATAAAAATGTAACATTTAAACCTGAATACAATAGTTTGAATGGCAGTTTTTCTTCACCTTCTAATATATATTCTAGTTAATAAATTTTACTTCTATAACCTGAAATATTTTTATCTTCACCATATAAGCAATTCCAAGAAGCCCTATCTGCTACAAATAATCATTTTTTCTTAAGCAATTAATGAATGGAATATCAATTAATGTCAAGCATTAAATAAGTTAAATATTCTCTTACTGCTGATTCTTAAGAGCCCTCATAATTCATCATTAGAATTATTTGTGTGTACCCAAATTCTCTAACTAGAGATGATATGCATGAATAGGAAACTACTTATATCATTTTAATATCGTTATCTTTTTTATCAATATTATAACTAAGATTTCAGTTCTAATTATATTTTAAATTATTGTAATAACTCAGGTTTTGATCCCTTATTTTAGTAACTTAGAGGTCTGATTCCTCTAACATATATCAAGGACATAAATGGTCAGAAATCATAAAAATTAAACAGATGGATCATCTCTTGAGATGCTCTGAGCCAGACCATTCCTTCAGCAACTAAACATAGTTTTTTGTTAACAAGACACATGTGTAAGACTTGTGTTTAAGTCTTACGTACACAAACTATAAAGAGATATAACAAGACTTTTTAGAACAATTCCAATTTAAATTGGGGTTTAGAGATTTATATCGGAATTCAGTGATTCAAAGACCTTATTATTAATAATTAACCCAGCACACTAACTGTCACAGCAGTGTCCTAGATATTGCTTTATCAAGAAAAAAAAAAGTACTAGTAATGGGGTAAAGTATAGGTCTGTTCTTCACAATAATTTTTAGGTAATGTATGCAGAATATATGAATATTGCTAACTTGGATGACTTTTTAAATGATTTTGTTAGGTGGCTGAGGAGGGAATGGAATTGTTTCCAAGAAATTATTTTTTGCTCTTTAAAACTGATTATCAGCCATAGAAAATGATGAAAAATGAGGGACTGTTTACTCACTGTACCTTTAAATAGTGCAAGTCCATATTTAAAGATTAAATGAGTATCTGTTTCTCTAATAGTATACCATAGTTCGGTGGTTTGATGGCAGGAACAAAATGAAATACTTACCAAACATTATTGTCAAGAGGGCAATCGGCATCACAAATAATCCAACCAGCAAATCAGCCACTGCCAGGGACATTAGGAAATAATTGGTAGCATACTGTAACTTTTTCTCCAGTGCAACAGCCAGAATAACGAGGATGTTTCCACCAATTGTGGGTATTATCACCATGAGTATCAGAAGAGCTGCCCAGTGCAGCTTATTTCCCTGTTCCTCAACAATCTGTTTCATTTCGTCTGATATCGATTCTGTCTGTAATCCAGACCAGTTAGAAGAGATTAAATGGTCAAATGAGCTCTGCAAAATGTGCTCAGGAATTGTGCGTCGTTCGAATATTCTATAAGAGAGAGCCATTCATTGTTTTTCTTTAATTTTTTCCGATTCCAGACAGTGGTCAGCATGGTCAGTAGCTAAGCTGGTCATCTGCATTTTTAAGCCTTTGTACCCATGCCAAATACTCAAGGCCAAAGTTGACTCCTTCCTTAAAAAAAGAATTTCAAGTTCTATAAAATGAGAGCATACATACATTTGTCCATGTCTGTAGGTAAGGCCCGAGTGTTTAGTATTCTGCAGAGGTTCCGGTTTCCGAAGGCTTAGTGAAAGAAACTGATAGCTGTGAAAAAAAGACTATATTTTTGGTTTCTCTCTCTCCCTCTTTTTTTTTCTTGTAGTGGTGGAGTCGAGTTTGAATTTGAATGCCAGAGAGCTTCCCCTAGATATAAAAATATGTCAATTGCATTATTTTATTTCTTTATTTTCAAAACCCAGTTTAAAAAGTTGAATTTATTAGTAACCCCTCCCTTCTCAATAGGTCTCTTGTGCATTTGTGACAATGCAGCCAATCCTCATAAACGTATGCCTGGTATGCTCCAATTAATGAAACGAGATATATTAATTTTTTCAGTGGTATAATAAAAACCTAGGTGTTTCCTGACCCTTGACTGTCTTTTTACCTTTACTTTAGAATATGTACAGAAGATTAGAAACATCAGAGCACCAAATAGTTCTGAATAGAACTTTTCATACACACTGGCCATCTACCTAGAAACACTCCAAGCCCCCCTAACGTATAAATAAATGATTTACCAGCTAGGAATCCTTATTTGTAATTGGGCTTTGTCTGAGCAGGTTTATTTTAATACTGATATAAATGCCATTTTTGTAAAACATTTTATAACTCCTTTAGTTTGAAAGAAGGGGAGAAAATACGTATTACTAGAATCCAGATACTTGTTTTTACTTATTTCATCCTTCGAAGAAAGCATGTTTCTGCAACAAATATTTTCCAAATTTATCACTTTATGTTTATTGCTTTATGCCAAATTTGAACCAGTTCTTTTTTGGTTTTAAGTAGTAATTTTTTTCTTAACCTTCCCAGTTTCCGAGGGAAGGAGGGGAAGCTGAGAGGAAGATTAAATCATTTATTCATAAAATCTACAAATCCCACGTTAAAAATCTCCCCTTTAACATTTGTAAATTTTTCATTTTGGTTTTTTTAACCACTGAATAGAAATAAAAGATTATGGTAGCAGAGTTTGTGAAGAAAGTAAAAAAGAAAACTCTTTAGATCAACTCTATATTTATTTGTTAAATACTTACCTCTTGCTTGCTCTTTACTCTCCCAAGCATGTCATCTTATCTGCTCAGTAGACCAGATGCTGCTGTGGCTGAAGTCCTCCTCCCATTGACTTATTCTGAGCCTCCAGCACTGGTGCTTGAAAGCAATGAAACAAATGTGTTGTATAGCTGTAAGCGTGCCAAGGAGGTTATTTCATCTTTGATACATTCATTTTTAGAGAGTAGCAGCATTCATTATAACTCATAAAATCACTAGTTAAGTATGTTAAACCAGTTCGTGACCCTTATTCAAGTTATATTCTTAAGAGCTCTCTTTAATATTGGGGGGACTGTAATAAACTCTGTCATTATAGCTTAACGTAGTTCTGTTTTAGATTAACCCTAGGCTGTTTTCCCCTTTTGAGAAAGAATAAGATACAATCTAGAGATACTAGAGCTTTAATTCCGTGAAGGTTCTGCCCAGTGAACCTTAGACTGATTTCCAGAGCTCTAATTTCTACCAGTGAAACAAGATTCTTATCCAGCTTTTATGCCTTTGTTGTGGAACACAATTAATTTGCTCTGGTTACAACCTTATATAGAAGATCACAGAAAGGTTTGAATTCTACATGCTTACATAAGTTTTAGAAGAGACTTTTTCATTGCTTGCTTTTAAAAAGATGGCCTCTGGATTTGGGAGTTGGTTCATTGGCAGTTTTTTTTTTTTCACAGATACATTGGGGAAAGTATGTGATATATAATGAAAATACATTTCTGCCTTATTTCAGAAAATTAGTGTAAAAGTCTTATCAGCTATTCTATCTGAGTTTTCCTTAAACTGTAAGACTAGCTTAGTACTAGAACTTCAGCATTCTCAAGGTTTCCTTTTAAAAGGTCATCATAGGGGACTTCCCTGGCGGTCCAGTGGTTAAGACTCTGTGCTTCCATTGCAGGGGGGCACGTGTTCGATCCCTAGTCAGGGAACTAGAGCCCGCATGCCATGTGGCAAAAAATAAATAAAGATCATCATAGATTGCTCATAGTTTAAAATTATTTAATTACTTCTACATTGGCAACAGCATTTATGCCCTGTTTCAAATTTATATTCCTTCCCTTGTGTGAAAGTTATTGGAAAATATTTTGTTCATTGCAGTTCTACTGAGCACTTCAGATTTTATTCAATATTTGTTTTATTTTAACTCAAAATTCAATATTTTACAAAAAATATTTACTAAGAATTTTGGGTGAAAACGAATAAAATAATCCTCAAGAACAATCAGATGGATTTTAATGTGCCAGAATTTCTCTTCAGGACTATGAAAATATCTTAAAATAACTGCTTTATTCTGAACCACAATTTGACCCCTGTGCTCATGCAGGCAGATAGGTATCTGCAAAACAAGTAATGTCAGATTGAAAATAGCATCATTATATTTAATGAAAAGACTTGTATGAAAGAAACCTTCATTGATTTGTGTTTACAGATAAATTTATTAAAATATTCATTGAGTATATTATAAAAATACCAAACATTATTATTTTATAATACTGTGCCAATGCCGACCCTTCTCACCCACATTCACTTACTTTCTTTTTTTTTTTTAATATTTATTTATTTATTTTATTTTTGGCTGAATAGGGTCTTAGTTGCAGCACGCAGGATCTTGGTTGCAGCATGTGGGATCTTTTCGTTGTGACACGCAGGCTCCAGAGCACGCGGGCTCTCTAGTTGTGGCTCGCATGCTCAGTAGTTGAGGCTCATGGGCTTAGTTTCCCCACGGCATGTGGGATCTTAGTTCCCCTGCCAGGGGTCAAACCTGTGTCCCCTGCATTGGAAGGTAGATTCTTAACCACTGGACCACAGGGAAGTCCCTCACTTTTTTTTTTTAAACCTTAACTAAAAGTAGTTAAAATTGGTTCTTGGAATGTTTTTATTTTATTTTTGTATTTTTAATTAGTTTAATGGCTAAAGGACATAACTAGCTAGAACAACTACTTATTTGGCAACCTTGAGTTATTAGAAGCATAGCTGATAATCGGAGAGAAAGCAAAATAATAATAATAAAAGGGTAGATGAATCTCTCAGTTGGCAAATAACTAAACCTGTGTTCTAAAACCTCATGCACATTAGGCAGAAGGCTGTCTATAAGTCCCCACTCCAAATCTTTTTGCTCTAAACACACTCACAAAAACTTCTGTCCCCCATCTTTAATGAAAACAAACATTTGCACATGGTGGTAAATCTAAATAGTACAAAAGAATATCCATTGATAAATTCACTCTTCAGACGGTTTTTTTTGTTGTTATTGTTTTAATATTTGAGACAGTTTTAACAAACACGTTTCCCTCCCTTCTCCAGAGTAGAGTAACAGATTAAGAGGTGGACAAGCACTTTGGTAATAGCAAAGGGGGCCAATTAAAAAACAGGAATTAACAAGTGTAGGCGTGTAGATCTACTCACAATAGAGACTTGTAGCTCTCATAACTCAGCCCTCCACAACTCTGTGGTGTAATTGATACCATAGTGTTGACTACCATATATTTAATAAAGGTTAAATCATCTTTATTCAGCTCTGTTTTGGATGACAGGAATACGTGAAATGCATTTTTTTAATTTTCATCCAAAATGACAAAAAAATATAAAAGTATGATTCTAAATGGTAGAATGAGATTTCAAATATCTGGAAACTTTATTTGTGTAGAATATCTCATTTACCAAGAACTCCAGATAAATTAATTCTTACTAAAGTAGCTTAAAGGTCAAACTCAAACTCTAATCTGACCATAACCAAAACACCTAATTGGTACTTTTTTTTCTAAAATACTTATTTTTATCCCTGATGCCTTTTAATTTATTGAACAGATTCTGTCTTCTACTTAAAGGGACAGTCTAATATCTTGACAACTTAAATATCAGTCAAAGATATTTTTTATCTCTCAGTCATAGTATCTTTCAAACACTAACACACTAAGGAATTTTTGACAATATGTGGATTGTGTCCACTACATATTCATTCATTTGCGAAGTATTCATTGAGTTCCGTTAGCTTGTGGAGATACAGTGATGAACAAGATAAACATTTTCTGCCTTTATATCAATATAATTTATAATTTCATGAGGGGTGCAAACGCATATACTGATAATTATAGATATGGTACAGCTAAGACTAACTCACTTCAACAGGGCCCTCAGTGCAGCTCAAATATTTCTTGGCTTTTTTTTTTTTAATTCCTTTCTTGTTCACTCTCTTTGACGAGATCAGTGAAAGAGCTAAAACTTCGCTCATTTTTCCCTGGTGACTGAATTTACCTCTTATTATTATTTTTTAATTAATTTATTTATTTTTGGCTGTGTTGGGTCTTGGTTGCTGCGCACGGGCTTTTTCTAGTTGCGGCAAGTGGGGTCTACTCTTCCTTGTGGTGCCCAGACTTCTCATTATGGTGGCTTCTCTTGTTGCAGAGCACGGTCTTTAGGTGCTCAGACTTCAGTACTTATGGCACTCAGGCTTCAATAGTTATGGCACGTGGGCTTAGTTGCTCCACGGCATGTGGGATCTTCCCAGACCAGGGCTTGAACCCGCGTCCCCTGCATTGGCAGGCAGATTCTTAACCACTGCACCACCAGGGAAGTCTCTTACATCTTATTTTAATGAAAGACTTAGACCCATTTGAAAGCTCTGTCACCTTTCAACTTCTTAAAATGTCTTTCTTTTCATCCATTCTATCGTTTGGGATCATGTTGTCATTCCTCTTTACCATAACTAACTTCTACTTAAATCCTTAGTCCCAACTCTTTATGGTAATTCTTTGCAATCTTGCTGAATAAAGTATCTTCTTTTTCACACATAGAATCCATGCCTTGAATATTCATTTCCTCAGCTTTAAGTTCTTTCTTGCAGACATGCTCAGGTTTACAGTTAATGAAAAATAAAAACCTTTCCTTATCCCTTAAGTCTCTTTCCTTCATCATTTGACTTCTTTAGAGAATTGCCTATCCTTTTTCCTTCTTACTACCCACCCAATCTATAACCCTTGTAATCAGATTTTTATCCCCAACATTCTATTAAAATAACTCTTAGAAAGTCACTAATTAACACCAATTGTTGATTTTGTGCAGTATTCATCACTGTTGACTGAGCATTTCTCTTTAAAACTTGTATCTTTTTTTTTACTTCAAAGACACCTTATCTGAGGGGCGGGGCCGTCAGCGCGAGGGCCGCTGGTCGGGGCTGGGTTTGGGTCGCGTTCCGGCACTTTGGACCGTGGGATTCCGGGACCTCGAGACCCCGGAACCTCTGCACCCCGGAACCATGGCACCCGGCACCCCAGTGCAGCTCCGGGCTCTGGGTGCCCGGGAGCCGTTAGAAGCGACCTGTCACCGCTGGGCCTCAGCCCATCGCCCCAGTTCTAGGTTCTGTTCCATCAACACAGTCCGCTCCGCCGCCTGCAGGTCCCGTGTTCAGTGCGGCCTAAATATACTACACAAGACTGCGGTCGTGGGCTGGATCCGTGTCCTGCAGTTTGCAAGGAACAGCTGCAGCTGTCAGAAGTTCTTTTTTAAAGCTCCCATTTCATTTTGCACCCAACGTAGGCAGTACCTGCTGCTTTAAAAAATCTTATTCAATCCCCACCATAATCACAGACTATCAGTATCTTGTTTTACAGATAAGGCAGCATGCTCAGAGAGGGAAGGTCATTTTCTAGTAATTCTGAGAGGTGTGTTTGCCACAGTATTTCCACCCTGCAGACTGCGCGGGGAACAGGGCGGTCCTCTGCGCAGTGTGATAAATGCTGTTACAGCCTAAAACAGGAGGAATACTTCGGGAGGGACAGGTGCCTAAAGATGAGCCCAGAGGGTGTCAGACCAAGGGGTGGGAGGGGATGGCCTAGGCGAAGGTCCTGAAGGCAGCACGAAGGCCTGCTTCCTGTGGCTTCCATGCACCTCAGGGGAAACCTGCTGTTGGGCAACAGAGTAGAGAATGGACTGGGGGGCCGTGGGGTGGGTGGGTGGAGAGAAGGGGCTGGTCCAGGAGAGGGAGGGAGATTCCTACACACACACAAAAAAAAACCAAAGACACCTTATCCTGCCTGCGTTCTTTGTCTTTCTTACAGAATCTTTTCTAAGTCTTATTCTACCCTCTTAATATGTAGATTTTCAGAGGTTCCTATCCTGTTGACTTTTCTCCTTCTTCATTTTCTCCTTCCATTCACTCTTACGGTTTTCCATTAACTTGTTGAAAAAAACTCCTAAAACTCTATTTCCAGCCCAATGACTGTGATCTTGTGGTCATGAGATGAGACAAGCAGCATACTTAAGGGTTAGGAGCTCAGACAAACCAATTTCTCTGAGCTTTAATTTCTACATTTGTAAAAAGGAGGTGATGTAACCTGCTCTGCCTACTTCACAGCAGCATTTGACCCAGTTGATCATTTCCCCTTCCCCTTCCTTAAAATAGTTTCTTTGCTTAGCTTCCACTAGACCACACTGTTGGATTTTCTCCTACCTCATTACTACTCCTGTGTAGTCTCCTTTACTTGTTCTCTTTCATCTCAACCTGTTTAATATTGGGGCTCCTCTGGGACTCATTTCTGGATCTCCTCTCCCTTCACACTTGGTGATCTCAGACACACTTAAGGCTTTGAATACTACCTATATACTAAAACTCCCAAATTTGTATCTCTAGCCTAGGCCTTTCCTTCAAACTCCAGACTGTTACATTCAATTACCTACTCAGTATTTCCCTTAGATGTCTAAAAACATCTCAAACTCAAAATGTCCAAAATTGAACTTTTGCCCTTTCCCTCCAAATCTGTTCTATCTATTGGTTTCTTTATCTCAGTTAAAGGCCGTTGCATTCTTCCAGTCTCTTTTTTTTCACGTCTTACCATCAGGATATCTTGTTTATTCTACTTCAATATATGTACCAAATTTCAAACTTTTTCCCCCATGTTCATGACTACCACCGAGTCACAGTTATATCTTAACCAGATTTGTGAGATAGCCTCTTAACTCATCTTCTTTCTTCTACCTTTGCCCTCTGGTCTCAGTAGAGCAGCCAAAATTACCATTTTTAAACAAGTCAGATCATATCATTCCTTTGCTTAGAATCCTGACTGCCCTTCACTTCACTCATAGTAAAAACCAAGTTTCCTATAGTCTGGCCCTGTTTTCAACTACTCTTCCCCTCTTCACTACACTCGAACTATTGGCCTCTTTGCCACTCCTCAAACATGCTGGGCGTCATTCCCCCACAGGGCCCTTGCTTGAGCTGTTTCCTCTACCTAATATACTCCTTCTCTGGATAGCCACTTGGCTCACTTCTTCACTGCCTTCTTTTCTTTGCTTAAATATCACCTGTCATTGAAGCCTGCCTTGACTACTCTAATGAATACTGCAAAATGCCCCCTTCTCTTGGCTCTTCCAATACGCCTTACCTTGATTTACTTTTTTGGTTCTCCTTAGAACTTCACCTTTTTACTTACTTTATCATTTATTGTTTATTGTCTTTCTCCTACTAGAATGTAGTCTTCGTCTTTTTTGTTCACTGTTCTCTTTGAGTTTATCCTGCTTGGAGTTTGTTAAGTTTCTAGTCTCTCATCAAAATTTGGGAAGTTTTTGGCTATTATTTCTTCAAGAGTTCTTTCAGCCTTCTCTTTCTCTTCTCCCATTGGGACTCCCATTATGCGTATGTTGGTGTGTTTTGTGTCACCCACAGGTCTCTTAGGCTCTGTTCATTTTGCTTCATTCTTTTTCTGCTCCTCAGATTGGATAATCTCAACTAACCTAACTTCAATTCTCAATTAACCTAACTTAATATTATCAGTTAACCTTATTTGATTCTTTTTTCTGCCTGCTCAATTCTGCTGTTGAACCCCCTCTAGAGAATTTTTCATTTCTTAGTTTGATGATTTGAAGGGCAGGGGGAAACATGCTGATAATTCTGTAACTTTTTGAATGTTACACATTTCTCTAGGTTCAGGAATGCAATCTGAGATTTTTAAGAGCCATGTTTCTTATTATGGTGAAGTAGCAATTTCTTTATATAAATCTTTTCAGTCTACTTTCTTCTCACCTATTTGAGATATTTTCACTCCATTTTGGCAGCACCTGAAAGAAATTAATCTGTTTGGAAACTTACCAAAAGCTTGTCTAAAACTATAATTATTTTTAATTTTCTGAAGTCCAATAAGATGTTAAAAAAGAAACATTAAAGATTGCACTAAATTTGTAAGGTTTGGGGCAAGATCTGTGTGGTTTTGTTTTCCTTGTGGTACTTTACATGTAGTAGATAGATAATTCAGTAAATACTAAATTGATGGTAAAAAAAAACTCATAAAAACGGTAGTAAAAAACTACAAATAGCAGTAGCTTAGGATACAGAGTTTCATAGGACAGAAGTGTTTTTGGGAAATGAAACTGTTTTCTTCTTTTTCAGTTATTTTTGTGATAATATTTTATGTATGTTTTATGTTGTGATGAAAACAAAATTCAAAATGTTAAATATCTCCCCTCTTTTAATGGTATTCACTTTTTAAATTTTTATAAACTAGCCAAGAAATAAAGAGAGCAAGAAATGTTGCTAGAATTCCCACAACATGTAGCTCCATTGTTGAGAACAAATGCAGCTAGCAAATTTGTAATTGTCTGAGTAAATATACTTTTAAATTTAATATATCAAAATGTAAATATGAGGAACAGCTAAGTCATAGGTAACACATTTTGTGCTAATCAAAGTGTTGAATTCCTTGCTCTCTAACTATCCCCAGCCAATATAACAAAATCCACTATTTTTCCTGTGACTTGAACATTTCTAGACATTTATTTTTCTAAATATGTTCACAGAGACATAGAGATGAACTTGTATTGCTGATCAGGGATTAGTCATTTAAATACTTAGTTTTAAATGTTGATCCAAAGCCATTAAAACAAACTACAGGAATTATTTTGTGACATTATCTTAAAGAGATAAATGTTTACATAGAAAAGCTAACATTCAAGGAGAGTCAGAATTATCTAAAATAACTGAAAAAAAGCCTTATGAATTGTTATTAAAGAGTTAGTGTATTTTCTATTAATTTGCAGGTTCTTTCTCCTTCCCTTGCCTTGCCCCCCTCTTTCTCAGTTGCATCCCTGTGTGTAATATAATGTTTTTTGGTCTTCTATATTTCCTGTAAATTGATAGTTAGATCTAGAGGCTTGGTCACATTCTGGTTCAATTTTTCACTCTTTCTCTTCTCCTTCTCCTCCTTCCCCTCCTCCTTCCTCCCTCTCCTCCTCCTCCTTTTTTATTAAGAAGGGGCTGGCAGTGCACATAAGGTGTAAGGTCTAGTTGTTTCTCTTTTCATGATGTTAGCGTCTTTGATAATGATGCTGTTGTCCATTAATTCATTACCAGTTTCAAGATGGTGGTGATATAATTTTATCATTTATTAGCTTAGTTTTAAAAATTAGACATATATACCAACATGTATCATGTATTTGGATAAAGATTAATGTAAGTTTTGCTTTCAGTGAATGTTTGCATTGCGATCATTGCTTAGAAAAATTCTTTTGTCCTTTTAGAGCTGCCTGTTGAAAAATTAAACCTAGAATATTATGATTTTATTGTACTCTTGAAGAGGTTGAATGTCTAAGCTAATTAAAGAATTTGTCGTTCCTTGTCTTAACAAATTTTCTGAAGAAGGTGTCAGAGTTGGAACTATTATTAGACTGAGAAACATAAAAGAATTTTTTATGTGCTTTTGAGTTTATAGCCCTCACAACCTATATCAGTCTTTTATGGTAATCAACTAGGTAAAGCTCTTTGCGTTAGGCTCCCAGGCAAAGCTCTGTATTTATGTTCGCAGGCAAAATTTTTTTCTAAACCTCATGAAATTGTTAATGCCCTATTCTAAGTATAATACTTTTAACAAGTGGGAGATCATAAAATAAATGAAGTTTTAAGATACGTTTAGGATAAGCTCTTTGTGAGTCACTTTTCCCTGGAATGTCCTGTCCTTGCTGCAGCTGAGGGGCAAGGTAGGTAAAGTGTTCTCTGTGCCATTAGCTCCCTAAAAAGTTGGTGAGGAAATCTGGAGGTCAGAACCCTGTATATAACCAGTTTTCTAGGTTTAATATCCAACTTGTTTTACATTGTTTTGAATGAACTTTTGGGTATGAGTTGCCTTACCTTTCTTAAAAAATAAGAGCCCAAACTACAGCATACTAGTAACCAAATTCCTGGTTCTGGCCCAAAGGCAATTTCTGGTTATGCATTAAGATTTTAGTAATTATAGTATAGTATTCTACTCTACCACACCACTAACTCCCCAGCATAAATAAGGTGGAGCAGATATCATTTTATGCATGAAGCAGTTAAGTCTCAGAGAGACTTAATGATTGCCATTCTATTAATAAATGGCTGCACTAGAATTGGAATCCAGGTTTTTCAAATTCCAAGCCCACGTTCTCTCTACCACAGCATGTTGAAAACGAAAGGGAGAGGAGGAAGAGAGAGATCGTTTAAGGAATCACTGTATTATTTCAAGTGAGAGATGATCAGGGTCTAAAACAAGCAGTGCAAACAGAAACAAGATTTAAAGGTTTCACTTGATTGGGCAGATTAGATGTGGGGAATGAGAGAATAGAATGATTGAAAATGTGAGTTTTCTTGGTGTATAGATGAATAGTCATGACGGAAAGAGAAGCAGTTTAGGGGAGGGGTGCCCCTTATTCCTCTTTCTGTACAGAATTCTGTGTATTGACTGAGGTATTTGTGGACTATTTAGTTAAAGATGTTCAACGGGCACTTCAAAATTCAGGATGCTGCTCAGATTATTTGGAGTCTGTTGGTAGGGAGTACAAGGGACTTAAACAGAGGGAATACTCTTAATTCCTGTGTCATTATGGTAATCCTGTGGCACCTACCTAATGAAAATATAAATTCATAACTCTGCCAAGGGACTACCGTGAGGTTTATGTCCTCACCAAATTCCCGCTGCGATGGACCAAACCCACATGCTTAGAACAGTGTTTCTGCCTGTATACGTATAGTGCTATATTTTTTCCTTTTCTAGGGAAGATAGATTAGAAAAGACACATATTCTTGAAAGCATTTTGATTAATACAATTTAATATTGAGGTTGTACAAAATATTCAATAAACAGTAGTTAATAGCCAGTATGTTTTTAAAAAAAGGAATTCATATGTGCAGTTTATGGTTGGATAATATGGTAGTGACTTGTGCATATGCCCTTGCACAATTCCTGCTCTCTGGAAGGTTGTACAAATAGTAAGTTGGTAAGATGACTGTTAGCTACAAGCCAAGAAATTTTATTGAAACAACAAATCAGAACTTAGTTACCTGTTTCAGTGTTTTACTTTTTAAAGTAGGCCTTCCCTAGCCCTTTATGTGGTCCCCCTACTGGGAACTTCAAAGCACATAAAATTAAAAGACACACAATTAGCCCTTATGAAGTAACTCAGAGGTACTTGTTAACTCTCTCATTTTTGATTATCTAGCTGAGTTAAAAACTTAAGTGAGGAGGGGAACAAGGAAGGGCCTGATATTTTTCCCAGTGATTAACCCTTAGGATTTGAACCTAGTAGGAAATACTTGTTGGTCAAGTCTCTAAATATATATTTAGTTTGGCTCCCTTTGTCTTTTATTAAGTAATAAAAATTATTTTATCTTTAGTACCTAGCACTGTGCCACTAATTTATGGGAAAAAGTACAGAAGACACAGTCTCCATCCTTGCCCCTTGAGACATGTGCAGTCTTGAGTGGTTTTATTTATAATTTGTTATGTGATAAGATGTTTGAGTTTGTCAGAGGATTTGAGTATCAAAGTATGGACAGAACTGGGCTTCCCTGGTGGCCCAGTGGTTATGAATCCACCTGCCAATGCAGGGGACACGTGTTCGAGCCCTGGTCCGGGAAGATCCCACACGCCTCGGCGCAACTAAGCCCATGCACCACAACTACTGAGCCTACGCTCTAGAGCCCGCGAGCCGCAGCTACTGAAGCCTGCACACCTAGAGCCCGTGCTCCACAACAAGAGAAGCCACCACAATGAGAAGCCCGCGCACCGCAACAAAGAGGTAGCCCCTGCTCGCCGCAACTAGAGAAAGCCCGTGCGCCGTAACTAGAGAAAGCCCGCGTGCAGCAACAAAGACCCAACACAGCCAAAAATAAAATAAATAATAAAAATAAATACATTTAAAAAAAAATTATGGACAGAACTTTTAAGTTCTTAGCCCAATGCAAGTGAAAAATAAAAGTTAAATAATGATGGGACTTAACCTTATGGTGCAGTGGTTAAGAATCTGCCTGCCAATGCAGGGGACACAGGTTTGAGCTCTGGTCCAGGAAGATCCCACATGCTGCGGAGCAACTAAGCCCGTGCACCACAACTGCTGAGCCCGCGCACCTAGAGCCCGTGAGCCACAGCTACTAAGCCTGCACGCCTAGAGCCCATGCTCCACGACAAGAGAAGCCACCGCATTGAGAAGCCCGTGCACTGCAATAAAGAGTAGCCCCCGCTCACCACAACTAGAGAAAGCCCGCACACAGCAACGAAGACCTAATGCAGCCAAAAATTAATTAATTATTTATTTTTAAAAAGTTAAACAATGATGCTGTCAACTACAGTAATTCTCCAGCAACCTCTTTGGTATGATATCACCTTTAAAATTTCATTTTTATTTCATAGGAATATTTCTCATTGATGAAATGTCCTGTAATAATGAACACTGATTTAAAACCTTTGATGATTGATTCATTTTTAAAAGCCATAGAATTATAAAGTGGAACAGACCTTATGGAACTTTTAGTCCAATTCGTTCTTTTTCTGATGTGAAAAGGGACCCCAAAGTGTATGGTTAATTGAACCTTGTCTAAAATTATCCCAGCTATTTAGAGGCAAAACAGGAACTAGAACATGGGTTTTTTACTTCTTATATAACTTACTGTTATTTACCTCAGTACTCATTAACTGAAAGCATATGTGTATTTGTTCATTTGTTTTTATATTATTCCTGCATGATAGTCAAGAAATATTATCTCTAGTTAGAGAAAAGAAAATTTAAGTGATTTGCCTGATGTCATGTACTGAGAAACTAACAAAACTAAGACTAGAACCCAGATCTTCTGTTTCCTAGTACATTGCTTTCTTTATACTATTCTTCTGTATTGTTGCCACTAGATTGTTTACAGATTTTTCGTACTAGGAGCTAGCTTCATCAAACTGAGAAAGAACATTTTCAAGAAAGAGTGATAGCAGAGTTCTACCTTTTTTTCTTTTTTGAGGTATGGTTGATGTATAATATATGTTTCAGATGTACAACAGTGATTCACAATTTTAAAAGATTATGTTCCATATATAGTTACCATAAAATATTGGCTGTATTTCCTGTGTTGTACAATATACCCTTGTAACTTATTTATATTATACATAATAGTTTGTACTCTTAATCGCCTATCCCTATCTTGCCTCTCCCCCAAAATTCCACCTTTATAGACAGTTTGCATAAACTTGGCTCTACTCCATTTGAAATTTGAATTTACCATTCACTGGAGTTTGAGGCTAGAGGACAATTTCAACATAGAATTATAGATTTAAATTGGTCTGTAGGTAATAACTGCTTTTATTCACAACAGGATACTTTTTTTAAAAAACGTTCTATTGGGCTTCCCTGGTGGCGCAGTGGTTGAGAGTCCGCCTGCTGATGCAGGGGACACAGGTTCGTGCCCCGGTCCGGGAAGATCCCACATGCCGCGGAGCGGCTGGGCCCGTGAGCCATGGCCGCTGAGCCTGCACGTCCGGAGCCTGTGCTCCGCAACGGGAGAGGCCACAGCAGTGAGAGGCCCGCATACCGCAAAAAAAAAGAAAAAGCGTTCTAATGAAACGTAATATATTAATAGTCTCTTTTTAAGTTTTTATTGAAGTGTAGTATACATCTAAAAATATGAACATAATTAGCCTACAGCTTGATGAATTTTCGTAACTGAACACACCTGTGTAACCAGCACCTAGTTCAACATCAGTACCAGCCTTCCAGAAACTCCCCTTACAGTCTCTTCTAGTTACTACACCCAACCTGCTGCCCCCTCAGGAGTGACCACTATAACAGGATAGTCCTTCAAAGATGAGATCAGATACTTCATTTGTCAAGGTTGTCCTCTCTTCTGTATTTGCTGCAAATATGAAGAAGATGAGAAAAGAACAATTTCTCTATTCTTATCAACACAAAAATAATTGCTGAAGACAAAAAAAATCAGAATTTTTTCATACCAAGTCTTATTTAACAATTTAATATTCAATCAGAGTAATACTGGGAGTTTTAAATCTTTTGTGCAGCTTTGGAAACATCTTGGAGTCTCTGTAAGTGACTTTTGTCTTCTGAAACAAGACACAGAGTAAGCAGGAGTTATAAGAATGGACGTAGGGCAGTGTTCCCCGTCCCCATTACCCCACCCCCCCCCACCCCCCGTAGGGCTGTTCCCCACCCTGGAGAAGACGGAATGAGTAATGCTGTGATGCAGAGCTGTGGTTGAGGGATCACTGATATGTTCCTCTTTCTTTTCATATATTCTCTGAATGTTGAAGATAGCTTTCTAATATCAATAATTAGAATTCTGTTGGAGATTTTTAATTCTGTAACTTCTGTGTTAAATATAACTCTGTTGTTTCCCATAACTTTCAAAAAATTGATTAAAATTCTTCCATCTTGATTTAAAATATGTTATCTATAACACTGTCTTCACTTTCTCTGTTTCTTATCAGGACCCCTGAACAGTGCCCCAGTGTCGTTTCATTGTTGTCAGAGAGTTACAATCCTCATGTGCGTTATGGAGCTGCAATGGCCCTGGGCATCTGCTGTGCTGGTACAGGAAACAAGGTAAAGGCCAAAGCCAATGCGGTCAGTTCTTTTCTGGCGCCAGACTGTTTTCTGTAGCCGAAAAGTTTATGTAACAGTTGTAAAAATACAAGTGTGGTGTGATCTGTAAGACTTAACTTGCCTCACAAGTTAAGCTTCCCAGAACTTCCTCACTTAACTATTCTGGATTGCTCAAAGCTGCTTAAGAACAAACCACCACATTACATGGATGGCTCTAATGAAAACAATGCTGTTGAATTTTTTATGAAAACATTGATTTCTTTAAAAAGAAGAAATAGTATTTTTTTCTTTGAAGAGCTACTCTGGCTTTACATTGTTATTTTACATGTTTAATTTGCATAATAAGTATTGTGGAAATCAAAGTTCTTATTTGAGGCCACCACAGTCAACTCAGTTTGATTTTTTTGTGTGTTTGTTTTAAGTTTATATTTAACTGCTGTTTGCCTGTTTTCTCAAGAACATAATAGATAACCTGGTATTTGTTAAGCCCACAAAAGTGACAAAATAAAGACTTGGGTTAGGTACATTGATGATTTGAAAACAGTTTGTCATGAGAGTCATAAAGAAATGCACCAATGCTTTAGTAACAAGTATTCTTGATTCACAGCAATAACATAAATCACCACATTTTGCCTTTCATAGAGCACATGAACACACCTTGGCCAGTTCCCCAAAAGGTGCACTTTTCTTTTAATAGCACACAGGCGTGTGTGTGTGTGTGTGTGTGTGTGTGTGTGTGTGTGTGTGTGTGTGTGAGAGAGAGAGAGAGAGAGAGGGAAGAAGAACATGATTATATTCCCAGTGTCTTTACATCAGAAAGGAGCCACTTTTTAAAAATCATCTCTTGTCCGAACTAAAGTAAAGCATAATTATTAGTTTATTGATTGATTCCAGGAATTACATTTTAATTTGCTTGACTTTTTCTCTAATAAAGAGTATTAGTATTGGATACAAATAATTTTTTTCTAGTCACATAAAACATTATTAAAGCTAGGAATTAAAATAGGCATTTTTCACTATATGTGGCGAGAATTGTATAAAAATTTATAGAGACATGCCCTTCCAATATTCTTATTCTGTCTCCTTACCCTGCTTTATTTTTCTTCATCACCACCTGACATTGTTTTTCTTTTTTTTTTTTTTTTTTTTTTTTTTGCGGTACGTGGGCCTCTCACTGCCGTGGCCTCTCCCGTTGCGGAGCACAGGCTCCGGACGCGCAGGCTCAGTGGCCACGGCTCACGGGCCCAGCCGCCCTGCGGCATGTGGGATCCTCCCGGACTGGGGCACGAACCCACATCACCTGACATATTTTTACACCTATTTATTTATTGTCTGTCTTCTCTCCACTGAAATGTAAGGTCCCTGAGAACAGAATGTTCACTGCTAAAACCTAAAGTCAGACCTGGCACATAGTAGAGTTTCAGTAAATATTTGTCGAATGATGAAGGGAAGATCATTTTAAGGATATGATGATGAACAAGTTGGACGTGGTCTCTGTCCTCACAGTTTTGTTTTTTAAATGTTTTCATTTCTTTTGGAGGAGAATTTCTTACATGAGAATGTATCTTCAGTGTTATTAGAAAAGTCATTGTGTGTATAAAATACAGTTTATAGAAATAGGCCTTCATTTTTTTCTAGGACACATCTGTTCTATAAACAAAGGAAAAATATAGTTGGATGTTTTACTAAGTATTTTCTCCCTCCGGTATTTAGTAGACATTTATGTCAGACCTCATAAGTAAATGTAAATTAGATTTTTTTCTTTCCAGATTATTCTAAACTTAATATGCTATCTAGGAGCAAATGTTCTTTGAGACACAGTATCTGACAATTTAATTCAATGAATATTCTTCATTACTCATACTAAACAAGTCTGCTTTATTTCTAGATAGTTTGTATGATCTATGTATCAATACCTATCTGTCTGAAACTTGGCACGTTAATTTTGTTTCTTAAAAGCCTGAAACACCTATTTAGTCTAAAATGTATCTTTGAGGTCATATCACATACCTCAAAGGCCAAGTTAGTGTCTTTTAACTTATAAGTTGGAAATTTTCTTATATTTTTATCATGAATACTTCATAAACAATATTGACAATATGAGTAACATTTGCAAAACTTTCTCTTCTAAACAACGGCACTACATTTTTCAGGGAAGTGAGGAAAAGGAATACATTTATATGGTATTTGTATTATTTATTAATCGCTCTGATTTTTCTCTTTTGAATTTTATTTTATTTTTTTATACAGCAGGTTCTTATTAGTTATCTATTTTATACATATTGGTGTATATATGTCAATCCCAATCTCCCAATTCATCACACCACCACCATCCCTCCGCCACTTTCCCCCCTTAGTGTCCATACGTTTCTTCTCTACTTCTATGTCTCTATTTCTGCCCTACAAACCGGTTCATCTGTACCGTTTTTCTAGGTTCCACATATATGTGTTAATATACGATATTTGTTTTTCTTTCTGACTTACTTCACTCTCTATGACAGTCTCTAGGTCCATCCACAAATGACCCAAGTTTTTTCCTTTTTATGGCTGAGTAATATTCCATTGTATATATGTACCACATCTTCTTTATCCATTCGTCTGTTGATGGGCATTTAGGTGGCTTCCATTACCTGGCTATTGTAAATAGTGCTGCAGTGAACATTGGGGTGCATGTGTCTTTTTGAATTATAGTTTTCTCTGGGTAAATGCCCAGTAGTGGGATTGCTGGGTCATATGGTAATTCTATTTTTAGTTTTTTAAGGAACCTCCATACTGTTCTCCATAGTGGCTGTATCAGTTTACATTCCCACCAACAGTGCAAGAGGGTTCACTTTTCTCCACACCCTCTCCAGCATTTGTCGTTTCTAGATTTTCTGATGATTCCATTCTAACTGGTGTGAGGTGATACCTCATTGTAGTTTTGATTTGCATTTGCCTAATAATTAGTGATGTTGAGCAGCTTTTCATGTGCTTCTTGGCCATCTGTATGTCTTCTTTGGAGAAATGTCTGTTTAGGTCTTCTGCCCATTTTTGGATTGGGTTGTTTGTGTTTTTAATATTGAGCTGCATGAGCTGTTTATATATTTTGGAGAGTAATCCTTTTTCCCTTGATTCGTTTGCAAATATTTTCTCCCATTCTGAGGGTTGTCTTTTCGTCGTGTTTGTAGTTTCCTTTGCTTTGCAAAAGCTTTTAAGTTTCATTAGGTCCCATTTGTTTATTTTTGTTTTTATTTCCATTACTCTAAGAGGTAGATCAAAATATCTCTTGCTGTGATTTATGTCAAAGAGTGTTCTTCTATGTTTTCCTCTAAGAGTTTTATGGTGTCTTTCCTTAGATTTAGGTCTCTAATCCATTTTGAGTTTATTTTTGTGTATGGAGTTAGGGAGTGTTCTAATTTCATTCTTTTACATGTAACTGTCCAGTTTCCCCAGCACCACTTACTGAAGAGACTATCTTTTCTCCATTGTGTATCCTTGCCTCCTTTGTCATAGATTAGTTGACCCTAGGTGTGTGGGTTTATCTCTGGGCTTTCTATCCTGTTCCATTGATCTATATTTCTGGTTTTCTACCAGTACCATATTGTCTTGGTTACTGTAGCTCTGTAGTATAGTCTGAAGTCACAGAGTCTGATTCCTCCAGCTCCATTTTTTTCCCTCAAGACTGCTTTGGCTATTTGGGGTCTTCTCTGTCTCCATACAGATTTTTAGACTTTTTTGTTCTAGTTCTGTAAAAAACGCCATTGGTAATTTGATAGGGATTGCATTGAATCTGTAGATTGCTTTAGGTAGTATAGTCATTTTCACAATTTTGATTCCTCTGATCCAAGAACATGGTATATCTCTCCATCTGTTTGTATCATCTTTAATTTCTTTCATCAGTGTCTTAATAGTTTTCTGTATACAGGTCTTTTGTCTCCCTAGGTAGGTTTACTCCTAGGTATTTTATTCTTTTTTTACAGTGGTAAATGGGAGTGTTTCCTAATTTCTCTTTCAGATTTTTCATCATTAGTGTATAGGAATGCAAGAGATTACTGTGCGTTAATTTTGTATCCTTCAGCTTTACCATATTCATTGATTAGCTCTAGTAGTTTTCTGGTAGCATCTTTAGGATTCTCTATATATAGTATCATGTTATCTGCAAACAGTGACAGTTATACTTCTTCTTTTCCAATTTGTATTCCTTTTATTTCTTTTTCTTCTCTGATTGCTGTGGCTAGGACTTCCAAAACTATGTCGAATAATAGTGGCGAGAGTGGACATCCTTGTCTTGTTCCTGATCTTAGAGGAAATGCTTTCAGTTTTTCACCATTAAGAATGATGTTTGCTGTAGGTTTGTCATATATGGTCTTTATTATGTTGAGGTAGGTTCTCTCTATGCCCACTTTCTGGAGAGTTTTTACCATAAATGGGTGTTGAATTTTGTCATAAGCTTTTTCTGCATCTATTGAGATGATCATATGGTTTTTCTTCTTCAGTTTGTTAATATGGTGTATCACATTGATTGATTTGTGTATATTGAAGAATCTTTGCATCTCCGGAATAAACCCCACTTGATCATGGTGTATGATCCTTTTAATGTGTTGTTGGATTCTGTTTGCTAGTATTTTGTTGAGGATTTTTGCATCTATATTCATCAGTGATATTGGTCTGTAATTTTCTTTTTTTGTTGTATCTTTGTCTGGTTTTGGTATCAGGGTGATGGTGGCCTCATAGAATGAGCTTGGGAGTGTTCTTTGCAATTTTCTGGAAGAGTTTGAGAAGGATGGGTGTTAGCTCTTCTCTACATGTTTGATAGAATTCACCTGTGAAGCGATCTGGTCCTGGACTTTTGTTTGTTGGAAGATTTTTACTCACAGTTTCAATTTCATTACTTGTAATTTGTCTGTTCATATTTTCTGTTTCTTCCTGGTTCAGTCTTGGAAGGTTATACCTTTCTACAAATTTTTCCATGTCTTCCAGGTTGTCCATTTTGTTGGCATAGAGTCGCTTGTAGTAGTCTCTCAGGATGCTTTGTATTTCTGCGGTGTCTTTTGTAACTTCTTCTTTTTCATTTCTAATTTTATTGATTTGAGTCCTCTCCCTCCTTTTCTTGATGAGTCTGGCTAATGGTTTATCAATTTTGTTTATCTTCTCAAAGAACCAGCTTTTAGTTTTATTGATCTTTTCTGTTGTTTTCTTTGTTTCTATTTCATTTATTTCTGCTCTGATCTTTATGATTTCTTTCCTTCTGCTAACTTTGCATTTCGTTTGTTCTTCTTTCTCTAGTTCCTTCAAGTGTAAGGTTAGACTGTTTATTTGAGACTTTTCCTGTTTCTTGAGGTAGGCTTGTATAGCTATAAACTTCCCTCTTAGAACTGCTTTTGCTGCATCCCATAGGTTTTGGATTGTCATATTTGTCTCTAGATATGTTTTGATTTCCTCTTTGATTTCTTCAGTGATCTCTTGGTTATTTAGTAACGTATTGTTTAGCCTCCATGTGTTTGTGTTTTTTAGGTTTTTTTCCCTGTAATTGATTTCTAATCTCATAGTGTTGAGGTCAGAAAAGTTGCTTGATATGATTTCAGTTTTCTTAAATTTACTGAGGCTTGTTTTGTGACCCAAGATGTGATCTATCCTGGAGAATGTTCTGTGTGCACTTGAGAAGAAAGTGTAATCTGCTGTTTTTGGATGGAATATCATATAAATATCAATTAAATCTATCTGGTCTATTGTGTCATTTAAAGCTTATGTTTCCTTATTAATTTTCTGTCTGGATGATCTGTCCATTGGTGTAAGTGAGGTGTTAAATTCCTCCACTATTATTGTGTTACTGTTGATTTCCTCTTTTATAGCTGTTAGCAGTTGCCTTATGTATTGAGGTGCTCCTGTGTTGGGTGCATATATATTTATAATTGTTATATCTTCTTCTTGGATTGATCCCTTGATAATTATGTAGTGTCCTTCCTTGTCTCTTGTAACACTGTTTATTTTAGAGTCTATTTTCTCTGATATGAATATTGCTACTCCAGCTTTCTTTTGATTTCCATTTGCATGGAATATCTTTTTCCATCCCCTCACTTTCAGTCTGTATGTGTCCCTAGGTCTGAAATGGGTCTCTTGTAGACAGCATATATATGGGTCTTGTTTTTGTATCCATTCAGAGAGCCTGTATCTTTTGGTTGGAGCTTTTAATCTATTCATGTTTAAGGTAATTATCGATATGTATGTTCCTATTACCATTTTCTCAATTGTTTTGGGTTTGTTTTTGTAGGTCCTTTTCTTCTCTTGTGTTTCCCACTTAAAGAAGTTCCTTTAGCGTTTGTTGTAGAGCTGGTTTGGTGCTGCTGTATTCTTTTAGCTTCTGCTTGTCTTCAAACTGTTGATTTCTCCATTGAATCTGAATGAGATCCTTGCTGGGTAAAGTAATCTTGGTTGTAGGTTCTTCCCTTTCATCACTTGAAATATATCATGCCACTCCCTTCTGGCCTGTAGAGTTTCTGCTGAGAAATCAGCTGTTAGCCTTATGGGAGTTCCCTTGTATGTTATTTGTCATTTTTTCCCTTGTTGCTTTCAGTAATTTTTCTGTCTTTAATTTTTGCCAATTTGATTACTATGTGTCTTGCCATGTTTCTCCTTGGGTTTATTGTGCCTGGGACTCTCTGTGCTTCCTGGGCTTGGGTGGCTATTTCCTTTCCCATGTCAGGGAAGTTTTTGACTATAATCTCTTCGAATATTTTCTCGGGTCCTTTCTCTCTCTCTTCTCCTTCTGGGACCCCTATAATGCGAATGTTGTTGCGTTTAATATTGTCCCAGAGGTCTCTTATGCTGTCTTCATTTCGTTTCATTCTTTTTATTCTGTTCCACAGCAGTGAATTCCACCATTCTGTCTTCCAAGTCACTTATCCGTTCTTCTGCCTCAGTTATTCTGCTATTGATTCCTTCTAGTGTAGTTTTCATTTCAGTTATTGTATTGTTCATCTCTGTTTGTTTGTTCTTTAGTTCTTCTAGGTCTTTGTTAAACATTTCTTGCATCTTCTCGATCTTTGCCTTCATTGTTTTTCTGAGGTCCTGGATCATCTTCACTATCATTATTCTGAGTTCTTTTTCTGGAAGGTTTCCTATCTCCACTTCATTTAGTTGTTTTTCTGGGGTTTTATCTTGTTTTTTTATCTAGTACATAGCCCTCTGCCTTTTCATCTTGTCTCTCTTTCCGTGAATGTGTTTTTTGTTCCACAGGCTTCAGGATTGTAGTTCTTGCTTCTGCTGTCTGCCCTCTGGTGGATGAGGCTGTGTAAGAGGCTTGTGCAAGTTTCCTGATGGGAGGGACTGGTGATGGGCAGAGCTCAGTAAAACTTTAATCAGCTTGTCTGCTGATGGAGGGGTTGGCTTCCCTCCCTGTTGGTTGTTTGGCCTGAGGCGACCCAACACTGGATCCTACCTGACTCTTTGGTGGGGCTAATGGCAGACTCTGGGAGGGCTCACGCCAAGGAGTACTTCCCAGAACTTCTGCTGCCAGTGTCCTTGTCCTTAGGGCGAGACACAGCCACCCCCTGCCTCTGCAGGAGACCCTCCAACACAAGCAGTAGGTCTGGTTCAGTCTCCTATGGGGTCACTGCTCCTTCCCCTGGGTCCCAGTGCGCACACTACTTTTTGTGTGCCCTCCAAGAGTGGAGTCTCTGTTGCCCCCAGTGCTGTTGAAGTCCTGCAACCAAATCCCACTAGCCTTCAAAGTCTGATTCTCTAGGAATTCCTCCTCCCGTTGCCAGACCCCCAGGTTGGGAAGCCTGACGTGGGGCTCAGAACCTTCACTCCAGTGGGTGGACTTCTGTGGTATAAGTGTTCTCCAGTTTGTGAGTCACCCACCCAGCAGTTATGGGATTTGATTTTACTGTGATTGCCCCCCTCCTGCCATCTCATTGTGGTTTCTCCTTTGTCTTTGGATGTGGGGTACCTTTTTTGGTGAGTTCCAGTGTCTTCCTGTCAGTGATCGTTCAGCAGTTAGTTGTGATTCCAGTGCTCTCTCAAGAGGAAGTGAGCGCACATCCTTCTACTCCGCTATCTTGAACCAGTCTCTTGCTCTGATATTTCTTAAGTAAATAAATCAACGTGAAAGGAAATCTGAAGTCATTCCCCCACTCCCCCCAAAAAAGGATTCAATTTATTCTTCCTTTACTTGGCTTTGGAACAAAGGACATTTGAGAAATGACATACTGTATTAAATTAAGTTTGATAATCATATAAAATAATTGCTTTGTTCCTCCAAATTTATACCTACCTAAGGATCTTGTAAGGGGTACTGAACAAAGGTCCTGCAGGGTGTGTAATAGAAATTATATGGAGCAAAAGAGTTCTTGGTCAAATACAATGAACAGATGCTGGGCTATGCAAAGGTCTAGTAGTTTCTTTAATAAGGTTTCTTGAACCTTTTGTTATGATATGTACACTCCTGGAGCCCTTGGTGTGCTAGATACGTTTTTGAATCGCAAGAGGGGGTGATATACAGTATGCAGGCGCTCCCAAACTTATTTAATCAAGGAATCCTGTTTTCATAGAACTGGTATTCTGAAGAATATGATATTGGGGATATCCTGGTAAACATTTTGGAAAATCCCACCATATGTGGGAAGTGTAACCATGGAATCATTTCTAGTCCTATTTGACTTAATTTGTGTTGCCATTCTCCTAGCAGGTAAAATCTTTTTTGTTTTGGGAGTTTTGTTTCTCTTTGTTTTTTGTTTGTTTCAATTTACATTCGATTTATTTAATTTTTTAAATTAGATTTTGTAAAATCATCTTAAGATATTATCTTACTCTAGTATTTGAAGGAAGTTGGATACTTAGAGTCAGACTGGCCTGAGTTTGCTACACTTATGTGATTTTTGGCAATTTACTTTACCTAACTCTGTTTCTTTGTTTTTAAAGATTGTTTTGTATTGCTGTTATTGTTGTTTTAGGATGAAGAGGATTAAATGGATAATATATATAAAATACCTCCCACTGCACCTGGAAAATAATAGGTGTTTATCAAACATTAATCTCATTTTTTCTACTTTCTTTTTTATCTCTTTTACCCCAAGACAGGAGCACTTGTGTTGTAAGCTTCCTTTTCACTTACCATCAATTATATTGAAACTTAAAGCATACTCAGTTTTGACTGTTGCATCCAAGTTGTCTTAAATTAACTTGTGATTACAATGTTAGATGAAAATATTGACTTAGAAAGACAGTAACTAATCTGAAAATTTAGCTATATAAACTTTATTAAAAGTTTTTTTTGTTAATGCTTTCAGGAAGCAATTAATTTGCTAGAACCAATGACAAATGACCCTGTGAACTATGTGAGGCAAGGAGCTCTCATAGCTTCGGCTCTCATCATGATCCAGCAGACTGAAATCACTTGTCCCAAGGTGAGCAAACAAAAAAATTCTCTAGAAGAGAGCTGGTTCAGGCTTTTCTTTGGTAGCTTATCTTCTTTTGAGAACATTTCTACCTCAAATATGGTGTACACTGAACTCACAGAAAGTAAAGAGGTAGGAGAATAGGAGAACTTTAATTATATAGTACTCTTTGATTGCATTTTTTATAAATTTATGGTCACTTTGTTAATTTTGTTATATAGCCATACTTGAAAAATTAGAACTCATGGGTTGACAAAATCATAAAAATCAACTTGAATTTTTGCCTCCTGCTGTGCTTTTAAAATTTATTCAGTAGGATAACTTGTTCCTGTGATACAAGATGCAAACTAAGTGGTCTGTGATTTTTTTTGATCCATCCTTCTGAGGTAATAAAAACTTTATATAATATATACAATCTCAGTTTAGAAATGAGTACATCCAGATTCTCTGTTAGAATGTCATTGCCGTCATTGGAGATCCCTTGGGCAGGGTTTCAAATGGCTCCAGGAAGGCTTTCTTTCTTCTTTGACCCACATCTGTCCACAGAAACACTATTGCATTTTTTGCCCTTCTTGTAGGTAGGAGTATAATTGGCTCTCAGTGCACCTTTGCCTGCCTCTCCCTCTCTCTCCCCCTCTCTCTCTCATTGCTTGTGCCTCAGTCAGTAGCTAATGCCTCATAACTCATGTGTCAGATGTCAGTGCACAATGACCACTGATCATACTAGGCTCACCACATGCTCACCACATGGTCTCTCTGAAGCCCATCTCTAGGCTTAGTGTTAGTGGGAAAGACTTAAAGCCCAGTTTTCCCCGTAGAGAAATCCTTTTCACATATCCTTCTATTGATACAATCAAGTCCTCATATATACCTTGTGGATGGCCCCCTAACAGATTTTGAGGCATCTGTTTTAAAATTTCCTCATGTTAGTCTCTCAGACCTCATTTCAGACTTCGGTAACTAATGTATCTTGGCACCTCACCCAGAACTTCTCATTTTGTTGAGAAACAGAAAGTGCATAAATCTTATTACATATACTAAAAATTACCATGTGTGACATGTTTAATAGATGTATATAGTTTATGCAGTAATTTCAGATCTTTAATTCTTAATTTAAAGTTAGGGCATTTAACAACCTTGTATAATTCTGCTCCTATATAAGAAACAGTCAAAGAAATTGACAACAGAAAAAGCCACTGGTATACTGTCTTCTGCCTCATTAAGCAGATTCATTTTTAGCAAAGTATCAATAGATAGACTGGGGAGGAGGAGAAAAAAAATTTCAGAACTCATTGATTATTCTGTGGAGCTTTAATAGATTTCCTTTTCTGAGCAGTTGCTATCATTTTTGTTGTCCTTTTTTTTTTTTTTTAATCCAGTCCTACTCTCTCCTAAAATCACTTTTAAGACTTATAAAAATTGGATTATTGCAAAAATAGAATCAAACTTCTCATCCTCTTTTAATAATACATTATTTAATATATTGTATCTTCTAGAATATAAACATCTTTTCAAGCAGACCACATTTCTTTTTGGTTTTTGTTTTTAAATAGACCAGTTATGAGTAGCTTTTGCATCTTTTATTTCTACTTTTGATCTTCTGTTGAGCTTTATCAGCTGGAGGTTATCCAACTGAGTAATGTCATTAAAGAGGGAAGTTTGACCATGGAATGCACGTCCCCTAACAGTAATATATAGATATTTATTCACTTTGACCTCGCATGTTGCTTTCTTGTTATGTGTATTGTGAATATGACAAATGTTTTCCCATCTTCCCATCCTCTGCTATAGGATTTCATTGATTTTATAACCATAAGCTCTGTACCAACAATGGCAGAGTACTTTGTAATGGGGGTGGGGTTAGGTTAGGGTAGGCTGTATAGTTTCAAAAACCTTTCAACTATTTATTCTAATAAATAAAACTTTTTCATATTTAGAAAATGTAAAAAATACAGCAATTTAAATAATTAGTATTTTGTAATCATTCCATAAATTTTGTTGAATGAAGTCTTAGCTGATGTGAATATGTGGTGTACACTTGCGTCTTCACATTGTATCAGAATCTTGGGTATTGATAAGAATGTTAAAATGCAGTTATAGCTGCTAGGCTGTGCCATTAATATAAACTCAATGGGGAAAGTTAAATGTGTACCCCAGTGACTACAAAAGCGAAAGTGTATACAACAGATGTTCTTTCTGGAAACACTATCCCTTAGAGTAAAATGTTACTCACTTCATGAATCCTTAAACTTTAAGTTCTGTTTCATCGTTTTCTGCTCTTAAGCATGTGATCAAGAGCTTTGTAGGCTATATATAGTTTATATCTTTCTCTTACCTGATAATTGCGAAGAAGGCAACATTGATATTCTGGGAATTCCCTGGCGGTCCAGTGGTTGGGACTTCGTACTTCCACTGCAGGGGGCATGGGTTCAGTGCCTGCTCCGGGAACTAAGATCCTGCAAGCCACGTGGCGTGGCCAAAATTTAAAAAATTGATATTCTTTTGGGGTGGTATGTGATATTGCTGAAAAGAAAAAGCTGTTAACAAGCTTGAAGAGAAGTAAGTTCTCAGGGCTACAGAGTCCTAGTCACAAGGTTACAAACCAGTCCATGAAAATGCCTTGAAATCAAAGATCAAGTGTTAATTTCATCAAGACTATAACCCCCTCCTCAAAGGAATACAGAAGGGACATTTCTCAGATATTTTGTGAGATTTTTAATGGAAATTTCCAAAGGAAATGTTTTTTATGCAGTCATGATCTACCTCACATCCTTTTACAGAATGCTGTCTAAACTCTAAGCTCTACACATTGTGATCTTAGCTTAACTAACTCCAGTACATCTTTGCTTTTCTTCTGCCAGTTTCTTGCTCACTCACTCTCACAAACATAGACCCCAGAACATACATACACCCTTGGGTGATTACAAACCCAATTTAGAAGGCTCTTAGACCAGAGATTCAGAACCATTTAACTAGAATACTGTTCTTTTATGGGTCCTTGGAGTTATTTTGTCTCCAGAACCCAACTCTTTATGAAGGATCTATCTTCTGTTTTTCTTATTAAGTGAATTCCACTGTTAGCAGTTATTTGAACATGTATATAACAAGTATCATATATAGAATCAGATAAAAATATTAAAGTGTAAGAATGGGATCCTGTGCTCCTCCTTGCCTAATATCATCTAGCCTGAGGCCTATTACAAGGAAGCTTCTCCCACCACTGGCATGTACCCTTTTTGGAAGTAGGATCATATTTGGCCAAGTTTGATCAGCTTTTGCAGTTTTAAAATAAATCAGCATGAACGTTTATATTATAAGGTTTTATTTTACAGCATAACACATTTTTAAATAGTAATTTGTATTACCATACTGTTGCCTTAAGTAAGACAGGGATTTGGACCCTAAAAGTGTTGGTGATAATATAAAGAAAAGGCACAACCAACTACCATGAACAAAATAATACTAATAAGATTGAGGAGGGAGCTGAAAACATCACTTGGGATATTGATAGTGGGAAAATCATGATAGCATTGCCAGGAATCTTGAAAAAGAATAAAGATAATTTTCACATTAGGCATGTTAAGTTTGAGATTATAGCAAGTCAGTTGGATTTAAGATGAGAGCATAGGAAAAAAAACAGAACTAAAGAAAGAGATGGGAGCTAGCCCAGATAAATTATATAAGTTCATGGCCTTTATCTGCAATTCTAATTTACAGAAAGGTCTGAAAACTAAGAGTTTTGTCTGTCTTTAAGGACTCGTTTGGCTGTAAAATCTGAGCCAGTATGAACTCATTTATAGCCTTTATCCCATTTAGTAAACATTCATTTTGCTGCTTCAGAAATATTAATTTGGTTGATTACGGGATATTACCCCCACGCTCCACTGAGCATATTGCATAACTTATGGTGTGTGCACCATGTCACCTTTCTAAATTCTGAATTCCAAAATTCTTCGGGCCTCAGTGAGTTCATGGAAGGAATTATATACCTAGTTGAAGTCATAAGAGCTAATGTAATGTCATAGAAAGAGAAGAGGGGAAAAAAAACCTCTAAAACTGATCCCTGATGTACAGCTTCATTTCTATATCCAGGAAAACAGGAAAAAAAAAAAAAAAAACAGGAAGAGACACACCTAGGTGATAAGTAACCACAGAAAAGACGTTTATGGAACTTTATGCCCTTCTCCCATCCTTTATTTTTCTCGCTGACATAGAAGTATGGGTTTTGTTTTTTTCCAACAGTATAAGGTGTACAGAGTTAAAAACATGATGAGTGTTTTAAATGCAGGATTTGGAGAAGGTAGATTTTAGATAATCAGGCACAGCAGAAGGCATGGGTCACGGCATTGTCTGAAATTTAATTGTCTTTTCTGTGAGATTATCATAATATAAAATGGGAAATTAATATGATTTTCTCCTACAAATTCTAATTTGTTTTATGTGGGGGCCATACTATTCATAGCGATGAAATTGAGTCAGAAAATCATGATCCTTAGCCATGACTGCAATAAATTGTTTGTAATCACAAGCAAGCCAGTCATTTTACCTATCTTGGTTCCATTTTTCACATCTGTAAATTAGGCAGAGTAGACCAGATGGGCTCAAAGTCGCCTTCCAAATAAGATACTATCCTAACCTAATATAATAATTCTTTATGAAGAATCGTAATAATGAAAATTAAGTTACTGCTGCATAAGTAATAAAATGTGAGGAAAAATTTTTAAGTGATGAACAAAAACTAGCTTTTTTAAAGTACTAGTCTACTTAATATTGATTGGATAAACCCGTTATGTATTTGCATTGATTTTTTTTATTCCATCTTTTAGTTTCACCAAATGTCCTGTTGTTTGGGATGTGGTTTTATATTTAAGTTCTTCCTTATAATGTACATACAGTGCTTTGTCCAACGTTTCTTTTTGTAAGTTCATGTAAACTTAGCACATAAAATTTCCATCCTATATAAGGTAATATAAGTGTTCATGTAAAATAAGTTAAGAATCAAAGGAATTTGACTTGTTGAACCAGAGTAAAATCATCAAACCTTAGGATTTTTAAAACTAGAAGGGAATTTTGTGATGATCTCATCGTGCAGGGTTTTATAGTTAGAGAAAGTAAGATGTAAAGAAGTGAGTGGATTGCTAATGGTCATATGCTGGGTAGTGGCAGAGTTAGTTCATTGTTTTCGCTATCACATTCTGTCGTTGCCTATGAATAAATAAGTGAGAACCATTTTAAGGAATATCATTTTGATAGCAGTATTTAGGTTGCAGAGAGGATAGTCATGGAGGACTGGTAGGACTCTGCTCTGATATGGTAAGACAGCCATGCTTACTGAATCATAAAATGCCTTTTGCACATTACTTTTACACATTACTTTACATATGTATTACTTCATATAGTCCTTACAGCAGCCGAAGAAACTGAGACTCAGAAAAGCCAAGTAACTTACCCAAACAGCTTATTAGAGCAGAGGTGTTTATAAGCCAGTGTTGTCTGACCCTATGTTACTCTGCGCTGTATCACAGTGTGGCCTCCCCGACCAAGATAGATGAAAAGGGTAAGAGATTCTGAAAGAATATGTAATGCAGATAAAATCATTATATTGGGAAACTCAAATTCAATATTTTCTGCCTTTGGCAGATTTGGGGAGCTCTGGTGATCATGTGCTTCTTGAACAAGCCGACTCCTTTCTGGGTGCTTACCATTTGAAAAGCACTTGGTGGGAAAATAGAGAAGTGTAAGACATGGAGGAAGCATAAAATATTTCCCTTATTGTCACCCAAAAATCAGATATTTTGATGAGAACATATATTTTATAAATATTATTTTCTAATTATAAAAGTAATATATGTTAATTTTAGAAAATACAGAAAATAATAAAGAAGCGAACAAAAATTACCAGTAATCCCTCCCTGAATGAGTCAGCATATATTCCATTTTGCTGTGTTCTTTTTTTTTAAGATTTTTTTTTCCCTTTTTGTTTTTAATTAATTTTATTTTTGGCTGCATTGGGTCTTCATTGCTGCGCGCGGGCTTTCTCTAGTTGCAGCGAGTGGGGGCTACTCTTCCTTGGCGTGCACAGGCTTCTCACTGCGGTGGCTTCTCGTTGCGGAGCACGGGCTCTAGAGTGCAGGCTCAGTAGTTGTGGCTCGCAAGCTCTAGAGCACAGGCTCAGTAGTTGAGACACACAGGCTTAGTTGCTCCACGGCACGCGGGATCTTCGTGGACCAGGGATCCAACCCGTGTCCCCTGCATTGGCAGGCGGATTCTTAACCACTGCGCCACCAGGGAAGTCCCTTGATGTATTCTTTTGGTAAGAGTAATTATTGTGATGTGTCCTCTGAAAATTGATGTGTAAGCATAATGAAAATCTTTATTGTATATGTGAATATAAATCCAAAATATGCCTCACACAGCTGCAGTGAAAGGTAGTTTGTTGTAAGGTAGAATTGAAGGACTGTGCCGATGAGGAAATCTGGAGGTTGGTGGTGAGCAGAAGAGGTGTAATTCAGAGTTCACTGAACGCCTTAGTGTTCACTTGAACTGTTTAAGCCTGCTGACTAACAGTGGTACAATATGAAATCACACTCAGCATTCCCCCGAGTCTGAATCATCCACTGTGGAATGAGGATTGAAAACAGAGCTGGTGCTCCCATACCAGAAAAGTCATGACATCCATGATTTCAACCATGGGACTGTTCTGCCTTCAAATCCGGTCCAGAACCCTCTCTTTTTTTTTTTTTTAATAAATTTATTTATTTATTTTTGGTTGTGTTGGGTCTTCGTTTCTGTGCGAGGGCTTTCTCTAGTTGCGCAAGCGGGGGCCACTCATCATCGCGGTGTGCGGGCCTCTCACTATTGCAGCCTCTCCTGTTGTGGAGCACAGGCTCTAGGTGCGCAGGCCCAGTAGTTGTGGCTCACGTGCTTAGTTGCTCCGTGGCATGTGGGATCTTCCCAGACCAGGGCTCGAACCCGTGTCCCCTGCATTGGCAGGCAGATTCTCAAACACTGCGCCATCAGGGAAGCCCAGAATGCTCTCTTTTTGAATGTTGTGAATCAGAACTCAGGTTTCATTGCCATTTGAGCAGTCTATTCCCCGCTCGAAAATGACACAGCAAGTGAATAGAACTAGACTATAATTGTTTTTCTTGTTCCTTCAGGTGAATCAGTTCAGACAGCTGTATTCGAAAGTCATCAATGATAAACACGATGATGTCATGGCCAAGTTTGGCGCTATTCTGGCCCAGGGCATACTGGATGCAGGTAAATGTTTTTAAATCTTCCATATTAATTTGTCTGTTTAAACTAAATCTAATGAAATATATGTTCTAACTATATGACAATGTAGAAACGGAGTCTGGGACAAATTACTCCTGGAGAAAATTTGGAGCCTGTAGTTCATAGAAATAATTTAGTAGAGTTAAGACTGCAGACTATTACGGTTTGAATCCCAGCCCCTTTACAGTACTAGCTATATTTCCCCTCTTTATGTCTGTTTTCTTGTTTCGTAAGGTCTACCTCATAGTGTTGGTGGATTAAAAATACATGTAAAGCAACTAAAACAGTCCCAGTCACTTAGTAAAGTGCTCAGTGAGTGTTGGCTGATTTCTTTTCCTTTAATTTTCTTAATATATATCAGTTTTAAACAGTTTGACATTGGAATTTTTTTGAGGAAAAAATTAGGTTTTAGACAAACTCTAGCAGCTAAATCATCCTAAAATAAGATACATGGAATATTTGCCTAGTAAATGCATAGCACACTGTACCAACTGGCTCCTGACTTCACATTCTTCACCACTACACTATGGTTTATTTAGAAAGAGATGGGCTACCCTTTCAAGATAGAATGGTGGGGCTTCCCTGGTGGCGGAGTGGTTGAGAGTCCGCCTGCCGATGCAGGGGACACGGGTTCGTGCCCCGGTCCGGGAAGATCCCACATGCTGCGGAGCGGCTGGGCCCGTGAGCCATGGCCGCTGAGCCTGTGCTCCGCAATGGGAGAGGCCACAACAGTGAGAGGCCCGCGTAACGCAAAAAGAAAAAAAAAAAAGATAGAATGGTGTGCTTTAGTACCTTGGACTTGGGGTTCATTCAGCCTATTCTTTAACTGTTATTACTGGTGATATCTCACTCAGTAGGGTAGAAGGGAGGAAGCATAACTATTTCATTCAAGTGTGAGATTCTTTTTCTAACTGTACCCTAGGCATGTAGAATATAATCTTTTTCATTAATCTTTGCTAATTTGGAAGGTAAAACGATAGTATCTCAAGGTTTTCATAGTAATTCTATTACTAGATGAGCTTTTCTAAAACTTGTTGGTTATCTTAATTTCTTCTAATAAAAACACTGTTAGCCATATTTATTGCAAATATTCTTTTATTGGTCAACTAGAAATGTGTTTATATTTCTAGTGAAGGAAATCAGAGAAAGAAGCTGAAGTTTTTGATATTGTAAGTTTTTTTTGTTAACCTTGTCAGGTTTTGTACTTAGAGTATTTTTAGTCATATTAAGATTTTCAGCATCCTTATTTTTTAATTTTAGGTAATCTCCCTTATATATAAGGCTTTTTAAAAAAATCTGTCTCCTTTCTAATTTGATTATATTATCTTTTTCTTAATTAGATTTGCTAGAGATTTCTCTTTTTGTTTATATGCTATTGCTAATCTTTTTTTCCCCTAAATTCTTTATTTTTGCTTGACTCTTATTTGCTTTTTCGTTCTTAGAATGTTGGTGCTGTTTTCTAAATTTTTTTTAATTAATTAATTTATTTATTTTGGCTGAGCTGGGTCTTAGTTGCAGCACGCAGGATCTTCATTGCAGCATGTGGGATCTTTAGTTGTGGCATGCGAACTCTTAGTTGTGGCATGCATGTGGGATCTAGTTCCCTGACCAGGGATCAAACCCGGGCCCCCTGCATTGGGAGCGTGGAGTCTTAGCCACTGGACCACCAGGGAAGTCCTTGTTTTCTAAATTTTTGAGGCAAATACCCTTCTCTTTTAATCCATTTGTCTAGTAAAGTTTGTTCTGTTTTAATTTTCCAAGAAGTTGAGAGTTTTCTGCTTAAATTTTTAGTGTTTAACGTACAATTTATATTTTTCTCTCTTTTTAATTTAAAGATAGTTCGTTGCAGCTGTATATAAATAAGGACAGTATTCTATAGATACTTTAGATGAAGTAAACCATTTCAGTTCTTGATGGTATTCTCTCCCATGTATAAATGATACAGACATTGACATGCCATAGTTTCTCCTTTCTCATTCTTTGCCACCTTCCAAAATTTTTATGTTTACATTGTCATAGCTCGTAACATTTACATACTCTTGTGAAATCATAATTCTCACAGTTTAGTCTTAGTTTCTTATTTAAAGGGATTCAGTGCTCACCACCATTTCTTTTATTGCTGTTTCTTTTTCCAAGGTATCTATACTAAGACTTAACCCTTAACTGACTGGATTTTGTCAGTCTCTAGTTTACATTCGGGTTCACTCTCTATGGGTTTTGATAGATGCGTAATGATATGTATCCACCTTTACAGTATCATACAGAATACTTTCACTGCCTTAAAAATCCTCTGTGCTCTACATTTGCATCCCTCCCTCCCTCCCCACCCCCGCACCCCCAGTCCCCGGGCAACCACTGATCTTTCTGCTGTCTCTATAGCTTTAGTTTTTCCTTTTCCAGAATGTTATATAGTTGGAATCATACAGTATGTAACCTTTTCAGATTGGCTACTTTTGGTAACTGGTTTTTAAATAGGATTTAGAAGTAACATTTTACTACTCCATAATCTTTTATGTTTTCTTTTAGCTGCTAGTTTTTGAAGTTTGTGGTTTTAGGCTTCAACCCTTTACTCATTCTTTAGTACTACTAAATTAGAGTCATTTGTTACGAAATTGGGGAGAGAATAATTCTTTGTTTTAGCTTTATTCTGCCATCTTTACTAGAAGTCCTCTCTCTGGTTTCCCCTCCTTCCTCTTTGAGCCCTTCGCTCCTTCCATTTTTTTTGGGGGAGTGTCTGTTTGATCTGTGGTGAACCAATCAAGTTTTGATGCTTCTTTCCATTTCTCTTTTTAGTGTCATTAAGTACATGAAAGTCGTGCACTGCCATATTTGCTATTAGGAGCATAAGATTATTTTCTTACCCTTTTTCACTTTGCTAATATCCTTTCTTCCTGGAAAACATTTCTGCAACTGCATTAGAAAAAATTTTAGTCCTGTAATTTCTCTCTCAGAAGTGAATGGTAGTAGAGAAAATCTGGAGAGGGCAACTTCAAAGGAGTGAGTAAAGTTTATGAGAACTCACTCAATGATTTGGTTTCTTCAAGGAGAAAAGCTGAAGATTAAGAAAGTTTATGGTGAAGTTTGTAAAACTGTGCAAACACTATCAACAGAATAAACTTGCCCTTGTTTCATATTAAATCTCAAACTATTAGAACTAAAGGCTAGTTTAGTTTCTAAGTCTGAAGAAGATAGGTTTCATTGAAATAAAAGAAAATTCAGCTTCAAAACTTAGATCAAATATCACATTCTCTAGGAAGCCTTTCCCCCCTCTTCTACTGTATTCAGCCTCCACCATGTAGGTGGGCCTAGTACCCAGTTATACCTAACATAATACTTTTGTGCCTTATTTTAATTATCTAATTATCTGTCTTCACTAGATTGGAGGCTCCTTGGAATCTTTTTCAGTATTTCAAAATTTTTAATATATTGTAAGCATTCTGTGAATGTAGGGTTTAGAATAGGGAAGAATATAAGTAGACAGTAAAAGTATAACTCATTCCTGTTGGAAAAACACAATTAAAGTATACCTGATTTATTTCTAGGTAAAATCTTAAATGAAATATCTGTAGAGGGAGTATTAAGAAAATCTAGGTTATTTGGTTGAACAGTAGAACGCTGATTCTTATAAAAAATGCTTTTTGGCTTAGTAAAAGTTAGTACTCACTTCCTAACTCCAAGCAAAACATGAAGGCAGGACTTCCCTGGTGGCGCAGTGGTTAAGAATCGGCCCGCCAATGCAGGGGACACGGGTTCAAGCCCTGGTCCGGGGAAATCCCACATGCCACAGAGCAACTAAACCCGTGAGCCACAACTACTGAGCCCACGTGTGACAACTGCTGAAGCCCATGCACCTAGAGCCCGTGCTCCGCAACACGAGAAGCCACCGCAATGAGAAGCCTGCACACCACAACAAAGAGTAGCCCCCACTCACCGCAACTAGAGAAAGCCTTTGCATAGCAACAAAGACCCAACACAGCCATAAATAAATACATAAAAAACATGAAGGTGTCTGTGTGATACTGAGATGAAGAGAAGTGAAATGTGAGCAATGGAAATCCAGAATTGGAATTCATATTAGGATGGTGACTAGGCACAAACAAGCCTTATTTTTATGGGCTATATTATATAAACTAAAAGATTCGTGTCTCAAAGTTCTGGGGTCCAACACTGACACTGTTACTATAGGCCAGAGGCTGCAACACAACAGCCCATGGGCCATACCTGCCTTAAATACGTTTTTGCCTGCCTAGCAAAATTTGCAAAATTTTGTCCGAAATCCAGATTCAAGTGTACTCTTAAAAACAAAATTACATAGTGACTCTGGATCTAACACCCCTAGTAACATGTCCTCTTTAAATATGACACGAACTTTTTTTTTTTTTTTTTTTTTCAACACACGGGCCTCTCACCGTTGTGGCCTCTTCCGTTGCAGAGCACAGGCTCCCGACGTGCAGGCTCAGCAGCCATGGCTCACGGGCCCAGCCGCTCCACGGCATGTGGGATCTTCCCAGACCGGGGCACAAACCAGTGTCCCCTGCATCGGCAGGCGGACTCTCAACCACTGCGCCACCAGGGAAGCCCGACATGAACTTTTCAGTTTGCTTCAATTCACAGTGCTTTCAGTCCAACTTTTCTCATTTGTTTACCTGACCAGTTCCTAAAGACATTCAAGTTTGCAACCCCTAAAGCCTCCTAGAATCTCAGCCTTATGAGGTCCCAGTAGAGATCTTAGCTAACTGATACTTGGATCTTAGTTCTTGTTCACTAGCTTTCAAACTGTGTTTCTCTGCACTCCCTCAAGGGAAAGTCTAGGGGACGTGGAAAGAGGTAGATTTACAGGTCAGATTCAAGCCCCAAATCTCTTCTGATTTAACAGAATTAGCTCTGGTTTCATTGTTTTACATATTGTGCTTCCTCAAAAAATTTTTTCAGTTGAATCAAGGATTGGATATTAAAATTTTTCTTTTGTTAGTGGTAGTGCTCTAGTTCAAATGCTCAAGTTCAAACTCTCATTTTGCCAATGGGAAAAAAAACTTTTAGAGGTAAAGTGATTTGTCCAAGATCACAAGGCTAGTTAATCTTGGAGCTGCCTGCATTCAGACATGACTAAAGCAGAAAGAATAAAAATAAGCAAACAGTATTTACCTCTTGTCTCTTTGCCACTGTTTACAAATATGATATGTACTAAAATTTTACTTTTTGTTTGCACATTAAAAGCCAATGTACAATATAGATTAATATTTAATTAAGCATACACGTTCTGATATCCTTCAGGCTTAGTTTTTGAAAAATGCCTATCTATATAGAAAGAAGTTCTAAATTACCCTTAGTCCAGTATTTCCAATTTTGGACACCCTAGATAGCTCATTGGCTAACTAATTCCAGTGACTTCATATTAGATTTTAGAACTATACTCTCAAAATAATCACCAAATTTTTCCCTAGTGTAGTACTTAGAAATCTTTATTATTGCTCAACTAGATTCATGTTTATGATTTCTCTCCTTTTCTACAGGTGGACATAATGTCACAATCTCCTTGCAGTCCAGAACTGGGCACACCCATATGCCTTCTGTGGTTGGCGTCCTTGTCTTTACCCAGTTCTGGTTCTGGTTTCCTCTTTCACACTTCCTGTCATTGGCTTATACCCCTACCTGTGTCATTGGCCTTAACAAGGACTTAAAGGTATGTTTGTGAGACCTCAGTTTTATATTGTATCTTCACCATATCCTATTTGCCACCCACTCACGAGGATTTTCATAAAATCTTAAAGATTAGTTGGCATCTTATTAATAAAGTATTTTCCCTTCAGACTGAATCATCACCTTATTGAGAGGAGTGTGTTGGTGGAAGTTTTGAAAATGAAGTCTTTTTACTAACTGCGTAACCTTGGGTAAATCAATTGAGAGGGATTGGTAAGAGGGGGGCAAAATATAAAAATATGCAAAGGATTTATAATCACTGATGAATTTTATTTAATATTGAAGGTCTGTGAGAGCTGTTGTAGGATTTCATGCAGGTAAATGAGATTTGCATTTTAGAAACATTCTGATATCAGTGGAAATTTGTTACAATGCTATTGCAATAATCTGGGCAAGGAAGACCTAAACTAAATCTTATTAAGGAAGGAAGGTTTGAGACAGGGATATGTTTCAGTGTTATGTGATGCTAGAGCATTTGATGGAAGAGAGGATTGTTGCTAAAGGGAAAACAAGATAGGAGGATGTCCGTTTGGTAGTGGCAGAAAGCAAGACCAGCAGTGAGGAGCCAGGGACACTGACAGAAAACTAGTCACTTAAGTCAAAGACTTAAGGTGATACATTCCCTGTCATCACACTATCCTTTTTTTTTTTTTTAAAATGAGATTTTTGCTTATGTCTTTTTTCTCAGTCCTATGGCCTGATGAATCACTTTCTTGGTCTTGCATCCTCTCAGAGGCTTTTTGATCTTTAAATGACTCTTACATTTGGTCATCGCCATTGTTAAAACATTCTGTTAAGTTTTCAGAGTGGAAAAATTTTAGGCCAAAAAATGGCTGGTAAAGATTGAGTATTTCATTGAATTGATTTTTTTCAGTATCTGTATAGCCAATTAATTATCCTCTAAGTGTTTCAGTATTAAACTACTCACATTTGTAAATATTGAGCAGTTTTATCTCTCAGAGCAAGAATCTTTTGTTTTCCCAATCCCTAACATTTAACATTGTGGTTAAACATACTGTATAATCTTTAGGGACTTCTTCCTCTGGCACACAATTTTATGATCTCTGTTTCCATTCCTTACAGTGAAAGTGGGATGGAAAAGACAAGATTGCTTGTCCTAGTAAATGTGATGCTCATTACCATTCTCTTGGGTAAATAGAGAAAAATTCAGACTAGAGAACTTTAAACCTGGTCAATAAGTAATGCAAAGCCGACTTTTCCATTAGGCTCATGCTAGACTCTTGTAAGTTGTGATTATATGGTGTAGAAACTGTATATGGACGTGTATAGGTTGTTACTGTGGTACAAGGAAGGGACATGGAAGTTAGGAATGCAGGTTAGATAATCAGATGACACTTTACAAAGAAGGTAACAGTTGATCTGACGCTCACACTGTGAGTGGGACTTAACGCTCTGAAGCAGGATGTGTGGTCAGTAAAAATGAAAGGGATGCCTGTTTAAAGGCACAGAGCTTGAAGAAAGTATAGGGAACCACAGTAGTTCTGTAAAGCACCTCAAAACTAATTCAGTGAAAGAAGAGAGATGCCTTTAAGGGAGGAGTGGTAACATAATTGAATAACTGTGTAATTTAGCCAGGATTGAAACTTCTGGCACCCCTTGGCATCTGTATGCTTGTTAAGAGCATAGAATACTTAAATCTTGATTTTGATTATTTTAATAGAGGGAGGGAATTCTCTTATTTCTTCAGATGCCGAAAGTTCAATATAAATCAAACTGTAAACCATCAACATTCGCATATCCTGCCCCTCTGGAAGTACCAAAAGAAAAAGAAAAGGAAAAGGTAGGTTTTTTGCTACTTTGGGCACCATTTGTACCTATATAGGAGCTGCTTAGTGTTTTACTTGGGTTTGTTTTAAATATTGTTATGTTTTAAAGTAGGTATTTTTAAAGTAATACTTCTCATAGTAAAATCGAACGTTACACAGGAATAGAAAGTGAAAGCCCTTTTCTCTCCTGGTCATCCAAGTCCCATGTTGCAGGAATCACAATTTGTGAATCCCTCCAAATGTTTTTTCTGCACATAGCTATACTTTTTATACCACAAATCGAATTATTCTGTGTGCTGTTCTGCATCTTATTGTTTTCACTTTAACAGTTTTTTAAAAAAACTTTCAATGTGTATTGATCTCTTTTTCCAAAGCTGCAGAGCAATCCCTTTATGTATATATCATTGTCTTACCAGTTCTTTATCTAATAGACATTTAAGGTTATTTCTGATTTGTCACTGTTACAAATGGGACTGGAATAGAGTTTTTATACGTGTATATTTGTGCACTTGTACAAGTATATCTATAGGTTAGGATCTTAGATATGGAATTGCTTGATCAAAAGTAATGCACATTATTTATTTTTATAAGTGTCAACTAAATTTCTTTTCAAAATGGATATAACCAATTTATACTCCTCCCCACAAGCATGAAGACACTCATTGATACGTGTTAAGTTAAAGTATGGTGAAATTGAGAGCTGTGCTTGCCCCTGTAGTTTTCTCAGTAAAATTACCCTTTATGACACTTGAGGTTTAGGAAAATGATTTTTTCCCTCAAGAAAATGTTCCATATTAGCCAGTTGACTATTTGCTGTAAATGTTATAGTTAAGTAGGGATAATTATATAACTGACCAAATTTGCGGGTGGTAGGTGATGGTATCCTTTGACAACAGTATCTTGTTCATCAGCTGTGTTTCAGGGCCCTCTCCCTTTTGAGTCTAAAACAAAGGCAGCTTTACACCATTACTGCCCAGCCTTTCGAAGTACCTGTTTCACCTTTGATTTCAATGAGACCCATCAAGGAGGATAATTCTAGGTTAACGACTCACCTACTGTGGATTACCATTGTAGGGCATCTAGTCCAGTGAGAGATCTTTACGACCAGGTTTGGAGAAAATTTTTGTTTTCCAGTGCTTTCCCTATGAAGTAAAAAAGGATGTGGCACCCAAATCTCTATCTTAGAAACTTATCATAGCAAACTCACATCCAAGGTATACTACAGATCAGAAAAAATTAGAGTTATATTGGACACAGGCCTCTAGGAACTAAAGATTTACCTGATGACTGTAACAGTAAGTTATCTTTATATTCCCAGATTATTTTGTTCTTTATGATACTTACTACCAGGAAACAGAATAGTACTGTAGAACTGAATTCTCATTGGGCTTGTACATTTGCGTGTAAGTAAGGGATTAAAATGATTTACCCTGTTCACTCCTCTAGGTTTCCACTGCTGTGTTATCTATAACTGCCAAGGCTAAAAAGAAGGAAAAAGAAAAGGAAAAAAAGGAAGAGGAGAAAATGGAAGTGGTAGGTATAACTTGGTGGTCATATGGGTTGATGTAGCTTTCTCTGTCATGGTCCAGATTCTTCCTTAGTTGAACATTGTTATACCTTGCTCTTGGCTTCCTTTAAATAATTATCCTGTTCCAAGCATGGAGACTCAAAATTTTAATTGGAAGAGACTTTAGAAATTATACCCATTCATGGGAAGAATAGAAGGGTACAAATCAAAAATGAGTTCTTGGAGGAAATGACAACTAAAATGAGTTTTGAAGGGCAGAGTAGGATTTTCATTAGACAGTGAGATGATGGTGGTAGAGAGAAAAGCCCTTTCAGGCAAAGGGAACATCATTTATTTTTGAATATCTCTGATGATAGAAAAACCTTCTCACTCTTTACAACTAAGTTAAGTATCATTCTCACCCCCAAGCAGAGTTACCATCTCTCTTGTCTGAGTCTGGTATCACTTTACTTCTACTTCCGTTATGTCTAATCCTAACTACCTTTTGCACCCAATAGTTGCTCAGTAAATTTATTAAACATTATTCAGTGATGTAGAACAGAAGTGAACCTTTATGGGGCTATTTTTTCCCCCGTAGGATGAGGCAGAGAAAAAGGAAGAAAAAGAGAAGAAAAAAGAACCTGAGCCAAACTTCCAGTTATTGGATAACCCAGCCCGAGTTATGCCTGCCCAGCTTAAGGTCCTAAGCATGCCAGAGACCTGCAGATACCAGCCTTTCAAACCAGTAAGTCACCAATGGCCCTTAACTATATACCAGTAGGATGTTAATCTGTAGGGCAATGGAATCTTTATAGAGAAGGATAAATCTCCAAAGTATTGGGAAAAGCTCTGTAATACTAATAAATCTCTTAGCAAAAGAGGATATTCCCTTGCATTGCATATAGATTTGGGGAGACTTTTCTTTGTGTGACCCTGCAAACATCCTTCATCTACCAAAGGCTTACATCATGGAAGTTTCTAATACAGCATAGTGATTTGGACTACAGACTCTGGAGCCAGACATCCTGAGTTTGAATCCTGATTCTACCACTCTCAGCCTATGAGACCTTAAGCCAAGTACTAATCCTCTCTTCCTCAGTTTTCACTACTATAAAATAAGAATTATCATCCTTAACTCATAGGAATGTGATTGAACAAGGTAATACATTTAATACATAAGCACTTAGAGTGTTCTATTTTACAATTAGAAAAGGATCTTCACGCCATTTAATTTATTCTAGGGCAGAATGTTTCATTTTAGAAACGAATGCTGATCAGAAATTTGAGCCATGATAATGTCTTTATTTTCTAGGTTCTTGTATCTCGAAAACTAGAGAACCATTAGTAGACATATTTAATACATTCAAATCCTGGACCTGTCTCAAATGTCATAGACAAGATTTCTAGATCCTTATAGAAAAGTAAACCCATTCTCATCAGCTTGAAGGTGGTCCCTGATGGTGGTGACAACTCTTAACCACAATTGTGAGTCAAGCTCTTACCTGATTAGATTATCAGCTAGAGGAGACAAGCGCAGAGGATGGAAGATATTTAGTGGAAGAGCTAGAATTGGGCGGAACTGAGTTTATATTGCAGATCTGCTGTTTCTTAGCTGTGTAACTGAGACAAGTCATTTGATTGCTTCGTCTTTCAGTTTCCTCATCTAATAATTGGGATGGTGATACTACCTACCGCCTAGGAATATTGTAAAGATTAAATAGGTTGTTATATGTGAAACACTTAAAACAACATGTGGAACATGGTAAATCCTCAGTCAGTGAATATTACTTGGTGGTGGTGACAAATCATCAGCCATCTGTGGGCAGCAGGCAGTCAGGCCGGGAAAGACGGAATAGCTTGCAGGTTTTCTCCCATCTCCTATTAATTCTGCATTACTAGGACCTAATACAGCTGGTCTGTAGTGTCGAATGAATGAATTAATAGAACCACTAATGGACACATTAAATGTAGTAGCTATCTAATCTGCAACCCAGCTCGCTAAAGTGACATGTTTCTGGAGAATATATTCTAACAGCATCCTTTCAAAACTGCTCATGCTGGAACAGGTATATTAGTACACAACTAGTGAGTACTTTAAGCACACAAAACACCTAGTGATTTTGACAATTATGAAGAACTAAAGAGAGCAAAGTATATGCTCAGTGTCATGAGGCCATATGAGGAGACTGGTTTTCCTCAGCTGGAACTTAAATGATTGTTAAGCCTTTGCTCAAAATAAATCCGAGGAAGCTGTAACAGTTGTTCATTTACAAGCGAAAAGATTTCTTCTGTCTGTGCCTGGCTGACTATTGAAGGTGTGCCCCAATCACACACATAGCCCCTCAGCAAAGACTCGGAGACTTATTGTTCCACGTGTTTAAGGAAATCCCTGGCTAGTCATTAGCTGTCCAATCAGGTAACTGAGAGAAGACTTCAGTGATCACACACAACAGAAAACACTTTATAGAAAAGTCACAAAACAGACAACAACAGCAAACCCTGGGGAGAGGTGAGAATCTGATTTCCAGAGTTGCCACATTGTATTATTTAAGTGTCCAGTTTTCAACAGAAAATTATAAGATATACAAAGCAATAAAACATGACTCATACACAGGAAAAAAGCAATAAATAAAACTCTCTCTGAGGAAGCCTAGGTGTTGTACATAATAGGCAGACTAAATCAACTAAAATATGTTCAAAGAACTAAAGGAACTATGTCTATAGAACTAAAGGAAAGTATAAGAATGTTATCTTAACAAATCATGAATATCAGTAAAGAGATAGAAATTGTAAAAAATAATCAAATAGACATTCTGGATTTGAAAAATACAATAACTGAAATGAAAAATTTGCTAGAGGAGCTCAACAGCTGATTCAGGAAGACTTGAGCAAACTTGAAAATAGGTCATTTGAGGAACAACAAAAAAAGGGTGAAGAAAAAATGAACAGACCTGTTAAAAGCCAAGCATACCAACATACACAGAAATGGGCTAATGGGAGTCCCAAAAAGAGAGAGAAAATTATAGAAGAATATTTGAAGAAATAATGACTGAAAACTTCCATAATTTTATGAATAACATTGATCTACATATCCAGGATGCTCAGTGAATCCAAGTAAGATAAAGAGATCCACACCTAGACACATCATAATCACACTGTTGAAAGACAAAGAAGGATTCTTTTCTTCTTTTTTTTAACTGAGGTAACATTGGTTTATAACAAATGTAAGTTTTGTGTATACCACATTATAATTCACCTTCTGTATACACAGCAGTATGCTCACCACCAAAACTCTAGTTTCCATCCATCACCATACAGTTGACCCCCCTTTCTCCATTTCACCCTCCCGCACCCCCCAAGAAGTTACTGTTTTCTCTATGGTTTTTTTTTTTTTTTGCTTTGTTTTGTTTTGCTTGTTCATTAATATTTTTGTTTTAGTCCATATATGAGTGAAATCGTGGTATTTGTCTTTCTCCATCTAACTTATTTCACTTAGCATAATACCCTCAAGGTGTATCCATGTTATTGCAGATGGCAAGGTTTCATCCTTTTTTTATGGCTGAGTAGTAAGTATTCCATTGTGTGTGTGTGTGTGTGTGTGTGTGTGTGTGTCACATCTTTTTTATCCATTCTTCTATCGATGGGCACTTAGGTTGTGTCCATATCTTGGCTGTTATAAATAATGCTGCTATGAACAGAGGGGTACATATATCTTTTCAAATTAGTGTTTTCATATTCCCAGAAGTAGAATAGCTGGATTATTCTTTGAGGAATCTGCATACTGTTTTCCACAATGGCTACATCCATTTACATTTCGACCAACAGTGTACCAGGGTTTCCTTTTCTCCACATCCTCTCCAACCCTTGTTATTTTTTGCCTTTTTGATAATAGCTGTTCTAATGGGTATGAGGTAATATCTTGTGGTTTTGATTGATTTGCATTTACTTAATAATTAGCAATGTTGAACATCTTTTCATGTGCCTGTTGGCCACCTGTATCTTCTTTGGAAAAATATCTATTCAACTCCTTTGCGTTTTTTAAATTTAGTCATTTGTTTTTTTATTGGTCAGTTGTAAATTTCTTTATATATTTTGGATATGAACCTCTTGTATGATGGATATATGATTTGCAAATATCTTCTCCCATTTGGTAGGTTTTCTTTTCATTGATGGTTTCCTTTGCTGTGGAGAAACTTTTGGTTTGAAGTAGTCCCATTTGTTCATTTTCACTTTTGTTTCCCTTGTCTGAGGAAACATATCCAGACAGATACTGCTAAAAGCAATGTCAGAAAGCATACTGCCTGTGTTTTCTTCTAGGAGTCTTACGGTTTCAGGTCTTACATTCAAGTCTTTAATACATTTTGAGTTAATTTTTGTGTATGCTGTAAGAAAGTGGTCTGGTTTCATTCTTTTGCATTTGGCTGTCTAGTTTTCACAACACGGTTTATTGAAGAGACTTTACTTTCTCTACTGTATGCTCTTGGCTCCTTTGTCGTAAATTAGTTGTCTGTATATGTGGGTTTATTTCTGAATGTTCAGTTCTGTTCCATTGATCTGTGTGTCTGTTGTGTCTATTTTTCTGCCGATACCATGCTGCTTTGATTACTACAGCTTTGTAGTATAATTTGAAATCAGGGAGTGTGACACCTCCAGCTTGGTTCTATTTTCTCAGGATTTCTTTGGCTATTCCAGGTCTTCTGTATTTACATTTTAAAATTTAGGATTTTTTTGGTTCTATTTCCGTAAAAACAAATGTCATTGAGATTGTGTTAGGGATTGCATTGAACCTATAGATTGCTTTAGGTATATGGACATTTTAATATTGTTAATTTTTCTAATTTATGAGCATGAAATGTCTTTCCATTTCTTTGTATTTTCAGTTTTGTTCAACAATGTCTTATTCAGTTATCAGTATATAGGTTTTTCTCCTCCTTGATTAAACTTACTCCTAGATATTTTATTCTTTTTGTTGCAATTGTAAACAGGATTGTTTTCTTAGTTTCTCTTTCTGCTAGTTCGTTGACTTATTTCACTGAGCATAATACCCTCCAATTCCATCCGTGTTGTTGCAAATGGCACAATTTCATTCTTTTTTATGGCTGAGTAGTATTCCATTTATTCTTTTTTATTCATTCACCTGTTTATGGATGCTTACATTGCTTCCATATCTTGGCTATTGTAAACAATGTTGCTGTGAATATTGCAGTGCATATATCTTTTCAAATTAATGTTCATTTTCTTCAGATACATACCCAGGAGTAGAATTGCTAGATCATCTGGTAGTTCTAGTTTTAGTTTTTTCAGGAACCTCCATACTGTTGTCCATAGTGGCTGAACCAGTTTACATTCCCACCAACAGTGCACAAGGGTTCCCTTTTCTCCACATCCTTGCCAATATTTGTTATTTGTGGTCTTCAGTAATTCTTAAGATTATGAAGGGATCCAGAAAAATTCTTTATCAGATGAGTTGGAGTTCAGAAAATGTGGTCACAGAACTCTAGACCAGAGGGACCCCACCCTGTGGCCCGAGTCTGCTCTCACCCTGTCCCCAGGGTGGCCAGCTCACCACCCACTCCCTGGTCTTTTTTCCTCTTATCTGATTTAAAAGACAAGTGTACAGTGCAATCATAAATTGGTGTTGATGTGTACACACTGTATAAAAATGTAATTTGCATTAAAATATGTCTTAGTCTGTTCTGGCTGCTATAGCAAATTGCCACCTACTGTTTAAGACTGGGTGGCTTAAACAACAAATCTTTCTTTCTCACAGTTCTGAGACTAGAAGTCCAAGAACAGGGTGCCAGCATGAGCAAGTTCTTGGTAAAGGCCATCATCCCAGCTTATAGACAGCCCTCTTCTCATTGTATCCTCACATAGCAGAGAAAGACAAAGCAAACTCTCTTCATGTTTCTTCTTATAAGGGCATGAATTTCATTCCTGAGGGCTTTGCCTTCATGACCTAATTGCATCCTAAAGACCCAACTTCTCATACCATTACACTTTGTGGGGGTGGGGTAGGATTTCAACATATGAATTGGGGGAGGGGACACAACATATAGGTATGTTTGGCACATACGTGAGCCATACAGAACCATGTCTGGCACACAGTATGTGTATACTAAAGTTGGATATTGTTATGATTCTTACTATATAGGGCAAATAAATTTCTATCTGTTTAATCAAAAAAAGGGGAAAGACTCAAATTACTAAAATCAGGAAACAAAGAGGAGACATTACTACCAGCCTTACACATTACTACCAACCTTACAGAAATAAAAGGATTATGAGAGTATACTGTGAATAACTATATGTCAACAAATTAGGTAATTTAGATGAAATTGACAAAGTCCTAGAAAGACACAAACTACTACAACTGACTCAAGAAGAAATAGTAAATCTGAATAGATATATAACAAGTAAAGAGATTGAATTAATAATCAGGAAGCTATAAAGAAAAGCCCAGGGCCAGATGGCTTCACTGGTTAATTCCATCAAATGTTTAAAGAAAAAATAGCACCAATCCTTTACAAACTGCTCTTAAAAAATACAAGAGGAGGAAACACTGCCAAACTTATTCTGTGTGGCCAATATTACTCTGTAGTAAAACCAGGCAAAGACATTACAAGGAAAAAAACTACAGAGCCAATAATTAATGTTCACAAATTGGAAAATTTAGTATTACTCAAGATGGCAGTACTCCCCAATTTGATCTATAGATTCAACACAGTCCTTATCAAAATCCCAGGTAACTTTATTTTGCAGAAATATACAAACTGATCCTAAAATTCATATGGAAATACAGGGGACCCAGAATAGCCAAAACAATCTTGAGAAAGAAGAGCAGAGTTGGAAGAATCACACTTCCCAATTTCAAAACTTACTACAAAGCTACAGTAATCAAAACTGGTATTGGCATAAGGATAGACATCCAGATAAATGACTTTAAATTGAGAGTCCAAAAATTTATGGTCAATATGACTTTTTTTTTAATTGCAGTATAGTTGATTTACAATGTTGTATTAGTTTCAGGTATACATACAGCAAAGTGATTCAGTTATACATTTATGTATATATCTACTCTTTTTCAGATTCTTTTCCATTATAGGTTATTATAAGATGTTGGATGTAGTTCCCTGTGCTATACAGTAGGTCCTTGTTGTTTATCTCTTTTATATATAGTAGTGTGTATCTGTTAATCCCAAACTCCTAATTTATCCCCCCCCACACCCTTTCCCCTTAATTTATCCCCCCCCCACACACCTTTCCCCTTTGGTAACCGTAAGTTTGCTTTCTACAGTATTATCTGAGTATACTTCTGTTTTGTAAATAAATTTGTACCGTTTTTTTAGATTCCACAGATGAGTGATATGATATTATATTTGTCTTTGTCTATCTGACTTTCTTCACTGAGTATACGATAATCTCTTGGTCCATCCATGTTGCTGCAGATGGCATTATTTCATTCTTTTTTATGGCTGAGTAATATTCCTGTGTGTGTGTGTGTGTGTGTGTGTGTGTGTGTGTGTGTGTGTGTGTACACATATATATACCACATCTTTATCCATTCATCTGTCAGTGGGCATTTAGGTTGCTTCCATGTCTTGGCTATTGTAAATAGTGCTGCTATGAGCATTGGGGTGCATATATCTTTCTGAATTAGTTTTTGTCTTTTCCAGATACATGCCCAGGAGTGGGATTACAGGATTATATAGTAACTCTGTTTTTAGTTTTTTAAGGAGCCTCCATAGTGTTCTCCATAGTGGCTGCACCAATTTATATTCCCACCAACAGTGTAGGAGGGTTCCCTTTTCTCCACACTCTCTCCAGCATGTATTATTTGTAGGTTTTTTTGATGATGGCCATTCTCACCTGTGTGAGGTGATAGCTCATTGTAGTTTTGATTTACATTTCTCTAATAGTTAGTGATGCTGAGCATCTTTTCATGTGCCTGTTGGCCATCTGTATGTCTTCTTTGGAGAAATGTCTATTTAGGTCTTCTGCCCATTTTTTGAGTGGATTGTTTGTTTTTTTGATATTGAGCTGTATAAGCTGTTTATTTTAGAAATTAATCCCTTGTCAGTCACATCATTTGCAAATATTTTCTCTTATTTTGTATGCTATCTTTTTGTTTTATAGTTTCCTTTGCTGTGCAAAAGCTTTTAAGTTTAATTAGGTCCCATTTGTGTATTTTTGCTTTTGTTTCCATTACTCTAGGAAATGGATCTAAAAAAAAATTTGCTGCGATTTCTGTCAAAGAGTGTTCTGCCTGTGTTTTCCTCTAGAAGTTTTATAGTATCCGGTCTTACGTTTAGGTCTTTAATCCATTTTATGGTCGATTGGTTTTCTTCAATGGGGAAAGAATAGTATTTTCAAGACATGGTGCTTAAGACAACTGGCTATCCATATGCAAAAGAATTAAATTGGATCCCTACCTTACAGCACATATAAAAATTAATTGAAAATGGATCAAAGACTTAAATATAAGAGCTAACACTATATAAACCCTATCTGTAAATCTTTATGATCTTGGATTAGGCAGTGTTTTCTCATATGTGACATCTAAAGCAGAAGCAACCGCAAAAAAAAGATAAATTGGACTTAATCAAGTTAAAAACTTTTGTGTTACGAAAGACACTATCAAGAAAGTGGAAAAAAACCCCAGAGAATAGAAAATATTTTCAAATCACATACCTGATAAGAGACTTATACCCAAATACATTTTTTAAAACTCTTAAAACTCAATGATTTTTAAAAAAATGTATATTTTAAATGGGCAAAGGATTTGAATAGACATTTCTCCAAAGAAGATTTACAAATGGCCAAAAGCACATGAAAAGATGCTCAACATCATTCATCATTAGGGAAATGGAAATCAGAACCACAAGGAGATACTTCATAATACCCTAGGATGGCTATAATCAAAAAGACAATAGGGGCTTCCCTGGTGGCACAGTGGTTGAGAGTCTGCCTGCCGATGCGGGGGATGTGGGTTCGTGCCCCGGTCCGGGAGGATCCCGCATGCCGCGGAGCCTGCGCGTCCGGAGCCTGTGCTCCACAACAAGGAGAGGCCACAGCAGTGAGAGGCCCGCGTACCGCAAAAAAAAAAAAAAAAAAAAAAGACAATAGGTTTGTAGGTTAAAGTTAGCAAGGATATGGAGAAATTGGAAGCCGCATATAGTACTGGTAGGAATGTAAAGTGTTGCAGCCTGTATGGAAACCAGTTTGGCAGTTCCTCGAAAAGTTAAATATAGACTTACATGACCCAGCAGTTCCACTCCTTAGTATATGCCCAAGTGAATGTCCACACAAACACTTGTACACTAATGTTTATATCAGCTTTATACATAATAGCCAAAAGGTAGAAACAACTTAAATGTCCATCAAGTGGTGGATGGATAAACAAAATGTGATATGCACAATGCAATATTATTCAGCTGAAAGAAATGACATACTGATATATACTCCACCGTGTTTGAAACTTAAAAACCTTATCCTAAGTGAAAAAAGCCAGACGCAGAAGGCCACATAATGTATGGTTCTGTTTATTTGAGATGTCCAGAATAGACAAATCCATACAGACAGAAGTTGCTTTAGCGGTTGTAGGAGCTGGGAGTGGGGGATGGAGAATGACGGCTGGCAGATGCAGAGTTTCTTTTACGTTGATGAATGTGTTCTTGAATTAGATAGTGGAGGTGGCTGCACAATTTTGTGAGTATCCTAAAAAAAAAAATCACTGAATTGTATACTTTAAAAGAGATCATTTATGTTATGTGAATTATATCTCAATTTTTTAAAAAAGGAAGGAAAGACTGCCTCTGTGTGTATGCAGTGAAGAAAGAGGTGCCCCCTGACTCATTCCCTCCAGAACCCTCAATGGCAGGGTCATCAGATCCTTCCTCAGACATTGCATTTGAAAGAGGCAGCTTTAGGGTTGTTTTTTTTTTTTTTTTTAATATTTATTTATTTCATTTTTTATTTTTTGGCTACGTTGTGTCTTGGTTGTGGCATATGGGATCTTCTTTGTGACACGCGGGATCTTTTGTTGTGGCTTACAGGCTGTTCTCTAGTTGTGGTGCGCGGGCTCCAGAGCACACAGGCTCTTCATTGTAGTGTGTGGGCTTCTCTCTAGTTGCGGCACGTGGGCTCTGTAGTTGTGGCATGTGGGCTCCAGAGTGCATGGGTTCTGTAGTTTGTAGCACGTGGACTCAATAGGTGCGGTGCATGGGCTTAGTTGCCCCACAGCACGTGGGATCTTAGTTCCCCAACCAGGGATCAGACCCGCGTCCCCTGCATTGGAAGGCAGATTCTTAACCACTGGACCACCAGGGAAGTCCCAGCAGCTTTAGTTTTGAAAATGGGTGGCATTCCTACTCTGTTTCCTGTCCATCTTAAAAGATGTCTTATAGAGAGTGTGGAACATTTGGCAGCCGAAGTGCCCCATTGCCTCTGTCTTCCATTGTCACTAGCCTTCTCAGAAAACAGAATGTCATATATCTTATTCTCTGCTTAGAGAGTGTGAACTTTCTCTCTAACATATAAGGCATTAATAAATCTAAACCATGTAGCTATAAAAAGCTCTTCCCATATGTTGATTATATTGCAGGATTTGGGCTGGAGCATTCCAGTTAAGCATGAAATAGTTCCATTGTAATCTGGAGCCATGTATTTCCAAAATGCAGGAAGTCCTTTGGTGAACATGGGTATTTTCTGTTGAGTAAAAGATTGATCTCCATTTGGTCCTTTAGAAGGTTCAAATAAACTTTTAGACCATGGAGTATTAGGATAGTGGCCATGTTACTCTGTTCTTGGATGAATATTGGTATTAAAGGAAGGGTCCATTCATAAAATGGCTTTTCTTCAAGGAAAGCAAGCTTTTTAAGTGAAAGGATTATAGATTAATGTGTATGAATATGTATGTATTGAGAGAAGGGAAATAGTTTAGAAATTCATGAAGGCACACCAGTTTTATAGCGTGGCAGAGCAGAGTTCTGATGAGTAAAAATTAGATTAGGTTGAACTGCAGAGATGCTTATACATATATGAATCATTTTCCTAACATGCTTGGGCTTTTTTTCCTTCCCAGTAATGTGCTTTGGTAGAAATATGTTTTTGCCAGATGTTCCCTTCACTGTTGACTGATTTAATTACAGAGAGCAGCTTTCCATTTCCTTTGACACAGGCAAGCAAATAGAATAAGATTAGCACACCAGAGAAGGGCAGACAGTTTGATTTTTGAATTTACCTTTTGCTAATATGTTTGGGAGAGGGCTTAATAGAATTGCTTCTATACTCTACTTCCCTTTTGTTTCTAGTCTAGTTTTTCACTGTCTCGCATCACAAGGATTTGTAGATTATAGTGAAAAACACTCAGATATTTGTGATACTTATATTGCTCTATCATTCTGAAATTGCTGGAGAAAAATTGGCTTTTCATTTCTAGGTTGTCTCTTGTGTCCAAAATGATGGTTTTCTCACAAATGATAAAGTATCTGTTAGACTAGTGTGCGTCTCAAACTTTAACATGCATATAAATCACCTGAGGATCTTCTTAAAATACAAATTCAGAGATCTAAAGCGGGACTAAGTTTTCTGCATTTGTAACAAGCTCTGAGGTAATGAGGATGCTACTGGTACAGGACCACACACTGAGTAACAAGGCATTAGAATACCGTCTTTGGATAGTAAACATTCTCCCTGCAGTCCGACTGAGGCTAGTGCAGTACTGAGAAATACTTCTTAAATTGGGATGCATCATCCAAACAGCAACACCACATGTTCTACCATCCAGAGCCACTGGGTTAAGTTTGCAGGTACTCCTATAGATTACAGTTATCTTTATCCTTTCTTATGCACATTGGCAATGATGTCCTCATTCAGCCCTCAGACTAACCTGAAGGAATAGATCAGGAAGATTTTATTAGCCCCTTCTTACGTTTGAACAGTTTAGTTAAGTCACTAGTGTAGCATCACACAGGCACAAATGCCCAGGTTTCCTGACTGTCATCAAGGAAAGGTAGTTCCATCCCAGTTCTTTATTTCCAAATCATTCTAGTAGCCTTGAGGTACCATTTAACAAATATGCACTCAAGATTCTGGAGCATTCTGGAAATATGAGTGGAGCTTGTGCTTCTTCATTCCTTGCTCTGTTTAATAGCTGTCCATTGGAGGCATCATCATTCTGAAGGATACCAGTGAAGACATTGAAGAGCTGGTGGAACCTGTGGCAGCCCATGGCCCGAAAATTGAGGAAGAGGAGCAAGAGCCAGAACCCCCAGAACCATTTGAGTATATTGATGACTAAGGACCAGAGGTGTGTGTGGAACAAAATTGTGTATCAAGGGAAATCTCTTAGTCAGTTCTTCACAAATGTTTTATACAGAGACATGGTCTCACTTTTTCCCTTTTGTACTTAATCCCTGTTTACCTAAACAGTATTAAAATTTACCCTTCTTTGACCTCTTCATGAATATGGAATATACCAATTCCTTTTTCCTTCTTTGACTCTCTACCCTCTAGTGTTCTACCAGTGCTATTCAAAGTGGCTGGACTGCAAACTGATTTCATAGGTCCATGACGAAGTAGGGAGCTTGCTCCAGAATGTAACTCAATGCTTCTCTCATCAAAAAAGCCTTGCTACCCACTAACCCCAAAAAAGTCAGCTGAACTGACAGCTCAGTGACGGAGGTGATTTCCATTTTGATGTAAGCTCCTTGTTGTGGATCAGTTATAGTTTGTGGACGGGCACTGGTCCGTAGATCACACTTTGAGTAGCACAGGTCTAAATTCCTCACTGATTCTTCTCTCTCTCCCTTTCCTTTGGCAATACTTTTGGCACTAAAAGCCTTACCATTCATTTATTTGAGAAGCTATTGAACATCTAATATGTATAAGCCATAGTGCTTATAGGTACTTTGGGGTCAGTTAGACTGTAACACAAAGCTTTGTCCAGTTGAAAAAGATTATTATTATGCTAATGTCCTAACAATGTTGAAGGGGGTTTTTAGATGCAAAAAGATTGCAATTTCACGAAATTGTCATTCTGTTTCCTCCAATTTTTTTTGAATGGTCATCACGTATCTGAAGATACATATAAACTGTATAATCAAGGTTCTCTAATTCCACCCTACTACAAGTACGTTGTCAAACAAATATGAATTTATTCTACTCTTTAAAGAAAGTAAGATCAGTACCATTTATTACATTAGGACAAAAGAAAAATACATTTGAAATGTCAAGTTGCAAATCTAACGCTGTGAGTGTTACACACTAAGTAAGCAATTAATGAAAGCTTTTATAGAAATCTCAGATAAATGTTAAGGCAGAAACCCTGCTATTAGTAGAAAAATATATTCAAGCCTCCAAGACACAGTTTAGAGATTTATAACTTGCCTTCCTGCCTTTGAAAATTGTCTTCCAGCTCTTGATGGTTTCCTAAGCTTTACCCAACCAGCACATGACAATATTAATACCCTGAGCTCTCAGTCTGGGTGCAGAACTGAACTCACATTAGCCCTCTTCAGCCTTTCACAATACCTTACTGAAAACCCCCTGATTAAGTCTTTCAAGACAGCTAACTACAAAATGGCTTAGAAGTTTTCAGTTGGAAATTAGATTCTTGTTAGGTTTTTTTTCATATTTATTTATTTATCTATTTACTTTTGTATTTAGTTATTTAGTCTGCGCCAGGTCTTAGTTGCGGCACGCGGGATTTTAGTTGCAGCACGCAGATTTTAGTTGCAGCATGCAGGATCTTTTAGTTGCAGCATGCGGACTTCTTAGTTGCAGCATGCGGACTCTTAGTTGCAGTATGCATGCAGGATCTAGTCCCCGACCAGGGATCGAACCCTGGCCCCCTGCATTGGGAGCGTGGAGTCTTACCCACTGGACCACCAGGGAAGTTCCCCTTGTTAGTTTTTAAAAGGGTAAAATATCCAGTCAAATGAGAATTTGGAAACTATAGTCTGTCTTAGCACAAACTGTCGTATTAGGACTGCATCAGCAGAGTTAGGGGCTATTTTGGTTTTGTTTGTTTGTTTGTTGTTTTGGTTTTTTATTTTGCGTGTTTTTTTGTTTTTTCTTTTTTTGCCACACTGTGCAACGTGTGGGATTCTAGTTCTCCAACCAGGGATTGAACCCATTACCCCTGCAGTGGAAGCGTGGAGTCTTAACCACTGGACCACCAGCGAAGTCTATAGGCTAGTTTTAGACTTCAACATCTAGTAGTTTGTTTTGGGTTTTTTCAATGTTTTTAAAATAAAGAATAACCCTAGCTTCTCTCTCTCCCCGCTTCCCCAGGATTTTATTACTCACCTGAAGAAGATTGTCCAAGCTCATATTGGAAACGCCTGTGAGGAAGTTCATGCTGAGACCTGCTATTCACTGCATGTATCATTGCCTCTGTGCGGACCTTGTGTCCAAGTCTTTGGTTGAAGAGATGGTATATGACTATTTAGTGTTCTCTTTCACACAACTTGGTTTTCAAATAAATATATTAAGATCTTCAGATGGACAAGGACTTCTTGTTTGTTTTTCAGCCTGGATTTTAAATAAATGGATCTAGTACTCTTTCCTCCCACCATGAAACGCCTAAACCCAAAGAGCTAAATCTTTGATTGCTGGGATAAGTATGCATGACTTTAATATTGGTGAAAGAGTTAAACTATTTTATAGATTATTTGCAAAATAATGGAAAAAATAAGAGAGAAAAACAACCACCCTTGTTTATTACTCCAAGAATTCTCTGCATTTTTATTAATGGGATTCAAGGTGTAGGGTGGCGTCACTTATTGAGGTGGAAGTCCCTTTAATGGTCCAAGGGAAATGTAGTCTGTTTAGGCAGCTCAGAAGCTTTTTTTTTTTTAAATAAGCTTTGCTTATTGTTTCCTGCTTTTGACCCTGTTAAGGACAATAGATATAAATTATTTCAGTTTATTTAGCCACAAGATTTAATAATGTACCCTTTTTTTCTCCTTTTCTGACATTTTTTTCATGTTTTTTTTTATTGAGGTATAATTTAAAGGTAATAAAAAATGCAGACATTTGGTTATGTAGGGCCTTTTGTGCCTTGGCCTTCAACTATTAAAGTAAAAGTAGGTAGTTTCCAACATTTATACACGAATAACTCTTTATTCCAACCTTGATTCTTTCACTTCTTAATTTAAGATATAGCCTTCTGAGTCTGGAAAAGAAAAAAAAAAACCTGTTTTTAGAGGAAACAAACTCCTGGGTAGATCAGCTCTATCCTTCATCTACCACAGCTTTGTTGTTAGGTCCAGGTCTAAAGGTTACTGATCCCAAAGGATGGCTCCACTCGTTGGTTAATTTCATTGTATCCCCTCCTTTGTAAATTCCTTGTTTCCTCAATATCAGATGATTCTCTAAAAGAGATTATCTCATTTCCTAGCCTCTCATTAGCTATGTCCTTCCTGTTCAACCTCTTAACATTGCTTGCATTTCAGACACAGTTATCTCTAACATTTCCCTTAATATATGAAATGTTTAAAAAACAGAAGTCTGTAGATGATGTCACTGTCCAAAATTGAGTAGTCTGGGAGAAGTGGTACATTCATGGGTCTCTGGCCAAAGTTAATAAATTCTTTCTAAAAAAGTGGATTGAACTTCAGGGAGTAGTCAGCACTAGTTCCCAGTAAGAAGTGCAATTTAGAATTTGTATCTTGGTCTTAAATCTTAAGGTTATAGCTTTTAAAAATGCAAGCTATTGGGCTTCCCTGGTGGCGCAGTGGTTGAGAGTCCACCTGCCGATGCAGGGGACACAGATTCGTGCCCCGGGCCGGGAAGATCCCACATGCCGCGGAGCGGCTGGGCCCGTGAGCCATGGCCGCTGAGCCTGCGCTCCGCAACGGGAGAGGCCACAACAGTGAGAGGCCCGCGTAACGAAAAAAAAAAAAAAATGCAAGCTATTAAAGTAAAATGGCCTCTTGGGTCAGATTATGATGAGATCGTATCTCTTTTCCTGATTTTTTTTTTTCCTAGAAGATTTCCTAAGATACGCACAGCACCGAGATAACTAAGGTGCAAAGAAATCTAAAGTGATATATGAAATAAAGTCACGTATGAAAACAGGACAGGAGCTAGAATTGACACATTCTATAGAAGAAACAGAAGGGAAAATGGCAGCAATTACTGCCAGTGTTGTCATTGGGGCACACTGTTTCAGAGTTGAAGGCAAGGGGGGTGCACATCCAACCACTTCCTGGGCATCCCTATTTGGGCTGCCTCACAGGCACTTAAAACCATATAAGCAAAGCACGTCCAGCCTCTTCTGCTCCCGCTTGAGGCTAATTACAACCCCTCGATCTGGTGATCCAACCAGAAATCTAGAAAGGCTTCACCCTTGACTCAGTTTAGCCTCTCAAGTATCTCTCCAGTTCGTCCACCCTCCTTCCCCACTGTTCACTATCCCTAGTTTAAGTACTTAACTGTTTGTCTGCCTCTAGACTTGGCCCACTCTACTCCATTCTCCAAACTGATCTTTCTAAATTGCAAACCATATTAGTCTCCTGCTTAAAATCTCTCAGTGGTTCTTTGTTGAATAATGTGCAAATCCTTTTCTGTGTGTACAAAGTTATGCAAGGTGTTAGCTGCTACTCACCTCTCCAACCTCCCATCTCTTCACTCTTCTCCCACCTCACACTTAGAACCACTTTCACTTCCTTCAAAGATCCATTGAAGGGATTTGTTGTGGAAAGCCGAAGTGTTGTCTCATTTATGATGAAGATAACAAGGAGGCTGGGGAGAGGACTGAGACAAAGCCACCAAAGCTTCTTTGCCCAAGCTCAGCTTCTCATCATCTCATGCCAGTTAGAGATAACTGGCTTTTGCACGTACTATTCCTTCTGCCTGAAATACCCTTCTCTCTTTATTCCCGCCTCTCCCTCAAGGTCTGGTGAATCTACTAGTTGCTTCTTTTTTTTTTCTTTTTTTATTGGAGCATAATTGCTTTACAATGTTGTGTTAGTTTCTGCTGTACAGTGAAGTGAATTAGCTATATGTATACATTCTACTAGTTAGTTCTTTAGGTCTCAATTTAAAGAGACTTTTTCTAAGAAACCCTCCCCAATTCCCCCCACCAGAGCTGGACGAGGTCCTCTCTGCTTCCCCAGCACCCAGTATTGCCCCCGTGGTCCTTATCACACCATATTATTATTCATTGCCCAGTTGACTTGCCTATATCTTCCCCCACTTTTGTCTTGCTCACCATTATAACCCTAGCGCGCAATGTATGATCATATATTCTTGGACTCTGTACTGTTGAGAATGGTGAGAGCCACAACTGAGCACTAACAGAACAACTGGGACAGAATCCATGAGGACATATGAGGGGATTAATTCAAATGTCTTCTTATTTATCTTCTGCAGTGATTAAACAATCCTTCTAAGGACTGTTTTTCAGTGGGTTTTACTCTTGGAGAACCTTGGCTTTTCTTTGTGTATGTATATGTGCAAGATGGTGTGTCTGAAATCTCTCACTGGCATGAGATGATGAGAAGCAGCTGAGCTTGGGCAAAGAAGCTTTGGTGGCTTTGTCTCAGTCCTCTCCCCAGCCTCCTTATTTTCTTTGTCATAAATGAGACAACACTTCAGCTTTGCACGGCAAATCCCTTAGAAGTTGCTTAGCTTGATTGTTTCTAGAGCTCAAGTTCCTTTTCTACCCTTTCATTTTTTACAATTAAGAACTGGAAGGGAGGGCCCTTCCAAACCGAACTGCATAATGGGAAGGTCGTAGACTCTGGCTTCAGACTTTGGTTCAGATCCTGATCTTGTCCCTTAGTGGTTTCCTCATTTGTACAGAGGAAATAATGTTTATCTCAAGGTTGGGGGATTAAATGATAATGGCTAATTATTACATGCTTACTACATGCTAGATACTAAGAATCACATGTATTATTCCTCACGACAACCCTGTGAACTAGACGCTGTTATCTTGAGATAATCTATCTAGGTTAAAGAACCTAGCACTAACGTATTCCCTAAATTTTAATTGAATCAGAACGGTATGGTCTAACCCCTCATTTTACACATGAAGGCACTTATAATAGTGAAGTGACTGGTTGACATTAAGCACCACTTTTACAGTTGTGTTTCCAGTTCGTCTTTCCACAGAGCTGGTCCCTGGCCTATTAGTTTTCTGGGCATGTTTGATCCAAAGGGCAACAGACCTCCAAATAGCCATTTTTCTGGCTATTCTACTTCCATACTCTGCTCCAAGTTTGTGTCTTCTTCCTCCATACTCTTAAGCCAGTACGCCTTTTCAAAAAGGGATTGTCAATAAAAGCATTATTTCCAAACACCCGTTGCCTCTACAACACAGCCCATTGCTGATGGGCATTTCCCATCTGTTCGCTGGGATCTGGGCAGTTCCTTTGGTGCATGCACTCAGTGATTGCCAAATCAGTGAGTTATTTATTTATAATAAAATTGCATCCGGCAGACAATTACCTTCAGAGATCTTGGGCATTACACAGAGCTAGGACTTGGCAAATAGTTGGACAGATAAAGAGTTTCCCATCAAGTTGTATTCCCACGACCTGGTGTGAGCAGCCTCTGACTCGTGCCATGATCTTTTCTCAGAAGCCCTGATTCATGTTCTAATGATTTAAGAGGTTTATAAGCATACAAGGCTTTCTGCTTATGCTGGGTATGAACTAGCCTCTCCAAAATAAGGAGTAAGCATATCCCTTCCTTTGTTCCTGGATTAGAAGCCTGGTGGGGGTATTCAATCAATCTTTCCTCTGAGCAGCTCCCAGGCGTGTATGATACATGGTTGGCAGGTGATTCGTTGTTCTCCAGTGATTTCCTGTGTGTATGGGATTTTTATCGCCCAGCCAGCTCCTTAAGAGCAAGCCCCAACATATCCCCCAAAGTCCCTGTCACAGTGTTTGAGACATAATGCCTGTTGGCTCCAGGTTAAATAACTGGGGAGTCTGGTGATACACTTGATCCTGATTTATTTCTCTCCATGGCACTTAGAACCACCTTGCCTATCATATGTTTCTTTATTGTCTGTATCCCCCGCTTAGTGTGTAAACTTCCTGGGGACAAGGAGTTTGTTTTTGATGACTGATGTATTCCTAGTGCCTAGAGCAGTTCCTGGCTCATCGTAGGCTCCCAGTAAGTATTAGATGGACAGATGGACAGGTAGATGGACAGACAGACGGTCAGACAGATGGCTGGACCGATGATGGTGCCAAACGTGTATTTAGCTTCTGTGAGCTAGGCACTGTTCAGCACTTTATTCACATTTTACCATTTTCAATCCTCGCAATTCTATCGTGAGCTAAATATTACTAGCCCATGTTACGCAAAATGGGACTTAGAGAGGATGAGGGTACACAGTAAGTTATGAGACAAATTCAAACCCAGGTCTGACTACAAAACCCGATTCGTTTGCTTCTGCTTATTTAGCCACCATGGCAGTGACTTGACAGAGCTGGAGTCCAACTCAGAAATCAGCCAGTTTAGCTGGCATTCAGGTGATCCTGATAGAGATGATCCTGAGACCACACTGAGAAACACGGTCCTACACAAAGCTGCCTCCAGACTTGGGTCCCCTTGGCGTTTAGACGGGGTGTGGATACGGGGGTAGTGAGGACCCCAGAACCCCTCCAACAGCACAGCCATCAGCAAAAGCCCTCTGTAGAAGACAGATGTCTCCAGCAGCAATGCAGGACATACCTGGAGGCAGAATTATTCCCCAAAGGAAGGGTCCCCAGAAACCAGGTCAGTGGACCAAGTGGCAGGAAGTGAGAATGCTGTCCTGCTGGGGCCCCTTGGGCAGGTCTCGCCTGTGGTACATGTGATACATGGCATCAGGCCTGCTGGCTTCCCTAACTCCAGGCTCGCCTGCACTCACTGTGGCTCTTGCTGCTCACCAGCAAAAAGGACTTCGGGTTTGTCGAACTCTGGTAACAGCCCGTTTAATGAGATGCTTCGCTCTCTTCCCCAGAGCCCTGCGGTGGGCATACTGAGGAGCAGGGGCGGCCACGACGCACTGCTTCCCCTGGGAAGTGCCCCACCGGAGCCCCCAGCCTGAGACCTTCTGCGGCTTGCAGTGACCAGGGAGATGCAAGCACATCGCCTTGCCCGAGCAGACAGTGCCTGTGAGCGGATGCCAAACAGTCAGTCCTCGCCCTGGAAACTCCAGGCCCCAAGCCAGCCCCACAGAGGCCTAGACACAGGTGCCTCAGCCTTTCTTCTCATCAGGGTTCTCAGGGGGGCTGTGTTCACGCAGTCCAGTACCTCCTCAGCCGGCAGCGGGCTCAGGCGGGGCTGGCAGGGCTAAATTGCCCATCAGCGGGCAGAAGTGCATGCTGGAGCCAGCAGGGTAGAAGCCCAGGAAAAAATAATTTCATTTTTCTTAAAATAATTTGATCAACATATATTTGCAATTAAAATAGTCTTTATGGGGAAAATGAATACGCTGTTAGACCTCCTTACATTTATTCTGTGGCTTAGAAATATTTTTATTTTTAATGGGGCCAACGGGGCGTGGGGGAGGCACCATAATCTTTTCAGTGCTTAGAGTCTTTAAAGGTCCTAATCCATCCTGAACAGGGACATGTAATCTGTGCTTAGTCCCTCAACATTCTCAAGCCACTGACTGGTCCAAGACAAAGTCACACTCTGGCAGTGGGGCTGATACTAATAAGGAATATGGAAAAGCATCACATCTGAGGGGAAAGCCAGTGCGACCAAACCAAACTGTGGGAATTAAATCCATAGACGACTGGCCTTAGCTCGCATTTCTGTACCACGTTAGAGAAGGTCTAGGGAGCTCATGCACTCGTGTATTCACCCATTCTCCAGTGAGCTTCTATAACGTTTGCAAACCAGCCGCCATTTGCATCCCTTCTGGGAACGGATGTCTGTGCCTTCCCTGAGGGAACCGCTGACCTCCTAGCTCAGCCCAGCTGCCGGTCAGCACACTCCACCCGCAGGCCTCGGTGACAGGTTCAGGGAAGAGCACACAGCCCATCAGGCCAATCCGAGAAAACAAGACCAATTCTGGGACCTCTGTTCCAACTACTGGGAACCACTCTCTCTTCTACTTTTGACACGCCCTAAAGCTGAGCCTTGCTCCGCAAAGAGCCTGAACATGATGCCAACCCAGAGGAACCCGAGCTCAGAGGTGGATCCAAAGAGCATCACACAAGCTCCGGATCCAGCTGTGTCTCTACCTCCAGACTATGAAGTTCCATGAGTGACAAGCTCTCCTCTTTTTTAAAGCAAAACACAAGGCACTTAGAGTTGAATTTCTGGCATTTGATACCAAAAGACTACTTCAAGAAGAACCATTAAAGAGGGGTGCGATGGGCTAAACTGTGTCCCCTCAAAGTTTGTATAGTGAAGTCCTAACCTCCAGTACCTCAGAATATGACTGTATATGGAGATAGGGCCTGTCAAGAGGTAGTTAAGATGAAATCATATGGGTGGGCCCTAATCCTATGACTAGTGTCCTTACAAGACAGACAACACACAGACCAAGGGGCAACCATGGAAGGAGAGAGCAAGAGGGAGGCCATCTGCAAGCTGCAGAGAGAGGCCTCAGAAGAAACCAAACCTGCCAACACTTGATCTTGGGTTTCCAGCCTCCAGAACTGTAATAAAGTAAAATTCTGCTGTTTAAGCCACCCGGTGTCTAGTATTTTGTATGGCAGCCCTAGCAAATTAACACAGAGGGTGTACTAGGGGACAGATGAGGTGATTGAATTGGTGGCAGGGGGTGGGGGGAGTCAGAGGAAACCACTGCAGTCTTCCACCAGGGAGATGAGGCTTGAGCGAAGCAGAAGGCAGAAGCAATAAAGAGAAGAACATGGATCTGAGAGAAATTTTAGGCCAAATTGAACAACTTGGTCACTGACGATGACGAAGTGAGGGTAGGGATAGCAAGCTTTTTGCTGGAGCCTGATGGTGTCATGTCCTCCAGCAGAAGGAGCGAAGTCAGAGACACCAAGTGGTGACCGTGAATTATACCTGTGTTTGTCCTCACTGTGTCCCTTACCTCTCCCCACACGGGGTTATTAGCTCCTGGGTCTGGGCTTGGTGGATTCACGTTCATCTCCCCTCCACCCTCACAGCCTGAAGCTGCAGTTCTCAGGAGTGAGGCATAGCTGCCCCTGGAAGGGAGGCATTTCCCACATGGGTAGGGTGGAGGCATTTTTAGTTCCCACAATGACTGGGGAACCCAACGGGTGTTCCTGGTGGGAGCCCACCATGCTGGACATCTTGCCGCGCGTGGCTCGGTCTGGTCCAGAACTTTACTAAGAGCTGCTCATCCTTTTGAACTACCCAGTCGCCACCATCACACCCCTGCGCCGGTCTGCAGGGGCAACTGCCTGAGGCCACGTGCATCAGACTGCTTTCTTCTTCCCGTGTAGTCGGCCCAAGTGCTCACATATGGAAAAATACATTGTTTTTTAATAAATTGCATTATCGTGATTATTTTAAAATCAGGTGGGTGAGGGGGTTATATTAGCTGGGAATTTCATTTTAGGATAGGAAAGAGGATATTACAAAGCATGTGATGGAAGGGGGAGCCTGAGAAGGTGGAGACTCAACACCCAGGGCGACGGCGCAGCCTCCATGGAGAGCGACCCTGAGGCCCCCCGCCTGCTCTTCCCAGCGGGCCAGGCCTCTGCACAGCCTCTACCCTATAAGGCCATGTGAGGGCTGAGCAGGCAGAGGAAATAAATGGTCTCTCCTCTGGCAGGGGCCTGTAGCTCTCACAGCTTCCTGGAGGGGAGGGGGCTCCCAGAGCTCCCCACCGCCCCCCGAGAGGGCTTGGGCTGCCCCGTGCCCCCTGCCCCCGAGACCTCCGATCAGAGGATCTGGACTGAGCCAGACTTTCAAGGGCAAGTAAAGAATGTTACCTGTCTACAGCCCCTGTTACTTCCTCCAGACAGGTACACACACATTTCCATAGGACAGATGGTTCTAGAAAATGGGAGGCAGGCATACCAGGGTCCTGAGGGCTCTTGGGTCCGGGATGATAGAAAACTGTCCCTTGTCTTGGCTCCTTGCCTACACCTGTGTTCTAGGTTCGGCACTGCTGGGGAGAACAGCAAAAGGCCTGCCTGCACGATTGTGTGGCCACAGCTGGCCTGGCCCGAGACCTGGCTTTCCAAAGACCTGGATAGTTTAGACGCAAGGGCTTTGGGGTTCAAAGCAAGGCCTGGACGCTGGGGAGCAGGGCCACCATGGTGCACCACCATCAAGGGTGACCCCTGGAGGCAGCGGTGGGTTAGCCAGCACCCCGGGGCTAGCACCCAGCCCCCTTGGAAGGCAGAGCACTGAGACCTTGGGTTCTCATCTGCTCCTCACCCACTCTTACCCCAAAGGACTTATCCAAATATTTCTTCCAAACAAATCCAGTGCTCAGCCTACGAGAAAATCTGGAGAAAGAAATTTCCTTCATCTCCATACAAACGGCACCCGTCACCCTCCCAGCCTGGCCTTGATTTTTGGGCTTCACCACTCACAGCCCAGCTAGGAAACCTTCAGAGCGTCTCCTCCTCTGTCCCCACTGGCCAACAGGCCCAGGGCAAAGGTGCTGCTACCTCTAAGTGGCTCTGGCTTCCCAGCCCGGGAGCTCAAAGGGGTGGATGGAGGCTCACCTCACAGCGGAGGTCCCCCTCCCATGGACTTCTCTCACTCTCCAGTTTTCTCATGTGATCCCTATGGGCCTATATGGCCTATGGTCACTGCAGTCCCAAAGATCTGTGACTCTGAGATGGGATGCTGCTGCTAAGAGCTGGCCAGCTGGCCAAGCCTGAGATTGTTGCAGAGTTTGATGATACTGCCCCTCCCGTTCCTTCCTGGATGTGCTCAGCTCCTGCAGGCTGACCTCTACCCCTGCAGGTTGACCTCCATCAGGACTATCACAGGTTCTCAGCTGGGCCACATTTGCCTGAACCCTAGGGATGGACAGAGTTCATATCATTTTTCCTGGACAGCTTCTCAGCCCCTCCTCAAAGCAAATACTCAGGGCGGGGGGCGGGGTTTGCCTTAGCTCCATTTACCAGAAACTTCTGAGCCTGGACAAGATGCCGCCACACTGTAGCTGCTCCAACATCTCTGCCCACTTTAGCACCTCCCCCAAGGATCTTGGCAGGCCCTCCTGGGACCCATACAGAGGAGGATGAGGCCACTCCCCTGTCCCAGCGGGAGGGAGGAGGAGGTCACCGAGCTGGACGCTGAGGCAGTGTCTGTGTCCCCTCTTCCCTCCTCCATGCTAGGGAGCTCCGCCCCACGCCCACGGGCAGGGAGGCTGGGAGGCAGCCAGCCCTGCCCAGGGAGCCTGTGGGAGTCCAGACTCTTCCTTGTGGGTCATCAACTCGAACATGCTCAGCACAGAAGCAGCCTTCATCTTATACACACAAAGCCATTTTAAAGAGTCAAGGACAGGGTGCAGCCAGGCCTCAGGAGAGAGGGGAACCAGACCCTTGGGCCCCAGACTCCAGGGAGAGCGCTCCCACAGGGCTTTGCTCGTCCTCCCTGCCTCTCCGCCCAGGCCGCCGCTCGCTGCTCCCGGGCCCAGGTCACAGGTCCCGCCACGGGGAGAGCTGGCTTCCGGTCCCCGCCCCACACAGAGCCCCTGGCAGAGCCCAGAGGAGAGAGACAGAAGCCGAGAACTGAAGGCACTGCTGGGATCCTCCTTCCCGCTCTGCCTGAGGGAGGCGGGCTGCGCCTGACTTCCCTGTGATGGGAGCCAGGAAAAGTCGCTTTTGACTGAAGCTGTTTCAAGACAGGTTTCTGTCACTGGACGTGAAGGAGTCCTCTGCGTCCCTGGCGCGACTCTGTAAGGAGTTGAGGCCGGGAGGAAAAGGGACAGGGCCAGAGAGCTTGTAATGAGGGAAGGCGGGGTTGGCCCGCGCTGCTGTGCCCCAGGCCGCTCCAGTGTCTTTGCCCCGACTTCCTTCCCAGGGTCAGGGCTGGGGGCCGGTCGCGGGGGGAAAACAGTGATGCCCGGGCCGCCCGGGTGGGGACTGTCTCCGCTCCAGAGCGCCTGTGATTTCTGGGAACCGCTCTGCACTCTGACCGCCGGGCTGGCACAGCCAGAGTCCAGGTTCCTGGAAATGACCGCGGGAGGAGGCGCGGGCGCGCCAGGGGCCCGGCAGGAGCCGAACTTCCACCTGGGCAGAGCCCAGGTCAGGTCCGACGGCTGCTGTCTTAAGCTCTACCCAGGCCCCGCGCTGACCCCATCCTTCCCAGGCCCGAGGTCACTGCAGTGACGCCCCCACCCCCAAGATTAGGGTCATTGGGTGAAAACTCCGTGGGCGTCTTGCTTGCTTCCTCTCGGGGCGGAGCGGCTGCGTTGGTGATCGCGGCTCCACCTGGTCCCCGCGCCAGCCAGCCAGACGCGCGGGCGGGCGGCGTCTGTGCGGCTTCCAGGGTGGGGCGGGCGGCGGGCGCCGATCCAGCCTCGCAGAGCCCAGCTCCCCGCGCCGCGCCGGGGCCCGGGGGATGCTCGCTTCCGCTCCCGCCCAGAGCCCGCGCAACCCGAGACCTTCAAGTCCAGCGGCTCCCACACTTGGGGCGCCCATCAGTCCCAGTCGCCTAGATTGCTGGGCCCCACCCAGAGTTTCTGATTCGGCAGGTCTGGGTGGGGCCTGAGAATGTGCATTTCTAACAAGCTCCCAGATGCTGCTGCGGCAGCTGATCTGGGGACCACACATGGGAAAGCCAGTGGGTCATCCTCCCAAATTCTCTCCTCACCGGCCATAGTTTCACTTTTGGCTTCAGATGTCTATTAGCAGTAAAAGGCTTCATCCAGGGGCAGCAAGGAGTTCTATGTCTTACCCTTGACCTCAGGTTCAACTGAGCTCATGGGACATTAAATATAGGTGGGGAGAAGGGTGAAAAGGGAGATTCAGCGTTACTATGTGCATCTTCTATCATCAGGAATTATTCTTTTCACTGTCATGATTAACCAACTATTTAGTAGCCCAGTTGTCCCTGTCTCACCCACACCCTCTCAAGTCCATATGTAGGTCTCACCGTGAAAGCAGTAGCCATAATGTAAAGTTGGTTTGGGGCAAGTGGATCGGTGCTTAGGCTGAGACAACAATGAGGCCAGGAAATGCTTAGTGACAGGGTTGGCGGTACAGCTAAAGAGGTTCCTTGTGAGCCATGCCTTGCTGGTCCTCAAGATGTGTCAACCTGCGAGAAAACCACCAAATTCGGTCACTGTAGCATCTACTCTTCAGTTCAAACCAACATACTGCCCTCTGTGCTTGCCCTTTGGGAAGGCCATTTGAAGGTCTGGATCTTTTTGCCAACCTCACCCAGGCCACAGAACTACTGGGTGCTGTGATGTGACTCACATCCCTGGAAATAAACTTAAATTGTTTAACAAGAAACAAATTTTTAAGCCATTTTCAGTTGATATAACATATAGAAATTATGTCTGTAATAGTCAGACTTCTTTTGGTTGCAAGTGACAGAAACTCAATTTGAACCAGTTTAAATGAAAATGATGGTTGATTGGAAGGATGCTGGGGTTGGGGGGGAGCAGTGCTTACGCAATGGATGGAGTGAGGGCTGCTCCAGGGAACTCAGGAGTCTGGGACCAAGGATCTGATGCCCCCAACATGCTCTGTTTGCATCTCTCTAGGTAACAGCTTCATTTTCTCAGGCCTTCCCATGAGATGAAGAACACGGTAGTAGGCTGCTCTGGAGTCTCATTTTACAATGAACTGACCACATTTCAACAGAAAAATCCCAGGGAAGGACTTCCATTGGATCAGCTTGGGTCACATGCCTATCCTGAACCAATCACTTGTCAGAAGGATGGGGCAATATTGGTCCAGATTGGGCTGTAATGCCCATCCCTGTGGTCATGGGATGGGATGCTGGGCAAATCCTGCTCATCAGGCAAATGCACTCGTAAGTGACCAATCCTGATTGTGAGGCAAATGCACTTGTAAGAGAAAGTAAAGCAGGAGTGGTTTTTTGTTTGTTTTTGTCTTTTTCTTTGGCAGGGTTGCGCAGCATGCGGGATCTTAGTTCCCTGACCAGGGATTGAAACCCGTGTCCCCTGCAGTGGAGGGGCAGATTCCTAACCACCAGACCACCAGGGAACCACCTGGAGTGGTTTTTATTGTAGTTAAGAGCCTAGGGTTCAAAGGCACAAGGTCTTGTGTTCAGCTCTGGTTCTACCACTCCCTAGCTATGTGGATTTGGAGGAATTTCTTAACCTCTTTGTGTTATTCATCTTGTCAAAGACAAAACCTGGACAAGCAGGTTGATTTTATTCAGGCTATTTCAATAGGTAGAGCGAACCAGGTCAGACATCAGAGTGCCTCCACAGGCACTCGTAGAGGGAGGGCTAGACAGATTACAAGTAGGATGATTTACAGTTGGGTTGATTTTGCCATCAGGGGAAATCTCAGTCAATTAGCTGAACAGGACATGCTTATCTCTGTATCTAACTAGTTTCAGGGGGGGCACAAACAGTTCTTATCTCAGCTAATCAACCATGAGACAAAGAACAGGAATTTGGAAGGTCTGTGTCTGGCCTGGTGAGCAGGTTCAAGCAAAAGGGGAAAGGTCTATGTTTGGCCTTGTCACAGGTAAACAAGGGCATCATGCATGAACCTTACAGGAGTCACGAAGAGTGGATGATGAGCCTTATCTAAGTCACAAGAGGAAGGGTAGTTCTTTTTGGTAAGCCCCTTCCCAGAACACAAAAGGGTGGGGGGATTTCTTAACCATCACTGTTTCCCAGGAGCAGAGGGCTCAGGTAAGGTACAGCCTCGTTAATCTGTAAACCCCTGAAAATATTACCCATCTCATAGATGTGGTGTGAGGATTACATACAAGTGGGCACTCATAGGGTTGCCATATTTATCAAATAAAAATACAGGAAATATAATGTCCTATATGCACAATAAAATAAGGCAATATTTGGGATATACTTAACTAAAAACTTATCTGAAATTAAAACTTAATTGGTTGTCCTGTATTTTGTCTGGCAATTCCTGGCACACAGTGAGTTGACAATAGATGTGAACTTCTGTCATTATGAATGGCGAGGCTTATTTTCAATTCATATTACCTGGACAATGTGTCTCTTCCTGCTAAATACAACCTTTCTTTGAAAACACTCTCAGATCTCAAAAGAGCACTGGCAGGCCTGGGGCCTGGGGAGGTGGCCACAGACCATCTTAGGGCTTCTTCAAAGGCAAGCATATCTACCTTCTCCATGCCCTCTTCCCTGTCTCTGGCCTCGGTGGTCTCCACCTTCTTGGAAGCATGGAGATGGAAACATGGAGATCTGGTCCTCAATGCCGGGTGGGGAGAGATTTTCTCCATCTCTAGCCAACTCCCCAGCCTCCAGCCCAGAGTTGGGCGACTCGCAGGTGCTCTTTCAGTGCTGGTGAACTTCAGTTCAAAAGCACCACACGCAAGGACAGGGATGATTTGTGCTCCTGTTTCACTTTTAAAAACCCACATTTCACGTGGGGAAAAAAAAGTTTCTCTAAAATCCCTGGAAACTGCTACAGTGGGGTGGAACCTGGTGCCTGGAGCTTTAAGGCAGATCTTGGGCTACCTTGTTGGTTCTAAATTGACCCTGGATCGCTCCTGTAAAATGGGAATAACGACGCCTATCTTTTTCCGCGCACACCACACTGTAATCTCTTGATGGTTTTGTTTCCAGCCTGGTCGGGCTCATCCCTAGAGCCAGGCACAACGCCAGGCGCAATTTTTATTTTTTCTTTTGCGGTACGCGGGCCTCTCACTGCTGTGGCCTCTCCCGTTGCGGAGCACAGGCTCCGGACGCGCAGGCTCAGCGGCCATGGCTCACGGGCCCAGCCGCTCCGCGGCATGGGGGATCTTCCCGGACCGGGGCACGAACCCGTGTCCCCTGCATCGGCAGGCGGACTCTCAAGCACTGCGCCACCAGGGAAGCCCCAGGCGCAATATTTGTGGAAAAGAACCAATGAGAAGTTGTGGAGAGGAGGGCGGGTGACGCCGCCCAGCATCTTGTAACCCGCAGCAGACTCTGAACTGCGAGCCGCGACTTCACTTCCGCCGCCCGGAAGCCCCGAGACTTAGCCCGCTAGGCTCCGCCGTTTGTCCCAGGATGCTCCGCGTAGGTCGCGTCCGGTGATTGGCTGCGCTGCTCCACGTGGTGCCAGGCAGGCGGCGGCGGTTGCCGGGGCGACGGCTGGACGAGGGGCGACCGGGCAGGGTAGGCGCATGTGCCCGCGTCAGAGCAGCAGGTAAGCTCGTCCCCCGACGCGGCCGGGCCACCCCCGAGCCCGCCGTCCCCGGGCGGGGAGGAGTGGTGATGGGCCAGAGGGCCGAGGCTCTGCTGAGCCCTCTCCCCAGAGGAAAACCCCGACGCGCCAACTCAGCAGCCGCTGCCGGATGACCCCACTTTTCGACTGCTGTCCTGGACTTTGTGGGCCTGAGGCGGCTGCCTGGATATCCCGAGGACAGGTCCAGCTGCTTCCCACAAGTAGTCCCTGATCTTTGCTTCAGTGAGCCAAGCTTGAAAGGGGCTCCCTGTCGTCCAGCTGGGGAGTGGCGGCACGAGAGGGTGGCCTGGGGCTTTTAGATCCATCCCTTCCGTTATCTCCCATCAGCTAACCGCTCTCCCCAGGCACCCAGGTTGAGTCCAGACTTCATCCAATCTAAGCAAAACCAGGATGCTTCCTATTCAAATTCGTCTTCCAGACAAATCCCATAGTCTTCCCCTTATTCAACCAGCTCGTAGGCCCTAAATCCCTATTATATAGAAATCAGAAGCTGCCACTGCAGTCCTCAAGAGTGATTGAAGTTTTCTCTAGTTTTTGCATAAAGTAAAGCCGTGGTTCTCAAACCTGAACGTGCATAAAAGTCATCGGGAGAGATTGTGTAAAACAATTTCTGGGCACTGTGTTCAGTAAGTTCAGAGTGATGCTAGGAATTTTCATTTCACAAGCATCCCAGGTGATTCTGATTGAGGTGGTCCAAACTTCGGGGTAATACTGTGTAGTGGTTAATATCAGTCTGGATTTAAATTCCCACTTTGTTACTTACTAGTTGAGTTATTGGGAGCACCTTAACGTCCCTGAGCCTCAGCTGCCTCATCTGTAAAAGGAGAATATACATCATATTCATCATTCAGGTTTATTGTGAAAATTAAATGCGAAGCGTTTTGCATGGCATACAATAAGCCCTCAATAAGTGAACTTATTATGATATAAAAGTGTACAGAAAATTCTGTAATTTTTAAGAATGTCAGAGTAATAGAATACCCAATGATGGCTCACATTCACTGACGGATGGTCATAGCAGAATCTTATTCAAAAGATGGTCATGAAGAACTTCTCTGACGAAGTGATGTTTATAAGCACAGGGCTTAGCCAGGTGAAAAAAGAAAGGGGAAGAGTGTTGCTGGCAGAGAGAACAATGTGTGCAAAGGCCCTGAGGTAGGAAGGAGCTTGAGTTCTTAAAACAACAAAGTTTTCTTGTTCCAGGGCCTTCAAAATGCTTTTCCGTCTGCTTGGGCTTCATTTATTTATCACATGTCTTGGGTGCCTACCAGGCACTCTGCTAGGTTCTAGAGATACAAAATTTAAATACAGCTGCCTGCCTTTTTAAATAGGGTAATAAGTATAACAGTAGAAGTAAATGTAGGATATAGAGGTACCCCAGAGGAGAGAGAATTGCCTTGATGGGGAAGGAAGGAGAGGGGTTCCTGGAAGACTTCGTAAAGGAGGTCAAGCCCTTGACTCAGTATGATGTGTCAAGTTTGCCCACGAGGTGAAGAAGAGTACATCCAAAGGCTTAGAATCATGAAAGAGCATTTTGTAAGGAGGAATGGCCTGGAGTTCAGTGTTACTGGGGCCTCACATGGGGAAGTAAGAATGGAGCCGGGACAGGAACAGGGACAGGTGTTGGTGGTTGGTCCAGAGGAAGGCTGGAGAGGTGGGTGGTCCTCAGACAGACACAGAGGTGTCTTTCTCCTCACACCTTGTGTAACTGGCAGGCAGGGGGTCCTGCTTGCTCCTCATTGCTACTTCCCAATCACCCCCTACCCCCCCACCTTTGAAGTCCATGCCGTGGGCTTTACCACCGTTGTTTCCCTTGAAGACTGCAGCGCCTGGCTCACTGTCTACGTCTCCACCTCCTCTGCTTCATTTTGAGGGGTTTCAGAATCCTGGCTGCACAAGTTTCTTCGTCCTCCTTACTTATAGGCATCTTTTTCCTCCATCCTCCTCATTTGCCCACTTCTGCGGTCATGAGCTTTTTATTACTGCACCACCTTCAAAATCTTGATTTGAACTATTCATCCTGCTCTCTGAGCACCACCTTCTGTCTTTCAAGCTCACTTTGATGTGCCTCTGACCCCATTACTTTTTCACTGCCTTTCAACCCCCTTATGCACCTTCCCTCCCCCCATCTTTAACGTAGCTTAACTCCAATGCTCCATCGCTGTTATGCTCGTTTTCTCTTTCCCCTGTCCTGCAAAAGCCGCACCCTGTTAACCTAACTCAGACAGCTGCAAGTGGCTGGAGAAAAGTGCAAAATGGTGCAGACTGGTTCTGTTTGGGATTCAAGTCCATGTATTTTTTTTTTAATATTATTTATCTATCTATTTGGCTGTGTCGGGTCTTAGTTGCGGCACACAGGATCTTTGTTGCAGCATGGGTGAGAGGGGTCCTTCGCTGTGGCATGCAGGCTCCAGAGCATGCGGGCTCAGTAGTTGCGGCACACGTGCTCTCTAGTTGTGGCGTGCGGGCTCCAGAGTGCGCGGGCTCAGTAGTTGCGGCGCATGTACTCTCTAGTTGTGGCGTGCGGGCTCCAGAGTGCGCAGGCTCAGTAGTTGCAGAGCGCGGGCTTAGTTGTCCCACGGCAGGTCCCCAACCTTTTTGGCACCAGGGACCATGTCCGTGGAAGACAATTTTTCCATGGACGGGGTGGGGGATGGTTCAGGCGGTAATGCACGCGATGGGGAGCGGTGGGAAACAGCAGATGAAGCTTCGCTCACTCGCCTGCCGCTCACCTGTTGCTGTGCAGCCCGATTCCTAACAGGACACGGACTGGTACTGGTCTGAGTCCTGGGGGTTGGGGACCCCTGCCCCACAGCATGTGGGATCTTAGTTCCCCGACCAGGGATCAAACCCATGTCCCTGCATTGGAAGGTAGATTCTTAACTACTGGACCACCAAGGAAGTCCCTCGAGTCTATGTATCTTAAGCAGACTCTCAATACTGGAAATCCTGCCGTGTTTCCATAGTTGATTTGGTTCCCACCTTCCCTTCTCTTCAAACTACCAACTTGCTTCTTGCTCTCAGCTGATGATCTTGTTTCTTGTTTTGCTTCTCATCACTAAATCTGCCCATTTCTTTGGTCACTACCCATATCCTCTGCCATCCCTCTGTGTCAGGAGATGTCCTGTCCCCATGCCTGTGTGAGGCCCGGCCCTCATTGGACACTGGCCGCATCAAGGACATTGCTTCCTTAACCATCTCCTCTCTCTCCCGCCTCATCCACTTTTCCTTCTCTAACTGGGTCACTCCTATCAACATACAAACACGCTGCTTACAACATCTTCCTTCTTAAAAAAAACCCTCCCATCTCTTTCCAGCCGCCTTGCCATCTCTCCTGTCCTTTTTGTCTCTCCTTCCTTACTTCCCTTTCTCTCTTTAACCCTTTACAGTCAGGTACATGTCCTCACTGCTCTTATCAAGGTCACAGCCAGACTCCATTTTGCCAAATCCAGGGATTAGTTCTCCTGTCCTCATCGCCCTTGACCACGCGCAGGCGCAGCTGACGTGGGAAGCACCTTCACTGGGCTTCCAGAGTGGCACAGTGTCCTGGTCGTGTCTCCCAGCAAGTCTCTGTTCTTGCTTAGTCTGCCGTCTCGCTGACCCCGCAGTACCGAGGGCCCCAGGGCTCAGCCTGGGCCTGTCCTCCTCTCCAGCTGCACTTTCTGCCCGGGGCGGGGGTCACATCAGTCACCGCGCTCATCTGCCGAACCGCCATCTTTGCGCGGCCGACTTCTGGACGCTCCTCCCCGGCTCCCGCTGCTGCCTTCACTCCATCAGCCTTCTCAGCGCCCCCACTTGAATGTCTGCTCTGCATCTCAGATTTAGGGCCGGAACAGAACTCTTGATTTAGCTCTCAGACCGTCCCTCCCCAATTTCCCCAGATTAGCGAGTGGCTTACTCTTCACCCAACTGTGCAGGCCCCAGGTGTCGCCCTTCACCCTTGTCGCCGCACATGCTACATCCAGCCCAGCAGCAGCCGGCCACCTCTGCCTTTACACCTGGAACCAGAACACTTCACACGGTTCCTACCGCTCGTCCGAACTCCCTTTATCACTCGTTTCCTCTCATGGGGCCCTGCAGTCTCTTCTTGGCCCGGCAGACATGGCGCTCCTTACAAGACGTGAGCCAGGTTGGGTCAGCCCCCTCCCGGCCTCCCGTTGTGCCCGGCTAACGGCCTGGCCAGTCCCCTACACGAGTCCTACTGGACTGGGCCCTGGAACCTCATTGCCTCCACAGCCTGCCTGCTCTTCTGCCCTAGCGGCACCCCTGCCCCAGCACCTGCAGCCTTAGCACTTGCAAATCCGTCTGCGCAGGTCTGGGAAGTGCCTGCTCTCTCACATCTCTGCTCACCACTCCTGTTCCCAGGGAGGCCTCCTCTGACCACCCTTTCTTTTTTTTTCTTTTTATATTTTGGCTGCACTGGGGCTTCGTTGCTGCACGCGGGCTTTCTCAAGTTGCGGTTAGCAGGGGCTACTCCTCGTTGCGGTGCGTGGGCTTCTCATTGCGGTGCCTTCTCTTGTTGCAGAGCACGGGCTCTAGGCACACGATCTTCAGTAGTTGCAGCGCGTGGACTTCAGTAGTTGTGGCACACAGGCTCAGTAGTTGTGGCTCGCTGGCTCTAGAGCGCAGGCTCGGCAGTTGTGGCGCAGGGCTTAGTTGCTCTGCGGCATGTGGGATCTTCCCTGACCAGGGATCGAACCCACCTCCCCTGCATTGTTAGGCAGATTCTTTACCACTGAACCACCAGGGAAGTCCCCCGACCACCCTTTCTAAAATGTCCCCAGACTCCTCTCCTCCGTGCTCTGTCTCCTTCCTTGCCGTATTTTCTTCATATCTGAAATTCTTTCCATTCGCTCAATAAGTAATTTTGAGCACCCACAGTGTGCCAGGCACTGGTCCAGTCACTGGGGATGCCAAGTGAACGCGTGTCTTCCTCGTGGAATCTGTACCCCGGGGTGGGAGCGACAGTGAGCAGATATGTTAATGGAAGGATGTTCCTGTCAGGGGGTGCTTAGTGCTGCTGAGAAACGTAAAGCAGCAGAAAGGGTAGGAAGTGACCGAGGGCTGGCTCCTTAGAGAGGGTGGTCAGGGCAAGGCTCTGAGGGGGTGACTTTGAAGCAGAGACTTGAGTGGGATGTGGATGCCTGGAGGAGGGCCCACGAGGCAGAGGGGGCAGTGAAAGCAGAGCCCTCAGGGAGGGCAGGCATGTGCAGGGCGGGTCCAGCGGGTGTGCACTGGAACCGCACGGTGGCCCACGTGGCTCAAGCCTATGGAGCAAAAGGAAGAGTGTTAGAGGCCAAGTGGTGTAGACTTTGAGATGAGAGTTGGGCCGAAGGAGCCTGGCCTTCATCTAGAGGTGGAACCACGGGAGGGTCGAGAACAGGAGGGGAAAGATCCCTTGTTGTAGCTTAGACATTGGAGTGAGGTGGAGAGGGAGGTGATGGGAGGTGGTGTGGAGGGACCTTGGGAGAGACAAAGGCACGAGACAGCGATGGGGAGACAGAGAGAATGAAAAGGGGGAGATTTCTAAATTTCGTCTTCCGGACTTGTGTTCAAATATTTCAAACTGAATGCACTGTTATGGGCAGAAAAATGTAAGGTTACAGAATCACGCATTCTTTTTTTTTTTTTTTTAATATTTATTTATTTATTTGGTTGTACTGGCTCTTAGTTGCGGCTCAAGGGCTCCTTAGTTGTGGCACGTGAACTCTTAGTCTCTTAGTTGCAGCATGCACATGGGATCTAGTTCCCTGACCAGGGATCGAACCTGGGCCCCCTGCATTGGGAGCGTGGAGTCTTAACCACTGGACCCCCAGGGAAGTCCCAAATCATGCATTCTTAGAACTAGAAGAGAGCTGATAAATTCTCCATTTTATTTTACAGATAGAAACAGGTTCCAATGATGTGCCCCAGATCAGGTGCCAGTGAATGGCAGAGTTAGCATTAGAGCCCAGGCTTTGTAATTCCTCTGAGGTTATGGGCAACCAGCCGCGGGGAGGAGACTGGGAGTGGGGTCCAGGGAATGGCTGCTTTGGGTACACCTTGGGGAGGGGTGGCAGGAAGAGAAGAAAGAATTACTTTTAAAAAGTTCATGACGTTTTATTTATTTAAGTGTTTTGAAAATATAAAAGATGTTGGACATTCTTGCACTTAATTTTTAAAAAACTGACCTAATAAATTCTCTGGTGTATGAACCTTGTGTTAACAGTTGTGTAAATGCACACCACCTCCTCTTCCGGTAGTGTAAGGCCGAATGACTGTGGACTTCGGGTGACATTAAAGGTTTCTTTTGGGGCTTCCCTGGTGGCGCAGTTGTTGAGAGTCCGCCTGCCGATGCAGGGGACACGAGTTCGTGCCCTGGTCCGGGAGGATCCCGCGTGCCATGGCCACTGAGCCTGCGCGTCCGGAGCCTGTGCTCCGCAACGGGAGAGGCAGCAACAGTGAGAGGCCTACGTACCAAAAAAAAAAAAAAAAAAAAGATTTCTTTTAAGTAGTACCTGATATCTTTTTGTGACTGTTTAATTTTTTTTTTTGCATTTTTTAGAAACTTTTTATTTTGTATTTTTTTATTGGAGTATAGTTGATTTACAGTGTGTTAGTTTCAGTTTCATACAGCAAAGTGAATCAGTTATACATATGCATGTATCCACTCTTTTTTAAGATTCTTTTCCCATATAAGTCATTACAGAGTATTGAGTAGAGTTCCCTGTGCTATTCAGTAGATCCTTATTAGTTATATATTTTACATATAGTATTGTGTATATATCAATCCCAATCTTCCAGTTTATCCGTCCCCCCACTTGCCCTCCTGGTAACCATAAGTTTGTTTTCTACATCTGTGACTCTATTTCTGGGTTTAATGTTTTTTACTTGGAAGCAGAGCGAGGGATTAGTGACTCTGTGTTTTTTCCATGAGACTAATTCTAGTGCGTATCCTTTCTTAAAGTAAACGAATTGACTTTATCATTACACTCTATTTTGTTCCAAGTACACTTTATGCTCTTGACTTTTTGAATTACACATACCACGTGATAGCACTTTAGAAAACTCTAAATAAGGAAAATAATCTTCCTGCCTCTCACCAGCAATCCTTGACTGTCTCATTTATACCACCCTCCAGTCCTTGATCACGTTCATTTTAAGTAGTTGTCATAGAAGAGAGAATTACTTTTGACTTTAGCCACTGTATTTCCTAGTGCTACTGTAATAAATTACCATAAATTTAGTGGCTTAAAACAACACAGATTTATCGTCTTACAGTTCTGGAGGTCAGAAGGCTGAAATGGGTCTCACAGGACTAAACTCAAGGTGTTGGCAGGGCTTGTTCCTCTCTGGATGCTCCAGAGGAGAGTCAGTTGACTACCTTTCGCAGGTTCTAGAAGCCGCCCGCATTCCTTGGCTCCCGGCCCTTCCTCCATCTTCAAGGCCACCAACGGCGGGTTGAGTCTTTCTCCCACTGCGTCACTCTGACGCTAACCTTCCTGCTTCCCTCTTTCCCTGATGAGGACCCCTGTGGTTATGTTGGGTCCCCCAGATAATCCAGGCTACTCTCCCTATTTTAAGGTCAGCTGATCAGCAACCTTAATTCCATCTGTAGCCTTAATCCACCCCTTCTATGCAACCTAATATTTTCACAGGTTCTGGGGATTAGGACATGGGGGCCATTATTCTGCCCACTACAGCTATCTTTTTGTTATTTTACAGATAGTTGGAATGATAGCCTTTGTCTTATGTTTTTGCCTTGTAGAGACTTTTGCTGTGAGAATTAACAGTAACGGTTCAATATGGGGGACATTCTGGCTCATGAATCAGAATTACTTGGACTAGTGAAAGAGGTATGTTTTACAAAACACAGGTCACAGGAAAAGATCTTGAAAACTTGTAAAACTTGTATTTTACAATGCAGGAAATTCTGTAATGCCTTGTAATGTTTCTATCATTACATTACAGTTATCTGTTTTCCTTTTTATAATTTTCCATGTATTTATATTTTGTTTTCATAACTAAACTGAAATTGTAAAGCTGCTTTTTAGAATTCCTTTAAAGAAAGTTATAAAGGCAGCCCATGCTCATGGTAACAGATTCAAACAGTATAGAAGAAAAACAGTGAATTTCCCTCCTGCAGTGACCACTGTTAATGGCTTAGTATATCACCTTTCCAGACTTTTTTCTATGAGTATTCAAAATGTATTCACGCGACTATAGTTTGTTTTACAAAATGTGATGATACCACACACATCGTTCTGCAGCTTGCCTTTCACCTGTCAACAGTAGTACAGTATGAACCTCTTCCCGTGATCTGCCTCATACTTCTGAATGCCGTAGACTAGTTCACTGAGTGGCTGCATCATCATCTATTTAACTTGTTGCCTATTAATGGACATTTAGGTGTCCTACGCTGAAAGCTTTTGAAGGATAAGACCCACACCTTATGCTTTTTGGTATTCTCTGCTGCCTGTAGTAGGGGCTGGCGTGGAGTTGGTGCTGAAGAAGTGGTTGCTACTGTTTTACCGTGTGGTTGAACTGTCCAGTAGGCGTTGAGAGACATGGCCGTGGAGCAAGGATACGGCATCCACCCTGGGAATGCAGCTTTGGAATTTGCTGTGATCATGAATAAATTTTCAAAGCTGTCACAGCAGAGGATTGTGGATAGGGCCTGGAGAAATAGCCACAGTTAGAGGAGGTGGAAACAGAAAGTTAAGACTGACACAAACTGAGAAGTGTGGAGAGCAGCAGTAGAAGTAATGCATGTCACTAACACAAGGCAGAGGGGCGTTTCAAGACGGGGTGGGGTGGGGATCATTAGTGCTTGAAGGTGGCTGATGACTTTGCCCATCTTTTAATGACTTACCTTTTGTTCTTAGGGGCAAGCATTACCTCTAATCCCTCTGTTTCAAGTAACAAATTCCCAGAGACCTACTAGACCCAAAGCCATCAGGTCCTTTGATCACTTTTGCCTTTTTCAGGCTGCTGCACATATCATCTTATTTTCTATTAATAATTATAATAAGGGAATTCCCTGGTGGCCCAGTGGTTAAGACTCTGCACTTTCACTGCCGAGGGCATGGGTTCGATCCCTGATTGGGGAACTGAGATCCCGCAAGCCATGCGACGGGGCCAAAATTAAAAAATAAATTATAATGCAGCTCACATTTTCCTTCTAAAAACAAATTTATTTTCTGTAAATAAATGTTTTCTATGATACTGTCTTTCTAGTTTTTTAGTGTGTGTATCAGTAAGTAAATTCTAAGCTGGATCCCAAATTACTTCTCCCAAAGATGACAGTTCATTAACCCCATTATAAATTTTGTGATAATATTGAGCTGGTACAATTACATCAAAGATGGTTACTTTGTTGATGTTAAAACAGAGAAATATGTATACATTTATGCGCTTTTTAAAATAGTATTTAGATTTTGCCGAATTTGAAGACACCTTGAAAACATTTTCAAAAGAATGCAAAATAAAAGGAAAACCGTTATCTAAATCAGCATGTGGCTCTTTAAGGGACTCCAAATCATCGATAATCCAGGTAACATTTTACTTTTTTTGATTTCTGTAGATAATCAAGGTGCTCCAAATTTGTAAGAAATGCTGCCACTAGAGAATGTTGGAGTATTTCTGGGGACCTGGGCACAGTGACTCTTAGACTGTGCAGATGTTTATGGATAAATGAGTCATGTCATTTTCAAATCTCTGTATCCTAGGAAATGGGTGGCAACATAAGATCTTTTACATACATTTCTTGGCAAGAAGAAACCGTGCAATGCTTAGAAACTAAGACTAATGTGGTCCCCATTCTGAGGAGTTTTAGGTTATGAATTCCAGGTACTGGAGACACAGCAACGAACAAAACAAAGCAAAATCTCTGTCCTCATGGTGCTTGCCTTCTAGGTTGGGGAGGTCGGAGGGGACAGGGAGCGAGAGCCATATGCAAGGCAGCATCCTTTCAAAGCAAGGCCTGGGTAGCGGTGAGCCTGTGGCAGTGGGCTGCAAAGGGCACATATTACATGGTCCTCAACTCTCAGGGTTAGACAGGATCTTAAAAGTCCTCATTTCAACCATTATTTGATGCTCCATCCCATTCGTAACATCCTAGGTAAGTGATTGATTCACCGTGAATACATCCAGTGACAAGAGAACATACCGTTTCCTGAGGCAGCGTATTTCAGCTTTGCATGATTTTATTATTTTAATAATTTTATTTGTTTCAATATACATACTTCTAAGAAAAATATGAGACTGTTTGAGAGTCCCACTGAGTAGCTGGAGGTCAGGCCACAGCCCGACTCCCCATTGGCCTGGCACGGGGTACCATTGAGCGGGGGCACCATCGCAATGGCCCCCAACCCAGTGCCCCTCCAGTCCCCACGCACCTGGATTCTGAGCTACCACCACTTCAGACACAGGCTCTTCTGTCAGTGATGCACCGGGCAGCCTGATGATACCTCCCAACCCTGGAGCAAACTTTTCAAAACGTGAAACAAGAATCTAGTCATTACTAGACATGGAAACAGAGGCTGTACTTAACTTGAAAGACCTTGAAACTTTCTGATTGTGAGAAGCCTGTCTTTTCTGCTCATTCAATAAACAGCTGTGTCCTGCCATTACAGATTTCCCAAACAAAAATACCTGGAGCAGTGACTTAGGGACATTTGTGAAGTTGGCACTCAGCAAAGGGAGAGTTTCCCTAAGCACAGTTCTGTAAGAATGTGTGAGTGTGTGTGTGTGTGTGTGTGTGTGTGTGTGTGTGTGTTTATAGGTGATTACTGGTGGTGTGTAAATTTTCTGATCTTCATAATGCTGGCTGTGATCATGGTTTATATTTGAGAAGTTAATATTTTGTGACCCTATGAGTTGTAACACTGGATTGCTTTATGTGTAGATATTACTTTCAACGCAGGGACCATTTCCAGGTACAGAATATGATTCATAAACTGGGAGTATAGTGGCACGGCAAAGGTTTGTAGTCCCAGGTCTACAAAGGTAGAGTTTAGAATAAAGTGTAGATGGGCCATTGGGCACATAGACCTCCTTTGCCAACCATGTTAAGAAAGTACCTTGACTCCAGGCTTTAAAATACCCACGAGAGTCTGCGGTCACCTCATTCACACAGTCCCTGGACCTCTCGCAGGACAGTCCTCCGCAGAGTGGCTCGCGGGGTTCGCTCAGAGCTCAGCCGAGGTGAGCCTGGGGCGGGGCCGGGCCCCAGCAGCACACCCTTGGGAGGCTCCCCTCCACCTTTGCATCAGTTAGTGACGAGAAAAGGGGAGCCTCTGGCCAGGTTCCCCCAGGTTCTTCCAGAGGTGGCGGTGCTTAGCTGCCTCTGCTTTACTTTGCTACCCGCCCTGCCTGCAGTTGCTGACCAGCTGTCCTTCGCTGTTTCCAGGGCTGAGAGGCAGAAAGGCCAGTTTTGAAGAGGTAGAATTTCACTCTAGGGCTTATTTTGAAACATTCTGAGTTTCTTTCAAATGTATGCCAGTCCCTTCCAGACTAAGGTAATATTCAGAGACAGTTGTTCTCGGTCACGCGACATAGAGAACATTTCTGGAAGATTCACAGTGGAAGATTCCTTATCAGTGAATGTCTTTGGCTTAAGGATGACCAAACAATGTAACATTGTTCTCTGTACATTTCTATTTTATAATGTTAAAAAGTTTGATTATAAACAAATAGAATGTGTAACCTTAAAAAAAAAGACAGTTTTACAGAAAAAAAGTAAAACCATTAAAAAAAGTATAAAAGAACAATGACCAAATAATGGTGGTAAATAGTGGTGGTGATGGGTTGGGGAACTGGTGAGTCTATAGAAAATGCACTCCAAGAAAAGCTTTTGCAGTTGAGCACAAAATGTAGGTCTGAGGATCTTGGGCATTTGATACAAAAAGGAAAACAATATGAGTCACAGGAAGTTCTTGTGATTCCGCCTTATACCTAAATCTGCAGAATTACGCAGCAGCTATTTGTGATGTATCAGTTGTCATTTTTCTGTGAGACAGGTGACATGGGAACTGCCACCACCTTTCTCCAGAATTCTCTGTTTCAGCTACTGCATGGCGAGTTGGGAAGCTGTCTCTGCCCCACATAGTCAGACTGGCACAGCTCCGAAGTCGGGTTGGTGCCAGGCCTGTGCGCCCTCCTCCATCTCCAGCCCAGGCTTCCTTGTTCCTGGAACGGGAGGGCCCGGGCAGTCACTACCTGCATGTGTTGGGCTCTGTGGTTGCTTCCCACACTGCCCTCTCCGCCAGACATGCTTCTAGCAACAGCAGGCACATGACAGCACCCACCTCCCAGGCCTGGGACCGACTGTTCCGTGTGGCTGAGCTCCCAGGCGCTCAGGGACTTGGCAGTTGTGGTGTCAGCAACTTGCCATAGGTATGAGGTTGTTCCACTGAGGTCTGGCTGGGCTCTGGGTCTGGCCTGTTCTCATCAGTTGCGTGCAGTGGGTCAGCAAGTCCAAAGGGCGACCTCAATGTATTCACTTGCCTGTGAGTCTCTGGGCTCAATCTTTGGCCTATGCCTGATTCCTTCCATCTCAGAGACCTTAAATGTTGTGTCTGTTCTTTAGAATGGTCAGATTTGACGTTGCAGAGCAGTGGAAATCCAGGTCGGTCTGTAGCCTAGGCAGTTTGAAGCCCTCTGGGTCTCTATTTTCCTATCCCTTACCTCTGAAAAGGAGACTTAATTTTGCTCACACTAAAACGATGGAGTATACCGGTATCCAAGGTAGTGGGAGGGTGTGAGGATTCGGGGTGTGGAGAGAAGGGGCACCCCTATGACCAGGCTTCACTCTGATGTCTTCTCCACAGAAGGACCTCCTTGCTGCGTTTGACAGTGGAGACCAGAAGGTGTTCTTCGATTTGTGGGAGGGGCACATTCCCAGTTCCATCCGGGCTGGCGACTCCCTCGCCCAGAAGTTGGAATTCTACCTACACATCCATTTTGCCATCTATCTTCTGAAACACTCCACAGGGAGACCTGTAGGTTCACCTTATGGCGTGGGTTGGTCCAAATGGTGTGTTAAAGGAGAATGTGTTATGTTTTGCAAATGAGGATTAATTTAGTTTTGTGGCCATTTTATCATATTGCTTCTAAGGAGTAGGCGTCTTACATCCTGATGAATGATTTTCTGTCTCATTCCCAGCAGTTTATTTTCTAATTTGCATGGAAAGTTAATCACTTCTGTTATGAAAGCTACATCATTTTCCTGAATACCTCGACATGTATGTCTAAGAAAATACGTGTTTAGACCACATTTTCGACCATATATTAGGAGATAAATTTAAGCTTAAACAGTGGAAAAATGGTATGCCCGTCTGTGAAAGTTCATTTGAGTGATAAGTCGAATTTAGCTTCTGCAGTCTTTTCCTGCAGGTGTGGGACTGGAGCTATGAAGGGGAGAGGGGAGCAGCTGCAAACTTCTCTGCAGGTGAACCTTGGGGCACGGAGAGAATGACAGAAGGGGAGCAGGCCAGGCTGACATCGGACCACGCACATTTGTTTCGTGGCTTCTCCATGCCTTGGCTACTGCCCCCGGGACCTGTGTTAACTTATTAAATGTCAGGGGGCCACAGGAAGGCTCAGTGGTCGAGGAGCAGCTTTACAGCACATTGTGGTAGCCATTCTTGGAAGGCTGTTCCTTAAGATAGGACTCCTGTGGGTGACGTTGTGGGAGACTTCTCATTTTCTTTGTATTTATTTTTATTTTCTAATTTTTCCATTTTTCTGTGAGATAAAAAGATCAATAAATTTTTTAAGTCCAGTGGGCTTCACGGTGTAGGTGAAGTGAGATGCACTGATGAGAAAAATTGGCCTGTGTATGAGGCTGTGAGGGACGTAACAGGCGAGGCCAGGGTGGACCTTCTCGTTGAGGCCCAGGAGAAAATGGAAACCCTGGCGGGGGACCCGACTTGCCTGGGATTACACCTGGAAGCAGCGAAGCAGGCAGGATCACTTCTTAGTTAGCCTAATAAAGGAAAGGAATGATGATACGGAAAACTTCCGTTTCAAAAAACTATTCACCTTTAAGTGCTCTCTTCGGCAGCACATATACTAAAAAAAAAAAAATTGGAACGACGCAGAGAAGATTAGCATGGCCCTGCGCAAGGATGACATGCACATTCGTGAAGCGTTCCATGTTAAAAACAGTAACTGTTCACCCTTAAAAACCTCTCGTAAGGAAATCACAGCAATGCAGACAAATAGTTATTTCTGATATCTGAGCTATGAAAACAATGTGCATATCTAATAATGGGGGAATTGGCTAAATAAATTATGATAGACCCACGAGATGAGGTTTTGTCCTGCCATTAAGAATGATGTTTATGAAGAATTTTAAGGATATGAGAAAATGGTAATGATAGATTGAAAAGGCAGCATTTGAACTGTGTGTATCATATATCTAGTTCTCTGATATTCCTGACAGTTTCACGAAGGGGCGAAATAGGGGTGATGTTAGGATGACTGGTGACGGCACGCAGGCTGGGCCAGACAGGGAGGATGCCAGCGACGTGGCTGGAACTGAAGGAACCTCGGAGAGAGGACAGGTGAACACGTGAGCTGGCGTCAAGCAGGAGATCTCAAACGAGCATCCTCCCTTCCTCGCAGGACAAAGAGGAACTGGATGAAAGGATTTCTTATTTCAAAACCTACCTGGAGACCAAAGGGGCAGCGCTGAGCCAGACCACGGAGTTTCTCCCTTTCTATGCCCTGCCTTTTGTTCCCAATCCCATGGTCCACCCCTCATTTAAAGAGCTTTTCCAGGTAAGTGACCACCTCCGAACCTTGTCCCAGATCCTGGGCAGCATGGCAGTCTCACCTTGTATACATTGGTGCTTTCTGAATGATGCTGTAAAAAGGCTAAAATTTGCTTATGTTTTGTTGTATTTGAAAAGAATGTACAGGTAATTTGCTTTAACCAACTTTTCTTGTGCTATAAAGTGTGCTTTTTTGTTGTTGCACCAAGACTTGTTAGCCCAGAACTGACAAAATATTTTAAAACATACTAACCTCTTAAATCATTCTGTGTATACTTCTGCGGTATTGAAACAATAACTTATTCAATTACGATGAAAATTAGTAGCCTGAAAAAAAACTAGGCTGCTTTACACAATCACTGGCTATGAATATTTTGATTTGTGTTAAAATTCTCACTTACTTGGTATATATTTGGTTACCTGATTGTGTACTATATTACCATCAGACTATTTGCCCCTTGCAGTGGGAGTGCGGAGTCTTAACCACTGGACTGCCAGGAAGTCCTGACAGTTGTTTTCTTTTTTTTTTTTTCTTTTTAACATCTGTATTGGAACCGACAGTTACTTTCTTTTGGGACATTGAAGGTATTTTTATTTCATCTCCTGGCTCCCACTGTTGCAATTTTGAAGTTGGCCGTCAGTCTAATTGCTGTTCCTTTGTACGTGGTCTGTCTTTTTTCTCTGGCCTTTAAGATTGTATAATTTCACTGCAGTGTGTCTAGGGATACCCAAATATTTTATTTTGTTTTGTTTTTTAAGACGTCTTCGTTTATGTTGGCCAATCTAGCAGTCCTTTCCTGAGATTCTTTTCTATATGGTTGAGCACAGAGAGCCTTGAGCTGGAGCACGCTATTAGTTTCCTGCAGCTGCTATAACAAAGGACCACAGACCGGGTGGTTTAGAACAGAAATTTATTGTCCCACAGTTTAGGAGGCCAGAAGTCTGAAATCAGGGTATCGGCAGGGGCGTGCTCTCTCCGAAGCTTCTAGGGGAAGATGCTTCTTTGCCTTTTCCAGCTTCCAGTAGCCTCAGGTGTCTATTGGCTTGTGGTTGAATAATTCCAGATCTCTGCTCTGTCTTTACGTGGCCATCTTCTCTCTGTGTCTGTGTCTAAATTCCCTTCTTCTTATAAGGACAGCAGTCATATTGGATTAAGAGCTTACACTAATAGCTAATTCCATCTGCAATGTCCCCGTTCCCCTGGCCTCACATTATGAGGAGATTAGGGCTTCAACATGTCTTTTTAGGGGGCACAATTCAACCCACAGCACACACATGAGAAATGAAGTCATCATGCTGTGTCGGGGAATTACAAAATCTTTTTAAAATACCAGACTTTTCTGCTTTTCTGGCAGTGTTTTTTCAGAGGGTCAGACAACGCACTGGATGGACTGATGGGGTGGGGTGGGAGGCGTGGATGAGGATTAGAGCTGGGCGGAGAAATGGGGAAGGATGGGCAGATCTGGGGGAGATGGGGCAGGATCTCAGAGGTAAGTGGACCTGAGCTTTTAGTGACAGAGCTTCTTTCTAGTGGAACTTCTTGGTTTAGGTGGTCGATATTTTTGTCTGAAGACTCAGAAAAATTGTCCTGAGAAAGATCGTTGCTTGTGACACTTGTTCTTTTACTTCGTGAGTCATTATTTTTTCCTTCTCAATGAGCATTATTTGAGATAAATAATTTATTTTTAAGGAGCAGATCAAACTAGATGTACGTCATGATGCTGGACATGATGGAGTATTTGAGGCAGATAACAGCTTCTTTCTGCTTTTCTCGTCTGGATGAGGTTTATGGAAATGAGTCTCCTTCTTCTGGAGACTCTCAGTAGCGTAGCGATAATTGTGTATTCCTGCCAGTGCCACGTATGCCTAAACCATACTGCATTATTTTGGGTATTCAACATAATAAGGTTACTTATCAGGCTTGTGTTTAAATCACATGAAAAATTCAAATCATGTACAGGGTTATTTTTTCTCTGTATATGAAAGTACTCTCTTCTTTCCTCCTGCTGTGGGCTCTCGAATCTTCTATAAGTGAATTGGTGAAATGTCCTAAAACCTGTTTTTTACAGCATCACACCACTGGCAAGACATCTTGCTTCTGATTTCAGTAACTGTGGTGGAGTTATTTAACCCTAAAGGCCACAACCTGACAATGTTTGTTGGCATTTAATGACCTAGTGCTTTTCTTTTTTTTCCTTGTTTTTTTTTTTTTTTTCCTTTCCTTCAGGATCCTTGGACTCCAGAATTAAAGTTGAAGTTGGAAAGGTTTCTGGGTTTAATTTTTAAAGCCAGTAACACGCCGAAGCTTTTAACATTATATGTATCCTTTTGAAGCATATGGAGGGCACCTATGGTGTTAGAGCAGCTCACTGGCCTAGATGTCCTCAAATAGGGATAGTTGTGGTCGTGCTGCTTTCATACTTAAGAGCGAATTAAGCGTTAATGGGGGCGCGTGCCAACCAGTCCGCGGCCTGTTAGGAACCGGGCTGCACAGCAGGAGGTGAGCGGCGGGCGAGTGAGGGAAGCTTCATCGCCGCTCCCCATCGCTCGCATCACCACCCACGCCATCGCCCTCACCATCCGTGGAAAAATTGTCTTCCACGAAACCGTCCCTGCTGCCAAAACGGTTGGGGACCACTGCTGTAAAGGATTGACTTCTATGGCGTTGGGTCTCTGAGACGCGGCGAGGGTCCTATTTTCATGTCGTGTGATGAGAAGCTGTCTGAGTAGGAAAAAAAAAAATGTCTGTCTTCTTGAAAAATAACTCTTTGGAAGAATTGTCCTTCGCAGAAGATCAGCTAGTCACTTTTAAGGCCTTGAGGCCGTGGCGTATGGACAAGTCATATATAACTTGTCACTCAAATTAGGACTTTTTCCCGTTGTGGAGCACAGGATCTGGACGCGCAGGCTCAGCGGCCATGGCTCACGGGCCCAGCCGCTCGGCGGCATGTGGGATCTAACCGGACCGGGGCACGAACCCATGTGTCCTGCATCGGTAGGCGGACTCTCAACCACGGCGCCACCAGGGAAGCCTCAAATTAGGACTTTTATAAAACAACTTTGTTGGGACTTCCTTGGTGGTCCAGTGGTTAAGACTCTGTGCTCCCAATATAGGGGGCCCGGGTTCGATCCCTGGTCAGGGAACTAGATCCCACATGCCGCAACTAAAAATCCCAAGTGCCACAACTAAGACCCGGCACAGCCAAATAAATAAATAAATATGTTAAAAATAAAAAACAACTTTACTGAGGTATAATTTACACACTATGAAATTTACCCATGGTAAGTGCATTATTTAATGATTTTTAGCAAATGGATAGAGTTGTGCAGCCATCACCACAATCCAATTTAAATAGGGACACTTTTGAGAGTAAAAAGGGAACACTGCCCGGACAGAGGACCAGGCAGCAAGTGTAAATGGAGCTTGTCCGGGGAAGAATGTCACGGATCTCCCGGCCCGTGGGAGGCTGATTTCCCAAAGCTCATGGGTCTCTAAGGACGTTCATCTCCTTTTATTCTGAACAAGAATGTATCAAAAGTTATTTCATAACAAGAATATAGCATTTTGAATTGTAAGGTTGGTGTTTGTTTTGTTTATTTTAATAAAACATTTAGGCCGCTGTGCTGCATAATACCTTCTGCTTCCGTTCTAACTCCAAAGCACTGGACTCTCTTTTCCTAATTGAACTCTTTGAATTGAAATCCCTGGGATTTCATGGCATGTCTCTCCTGCTTCAGCTTCCTAAGCCTCCAGTGGCTCCCTGTGGCCTGTACTCAAGTCCTCAGCCTCGCCTTGAGACCGCCCACCATCGGGCTGAGTACAGCTCTCCTGTCTGCTTTCATATCCTTTAAGGTTTTGTTCCAATACTACCCTCTGCCCACATACCATTATGTTTGCATACCCAATTCTTTTCCCTCTTAGAGTTCCGTATAAAAGGACAGTTTTCAGTGAAATGAGGACTTTTCCACCTTGGTTTATGATTACTTTAATACACTTTTAAAAAGCGTTTCTCCTTAAAAAGGTAATGGGAATTATGTAAAGATTCTAAAAGAAATTTTTTACGTAGTAAATCATATTAGTTATATTAATAATAGCACCCATTTCATTGGAATAACATGATTGAGTTAATACATGAAAAACTTGCTTAAAACAGCCCAACACATGGAAGCGCTTGTGTTACTGACTGTTAGCTGTTAGTATTATAGTTTGCAAATAGTTGTTACCTTTTATCCTGTTCAACATGCTTTGAAGCAAATACACTGAAGTCTAGCAGGTAACTATAGACATTATTCCTTTCTTTTCCTTGTTATGTGGAAATATTTGGAGTTCAGTTCAACGCATATATTAGGTTGAATATTGTGCTAGGAATTAGGGACACCAAAAAAAGGCCAAGATATAGTTGTCTCAGGCAAGTTGGAGTTTTGAACAGTAAAATGGGAGTCTGTGAGGCAGACAGAATGAGGGACAGGAGTTCCAGGTAGAGGGAACAGCTCGTGCAAAAGCACTGAGCCTGTATGTTTGGGAAACTATGAAGCGTTCAGTATTCCTGGAGCAGAAGAGTTGAGAGAGAGAGTCAGAGATTAGGCAGGCCCAGGGCACGAAGGTTCCTATGAGGTCCCGTAAGTAATGAGGAGTCTTTGAACCATTTTAAGAAGAAGAATAGCATGGTTATGTTTACATTTCTAAACAAACAAACAAAAAAACACTCTTTTTATTCCTGATTATAAAATTGATCATATTCCTTATAGAAAATTTGGAAAGCACAGAAATGCATTTGTGTACATACATGCACCCCAAAGTATGTAATGTTTACAATAAATGAGGATATGCAGCTATATGTATGTGTATTTTTAAATATTTTTTATCAAATGAAGAGAGAATTTCCTCATATCATTAAATATTCTTCAAAACTAGGTTGTCTTCTCAAAGTTTAAACATAGAAATTACCTACGTCCCAGCAGTTCCACCCCTAGCTGTATACTCAAGAGAAATGAAAACGTATGTCTACACAGCAACTTGTACGTGAACGTTCACAGCAGCATTGTTTGAAATAGCTGAGAAGTGCCAACAACCCAGATGTCCATCGACTGATGAACGGATAAACCAAACGTGGTCTGTCCATATAACGGAATATTACGTGGCAGTAAAAGTGAGTGAATTACTGATCTGTGCTACAACATGGATGAATCTTGAAAGCATGATGCCAAATGAAAGAAGCCAGACCCAGAAGGCTGCATATTGTATGATTCCATTTGTATGAAGGGGCCAGAGGGGGCAAATCTACAGAGAGTAGACAGTGGTTGCCTAGGGCTGGGGAGGGTGGTGACTGCTGACGGGCACAGGGTTTCCTTTTTGGAGGATGAAAATGTTCCACAGCCGATTGTAGTGATGGTTGCACAACTCAGTGAATGTACTGAAAACCATTGAAATGTACACTTTGAATGGGTGAAGTATATAATATGTGAATTACATCTCAATAAAGCTGTTACCAGAAAAATTAGGAAAACCCAGGGACTTCCCTCATGGCGCAGTGGTTAAGAATCCGTCTGCCAATGCAGGTGACACAGGTTCGAGCCCTGGTCCGGGAAGATCCCACATGCCGCGGAGCAACTAATCCCGTGTGCCACAACTACTGAGCCTGTGCTCTAGAGCCTGCGAGCCACAACTATTGAAGCCCACGTGCCACAGCTACTGAAGCCCGCACACCTAGAGCCCGAGCTCCGCAACAAGAGAAGCCACTGCAATGAGAAGCCCGCGCACCGCAACCAAGTAGCCCCCGCTCGCCGCAACTAGAGAAAAGCCCGCGCGCAGCAACGAAGACCCAGCGCAGCCAAACATAAATAAATAAATATATATATTTTTTAAATTAAGAAAACCCAAATAAAACAGGTAAATACCTTGCCATCAGACATGCAGCCAGATGTGTGGAAGCTGAGATTTAAACCCAGGAGGCAGTCTGGTGCCAGACTCTGTGGTTGTAGTTACCGTGCCATGCTCTCTTCATCCCATTCTCAATTTCCTTAGGCTAACGTTTTAGCACTGAAGTTACAGCGTTAAAGGGTATGAATTCAGATTTGCACTTTTAGTCAAACATTTTGGTAGCTGTGGGGAAGGCTTTTGAAGGGGGAAGGAGGCCAGTTAGGGGCTGTTGGACTCACAGAGTGGTTCTTGAGGTGCATAGAGGAGGATTTATCTGTGAGTCACGAGTCACCAAAAATCGAGACGTCGGTAACTGTCTTAGTTATTTATAGCAGCATTAAGAGGCGCCCTTCCCTGTCCTGAGATTTCTTCTTTACCACGCTGGGGCCCTTTCTCAGACTGGCCAACACAATGTGAGATACCCTGAGTTCTGCCTCCTGAATGCCTGTTTTCCTGAACTTCTTTCATCCCAGAAGGAGAATGGACAAAGCAACAAAGGTAAATCATCTAGATGAAAAATTTTAAATCACAACTTTGCCAACTCGAGTTTTAAGTAATGAAATGGAGAGAATTCCGCGGACTTGGCAAACGAGGGCTTTAAAAATCTAAATATTTATGAAACGCTTTGTAGTCCTTTTTAATCTGCGTTCCTTGAGACCCACTTTTCAGGGTGGCTGGTATTGTTAGCTTTGTCTTGCATGTCAGATAACTAAGACGCGGAGAAACAACGAGAATCCAAGCAAGTGCCAGAGGGACCCAAGTGCAGCAGCACAGTTAGAAGACACAGTGCAGCATGGGTAGGGAAAGAGTTACTTCAGTATCTTTCACTTTTACCTTAAACTACTTTAACAGGGTCTTATCTCCGCAGCAATATGGAGTTCTCGTTCTTACAAAGCATTTCCATTTTTTGCATTCAAAGTAGGAATTCCAGTCTTACACTTTTAGCATAAAATGATGGTTTTCCAAGATTAGTAGTTTTTACCAGACCTGTTCATTTTCCAGAAAGGTGAGAAAAATTTTAGTTAACATGAAATTGGTGGCCACAGTTGGGATTCTTTGCCGGAGTTTTGTCTTTGATACAACATTATGAAAACTGCTTAAATTCTTCTGTTGCAAAGGGTTATATGATGTGCTTCGTGCCTTTGGTAAGTATCGAGGGCATAATCCTCAATTCCCAGCAGGTGGAGTTTTACTACGTGAAATAACACATCTGCCCTTTTCACAGCAGTCATGTTAGAGAGGATTGCAAAGCTTCCTGCCATTGTTTTTCTGTTTCCTTTTAGAGAGTTAAAGGTTTCTAAAGAAAAGAAGCATTAGTAAATTATTTAGCTCTTGGTGTGCCAGGCAACTGAATGATGAGCAGGGCTGCAGATCTGATTCCCACGCGTGCTTCAGTAGCTTCAGGTGGGAAGCGCTTGGGTGTTTCTTCTCGCCCTCGGTGGCCTCGTGGGCCTCCAGCTCAGCGGTTCTAATTGCGCCGCTGGTTCTGCAGCTGGCCCTCCCCTCCCGAAACTCAGAGGGACCTGCGTGGAGGAGCGGCAGGACTCATGCCCTCGGTCCGGGCCTGAACACAGAGGAGCAATGGGGACCGCTCCGAGGGTCACAGGCTGCAGCCTCGAGCTCCCGGAGGTGGCGTTGCCCCCAGCATGGTTATGCGGAGGACGCGTACCTGGGGTCTCTCTCTGCGGCTGCCCAGGCCTGCTCCCTACTGGGTTAGTGCGGCTCCGGGCCTTGGCCAGGGCGGGTCCAGGCCGGTTGTCTCCCGTTCAGCACAGCTGGAGCTCCTCAGTTGGGACAGGCGCTCGGGGCTCGACCTGCAACCCCCAGAAATGCTCCTTTGCCTCACTACTTCTCTTCCTCTTGCTGCCCAGCAAGCTGTCTCAGACTCAGTGGCATAAAACAACCATGTCCATTTATTCTTATTGCTATCATCTTGCGTGGTCTGGGAGTTGTGGGCTCAGTCAGTTCTCCCTCGGGGTGTCTCCCGGGTGTAGACGGAGCTGGGTAGAGCCGTCTCCAAGGCTTCCGCGTGCACAGGTCTGGTGGCTGATGCTGGCTCTCGGCTGGGCTCTCAGCAGAGGCCCTGGACTAGAATGCCCACGTGGACGCTTCCTCAGGGCCTGTTGGCCGGGTTCCCACCCAGGGTGAATGTCCCCAGAGGGGGCTGGATGGAAGCTGTGTCACCTTTTCTAACCCAGTCTCTGAAGTAACTCAGTGTTGTTTCTGGTGTGTTCTATTCATTAGAAGCAAATTCCTAAAGCCAGCCCACATTCAAAGGAAGGAGACTTACATTCCACCTCTTGATGGGAAGGAACTGTCAAAGACCCTGCAGTCATATTTTAAAACCACCACCCAACCTGCGTCCTTTGGGTCCCAGAGAACTGCCTTAATTCTTCTTTTTTCTCTTTTTTAAATTAATTTATTTATTTTTGGCTACGTTAGGTCTTCGTTGCTGTGCGTGGGCTTTCTCTAGTTGTGGCGAGCGGGGGCTACTCTTCATTGTGGTGCGCGGGCTTCTCATTGCAATGGATTCTCTTGTTGCGGAGCACGGGCTCTAGTCTCGCGGGCTTCAGTAGTTGTGGCGTGCGGGCTTCGTTGCTCCGTGGCATGTGGGATCTTCCCGGACCAGAGCTCAAACCCTTGTCCCCTGCATTGGCAGGCAGATTCTTAACCACTGCGCCACCAGGGAAGCCCGATTCTTGGCTGAGTCCGTTTAGTCCTTGTTCAGAGTAGGTCTTTGGACTCCTAGGCATTGGGGACAGGAAGGTGGTGAGAAACTTCTCCTGGATTTCCGAGTTTCTGCCACCTCCTGTCACCCAGCATGCCCTGCAGTTTGGGGGGATAGCTTCTTGCCGGCAACCAGTTATGTCTCTGATAAGTGGCCCAGTTTTGCAGACGAAATAAACATGGGAGGGGGAGTGCAAGTAGAAGAGGCTGTATTTTTCTACAGACCTTTCATTTGGTATTTCAGCAAGGAGACCAGGTTTTTCGAGCCTTCTTTAAGTTTGATTTTAATTGCGTTTTCTGAGGATAGCTAAGCAGGATGTCTGTGGAATTGAGTCTGGCAGGCACAGTGTATGTCTGTGGCAGAAAAACCCCAAATGCAATATTGCCACGGAGATGAGAGATTAGCACCGCAGGGCACTTGTACCAGGGGCTCCAGCCCAGGCCCAGTGTCACCATAGCTAATTGTCACCACTGTGTCTTCTGTGCCTTGTGGTCATTGCTAAGGCTGCAGTGACCACAAGGCACAGACAAGCCCCCAATTCAATTCTAGTCCCAGGTGTTGTTTTTTATTTTTATTTCTTTTTTTAAAAATTTATTTATCTATTTTTGGCTGCGTTGGGTCTTTGTTGCTGCACGTGGGCTTTCTCTAGTTGCGGCGAGCAGGGGCTCCTCTTCGTTGCGGTGCGCGGGCTTCTCATTGCGGTGGCTTCTCGTGTTGTGGAGCACGGGCTGTAGGCACGCAGGCTTCAATAGTTGTGGCTCACGGGCTCTAGAGCGCAGGCTCAGCAGTTGTAGTGCATGGGCTTAATTGCTCCCTGGCATGTGGGATCTTCCGACCAGGGCTCGAACCCGTGTCCCCTGCACTGGCAGGCGGATTCTTAACCACTGCTCCACCAGGGAAGCCCAGGTGTTGTTTTTTAAATGGAATGGTTGGATAATATCATTATGTGTCTTCAGACCTACTAGAGAATGGACTTGAGGATATGGAGGGGGGGAAGGGTAAGCTGTGACAAAGCGAGAGAGTGGCATGGACATATATACACTACCAAACGTAAAATAGATAGCTAGTGGGAAGCAGCCGCATAGCACAGGGAGATCAGCTCAGTGCTTTGTGACCACCTAGAGGGGTGGGATAGGGAGGGTGGGAGGGAGGGAGACGCAAGAGGGAAGAGATATGGGAACATATGTATTTGTATAACTGATTCACTTTGTTATAAAGCAGAAACTAACACACCATTGTAAAGCAATTATACTCCAATAAAGATTAAAAAAATTTTGATAAAGCAAAATTATACATATATCATTATGTGTCTTGATAGGAAGGTTTCATGGGCAGAGTGAGATTTCCAGAAGCTTTTGAAGAAGGTGAGAAAAGTGCTTGGAGTGGAAAAGTCTCTCAAAAGGAATTATATTAAAAATGGCATTAAGAATAAAAACTTAGGTTGGCAAGATACCATATTGGATTATTATTTTCACCTAGCCATCTAAAAAGGATACAGAAATAGTATCTTTTAGCATTTCTGGCATTATGCATTTGGCCCCTTCAGACAATGGGCAACTGATCATTTTCCTAGGTTTCAGAGCTGTAAATAATTATTTTTGAAAATGATGACCTGTATTCCCAGTTATAAGCCTTAACTTTCTTCCTCCGGTATTTGTGGATTAGCAGAATAGCAAAGAGCCGATTTATATCTAAATACCAAAAAAAATTTGTTTGATATTATAAAAATAGAGTGATTGATTTGTTTTTTATATTAGGTTAGAAAAAAATCCATATTTTAAAATGTATCATCTTGAGCAGCCAAGATGTCTCTAAAATCAAATCTCATCTACTCTTTTTTTTTAAATTAATTAATTAATTTATTTTTGGCTGCGTTGGGTCTTTGTTGCTGTGCGCAGGCTTTCTCTAGTTGCGGCGAGCGGGGGCTACTCTTCATTGCGGTGCGCAGGCTTCTCACTGCGGTGGCTTCTCTTGTTGTGGAGCACGGGCTCTAGGCGCACGGACTTCAGCAGTTGTAGCTCGCAGGCTCTAGAGTGTAGGCTCAGTAGTTGGGGCGCACGGGCTTAGCTGCTCCGCGGCATGTGGGATCTTCCCGGACCAGGGCTCGAACCCGTGTCTCCTGCATTGGCAGGTGGATTCTTAACCACTGCTCCACCACGGAAGCCCCTCATCTACTCTTAAAAAAAAAAACACAACAATGCATCTAAATGAAGTAGAAATGTCAACAAGGGAAAGCTTGACTGCTTTACTGTAGGATCACTTTTGTTATTGATTCATTTCATGCTCGAATTATAGGAAATATAGGAAATTATATAATACAGGAAATTATAGGAAATATAAGGTCACTCTTTGTGACCTTAACTGGCATTCTTTTGGTTGTATATATCTTTTGTTTAAAGCTTGGGATGCAGTTCTTTGGACTTCTGCACAAATTATGTCAGTGGCTTTGAAATATAAAGAGTCTCAATAAATTTCGCTGGCATGATCACGACAGTTTCATTCAGATAACATGGACCAAGACATCTCCATTAAAAGTTGAGATCTTGCATGGCAAGGCATCTTAGCTTAGTTGTCCTTGTCTCATGAAACTTTTCGTTACTGAGTCTAAGCTCGCTTTGCTCGCCGCATGACGGGCCAATGCATCGGAGACAAGGTCTTGAGGCAAGGAATACGACTTTATTCGGAAAGCCGGCAGACCGGTGTCTGTGGAAAACCATCTTATCTGGGTCTGGATGCCAGTTTCTTTTACAGAATCAGAGAGGGAGAGGTGGTGAGGAAGTAAAGTAAAAGGGCCGTCAGTCTTGGAAAGCATCTTCTGGAATGACCAGACTTGGTGAGGGGATGTGTTAGTTTCTTCTTTCTTGCAGCCATCCACAGGTGGGCAGGGTTCCCTGAGGCAGGCCATTAGGTATGTTTATAATAACAAAAGCAATGAAAAGCAAAGGTTAAAGTCTAAGAAACAGATCGGAACATGGAGTCTGATTTAGCTCTTCCCCGTCACAATTTGACAGGGAAAAAAAGAGTCAAAGTTCTGTTTAATGCTCAAAAATAAAGTTGATATTTTGAGCTGTAACCCAAATAGCTTACAGTAATGGTCAGGTCCTGTGTGTAGCCAGTTAAGGTGTCTGCAAGGTGATATCTCTGGATAGCAGGCTCTTTTTGCTAAATGGTGTATTTGAAAGGGTTATGAACGTTTCAGCCCAGTTGCCTACTTCTCTCTTTCCTATAGGCTGCTGGCAGTGAAGGCTCTTTTGCCTCGGGTTACCATACTTTGAAACTGTCATAAATTCCAATTCTGGGTTCCCAAGGCAAAAGTTCCACAAATAGCCCCTAACATTTAGTTAATTGTAAAATGAGTTTATGCGGGGAAGAGTTTTTCGCTACAGTCCCCTTTGGAGAGGGACTGCTTTGATGACATTAACACTGACAATTTGGGAAGTCATTTGACCCAGCTAGTGGGTTTTGGTATTTCATTCGTCCGCCACTTGGTACACGTTGAGAAAAATGTCACAGATACTCTTTAATATTTATTCCCATAAAATGAGACTATGAATAATCTAAAATTTTCATCCTTGGAAGTTCTTGTTTATGTAATTTTGAGTTTTGGATGTATGAAAAAGCTTAAATGATACTTAGTGTAGGAGGAAGGTAGTGACTCCTTCCCAATATTATATTAGGAGAAGATTGATAAATGATTTCTAGGAATGTTCTCCAGAGGTTCCAGTACTGGATGTAAATTTGTGTCAGATGACTTTTTAAAGTTATCTTTCAATACTGAGATTTGATGGGCGTTAAATACTAATAATTCATTATGTGATATTTTGGGTTTTAGTAGTTAAAATATTTTACTTCTGCACATCAACAATTGTGACACATAAAAGTTTTTGAAATACAGTTTGAACGTGGGTGATCCTCATAGCTGTTTAGGACACAAATTAGGAGGAAAACATAATTTAGGACAGTGTTTCTCAAACTTGTGGCCTGTTTCAGAGCCGGGAGTTTGTTGACAGCATAGATACTTAGCCCCTACCCAATATCCGCAAAAGCAGAGTCTCTGAAGGTAAAGCTTGATCATCTTTATTTTCGGGTGATTCTGATATATTTCAAAATTTGCATTACCACTGCTTTAGGACGTAACCTTTCTGCCGCTTTTTCAAGTTATCTACTTGCATAGAAATATATTTCAAAAATCTTTGACCCCTTTCCATGAAAGGCAATAATAATAATAGCTGGCGTGTATGGCAGCTGCTGTGGGCCAGCCGTGTGCTGGGCACTTTGAGTACATGTGTTCTTTAATCCTCACAATAACCCTTCAAGATCATTATCATCTTCCCCATTTTATAGGTTAAGAAATGAGAAGCAGAGACATTAAGTGTCTTGCCCCAGGTTACCCAGCAAGAAATTGGTAGGGTAGAGATTTGAACCCAGGTCTTTAACTGAATTAGAGTTGATTTACAATATTATATTAGTTTCAGGTATACAACATAAGTGATTCAATATTTTTATAGATTATACTCCATTAAAGTTATTATAAAATAATGGCTATATTTGGTCTTTATAATTGTAAAGGCTCTCTCTGTATACATGAAATGTGTTCTAAAATGAAGGCTTTAAGTATTATGCAGTGCCTGGATCGGGACAATATTGAGTTAACGTGGGTTTCGGGGCAGCAACACGTCCTCCCATCCGAAACATAGCCTTCCAGGAAAGGGAAAAAGTAGGATAGGGCCAAGGAGTACTGACACCGAAGAAGATTTGTATAGTCCAACTGTGCCCAGGGTGGCGTGGCCGTCAAGCGCTGCCATGGGGTACGGGGCCAGGGTGGGGGGGATTCCAAGGAGACAACCCTAGAACCTTCCAAGGCTGCCGCTCTAAGACTTATGCTTCATCGAACTGGCAGAATGAACACCTGGAATCTTACCTAATCCTGGATTTGAGTTTTCTCAGCACCTGTCAAGCAGCCCTAACCTTCACTTAAAATGAAGAACTCTCTTGCGGTTATGAGTTATCCCCCAGACAACCTCACGGGGCACAAACAGAGAAAAACTCAGTTTTGGTTCAACCATTTTGTGAGCTGATTCTAGAAAGAAACATTGAGTTTGTTTCTTGTACATAGAGAGAGGAACTAAAAGAAGTTGCATGGGGTTCGGCCAAGGAAATAGATTTTGTTAGGAAAGCAAGTGATGACTCAGTTGAACTACCGGGGATAAGAAATGAAAACATCAGTGATTACAAAGCACTTTGTAATTAAAAGTGGCATGAGACAGAAGAAGTGTGAAACACAAATACGGAGCGTCAAGTTCCTTGTTATGGTAAGATATTCTGACAGTAGGCATGGTACTCCCTTGACAAGAATATAATTATTTTTTATTTTGTAGGGATCTTTTAAATTGTTGCTTTTTTGTTTTGTTTTAATATAAATATATATTGTCTTCCTAGAAGTGTTGCAGCAACTCCACCAGCAGCTGGTAGAAGCTGAGCGTAGGTCAATGACGTACTTGAAACGGTACAATAAGATCCAGGCGGACTACCACAATCTCATCGGAGTCACGGCAGAGCTGGTGGATTCTCTGGAGGCCACAGTCAGTGGCAAGATGGTAAGGAAGGTCCCCCATTGTTCATGTGTCTTTTTTGAGATAAAGATGTGTCATGACACATCTGTTGACAAAAAAGAAGAAAAAGAAGGCATGTACATAGAAAATTCAGGGACTTCCCTGGCGGTCCGGTGATTAAGACACCGCTCTTCCACTGCAGGGGGCACGGGTTCGATCCCTGGTCAGGGAACTAAGATCCCGCATGCCGCACAGCAAGGCCAAAAGATAGAAAAAAGAAAGAAAATTCAAACAGTACAGAAATAAATAAAGTGTGTGTTTTCCTTTTGCCTTCTCTCCTCTTAAAACGTGACTGCCATCATCCTGGTGTGCTTCCTACAGCCAGGTCGACGCGACGCCAGGTGTGGCCACAGATGGGCACATGAGCTCTTACAACTGGAGTGTGCAAGCAGAGGCCTGCAGACCACCAGGCAGGGGTTGGAAGGGCCCCCACTATCGAAACAGGGAGAGATGAGGTTGGGGGGAACACTGGAATCTTAACTAGCTTGTTCTTCATGTAAAAGAAATACGTGCTCTTGGTAAAAGACTGAAACAACTCAGAGGAGTATATAGTTAGGAGCAAAAGGCCCCTTCCACACACAATTCCTAAGTCTCGTTTTCTTACTGACATTCAAGATTAACACTTCCTTGTGTATTATTTCAGAACACTTCTGTGCATGTGCATGTGTGTGCACGTGTGTGCGTGTGCATACGGTATGCCATACTTACTTGGGATCCTGTGACCCATTACTCTTCCCAAGCTTGCTATTTCACTTTCAATATATCTTGGAGATCTTTCCACATGACCACACACCTACTTCATTCTTTTTGATGCTTGTTCATTATTATTCCACTGCAAGGGTGAACCATAATTCATCAGATCTCTGATGAGGAACATTTAGATTTTTTTGTTTGCTATAACAAAAACTGTTATGATGAGCATCCTTGTATATACTGTAGACCTTTGAATATAGGTAAGATAAGAGCCTAAGAATGGAATTGCTAGGTCAAAGGTTATGGGCATTAAAACTTTGAGAGATGTTTTGCCAAATTATTTCTCCAAAGATTTCAACGATGTCTACCCACCCTCCACCCCCAGTAGCGTATCAGAGCATCTATTTCTCCACACACTTGCCAACACTGGACATGATTATACGTTGAAATTTTTGCCAGTTTGCTAAGTAAAACTTGGTATTCTGAATGTTTCAATTTACATTTCTTTAGTCATGTATGAGGCTGAATATATTTTCATATGTTTTTTGGCCATTTATATATTTGTCTTTTAGTCAACTGTTTATTCATGTCCTTTTCTCACTCACTTTTTTTAAGCAAGAGAGTGACAGAATCAGATTTCCTTGTTAAAGGGCTGGGTCTGGTATCAGTTCCGGTATCAGCCAAAAGAGGAAACAGTTTCAGGAGCAAGGGGTTGATCCAAAGTCTCAAAAATCACAGAAAACTGTAGAAGTCCAGAACGGAAAAGTGTCCAGTGTTTCTGACACTTAGAGGGCCTTTGCCATGAGTTTCCTTGGGGTGATTCAGATGAGGGCTCGACTGTGGTGTGTTGAAAGGTAAAGTGAAGGGGAGGCGGCAAACGTTGCCTATTCTTTCAAGGAACTTGGCTGTGAAGGAAGAACACTGAGAGGGTGGTTGATAGATGAGGGCCTAGGGAGGAGAAAAGGGAAGGTATTTTTAAAATATTAAATGTATTTGGACATGTTTCTAGGTTGTAGGGAAGGAACAGGTTTACAAGGAAAGGTTAAATGTACAGGATGAAAAATGAATGATTAAATTTTGATACTGTGGGAATTCAGAGGAAATGGGCTCAGGATAGTGTAGGAGGTGCAGCCTTGAGACGGGGCCCTCATTTGTCTGAGTCACTTACAGCTGAGTGTCGAGGGATGACCAGAGACATCTGGCACAGAGGGGCGGTCTTTCTGGTGGCCGAATCAGACCAGATGTTTCAAGGGGACAGACAGGAGGACCGCAGGGAGACAAAAGGGTCTAGCCCAGTGTTCTGGCTCTTTCCAACTCACCAGCCAGTTGAGTTGTCTTCCTCTTGTGGGGACGAATGAGTGAGGGGTAGGAAGAGAGCCAGTTACATTACCATGTGGAAGTTCAGCACATGGAATCGTGAGGCTGGGGAAAAGGAGCTTCCCTCTCACAATCAGGCACAGGAAAAAGTCTGGAAGGGGGTAAAATTGTTAAGAGTAGTTACCTCCAGGGATTGGCTTGTGGGGTGGGGCTGGGGAGAGGTTGTGTTACCTTTTAAATGAGCACATGTTACCCCTATAAAAAGAAAAGACATAAGATGAAAACGTTTCAGAGATTACCACCTTAGATGCTGGATGTCCGTCCTGAATCACGGTACCTAATGAGAGAGGTATGAGAGGTGCTGAAGGAAGAGGCCATGATGCAGTGGCATTGATGCAGCAGTAACCCAGCCTCCTGTTGTCTAGTGCTGGATAGTGTATAAAGTGTCTCCATCACTCATTCAGTAAGCGTTTACTGAGCCATCTGTCATGTGCTAGGCTCTCCCTTGATCTCATTTACCCCCCTCCCCGTGACGCAGAGCCGTGGCCTCATTCATTTCATCCGACAGGTCAGGAAAGCAGGAGGCAGAGCTGCTGATTTTCTCGAGTCCACTGCTTGACCCCAGATCTTCAGATCGTCAGTCCGGCTTTCTTTCCATCACATTATGGCCACCCAGTGACTTTGTTGCTTGCATTAACAAAAAATGGTTTAAAATCGGTTTATTTGATGGGAAATCCCTGGCGGTCCAGTGGTTAGGACTCTGCAGTTTCACTGCTGAGTGCACAGGTTCAATCCCTGGTCAGGGAACTGAGATCCCACAAGCCACCCTGTGCAGCCAAAAGAAAAAAGAGAAATCAGTTTATTCTATATGACAGCAGGAGTACGTTAAGTGGGGTTCTGTGACTTAAAGTGTGCTATCCCGTGACCACACCAGTAGTGTGTTAGTTTTTGCGTCAGGCGCAGCGCTTCAACTCCCTGGGGCTGCGATGTTAAAGCAAAAGCTCACCTTTGTGCCCTCGGAGAGGCTGTTGAGAGTCAGCTCCGACACTGGCTAGGGTGCCTCTCACGGCTCCGGGGATGTCTCACCCCTTTCACCCGCCGTCCATCCTCTGTCCTCCGACAGATCACCCCCGAGTACCTGCAGAGCGTCTGCGTCCGCCTCTTCAGCAACCAGATGCGGCAGAGCCTGGCGCGCAGCGTGGACTTCACGAGGCCCGGCACGGTGAGGCTCTGCGCCCGGGTGTGCCCCCAGGTGTCAAAATCCCGTAACTTTAAAAAATGGGAGAACAGGAGGAAATAACACATTCGGAGTCTGCATCTCAGCGGGCTTTGGAGGTCTGTGCGTTCCCAGAAGGAAGAGTGGGTTTGGGCCGCTGGGAGGCGGCCTCCTGGGGGCGGGGGCGGGGGCGGGGGCTGGGGAGGCGCGTTTGTCTCTTCCAGGCGGAGCTGCTTGTTGGGTCCCAGGGCCGCTAATGGCAGCAAGGCAGTAGGAAACGAAGGAAACCTCGTCCTGTTTGAAAAATCACTGCCGTGTTGGGGTTGTGTGGTGGCAGACGGACTTTCCTTTTATCTTTTTAAACTTTATACTTAGAATCATTGCAAACGTACAGAAAAGCTGCAAAAACTGCCCGAAGGGCACTTGTATACCCTTTACCCATATTCACCACCTGCTAGCGTTTTGCTCATTTGTTTACTTTCTCTCCACACACACCCACACACACAATATGTTTTCTGAACCATCTGAGGATAAATTACGTATGTTTCTGGCCCTTTGCTCCTGAATACTGGAGTGCAGTGTGCATTCCTTAACAGCAATGTTCTCTTACATAACCATGTGATTGTCAACTTCAGTAAATTTAATATCGAGGCAGTATTTTCACCTGACTAACCTACTGTGCATGTCCTAGTTTTGCCAGCGGAGCCATTAACGTCCTCTGCAGCAGCCCCTTCCCCGTGCCCGGAGTGTGGGCTCAGGTGTTACGCTGATTTGTCGTGTCTCTCTAGCCTCCTTTCAGCTTCAACACTCCCCCACCCCCACCCCCCACCCCGTCTTTCTTTCTTTGACTTTCATGACATCGACATTTTAAAAGAAGACAGTCCTTCCCCTTCTTTAAAAGTAGGACATTTCTCCTTCTGTGGTTGATGTTTCCTTGTGGTCAGATTCAGGTTGGCGTTACGTAGGTGATGTGTCCTTCCTAGGAGAGCTCACATCTGGAGGCACGTGGAGCTGAGTCGGGTTCTTAACCAGGGGCACGAGTACAGCTGTGTCTCCAGAGGAAGTTTTCAGAGTTCCTGAACCCATGTCCCGGGAGCGCACACCAACCTGCCCCCTGGTCCAGAGGCTGTGTGTGTGGAGCCGGGCAATTAGGAAGGAAGCACCGGGTGATCCTGAGGCAACCCCGAGGGTCAGAGCCCCAGCTTTTACTTGTTTGCACGTTAATACTAGGGTCTTCATAAACAAGGCCTTTTTCAGCATTAAAATAACCTCCCTGATTCTCAAGTAGATTTGAAGCAGCTTATTATGAGAAAACACAAATATGAGAAATGAAAAGATAGAAAATAAAAATAAAGAAATTTTGGTTAGAATTCATAGAAACTGAAAGTAGATTGGTGGTCGCCAGGGAGTGGGGGAGATGAGGGGATGTTGGTCAAAGGGTACAGACATCTGGCTTTAAAGTGAATAGGTCTGGGGATGTAATGTGCGGCATGAGGACTACAGTTAACAACACTGTATTGTGAACTTGAAGGTTTCTAAGAGAGTAGATCTTAAATGTTCTCACAACAGCAAAAGGTAACTATGAGAGGTGACAGCTGTGTTAACTGACCTTATTGTGGTAATCATTTCACAATATATACATTTATTAGATTATCACATTGTATGCCTGAAACTCACACAATGTTGTATGTCAGTTATATCTCAGTAATGCTGGGGGGAAAAAAGAAATTGTGCTTAAAGGAAGATGAGGGTAGGAAGAATAAAAGTAAGCCCGGGCTCAGGCTAGGATAAAAAAATGCATGTCCTAAGTTACTGTACCCCTGGGAGCGAGGCTCAGATTTGGCTGTGGGCTTCCCAGTAGCCTGTGCAAAAAACAGTTACATGACTTATTTCTAAAGGAAGAGAGGGTGATATTCACTGCATCTAAAACGGCATTTGTGCTACGCATGTAGCCTGTGAAGCACAGCAGTAAAATGAACGCCTACGAGCCCATCACATGTGCCCACAATAGACCATTTCAATGCCACCAACGTCCCCTATGTGCCCTTTAGACCGTGAACTTTTTCCAAGTAGGTATATTACTCTTACAATTTAAAAACAAGTCTAAGTACCTATTTTTTTGAGGACTGGAAGGTCAAAAAACTGCTGCACAGGATTTTTCTGGTGCTAAGACCTGCGGAGAGTTCCTCTCGTGGATCTTGGTAGAAAGGACATGGTAACGTGGTGAAGAGCCAGCGTCCTTGACTATGTCCTCGGGGTGCACGTGGAAGTGCACCGCCAGGCTTTCGCTGCGTCGGCTGTGCCACACATGGACAGGAGCTGCGGAGTCCATGCTTTAGGATGTGGGTGGAGTGATGTCAGCATACAGGAATCTTAGCGAATCGACTATTTTTAAAATGTCGGTAAAGCACACACAGACATCCGAGTTTCGAAAAAGTAACTCCCTCGTGGGCCCTCTAGGATGAGGGGCTTCAAGCCACATCCCTGTGGCCTGGCTGAGTTGACCCTCTGTGTCCAGTGTATGCTTAACTGTAAGTCATCAACCTAAGGTAACATTAAGGATAGAGTGTGTTCACCAAAAATGATGGCTTTCTAGCAGTGATTAGCATAGCAGGATCTGTGTCTAATAAGGCCACTTATTCCCCCCACCCCTTCCATTTATGTATTAATTCAGTAAATACTTAGTGTTCTTCAGGTTTGTTTATAAAACCCCACCCTGTCTTGCATATACAAGAATCCTGTCTGTTGGCGGAGTGCTGCATCCAGCATATTTAAAACTGATGTTGGGACTTCCCTGGCAGTCCAGTGGTTAAGACTCCGCGCTTCCACTGCAGGGGGCACGGGTTCAGTCCCCGGTCAGGGAACTAAGATCCCACGGGCCACGTGAACAAAACTGATGTCGTGTTTAAAAGGAGCGATATAAAAGGGGATGGGGGAACAACGTATCTGCTGTTTCATCCCGTTAGAAGTTACCTTCATTTGTCAAGAGGCTGGTCCTACCATCCTTCCCTGTTATGGTGGCTCTAAGGTACAGAGTGTGAGCCTCAGAAACCGCGGGAGAGAGGATGTGCTCTGTTTGCCTTAACTCGCAACCATTTTTTTTTCCCCACTTGAGTCATTGACTTAATAACAGGCCATAAAAACTGCAAACAATTTTTTATTGTTCCTAGTATATTTTTCTTATAAGGTGATAAAAAGTGGGTGAGGCGTCATTATGGAAGTGTAAAAGAATATTGTAGTTGACTAGGCATGCCTAACGTCAATGTATGATATCAGATTTATAACGCATGAAGAGGAAATTAGGGTACAATTTAGATCGGATGTCTGGTGACTGAGCCAATCGGATCTAGGACTTGGAAGAAGATTGCTTTTTTATTTGTTTAAGGGAATATAGTCTACCCGAAGTCCAGACAGGATGCCATCAGTTTCAAGATAAATAGGTAGGCACGGACCAGCCTTCCTTCTAGCCTGGTCCTCGATCAGCTTCTCCTCGGCCTTGAGCGTTTCAATTCACTGTACTGACAGGAGCCTGGCTGAAGCCCATCAGAAAACGGCTGGTGCTACGAAGTTTAGTGCCTTTGATACTGGTTTTAAAATCTGGCTGTTAAGAATCTGGCCCTCTGCAACCTCGTTCACTGTTGAAAGTTCAGAAGGGCTCAGTAAATAAGACCCTTCTTCCCCCTGAGTTCCGAACCAATCGAAAAATACAACAATAGAATGAAGGGAAAAGGAGCTGGAGATGTTGCCACTGATTCTGACAAAGCTTATGTTGGAGAATGTGGATTTTTTTTTTTGGTAGGCAGGTGGGTAACCTACTGTTGAGCCCTGGAATTAAAGAAACAATCCCCCCCACCCCACCCACCCCACCCCCCGTCATGGACAGCTGTGGCCCAGCCCCTGCTCTCCACCCGCTCCACCCCTACCACTGGGGCTGTGCTCTCTGCGCAGCCTCACTGCCCAGAGGAGGCGGGTGCGGGGCGGTGCAAATCCAGTAAGTCACCCCCTCTGGGGGGTATATGTGAAGACTGTGTATGTGTGGAGGCCGAGGACCCCACTGAGGAGACAAGAAGTGTGTTTCCACCCTACCTCCTTCCCACCCAGGTAACTGTGTCCGGAAGTCTGATGCATTATCAGAGCTGGGCGTCAAATGCACGTGCTCCCAGGGTTGATAATGATGGATTAAATCTTGAGAAGAGAGCTCTCCTGGGTGGCCTCTTCCAGCTTGACTGCTTGTCACCACCCTAACCCCAGGTTTGTCATGCCGCGGTCCTTACCAAGTCAGGCTCCAAACCCTGGGGCCCATTATTTGCTGGGATTTGAGATGAATCTGATTTTGTATTATCAGGAATCTAGTGATAAGTAGTAAAAGGAGAAACTTCTTCCTCAGAGCACAAGGGGGAGGTTTTTTGTGTGTTCTAAGGTTATACAAGGGATACAAGAATATGTTAGCTGGAAAATACACAATTTAGCAGTAAATGGAGCAAAGCAGAAACCCCTTCCCTCCCTCACACGCACCCCATCCCGCCTTCCTCCACAGATAAGTGTTGACTGTGTTTCACATACATCCTCCAGACCTTTAAAAATTGTATATAATTGAGATTTTATTGCACATATCATTCTGCAGCTGTCTCCTTTCACTTAACTACATTTTTGAAAGTCTTTCTTGTCCCTTTAGCATACTTGTATTTCCCTTATCTTTCAGAATTTTAGTTGGAGAACAATATGGTGCATTTAGCCCTTCCTCTGGCAGACATTGTCGGTTTTTTGCTCTTTCTAATGAGGCAGCGTCCATCTTTGTGTGCTGCAAATAGCATTTAAAAGTGCTTTGGTATGTCTTTCTCTCCTTAGCCCCCTGTTTGCAGTGGGCAAGCATGAATGCAGAGACACTCTCGAGGTGGAAAACTGAGCACAGCCCCCGGCTGAGTCCCAAGTCCCGCCCTGTGGCGCCTCTAGGTTTGTGATTCATCGGATGGGAAAGTTTCCATTTAAACCCATCCTTATTGGGAAAATGGCTCTTTGGGGAATTAACCCTCCCTTTCTTCCACGACTCCAGGTAGGCCGCACTGGAAATACAAGTTACAGTACTTCCCAGTGTGATAGCATGAAATATATTAAAGACGCAGGACATGTGAATCCTAGGAGGCATCTACTTCCAGAATCAACCATCTTTGTTAGCAGTGAAAAGCTGCAGGGGCGGGGGTGGCGGTGACCCTTCGGGGAGGTGGCCGCGTGCCGATGTTCAGGAAGCCTTGCTGTGGCACTGCTCTGCTAAGGAGGGTACTTCCCGAAGCTTCCTGCTGTGTGGACTGTGGCTCTGCAAATGAAGTCCAGCCTCTTCAGCCTTGGCGTTCTCCCTCAGGCAGCTTGCTTAAGTCTTGGCAGGACGCCTGCCCTTTCCCCATGTTGCCACTGCATTTCGAGGCAGCCTTTCTGGGCCCAGTGCTCTGTGTATCGAGGACGGGGAGTTGCACACCTGGTTCCCCTCTCCCTACCACACCTCATACACCAGTGCCTGTCACGTACCTGAACTGACCCTGCTGATGTGAGGATTGAATACCTTTGGTCTCATCAGTCGGTAGGACCGTGATCGGCAGAGGGGAACTGTGCCATTAGCTCGGACCTTTTCCCTGATCTCCAAACCCAGACTTACCGGCCTTCTCCCCGTGAATGTCTGACAGGCACGTCACACTTTCCGTGTCCCAACCCAGGCTCATCTTTTCCTCCACACGGGTGATTTCCCTCCTGTGTTTCTGTCTCAGCAAATGGCACTCCAGGGAACCCCGGGGGTCACCCGAGGCTCTTCCCTTTCCTCCGCCCTGTGCTCAGGTGGCCGTGGGGATCTGGGCGGGCTTCCTCCCTCCTGCCCTGCCTCTGTTGCTTTGTGTCTGTTCAGGCTCTCCCTCTTTCTGTCCTGGCTTAAAGCAACATTTCCTGCCTGGTCTCAGTCTCAAAACTCTTAGATTCCTGATGGCTCATTCACACGGGAGCTGGAGTGACCTTTCTGGTTGTGTCTTATTTATTTACTTATGCCCACAGGCTTCAGGAAGGATTCAGGTACATACAGGAATCCCATCTGGTTACTCCCTTGCTTAATACCTGTCATTGCTTCCGGTCCGACGTGCTCAGCATGGAGTCCCCAGCCCTCCATGATCTCATGCGCATCTGTCTCTCTAGGCCTGACTCGGGTCTCAGAAACCCCAAGAAGCCCCAGCGCCCCAGCCCCCGGCACCTCCCCAGGTGTGCGCATAGCTGTGCGCCTTGCCCGGCCCCAGGCTCTCAGCCGCCTTCAGGCTGTGGGTGGCGAGGCAAGGCCAAGGGTTCAGACACTGGGCACTCCCACACCGCGCGCACACGTAGCGCCGCTTCCAGATCGCATTTGCACAGTTTTCCATTCCAGCGCTCCCCTTCTGCGGTCACAACCCTGCGTTTTCGAGTTGTGTCCGTACCCCTTCCTGTTACAGAGCTGGCCACAGCAGCCTCCGTTGTCCATGTGGCGGGGATGTCCCTCTGGGTCCCCGGCTCCTGTTGCCTCTCTGTCGCGTGGCCGACACACATTTCCTCAGGTTTCCCGCAGTGGTGACTTAACCTCTCCTGGTGACCATTCCCCGTGAGGTCGCCTGACAAGGGTCCTGCCTTTGTCCTGCACCGCACAGGCGGCACCTGGGTTCAGCGTTAGTCCCACGTGAGCGGGGCCGGGGAAGAAGGGCTGGCAGTGGACCAGCCTGGTCCGAGGAGGTTTCTGGCTCCAGGCGGGGCCTTCCTGTCGCCCTGGGGCTCGCAGCCACTGCTGGTGTCGGCGAGGCTCCTTCTTTCTGACCCTCCCTGGGCTGCGCACACCCGCTGCTCCTGTGGAGCAGCAGTTCCCGAAGTGTGTGCATTGAAGCCAGTCCCATGGGATGTCCCCGTCCCCAAGCAAACTGTTGATGTCACAAGTTTGAGACACGCTGGGTACTGAGATTCACGACTCTTAGCCGTACACCAAACTCCCTGGAGAAGTCCCACAGTGACAGGCCCCTGCCAACCCAGTCCACCTCCAGTCGCTCGTGACCCAGGGACACTCTCGCCACATCACACCTCCTCCCGGTTTCTCTAAGCACGCTTCCTGACGTCATGCGTCATTAGCAAAGCCCCTCATCCTGCTGTTGTCACCAAGAGTGGTCCCAGGCTCGTGTGGCCCCAGTAACGCCCTCGCCCACACCATGACCCCGAGGGCCGGGCTCCGCTTCCTTGCCTGCAGCTGGGAAGGGGTGGGGCCGTAGTTCTGCGTGTTCACTCTCGGCTGAGGTAGCAGTTCAGTTCTCCCACGTCCAAGCGTTGCAGAGAGCCCTGCCCTGAGCCCGGCACGGCACAGGCGCTCAGTGACTAACTGACAGGTGCATACGTTCCTCGTTCCACTGGCCTCTACCTGTGCCCGGAAAGGGCTGCCACACGTTCACACTGTGCTTGCCCAGTGGAAAGCGCCACCCCTCTGCGCCCACGTCCGCCGTGGCCGGGGCGCCGGCCTCCTCCTGGTGCCCCAGGCCTTGGGGGCCTTACTCTGAGTGCCAGCGTAGAATCCTGGAACTCACACAGCGCCCACTGGGGCTGCGGTCAGGGCTTCCTTAGCGAGGGGGTGCTCCCTGGGCTTGTCGTCCATACTCAAAATCCAGAGTTACCTTGAGAGGGAAATTATTCCAGCTGATGATGATTCTGGGGCCTCTCCCAGCTTTCTCTTCCTGGGGCTTTTCTTCCTTAGCCAGACTGTCGTAGCTGTGTCCACCCCGCCTACGCGCAGAGCAGCGCCCGCAGCTGGTGGCAGTGACCTTTAGAAATCCAATCCAAGGTAAAGGTTAGTCAACAGATCAGAGCAGCCCCCTCAGTGTTCGAGTATTCTTATTAACGCCTCCACCTAAGAAGGAAGTGGTAGCCGTCACCCACTGTGAGTTCTCCATTCCATGGGCAAATTTATACTTGGGTGTCAATGTTAAGGTCAACTTCTTCATAACTTACGCCCAGTACCTCTCAGCTCTAGCATCCCCGTCAGCACTGGGAGCTCAGCGTGGACAGGCAGAAGAGAGGGGAAGCTACGCTGACTTCCGTGCGCCCTCGTTGGCATCTGCACCCACTGGTATAGCATTGCCACCATCTTGCAGGCGAGGCACGGAGATTTATTTGATCATTGATTCTGCCCACTGGATTGCAAGCTCTCTGAGAAGAGGGCTTTTGCCTTGCCCACCGATTTCAGCGGTGCCTAGCGGAGGCCTGTTAGATTGTGGGCAGCCAGTACTTACTGAATGAAATACCACACCTTCCTCCCCGTTAGGAGCAGGCTGGGCCATTCTCCCCTCGGCTCATTGCCCGCTTTAAAAGAAAAATTTTATTTACTTGATTGAATAGTAAAGTCTCAATACTGTTTAACATACTGGCTCTTCTCATGAAAGGGTCAGTTATTACTGCTTTTCAATTACTTTCTTCACAGGGCAAATAGAATGATATAGAATTTAGCAAAAGAGAAAAAAATCAGTGTTTTAAAAGATAGAGAACATTTTCTTTTTTTTTTTTTTTTGCGGTACGCGGACCTCTCACTGTTGTGGCCTCTTCCGCTGCGGAGCACAGGCTCCGTACGCGCAGGCTCAGCGGCCACGGCTCACGGGCCCAGCCGTTCCGCAGCACGTGGGATCTTCCCAGACCGGGGCACGAACCCGTGTCCCCTGCATCGGCAGGCAGACTCTCAACCACTGCGCCACCAGGGAAGCCCGAGAACATTTTCTTAATTATGAAAAAAGGGGGTTGTATGTAAATGAATTTTATTTGTGGAAATATGAAGTAGCCAATATCACTAACTTTAAAATATTTTTCTCTTGTGTGTATATTATGCGAGTGTTTTACTATGGCTGTGTCCTTCATTGACCACATTACTGGCTCCTTGATCCCCTTAATGTGTTAGACAAGTCATTTAGATGACATTTCAAACAATGTTCTGAGCTCCTTGCTGTTTAAGCCAATAACAGGAATAACAAGTAATTAATTTTTAAAAAGTCAAGGGTTTTAAAAAAAAAAAAAAGAAAGGAAAGGGAATTCCCTGGCAGTCCAGTGGTTAGGACGCCGAGCTCTGACTGCCGAGGGCGTGGGTTCAGTCCCTCGTCGGGGAACTAAGATCCCACAAGCTGCACAGTGTGGCCAAAAAAGAAAAGGAAAAGTCAAAGGTTAAAAGTTACAAGATCATACATGGTCATGAACCATTGAAAAGCAGGGTTTTCGGTCTTCAAGGTGAGAATACGGGGATCTGTAAATACTGCGAAGGGAAGCAGTTGAGAACGTGGCCGATTTATTACATTTAGTAAATCAGTCAAGTATTCTGGAGTGCCCACTTTTGGAAGTCAGTCTTCATTCATGCATTCAACAAATAAATGTTGATTGAGTGCCTCTGTGGTCCAGGTACTGTGCCAGGTGCTGGGGACATGCAGGTGCTATATCTCCAGCCCTTGTGAAACTCCGTGTCTGCTAAAGGAGAAAGAGACAGAAATGGCTGCAAAATGATCACAGTTCAATATGATCAGCGTGGATAATGTTCCGTTCGAGGGTTGTGGTGACGTAGAGGGAACTGAGCGCTACTGCCTGCCCCTTCGGGAAGGGCTGCACAGACGGCTGAGACTTCCTCTCTTCGCCTCTACTTCCTTTTGTCCCCTAGAGTTCTTTTAGACAAATTCCAAACATTCTATCATTTTACCTATAAATAATTCAATATACATCTCTAACAGATAAGGGCTTCAAAAAACGAAAAACGTAGCCACAGTGTCGAATATAATTAATACTAATTCCTTAGTATCATGTAATACCAGTGCAGTCCATTTTCACATTTCCCGTGTTTTCTCAAAATGTCTTTTACGGTTGGTTTGAGTCCATCCAAACAAGCGTCATTCACAGCATTTGGTGGTTTCTCTATTTTAGTACATGCTTAATACCACGTTGCTGTAGTAGCAAAAACAAAACAATAAATGGGACGTGCCCGTAAAGTAGGCAGTGATTTGGCCTATAGGCAGGATTAGAAGGGAGTAGGGTGGGAGGGGGATCGTGAATTTTTTCCATAAACACCTCTAGAGCGACTTGGTGCTAAGTGCATGTGTTATTTGTATACTCAAAGATAAAATCTTAATAAAGAAGAAAACCAGGATAATAAACTGATTTTCACTGCTTTTGTTCTTTATGATGTCTTTGACTAGGCAGCTTTAAGTTCCTCTGGGAGCTTGGTCAGGGCGAACCCACCCGTTTTCTTATAGACTGCTGCTTGGAGTGGAGTAGCAACAAGCCAAAGGTGGGCGGCTTGGGAAATGCATCAGTAGGGTATTACTAAACTTGGACTTGGGCTAATTTTTAAATCATATACGATTATGGTTGGAGAATCCTGGTGGATGAAACACTTTGCAAATCCGTTGGTTCTGTGCCGTTACAGTGATTTGGGATTAATGCATTGCTGTCAATGTCTAACATGATCTCTTTCCTTCTCTCCCCCTCCCCCCTCAGGCTTCAACCATGTTAAGAGCCTCCTTGGCACCCGTGTAAGTAACTACTCTTAGGAATTGTTATTAAGGGGAATAGCTATGGGTAAAACTGAAATTCGAAACAGTTTTAATAAAAGCTCTTAACTGCCTCGCTTAGACGAATTCCTTTGATTAAGCTGGAGCTACATGTGGGTATTAAAGGAAATACCAGTAATCATAAGTAATACTTATAAAATACTTACAAAAGTATCTTTTAAAGTCAATTCTATTTACGTTGGTGAGGTAGCATCGAATGGAAGAAATTGTTGAATTGTTCCTATAATATTCTATAGAAATCAGTTTAATCTACTGTCGTACGGCAGTCCACAGAACGTGGCAATGTCTAGATTTTATGTTCTCTCCTGAGTCACATTGTGACCAGGGCCACAGGATAGCTCTGTGTGTGCTGGGGCGTTCCTATCCAAATCAGTTAGGCTGTCCCCCTGGGGGTATCTGAGGCACGGGGGCTTCACCAGGCATAGGTGTTGCACTAGCAGGGAAGTTGAGAACCTTTGGCATGGACACGAGGACTAGGGTGGGTTCTGGTGACCCTCTGAGCCAGCCTTGGGTGGTGGTGGGGATTGGAGGGTGCTATGATATTACCAAGACACCTGCGGTCGATACAACATTCCTCCCTCCCTCGGTCTTGCCCGAGTCTGACATTAACCCTGCACTCTGTTCACTTCAGATGGTGGCTGTGGAATGCAGTGCTTATGAGCACGGACTGCCAGGGTTCAAACCCCCCTCTGCCACCGGCTCTGTGACCTTGGACCACTTTTATAACCTGTCTGTACCTCAGTTTCCTCATGGACTGTGGGAGAGTGGCTGGACCACAGAAATGGGGGATAGCCGAGCAACTTAGTAATATTGCCATTATTGGCAAGTAAATATGGCCCAAACATATATGACCGTTTTTCCTCCTTTGAGTAGAAGCTCCCCAGCTATAGAACATTATCAAACTTGGCTTTACAAATGGAACTTTTGTTGTCTAGAGAAAGAGCCTGTTTGCATTTTAAATTAAAACTTTCTTTCATTTTGAAATAATTTCAGAGTTGCAAAAATAGAACAAAGAATTCCCATATACCCTTCACCCAGATTCCCCAGTGTTAATATTTTACACAAGCCCAGTGCAGTTATCAAAATCAGAAAATTAATGCTGAAAAAGTCCTGTCCTCTAGTCTGCAGGGCTTATTCACATTCTATCCATTGTTCTATTATGTCCTTTCTCTGGTCTGAGGTTCAGTCCAGGATCACACGTTAGTCTTGTCATGTCTTAGTTTCCTTTAATTTGAAATCATTCTTCAGTCTTTGTCTTTCGAGGCCTTGACACGTTTGAAGAATACTGACCAGTTATTTATAATTGGAATTTTTTAAAGTATTTGTATTCATTTTTAAACTCACAATAGTATCTGCCTCTGGAAAAAAAAATCAAAATAATCAATGTACCATGAACAGAGGTTTACTATTTGCCATATTAAATAGAAGACTCTGACGCTCCTCCCCAGGAGTGTTAACTGAGACCCCATTCGATGCCCTCTTTTCTGGCTTTTTCTTCCAGGCCCTATAAGAGGATCTCATTTTTTCTTTTAAAAACTAACCTTAAGGGAACACCCTGGCGGTCCAGTGGTTAGGACTGTGTGCTTTCACTGCTGAGGGCACGGGTTCGATCCATGGTCTCGGGGAACTAAGATCCTGCAAGCTGCGTGGCGTGGCCCAAAAAAAAAACTAGCATGTAATTTTTTCCTATAATGTAAGTAATACATGCTCATTATAGAAAATTTGAGTCTATAGAAACATGAAGAAGAAAATTTAGAGAGCCCCAAATCCTACCTCCCAGAGGTATTAGCTCAGTTTTTACTCCACCCTTAAAAGCAAATGAAACCCTACAGCTTCAGTCTTGTCACTCAATTCTTCATGAATTCTCATTTAATATTAATATTCTCTGCACAGTATTAGAAGAATCATATTTTGTTTTGTTCTTAGTTTTTTTATTTTGAAATGATTATAGCTTCATAGGAAGCTGAGTCCCTCAGTGTCTCAGATAAGGTGATGACATCTTATCTGACTGTAGTACAACAGCAAAACGAGGAAATTAACATGGAGACAGTGCAGACCTCATTCAGTTTTCCATTTTTCTATACACTCCAATCTTCTTCTATTCAACAAAACAGAATGTGAAGATACTTGTTTTAGTGACAAGGCATCTGAGGTGGTCCCTTTTGTTTCTGGCCAGCCAGATGCAGGTGTTGGGTCATCTGCACCGTGTGGATCTCTGAACAGCAGTCTCTCTTAGTTGAAACCTGCCTTCGCCTGAGGTCTGACTCAGAGTCCTCCTGAGGAGGGTTTGCAAATTGCCCTACTTACTACCTGTCTCACTGGCACGTCCCCACTGCTGCTTCCTGGCCACACCCTCCTACCTCCTGGATGGTCAGCTGTGCGCCTCGTCGTCACAGTTGTTTTCTGACCCCTGTTCTGTCCTTCACATCCCCCCAAGCCAGTCCGTCAGGCTTGAGAGGGACAGTGGCTTCAGGTTTTTAGGGAGGACCCTAGGGTAGCCTGCTGAAACTAATAGGCTTTGGACTTTGCTCAGGATTCTAAATAGACCTCAGGATTCTATGATGCCTCCAAGGTGATTTCATCCCCATGGTGCGGAGCCCTGGCCTATTGTCAACGTGGTGGTATCTAATCCCATTAGGCCGAGACTCCTTGTTTTAGGAAAAGTGTTATATAGACCCTGGTACATGCAACAGAAGAGACAGAGCTGAGCCCGTTGAAGCTGGGGTGGGGGGCCTGGAACCCAGCCCTCTTGGTGGAGGCCTGGAGTTAACGCGAGGAGCACAGAGAGCAGGTGGGCCACTGCCCATCCAGCGTGTCAGAGCAGCTCTAGATGAGACTGTCATGATACTCAGGAGGTGTGATGAACACGCCCTTTTGCTCTGTTCTTTCTCTTTGAACTTGTGTTGCTGAGTAGGAAATTGAAGGATGTCCCATTACTGCCCTCCTTGGATTATGAGAAACTGAAGAAGGATTTGATTTTGGGGAGTGACCGCTTGAAAGCCTTTTTGTTGCAGGCTCTGCGCTGGGTAAGTACCTTTTTCTTGAAGTTAAAAAAAAAAAGGGGGGCTTCCCTGATGGTGCAGTGGTTGAGAGTCCGCCTGCCGATGCAGGGGACACGGGTTCGTGCCCCGGTCCGGGAAGATCCCACATGCCACGGAGCGGCTGGGCCCGTGAGCCATGGCCGCTGAGCCTGTGCGTCCGGAGCCTGTGCTCTGCAACAGGAGGCCACAACAGTGAGAGGCCCAGGTACCAAGGAAAAAAAAAAAAAAAAAAAAAAGACCATGCTGGTTTTCTTGGCTGGCTGCCTTGCCTGTATCTTTTAACCCATCTTCTCAAAATCTTTCTTCATGCTTCCTGCTGACACCAAGAGTGCAAATGAAAAGCAGCTTCTGAACATCACTGTGGTCTCTTTTAAAAAACCCCTATGTTGACGTCACAGCTGCCATTGCCTTCACTCGATGATTTGATACATGATGATTTGGTACATGTAGTTTCAAGGCCCCGGAGACGTCCTGGCATCTGGTCCTTCCCTGGTCCTGAGCCAGACTCACAGCTGGTGGCGTCGGTGTTTTAGAGCACGAGTCCCGCTCACACTGACCCCCGCAGACACCTCTGGATTTAGGTATTCCCGCGCAGCCACACGAGCAGGCATCAAGGGTGAAAACTCATTAACAAGTCTTTAAGGAAAATAGAGTGTAATCTAAATGGTTACTTTTCTGAGAATTCCCTGGTGGTCCAGTGGTTAGGACGCCACGCTTCCCCTGCAGGGGGCACAGGTTTGATCCCTGGTCAGGGAACTAAGATCCCGCAAGCCACGCGGCACAGCCAAAAAAAAAGAAAAAAAGCCTTCGTTTAAATAAATAAATGGTTGCTTTTCTCGCCAGTTTTCAGATTGATCACAGTTAAGGCAGTGGTTCTCAAGCTTTCTGGTCCCAGACCTCTTGACACTGTCAAAAATTACTGAGGAACCCAAAGAGCTTTGTTTATGTGAATTTTATCTACCAAAATTTCACAGTATTAGAAGTTAAAGCTGAGAAAACGTAAAATATATATTTATTAATTCATTTAAGATGAACAGTAATAAACTGAGGACATAACATAACATATTTTTTTATGAAAAATAACTATTTTCCAAACTAAAAAAAAAATTAGTGAGAAGACTGACATTGTTTTCCACTTTTATAAATTTCTTTAATGTCTGGCTTAATGGGGGGCAGCTGGATCCTCATCCCTGCTTCTACGTTCAGTTTGTCACAGTATCTATCACGCTTCATATGACCTCTGAGAGGTTGATCATTAAAAAGGCAAAACATGCCTTAGTATTATTATGAAAATAATTGTGACCTTCTAGACTACCCTGAAGGGACTCTCCAAGTGTAGTATGGGGAACCCTTCTAGATCCCCAGGGTTCCCCAGACTACATTTTGAGAACTGCTGGCCTAAGTCAACACTGGTTCACTCTTTTTTTTTAAATTTTTATTGGAGTACAGTTTATTTATTTATTGGACTCTCTCTAGTTGTGGCGAGCGGGGGCTACCCTTCGCTGCGGTGCGTGGGATTCCCATTGCAGTGGCTTCTCTTGCTGCAGAGCACGGGCTCTAGGCGCGCAGGCTTCAGTAGTTGTGGCATGCGGCTCTAGAGCGCAGGCTCAGTAGTTGTGGCACACAGGCTCAGTAGTTGTGGCGCACGGGCTTAGTTGCTCTGCGACATGTGGGATCTTCCCGGACCAGGGCTCGAACCCGTGTCCCCTGCATCAGCAGGCGGATTCTTAACCCCTGGGCCACCAGGAAAGTCCCTGGTTCACTCTTTAACTGAATAATCTATTCTAATTCACCTTGAAATAGTGTCAAACCCCTTCATGGATCCCCAAATTTCAGGTTATCTTGACGTCCAAATGCCTCTGAGGGATTTCCCCATCTCTCTGGGAAGCACTTGCACTCTGACGGTTGGCAGTGCTTCCGGGAATGTGGTCTGGAGGAGCGCTCTGAGGACGCTCCAGGATCAGCAGGGAGAGTCCTGGGGCCACTGTGTCTTCTCTGGTTCTGTTGACTAGAGTGGGTGGGTGGCGTGAGTAACCGCTAGCGGCTGTCCCTGCCCAGAGGTTTGCCGCTGCTCCAGTTACCAGCCTCCCTTTGGTTCTTCGATTATCCGCCGGGCACTTGCTATCGGTCCATGCTATTAAGCCTCTTGGCGAGACAGGATGTTCCTTTGCTGAATGAATGTCATAGAACAAGCAGGAAAAATAAAGAGATCCTTGTAATTCTGTCTGAGACCCCTCCAGCCCCTCACCCCTCCACCCCAGCCCAGCAGTAGCCTCCGAACTCACCAGAAGGGCGGCAGCCCCTGTGACCGTGTAAAGCCCATGGGTGAGAAGGCGGGAAGAGCAGCAGACTGTCCGGAACCCAAAGGTGGAGGTCCTGAGAGGCCGGTGTCCCGGAGAGGTGGGACCCACTGCAGCCAAGGAGGGAGGCCTGGGGGAAGAGAGGACCGTATGCAAGGAGGGCGGTGCCAGGGGTGCCACACACGCGCACGCACACGCACACACAGTATCCGCAGTGCTGCTGTGCCGGCCCCTGTGGGACGGGTCTGCTCTGTGCGCCTGGCGCTCATTCACGGCCCCCCCGTCGGGCACCACGCAAAGGCACCCTGTGTTTTCACACCCCCCTCAGCTGGACCACACGTCCCCAGCCCCCACTGCGCTCACATCCCCCCGTGCTGCCCAATAGTCTGCTCGTCCTTCGGGTACCAACTCTTGAGCCACTTACGGCAAAAAAAAAAAAAAGCCCTCTGCAGGCATCGGTGTGCTGTCTCTTATCTCCTCCCTTACAGTCCAGTCCAGTACAGTCCTTCACTGCTCTGGAGGTTACGTGTGTAAGTTGACTCCTGCATCGCCCATCCAGAAGTACGTTGTAATTTTTTGTTAACTGGCTGGTTGGCTGGTTGGCCACCCGGCTGGGTATTACTCATCTTGTTTGGTGAAATGCATAGTTACTGGTGCTACCAGCTGCGGGAACAGTTTCCTCCACATCGACACTTGGGTCCTCTTGCCCTTGTTTTTCTTCATTCTAGCGCTTGACCACATCGCACCCTGGAGAGCAGAGGGAGACCGTTCTGCAGGCCTACATCAGCAACGACCTCTTGGACTGTCACAGCCATAGCCAGGTGGGTGAGAGGGGGCCAGCGCCCAGCCAGGGCCTGCATTTCTGGGAAGAATCTCAGAAGGAGGAGGCTTTCATTTCTATGCATATCTTCATCGTAGTGACTGTATGTCAGCCTGGGGCTTCTATTAGCTTCCGAAATCTGCTGTCCACCCTGGACACTGGCCCACTTTTCACTTCTAATGCAGAGTCCTAAACAAGTTAGTACTGCTGGATTCAACTCTGCAGCCCTTTTCTGCCATTTTTCCTTTTCTCAAATTCCCCGCTCTTTCTCTCACCCCACTGCTTACCATGAGTCCTGAAAACTCAGCATGACTTACAAGGGGCAAGGCAGGTAAGCAGATTCAAATTGTTTTCATCTGGGCCTGACTTAAAAAGTGTCTTGGGCTTCCCTGGTGCCGCAGTGGTTGAGAGTCTGCCTGCTGATCCAGGGGACACGGGTTCGTGCCCCGGTCTGGGAAGATCCCACGTGCCGTGGAGCGGCTGGGCCCGTGAGCCATGGCCGCTGAGCCTGCGCGTCCAGAGCCTGTGCTCTGCAACGGGAGAGGCCACAGCAATGAGAGGCCCGCGTACTGAAAAAAAAAAAAGTGTCTTCAACACTCTTTGTATATAGCTTTGGACCAGATAGGTCTAATGGTGCAGTGGGAAAAGTATGGGGTTTAGAGGGAGATAAACTGGTTTCAAATCTCTGCCCCACCGACTATTGGCCAGACACCCTTAAGCAAATTTCTCAGTCTCAGGGAGATTTCCACCACCAAGAAGGGGCCATCACCTGCCTCGTGAGGTTGTTGGGATGGCTGCATGTGGTCACGTGTGGGGAGAACTTAACCCAGGGCCCAGCTCGGAGGAGTCCTCCTCCCGCCTCCTCATCCCTCTTCCCCAGGGTTCTCAGCACCTGGCCTCCTACCGAAGGAGGATCGACAGCTTGAACATGCCCTATGCAGAGAAGATACTGCATCTCATTATTTCAGTTTCATCCAAAATGCTCTAAAAACTTCATCTCCCTACTGTTAGGCTTCACAGTGTGTGCCCTGAGTGCAGTATCAATACCTCTTAGGATCGCTGATGAAACAGCCCCGGAGAAAGCTTGTTGCGCGTAATCTGTTGTGTGCACAGGCGACAACATTTAAGGGTTTTGAGTTTCTTCTTTGTACATAATCGTATTGTTCCCATGAAACAGTTAAGTATGAAAAATAGTCCCTCAAATTCTTATTTTCTTTTCCTTTTTTTTGTTGGTATTTGTAATGGCACGGAAACCAGCCTATAAGACACGAAGCAGCTGAAGAATATACTGTCATGACTTAACGAACTCAAATTCAAAGAGTGAATTCAATACTGATTCTTTCTGAACTGTGATATTTCATTGAATCTAAGATGTAATTTCTCCCCCCATTTTAGCATTTCCGAAACTGGGGTGTATCTAATAGCCGATGGCCTGTTACAGTTTACCTTACAGTGCTTTTTTCTTTCTTGGTTATATATAAAAAAAATAATATGTCCTCCCATGAAAGGTGTCTTAGGTTTTGTGATATATGATATTTGTCAAAATGCCGAAATCTTTATAGCCACTGAAGATGTCATATCTTCCTCAGGTCATTATTTTTAATTGCTATCGCTTATTTATTTTTTTTAATAAGGAATGAGCTGGAGTTACCTTAAGATGTCAGAGAATCTGCAGAGCAGGAGAACTCCTTGGGAAACATGGGTGCCGTGTCACCATGACACCAAAATAAATTGGGAGATATATATATATATATATATATCTCCCACGTTTTGTTATATATATATATATATATATATATATATATATATATATATATATCCCACGTTTTGTTTATCCATTGATCAACAGACACTTGAGTTACCTCTACCGTTTGGCTGTTGTAAATAATGCTGCATTGAACATGAGTGTGCACACCCTCACTTTGTCTCAGTCAGTTCCTTGCTTTTCTTTGTAGTGTCCTCATTTGCATGTGTACCCTGAATAATATAGTGTTTGATTTGGGGTTTGCTGAGTGGCAAGCACAGACCTTGCTCTGCAAGGAAAGGGTACTGTTCCCATGTTAGATGAAGGCACCTAGGGGAAGATGACATGAATAAAACTGCTGGATTATAATCAGGCGTAGCTTCCCTGGGCTCTTAATGGTCCCCTCTGGGGACATTGGTAATCAAAGTCAGGACAGAGTCCCAGGAAGCACAGGGCCTCTGGCAGGGCTGAAAGGTAGGCCAGGTGCTGGTTATCCAGCAGCAATATGTATGGCCAAGGGGAATGGTGAGCCGCTCTGTAATCTGGGTTTTTAAGCTTGCCTCGTCTACTTCTAGTTCTCAGGAGCTGATCACATGCGAACACTTCTGTGGGGATGAAAAGACTTTCCACAGCTGATCCACACAGCAGGGTGTGAATGGGGGAGCTGGAGCTTCATCAGAACAAGGGCAGGGGTATCCAAGTGTGGATGACTCTGGGCTCACCTTACCCAGGTAGTTTGCACTCTATTTGAAAATATGTTACATGGTGCACTACTTTGGATCTCTGGCCGTATTTGCTAAAACCGCATAGTCTGTGTCCTAGCAGAACCACTCCTAAGTATAACCCCAACAGAAATGTGTCCATACGGTCAACTAAAAGATGTGTAAGAATGCTCATAGCAGCACTATTTATAAGAATCAAAACACTGGCTATAACCCAAATGTCTCATCAAGAGTAGAATGGATAACTCAACTGGGATATATTTGTAAAATGAGATGTCTAGAGCAATGGGAAGGAGCACACAGCATACAACACGGATGACTCTCACAGACATAATACTGAATGAAAGAGTCAGACATAAAAGAATACATACTGCATGACTTTACTTATTAAAACATTTAAAAATGGACAGAACTAACCTACGATATAAGAAGCCAGGAGAGATATTGCCCTTGATTTGGAAAGGGACCCCGGAAGGGCGTCTGGGGCTTTGGTAATGTTCTGTTTCTTTCTTTTTTCTTTTTTTTTTTTGCGGTACGCGGGCCTCTCACTGCTGTGGCCTCTCCCGTTGCGGAGCACAGGCTCCGGACGCGCAGGCTCAACGGCCATGGCTCACGGACCCAGCCGCTCCGCGGCATGTGGGATCTTCCCGGACCGGGGCACGAACCCGTGTCCCCTGCATCGGCAGGCGGACCCTCAACCACTGCGCCACCAGGGAAGCCCAATGTTCTGTTTCTTGATTTGACTACCGGTTACCCACGTGTCATCAAGCTGTACACTCATGATCTGGGCAATATTCTGTATGGATGTTATATTTCAATAAAAATTTTACCTAAATGAATATGGTACAGTGGCAATAGGCATCTTGGGGATGACAGCCTTTGGTATGTTACTCTCTTGAGTCAGTCATTCAGCCTGTACTGGTGGCCCTCCACATCTGGGGCACAGCTGCCTTCCAGAAATCTCTTTTCACCAAACGTATGTTGATTCCTTGCAGCCCTTTCCTGAATTGGATCTCTGTTTCCAATATTCCGGATTGTCTTCTTGGTGAAGCCTTTAGTTAATAGCTTCTAGAGAAAGGATGGATGGGGAGTATATTTTTCAAGACTGTGTATGTCTGAAAATATCGTTATTCTTTGTATAGAACTCTGGGTTGTAAATAATTATCCTTCAGAATTTTGAAGATATTGCTTCATTGTCTTTTAGGTTCCAGTGTTGCTGTTGAAAAGTCCCAGGCCATTCTAATTCCTGACCCTTTGTATGTGACCTGTTTTTTTCTCTCTAGAAACGTGTTGAATCTTTTCTTTTTCACCAGTGTTAATGAATTTCCCATTGATGCCTTTCATGATGTGTATTTGACACTGTTTTGGGCACTTTGTGACCCCTTTCAATCTGACAACTTTAGTTCTGGGAACTTTTCTTGAGTTGTTTTGTTGATGATTTCCTCTCTTGTTTTCTCTGTTCATTCTTTCTGAATGTTGGGCCTCTTGAACTGGTTCTCTATCTTTTTTCTCATATTTTCCATGTTTTTCATTTTGTTCCACTTTCTGGGAGATTTCCTCATCTTTATTTTCCAACCCTCCTGTAGAGTTTTTCATTTCCCTTTTTTGTGTTTTTTTGTAGCATTCTGTTGTTTCATGGATACAGTTATATCTCTGAGGATATTAATGACAAATTTTTGTCTATTTTTAGTTTTCTTCTCCCTGCACAGTCTCATTTCCTCCAAGTTGCTTCTCTCCCCTGCCCCATTTGTTTTGGCCTTATTTTCCACATTAGAAACTTTCCTTGAGTTCCTGGTAGACCTTGGTTATCTCCTGATGTTTAGAGTGGAGGGACTGAAAAGCTGACTGGTGGTTCTGAAGGTGAGGGTCAGGCCTGTAGGCATAGAGCTCCACTGAGGGTGACCCTGGTGGGCCATCTATTGGGAACCTCTGATTTCAGAAACTTTAGTTCTTTCCCTGTTTCCAGGGCTGGTCATTCTCCTCCAGGAAGTGTCTTCTAATCTGCCTAGAAGGTAACAGTCTGGTTGGCAGTGTTCCGAGAGCCAGGTAGGGGAAGAGGACGGAGGTGGCTCTCTGTCGAGCATTTATCCTGCTTTTAGGCACCACCCCTGCTCCATTTTGGTGTGGCAGCCCTGCTCACCTCTGCCTGCTGTCCTCCGTCCAGAGACCTTTTGTGTTGCCCTCAAAAGAGAGCACTCCCAGATGTGTGATGGGAGGTGAACGGGAGGACAGCTGTGCAGGAGCAGCGCGGGGGGCATCTAGCTGCTGCCTCCACAGCTTTCATTCCTTCTTCTTGATTTCCCCCCAGTTCTCGAGACTTCTGAGGGTTACGTGACGTAAGCTGGTGATTCCTCATTGCCCGCTTGGCGTTCTCGGGTCTGCTAAGTTTGTTACCATCCTGCATTCCTGATTCCAAGATTGTGTTGTTATAGTTTCTTGTGCTGTCCTCTCTGTCCTTGAAGATTTGTCTCCTTAAAAAATCCATTTAGTTTTATGGTGGTTTATGGTGTTGTCCTCTCTGTCCTTGAGGATTTGTCTCCTTAAAAAATCCATTTAGTTTTATGGTGGTTTTGGAGGGAGCGAAGTTAGACGAGTGTTGGATCACTTGTTCTACCTGGAAGGACATCAGCAACAGTAATAGCAAGTAGTGTTGCTTACTCGGTGTCAGTCACCATTCTAAGTGCTTCGAATAATTAATTCTTCTAAATTTGGAAGTCTGAAAAACATATTTTTTTGCCAACTCTCAGAAAAAAATCAGTTGGAAATCAAGACCGAATCACCTCTAATAAGTTCACTCAGAGGAAGAGAACAGCAGACCTGCAGAGGAGACATATGCTTCTCTCTCACTTTTCTTTCACTTCATTGCTTTTCCTCTTTTGATTGATATATATATATTTTTTTAAATTATTTTTTTATTTTTTTCTCCCACAGAGGAGTGTGCTGCAGCTGCTGCACTCGAAGAGCGAGGTGGTACGGCAGTACATGGCCAGGCTCGTCAACGCTTTTGCATCCCTGGCAGAAGGTGAGACGGCAGCTCTCCTTGCCGACTGAGGGAAAAAAATGAAAAGCTGAGAATTATGTTTTATTTGGTGGACAAAACTGAAAGACTTAAGCCCGGATGCAGCATCTTACATAGCTCAGAGGGACTGCTCCGAAGAGGCAGGGGGGGAGCCAGGGTATAAAAGAGTTTTTGCAGCAAAGATGAGGTAGACAGAGCATCAAAAGCTTACTGTTAAAGAAAACCAGACATCTCAAGTTAAGGAATTCAGCACTTTTCTGTGTACAGGAAGATGCAAGAGTCTGGGCTCACTGAAATCATTCCTTTGACAGGCACCTCAGCGATCTAGGGCCATAGCCTGTGCTTTCCCATCCTGAACCTCTTCAGGGTGCACCGCTGGGGGTGGCTGCAGGGGCTGAGGGCTTGGCAGTGGGCAGCCCGTTGGTCTCCATCCTGAGTCCCCTCAGGGCTCACCGTCCAGAGTGGCTGCAGTGGCGTGATGTCTGCAACATCCTTTGCTTACTGATACGGCAGGCAACATTTTTTTTTTTTCATTGATACCTTCAAAGAGAAGAGCTAGGTCTTGTGGATGTGTCTTTCCCTGTGAAAACACATTCTTCCCCAAGTTTCTTAGCAATGGCATGTGATTCCTCAGTTTATTACTGTTTAATGCATCTAAGGTCTTTTGAAAAACTTAGTTGTTGTCATATTACTGTAACTTATGTCAGAGCAAATTTTGATGGTTTGGGAGTTTATTTTGTTAGCCTTTGGTTTTATTTTGTAAACTTTCTGGTATTGTAACGTAGTACTTTTTAGATTGCTCTCAAGATAGCAGGTAATGCATTTTTTATCATTTTCTACTTAAGACCAAATAAGGTTGGTGAAATAAAGTGATCCCAATAAGCACTATACCATGTCTTTCAAAACACTAATCCTTTTAAATCAAGAGGATTTGAAAATTCCCCAAATAACATGCCACCATAATTTAATTCAAAATGATTTTACAAAATGCCATTACCTCCCATAAATTCTAATTTGTTTGAGCTCTTTTTAACACGAATAATGGGAGTTTTAAATTGTGACTGTATGACACTCCAAAAGTTTTTTCATTCGTTTGTTTGTTGTTCCAGCCATTTAACAAACATTTTATGATAAGCCAGGGTATGTGCCAAGGACCATTCATATAATATGGTTGAACTTTATGTCTGAAATTAATGTCATCTGTATCAAGATACAAGTTCACAACAGGCTAGTGATAGGGTCCCAGGTATGGTTCCTAACTTCTTCTCCAGGCCATGGGTGTGTCCAGAAAGCACAATGGGCTGCCTCTGTTGTTAAGACTAAGGGGTTCATAACACACAGATTCATCACCCCCTTTTTCCTTGTGATATGACTTTTGGGTTCAAGATTTTGGGTAGGGACTTCCCTGGCGGTCCAGTGGTTGGAACTTTGCCTTCCAGTGCAGGGGGTGTGGGTTCAATCCCTGGTCAGGGAGCTAAGATCCCACAGGCCTCACGACCAAAAAACTAAAACATAGAACAGAAGCAGTATAGTAACAAATTCAATAAAGACTTTAAAAACAAAAAATGGTCCACATCAAAAAAAATCTTAAAAAAAAAAAAAAAAAGATTTTGGGTAAATAAAAGACAGTGCTCCGCACAAGAACACAGTGATGAATCATGTTTAGATGACAGGAAAAGTGGTTTCCATTCATTAGATAGTTGATTGAGTAAAACCAACTTGCAGTTGAAATATGCTTTAATAAGTTTTCTAGAACATAAAATTACCCAAACTCTACGTGCATTATATGCAAAGTTTTCACAGAAAGTGGTTTTGGAGCATGAACTAAACACAAGATAAATTCTCTCCCTTGTTCATCTCTGGTTATATTATTAGGTCGCCGCTACCTTGCCCAGAACACAAAGGTGCTGCGGATGCTGGAAGAGAGGCTGAAGGAGGAAGACAAGGACGTCATCACTCGGGAGAACGTTCTCGGGGCCTTGCAGAAGTTCAGCCTCAGGTGCTGACCGTGCAGTAGGTCATGGTGGCGCCTGTGAAATCAACTTGGGGGTTTCTTAGCCACTGTTTTGTGCTTATTTGGTCCCAGTGACAATCCAAGATGCAGGTGATATTTTTCAGTGAATGCTTAGAAGAGGTTGGGTGACTTTCTGAAGAAGAGCTGGAAAGCGTACCTCGGATCCCCTAAACCATCCTGCTCCTACACTTTAAAGCACTGGTCTGTTCTCCTAATGACCATTATCTCGTGCTGACCAGGTGCTAGATGCTAGATTGTGTCTCAGGCCACGTGCAAGGTTTGGAGATAAGCACATGAATGCACCCCGAGAGAGCCTCCACCTGCAAGAGCCCACAGTTCACTGTGGGGGAGGCACGTGTAGATGCGCGGTCACAGTCGGGGGGGAAGGTCGCTCTGTGGAAGTCAGGGGTGGAGCCTCCCGGTTCCTGGTCACCCATCTCGGCCGCCTGCGCTGTCGTCTCAGCCTGGACCTGGTCGTGACTTGGGAGTGCTCCACATTCGAGATTTAAAACTCAGACACCTCTTCTTGAAGCAGATCTGACGTCCTCCCAGAGCCTTTTTTTTTTCTAAATTGGCAGCATTATTAAGGTGTATTTTACATACCACAAAATTTACCCGTTTTAAGTGTACAATTCAATGATTTTTGGTAAATTCACCAAAAGTTGTACAACCATCACCACAGTCTAATTTTAGAACACTTCCATCACCACAGAAAGAAACTTCATGCCTACCTGTAGCCACTTTTCATGCTTATCCCTTCGCCCCAGGTAACCACCACTCTGGTTTCTGTAGATTTACCTGTACTGGTGTGGTCTTTTGTGACTGGCTTCTTTCACTTGTTTTTGAGGTTCATACAAGTAGCAGGTACCAGTACTTTGTTCCTTTGTGTTGCCGAATAACATTCCATTACGTGGACAGACCACATTTTGTGCATTCATTCATCAGTTGATGATATCTTGGTTGTTTCCACTTTTTGGCTATTACGCATAATGCTGCTATGAGTATTTGCATACACGTCTTTGTGTAGACCCATGTTTTCTTTTCTCCTGGGTAGGTATCTAGGAGTGGAATTGCTGGGTCATATGCTAATTCTTCCAGAATCCATGTTCCCTGATGACCACCTGACTTTTTCGTTGACTACTAAGAATTTTAGTACCTTGAGTCCCTAACTTTTTCTCTCAGTCCCTAACTTTTTCTTCCCACCAGATGTGGTTAACATCTGACTGACTCTCACTAATAAACTAAAACCTGAAAAGGGACATATTCTAAGTGTGTATATGTTTTGTGGGAGGAAAGCTGTAGGTATGTAGTTCCTACTATTTGCCATGTCCCTGCTGATGAAAATTGCTCGTTCTACCTACATGAATTGAAAGAACTATAAATGATCTCCAGAGTTATTACTTCCTCAGATCATAGGAACATGTTTCTGTTTGTTTATAAAGATGATTTAGCTTGATGTTGACTGTATTTGAAAAACTTTTAGAAATTTAATAACTTTAGTTATGATAGTGCTTAGTCCCGTCAATTCTTAAGGTTGACATGATAACATCCACTGTAACACATTATGATGAGGCATTGAATTTTGTAAGATTTTACACCTGGACCTTGGGTAGAAAATAATTCCATATAAATTGTATTACCCAGGTTACTAAACTAGCCTTACTCTATAGAGATCTGAATCAAAATGGTATTGAGCTGGTTTTATATGAGCTGGTCTTCTTTTTTGTGTTTCTTTACTTTTACATAGCTCAGAGTGCCTAAACTACATTATATAGACTAGACTTCAGGTAAAAATCTGTTTGTCAGTGAACCATTTCTATGACTCTGTTTCCTGGGTTAAGTAGACCAAAAGCTATCAATAAATATTTATTAAGTATCTGAAGTACTACGCTGCTAATTCTAAATATTGAAAAGGAAACTTTCAGAGTAGGAAGTCTCCTTACTGCCTTATTTTTCTTTAAACCTTTAATAACATCCCTGAAAGGTAAAGAATTTATTGTTGTAGTTTCCGTTGTACAGGTCTAACAGTAAGATATTCGCCAGGGTCCGTGACTTCCGTGCAGTTTCTTTTCTGATAGGCATTCACACTACTATGTACTGTCACATGAAAGGTTTCCTGCTGACTCCCTGCAGGCTGTTTCATCCTAGGCGCCCACTGCAGACAGCGATGATTCAAGATGGCCTCATCTTCTGGCTGATTGACGTCTTGGAGGAGCCTGACTGCCTGTCAGACTACACGCTCGAGTACTCGGTGGCCCTGCTCATGAACCTCTGCCTCCGGAGCACAGGTCTCACTGTTGCCGTCCCCCTGCCCCCAGGCTCTGGAGTACCCACGAGCCTGATGTGATCTGCCTTCCGTTTCCCTCCCAGAAAACTCAAAACAGAAAAAGAGTGTGAAGCATGTCCAGCTAGGTATAAAGCTATTGAATCCCTAAAGCCAAAATACCACTCTGGCCTTGGAAAGAATAATTTATACGTATATGTATGTGTGTGTGTATATATATATATATATATATATATACTGCATATATATGCAGTACCCATTAAGAGGAGATTGAATTACATTACGTTTTTCTTCATTTTCATTGCATTATTCAAAGGTAGGAAGTGAAGAATTATGATCTGTTTTACCTGAAGACAGAGAAGTATGTTCCCAAGATTCCACAGGATTAAGCTGATGACAGAGCAGTGACATTAAACCAGGCTTCCTGCTCTTAATCACAGTCGCCTTCCCCACTCCACCTCGTACAGACAGCGATTCCCATGTGACATCTTAGGTCATTTATGTCTTGATCAACAAAGGGAGTGATTTTAGCTTTCCTGCAGGTTCCATCCCACTTAAATGATCTGTTCCCTGGGATGGAAGAAGCTTCCTTGGAGAGGTGCCACGTCCGGCCCACGGCTGACCTCTGTCTGAGAAGGTGTTGAGAAGGTGTTGGGAGGTTACCTGGATAAATAGCTCAGGGTATTTGTTAGAAGCTCCTTCACCCTCAGACGCCTTGGAATCTGAACCACCTAACTGTGTGTTGTTGACTGACTAAATGACTAATCTTCTCTTTTAAAAACATAGCGTATGCAAATTTCCTAGCTTTAAAACATTTATCAGATTATAATCGGCTTTTCTTTATTATCATCAGTTTATTTGCAATGATTGTCATGATGATGTTTGGAATTCCTGAAATAGCTGGAGGATTTGTAAGTGATGGCCTGTGCACTTGGGAGGAGAGCATGGCCCTTTGACTCATCGTGCTTTCAGTGTATTGAACAGCTCTGACCTCCTGAATAGTAAGAACCGCCGCCACTTACTGAGCACTGGGAGTGTGCCGCCCTATACTGAGCTGCCGGGACTTCCCTGGCGGTCCAGTGTTTAAGACTCCGCGCTTCCAATGCAGGGGGCGCAGGTTTGATCCCTGGTCGGGGAACTAAGGTCCCACGTGCCGTGGCGCTCGGCCAAAAGAAGACAAAAAACTGATGCTGTCTTTCTGTCTCATGGTCCTGTCTCCTTTTCTCTATTGCTTTGGGAAACTTTAGTGTTCACATCCTGAGATACACTGAGCTACTTAATTCTACATCGCCCTTTGAGGTGGACATTATAATCCCCAAGGGACCCCAGAGGAAGAAATTGGGCCCCAAGTCGATGAAGTGACTCACCCAAGGTCACACAGCTCACAGGCAGAGGAGCCAAGGTTCATATTCAAGTCTGCCTGACCTGAAACTGTGCCTCTGAGTTTAGACATGTCCTGTTTTGTTTCTCTCTTTTTCTCCTAAAGGGAAGAACATGTGTGCCAAGGTGGCGGGCCTCGTGCTGAAAGTTCTTTCGGATCTGCTCGGCCATGAAAACCGCGAGGTACCCAGTCAGCGCCGTAAACCCCGGGCTTGGGGGAGGGTGGCCGGGGGTACTTGCTGCACTTGCCCTCTTCCAAGTATTTGTATAAGCTATGTCAGAGCTTTCATCATTTTTAAATTCTGGAACCCAGAGCAGGAGGCTGTTCCCTGGCTTCCCGTTTGTGAGCACAACTGCCGTTCGCTGGCCTGTACTGCTCCCTCCCGGGGGTTATTTTTTCCTCCTGGTCATCTCCCCCTGCTTCACTCCTCCCCCCATGTTGACACTCCTCTGTTGGCTTTAATATATGTCCATGGACACGTATGTAACATGAAAATATATTTAATATTATGGGTGTGCTCAATTTGTATAAATAACATTGCCCTCTAGATCGCATCCTTTTCTTCCATTTTCACTGTCTCTTTAGGACCTTGCTCTGTTGCCTTCTGTACGCCTAGGTCCTTAACTCTCACTGCTGTACAGCAGCCCCTTGTTGGCAGCCCTGCCCTTTCACTTATCCAGTCCCCCAGGGGTGCCCTGTTTGCTTGCCTTCACCTCTCTGTGCCACAGCCATCCTCGGTGGACGTGGCTGCACTTCCCCCTCAAGGGCCCGAGCCGGAGCTTCCCTGGGGCGTAGACACTCGTCACTGCTGGCTCACCCCATATGTCAGTCTTGGGTCAGAGTCCTGCAGAACTGTCCGCGGGATGGCCGTCCTGGCTTCTGCTCTCATCCGTGTGGTGTTCTAGCCAATGGGAGGCAAGCCCTTTTTAAATAAAATAGAGATCTGGATCAGCTAACACACGCTATGATTATTCTCTCCCCCGCTTTCTACAAATGCCTTTGTGGAAACCATGACATCACTTTGCACCTGAAGCCAAAACCTCCACAAAGATCTGCCCTCTTTAGCCGGCTCTTGATACACGTTAAGAGTCAAACAGAGAAAAAGCCAACAGGAAAAAAAGGACAAAGTGTATAGTCAAACAGAGAAAAAGCCAACAGGAAAAAAAGGACAAAGTGTATAAATGGACAGTTTACAGAACAGTAAATCTTGATGGTCTGTAAATATGAAAAGATCTTCAATTTTGCTAGTAGTCAGGGAAATGAAAATAAACACAACTATAGGATGTCTTCTCTTACCCATTAGATTAGCAGAAATGAAAAGTGGTAATAAATCCGGTTCTGGAAAAGGGTGGTGGGAAATGAGACCTCCCCCATTGCTGCGGAGGGTGTACGTAGCATGCAGTCCACTCGAAAGGGAAAGCCCATTTATCAAGCAGCTGCAATGTACCATGTCCTGTCTGGCTTGATGTTAGGGTTACTTATGTGCGTAAAACATGGGTCCTGTCCCTGAAGAGCTCATGGAGAGACATAAGTATAAGTTTAAAAATATACCAAATCCTGGGAGTTTGCTGGTGGCCTAGGGGTTAGGATTCTGGGCTTTCACTGCCATGGCCCAGGTTTAATCCCTGGTCAGGGAACTGAGATCCTGCAAGCCGCGCAGTGCAGCAGATAAATAGATAAATACTGAATCCAGCGCAGAAGCAGAGGGAGGTATGTACAGGGAGCAGAGCAGCCTGTCTGGGGGCTTAGGAAAGGCTTCCTCTGAGGTATGTCTGAGCTGAGTTTTATTTTTTAATTATTTATGTATTTATTTATTTATTTTTGGCCACACTGTGCGGCGTGTGGGATCTTAGTTCCCTGACCAGGGATTGAACCCGCACCCCTTGCATTGGAAGCGTGGAGTCTTAACCGCTGGACTGCCAGGGAAGCCCCTGAGCTGAGTTTTAAAGGATGAACCATAGGTTTCCAGATAGACATATATGGGAAGAGCATTCCCAGCAAGATGAGCTGTTAGAACCAGGCCAGGGCATGTCACAGTGTGCCGTCGGGTGGGTGGGTGGGGGCAGGGGGCAGTCCCTTAAGTGGAATCTGTGTAGTGTGAATTCCAAGTGGCCGGAAGGAAGGAGCAGAGGAAGACGATACAGAGGCCAAACGTTGAAGGGCCCTGTGTCCTACAATAAGGAGTTAGGACTTTCCAGGTAGTTTCTACAGAAGGTTCCCGAGGTCGGGGGAGGGATGGTTTGGCCCATGCTGTAGAATCTTGGCAATGGTATGATGGTTGGGTTAAAGGGTGAACATAGAAGGCAGAGAGACCCTTTTGGAGGTCTCATGTAGCCTAGGTCATGGACGATGATGTCCGAACAAGGACTGTAGCGGCACCTATGGAAAAGATGGGTTCCCACTAAAGATGGCTTGGAGACCCAACATTGGAGGGTAAGAAGAGAGAGGAATCAGTGACGCCTCCAAAGGTTCTAGCCTGAGTCATCAGGATGACATTAATTCAGCAATGACATGTAACGGGAGTAAACTTTGGGAGAGAATGATGCCCTTGGTTTTGAACTCTTAGTTTTAGCTGTTGCCCTGGGCCGTGCCAGTGGAGATGTCTGTCATTTGGAGACCTGCATCCTGGAGCTCAGGGAGCTGTGAAGGTGGCAGTGCTCGCCAGCCAGGCTGTTCTCAAGGGTAGTGTGTGATGTTTGAGTTGTATGGTATTTGAGAACCTGAAAATGACTGTTTTTTCTCCCCTTAAAGATACAGCCGTATGTGAATGGAGCTCTGTACAGCATCCTTTCTATTCCATCCATTCGTGAAGAAGCAAGAGCAATGGTAAGAAAACGTGCTGTGGATTGGTCAGCTTCTGTCAGGGCCACGTTCAGAGGCTATTAGAATAAGGGGTCCCTGATGGGGCCCCAGGGAAGGGCTTCAGATAGCTTCTGAACTCCCTGAAAGTGTATCCCAAATACATATTTGCAGTTTTCTGGGGAGAGAGTTTGTGGTTTTTATCAGATTCTCAAGGGATCCCAGCCGACAGGATTAAGAACCACAGCATCGGAAGTTGCTAGAAGGTTTATTTTTTGGAAAGTTGTAGACATTTTTAAAAATTTAAGTGACTCATTTTAACTGAGGGCTTTGGGAATGCTTGTGGATTTAATAGTAGGAGAAACTTAGCAAGAAAATGATGAAACGGAGAAAATCATCACCCAAATTCACCTCCAGGCTTCCTGGAGGAATTGTAGCCGTGAGACCTGGGGCAATCAAAGCACTCCTCTAATCTGCAGGCATTCTGATAGCAACCAGGTGGAACAGATAAAACTGATAAAACTGTCTGGTTGGAAAAGAGTTAACTGAATATTTAATGTGTTTACTTTAGTGTTTATATTGGAAGCATGAAACAAACCTCAGGTGATTAGCATCTTTTGAGATGACAAACGTTTCTAGATCTAATCAAAACCATTGGAGTTTTGTCCTTTTTCCTTACGACATGTGAAACCGTGTGTGCGTATTAAATGCTTAGAATGAAGGGATTAAATATATATCCATCATCAAACAACAGGCTAAATTCAGTTTGAGACCAATGAAGCATGTTCTTCCACTTGGCTTTGCTTACTTAGAATAATTACTAAATCTTCTAATGGGTCATCTACAGTTACATCAGCAGTTATGCCAGAGACAAAAACTTATTTAAGATCCATTCTGTGTGGTCACGGTAAACAATGAAACTTAATTGCCTACTGCTTTTTTTTTTTTTTTTTTGCCGTACGCGGGCCTCTCACTGTTGTGGCCTCTCCCATTGCTGACCACAGGCTCCGGATGCGCAGGCTCAGCGGCCATGGCTCATGGGCCCAGCCGCTCCGTGGCGTGTGGGATGTGGGATCTTCGCGGACCAGGGTACGAATCCGTGTCCCCTGCATCGGCAGGCGGACTCTCAACCACTGCGCCACCAGGGAAGCCCTGCCTACTGCTTCTAAAGAGAAAAAGAAATCTGCTTTTTCAATACAGAATAGGGGAAGATAAACTTGATTAAATTCTGCATTATGGTCATTCAGGTCAAAGAGAGGAATTGTCAACCAAGGCAGAGAACAAGGAAGAAAACATGTAGGTTGAAGAAAAAGAAAGAACAGAGGTGATGTGGAGTCCAGAAGCATGAATGGCAGACATCCAGGGCACAGGGGTGGAGAAGGCGGACTTAAGGGCAGGAAGGGGACAGGCCCCAAGTGGCGAAAAGAGACTCACTGTTGTCGGACACGAGGGGGGTGGCCCTTAGAGATCATCCAGGCCAGAGAGAAAAGAGATGAAAGAATGGGACAGCCTCAGAGCCCTGTGCAGCAGTATCCTGAGGTCTCACATGCCTGTCATTGGAGCCCCAGAAGGAGAGGGGAGAGAGGGAATGGGCAGAAAAGGGTTGAATCAATAATGATGGAAAACATAAACATCATAATAAGGCATCTAGGAAATCCCCAAAGGTTTGGAAATTAAGCAGCACAATTGAATTCGCTTTCTATTGCTGCATAAAAAATTACCCCAAAGTTTAATGGCTTATAAAAAATGACTGCCTCAAAAAAAAAAAAATGACTGCCTCACAGTTTCTATAGGACAGACGTTGGGGAGCAGATTAGCTGCGTGGTGCTGGCCAAGAGTCTCTCCTGGGATTTTAGTGAAGACTTCAGCCGGGGAGCCGAGGGCACAAGGATCCGCTTCCAAGCTCGCTCTCGTGCTGGCTGTTGTCTGGGGACCTCGTTTCCTTGCCAGGGGACTGCTGCATAGGGCTTCTCTCCACATGGCAGCTGGCTTCTCCCCGAGGGATCCTAGAGAGTCAGAGAGTGAGCAAGACAGCAGCCACAGTCTCCTCTATGACCCAATCTGAGAAGTGGTCACGGGACCGGCTCGGCTGCAGTGTGGGAGGGACGGCCCGGGAGCATGCGGTCAGGAGTGGGGTTCGTCCATGGAGCCTGGCTGCCACTCGCTTCTAAGTTGCCTCTGGATCAAAGAAGTCGCAAGGGAAATTAGGGCTTTTAATCTTTTGACATATATCACAAATGTTTCCCCAATTTTTCATTGGTGTTTTACTTATGGGGCTTTGGTTATATGACAGCTTTAATTATAGTTAAATCCATTAATATCTTCCTTTATAGTTTCTGACATAAGTTTCTAGACAGCCTCTGAATTACCGACTTTGAAAAGAACACGTAGACCACTTAGATAGAGGTGTAAGTAGCATACGCCTCCCTCTGGCATTTTAACAGGGATCAAAGTCATAAGCAAATGGAGGGAGCTTCTGGACACTTCACCTAAGTAGTTACCATTTATCTGTAAGAGACGCCTCTAAAGGAGGATGTGGCTTCACCAGAGTCTTTCTAAAACCCTGAGATTTCCTCTCATTTCACTCTTATCCTTGAAGAGGTGTTTAGATTGATGGAGGGTATTACATCCTTTTCCTTTGTTATATAACAGTAATAAAGGAAACCAGACAGTGAGGAGAACGTTATCCATAATCTCACCGCCCTAACATCTGCTCACACGCAAAGCCAGGGAGGAGGTGACGGAACTGACGTTCAGACCGTGCCGGGTGTGTGTCAGCACAGTCCTTTTGGAAGGAAGTTCAGCAGTGTATGTGATAAATTATGGAAACCTACATATTTTGGATTCATTCGTTTTCCTCTGGTCACTGATGCAGAGAAGAGCTCTGGGCATGACAGGGCTCAGTTCAATATCTTTATAATAGTGAAAAACCAGAACATAAATGTCTGGTAATAGAGGAATTGCTAATGAAATTGTGGTTCTTTTGCTCACAGTACTAGTAGCTATTGAAGATGATAATTAAGAAAAGCAGTATGAGACAGTATGGGAACTTCATTGTGTAATGAGGGATAAAAGCAGAATATGCCATTATAATAACTCTGTGTTTGCAACTGTGTAAAACATTTGTGTGCTTGTGGAAAATGAGAGAGAATACATAAAAATTAGATTAGTACCAAATGCCACTATGGTGGTCTTAAAGTAATACCAAGAATAAAAAAAAAAAAAAGGAGAAAAAGATACATGCGTGCCCTGAGGCCCATTTGAACTTTAAGAGACCACCAAGGTCTGGGGCCGGAGAGCAGATGCGATCAAGAGGGCCACCCTCATGCTACCCCAAGGCCTCCTGCACCCAGGGCTGGAGTAATTGTCGGCCAGGAGCTCTTCCCTGGGATCGAAACCCCAGCCAAACATTGCGCCCTGGGCTGGAGCAGACCAGATGCTCTGTCAAGGCTCTCGGAGTCTCTGGGAGAACCAGGGAACTGGGCTCAGAAGCCACAGAGCCAGGAGAAATGCCCACACACTCCACGGGGCTGCTCCAGTGATATCCCCACTGTGCCTTGCACCAATGCCCTGGGCCCAGGCTCACACCGCAATGCCAGAAACTCTGCTCTGCTGTCCCTGAAGGGCGGGATGCCGCCTGCCCAACCGTCACAAAGATGTGTGTTCCCCGTATGCCTGATTCTTCACATTGCCCAGTTCTGAATCAGTCTCACGTGGGTGCATTTGATTGGCAGGACCTAGGTCATCTGCCTGCACCCTGGCTGAAGGGAGCCTGGGAATGCTAGCATGCTGCCTGCGGCCTTGGGAAATGAACACGTTGTAGAGAAACTCTTTTAAAAGTGTTCATCAGCTACAAATGTAACGGTTGTCCGTTACAGTTGGTGAGCCTGTCTGCTGTATTCCATGGCATCCCATCATGTGCGGGCCTTTCAAAATTAATGTGGAGGGCTTCCCTGGTGGCGCAGTGGTTAAGAATCCACCTGCCAATTCAGGGGGACACGGGTTCGAGCCCTGGTCCAGGAAGATCCCACGTGCCGCGGAGCAACTAGGGCCGTGTGCCACAACTACTGAGCCTGCGCTCTAGAGCCCGTGCTCTGTAACAAGAGAAGCCTCCACAGTGAGAAGCCCGTGCACTGCAACGAAGAGTAGCCCCCCGCTCAGCGCAACTAAAGAAAGACTGCACGCAGTAACAAAGACCCAACGCAGCCAGAAATAAATAAATAAATAAATTTATTGAAAAGAAAATTAGTGTGGAAATCTTACTGAGAGGATAAATTGATATGGCATTTTCAGAAAGCAATTTGACAACATGTATAACAGTCCTCAAAAATATTCATTCTTTGCCCAGTAATTCCACTTCTGAAGCTCCATACAAAAACATGAACAAAGATTCATGTATGAAAATAGTCATCACAGCATTACTGATCATAGCGGAAAACAGGAGACACCTAAAGGTTCTCCAAGGTTCTGTCCGAACCCTCTTCTCTTCTCACTCTGGGGCCACCGGGAACCTTGTTGGCTCCCTTGCTTCAGCTGCCAGCTCTCTCTTCTGAGCCAGAAACCCCTACCAGACACAGCAAGCACAGTCTCAACCATTTATTAAGCATCTCCTATGTGCCAGTCGTCAGACTAGATGCTTTTTCTTTCTTCTTTTTTAGGTATAATTATGAACAGTGAAATGCACAAGCCTCACATATACAGTTTAACGCATTTTGACAAATATACATATTTACATAACCAACACCCAGTTATATCCTTTAAAGATCTCGTGTCCACTTGAGTTGCCATCCTTATTTTATAGTTGAGGAAAAAGGCTGGGAAGAGTTCAATAATTGACCAAGGTCACGTAGCTAGTTTATGGGGAAACGAGAACTACAATCCAGATTTTACCTTTCTAGAAGGTAATGCTCTGCTTTAGGTGATGGGAACTCACCATGTTCAAACGTGCACTGGGCGCTTCTGCTTTGATTCAGTTAGAGCTGTTGATTCCAAGCTGCCCTACCTAAACAGGAGCTCACTGGCTCCGGTAACTGAAAAGTCCAGGCAGAAGCTTCCGGCGCAAGCCTCAGGCACAGCTCGATCAGGATTCACATGTCACTTGATCTGTTTCTCTACCAGCACCTCTGTACTCTGCTCCCTCTGCTTTGGGTTCAATATCAGATACACTTTCCCCTCGTGGGGGTAAGAAGGCCTCATCAGCTCCAACCATACATTCAAGTCCCACAGAAAAGAAGAAGGAGGAGAAATAGACATTTATGGTCAAGTCAGCATCTTACCTCTACATGTCCCTGGAATTCTGTTAGTCAGAATTGAAAACGCTGATGTCAGTGTTTTGTAGTAAATAATACACACTGTAATGACTTTATAATTATTTTGATGGAAAAAGAACGATGGCTGTTTAAAAAGAGGTTCTATTTGTTCTATGACTTCTCTGAACATGTGGTTTTACTTTTCAAAGACCATTTTTGGCCCTAAAATCCAGTAGGCAGTGTATAACTACAGGGAAAACATGGGAGCGAAACCACCTCCCCAAACAACATACTGCCAAAGCTCAAAGGAGGACTTACACAGTAAAATTTTACGATAGCTTTTTTAAAAATAAATGTGTTATGATTAGGTCAGATAGTCAACCAAGAATAAAGTAATTTCCTTGTGAATTGTAAAAACAACAAAAAGAATGTTTAGAACTGAGCAGAGGATTTTTATTGTGCGTATATCCCTTCCTCCTGAAAAAAAAGTTTTTTGGTTTTTGGTTCTTTTTGTTTGTTTAAATTAATTAATTTATTTACTTTTGGCTGCACTGGGTCTTCGTTGGGTTGTGCGGGCTCCTCATTGCAGTGGCTTCTCTTGTTGTGGAGCACGGGCTCTAGGCTCGAGGGCTTTAGTAGTTGTGGCTCTCAGGCTCTAGAGCGCAGGCTCAGTGGTTGTAGCACACAGGCTTAGTTGCTCCCTGGCATGTAGGATCTTCCCGGACCAGGGCTCGAACCCGTGTCCCCTGCATTGGCAGGCGGATTCTTAACCACTGCACCACCTGGGAAGCCCTGGTGTTTTTTTTTGATTAGGTGAAACTACTCCATTGAAAAGTAGTTTCCCCCCAAAACTGAAATGTTAACTCTTACTCTCTCCGATGCTTCTAGGGAATGGAAGACATCCTTTGCTGCTTCATCAAAGAAGGCAACGCTGAAATGATCCGCCAGATTGAATTTATCATCAAGCAGCTTCGTTCAGGTCTGTTTAAGGCAAGAATCTATTATGTATCCTTTGAATCTTTCACATATGCTAGAAAGACATGTGGGCTTTCTTAGAGGAGCTTGTCATGTCTTAGAATTCATTCAAGAGGCCTTAAGGGAGGTGGGGAGATCCAAGTGAACCCACAAATGGAAGTTCAGCCAGGTAGCCAGGGCCACTTTGTCCCGTGATCGATAGTCTCTCATCACACTTTTGGCTTATAGTCAACAAAAAGAGCTCAAAAGCAGTTGCAGAACCCTTCTCTAACTGGAAGTTCTCTTTATGTGGGCCTCCCCCTCCTAATTATTTCCCCCAGACCACTAGGGCGGCCGTCCCAGGGTCCGAGGGTCAGATAATGAAAACAGATGCCAATCTTTCCGGCACCACCGTGGAAAAGGCCCTCGTCCTCCCACGTTCATTCGCTCCGGAAGAATTCATGTTGCCAACCAGCAACGTGGGAGGGTGTGATCCCCTTCCTTCCATTACTGGGACCACCCACATCCCATAATAAGCAGGAAAGGAAGGTAAAGGAAGCCTTGGATGGGACCGGGTGGTGGGGATGCTCTTAGCTCTTTCTGTGGCCCCCTGATGCCTTGATCCTGACTTGTACACAAGCCAGGGGCACCTGGCACTGCCAGCATCCAGGGTCAAGCTTGTCACTTACGTCTTTCTGCACGCCCTTGTCCACATCACTGAAAGTCCAAGTGCACAGATTCTGTTGCTCACGCGAACGCAGGTAAAAAATGAATCTCCTGATCTCTAATCCCAAGGCAGCAGCTTGACCAAGGCCGAGCAAAAGGGAAATGCGTGAAGCCCTTCACTGGAAGAAGCCCACAGGTGGCTCTCCCAGCTCCTGGTTCACAGCTAGGGCTGCACAGGGCAGTCACCTGGGGAGATTTGAAAACCCCCCAAGGTAGCACCCCATGCCAATTAAATCAGAATCTCTGGAGGAGCCCCAGGTACGAATAGTGTTTAAAACTCCCAGGTGATTCCAGTGTGCAGCCCTGCCTCGGAGGGACACAGAAATGGAGAGGCAGAAGGAGGGGGTTAGAGGGCTCCCCATCAACAGGAGGCGGCCAGGAGAGCAGCCGGTGAGGTTAAACCTTGGCTGCCTTCAGGCTGGGGGCCCATTTCCACTTGAATGTCCTCCCCTTTGGTTTTTATGGAGCAAATATAATTCATCCCGGATTCAGGTGGGGAAGGAACAGATTTGTATTTTCTGCAGCTACTGCATTTCTGACTTTGCACTTCCATTCTGCTAGGCGGGCATATTGAAAAAAATAATAAAAGGAAATAAAACCTTACCTTAGTCCTGGCCGAGGTTACTCCCTAACCTTCTCTATGTAGGCCACAGTTTGGGAAGGCAGGGGAATGCTGGGAAAAGTTGTTGCCTATCTGCTCTGAGGTCGCTAGCTATGCCGAGACCTCCCTCCCAGGCCAGGAGTCCTCTGCAGCGTCAGGGTCAGGTTTGGGTTGGGAACCTTCAAGGCTGACTCTGTTTCAGTCGGTCTGTCAAGACACACTCACCTCTATTTCCTTGTCAGTCTTCCCTCCTCCCAGGCAGCCAGAAAGCAGTGTGTCTTGTCTCTCTGGCCAAGAAAACATCTCTTCCTCTTACATAAAGCTGGCCCTTGGACCGGCACGCTAACGAATGTGAGGACGAGGGGTCAGTCTACGTTTCCGTAAGGGATGTGCTTTAGCAAGAAGTTGTCCTGCGCAGAGCCAAGGCCTTACAACCTTGTGTGTTCAGGACAGACGTGGGGTCTACCTGCTCAGCTCCGGAAGGTCCAGTTTCAATGGAGTGCCTACAGTGGTTCTTTTTCATTTCAAGCACAGAAGCTGTTCTGTATCCGTAGGACAGTGGCAGGACTCCAGAGACGATTACCCAGGAGTCTGCTACTTTGAAGCAAAATTAGAAAGTCATTGAATATTTGGGTGGAGGACCAGATACATACACATAAATACCTTAGTATACCTGTCAACAGCTATCAAGGCAAAATGAATCTACAAGCATCATGCTTAAACCTAGAGGAGGGAGAGCGGGAGAGTTTCCATCCAGTCCAGTCTTCCTCCTCAAGGGGGAGTTGATAGCCGAGTGGGAGTTATGAGACATTTACTAGTTTAAGATAGGTGAATCTTAATCTAGTAAATCTAGTTTTAGATTTAACAATCTTTTTCTTAAAGTATCGACTTTCTTGTTTTATTTTAGTGAACATGAAAACATGTACATGGGTTATCTTAATTCAAGTCCATCTCAATCCTCTAGCACTCTTTTTCTAGTGGAGTTTTAAGGTCCTCAAGGACAAAAATTCCCATGTATTTTAGAACTTTAACCCCACAGGAGGGGAAGGACTGCTCTGGCGAAGCCTAAGGGGAACTCCCGGCCTGGTGACGTGACAAGTGGAAGTGAATGGCCAGCAGCAGCAGGGAGTTTTGTCCGTGACTCCAGCGCTCAGCAAGGGGGACCGGCAGATACCAGCTGGTCGCCAAAGAGAGGACAGGGCGACCTGACTGGTTACTGGGCAGAGCAAGGCGGAGCTGGCTTTCCCGGAGGGCCCTCAGGAAAGAAGGGATGCTGGTAACTCAAGAGCCCTGTTGTTGGGCCCACAGCCCAGGGAGCAGTGTGGGAAGCAGGGCTCGTGTCCCCGTCCTCCCGGAGAGGAGGAGCTGAGGCTCGTAAGGGACTTGAGTTCACAGGACTGCACATTGTTCCGAAAGTAGGTTGAGTCTGAGCCCACAGGCTCAGGGGAGGGGGCAGTGTGGCTGGACTAGCCTGTGGCCTCATGAAATAGCTGAGATTCAAAAAAAAAAAAAAAGGCCTTTCCATATTTGAAGAAGAAAGGTTTAATTTACAATTGGTAAATATAGCAACCTCCTCACTGTGAAAGCCACTTACCGAAGGTGGGAAGGAGCAGTGCTGTTCAGGGGCTGGGAGGGCATAGAAGTTGGGTAATTAAGCTTCAGCCCAGATGCAGGTGACGCAACATCCTCCAGTATGCAAAGTAGCTTCCACGACAACGGCACAGCCCACGGTAGGCCCGCGAGCCCTGTGAGTGACCTGCTGACTTCGGTCCAGCCGGGTCAGTGGAGTCCTTCCCTTCAGAATGAGGGCTGCGTCGAGGACAACGGGAGTCCTGGCGTTTCTACGGATTCCCTTCTAGGAAATGGTTTTGGGGTTTGGTTAAGTCTAGGTGCATCTGCCGCCTTCCTAAGTGTGCTGGACAGTGCCTTCAGCGCCTTTGTTTCCTTCTGTCCTCCTATTTCCTGTTTGATTTCCTTTCCTCTTCTCGCCGGCTTTCTTTACTTTCATGTCGTCTGTTCAAGCAATGAGTGATAATAAGGCAGGTGCTGAGCAGGTCAAGTGCTCTGGCCCCGGGGGCTCACAGGCTGCGTTTACCTGTCTCTGCAGCAGCTGAAGGAGTTTGTTGACCAAGGCTCCCAACTGTGGTTGCAGTTATTCATTGATTTTTTTCTTTGTAGAAGAGCTACTGGACGGTGTTCTTGAATCTGATGATGACGAAGATGAAGATGATGAAGTAAGTTACAGGCTCTTGACACCACATAGAAAACTCCGGCCAACTATTCTGAGTCTCTTCCTCGCCTTGGAAAGTTAGTCCAGAAACGGAGCTTTCAGTCCCTGCTACGTTACTTCTCACAATTGTGTGGGTCAGCTAGAGCTCAGCTGGGTGGTTTTCTGCTGGTCTCTCTTGGGGTGTCAGTGGCTCTTCTCCACGTCTGAGCTGGCATCGTGGCTGCCACAGCCCCTCTCCACGTGGCCTGTAATCACTTAGTGGTCCATCCCGGGACTGCCTTATTGGTTGGGGGCCGGTCTCCAAGGGGAAAGAAGGGAAAGCTTCCAGTCCTTGTGTGGGCTCAGCAGCCTCAGAACATCACTTACGCTGCGTTCTGCTCGGGGCATGTGCCAAGACCAGACCAGTCGGGGGTGGGGGTGGGGGTGGGGGTGGCAGTTAGACTCCACCCACACGCGGCTGCAGGGTGGGAGGACTTGCGGGTGGCGTGTCTGGAGACTGTGGCCGCACCTTGGTGGGCTCGTTGCAGCCAGCATGGAGAGGCCACACTCTGTGGCACTTGGGTTGATGGGAGGCTGAAAGATGACCGGTCTTGCGCTGAGTCTTTTGCCCTGAAGGGGGCGTGAACCTCCCCTGTCTTCCTCGTGGGTGTGAGCGTTGGGCCTGGAGGCTCCCCGGGAGAATCTCCAGGGTGGGAGTCCGGGGCTTGGTTCAGAGCTGGCAGAACCTACCACTTTACCCTGTCATTTGCATTCCTGTGGTGTGGGTTACCTCAGCTGTGAAAAATCGGCTTACCTGGTTTTTTAGAGCGTGAAGGTTCAGAACAAGGGCGTCTGAGTGAGTCCTGTGAGGTGGTGTAGAGAATGGTGACTCATGGGCTGTAGGTGGATTTTCACATGACAAGCTATTTCATTATTTTTCCTTCAGACCTAAAAAACCCATACATGGCTGTCCTCTCTTGTTCTCTGTGGTAATAAGTGATTTGCATTCCCTCTATTTTGTGGGGAGCATTTATTCCCGAAGTGAACGCTGGAAGATGAGTTGTTCTTTGGAGTTGTGGTCTGTCCATGTAAAAGGTGTGTAGAAGCCAGGTTTTTGTTCATTGATGGCATCAGTTAGGGGAGACAGTTCATTTAAGAGCCCTCCACCAACAAGGACGGCTCCACCAATGAGGACAGATCTGTGAGCTATGGTCCCTCTGCAGCCAGCCTCCTGCCTGCCATTTTCCTAATGGGCTGTAGGCGGCAGCAGCGGGCACCCCTGCTCCCTGCAGTTCTGGACTTCCAGAACTAGCCAGCACCTTTTCCAGGCCCCTTCCTTTACAAAGGTGGATCCAGAGAAGGGAGGAGGCCAGCCTAAGGTCACACACAGCTGACGGCAGTAAAATCTGGTTTACAACAGGGGTCAGCAGACTTCTTCTCTAAAGAGGAAGCTAGTAAATATTTTAGGCTTTGCAGGCCACACTGTCAGTTTCATCCACCCAGATCCACCCATTGTAACACAAGGTAGCCGTGGACAATACATGAATGGTTGAACGTGGCTGTGTTCCCATAAACCTTTTTTTTTTAATGTGTCCTGAAGTTTGAATTTCATATGATTTTTATGTGTCATTAAAAATTTTTTTCAAACATTTAAAAATGTGAAAATCCTTCTTAGTTTACTGGCCTAACGACCACAGGCCATTGTTTGCCGACCCTGGAGAGAACCCAGCTCCCTGACTCACTGGCCTTCTCAGGACCGTGAAGAGACACCACCTGTGTGTCTCGCCCTTCAGCACTCTTTTATATTATACTTTGAGTTAATATCTTTTTTTTTTTTTTTTTTTTGCTGTACACGGACCTCTCGCTGCTGTGGATTCTCCCGCCGCGGAGCACAGGCTCCGGATGCACAGGCCCAGTGGCCATGGCCCACAGGCCCAGCCGCTCCGCGGCATGCGGGATCCCCCCCGAACTGGGGCACAAACCCGTGTCCCCTGCACCGACAGGCAGACTCCTAACCACTGTGCCACCAGGGAAGCCCCGAGTTAATATCTTAATTATTTAATTCCAATAACTTTTTGTCCAAAAAAAGCTCCCCTCAAGATCTGTTTTTCCCCTCTATCTGTTATCACTGTGGGGTGGTTTTATTTTATTGCTATTAACCCCTTTGTTTTTGTACTGCAAGGGAAAATTCATTTGGTTCAGCTGTTAATGATGGGAATTCAACTTTTGGAAATTTCCCTGTGGAAGTTATAGTCGACTGTAACTACAGTTATATAGTCTATGGTAAAGAAGGAATATAGACATCTTTTAATTTTCTGGACTTTTTGCTACTCTATGCATATTTTTATTTTAAGAAGCTAGTGTTTGAAAATATTTGTTGTGATAACTAGAATTTTCAGAAGATTCTTGAAAGGGTTTAGCTGGAAAATTATAAGGAAAGGACCTGTCATTTGGGGCCAAAACTTGACTCTCTGTGATGAGCTCAGGTCGGCAGGTTCTGGGCTCTCCCTCTGTCATGGTCCCGACGCGTACTGTGGAGGACTAGCCAGGACGACCTGGGAAGGAGCCAGCAGGTCTCTGCTTTACTCAGCTTTCCCCAAGGCCAGGTGTTACTTTTTAAACTGGGGGCAGGGGTGGGGGAGGTATGGGTGTGGGGAGAAAGTGAAAGATGCTTAAACTACAGGAAACTCTCCAAAAATCAGTCGTGCAAGTCACACTGTTGTTGGAATGTGGCTGTCACATCCCAAGGTGACAACTTCGAAGGAGACAGCAAAATTATTTAAACCCAAAACGCAGATAACGAAGCCACTGTTTGCAGTTAGCTGCTTAGTGCCTCTAAAGGTAAAATGCCTCTAGGAGGGGCCGGAGGCCGGGGTAAATTATGGCTGCCTTGCCTTACACTGAGCTGAAACCTGTGCCCTTGCAACTTCGGCCACTGGTCCTGCTCCGCTGGAGACTCTCAAGGATCCCCAGATGCAAAATCTGATTTTTCCCTCTAATTTCTAAAAATGTAACGACTTGTCCTAATGTATTAACACTTATTTAGTTATGCCTGAATATATATACATACACATACCAACATAAAAAGTTAACTAGAGTTAGTTTTTTTCTGACTTGTAGACTGTCTAGGATATAACGTCAAATGGAAAAAGGAAATTGCAAAGTAACATGAGCAGTATGAGTCAATTTCAAAAAACAAACTTATAAACACACATCCTGATGAATTATATACCTGCTCATATATACATAGCGGAAAGGTGTGGAAAGTTACACCCTCTTAGTTGACACTGGAAATTCCCTGGGTGAGGTCTGGGGGATAAGGAAGTGTGGCTGAGAGGTGAAGAAAGGCCCGGATCAGCAGGGCCCAGGGCTGCAGACTCACCACGTGAGGCGAGAAGTAGGAAGGGCACGCTGGATTTAGTGGACGGAGGTTGGCTGCTGAGCATTTTTGAAGACTAATGAGGCAAAAGCCAAACTGAGCAGTTGAGGAGCAGGTGGGAAGTAAGAGAATGGAGCTAACAAGTACATACAGCTCTTCCCACAGATTTGGCTATGAGCAGGGGAGAGAGTTGGATGGTGGCTAAACGGGGCATTTTTGTTTTGTTTTCATTTGGGAGATACCTAAGCATGTTAAAATGCTGTTTGGGAAGGATCCAGTTGAGAGGGAAAGGTTGAACATTCAAAGCAGGAGGAGAGAGAGAGGATGGCATCAGAAGGACAGGTGTTTTCATTATTTTCTAAATTGCTTCTTATACTCTTCTTGGACCATTTAAAGCTCCAGAGGAAAAAAAACTATCACTAGATAAGCTTGGACAGTACCTAGGAGAGAATGGACAAATGACAACAACAATTTAAGGGTTCCAACGCATCTCACCTAGTGCTTTGAAGAAATGTGTTATTATCTAATACAGTTTATTTTTATATTAAACGTAGATAATATGTTCCCAAAGGGTCGATGGTGAATCACAAGGAGTCCTGATTCCAGTATTCTCACCACAAACGGCTCACATTTTCTTACAGTTTGAGGCGAGTTCCTTGTGTCTAGCTCATAAGTGGCTTTGTAAGTGGAGATGAAAGGCCTTTCTGTGCTATTCCAGAAGATTGATTTTAAGACAAATATTCTCCCCTCTTAACAAAATAGGTTTAAAGGCTGGGTTAGATCAGCCATGGACATTTACTTACTGGTTGCCATGAAAGTGACAGTCATGTGCTCAGCAGTTCCTTTCTCTATAGACTTCTGAAATCTAAGAGCCATTCACTTGCTTATTCAACGAATATTTGAGGACCTTAAAATAACATTATTCTAGGAAGTAATGGGGAAGGGATCCAAAAGAAATTTAAGAGTATCTATGGTTTAATATGACTCTAAGAGTTTAAAATCTAGATAGGTGAGGTAATAAAGACCCTGATAATAGCTTGTGTAGCATCACCACGTGCCAGGCACTGTTCTAGGCACCTTACACTTACTATTTACCCATTTATTCCTCACAAGAACCTGGTGATAGGTGCCGTTATCGTTCCATTTCACAGACAGGGAAACAGAGAAAATACGTCACTTGCCAAGTTCACACAGCTGATAATTAAGTGACAGAGCCAGGAATCAAACCCAGGTGGTCTGACTTGTCCACACTGTTAACCACTACATGATTTTGTCTCTTGCGAGACATATATAAAGTTAGCAAATAATAGAAAATAAATACGCGCTCAGAGGTCCGTGAATGTGATAGAAACAAGAAGTGCTGCAGAAATTCTGAGTCCTCAGAGAAGACTGGAAAGTGGCTGCTTTGACAGCACTTCGCCTCACCGAGGGTGAAAGGTGAGTGGAATGGATTGCTGAAGAGAAGGATGTGGTCAGGAAGGCAGGAAAGGCATCTTCTAGAGGAGGCAGCATGAGCTTTGTCCTTTGCTTCTCCCCGACCCACAGTGCTGCCCCCACAAAACCCGTATTAACAACCTAGTATGTGTATGTGCTTTCATACTTTTCTTACAAGGTACACAAAGAAAGTACACAAACGTATGTACCATAGTCCTGGATGTTTTTGTCAGTATTTGTTTTACAAAATGAGATAACACACAGATGCAAACACACACACCCTCAGTGTTGCCTTTTTCCCCTCTTAATATCTTCTGGAAATCTCTCTGAGTCAACCAGCAAGGCAGCTGGGATTCCTTTTAATGCTGTGCATGTGCGGTTTTCCCGATCTTTGCTACTTCAGACAGTGCTGCAGTAAACATCTTTGCAAATATATCCTTATTTAGTGGTGCTTTTATTTACGTGGGCTTCTGTTGCTGCGTTGAAGTGTATGTGTGTTTTAATGGTAATGCATTTTTCTAGATTGCTTTTTAGAAAGGCTGTAACAGTTCAGATTTCACTAGCAGAGCAGGAGAGGAGCCTTTCCCTCCATCTCCACCAGCGATAGGTGTCATTACTCTTTTTATTTTTGCCAATCTAATGGTGGTAAAGTGGATCTCATTGTCATTTTAATTTTGCATCTCCATTGAGTAGTGAGTTTGAGTGTCTTTATGTTTATTTGATTGGATATTTGGATTTGCTGTGCTGTAATTTCACATTCCTATCCTTTCTCTATTTTTAAAATTGTGTTTGTCTTTCCGTGTCGGTTCATGTGAATTCTCTATATATTATAGATATTGATCCTTTTTCACCTTAATTGCAGCTATTTTAAAGATGTATCTTTTATTTACTGACATATTTTTATAACTTCTTTTGTCATAAATCTTTAAAAAAAATTTTAAAGACAAATATCTTTGCTTTTCTTTTATACCCTTTGGGTTTTCTATCCTGATTAAGGTTTCCCTTAACCCTAAATTTTACATGTAGTCTCACCTAGATTTTCTTCTAAGATTTCATTTTTTCATTTAAAATTTGATTATTAAATATTTTATACATGTAAAAGAAATATATAATGTTTATGTAGGTTTGAAGTAACTGTCCTCAAATTTTTGGTTGTGGAACACTTTTATACTCTTAAAATTATTGAATATTGCAAAGAGCTTTTGTTTATGTGTATTTTGCCTGTCAATGTTTGCTAAATTAGAATATAAAACTGATAAAATGTACTTATTAATTTTAAAATGACAATAATAGGGGATTCCCTGGTGGTCCAGTGGTTAGGACTTGGCACTTTCAGTGCCAGAGCCCGGGTTCAATCCGTGGTCAGGGAACTAAGATCCCACAAGCCTCGAGGTGCAGCCAGAAAAATAAAAATAAAATAAAATGACAATAATAAACCCATTACATGTCAATGTAAATAAAATATTTTGTTAAAGAATTATTTTCCAAAACAAAAAAAACTATTAAGAAGAGTAGCATTGTATTTTATTTTTAGGAATCTCTTTAATATCTGGATTAGAAAAGAGTTGGGTTCTCAAATCCGCCTGTGCGTTCTACCTGTTGCAATATGTTGTTTTGATTGAAGGATATAAAGAAAATCTAGCCTCATACATTTATGTAGTTGAAATTGTTGGAGTATTTTAATAGCTTTTTGGGATAGAAATATTTTTCTTTGATACTACTTCAAAACTGGACAAGTGATAGTTTATTAAAGGTTAGTTGCAATGTGGAATCAGAAACTATATCAATAAACCTTTTTTATTCTGTTAATTAAAATCTATTCATCTGTTTTTCATTTTGTTTATCTTATTTTCTGATTGCTCAATGCTAGTGTATAGAAATACAATTGACTTTAGTATTTTGATCTTGTTGTATCCTATGACCTTACTGAACTCATTTATTAGCTCTAAAAGTTTTTGTTTCTTTGTTTTGTTTTGTGATGGATTCCTTCGGATTTTCTGTATACACCACCATGTCATCTGCGAATAGAGATATTTTCACTTCTTCCTTTCCAATCTAGATGTCTTTTATATCCTTTTCTTGTTTAATTGCCCTGGCTAGAAGTTCCAGTACAGTGTTGAATAGAATTGGTGAGAGTGGACCCTTTGTCCTTTCCTGATCTTAGGGGGAATGTTTGTCTTTCACTGTCCAGTATGATGTTAGCTGTGGGTTCTTCATAGATGCTCATTATCAGTTTGAGAAAGTTCCCTTCTTTTCCAGCTTTGTTAAGTGTTGAATTTTGTCAAATGCCTTTTCTACATCAATTAAGATGATCATGTGTGTGTGTGTGGTGGGGGGCGGGTGTCTTTCATTCTATTAATATGGTGTATTACACTGACTGGTGTTCATATGGTAAACCACCCTTGAACTTCTGAGATAAATCCTGCTTCTCCATGATTTGTAATCCCTTTCATATGTTGCTGGATTTGGTTTGCTAGTATCTCTTTGAGGATTTATGTATCTATATTCATAATAGATAGCAGTCTGTCGTTTGACTTCTCTTGTGATATCCTTGTCTAGTTTTGATATCAGGGTAATACTGGCCTCATAATATGCGTTGGGAAGTGTTCCCACCTCTTCCATCTTTGGAAGAGTTTGTGAAGTGTTGTTAATTCTTCTTTAAACATTTGGTAGAACTTTACCAGTGCTGCCTTCTGCACCTGGGCTTTTCTTTGTGGGAAGTTTTGTTTTTGTTTTTACTAATTTGATCTTTTTACTTATTATATGTCTGTCTATTCATATTTTTTATTTCTTCTTGAGCCAGTTTTTGTAATTTGTGTCCTTCTAGGAATTTGTCCATTTCATCTAAGACATTGATTTGTTGGTGTACAGTTATTCACAGTATTTTCTTATGGTTTCATTTCTGTAAGGGCAGTAGTATTCCACCTTTCATTCCTGATTTTACTAATCTGAGTCTTATCTCTTTTTCTTAGTCAGTGCTATGGACTGAACTGTGTTCCCTCAAATTCATATGTTGAAGCCCTAACCCTCGGTGTGGCTGTATTTGGAGATAGGGCCTACAAGGAGGTAATTAAGGTTAAATGAAATCATAAGTGTGGGACCCTGATCTGATAGAATTAGTATACTTAGAAGAAGGGACACTACAGAACACTCTGTCTCTCTCACCACCGTGTGAGGACACAGAGAAAGCGGCTGTCTGCAAGCCAAGAGGAGAGCCCTCATCAGGAAGTGAATCAGCCTGCACCTTGATCTCGGACTTCTCAGCCTCCAGAACTATGAGAAATAAATTTCTCTTGGTTAAGCCACTCAGTCTGTGGTATTTTATGATAGCGGCCCAAGCTGACTAATACAGTCAGTCTAGCTAAAGTTTTGTCAGTTTTGTTGATCTCTACAAGAACCAACTTTTGTTTTTGTTGATTTTTCTCTATTGTTTTTTCTATTTCATTTATCTCTAATTTCATTATATCCTTCCTCCTGCTCTTCTTTTTCTGGTTTCTTAAGGTATAAAGTTAGCTTCTTGATTTGAGATCTTTCTTCTTTTTTAATGTAGGCATTAAATACATTAAATATATACAGCTATAAATTTCCCTCTGAGTACTGCTTTTACTACACCTCATAAGTTTTGGAAGGTTGTGTCTTCATTTTCATTCATCTCACACTCACACTCTTATTTAAGAGTGTGTTTTCAACAAAGCCTATGAGTTGACCCCAAGTGAACTAGTGGGTTAAATAAAGACAAATTCTATCTATGAGGGGGTTTTCCAGGAAATTGCCAGACAGGTCAAAACATGACAGTTTTCTGAGAATGAGGCCTTTGGGGTGCTTCAAACCTGTCTGCTCCTCCAGTGACTGCTTGGATGCTGGTTTTCACTTGGATTGCAGAGCTGGTGGTTTTCAGGGACCTGGGGAGAGAGGGAGAGGAACAGGGCAAGTTTAAATGCCACAACATTTGCTGTTCTTACTGAGAGCCAGTTTTCTTCTTGAATAAACGCTCCTCAGATTGTTGCAGACTTTGGTTAATTTTCAAAGTCCTGAAGAAATTGATTTTGACAATTTTTGCCAGTGTTCTTGCTTTTACGGAGAATGGATTTTCAAAAGTGCTTACTTCACAATTCCTGCTGGCATCCTGCCTGTTTTGCACTTTCAATTGCTCTTTCACCCACATGTGATTTTGTATTTTCATGCATTGATAGTTGGGGAAATAATGGTTCTGCACTTTTGCAGTTCTTCCAGTTGTTGCCGTATTTTATTACAAAACACCCTTCCAAATTGCGTTCGTTAATATCACCACTGATCTCATCAGAAAAGTCTTTAGGTGTTGTGAAGCTATCAAGCTCACAGCAGTAGGTACAAGTTTTTTAAAATTCTTGTTTTCTCTTGAGAGTCCAAATTTTATTATTGATAACAAATACTATCAGTTGTTTTCCTTGAAGTGACAGGCTCACCTCATCAATTTTTGAGAAAATGTCTGCCAGATACCCAAGTCTGCATAACATAGTTCTTATGTCATTCTTTTGAGTAAAAGAGATGCTCCTCGAAAAAAAGTGCCTAATTCAGCTTGCAAATCAAATAACCGCACAAATGCTTTCTTCAAGATGACTATCATGCACATCCTCTTTACACAGAATGCTAAAAAGACAGACCACGAGAATCAAGATTTAATAAAATTAATTCCTGCTGCTTCACTGAGGACTTCTTAAATGAAACTCTGTCATCTTTCTATCATCTTTCATCTATCTATCTACCTATCATTTTTCTATTATTCATCTATAATTCTGTCTAGCTAGCCAGCTAGCTACCTGTGGTGGTAATGGAGAATACAGCGACTACTAGAGCTTGTTAGCAATGCGCTGATTGATGCTATGGAACTAGTAGTTTTACCCTCCTTTGCTTTTGCACCATAAGTTCAGATATCAGGTTAAACCATGAAAGTCAATAAAGGTATTCAATGAGGTATTTCAGTTAGTGTCACTTGTGTTTTGCCGCCAAGTATTTACATAAAAGGTCTTTAATGACTCGTTACTATTGATACTGGATGAATACAAGCCAAACAGCAGGTCCAGGCATAGCTCTGCAGGTGAGATACTAACTCAGCGTTCATGTTTGCAGCTTAATCTTTAATTCAACAAGCTACTGTTTCATTGAGAAGTAGCATGCTGTGATTTCTTTTGCTAACTTTCCATCCAGCCGGCATTCAGTAGTATTGGCTCTACAAGGCTGTTGTGTATTTTTCTTGGACCAATGCAATATAATAACGTACACTTTAAGGTCTTCAGTGTCTTTGTTTTTTAAATAATTGGGCTTGGGGGTGGGGATAATTTTAGATTTACCGAAAAAGAAAAAGAATACACAGTTCCTGTATGCCCATAACGCAGCTTCAGTGGCTTTTTAACTTCTAGTCTGAAAAGATATAACAAACAAATTTTCAGTTTTTGACTTTTAAAGAACTCAGTCACATCTATGTTTAAAATATTTAATTTCTTTTTCTTTGGACTCTGAATGATTGGTCTCAAAATTATACCTTAACTGGCTTTATGTGCTCCGCAGCGGGAGAGGCCACAACAGTGAGAGGCCTGCGTACCGCAAAAACAAACAAACAAATGTTTACATAAGGTAAATTATTGACATCTATAAAACTGAGGGAAAGATAACTTCCATCATAATTTTGGTTTTTATTTGCGGTTTTGCCCAGCTTTTCTGGAACAGATTCCTCCCTTCCATGAGTCAGAGACCTTTCTGATAAGTCGGTTTCATTTTTTTCAGCATTTTTTCATATAAATGGTGCAGCTGTGGGTTGAGAAATTGAGTCCTCTGATCATTCTGTGTGTGTGTGTGTGTGTGTGTGTGTGTGTGTTTTGTTTTTTTTAACATCTTTATTGGAGCATAATTGATTTACAGTGGTGTGTTAGTTTCTGCTTTATAACAAATGATCATTCTTTTTTAAGCCAATGATCCATCCTTAAAAGTATAAGAAAAAGACTTTATAAACAAATTTTCTTTTATCTTAAAATAAATGATTCTTAAATTTTAACAGTTTTAGAGAGAAATTTTTAAATTAGAAAAGCTTTTCTATAATTTTTCATTATAAAAATAACTGTTGCAACATAAAACAATAAGTGTACTGCTAGTCTGTTACTGCGTAGGAGCAAGGAAAACCTCATGATTTCAAAATAAAGATTATTGGTTGATAATGAAGTTATATAAGTTATAGTAGATGTAACCAAAGATTGCTAGTAAAAGCACAGTAGAAGTACTGAGAACAAACTTAGTTATGAAAATGTACATATCTATACCCCAAACCTTAGAAATTTCTAGAAAACACAAGAATAAATAAAACATACATTTATTAACTATCAGAGTGATATCATCATGTGTCATGTAGCCTCCAGAAAACTTCACTGTATCATAGGAGAATGAGAGTGAAAAAGACAAATATTATTACTATTAAAATAATTGTGTATTGTTTTACATTTTATAAATGATAATAAATATATATTTTATGTGATATATAATAATATTATATTATGAACATAGTATAGACTTTATAAACCTCCTGAAAGGATCTTGAGGCCTCTGAAGCTTCCCCAGAACACACTTTGAGAACCACTGGCTTACAGTTTAGTTTTGTACATCTTTATGAGTTTGGTTATTAAAATTTACTCTGGCTTCATAAAATAGATCAGGAGGATTTTTTTTTTTTTTCGGTACGCGGGCCTCTCACTGTTGTGGCCTCTCCCGCTGCGGAGCACAGACTCCAAACGCGCAGGCTCAGCGGCCATGGCTCATGGGCCCAGCCGCTCTGCGGCATGTGAGATCTTCCCGGACTGGGGCACGAACCCGTGTCCCTTGTATCGGCAGGCAGACTCTCAACCACTGCGCCACCAGGGAAGTCCAGATCAGGAGGATTTTTATCTTGTCCTGGGGGCTGGAATTAGTTTTGTTTTTTTTTTTTTTTTAGTTTGTCTTACCATTTCTTTTGCCCCCCACCCCCACCCCAATCCCACCTGGCCCATGGTGTACGCACATATTCTCCTGAGGAAGTGAAGCCGGTCAGTCTGGTACAGGAAGTGGGGCGAGGGAGGGGTCCGAGGTTAACCGCCCCCCAGGCTGCTGTTGTAAACTCAGACCCAGAGACCATCTCGTGTGGTTGATATGACGTGGGAAGGCTAGGCTTTTTCTTTTCATTTTCTTTTTTAGTCGTATTTCCTAAAGCATCGAAGTAGAAAGCAGAAAACTAGGTCTTATTCCTTAAAAAAAAATTTTTATGTCACTAATTTTTCAAGTGATACTCTCTTTAGATGCATTTTACCAAATACAAGGCCCTGGGTAGAAACATCAGTATCCAAAGAAAGGCCGGGCTCAGGCAGTAGAGCTGAATCAGTGGCTTTTATAAAATCCCAGTATGTTCTGACGTCACTAAGGAATCACATCAAAAGCACTTGGCAGAGCTTCCCTGGTGGCGCAGTGGTTGAGGGTCCGCCTGCTGATGCAGGGGACACAGGTTCGTGCCCCGGTCCGGGAGGATCCCACATGCCGCGGAGCGGCTGGGCCCGTGAGCCATGGCCGCTGAGCCTGCGCGACCGGAGCCTGTGCTCCGCAACAGGAGAGGCCACAACAGTGAGAGGCCCGCGTACCGCCAAAAAAAAAAAAAAGCACTTGGCACAGTTCCTGGGACACCGTAAGCCCCTGGTGAATGTCGGTTCCCATGGTGATGATGGTCATGGTTATGATCCTCAGTATCACCACTGTCGTCAACTTCAGGCCCACCACACCTGGCTGTGGAGAACATATTACGTACTGGTGTTTCTGCACCTGGTGTCCCATTGTACTCTGGCTCTGGTGGAAGCATGGGTGCCATAGAGGAGCCTTAGATAAGGATATGGCCTCAGGTGTTTTAAAATATAGTGTATTAATAGAAGATGTGAGCTTCAGTTAGGCTAACAGATCAGAAAAAATAGTTGCACCCAGTTCGCAAGAGGTTGGGGCACATCACACTCAGCGGGGTACATGTCAGGGGAGAGGAGGCACCGAGGTCAGGAGGCTGAGGGAGAGAAAGGAAATGTGGCCAAGAGCCTTTGTTGTGGTTTCTGAGGAAAGAATGGTCGGGGCAAGGTAAGATTCGCTGGTTTGAATAATTTCACGGGGCTTTGTGGTCTAGGGGCTGTCCTGAGTTGTCTGGTACCTGGCCAGACAGGTGATTAGGACGGGTGGATAATGGCCCAGAGTATGAGGACCCAATACAGGAGGTGATTGGGGCGTGGGCTCTGGATTGGTTGGTTTGCATTTGAAAGGTGTGCTCTCAAGTGAGTTGTTTAATATCTCCAGGAACTGGCTACTTCTAGGAGAGGCAGTCCTTCCATGGTCAGCAAGACCCCAGATGTCAAACCATCAGAAAAGAGAAAATAAAAGGCATGGTTAATACACGAGGCTTCCACAGCCTGGCCCCACCGGACTTTCTAGCCTTATCTCCCTCCTCTCCCTGACACTGACTCTTGAAGTAAGCAGGAGCTCTAGGGACCCTGCATGGTCTCAAACCTTCCCTGCTTTATCCCACTGTTGCTGCTGCCTGGGTTCCGGGGCTGGGACAATTACCGCCGTCATCATATCTGGTAATCTGGTCATAAGAGTCACATTGATCCCTTAAGTATTCACTCCAAAGACCAAAGTCTTTCAAATGGAACTTTTATTTATTTAAAAACTAGAGGAAGAGGGACTTCCCTGGTGGTGCAGTGGTTAAGAATCCGCCTGCCAATGCAGGAGACATGGGTTCGAGCCCTGGTCCTGGAAGGTCCCACATGCCGTGGAGCAACTAAGCCTGTGCGCCACAACTACTGAGCTTGTGCTCTAGAGCCCGCGAGCCACAACTACTGAGCCCGTGTGCCACAACTACTGAAGCCTGCACACCTAGAGCCCGTGCTCCACAACAAGAGAAGCCACTGCAGTGAGAAGCCCGTGCACCGCAACAAAGAGTAGACCCTGCTCGCCGCAACTAGAGAAAGCCCATGTGTAGCAACGAAGACCCAATGCAGCCAAAAATTAAATAAATTAATTAATTACGTTTAAAAAAAAAAACGAAAACTAGAGGAAGAAAGCGAGTAAAAGAGGTGTTACAGCTGTTAGATTCAAATCAGCTTCAGAGAAGGTGGGCATCCAGGCTGAGGAATGGCATGAGTCGAGAGCATAGGCTGGACACCAGTCAAGGATGGTTCACTTTGGCCTCAGCTTGGAGTATGCGAAGGGGAAGGGAGGGAGACAAAGCTGGAAAGGCGGTTTGGAGCCAGGCTACAGAAAATGGAATATCTGTGAAGCCCTGAATATTTATGTGTGAGCCTGGGAGGGATGTGAACAGAGCTGTGCTATAGGATGGTTGATCTGGTGTCAGTGTTCAAATTAACAAGAGATCAAGAAAGCTTAGAATTACTGAGGAGCCAGCATCTTCTGAATGCTTACTGTGTGCAGGCCAAGAGCTTAACGACCTTTCTTCTATTTATTCCTTGCACCCCCTCTGTCAGATGGGTACTGTTATTAGCCCTGTTTCTTGGATGAGAAAGCCAGAGTTTAGAGAGGTTCAGAAACTTGCTCAAGGTTACATGGGCAGTAATTGGGGGAACTGAGATTTAAACCCAGGCTGGTGTGAGAGTCTCTGTGCCCGCCCTCCCTCTGCTGCATGCTTCAGTGGGGATGATGCTGAACTTGGCCGCCAGCTGGGAGATATTCTGCAGGGGGTGCTCCTGGAGGTGGAAGTGGCAGGAGCTGGTCACTAACAGGGCATGTCATTAGGAACTGAAGGCCGGGAACCTTGACCCCAGATAGCAGGGAGGGTGGTGATGCCTTTAACAAAAATGGGCAACACAGGCTTGGGGGTGGGGGAAGCCTATCGTGTATTAGGGGGAACTTGATTTTATGTGGGAGTCACATACCATTATCTGGCTAGAACAGAAAGTGGGTGGGGCCTAGATCCAGTCAGTTTCCTGCCCGACTGGGCTTCCTTCGAGCAACCTTGCGTTCCATAGACAGAGAGGTGTTGAGTGCTTGGGCCATGACCGCCTTTCTCTTTGGCCACCTTTATACACAACCTGTGAGATGGGTGATCCACCTGAAACTGCTTCAGAGTACACGTCCAAAAAACCAGCTGCTCTCTGCAAATCACCTCTGATGGGTCACCTTCTGTGGTCTGCTTCCTTGGCACCATGCGGATATGAGTTTAATTCCCTGTTACCTAATTACCAAAGAAACATCTGTTTATGTCTGTGTTACTTGCAGGGCCTTTCCATTATTTAATCAAGTCAATGAAGAAACCCAGTGTTTCCCAATTACGATTTTTGCTTTTTTCTGGTTCTAAACTCGCTTATTTCTATAACACAGCTCCTATGCTCTCATACCTTGGCGGGGACAAACCACCCAACAGGCTGACTCATGGCTACTGCCCTCGTTTCCACTCTGGTTTCTATGGAAATAGACAGCAGATGGCTCAAAACAAGGTGAGGGCTCGGAGACACCTCCAGATTCTGAGGCATTTACAAACCCTATTTGTCCAACATCTGTTTCCATGGAAACAGATGCAGAAAAGGTCAACCAGTACTCTACAATAAACTTTTTTTTCTCTTATCTAATTTTTTACAAATACCACAGCAGTGCATTGCTTTTTCCTGTTATCATAGATTTTTGGAATAATAGTACTTTTTATGTAGTGAGACATGTATATTTCTAATTTTGACCTATTTGATAAATCCTTATACTTAAGTGCATTCTGCATTATTTTAAAATTTTTATTAAATAAACTTGTTTCTACTTACCTAATCAAATCACTATCACTTGGCATTCAGATATGAAACACTTAGTGTCTTAGGCCTGGGAATGTGAGTGGAGAAAAAATAGTGCATGACCTGCCATCCCTTCCAACTTAAAAATTCAAGACATCGGCGCTCCAGGTAGTAACTAAGGCCCTTGCTTGTATCACTGTCATTTGGCTGTAAGGGCTCAGGGTCTGTTTGACTCAAATTGAGCCAGTTTGTGTCTAAATTCTGTGTGCCACGTGTGTTATATAAAATATTGAATATGTCTGTTATATAAAATATAGAAATAGAAGCAATTTTCTGTTAGTAGTGAGCAAAATGAGCAATGCACCGTATTCAATTTTGCAGAATGACAAGAACAACGAAATGGACAGATACTCATTAAGCTGTTGTGAGGCGTGGTGTATTCAACTTAAACCAAGATCTGCTGCTAAGAGTAGACAGATGTAAGTCAGATCTTTAAAGGGAAAAGCAGAGCAAGCTCACTTGAAAGAGAGAAGACCAGAAGCAAAGTGAAAGTTCATGTTGCTATGTGGTATGCGGGAGAAACACCACAGGGAATGCAACTCATAGTCATGCAACGCATGTTGCTGCAAATTGTGTGCTCCTCTTGGGCATTTATCTTGATATTACCCTTCACGATGGATTCATCTTTTTTTAGATGCTATTTATTTGCACTGCCTTTTATTCTCCACTAGTGAACTGTAAGTGCCACTAGGGTGGGGACAGCGTCAGCTTCGTTCTCCAGAGCACCCCCAGCACCTAGCACGGCACGTGGCACACACTGGTTGTTGGGTAGGTATACTGGTTGGGTAGATGCTCACAGGAGCTCTGATGGTTTCTCTCTGCAGAGAATTCCCCCAGAAAAGTGGATGCAGGCAGAGTCACCTGATCCAAATGCACACACCTGTGTAACCACCATCCGAATCATTAGCGTCTGCATCTCAGAAGCCCCACCTTGAGTTCTCTGTTGTTGACATTTATGTGAATGGAATCCTACAGCATGATGCACTCTCTGAGTTTGGCTCGTTTGCTCAATGTTTTATTTGTGACAGTACCAGTTAGCCTTTGCTAACTGATAAAACCACCCCAAATCTTAGTGGCTTAAAAAAAGCAACAGTCTTTTCCTCCCGATTCTGTGGGTTGACTGGGCAGGGCCTGCCCTCCCCCTCCAGTGAATTTGCTGGGCCTCTTCACAACATGGTCGTTGCCAGGCTCTCAGAAGGCAAAGGCCAAAGCCACTAGGCCTCTTGTGAAGGAGTGTGCTTGCTGGCATGGGAGGAGTTGCTGTCTGTGCAACAGTCCACCATAGTGAGATTCATCTCAGAATAAACCATTTTAGGACTTCCCTGGTGGCGCAATGGTTAAGAATCTGCCTGCCAATGCAGGAGACACGAGCCCTGCAATGTTCGAGCCCTGGTCCGGGAAGATCCCACATGCCGCGGAGCAACTAAGCCCGTGCGCCACAGCTACTGAGCCTGCGCTCTAGAGCCCGCGAGCCACAACTACTGAAGCCCGCGGGTCTAGAGCCCGTGCTCCACAACAAGAGAAGCCACCGCAGTAAGAAGCCCACGCACCGCAACGAAGAGTAGCCCCCCCGCTCGCGGCAACTAGAGAAAGGCCGCGCGCAGCAACGAAGACCCAATGCAGCCAAAAATAAATAAATAATTAAAAAAAAAAAAAAACATTTTAAGGGGCTTCCCTGGTGGCACAGTGGTTGAGAGTCCACCTGCCGATGCAGGGGACGCCGGTTTGTGCCCCGGTCCGGGAAGATCCCACATGCCGCGGAGCGGCTGGGCCCGTGAGCCATGGCCGCTGAGCCTGCGCGTCCGGAGCCTGTGCTCCGCAACGGGAGAGGCCACAACAGTGAGGGGCCTGTGTACCGCAAAAAAAAAAAAAAAACTGACTTAGTGAGAATTCATCTGGTTAACAGGTATTTATCAAGCACCTGTTTTATGCCAGGGACAAGTCTATGTCCTTACTGATTTTTCTGTCTACTTGTTGTTCTACCAGTTACTGAGAGAGGAATATAGAAATCTCCGATTTTAATTGTAGACTTGCCTATTTTTCATTTCAGTTCTGTCAGTTTTGCTTCATCTATTTTGGAGTTCTTTTGTTTGAATCATATATATTTGTAATTGTTGTAATATATCATCCCAGTGTTGACCCCTTTAATCATTATGAAACGTGCTCTTTGTCTCTAGTAACGTGCCCAGTATGTTTTGTCTGTCTGTTGTTGTTGTTTTTTTTTTTTTTGCGGTACACAGGCCTCTCACTGTTGTGGCCTCTCCCGTTGCGGAGCACAGGCTCCGGATGCGCAGGCTCAGCAGCCATGGCTCACAGGCCCAGCCGCTCCGCGACATGTGGGATCTTCCCGGACCGAGGCACAAACCCGTGTCCCCTGCATCGGCAGGCGGACTCTCAACCACTGCGCCACCAGGGAAGCCCTGGTTTTTGAAATATTTATTTATTTATTTTATTTTGGCCGCGCCGGGTTTTAGTTGCGGGATGTGGACTTCTTAGTTGCGGCATGCATGCAGGATCTAGTTCCCCAACCAGAGATCGAACCCGGGCCCCCTGCACTGGGAGCACGTAGTCTTTCCCACTGGACCACCAGGGAAGTCTTCTGTCTGTCTGATATTAATACAGCCATTCCAGCTCTCCTGTGCTTACTATTCACATGGTATATCTTTTTCCATTCCTTTACTTTCAACCTATCTGTGTCTTGGAATTTAAAGTGCTTCTCTTGTAGGCAGGATATAGCTAGGTTCTGCTTTTTTATCCAGTCTGACAATCTCTGCCTTTGATTGGAGTGTTTATTTAGGGCATTCTTTTTTTTTTTTTTTTTGTGGTACGTGGGCCTCTCACTGCTGTGGCCTCTCCTGCTGTGGAGCACAGGCTCCGGACGCGCAGGCTCAGCGGCCATGGCTCACGGGCCCAGCCGCTCCGCGGCATGTGGGATCCTCCTGGACCGGGGCACGAACCCGTGTCCCCTGCATTGGCAGGCAGACTCTCAACCACTGCGCCACCAGGGAAGCCCTAGGGCATTCATATTTTTAAACAGTTTTATCGACGTGTAATTTACATACAATGAACTTCATCTGTTTTAAGCGTACAATTTAATGATTTTTAGCAAATTTACAGAGTTGCACTACTGTCCCCACAATTCAATTTTAGAACATTTCCATCACCCCAAAAAGATCCCTTAGGCCCTTTTGTAGTCAATCCCTGTCCACTGTCCCCCTCCCCCACAAGCCCCAAGCAACTAGTAATCTGCTTTCTGTTTCTGTAGATTTGCCTTTTCTGGACATTTCACATAGTATGTAGTCTTTTGCGTATGATGGGTTTCATTTAGTATGATATTTTTGAGGTTTAACCATATAGGATATAGCAATAGTTCATTTCTTTTTGTTTCTGAATAGTATTCCGTCGTATGGATAGACCACTTGTTTATCCATTCGCTGGCTGATAGACATTTGCATTGTTCTCATTTTTCTGGCTATTATAGATAAGGCTGCTGTGAACATTTGTGTATAAGTCTTTGTGTGGTCATATGTTTTCATTTCTCTTGGGTAGTTACCCAGGAGTGGAATTCCTGGGTTGTATGACAAATTTATGTTTAACTTTTAAAGGAATGGACGAAATGTTTTCTAAAGCAGCTGTACCCATTTTTACATTCCCATCAGCCAAGGTATAAGGGCTCCAGTTTCTCCACATCCTCACCAATGTTTGTTATTTGTGTGTTGTTTTAATTATAGCCATCCTAGTGGGTGTGAAGTGATATTACGCTGTGTTTTTAATTTGTATTCCCCTAATTACTAATGATGTTGAGCATCTTTTTATGTGCTTGCTAGATGCATTCGTTTCCTAGGGCTGCTGTAACAAAGTACTACAAACTGGCTGGCTTAAAACAACAGAAATGTATTGTGTCACAGTTCTGGAAGCTCGGTGTCAGCAGAGCCACACTCTCTCCAGGTTCTGGGGGAGAATCTGTTCCACGCCTTCTTCTTAGCTCCTGGTGTTGCTGGAGGTCCTTTGCGTTCCTTGGCTTGCAGGTGCACTTCTCACCTGTGTGTCTTCGCATCATCTTCTTGTAAGGACACCAGTCACATTGGACTAAGGGCCCACCCTACTCCGGTATGACCTCATCTTAACTAATTACATCTGCAACAACCCTATTTCCAATTAAGGTCACATTCTGAGGCATTGGGGGTAGGATTTCAACATATCTTTTGGGGATACACAGTTCAACCCTAGCCATTTGCTTGTCTTCTTTGGTGAAATATCTATTCAGATAGTTTTCCCATTTTAAAAATTGGGTTGTTTGTCTTTTTATTATTGAGTTGTGAGAGTTCTTTATGTATTCTGGATACAAGTCCTTTCTCTGATATGTGACTTGCAAATATATTCTCCTGGTGTGTGGCTTGTCTTTTCATTTTCTTAATGGTGTCTTTTGAAGTACAAAAATTTTTTGTTTTTTCTTTCATGGTTTGTGCTTCTGTTGTTGTGCCTAAGAGCTCTTTGCCCAACCCACCGTTTATCAGCCTTGGGCGCTGTTGACATTTGGGGCCAGATCATTCTTTGTTGTGGGGACTGTTCCATGTGTTGTGGGATGTTTAACAGCATTTCCGACCTCTACTCATGGGTGCCAGGATTATTCACCCCACTCCAAAGCTGTGACAACCGAAAATGTTTGCTGACATTGCTAAATGTCCTCTAGGAAGCAAAAGCACCTCCACTTGAAAACCATTGGCCTAAACCAATATTGCAAAGATCTTCTGGAACTTCCCTGGAGGTCCAGTGATTAAGACTCCACACTTCCAATGCAGGGGACATGGGTTCGATTCCTGGTTGGGGAACTAAGGTCCCACATGCCATGATGTGGGCAAAAAAAAGCAGATTTTCTATATTTATTATCAACCCAGTATTGTAAATCTTTGCTTTAAATCGTCATAAATCTTTTAAAGAAATCCGGGGAAAGTGTATATCTATGTATCCACCCACGTATTAATCATTTTCAGTGCCCTTCATGCCTTCCTGTGAGGTTACCATCGGACACCATTTCCCTCTCGTTTGAAGCACTGCCTTTAGCATTTCTAGTAATTCAGGTCTGTTAACAACAAATTCTCTCCGTTTTTTAAATCTGGAATTGTCTTTAAATATTTATTTATTTATGAATTTATTTAGCTGCACCAGGTCTTAGTTGCAGCACGCAGGATCTTCATTTCAGCGTGCAGACTCTTAGTTGCGGCATGCAGGATCTAGTCCCCTGACCAGGGATGGAACCCGGGCCCCCTGAATTGGGAGTGCGGAGTCTTAACCACTGGACCACCGGGAGAGTCCCTGGAATTGTCCTTATTTCACCTTCATTTTTGAAGGACAGTTACACTGGGGATAGACCTCTTGATCAACAGGTTTTTCTCTCTCACTTTGAATATGTCACTGTCTCCTGGCTTCCATTGTTTCTGATGAGAAGCCTGCTATTAATTTTATCTTTTATCATCCTTTCCCTGGATGTGGTGAGTTGTTTTGCCCTTGCTGCTACTTAAGATTTTTATGTTCAATTTCGGTTCTCGGCAATTTGATTATGATGTGTTTGAGTGTAGTTTTCTTTGTATGCATCCTTTTTAGGATTCACTGAGCTTCTTGGGTCTATAAGTTACAGTTTTCCACCAAATTTGGGAAGTGTTCAGCCATTATTTATTCAAGTATATATTCTGCCCCTTTCTTCTCTCCTCTCCTCCTAGAAATCCAATTACACATACGTTAGAACACTTGATCTTCTCTGACAGATCTCTGAGGCTTTCTTCATTTTCTTCAGTGTTTTTTCTCTCTGTTCTTTAAGCCAGATACTTTGTGTTGATCCATCTTCCAATTGACTGATACTTCTGCCAGTTCATATATATCTGCTATTGAGCCCATCCACTGAATTTTTCATTTCAGTTATTAATCCTTTTCAGCTCTAGAATTCCCATCTGGTTCCTTTTTATAGTGTCCATTTCCCTGTCAAGATTTCCTGTTTTTCACTCATTTTTAGTATATTTTTCTTTAACTCTTGAGCACGTTTTCCTTCAGTTCTTTAAACATTTTCATAATAGCTGTTTTGAAGTGTGTGTCTACTAAATCCAACATCTGGGCCCACTCAAAGCGAGTTCTCGGCTTCTTGATATTTCCTGAGCGCAGCTCACATTTTTCTGTTTCTTGGGCCACGTCTAGTAATGCCTTTGTTTGAAAACTAGGCGTTGCAGATAATATGTTGCAATGATTCTGGATTACGTTTTGTTCTCCTGAGTATTGTTTAGTAAGCTGTTAACTTGCCTGGTCTCTAACTGTGAACTCTCTCCCCCAGTGGTGTCTCTGCTTATTACTTCCCCTGCATATTTTTACGGTCAGTCAGAGATTTGGGCGAAGGTTATGTTGACACACCTCAAGTGACCATCTTCTGCCACTTGAATTATGTGTAGGTTGAGGAATGCATTTAAAAGCACAGAAAATTTGCAAGTTTCCCCAAGCTTTTAAATTTCTCTGAGCTCCCTGGGGTTTTCTGTGTGTGTCTGTAGTTTAGCAGTCGGTCGGGGATACTTGGAGATTTTATTACCCCAGTCCTTCTATGGCTCCCTTGCTTCCGGGTATCCCCCTTCAACTAGCTGCTCTGCTACTTGCCCTCTACCAAGGCCACACCTTCAGCTGATAAAGCTGTGGGTTTTCACTGCCTGAAATAGACAGGAACTCCCCCAGCCATTGCACCATTCTTGCCCCAAGTGCAGTAGCACTTCCCCAGCGAGCAGTTGTGGCCTGCAACTGGTCATTTTCCAGTGTCCTGAAATGATTGTTTTTAATACATTTGTCACATTTTGTGCTTGATCTGTGTAAAGGGGAATTGCCTGACCTCATATTCCATTACCAGAAGCTACCAGGGCGTGGCAGTAAGCGAAACAGATACTCTGTCGGGAGAAAAGCAGACCTTAAACAAATAAGAAAATAGAAATGTGATATGTCAAACGGTGGTAGGTGCCTTACAGAACAATAAAAGTAGGAAGGGCTTGAGGGAGAAGCCCCGTGGTGGACACTGGGAATAGCAAATGTCAAGGCCCTGAGGTAGAAGCCTATTTGGGGAGCCCCAAGAAATGGGGAGGGAATAGGATACGGGGTCACAGAAGGTAGCTAAGGTCAGATCACCTGGAGCCTTGAGAAAGACATTAGCTCTTGTTCTGAGAGAGGAGGGAAGCTGCTGGAAGGTATTAAGTGAAAAGTGACGTTATCACTCGTCTTGCCTCAAGGGCTCACTCAGAATGCCCACTGACCGCCTCACAAGGAGAGCTACAGCTGCCAAGTGAATTCAGGAAGTCATTGACAGGGCGTGGCATCCCTGTCCTTGAACCGAGCCTTGAGGCGCTGGGACCAGGGAGCCTGTGGACCTCGTGAGTTTCTAGGCTGAAGAGGCATCTGGGCTTAGCCGAACATCATTCATCTTAGAATCAGGGACCCTTGTTGGGGTCCTGACTCTGCCATGTACAAGACTCCGTTTCTCTAAATGAGCCAACTATCGAGTGTCTAACACATGTGATATATAGTCAGTAATTGGCTCTAACTCAAATGTGGACGTTAACAGAAACTGAGGTTCCTAAACTGCCTGCTTGTCCAGGTCCCACTACTCCTTCAACAGCGCAGTGACCTGGGGCTGTTCCTTCCCCCTTGTACTTTGTCATCATCCTCCAGACACAGTGGTTCATCGTTCTGAAAGTCATTTTCATCTACTCCTTCATTTCCTTTTCTGTTCCACATCCTGGCTTAAGCCTCCGTCTCTTCCCTTCCCAGCCTGTCCTGCATGTGGCCACCAGACCATCTTTCTAAAGCAGGGCTTGGATCAATCATGCAGGGACATGATCTCTTCATTTTTAAACTGGGGGACATTTTAAACTTTCTAGAAAGTCCAGAAAATAACATGACAGCAGTGGATCTATCCCTTCATCCCTCTCCTCTCCCACCTTCCCCGGAATTAACCACCATCCTGAAGCTGGTGTATAAAATTCCATGAGCATTCTGTGCTTCTATAGCATCTTTATGTTTCCATTAACAATATACAGTATTGTTTTATGGTTTTTAAATGTACATGAATGGCATAATACTCTATGAATCATTTACCAGCTTTTTCCATTCAACATTACGTGTTAGAGATTTATTGACACCAACACGTGCTGCCCTAGTTCATCCTCTTAACTGCGGTACAGAAGTCTCATCTTTATTAGATACTGCCAAATTGCTCTTCAAGGTGGCCGAATCCATTTACACTTTCACTTGATTCCGTCTTAAAAACATTCCCATGCCCCCTATCACCTAATAAAATTTAAGTTGCTAATGGTGGTATTCAAAGGCCCACTCTGTTGAGACCCCAGTCTGCTTTTATATTTTCTTTCACATTACTTGCTTTGTTTCTTCATCTATGAAGATAAAGATAATTACTACCAAATTGTTGTGAGATCAGTGAGTTAATCTGTGGCACATAATGGACACACAAAAAAATGATAGTTTCCGTTCCTTCCTTTGTATCTATATAGTACACACTTGCTCCTTCTGGAGCTATGTGGAAAGAGTCTAATCCAGAAACGCTGGGGGGTGAGCAGGGGGACATGTTAAAGCCAAGACTAGGACGCTCTCTTGATCTCCTGATACCTTATTGTTGCAGCTCACTGGGGTCTTGGATCACATTCTTGTCTCCTCTCATGGGCGCATTTGATCATGTGTACTGTCCGTGTCCTCATTCCAAGTCTGAGGTGACAGAGGCCAAGCACAGAAGCCTCTCTGTACCCCCGAACAGACCCTGAAAATGACAAATACATGCTGAACGTTAAAACAGCGAGTGTTTGAATCTAAATACAGAGAAAGTGGTTCTGTAATCAGACTGCCTGGGTCTGAGTCCTGCCCCATCTCTTACCAGCCATGTGGCCTGGGGCAAGTTGGTTAACCACACCAGGCCTCAGTGTTCTCATCTGTAAAGTGCAACTATAAATACCCATTTCTTCAGGTGGTTGTGAGGATCGAATGAAATCATCCCCATAAAGTGCTAGCACAGACGCAGTGCATGTTAGCCAGTTTTGACATCACTGTATCATCGTGATCTACAGGCAGACTAGACTGATGCAGATGAAGGTCTGCTAGAGTGGAGGTTCCTCGTGTGGTACCCGGCCAGAGCTGGAGCCAGGGTTGGTGGGTGGCCAGGATGGAGCTGGGGGTGGAGAGCGGCGGAAGGGGGCCACTGGACGCCCTCAGTGGGTAAAAGGAGGGGAGGGAGGTTGTTTCCAGCACAAACTTCTGGTAACAGCGTGCTTGTGAGGTGTTTCCTAAAAAAACAAATTCAGATTCCTGATCAATCCCCGCAAACACATTTTCCCCACCGCAGGGAGCTTGAGAAACACTGACAAATCCTTACTTTTCAAATCTCCTTCATCTAGATTCTTTGAGGACTTTAAAGTTCATCTAAACATTTTTTCAGAACTTACGTGATTTATTGAATAATAATTTTTCCTTATGACATTCTTGCTGATGTGTAAGCATATACCCTCATTGTGTCAGGGGCATTTCCAGGTGTGGGGTGGTGGTTTCTGGCTTGTCAGCTAGCCGCCCCCCTCACTCCGGCCTTGGGGTCTTTTGTTTCCCGGGAGTGCCGCGCCGCCCGCCCCTCTCATCTCTTGAGCGCGCTCAGTGACTCTTATTCAGAAGGAACCACCTCGCGGGTTACCCGACTCGTCCTGTCTGCATCCCGCACAGTGTCTGGACACTGCTATGATGTCGTCTTCCTCCCTCTGTCCCACCAAAGCTTTCTACTGTCTTTCACTTCCAGTCCTGTTCAGCCTCCAAGTCTCCTCTGATTCTGTGTGTTCCATATTTTAATACGCTCGGCTTCTCTCAGAGCAACACTGCCGTCGTCTCCATGTGTCTTGCTATTTTCACTTAGACTTCAGGTGAAGTTGAAGCAAGCACACTGAGCAGCGAAAGCAATGGCTTAGAGGAATCAGGGAAGTGAAGGGTGTTGGGCTTTGTCTAGTTTCTGTTCGGGGGTTAGTTAATGAACTGAGCTGGTTGTTAAGCCAGCTGTCATTACCCCCAGGAATGTCATTTTGTGGGCAGGGAAGTTGCTGTCTAGAGCAATGCAGCATCGCGACAAGTCCTCCAGGATTCAGAACCTGTTTCCATCCGCAGTCCTGGCACACACTCAAAGAAATCTGCAAAAATGGAAAAGGTCCATTCCGCTAGGGGAAATATGTTGATTACACTGCCTGCCTGGTCACCTTGGTCCACCCTTTCTCTCCCATGTGGAGTGTTTTTTCCTTATTTTTACAAAGAGTGAGATTTCCAATTCAGTGTTCTGAGAAGGTGTCTCAAATTTAAACTGCTGGTAGAAGTCTTATAATTATTTCAAGTGGAAAACACACTCGATACTCTCACTTGTCATATGTAAAACCACTTGAATACATTCTGCTCTCTGCATTATATCTGTAAGAATCTGAGTTTTCAAATGCATTTAGTGGTCAACCTTAGTTTTGTTTTCAGGCCAATTGCTTAGAATCTGGTTTGTCTGGAGTATTATGTATCGAAAGCCTCCAGTTAAGAATCTTGTAGTGTCATAAGATCACCGAGCCGCTATGGGGAAGCTTCGTATTAGAACATCTAAATTCATCTCAGCTCAAGTGCCTTTTTTATGAGGCATTCTTAATTTCTTGAAGTAATCAGTTATCCCTGGGCTCTCCCTTCAGTAATCTGATGCATTCTGCCGAAGTACATAAAGACCAGTAATTTTAGTAAAATTCCTCCCAGCAATGGTATTTAAAACCCACCCTAATGAGACATTTATTCTTGAAGCATTTCCTTATCCATCACCTGCTTACTTCACAGAGTAGATTGCAAAGTATGTTTCATCTGGAATTCCCAGGCAGCTCGGAAAAGCTGGCAATGCGGCTGCTGCTGTTTTTACACGGTGTGTTCTGCACCCGGGTGCTGCCGCGTTCAGCTGCTCACACACACTTAAGTGAGGCAAGGGAAATTCTTCCCACTTAAATTGGGGGAAACTAGTGGAAGTAGTCTCCCCTCTCCCAGAGAGAAGGCTGAAGCTGTAAACTTATCACTGAATGTCTCCTAGGTTTGCCCATTTCAGAAAGTTCTGACACATCCTCAGTCGTTTGCACCCACTTGACCCCAACTGAAGAAGTGGACCCAGTGCCCTGCTATCAGCAGGCATCAGTTTTACAGCCGCTCTCCTTTCGTTTCCCACCACACCTAGTGGTTTCCTCTGCCTTCCCGAAGCTCCCTCTGCGTCTAGTTTCCCAAGTGTTGCTGGAAACAGATTGAATAGTATTGAATTAAGCTCTTGCTTCTCTTTGCTAAGCTGCACTTTCCAGCTCATCGAGTGCAGCCCATTTTCCTTCTGCTCTTTACATTTCAGGGGTCCTAACGATGCCTCCGTTTCCTTTTTGCTGGTATCAGTGTTTCTTAGAAAAACCATGACAGTGACTTGTTTGTGTCTGTACAGTATATGGCTTTTCAAAATCAGAGAACTTAAGAAATTTCCTTAATCAGTAAGGCATGATTTTAAAAGGGACAGGATTTTAAATGATCTCATTCGCCGGATGGAGAAACTCAGGCATTGACAAGAATCACGTCTAATCAGAGCCTCATTACAAACTTTCTTAACCAGGAACTATCAATTTAATAATGATTTTCACATCCATTTGCTTACATGTATGCATCTTACATCAACGTAATATTCTTGAAAGCACCAAGAGTATTTGCCTGCGTGTTGGCAGTAGAGAAACTGTGGAAGCAGAGGAAGCAAATTCTCCAGGTGGCGAGCAGATCGGCTGAGATGCCCTGGTTCTTCCTCTGGCCCTACACTTGCATATGACACTGTGACTTAAGTTGATTTTTATTACAGGGTCGTGTATATTAGGGACCAAATGTAGAAACTGGCCTGTGTTTTGTGAAGGTTATCAATTACCAATGAATTTAGCTATGAAGTATTTTTAATAAAAAACAGCTTCAACTTGCTTTAAATTTTTAAAAATTTGAATAATATTTCAGTGAATCTCTTACTAACTTATCTTTGAATGAGTTAATAAATCAAGCTTTAACTTATGATGGAGAATACATTCGCTGGTTTGTATATTTGCAAGTGAATGCCTTACATATGTACTCGTTGTTGTCGAGAGTAAAGAAGTACTTTTGTGAGCGTTGACTAAGGTTAGCCATTGACCTTTTATTTTTCATTGAAATGGAATGTGGGCATTTGTTTTGTTTCTTAAGGTTTCATATCTCATCCTGGCAGGGAAGTGGTGTATGACCAATACCTCTGTGAAACTGTGATCCATGTGCCCATTTCCAGCTGGAGCCTCCAAAGCTTGGTTCCCTAGGAAAGAGATGAAATACTACCCCACTGCCCAGAGCGCTTGGCCACTCACGCTGACCACACAGCCCAATGCTTTTGTCCACAAAGAGCAGTCATTTTCCTAAAATAATCATATAATGTACACACTATTTGATCACTAAGATGCTGGTATTGTAGTAAGCTAAACTCTAAGCCAAGGCAGCAGCATAAATCTTACCTGGCTGTCCCAGACCTGACCTCAGGTAGGGCCTCATATAGCATTACCTTTAAGGAACCCCGAGTGAAATTTCAGGATGGCGTGTTCACACGCGCTCGACAGAGCTGCCAACCCAGGTGAAGCAGCAGGAGAAGGCAGCAGCCCTTGCATGGAGAATGAGTCAGGACTAGAGGCTGCACGACCATGAACCTGGTGTTCCAGGTAGGACAAGGGCGGATTCTCCGTCGGTGATTAGATGGGACAGGAAGAGAGAGGACAAGACAGGGGGGTCCGGAACAGTGCCGCGGCCCTCCTCTCCCCTCTCTCTGCCCCATTGAGCTCAATCTCCACCGGGCACTGAGGACCCTCGGGCCTCAGAGGACCCGGTCAGTCCAGCCTGTGCCTCCTCAGAGACCGGCTTCTCTGAGGGGCCCCAGGTGGCTGAGTCAGAAAGATCTGGGCAGAAGGGGACTGGCCCAAGGTTAAAGTCCAGACTCCTGCCTCCAGGCCGGGCTCTCACTGTGGACCTGTCCCTTCTCTCCAGCTCAGATTCCACATCAGACAAAGTAGGTGTAATCAAAGGAACCCACACGGAGTCACTGTGAGAATTCAGGTGAAGTGCTGTGGAAATGTAAGGTGGATTCCTCCATGGTTCTGTGGTCACAGAGCATCAGTGAAGTGCTCAAATGTAAGCTGGAGGGAGCAGTGTCTCCGCAGCAGCCCCTGCCGCGGGTAAGACAGCGCGGAGGGTTAGGAAAAGCTACGGGTTGGACTGGAACATGCCTCTCAGTCTGCTGGTTCTGGTCTGCTTCGGGGGCCACCTAGAATAAGTCGAATCCCCTTTCCCTAAGAAAGCCCACCCTGGGGTGACAGCGTCTAGTGGTGGCAGGTGGCACTGACTGGGTGGTGGAGAACGCCCGGGAGACAGGGCTGCGCCCTGGAACGGCCCTACCCAGAGGCAGTCCTCACGGGAATTTGGGCCTCCGCATCCCTTGGAAACTGACTCAGATAAACCAAATTCACAAAAGACTGGGGCACCCAAAATGGCTGGAAGTTTGTTTGAAAACAAGGACGGGTACTTGACGTTTGCTTTCTCTTCCTGTTGGCAAGTTTAGAGGAAGCAAGTCACATGTGGTTGAGTGGGTGAGGAATCAGGAGAAGGATTGGTTAGATAATCTCAGGGACGCTTGTCACCCAGGCGTGCAGCCCTGGGGCACCCCCTCCGCCCTGAGACTGGACGGGCACTGGACGGGCATCTCCTCCAGGGCCCCTCCTTCCTGCCATCTCACTTCACAGCAGGCCAGCTCCCTTCACGCGGACACATTCTTTCCTTAGTTTCTACCTCAGTCAGGTGACGGCCTGGTCTGTTTTGTATTGCTCTTTATAATTTAACCTGCAAAGGACAGTGTAATCTCCGAAGCGCTAGCAGGGAGCGGGAAAGAGGACCGCAGCTTCCCCGGCACCATGTACGTCGTTCAGCTGGAGTTTGATTGGACACAGACCCGAGTCAGCTCATATATGCTATCATCTTGTTTGTAACTCCTCTCTTTTTGTGTATTTGAAAACTTTTTATTTTGAGACAATTATAGATTGACATAACGATAGAGAAGAATCTTGTGTACCCTTTACCCAACTCCACCCACCGGCAGCCTCTTGCAAAGCTACAGCATAACAACCAGGGTGTTAACACCGACGCATTCGAGAGCCAGAAGGTTTCCATTACCACAGGGTCCCGTTACAGCCACAGCTCCCATGTCCTCCTTAAAATCGGGCAACCACTAACCTGTTCTCCATTTCCATAGTTTTAGCGTTTCAAGAACGTCGTATAAGTGGAATGATACAGTATGTAACCACTGAGGATTGGCTTTTTTCACACAGCGTATTTCACTGGAGATTCATCCAGGCCCCTGTGTGTCAATAGTTCATGGTGTGGGGCTTCCCTGGTGGCACAGTGGTTAAGAATCCGCCTGCCAGTGCAGGGGACATGGGTTCGAGCCCTGGTCCGGGAAGATCCCACATGCCGCAGAGCAACTAAGCCCGTGCGCCACAACTACTGAGCCTGCGCTCAGAGCCCGCGAGCCACAACTGCTGAGCCCGTGTGCCACAACTACTGAAGCCCGAGCACCTAGAGCCCGTGTTCCTCAACAAGAGGAGCCACCGCAACGAGAAGCCCGCGCACCGCAGGGAAGAGTAGCCCCCGCTCACCACAACTAGAGAAAGCCTGAGCGCAGCAGCAAAGACCCAACGCAGCTAAAAATAAATAAATTTAAAAAAAAATAGTTCGTGGTGTGGCTGGACCACAGTTTGTTTAACATTCTCCTGTGGAAGGACATCTATCGTTCCCAGTTTTTGGTTATTACAAATAAAGCTGCTATGAACATTCATGTACAGGTTTTTGTGTGACAGTAAGTTTCCACTTCTCCGGGATAAATGCCTAAGAGCATAATTGTTGGGTCACATGTAGCTCCATGTCTAGCTTTTTGAGAAGCTGCCGTGCTGTTTGCCGGAGCGGCCGCTCCAGTTCTGTGTTCCCACCAGCAGCGTATGTGTGATGTGCTTTCTCTGCATCCTCACCAGCATTTGATGTTATCACTGTTTTTAACTTAGCCATTCTGATAGGTGTGGAGTGACTCACTGCGGTTTTAATTTGCATTTTCCTAATGGGTAGTGATGTTGAACATTTTAATGTGTCATCCGCGTGTCCTCGTTAGTGAAATGTCTCTTCATATTTTTGCCCGTTTTCTAACTGGATTGTTTGGGGGTTTTACTGTTGAGTTTTGAGTATTCTTTCTATATTTTATATATTTAGATACTAGTCCTTTGTCAGGTATGTGGTTTCCGAATGTTTTCTGCCAGTCTATAGCTTTTCTTTTTGTCCTCTTAACAGGGTCTTTCACACAGCAAAGTTTTTAAATTTTCAATAAAAATCCGATTTATCAAATTTTCCTTTTTATGGACTGTACTCCTGGTATCAAGTATAAGAACGCTTTGCCTTGCCATGGGTCCTGAAGATTTTCTCCTTTTCTAACAACTTGATAGCTTTTCATTTAAGTCCATGGTCCATTCTGAGTTAATTTTTATATAAGGTGTGAGAATTAAAGTAAGGTTCTTTTTTTTTTCCCATGCATGTCCAGTTGCTCCAGCACCACTTGTTTTTGTTTGTTTGTTTGTTTTAATAACAATGGTTGGCATTTATTAGTCATTTACAGTGTATCTGGCACTTTTCTAATGTACAGTTTTCAGAAGTGTCCTGTGAGTTAGATTCTATTATTACCATGATTTTACAGATAAGGAAACTGAAAGGTAGATGGAATAAACCGTACAAAACCCAATGGCAGATGACCATCAGAGCCCATGTTTCTAGCCTATGTGCTCTACTATCTCCCGTATAGAATATTTTCCCTTCTCTAGTATTAAGATATTTTATGATAATTTTAGATTTTAAAAGTTTCCCTAGTGATAATTTACTTTTTCACACCAAGAGATCTGTTCCAGTTTGCAGCAATCTAGTCAATAATTCCAAATTTTCATTATTGAATCTTGGGGCAGCACCACTTGTTGAAAAGACTGTCCTTCCTCTGTTGAAATGCTTTTTGCACCTTTGTCAAAAATCAGTTGGGCGTATTTGTGTAGGTCTGTTTGAGGTTCTCTGTTTTGTCCAGTTGATCTATATCTCTCTTCCTCTGCCAACACCACATAGTCTTGATTCTGGTAGCTATATAATGTCAACTGGGAAAAAAGTGCACAACCTAGAAGTTGAGAGTTATGTTTTATTCAGGGGCTTTACTGAGGACTGTAGCCTGGGAGACAGCCTCTCAGACAGCTCTGAGGGACTGTTCCAAAGAGGTAAGGGAGGCACTGGATATAATAGGAGCTTTTGCTGGGGAGGAGAATGTAGTTGAACATCAAAAGATTACTACTAATCACAAAAAAACACAAAAAAACGGACATCTCAAGTTAATGATTTTAGTGCTTTTCAGTGTATGGGAAGATGCAAGAGCCTGGGCTCATTGAAATTACCGTTTTGATATTCATCTTAACTATCTAGGGCCAGTACCTTGTTTTTTTCCATCCTGAGTTCCCCTCAGGGTGCACCAGCAGGGGTGGCTGCAGTGGCTGATGACTTTATGGCCACAGCATCCTTTGTTTGCTGAAATGGCAGACGACAGTCTTTGCCTACAATAAGAAGTCTTGAAATCAGGTGGCCCGATTCCTCCCACTTTATTCTTCTTTTTCAAAATTGTCTTAGCTATTCTAGTTCCTTTGCCCCTTCCATACAAATTTTAGAGTAGTCCTGTACCCATCTACAGAAAAATCTTGCTGGGATTTTTATAGAAATTACATTAAACTTGTAAATCAACTTGGGGAGAATTGACATTTTAACTATGTTGAGTTTCTAATTCATGAACAAGTTAATGTCTTTCCATTTATTTAGGCCTCCTTTGATTTCTTTCTTTAGCGTTTTGTAGTTCTCAGCATACAAGTCCTATACATGTTTTGTTAGATTTACACCTAAGTATTTCTTATTTTATTTTTTTTGTGTGTGTATAAGCAATTGTAAATTATATTGTATTTTTAATCAGAGTCTTAATTTAAGACTAGTATGTAGAAATTGATTTCTGTATGTTTATCTTATATCCTGTGACCTTGCTGAACCCACTTATTAGTTCTTTGAGTTTGGGGAGGTCAATTCCTTAGGATTTTCTACATAGACAATCATGTCATCTGCAAATAAAGACAATTCTATTTCTTCCTTTCTGATCTGTACGCTTCCTATTTCCTTTTTTGCCTTCTTGCTCTGTCTAGAACTTATAACACTAAGAATGGTGAGAGTAGAAATCCTTCCCTTGTTCCCAGTCTTAGGGGGAAGGCATCCAGTCTTTCACCATTAAGTATAATGCTAAATACAGGTTTTCTATAGATGTTCTTTATCAAGTAACCCCCATTCCTATTCTTCTGAGTTTTGGGTCATGAATGGATATTGAATTTTGCCATGCTTTTTCTTCATCCATTAATATAATCATGTGATTTTTTTTTCTTCATAAGCCTGTTAATCTTGTGGATTACAATGATTAAATTTTAAATACTGAACCAGACTTGCATCACTAGAACAAACCCCACTTGGTCATTGTATATAATTTTTTTTAGCATATTGATCTATTGGTCTATTCTATTTGCCTATATTTTGTTAAGGATTTTTTTTCATTTTCCTTTAACTCAGTTGTTAAGGACTTTTGCATCTTTATTTATGATGGATATTTGTCTGTACTCTTTTTATAAAAGTACTGTCATTGTCTGGTTTCGGTACCAGGGTAATACCAGCTTCATAAAATGAATTAGGAATTATTTCTTCCTCTTCCGTTTTTGGAGAACATTGTGTAGAATTGGTGTTAACTTTTTAAAAAGTTTGGTAGAATTCTCCAGTGAAACCATGTGGGCCTGGAGAAGTCTTTGGGGGAATTTTTAAATTAGGAATTCAATTTTCTTAATAATTATAGGATTATTCAAGTCATCTGAGAGGCTTTGTGTTTTTTATCTAAGTTGTCAACTTTATGTACGGTTGCTCATAGTAATCCCTATTATCCTTTTTTTTCCTTCATTTTTTAAAAATCTTTTATTTATATAAGTGTGAACTCTACCTCTGTGGATTTCTACCTGATAATCCATTAATATCCACATTTATTTTCATGCTCACATTGTCCCCATTTGGCCAGTGGAAGTCCCACCAAGTTACCTCTCGTGCATTATATAATTTAATTGTACATTATTTGTTACAAAAAAATTGAACTAATATATCTTTTCAAACAGTGAAAAAGAACAAAAAGTGACAAGGGCCTAAGAGAAGACAGTGGCAAGTAGAAAAGAAATTTAGAAGTATATAGGTGGCGAAAGTGTGATGATTAACTTGGTATGGGCCTATTATCCTTTTGATGTCTGCAGATCTGTAGTGATAGCTCCTGTTTCATTCCTGATATCAGTAATTTGTGTCTTCTCTTTCTTTGTCAGTCTTGCTACAGGTTTGACAATTTCATTAATCTTTTCAAAGAATCAGCTTTTAGTTTTACCAGTTTTCTCTGTTGTTTTCCTTTTCATCGATATCTGCTCTTCTCTTTCTTATTGCCTTCCTTTTGTTTGCTTCATGTTTACTTTCTATGTTCTTGAGACTTCCTGTTTTTTTAATTTGTTTCAAGAATGTTTGTGATAGCTCATTGAAGCCATTTTATGATGGTCGCTTTAAAACTTTTTCAGACAATTCTAGCATCTCTGTATCTTGATGTTGGCATCTCTTGATTGTCTCTTAATTCAGTTTGAGAGCACGCTGGTGCCTGGTATGATGAATGATTTTTTATTTAAACCCAGATATTTTGGATACTATGTTATGAAACTTTTGTCTTACTTTAAACCTTCTCTTTTACCCCTGCTGTGGCAGAGGAGCAGGGGCTTCTCCTCATTCCTGTTAGGTGTGGGTAGATGTCCAGGTTCTGCAGTTGGCCTCTGTTGACACCCCGGGAAGCGGGGGAGGAGACTCCTTGTTACTGCAGGACAGGGGTGAGAGTTCTCCATCCCTGCTAGGCCGCCACTAACACCTCCCTGACTGGAAGAGGTGGTAGGAATGCCTTGTTACTGGCCCCCACGTGGCCTCCCCGACACCGCAGGAACGTGGTGAAACGTGGCAGTGGGGAACGTCTTGAGTCTCCACCAGGCCTCCTCTGACACCATCCCTGGTTACGGGGCAGGGACATCTCATTACTGCAGAGTGGGGGTGGAAGTCCAGGCTCTCCACCTGGTCTCTACTCTCCCCTCCGGGTAGGGGGGCTTCATTACCACCCAGCAAGGACAAAACTCCCCCTCCCTACTTGTCCCTCTCTGATATCACCCTGGTGGGGGTTACTGGGGTGCCTCGTCACAGCCTGGTAAGGGCAGAAGTCTCAGCGCCCTGACGCCCTTGCTGGTGTGGTTGTGGGTGGGATGACAGTGTTTGCTCCGGTGTTTGGTTAGTGTCTAAAAGTTCCATCGTGCTGGGCTTCCTGTTTCCTGGTTCTTTGGCTAGGCGGAGTAGGCTTTGGGGGACTTTTTTTGTCTTCACCATGCTCGTTTCCGGATTGCTGGCTTCTTCAGCGCCAAGTCGGGAATCTCTAAGGCAAAAAAGTAAACCCAGGGGACTCACCACCTTTTATTCCTTGTGTTTCAGGATACCCAGCCAGTCTGCCCCCTCCTCTCCACCTCTCAGGGTCTCATATTTATTTTGTACGTAATGTCCAGTGTTTTGGGTTGTACTTAGTGGGAGGAACAGGGAAAAATATGTCCACTCCATCTTCCCAGAAGCAAAACAGTTTTTCTCTTTTTGCTGAGTCTTCTTATTGACCGTAAACTGCGGAAGAAGAGCAAGCCTACAATACACAGTTTTGTATCCTCTGTTAGGCCTGCGCACGTGGAGGTGCTTAGTAGTTATTTGTAGACTGGCTGATTTGGCTGTTCACATGGCACCTTGACCTCACAGAGAAAAACATTCTGAGAACTGTAACTAGGAGAGACCCTTCAACAGCACCTTGGGTGAACCTCTTCCCACCTGTGGCTGTGGAAGTGTTCATTAGGTGCCCAGCTTCCTAAAGAGGTGGGTTGGCATTTTCCCTTTCATCTTCACGGAGGTTGTGAGCAGAGGGCAGACGGCCCCGGAGAACCTTTGAAATGCAAACCCATGAGCCGCTGCTGTTGGGCTAAGGTCTTCCCATTTCATGAGGTGCCTCCTTGGGGAGCCGCCCTCTGGGAACTTGCAGCAAGGGAGGGGTCCAGAGCACTCACCCCGTGTCTCCTTTGAAACAGGAGGACCATGACACTATGGAAGCCGATCTGGACAAAGATGAACTGATCCAGCCCCAGCTTGGAGAGCTCTCAGGCGAGAAGCTGCTGACCACGGAGTACTTGGGAGTAAGTACCGTGTGAAGGGGGCGGGGGCCCCAAAATAGAAAGGAGAGATGGACCATTGATGGACTTAGCATTTGCAGTAACACATGAGGGTTTGGTTTGGTCTGTTATGATACTACGTTTATTAGAAGATATGTGTCAGCCAGCTTGCTTCCAGCGGCCCTGAAGTGCACAGCGGCCCTAGTTACTATCCTAAACAGACCCGCTGCTGGACAGAAGGCGGTTAGAGTATAACTAAAAGGCACACTCCAGGGCCTTCGTAACATCCGAGGGTAAGCCCGTCCTTAGTAGTAATCGTCTGCCCGTCCAGCGTCTTGGTTTTCTCATGCCTCATCCGTGAGAAGGGAAGACTGCTGCAGCTTTGTCAGTCGTCAGCACACAGGTGATGGCCGAAGCCATCCGAGCAGGTGAGGTCGCCCAGTGAGGGAGGCGGAGGGTGGAGAGGGAGGGAGGGCGGGGCCAAGGGCAGGGGCCGAGCCAGATGTCAGGTGCAGGAGAAGGAAGACGGGCCCCTGAGAAGGACAGAAAGTGAACAGTCAGAGAGGCTTGAGGAGGGGTGCTTCCGGGTGGGCTGAGTGGTCAGTCAAAGCACCAAGAGGCCTGTGGAGTCACACGTCTGTGAGGGGCCATAATCTGAACTCCCCGCCGACTCCGATGCTCCCGGAACGCCTTCCTACCACCCACCAGCTAGATAGGGAAGGGTGTGAGTCAGGGGAGCTGCCCACTGGCTGGGAGAGGACCGCGGCGTCGAGGGCCCAGGTGTCTCGTGGAGCCTTGATCAGAGAACACACGGGTGAGCAGGTGGGATGCCGCAGGGTAAGGGGTCTGAAGGGAGCAGCAACGGCACAGGATGAGGCCAGTTCAGACTGAAGCCCCGTGACAGATGGCTGGCACGTAGGAGTGAAGGCCGGTGGTATTAAAAGGAGCTCCTGGAATTCTGAAGCTGGTGGTTGACTGGGTCGGTTACATGGACCCTGAAATCTCCTCAGATTGGGCAGGTCAGTGTTGGAGCTGGGATGCTGAACAGTTGAAGCGAGGACAGTGACTTGGGAAGGAAAAAGGTGGTGGGTGCAGGTGGCGTGAGCCTTTCCAGGGGCAGGTGGAAGCAGAAAACACCTGTCCATTCCCATTACTGCCCCGCCCAGGCCCTCATCACCTCACCCTGGGCACTGGTCTCCCTGGTCACCTGGGCCTGGTCTTCCTCATTGTTCAAGGAGTTTCCAGGGGCCCCAGGCTGGAGTCAGTATATGCTGGCAGAACTTGAGGTTGGAGGACAGCCAAGGGCCCAGGCATGGGGACATTGTCGGCGAGGGTTTTGGAGTTTACTCTGCGTGAGCTGGGAAGCTGTTGGAGGGTGCAGAGCAGGGCAGTGCTCGGTCTGACTTACGTTTTACTATATTAACTTCTATTTTCACTCTGGCTGCTTTGTGGAGAATAGACCACATGGGGCAAGAGTTAAAGAAAGGGGGTGATTTAGGAGGCTGGGTGACCACCGGCCCCCAGTCATGGACAAGTGCCTATAGCCCGCCACTGTCCCTAGAAACAGCTCAGGGATCAAAGGAACCTAACTGACTGCGGAGGCTCCATTACGTTAAGTCAAGTGAGGAGGTAGGTGCTTGAGAAGGGACGGAAGTGAGGCCATCTGGGTTCCAAACTGCTGATGGAAGTCTTGAGCCCTGACTAGGCCTTTGCTTCCCTTTGGAAGAACACTGGCTTTGTCAGGGAAGGCCTGAGCTCCATTTGACAGGACGTGCATTTTTTTTTTCAATTTATTTATTTTTTATTTTATTTATTTTTGTCTGTGTTGGGTCTTCGTTGCTGCGCGAGGGCTTTCTCTAGTTGTGGCGAGCGGGGGCGACTCTTCGTTGTGGTGCGCGGGCTTCTCACCACGGTGGCTTCTCTTGTTGCGGAGCATGGGCTCTAGGCATGCAGGCTTCAGTAGTCGTGGCACATGGGCTCAGTAGTTGTGGCTCATGGGCTCTAGAGCGTAGGCTCAGTAGTTGTGGCGCACGGGCTTAGTTGCTCCGCGGCGTGTGGGATCTTCCTGGACCAGGGCTCGAACCCGTGTCCCCTGCACTGGCAGGTGGATTCTTAACCACTGCGCCACCAGCGAAGCCCTGGACGTGCATTTTTAAAAGCAAGATTCTCATGCTTCATGGGCAGGTGGTGAGGAAAACAGAAGGCAAGTTGGTGGGGCTTCTCTGGAGGATGGTGGCGAAGCTGTCGAGAACTCAGCCCTGAGATGCTGGGACTTCCCCACAGACACCACTGCACAAGCACGCAAGGGTCAGCAAGGATGTTCAGACAGAAACCCCAGTACAGCCCCTCCGCTAAATAGCTTTTAGCACCTCTGCACAGTGGAATGCCGCGGGTGAGATCTTATGTTGATGTGGTGAAGATTTTTAACAGCAACAACGAAAACAAGACACCGAACATGCTGGAACTACCAGTTTAATCTTGCAGTTTGGTGAGGCACAAAGTGACAGAGCTTTCAAATCAACCAATAATCCAGCTTAATGGCATCCAGAAATGGTGTCATTTTACCATAGCCTGCAGTTCTAAATCTCCTTAATGCATAGGTACTGTTCTTTTACCAGAAGGAAATAGTTAGAAAAGTTCTACACATGCTTGTTTATCTCATTGGTGTCAGTTACTTGTCGGTGGCAATGTGAGTGGTAAGAATGAAGTACAGAAAGAATTCGTTATAGGGACGTGAAGACCGAGGTTATTAGCTTCCTAGGGCCGCAGTAACAAATGACCATAAACTGGATGGCTTAAAACCACAGAAATGTATTCTCCCACCATTCTGGAGGCCAGCAGTCCACAGTCAAGTTATCAGCACAACCACACTCCCTCTGAAGGCTCTAGGGGAGAACCTTTCTTGGTCTTGCACCTTCTGGCGGCTCCAGACCCTCCTTGGCTTGTGGCTGTGGAACTCCAGACTCTGCCTCCTCTCCTCTTCTCTCTGTGTTCTCTTGTCTCTTATGACACTCTTCAGTGGATTTAGGATAATCTAGGATGATCTCTTCATGTTAGGAGCCCTAATGTAACTACATCTGCAAAGATGTGTCCAAATCAGGCCACGTTCACAGGTTCCCGGGGTTAGTACATGGACAGATCTGTTGGGGGCCACCATTCGACCCACTAGGCCAGGTCACCATAGGATCTCACGTGGAAACACTTTAAAGTTTTAGTAGAAAACTTACTGTTGAGCAGTAATCGCTGAGGTTATAGGAACACTGCCCGTTTTGCTGTCTTTGTTCGTTAGACTCCTCAGCCGCCCTCAGCCACCCAGTCTTGATTTGAAATGGACAGCCGGCCGGCGCTGTGAGCTCACCTCACCTGCCCACCTTTGGCTCTGGTGGTTCACGCGGGGTTGTGCACTCATACCTGCTAACTGCTTGTGTCAAACGAGGGAACCTGCCAGAGACAGAAGGCGTTGCATTTCACTAGGGAATGTGCACCCCAAAAGTCACAATTCACGCCTCCCATTCTGGTGTACTAGGTAGACTAGATTTTTCAAGATCAGTGGAAAGCTGTTGACTTTTAGAAACTTGTATTCAAAAATTTTTCATTGAACCTGTGCCATTTGCCTAACACACAACAGAATGCTGGCAAAGTTTCTCAAGCTGTTATCTTCCAGAAGTTTACAGAAGATGACACAGAGCAGATAAAAGTGTGCTGTTGATGAGGGATGGGGGGTCGGGGGTTGACGGGTATCGTCCTGTGATGTCAGAGCTGGCCGTCGAAGGTACGTTAAAATAGAGTCTAGGGGCTTCCCTGGTGGCGCAGTGGTTGGGAGTCCGCCTGCCGATGCAGGGGACACGGGTTTGTGCCCCGGTCCGGGAAGATGCCGCGGAGCAGCTGGGCCCGTGAGCCATGGCCGCTGAGCCTGCGCGTCCGGAGCCTGTGCTCCACAACGGGAGAGGCCGCAACAGTGAGAGGCCCACGTACAACAAAAAAAATAAAAATAAAAAAAAAGAGTGTAGGTCCCAGCCCAGACCTCCTTACCATAATCCCAGGAGTGGTAATTGTACACACCAGTGATTTTAAAACTATAATACTAGTTAGGGCGTGAGCGGGGAGGTGCAGTGAGGGCAGCCTGCCAGGGTGTCGAGGGGATGGAAGGGAGCCCTTCCCAGGATGCCTGGACCCATGGCTCCCCGCTTGCTGGGCATTGATGGCCACCCCGTGCCCTGCAAGGCCACACTCGCCGCCTGTCCTCACCCCCCCAAGTTCAAGCAGATAGCGCCTGCGCACTGCAGAGCCCGGGCCATGAAGAAGCTGGCGCCCACAGGGAACTCAGGGAAAGCTCGGGCAGAACAAGCCCCTTTTCCTGGGCTTGCCTGAGCGTGGTGGTGGCCACATCACATGTATCCGTTCATTCATAATTCTGGTGAAAACAGCACCCTTCTGTGTTTCTTCTTCAGGCCGTGATCAGCAGCAGATCAAGATTGATGACTTGCCAACTTCTCCTTGCTTGGTTATTTCTAAATCTTTCAGAATCATCCACATTATGCCGAATAATCGCTTAGTTCTTCCTAAAAAGAGTGCCCTGCTTTAAATATCTTCAGCACCCTGGGTAAAGGAGTGTAGATATTCATCATAGGATCTCAGTTGTCTTGTTTTTATTTTGAAGTTTAAACTTATCGTTCAGTTACCTTTAACCACAGTCATAGGCGTGCCTTAAATTAGCTGGGCTCACGTCCTGGGCCAAGTCCTGTGCTGATTGCCTCACACATCTGATTCCATTTATTTAATCTCCTCCCAACAAAGGATGGGGTAAATTCTGCTCGTGTTGCGTGTCAGAGATGAGGCAGCTGAGGCTGAGAGCGTTGAGGAGCATTCTCAGGTGTTATCTGAGCCTATTTGCTCTTTACCACTAAGCTCTGCTGCCTTCCGGGACAACCGCTGATTTTCCAGTGAATTCTGTTCCGTATTTGAAAGTTTAGAGTCTCCAACTGTGTGAAATATTCAGAATTACTCTATGGTCCAATTTTTGAGCAACCCCCAAAGATTCCAAATCCTTTTCTTTTTCAGTTTGTTTCTGGGATTCTTTTTTCTGATTGCAAAAGAAATACATGCTTATTACTGAAAAGTCAAAAGTAAGCACAGCATAAACAACCACCATAATAATTCTGTCCACCCAGAGATAACCACTGTTCCCTCTATTTTCCTTTCATTTATCTCTGTATCTCATCTTTCCTTTGTCAGTTGGTTTTGAGCTCATCTGCAAGTAGCAGGGAATCCAGCCTTATCAGACCCCAGGCTCGTCTCCCGTCAGAAGGGAAGATCCAGGTTTTGTGGGCCCTCCAGTTTACAGGGTTTTGCAGGCCTTCTTTAAAACAACGGAATACAAAGTTTAGGTATAATAGTGAATACTTAGAATGAGACTAAGAAAAATAAATCACAGTCAAATTCAAATTTTAAGAACTGACAGATTGATAACCAAGAAGGACCTACTGTATAACACAGGGAACTATACTCAATATCTTGTAATAACCTATAATGGAAAAGAATCTAAAAGAGAATAGACATATGTATAACTGAATCACTTTGCTGTACACCTGAAACTAACACAACATGGTAAATCAACTATAGTTCAATTTTTTTTTTTTTAAAGTAGGTAAAGGGAAAAAAAGAAAGAACCGACAGGTATCACAAACAGAAAAATAATGTTTTATTAACTAGCTGCTTGCCACGCGCTTCATGGTTTTCTTTCCGTATATTTTTTGTTTTATACTCTTTGATTGCCTCTACATATGTTGCAACGAGTTTGTAATATTTTCTACAGAGAAAGAAAAGAAAATTAGTCCTTCCTGTAATGTATTTGATCAGCTTTGTTTCTTTCTTTTTTTTTTTTTTTTTGGCGGGACGCGGGCCTCTCACTGTTGTGGCCTCTCCCATTGCGGTGCACAGGCTCCGGACACGCAGCCTCAGCGGCCATGGCTCACGGGCCCAGCCGCTCCGTGGCATGTGGGATCTTCCCGCACCGGGGCACGAACCCACGTCCCCTGCATCGGCAGGCAGACTCTCAACCACTGCGCCACCAGGGAAGCCCCAGCTTTGTTTCTTATTACTGATAGATTTGAAAATTTTCTTTTGGCTTCACATTTAGTTTTATGGTAATGCTGTGTAAATTTTTAGGATTGTTGTTAAATTTGAGAAAACCATCCTCAAACTTCTTTCATAAAGAAACTGGAAGATTTGGGGGCATTTCTAGTTTTCCTGTGCACTGACTCTTCATAAATTCTCTGATGGTGTGTGGAATTCTAGAAGCCACTTCCACACCAGGACAGCTAGCGATGTTTGGCTATGCACAGAAGTGACTGGGAATCATATTTCCCACTAAACTCAAATTAAAGGTCATCCGGATTCACCGTCCTTTTGGCTAAGTTCTAAATTGCCTTTGGCCATTCCAACACCATGAGGGGGAGTATGGCAAGGGAAGTGAGAGTAGAAAGAAACAGCAGTTTTAAGTGGCTGCAACCGAAACATGCTACTTCTGCAAATTTTACAAAAACCATATGAGCACAATGCCAGGGCTCTTTCCGGGGCTGTGAAGCTTTGGTTTCATTAGCTCCATGGGCGCTCTGCCTGGTGCATTGGCCCTTCATTCACATGCTTGTTGCCTCTTGGTCATAAGACGATGGATGCAGCTCCTGGCACAAAACATGATAAAGTCAGGAGGAAGTCAAGCGTGCAGGCCAGCCAAATCCACCCCCTCTACAGTGCTTTTCCCAAAGCTACTTCTGGTGTCCCCCACTTACTTCTTTTTTTTTTTTTTTTATTGGAGTATAATTGCTTTACAATGGTGTGTTCGTTTCTGCTTTATAACAAAGTGACTCAGCTATACATATACGTATATCACCATATCTCCTCCCTCTTGCGTCTCCCTCCCAACCTCCCCCCCCACTTACTTCTTACTGGTCAGAACTGGGCCACATGGCCCCTAGCTGCAAGGGAGTCTGGAAAGGTGTTTTTAAGTAGATGCATTTCTGGGCCCACAAAATCAGAGGGCTGTTGGTCAAGAAAGAGGGAATGAGTATTAGGTGGCCAGCTAGCAGTGTCTCCTTCAGCTTCCAGGTTGTTTTCCATGTGTATAGATGGACATATTGTGTGCCTGTATTTTCTTACAAAAATTCATACTGCTCTATAGCATGTCATAATTGCTTTAAGTGATTCACCAATACTCAAAAACTAGTAAATGGGAAATTTTTTACCTAAATGGACATGTTGACCATCTTTTACTACAGAATAAATTATGTTCAGCTAAATCACATGGTGCATTTTTTTCTAATTGTGGTTAAACATGCTGTATTTTTTTAGTATCAGAACCTTTTTCAAACAGCATCTCCATCCGTAACACAGATGGAAGCTGAGTTCCTTTGGTGAGTAGGGTGGTTGTCAGGAACCCTTTCTCTTCTCTCCCAACAACCCCTGAAGCATTTCTGTGGAAATAGCACATTGTTGGTAGACACACTTTAAGACCTTTCCAGCCCAAAAGGGCTCCTTTGCAAACTGAGGTGCCCAGAGAGTGCCCTGGAGCCCTTGTGGGCCCCTCCATGGCTCCCCACATGCACAGTGGCTTGTGAGGTGAACAGGAAACAAGCCCTCTGGAAAGAGCTGCTCTGAGACACCGAGCGCCTAACACAGTCGTTCTGGGCCCTCACACCAGCCCTGTTCACCAGAGGCCTTTCCTCAGGCCTTCTGACGACACACCGTATGTTTCTGCCCACAGGCCTGGCCCAGTTTCCTCATCCACTGGAGAGGACAAATACCACCCGCCTTAGATTGTTTCTTAGGCCTGTGAAGTTTTAGGGAGATGGTGTGGCTGACGGGGTTTTCCAAAGGCTGAAACACTCTCAAATATGTGCTGTGTTCTCTCTCCTCTAGGAAGGAGTTGGGAGGGGTGAGCTGGGAGGGACAATGGAACAGGGAGGAGGCAGGGGGCATGGGGGGCTGGCAGCCCACACACTCACTGTCTCCCTCTCCAGTGCCTAAGACTGAGCCTTCCTATCCTAGCCCTCTGTGGAAGGACCCGGGTGTCTGACTGGCATAATGGAGGGGGAAAGAGAAGCCCCGGGTGGTCCTAAGGTACTGTTGAATATTGGCCTGAAGGAACCTGCTCTGGTGATGGGGGCGGACATGTGAATTTGACCCTAGGTACTAGACGGGGACAGCGGGACAGAAGGGAAGTCGGAGGAGAAGCAGACAGCAGTGTTGAGTGACGGCAGTTAAAATAGGCTTCTTTTGCAAATTTCACAAGAGATATTAAGAGAGATGAAGCTGCATATTAGTTCTTATTTGGGAAGCTTAATTACGTTCCTTTTCCTCCAAGAGGGTAGGGGCCTCCCCACCCCTCTCACCTGCCTTTCTACCCTTCACACCCCCTTCCCTCTCCCCCCACCCGCTGACCAACCCCTCCAGCTGGTAGCTGTCCCCCACAGCACAGGTGAGGCCTAGTGATGCTCTCCCAGAGGCAGTGGGCCTTTTTTTTCTTCTTCCTACCTCAAATACTAGATAAACCCAAATAACTTTTAAGTAAAATCAGGAAATCAAAGATGTAATTCCAATTAAAAATTTTTCTTTAACTTTTTATTTGGAAATAATTCCAGATTCACGGGAAGTTGAAAAAGTAGTACAGAGAGGTCCCATGCACCCTTCACCTGGCGTCCTCAGTGGTGGCTGTAGCATGTATTGAACCAGGAGGTTGATGTTGGTACAGTCCACAGACTTCATCCACATTTCATCAATTTTACAGTGATTTCTTTTTTAAACAGTTTTTCTTAATTATTAACATAATATAACCATATTACAGAAAACTCGGAAAATAGAGAGGAAAAAAATGATTCTTGGTTCACTGTCCTGTGTAGCCACTATAATCATTTTAGTGTTCATTTCCTTCCAGTCTTTTTGTGTACTTAGCATAATGAAAAGCATCATTTATGTACAGTATTATAACCTGACTTAACAATCTTTTAAATAAACATTTTTCTTCATAGCCTAGTCTTTATCATTGTACATGGCCATGTAATATTTCCAATGAATATACCATATTTTACTTAATTATTCCCCTATTACTAGACAGTTAGATGGTTCCAGTTTTACTGTGTAATGATTTTGTAACATACAGCTTTATTTAACATCTTCCACATTTTGGATTCTCTCTCTAGGGTTTAACACCCAAGGATATGAACATTTTAATGACTCTTGATATATAATGCCAAATTACTTTCCAAAAGAGCTGTCTCAAATTTCCATGCCACTGACATTTTAAACTATTGTCAAAAGTGGATGGGGTCATTTCTTTAATTGTCACTCACTTAATAATTGGAGAATGATACACTTTTTGTAAAGTTGTAGTTTCTAGTTACTTATAAAGTTGATCATTTTTTCTTCTCTTTACTGGTGATACTTTTTATTTTGTGACTTGGCTGTTGGACTTCTTTGCCCAGTCATCTACTTAGTGTTTTACTTACTGATTTGTAAGAACTCTTTATCTAATGAAAATCTTAAGCTTTCATCTATTATACGTGCTGCAAATATTTCTTCCCAGTTCATTGTTTACCTGTTAATTTGGTTTATCATTAAATTACTGTGTATGTGGAAATGTTGATTTTTTATGAAACCAAAGCTGTCTGTCTTTTTTCCCTTCTTACTTTCAAAAGTCAGTCCTCTCCAGGGATGTGATAAGTTACCATATCCAGTTGTTTTCTTCTCCTTTTTCCGTGGTTTGATTTTGTTTTTTTAATTTATACTGCTGAATGGTATAATGTGAAAACCTAAGCAGATTTTCCCCGAAATTTTCTGTTCAGCTGAATGATCCGTGTCATGCTCCTTCCTCACTTATTTGCAAATCCTCTTATTACTATAGATTATTAAATGTAGTGAGTTAGAATGTCTAGGTCAGCTCTCAACTAGATGATTTCTACAGCTCTGTTTCCTTTTTGCTTCCACCAGATCATGACCAACACGGGGAAGGTGAGGCGGAAGGGGGCGGCCGGCGTGCAGTGGGGCGGCCCTGAGCCCCTGTGCCGGCCCATCACTCCCGGCGGCCACAGGACCGGGTACCCAGCGTAAGTCTGGGTCCTAAAGGAGGCGGGGATTTACTTTCTTAAGCTTTGTTTTGATCAACTGCAGTGTAAGATGTACGTATTTTTAAAATTCAAAATAAAATTTCATATCAAAAAGCATTTATCTCTTTATTATTTATCTTTTGGGGATTTTTTGGAAGGAAAGAGGTTGAGTCTCCCTCTTCCCCCCCATGTCTCTCAGGGTCTCCAAGCCACTTACAGCCTTTATCCAGGAGAAGGCTGGTGTTGGCCAATGTGATTCTGAAGGAAAGGACCAAAAGGACTAGTGGGTCTACCCAGAAAGGACTCCTGTTCTTTTCTGCAGCCTCTCACCGTAGCACCAGGCCCTTTGTTGGGATGGAGTGTCACAGTTTAAGATGCCGTCAGCTTATTTCTACATGACTCTATAAAGCACCGATATGCATTTTTGGCTGCCAAGCCTTATTCATTCTTCATAGCCTTGCTCCTACCCTGTTTATATAAACAAAACTAGTCTGGTTATCCAGAGCCTCTGGTCTCCCTGGGGACCTGAGGACCTGATCCCTGGGGACTCTTGGGGAGCCCCAGGCCAGGCAGTCCAGCTTGGTCAGGGCGAAGTCTCTTCCGTGGTCTGGGTGGCCTCTTCTGTCTGGAGAGAACGCTGGAGAGAAACAGGTGCAAATAAGGGGATTATAGAGAGCAGGGGGAAAACCTACATTTATTCATACAACAGTGGCCATAAGATATTTCAAATGAATGTGACATATTTTACTTAGTTATCCCCTACAGCTGGGCCGTTTGCTTATGTCCAGGTTTGCTCTATAGTAATCTGTAATGAACAACTCAGCACCGGGGATACAGCAACAAACAAAACCTCACTGCTGTGACTCCTGTCTCCCTTAGGGACCAAATCTAATCAAACGCTGGCCAACCAGGTCCTTCTTAATTGACACCCCCAACCTCAGCCCTCGAAGCCCCACGTTCCCCAGGACACTGTGTGCCCCCAGCCTGCATTCTGAGCGCGCTACATCTCTGTAGCAAAGCAGCGCACATGTATGCTTTTTTTTTTTTTTTTTTTGCCTTTTGCTCCATGTCCTGCCCTGCCCGTTCATGGCTTGCTACCTCTGCCGGGAAATGTTCCATCTTCGGGCCCCTGACAAACCCCAGCTCGGAGCTCAAGACCGGCTGAGTCTGTCTGTCTGCCTCTCTCTTACACACATGCACACACACACAGAGGCTTTTCTGCCCCGCACGGCAGTTAGGTGTCTGCTTGTCTTTGCTGCTGGAACTGACATTCAAGAACAGCCGTTTCATGGGGCGCAACCCTAGACAGAGGGGGGACAAGCCTGCTGTGCTGGAGCAGGTGGCTGCTAGCTCCTCGTTGAAGGGGAGTGAGTGCTGTGCTGCTCTGCGCACACTGCAGAACCTTCCTGGGGATCTGCCGTGAAGGCTGCCGGGAGATGCCACCCCACATCCTACTTACCTCCCTGTGATGTGCTTGCCCAGGCCCCCTGTCTCTCGCAGGCGCCCACTGCATGTCTGCTGGGTGAATGAGTCTCCATCGACCCAGGTGCCAGCGGTAGGCACTGCGCACACCATTGATAGTGTTCCAGAGAACGAGCTCTTCCCCAGTCCCGTTCCGGCCTAACTCTTGTTGTCACGGCTGACCTATGTCACGTCTTTTCTGATGGAATTCATCCCTTTGCTAATCTGCTTCATCCTTGGAAGAAAGCCCAGAAGATTGATACTTTAAATTGTTTGGTTGAAATGTCATGCTCCCGTGTCACCCAAAGCCAAAAGATCCAATTGTGTGTTAGAAAAATAATAGCCATGTTTCACTGTAAATTTATAAGAGCTAACAAGAGTGAGGTAAGGGTACTTCCTCTTTCTTAAAGAGATTCAATATCTGCTAATATCAGTTTAACAAAAGACTTTCAGGTACTTCCACTTCCTGCAATTTTGTGATGCTACACAGTAGTGACCAGTCAAATATCTCCTATCTGTATTTATTGCTGTTTTTCTTTTTTTCCTCCAGGCTGGAGGACCATCCCATCTCTCCCCAGATGGCCAAACATGCCAGAAACAGCTGCCTCCCGTCTCTGCCAAATGCCCAGCGTCCAGTCTGCAAGGGGGTCATGCCTGGTCCTGAGCCTTGCACTTCCTCCTCATGTAAGCATACTGGCAGCATGTGGGGGGCAGCTTTGGGCCTGGGGGCAGCTCTGGACCTGGGGGCAGCACTGGGCCTGGGGGCAGCTCTGGGCCTGGGGGCAGCACTGGGACTGGGGGCAGCTCTGGGCCTGGGGGGCAGCTCTGGGACTGGGGACAGCTCTGGGATTGGGGGCAGCACTGGGCCTGGGGGCAGCACTGGGCCTGGGGGCAGCTCTGGGCCTGGGGGCAGCACTGGGACTGGGGGGCAGCACTGGGACTGGGGGCAGCACTGGGCCTGGGGGCAGCTCTGAGACTGGGGGGCAGTACTGGGACTGGGGGCAGCTCTGGGACTGGGGGCAGCACTGGGCCTGGGGGCAGCTCTGGGACTGGTGGCAGCTCTGGGACTGGGGGCAACACTGGGCCTGGGGGCAGCTCTGGGACTGGGGGCAGCACTGGGACTGGGGGCAGCTCTGGGACTGGGGGCAGCTCTGGGATTGGTGATGCCTGGAATCTTATGAAGCAGCTGCAGTTACAGACCCAGAAAGGCCTTGGCCTCCCACCTGCTCCTGAGAAGCCCTCTGTTCTCAGCCACTGCTCCGTGTCGTAGAGGCCCACAGGCTTGCGACCACACAGCCAGACCTGACCGTGGGCTTTTCCTCTAGACACCCTTCTCTCAGAGCACTGTGTCCAGTGCTCACATGTGCAAGCTATCTGAGCAACATTTCTGACTGGGGAAGCTGTGTTTAATGTGAGATTTTTAAGTAGGAATCTCAAAACGATGTAGATCTCTGACCAAAACTTTGGTGCCCCGAACTCTGGTGCTGAGGTGGTCAGCCACGTGTTAGAAGGCTGAATTGAGTCGGAAATGTTGGCTAGGAGCAAAAACTACTGTGGGATCCAAACGCATTTTGAAGTATCCAGTTGAGTTCATCAGAGACTGATGGGGGATAAATGTAGTTTTTAGATGCCAGAAAAAATATATGTGCTTTGAATTAGAAATGTACAAAGTTTTTTTTTTTTAATTTTCAAGAGGAAATTAAAAAGATATGAACAGATCAGATAAGACTCTAATATCCATTCAAATAGAAAAACAACAGAGGAGCAGGTCAGATTCCAGTATGAGAAACATCTGCAAGCTTTTATAATCTGCTCACAGTTGGATTCAAATGCTTCTCATCCCCAATTCAGAGCAATAGACCTGTCACGGCGCCAGAAGAAAGCCAGGTTATTTGGTTACCCCAGGAGAGGATCTCTTGACTATAAGCAGTGTTAGAGGTTTTGCCAGCTTTGATCATCTGTTATTTTACATGGGTTTTGTTAGAGCTGCAGACATTAATATGCCTTCTCTAAAAGACGACTAGCTCAATAATTTATCCAGAGGTCTCTGCTGCCGGGGTGGAGGTTTTAGGTTGTCTAACAATTTTCGCCAGTTTGACCTAATGCCACTGAGTTTAAAATGATTTCAAGTTCTATAGGCCTGGACTTCCAAACAGTTGCATTTAGGCTAAACTTATTTAGCAGTAACATCCTTGTTTGACCCAAATGACCACCAGGGTGACCCTCTGTCTTGCACGGATTATAAGTGTGGTCCTATCTTTTGGAACGATTTCTCATGGTATTATTACCTGTAGGGTGGACGCACTTGAGGCTGTCAGGGACAGAGGTGGCTGAGGGTCAGCGGGTCATGTAGACGTTCTTGTTAGTTTCAAGCACAACTGCTTTTGGCCCTGGCAGGGTCTGGTTCCTTGCAGGAAAACAATGGGCACCCATCCCTGGGATCGTCAGCCGTTCCCAGTGCCTCTCCCTGCAGAGGCAGCAGCTGCTCACCAGCCCCTCCAGACGGGCCCAGTCACGCTGTCGGGTGCACCCATGAGCCTGCTGTGAACACTGAGGCCGTATTTTTCGGGTCCCATCTTCCACCTGCTCCTGTTCGCTCAGGTCTGGCTGGGAGCCCATCTACTGCCCTCCTGCCTCGGTGGACTCCACTACACTGACCCCCAGTCCGCCCTCACTCCCCCTGCAGACACCAGGCATATTAGTCTCTCCCCACACCCCCAGGCCGTGTCTCCACCTCAGGCCAGCACCCGTAGTTCTCCGTTACAATCCTTTTCCTTGACAAAAGTTCTCCCCTTGGAGAAGCCAAGCGTCCGGGTCATCGGCATCCCGGGGTCATTTAATGAGCGTGGATTCCGTCTCCAGTGTAGATTCTGTGCTTCCTTCCTTTTGCCCAACTGCAGCCACCCTGGCCCTCGCCTCATCCGTGGACCAGTGCCAGCTCCCCACCCTGTCTCGCCACCGCCATCTCTTCCTCTTCTCAGCCTCCACGTGAGGTTGCGTGCAAACAGGCTTCAGCCAGTGTGCTTGGAATGCTGCCTTGAGACTGGTTCTGAGGCTGCATCTGGGACTGAGTGCCACGGTTGAGGGAAGGAGGGGACAGCGGTGGGCAGCGGGCCGTCCTGACCCTCACCGGCTCCGGTTTCACTCCTTCCCCGACAAGAGCTGATCTGACTTCCTCTTGACCCTACCGTCCTTCCGGTCCTGCCCCCCCAGCCCTTTCTTGCCCGTCTCCTCTGCTCACCTTGTCCCCCCGCATCCCATGCTGGCCTCGCCTGGCCACTCCCCACAGCTCCCCTCACACATGACTTGCTACTGAGTCTGGCTACCCTCATGCTGGGAATTAACACCTTAAGACCCGTGGGAACCCAGCACCGCGGCCCACACGTCGGGTTTGTTCAGGACACCCCGTCACACCTGTGCATTCAGTCAACACTGAAGGCAGGACTCGTGATGAGGAACCTGCGGGATCCTCAAACGGCTTGATCAGTTGAATGCAGGCCCAGAAAGTACATTATTTTTAAGCAAAGGACTCAGCCCCACGGAGCCGAAAGGAAATAGTTCCCAAGAAAAAGAAGCTAAGAATGTGACTTAGAGTGTTGCACGATATTGGCCCGAGGCAAGTTATTCTCATTTCCCCACCAACCAAAACGGGGGTATCAAGATCACATGCCTTGTCAGTGGACCGTGGAGGGACAATGCCAGCCCTGTCTGAAATGGATTAACAGGTGGGAAAGCAGTGGTTGTCCCAGGAAGCCTCAGGTGCACGCACGCACTGCCCTTCTCCTCCCAGGTCCCAGCTCTTTCAGTGGAGCTGGTTTTCTTGCGGGGGGTGTGCCGCAGCGGGTGCTCTGAAAGTCTGCAGTGTGGCCTAAGCAGAGGGAATAGGCAAGGACGGAGGGGTGGCTGCTGCTTGGTGACTGAACCGAGAAGACCTCAGAGGGTCTCCGGAGACCCCAGCTTGGCGCCTCCTCCCTCCTGCCAGAGAGCTTTGCCAGCTGTCTCCCACCACCAGCGGCCGGGGAAAGGTCCTGATCCTGGAGGGCTGCCTACCCCTGGGCACCATCTTGTAACACCATTAACTCTCATGGGATTTTCTGTGTGTAGCTCAGCACTCATGGGTGGTTCCACTCAACTATTATTTCATACACCCAAATCTGGTCCCCTGGACTTTATTAAACAGTTAAGTCTCCTATATAGGAACGAGTTCCATTCTGAGATCACATTCGTAAGTCCAATTTGTTCGTAAATCCAACGAAGCTAGCCTAGGTACCCAGCTAACTAATATGATACTAGTAACTAATATAACTAACTATAACTAATATAATCAGCTACACAGTACTGTACTGTAATAGGTTTATAATACTTTTTGCACAAATAATACATAAAAAACAAACACACAAAATAAAGAAAACATCTTTAATCTTACAGTACGGTATCTTGAAAAGTGCGGTAGTACAGTACAACAGCTGGCATATAAGGGCTGGCATCGAGTGAACAGGCAAGAAGAGTTACTGACTGGAGGAGGGAGAGGAGGTGGGAGATGGTAGAGCTGAAGGGTCGTCAGCTATAGGAGACGGAGGGCAAGCTGCAATTTCACTCACACCTGACGTGGATGGCACAGGTTCTGGTTCCTTGCTGGATTCAATTCTGTCTACCCTCTTGAAAAAACGATCCAGTGACGTCTGGGTAGTAGCTCTTTTTTCTCATCAGAGATGACCCGGTAGCACCGGATTGCATTCTGAGTGGCTGCTGCAACCATTTGTAGGGGATGCACACACATGGCAATGAACGCCAGAGACGTGAACTAACTTACGTGACTGGACGTGCAAATGCACGTTCACGTCTTTGAAAGTTCACAACTTGAAGGTTTGTATGTAGGGGACTTACTGTAAGACCATTGAGCAGAGAGCACAGACAAGCAGGCCAGTTGTCCATCGAAGAGCAGATCAGAGAAGGCTGAAATTCTAGTTCCAGTCCCAGTTCTGGGTGGAGACTGTCCAATGTGGACTGTAAATAAAGCCACCCATTGGGTTCCATACCAGAAACAGAGTCCTTGTTTGGGTCAAAAGAGAGTTATCTGGAAGTCAAAGCTGCGCCCCCTTGCTATGGATTTGAGGAAACCTGCAGGGAAGATTTTTTTTTAATTGAAGTCTAGTTGATTTACAATGTTGCATTAATTTCTGCTCTACAGCAAAGTGATTTAGTTACACATATATATACATTCTTTTTTATATTCTTTTCCATTATGGTTTATCACAGGATATTGAATATCGTTCCCTGTGCTATACAATAGGACCTTGTTTACCCATTCTATATATACTAGTTTGCACCTGCTGACCCCAAACTCCCACTCCATCCCATCCCCACCCCCCGCCCCCTTGGCCACCACAAGTCTGTTCTCTATGTCTGGGAGTCTGCTTCTGTTTCATAGATAAGTTCATTTGTGTCATATTTTAGATTCCACGTATAAGTGAGTATGTGTTTTTGTACCATATAAGTATGGTGTTTGTCTTTCTCTTTCTGACTTACTTCACCTAGTATGATAATCTCTAGGTCCATCCATGCTGCTGCAAATGGCATTATCTCATTCTTTTTTAAGGCTGAGTTGTATTCCATGGTATATATGTACCACGTCTTCTTTATCCATTCATCTGTCAGTGGACATTTAGTGTCTTGGCTATTGTGAATAGTGCTGCTGTGAACATAGGGGCGCGTGTATCTTTTTGAATTATAGTTTTGTCTGGATATACGCCCAGGAGTGGAATTGCTAGTCATATGGCAACTCTATTTGTAGTTTTTCTGAGGAAACTCCATTCGTTTTCCATAGTGGCTGCACCAACTTACGTTCCCACCAACAGTGTAGGAGGGTTGCCTTTTCTCCACACCCTCTCCAGCATTTGTTAGAGACTTTTTAATGATGGCCATTCTGACCGGTGTGAAGTGGTATATCATTGTAGTTTTAATTTGCATTTGTCTAATAATTAGCGATGTTTAGCGTCTTTCATGTGCCTGTTGGCCATCTGTACGTCTTCTTTGGAGACATGTCTGTTTATGTAGGGAAGACTCTTTATATTTTAGATAAAGCAGAGGCCACGTTGCAAAGGTGCTAGAGAGACTTTTTTTTTTTTTTTTTAATGAAAGAGCTGAAAAGAGCTTGGATTAAGGAAGCAGTGAATCCAGACTGTCACAGTGTTGCTCTGATGGTGACACGGACCCCTTTGGCTGTAGAACAAGAAGAGGAGAAGCAGGGCTGGAGAAAGAGGGGTCCATGTCATTTGAAATACAGAACAGGCCCGTCCCCAGACCCTTGGGAGGCATCTGCGGCAGTGTCATCTGGGACTTCTCCCATCACTCCCCGTGATCTTGGGGTGACCTAGGTGGCCTTGTCCTTGCTAGGTGGTATTATGGAGGTTCCTGCCCCTGGGGGAAGACAGGGATTCAGGCCTGAAGGATCCTGGGGCAGCACAGGGCGAAGAGAGCCCCACCTCTGGGGTTGCCAGATTTGGCAAATAAAAATACAGGACACCCAGGTGAACTTGAATTTCAAATAAACACGAAGAGTTTTTCAGGGTGCCTCTGGGCCGCTGTGCATCAGCGCCAAGCAGGGGCCCAGGAGACAATTCTGGCTTTTGTTGGCTTTTCCCTGAGAGGCAGTGGGAGTGTGGGAGGCGACAGGACCGCTGGTCTGTCCTTCTCTGCGCTTCGTGTGCTCCAGCCAGAGCATGCCTGTTGCACCCTCAGGTTATAAGTACATCAAGTGGCCATCTGGAAAGGCCCCGAGCTGCACGAGTAAACAAGTCCCCATCCACAGGCGCCGGGGAGCCATGAGGGACTGGCCCGGGGTGTGTGCTTTTCTTGACTTCAGGGCGCAGCCCAGCAAAGAGCATCCTCAAAGAGCTTCCAGAGCAGAAGTCAACTGAGCTCTCTCCTCTTCCCCAGCCACCATCGATGCCAAGTCGGGAGAGCGGTTGCCAGCAGGACGTCAGGGAGAGCCTTACCTGCCCCCAGCGGGGGGCCTGAGCCAGCCTAGGGAGGTGCCCTGTGCCCTGGACAGTGGCGAGACCACCAGGTAGGGATGGGGAGGTATCCTGGGGAGGCTCCTCTGAGGCCCAGTGTCTGACGATGGAAGCAAAGGAGCGTTTCGCTGGGCCCTGAAGCGTGGTTCTGAGATCCTCGGGGGACTGTGGTCACCGCGCGTGATAACCTCAGAGCCCAAGGGGAGGGACCTGCCTCAGGAGAGGTATCAGCTGTCAGACCGGAAGGAGAGAAAAACTTACAAACATGCCCAAGAGACTAGTTTTAAGAACTGATAGGTAAACATGTTGGGGAGGGTTTGTGATTAGAAGTAATTTGAGGTCGGTGTCCTATCTTAGCAGTTGGCTTTGGAGGGGAGAAAGATGAACGAGATCAGTAAAATGGTTTGGCTCCAATGTCAGCTTCCTGAAACCGAAACTGGGCCTCCAAGAGGAAAATAAAAGTTCTTTTCTCTCGCTCTTTCCCAACGAGCACAAACTGCTGCTTGACGGGTTACGAGGGGTTCTTTAGAACCTAGAAAGCACTGTTTTTCTTAATCTCTCACAGGCTCCCTCTTTCAGCTCGGAGGAAGCCTGCTCAGGGGGAGGGGCCCGGCTCTGGACTCAGACCCAGCCTGTCTCCCAACCGCCGCCCACCACTTCCTCCTGGTCACAGAACGCCCTGCCGGCTGAGCGTGTCACCATAGACAAGCCAACCTCCTGCACTAAAACACTGGGCTAGAGTCATGGCAAACATGACTACGCCTTGCAGTCTCGGAAGTAGAAGGATCTTGCCACAGTGACTGTCCAGGCCTCCCGCGCCCCACCTTCCCGTAGAACAGGGAAGGACTTCCCTTGCTGTGTCCGCAGGGTCACCCTAACCTCAGTTGTGGTCACGCTCCGGCGGCGGCAGCAGCGACGCCTCGGGGAGCTGGGTGAGGCAGTGGGAGGGCCCGAATTCCAGGCTCCAGAGAGGCCTGAAGCCACCCACCGCCTGCAGGAGTGGCCAGGGAGTCCGAGATGACCTGCAGAAGCCCTAGCAGAGCCGGCACCCACTGGGGCAGGCAGCGACCCTGCACCTTTCTTTCCTGCTGTGTGGGGATGAGCCGGAAGGACTTTGGAACCTGCACAGGGCAGGGGGGCAGTCCTGGATGTCTCTCCCGGGCCGAGGGCGTAAAAGATGGTGAGCCCGAGGCCCACTGTGGTCACGTGCTCCGTGACTGTCTCCCACGCTCCTCAAAGACAGAGGCCGTGAGCAGGGTGTTTGTCCCTGTGTTCCCACACCTGGCCCAGGGCAGGAGCTCAAAACAGGCGATGGATGGATCCTCAGGAGAAAGGAAGAGAGAGTGGCTCTCTCTCTGGCTTGACAACTCCTCTCTCTCTGTCTGTAGCGGGGAGGGCAGCCCCTGGCGCTGGAGGAAGATGAGTCGGCTGGGTGGGCCCTCGTTTGCGGCAGAAGGAAGGCCCTGGAGCTCTGGGCGTGGGTCATTGGTAGACGGAATGATAGCCCTAGCTCTCTTTGCTTAGCCCCAACTTTGAGGTGGTGTAAAGATGATTGCAGCCTCGTGGCTTCCAGCAGCTGGTCTTGCTGTGCAATTGCCTTCCTAGAAAAGCCAGGAGTAAAAATGTTCGGACCCCACCATCCCACACCTCCCCACAGCCAAGTTCTCCTTTTCTTTTTTCTATCCGCTTAACTTTGAGTAACTGTTAACCAGGCTATGAAAATGCATTTTTCTAAAAAAAGCATTTATCCCAAGAAGAGCCAAGGCCCTCTCCCAGGAAATCTGTCGGTCCAGACCTGGAGGGCCTGACCTGCACCTTGGAACGTGCAGCGTTGCTTTCCAGCCGTCACCTCCGGGAAGGTGAGGGGCCTTGCTGCCCAGACTGTCCCGTGGCCTTGCCAACCCATCGGCCGCCAGCCATCTTCGGATTATGACTCAGCAACATTCCAAACACAAGTAGAGATTAAATATCTCCAGAAGCCTTTTATTGCTACTCCCTTCCAACACAATGTTCCTATTGATAAGGGAGATAACATAAGCAGGCCAGTCTTCTTTAATAAGTAATCGCCTACCTTTCAGGCTGCCTCCCAATTTACCAATATATTGAAGTTTACCTCTTACTAGGACCCAGCACCATGTGTTCCTGCAGCAGATTACGTTTTTCTAAATCGTAGGCACCTGCCATCCATGTGCTTTTTCTGCTCTGCCCTCATCCGGCCCCATCTCCTGCCAGACCGTCGCCCGTTCCTGGCTCTGGCTCCTAGCTGCCCAGACTGCTGAGCTCAACATTCTGGGGCGTTAGGGGGCTAGGGGCCACTCAGAGGCCAAGCTGACCCTTACCGACAGACGCCTATCCCCGCCTCGTACAGAGTCCTTTCCAGGGGGTCCTGATGCCATCATCCCTGCAGAGTTCAGTGACAGTGGCCAGCGCCCTCAGTCCACACCGCCACTTCCTGCAGCCCCCCAGGTGGTTTGGGGAACCTCATGGGATGGGGGGCACCTGCCAAGCCGAAGGGCGGCCCCCCGGTGTCTGCCAAAGGCCAGTTTCTCCAATGCCAACGGGGGGAGCCAGCCGAGGGAGCCTCTGCCTGAGGGTGCTCTTCCCCCAGCAGCAACGCTGCCCTGGCCAAAGGTCACGTCCCACGGCAGAGAGGAGGCTGCCTTTTAAGGTGTATTAGTTAGGATTCTCCAGAGAAAGAGAACCAACAGGAAGTGTGTCTATACAGAGATTTCTTTTAAGGAACCGGCTCCCATAGTAGCAGAGGCCTGACAAATCCAAAATCCAAAAGTGATCAGATGAGACCCACCCACATTCTGGAGGGCAGTCTGCTTTACCCAAAGGCCACCTGTGAGGAGTTCCCTGGCGGTCCAGTGGTTAGGACTCTGCATTCTCACTGCCAAGGGCTCGGGTTCAATCCGTGGTCGGGAAACTAAGATCCCACAAGCCGCACAGCACGGCCAAAAAAAAAAAAAAAAGTCCACCTATTGAAATGTTCATCTCATCCAAAAAACACTTGCACAGAAACATCCAGACAATATTTGCTCAAATACCTGGGTGCCACGGCCCAGCAATGTTGACCCATAAAATTAACCTGCACGTAAGGGTGTTCACACGCATTGCCAACTCGCTCTCCAAAAAGGATGGGACCCTTTCCTGGTTGCCCTGGGTTGGGAGGTCAGAGATTCCCAGCCCTGCTGCCCAGACTTTTTTCTCCCTTCGCTTCTTGCCAACTCACCTCGGCTGCCTCTGACCCTGCAACTTGACCTTGCTGCCCACTGGCTCTAAGGCCCCACGGGGTGAAGCGGGCCAGCCTTCCTGGGCCTGCACGTCTAGCTCCTCCAAATCTGGCCACCCTGTTCCATGACCGTGTGATGGGACATCCCCAGGTAACCCAGGGCTGACCCTGTGCCGTTACCATTGCCGGGAATAGACCCAGTGCTCACCTGAGTAGTTTTTACTAGTGTCTCTCAAGTATTCCTTCTTAAAGTGTAATGGGGCTACATTTAAAGATGGTCAAGATTTTTATGTTCTGTATATTTTACTGCAATAACAATGATAAAAATTATCAAAATTAGGGAGTTCCCTGGTGGTCTGGGATTCCGGGCTTTCACTGCCATGGCCCGGGTTCAATCCCTGGTCAGGGAACTGAGATCCCACAAGCCACAGGCCAAAAAAAGAAAAAAAAAAATCTGTATATCAAAATTAGAAAAGCAAAATAGGAGAAAACATCTGAACTAAATAATATGAAAGGAAAACCACCTCATTAGCCCGTATAAGAAGCTTCTTTGTATGTGGAAGAAGTGTCAGCAGTGCATGCCTGCTTTCACACAATTGCAGTCAGACTTACATGCTACTCTGTATTGCTCTGTTTTCAGCCTTATTCCATTCTCTCTCATACGCCTGAGTAGCCCCCATCTTCATTATTTTTAATGATTGTGTGCTCTTTCATCTGATCTATATACCGGAATTTATGACGCCTTTGCCCTAAGGTTTTGCTTTTCTTTCATTCACTGGTAATGCATGTGGTGCTCAGAAACCGTGCTGGACACTGGGGCTCAAAGGTCAACTAGACCAAATTGCTGCTCTTAGGGAGTTCACCTGGAGGGACAATATTATGAGTGACATAAAAATAAATTTTGCTTTTTGAAGAAAAAAAATTAAAATTTAAAAAAACGTAATAGGGCTAAATCTCCTCTATCCTTTTCAACCTGGTATGAAAGATTTCTTGTCTAAAGTATGGGCGGTTTTTATGCCAGCCTCTTTTTTTTTGCTTTATTGGAATATAGTTGATTTACAATGTTGTATTAGTTCCTGCTGTACAGCAAAGTGAATCAGTTATACGTATACATATATCCACTCCTTTTTAGATTCTTTTCCCATAGAGGCCATTACAGAGTACTGAGTAGAGTCCCCTGTGCTCTACAGTAGGTCCTTATTAGTTATCTATTTTATATATAGTGGTGTATGCCGGTCTTTTTCTAAATTTGAATTTGGAGACTTTTCAGATATTTAAGTTTTATTTTTCTGATTATTAAAGTAATAGATTCTCAATATAAAAAAAAAAAAGGAGGCATATAGAAATGAATCCAAAAATTATGCAGTTTCCTCCCAAGTCTCACTCCCCAGAGCCGTAACCCCCATTTAGGGGGCACTTTACCACAGCTGGGCCCGGAGCACAGCCACCCTACCTTCAGAGCTGTCCTATAGAAAACATTTTACAGGTGAGGAAACTGAGGCTCCCAAAACATCAGCAGACTTGCTCACTCTCGTCACCAGCTAGAGAGCAGCACAGCGGGACTGAGAGTCCAGGTCCTTCCAGTGAGCGCACCCTCTGGGCCCCCCACCCTCCTTCCCGGCCACTGGATCCCGCACTTCCCACAGACCTCAGTTTCAACCCCCAGCACACACCACACACGCACACGCACATGCACACACACATACTCCTCACTGCCCACTGGGAAGCCCTGCAGCCGGTCAGCATCTCCCTGTCCCAGGGGATGCAATGGGGGGACCCCCTCACTCGCCAAGCTCACAGTACCTGCCGTGCGCCCACTGTGTGCAGCCCGCAGATGGAGACACCCACTTATTGAAGGGAAGCTGGACTATAGGAGTACCTGCTGCCTGCCGGGAGCGGAGCTGGCGCTGACATCAGCTCATTCAATGGTGACAACAACCCTGGGTGACAACCCGGGACTCCAGTCTTCAGAGTTATTGTCCGGAAAATGGGCGCATAGATAGCAAAGGCCCCAGAAGTCGAGGTGGGAAGAAGAATTGAGCATGTATATAGCTCAATGACAGCCAGAGAGCAAAGGGCTGGGCCGGGAAGTCACATCACCAACCCCAGCTGCGGTGGCTGCAGGTGCCGGAGGAAAGCTGGCTCCTGTCTCTGTGAAGCTGGTCCATTGGGATGGGGTCCTGAGGGCGTCTGCAGGATGGCTGGCTATAAGATCCCCCTGGGTTCAGAGCTTGGCCTCACTAACTGCTTGTTATGTGTGTGACCTTGGGAAAGTTTATAAACTTAGAGCCTCAGTTTTAACATCTGAAAAATGGGGTAGTAATGCCTGCCTCACAGGATTGTTTGGGGGCTAAAAGTCACCTTCTCACTGAGGCCTTCTCGGGCTACCCCATCTAAAATCACTTTCCAATTGCTATGATAAATTAGCACACCTGAGCAAACACAAATTTATTATCTTACAGTTCCCTAGGTTAGAAGTCCTACACAGGTCTCAGTGGGCTGGAATCAAGGTGTCCACTGGACAGGTTACATTCCGGAGGTCTAGGGAAGAATCTCTTTTCTGTCTTTTCTGGCTTCTAGAGGCCTCATGCCCTCCTTGGCTCGTGGCCCCTTCCACCATCCTTCAAGCCAGCAGCGTGGCGTCTCTGTGCCTTTTTTCCGTGGCCATACCTGTTCTTCTGACTCTCTTCTTCTGCCTCTCTCCCACTCTTAAGGACCCTTGTGATTACCTTGGGCCCACCCCAGTAATCTAGGATAATCTCACACCTGCAGCCTTAATTCCCTTTTGTCATGTAAGGTCCCAGGGAGTAGGACATGGACCTAACTGGGTACCATTACTCTGCCAGCCACAGCTTTCCTCGCCATTGGATCTCACAATTTAATACTCTCCCAAGTTCCCTATTCCCTTCCTTGCTTCCTCTCCTCCTTAGCATTGATTCCTCTTTCATCGTCTCCCTCCTGCCCTAAAACGTGAGCTCTGTGGGGCAGGGACTTGTGGCTCTGGGTGCCCTGCTCTCCCTCACCCCCACCACATGCCCAGGACAGTGCATGCCTGGCATCTATTAGTGCTTGGAAAGGGGGGTCCTTCCTTCCTCCTGTGACTTCAGATTGCACATTTCGTTCCAGGGAGTTTACACCAGGCTTCGCCTACAAGCCCCGGGCCCCCTGCAGCCCGGAGATCCTGGACCTGAACCCACCCAAGGCCAAGGCATCGGCTCTGGCCCCTCATTTCTCCTCGTGTGGCCCACAGCAGGCCAGCCGCCCCGGCTCCACGGCGTCCGCCACGAGGAGCCTGCAAAGTAAGTCAGCCTGCAGGGAAGGGCGCTGGCCTTCTGCATCTGACTGGTGCCCCTTCCGTGCCCACCGGACCAAGGCCCGCTTCCCCTCCCCGCAGGACCAGGGCCCTAGCCGGTCGCTTCCTCTGCCCCAGGGACCGGTTCTTCACTCATCTTTCTGTTTATGAAATTGCCCTTGGCCTCAGCGGCTCATACACAGACAGGTGGAATGACACCCTCCAGGCAGTGCCACTCGGAGACAAGATCCCCCTGCGTGGGGCTTGCAGGTCAACCCTGAAATCCGAACCGGCCTTCTGGTGGGAAGCAGCCAGCAGCAGCTCAGGGCGGCCTCAAAATCAGACAGAAGCAGGTGCTTCCTCACAGGCTGGGCGGAGGGGTCGTCCGAGGGACCGAGGGGGGTGTCCAAGGGCCACCCTCTGTCCCTGGGGTCCCCCTCCTGCCCTTTTACTAGCGGTAAAGACCGCTTCTCTGTCCCCTGCCCGTCGGCTACTTGACCACACCCCTCCACTCCCCAGCTGAGCCCGTAACTTTCTAAAGGGCTTTACTAAAAATAAGGGAAAACAAAAGAGAACCCGAACAAAAGAACGTCAAGTGGCACAGAATCAGTCACTCTCAGGATGTATGCAGGCCTGCGGCAGGCCCCTTCCCTTCCTGGTGTGGCCCCGGGCACTCTGGCCAGCCGGGGAGCCGTTGGGCTGGGAGCGTGTAAATGGGCCGAGGCTGGGAAGCCCGCGGGGCCCTCCCCCTTCTTGCAGCGCTCCTCTGCTGGGAAACACACGCGGGGCCCCAGCCCGGCCTCCCCACCGCGGTGCTTCCGCACACAGGTCCGGAGGAAATGCCGGCGAGTACGGGGCGGGGGGCGGCCAGGAGAGGGGCAGGCAGGCCGCCCATCCCTGCCCGGCCTCCGGGCTGCAGCAGGCCGGGCGCCCCTGCTCTCGTAACCACGGTGGCAGCACCCGGCCGCGGACGGGCTGGCCGGCGCACGGGGTGGGTAGCAGCAGACACGCGTCCCTCGGCCTCGACAGACACAGGCGCGCGGCCGGCGGAGCTCACTGAGTCCCCGCACCGGGCAGCCTGCTTCCTGTAAGGAACGAGCGTGGCCCCCCGACTCAGGCCCTGGCCGCAGAGCAGGTGACCCGGGAGGGAAGGTTCTCCTGTTGAAAGGAGGGCTTGTGTGGGACAGACGGGGCTCTGTGCTGAGACCGGCCTGGCGCTGGCAGCTTGCCTAGATTTTCTTCTCCAGGCGGCCAGTCTTCCAGGAAGTGAGGATGGGTTCTTCCCCGGTGTCACCATCCCGTTGCCCAGTGACCAGCCAACTTCCTGCCCTCAGCCAGCCAGCAGCTGCAGGTGACAGATGTGAAGAGACAGTTGTCAGTGAGCCGCCAGGTGGCTTCAGGGGCTGAGGGGGACAGCCCTCCAGGCATCCAGGACCAGGCCCACCACAGCCCATGCCCCAGGGTCCTGCCACCGCCCTTCCTGCCCGCCCTCCCCCTGGCACCCAGCTGGGGGGGCAGCACAGCCAAATCCATGAGCCTGTCCATCTCGTCCGTCTCGGGAGCTTCTGCGGAGGAGCCGGAGCCAGACATCTCGGCCGGAGACGGGACCCTGGCCTCGGCGGAAACTGGCCCCCCTCACCCAGACCGAGTATGAGGAAACAGAAGGGACTGAGAGTAACAGAAACTCATTCTCAAGCCCGCTGCCTGAGCAGCAGACTTCGTATTTTCTTCCTCTTTTAAAATCTGGTAAGAATGTGGTGTGTTCCCCTCTCTGGCTGGGAATATGGCTATTCCAAGGCAGCCCCGTGCTTCTGCACGTGTGTTTTAAGGACTCAGAGCGCTGACCAGTTTAAAGCCATTTCCCTCCCTCCATTAAGACCATAAGCACAAATAGTGCCACAGGCAGTGTGACTGTCCCCCACTGGTGGAGGCCTGTACTCGCTTCTTGCCGAGGGTGCCCTCAGGGCCCACGTCTGAGGACAGAGGAAGAAACTTCACTGCAGAGCCAGGAATGTTACTCAAGCTAGTCGCAGGGTCTGACCTCTTCTAAAACACAAATATTGAAATAAAATTATCAGTATTTAGATGGTACGTGTGTGTGTGTGTGAATAAAATCACATGCTGCCCGCCAGGCAGTCCGTCTGCCCTGGCCATGCCCATTAGTGGAGACATCACTGTGGCCCCACTGGACGTAAATAAAGGATAAGCACTGCGTTTTTCAGTGGCCTTCTGACTCCTCAGGAGAGCGGGCAGAGAGGTAAACGGGAGAATGTTGGAGCAGGCAAGAGGCCAGGTTGCCCCTGTGATGACTGTAAACACATCATGGGCCAGGACCCTGGGTTAATCTCGCAAGGTCTTGGCAGCGGTGCCAGGCTGGGCACATTAGAACTCTGTGGTCGTGTCACTGGCCCATCTTGATTCTCTGGAAATGCGTGAGCCCCTCTCTGTTCCTGGGGAAGGAGGCTGTGTGGAACACTGCCCTGCCTTCTTGGGAATGTCAGCCTCCAGGCCCTCTGAACACCTGGCTTGACCTCTGAAGGAATAAAGAGAAAACACGAACACTTCTCTCAGTGTTGTTGATACGGACAAACAGGAGGAGGAGAGACTGGGTCCCTGAAATGGAAGCGCTCCGCGGTGAAACGTTGAAAAGGCAGAGAGTGTTTGCTGATGAACAGCAGAGGAGCATCATGGAAAAATCTCTCCCATTCTCTCCAGCACTGTCCACTCCCTTCAGATTCCTCAGATGCCACCAACTGGCACAGCCGTGCCCTGCCTTGGCGTGGGAGAAGCCCTGTCTCCAGAATCCAGAGGGAGTGGGTGGCTTATCTGTTACCACCCATAGCCTCCCTGATGCAAGGGGAACTTCTCTTTCTCCTCAAGCCTGCGGATGAGCTCAAGTGTGATTTATAAAATGTCTGGCCATTTGGGATAAAAAAACAATGTGGGCAAACTACACTGAGGTCACCAGCAGTGGTCTGGGCGGTTCCCTGGGGACTAAACATGGCCTCGGCCTCTGGGAGGGCCCTCTTGCAGACACACACTTCCACATCCCAAGGCTGATGGCACAAAAGAGACTTTGTAAAATACCAATGATTTATGCGTAAATATTCTAGCTCTCTGCTGCCCTAATGGGAGGTGGATATAAACACTGTCTACGGGGTGGGGTGCGGGGGGGAAATCAAATATACAAAACCGAAACCAGAACGTTTTCACAGGTCATCTGGAAACCAAATCATGCAGCTCTGAGGATTTGCCCATGAAACCTACTCAGGGAAGACGTGGAGAGGAGTCCATGGAACTTTGGAGAAATGGGCCTTCGGGAAGAGTCCTTCTGCCCCTGAAAGCTGATCCCAGCTCTCTGGTTACTGGCCCCTTAATTTCTCCTGAGTAGGACTTGATCTCATTTGCTCATTCACAACAAGTGTAAAAGTCCAGCAACAGCTTAAATTATGACCCTTGGTGGGAATATAATAGGCAGGTAGAGGTTTGAGATCTAGTCAGATACCAGGGCTCACGCGGCAGGCTGGAAAGTATTTGGCCCAAATCAAAGGAGCTAAAAAAAAAAAAAAAAAAAGCACAAGTAAATAAGATTAACACAAAAAATCCATGACAAAGTATCAAACTTATAATAAAAACAGAATCTGGGGCTTCCCTGTTGGCACAGTAGTTAAGAATCTGTCTGCCAATTTAAGGGACAGGGGTTCGAGCCCTAGTCCAGGAAGAGCCCACATGCCGTGGAGCAACTAAGCCCGTGCGCCACAACTACTGAGCCTGCGCTCTAGAGCCCACAAGCCACAACTACTGAGCCCACGTGCCATAACTACTGAAACCGGCGTGCCTAGAGCCCGCGCACAGCTACGAAGAGAAGCCCCCGCTCACCGCAACTAGAGAAAGCCCACGCACAGCACTGAAGATCCAACACAGCCAAAAATAAATAAATTTATTTTAAAAAAACAAACAGGATCTGACCACATGCTTCTGTGGCCCCACCTTGCTTGCAGAACCTTAATCCCGGCCCCGATTCCGATAAAGCTTTACTTACAAAAATAGGCAGCCAGCCCACGAGCCATAGTTTGCTGAATTGCATTAAAATACCATGTATCTTGAATCCGGGGGCACCGCTTACATTTTGTGTGCGAGGTGAATGCCTCACTGGCCTCGCCTGGGATCTGGGGAGATCCTCCTGGGGCCTCCCAGGGTGCTGATAGTACAGCCTCGTGGCCGAGGGGCTGGGCCTGCCTGCCTGACCATCTTCAGCTCTCCAGACCCTGTGGGGAGTTGTTCTAAGGAGTGATGCAGTTCACTTTTGCACATAACAAACTGCCCCCAAAACTTAATGGCATAAAACAACAATTTATTAGCTTCACAACTGTGTGGATCAGCAATGGAGGCTGGACCCAGAGGGGCAGCTCTCTCGGGCTTGGATGGACCCAGCTGATCAGAGGGCAGTCAAGGGCCTCACTCGTGTCTGGCAGTTGGCTGCGGGCTGGGTCCTGGGTTTATCCTCCAGCAAGTTAGCTCAGGCTCGTTCACATGGTGGTCTCAGGGCAACAATTGCAGTGAGAGAGCTCAAACCCACGTGCTGTTCAGGTTTCTACCTGCATCACGTTTGCTGCTCTCCCATTGGCCAACACAGGTTACATGGCCAAGGCCAAGTCTGTGCAAGAGGGACCGACAAGGACCCAGAAACAAACCCGACAGGTCTGCGACAATCTACCATAGAGAGGGTGTTCAGAACTTACCTCACGCCTCAGAACCAAATCTTTCAGGATGGTTTTTCCACCGTGGCATAAACTTCCCATTTTAATTCAGTTCAACAAACGTATCCTGTGGGGCTGCTCTGCACTGGGTTGCGGAGTGTTGTGATTTTGTTAAATTAACGTTGCTTAGGTGGAGCCCCGGTGAAGGGAAAGTGCAACAGAGAAGTACCTCCGGGGGAGGTACACGGCTCTCCTGGGGTCGGGGACGGGACACACGGGGAGGTCCTGGGAGGTGGGGGAGACTATATATCACTAGGCCCTTGGGGAAGTCCTATCGGGAACTTACTCTTACCTCTGAGCTGCAGGCTGTTCCTGGGCCACGCACTAGCGAGAGGGCTGGGGTCAGTTCAAAGCCTCTGCGGCCTCACTGAGCCACACGGCAGATGCTGCAGCAACATCGCAGAGTAGCTTGGCTAAACTCGCAGCAGGAGACAAGCTTCCACTGGCCTGTGAGTTGCTATCCATCTTCTAGGAAGAAGTCCTGGCCTTTGCAGACAGCCACAGTTCAGGGCAGGGCACCCGCACCAGACTGAAGTGATGGGCAGATTTCTAGGAGGAGCTTGTAGAATTCGCAGAAAGTCAGGCCTAGAGAGACCTACACAGAGTCGTCTCTTTAAGGTGTCAGTTGAAGCCTGGGAATGGATGGGATCTCAGAGGAGGGAACTGGAGAAATAAGAAAACTAGGGCAGAACCAGGGGTGAGAGAAAGAAGAGTGGCTGGTGCAGGAGACAGTCTCCAGGGAGGAGCCAGGCTGGGAGCACATGCTCCAGAACCCGGGGAGGAAAGCAGTGCGTGGAAGATGCTCACCACAGTCAGAGCTGGAGGAGGGCTGGGCTGCCTGAGGACACCTTCCAGAGAGCGGTGCTGGGCCAGAGGTCAGCCTGGCCCCGGGAAAAAGCTGAGCCAACGAGTTGGATGCTAGAGGCTTTGAGGTCAGTGGGATCACCTGGAGAAGGACAAGGGGCCAAAGTGATGGCGTGAGCTCTAAGAGGGGCAGCTGGAGCACAGGCCACGGAGCAGTGATCTTGAGGAGTGCTGGGTCCAGGCCCTGGGCCAGGTCCCACCTGGGCAGGAGGCAGTGGTGTCCTGTGGTCAGTTTGTGCCCACTCGCTAAATGTTCAGGATTTCTATGAGCTGGTGTTAGCACAGTCATTTTCAAAGCTTAAAGTTTATAAACTTTAAATAATTTCTATTAAAAACAAAAGTAATAAATACTCAAAACTCATCCCTTCCTAGTTTTACTGTTTATATTGTCTACATCCTGGAGGATACATACACCTGTTGTATTTGTAGGAGGGAGGTACACTATAATACCGCCTACTATGCACCCCTTCACAAGTCTGGGTTCAGTGACATCACTTTGGTAGCTTGAAACTGGCTGTGATGGGGACACTTACACCACAGAAAGCGACAAACGCTACAAACCAGGCTTCCTCCGGCCCCCCAGCAGCAGAGCCGGTTGTTAAGGCGTGTGCAGGGTGCAGCCTGGGGCAGAAGGTTGGGTGGGTCAGGGGCAAGTTGGAAGGATCAGGGCAGGGTGTGTACCCTAGAACGGCGAGGGGGACACGTGGCGGGGACAGGTGGTGGCTACACCACTTCACTTCCAGACCTTTGCCCTGCAGGAGCTGACATGGAGCCTTGCTCCTGGGTCACGTGATAACTGAGGGTGCTATCTGGTCACTGGGGGTGCCCTTGAACACTTTCCCTCTTGACACACTGCTGCTGATTGCACTTGCGTTATCTCTGTACCGCCTAGAAACACAGCCGCCATGTGTGCCTAGGGGTGCGGCACTGCTGCTGCTCCCAGTCACTCCCAGAGAGTCAGGAGGGCTCCCCAGATACACTCCTAGGGCTTTGTGTTCTGATTCTGAAACACCCAGGTGGGAGCACTGACAGGGCTGAGGGGGAGATAAGTGTGGATGCCTTCCTCACGTCAGCGGGTTCCCGGGCTGCACTCAAGCCAGGCTTGAACCCAGGCAACAGCATCTTCAAGGGGGAAGCCAGGCTGAGGGTCCCAGTGACTTACAAGTGCAGAGGGGCAGGGTCTGGGCGTACTGGGGACCTGGCTGCACCGGCAGAAGGCAGGCATAGAGCCTGGATAAATTGCCGAAGCCAGAAGCAAGAAGAGTGCAGGCGGAAGTGGCTGGGACGTGAACTGGGAGACACTAGCGCCAGGCCAAAGGCCAGTCTTCCAGGGCCGCCCTGGGGAGCAGCATGACTGGAGGGCTTGGGGCCTCCTGGGCGCCCTGTGGCCCCGGGGCTTGAGGGTCGATTAATGTTTTGGTGTGGGGTTCCCAGCTGGGCCATCTTCAGGGGGACCCAGTTTCTGAGCCCAAAGCCCTACAGATGAGGCCCCAGTTGCCCAGGGCAGAGGGGCCCAGAGACGGGGAGGGGAGCGTTGGGCGTGGGCTCCCGGGCAGGCATACAGTGACCAGGACTTTCCATCCACAAAGGGCATGGAGTAGGGGGCAAGTGGAAAAACACAAAAATCAGGCAAAAGAGAAGGATTTCTGAGCTTTTGGGGGCCCCCGGGGGGGACACCTGGAAATAGGGAGGTGGGAACCTGGCTATCACTGGACCACCTTGGAACCCCAAGGAGACCGACTCCCCCATCACCAGAAAGGGGGCCAAGCCAGGCCCGGCCAGTCCCTCCTCTGAGCAGCCAGGGAGCCTGCACCCTTGTTGTCCCGGCGACTGCAGAGCGTAGGGAAGAATGGAGTGACATTTCCATTACAATGACTTCAAGGAGGATCAGGTACTAAGAAAGGTGCAGGGGGGCAGCTGGCAAGGGAGAGCCTTGACCGAGAGGCTGCAGAGGCACCACCAAAGCTGAGGTGTAGGGTGGCGTCTCCCAACAGCGACATGGCTTTAAGGCGTCGTGACTGCCGCACCATCCGTGGGGCCGTCCCACCTGTGTCTGGTATTCCTTGGTGATCAGAAGCTCGGGTGCTGCCACGCGATGCCTGAGCAGACCTCCCTCCAAGGAGGGGCCTCTCCTCACCCCGCCCTCACCACATGGTCCAAATGGAGATCCCATTCTCTGCCTTGACCCTGGCCCCCCTGGAGTCATGCGGGGGGGAGGTGGACTTGAGCCACGCCAGTCAGACCTGGGGGCCCCTTTCCCTCTGGATGGCGAAGCTGAGATGCTGGCCGCGTTCACTCCTGCAGGAGGAGAGAAGGAGGCGCCACTGAGGAGGAAACAGAGGTGAGATCCCTGGACAGAGTTCCGCTTGCAGCCCGTCTCCAGCAACACCCTGATCCTTCCTGCTCATCTGGGCCAATAAATCACCGATAACTCCCTGCCTTTTTGATTGTGTGTTTAATGATTCTTCGTGTTGGGTGTCACTTACCATCAAGCCTATGACTTGAAGCAGTGACCTACCCGCTTAGACTCGGGCTGCTGGCGGGTTCTGCCGGCCACATCGCTCCCAGCCTTCCTTCAAAACCCACCTTCTCTTAGCGGCTGGGGAAAAGCGTCGCTAGCTCTGCTTCTGATTATTTTCATAGGCAACTGCCCTCCCACCCACCCACGTGCTCCCCGCTCTGGCCCACAGGAAGTGTGGCCCGATGCTGTGGCTCGTCCCCTTCCGCCTCAGGTCTCTTCAAGGAAACGTCGTTTGGCTGGGTCCCTTGTGATTCTTGAGAGAACAATTTTCCACCTGCACTGTTTTTTCCAAATGGTGAGGGTCCCCTCTGTGATGTGTGTAAATGTAAGACTAGGAGGGGACAAGAGAGGTGACCATGAGGCCGGGTGCGGGGAATCAGCAAAGGGACCAAGGGTGATGCTGCAGTGCTAAGCTCGCGGTCTGCTGGGGACTAGACTCCCTCCACAGCCTCGGTCGTAAGGGTCAGGGGTCCTGCAAGGATTCGGAGGTCATCATAAGGCAGGAGCAGCAGCAGGCCAAACAAACTGGACCAAAAAGTCAAGGTCATAGTTGTGGTTAAATACATCTTCTCAGAAACTCAGTCTGGCTCAGGGATAAAACACACTGCCATCTTTTTCCTGCACGGTGGTGTGGCTAACAAAAAAGGTTTCTACCAGAAGGTAAGGTACCGTGACTACTGCCTGGGGGGGTCAGACAGGCACTGAAATGCCTTCACTGCTGTTTCTGGCCCCCTGGAATGGCTCTGGCCTTTTCCCCTCTCTCTGTGCCCTGGAGCAGACCTCCCAGCGCTGGGCTCCTGGCTCAGACCCCACACGCCCTCACTCACGCCTCCATTGGTCAGCTTCTGCTGTTACAGCGTCAGATCCAGGCTGGGTTTTCTTTTCTCCTTTGTTGGTTCTCCAACATCTATAATCAGTGGCTCCCCCGTACCTGCAGTGACCCTCCCATGTTAAGGGAAGATCTTGGGTCCCACTCTCCAGAATCATGGGGCCCCCGGCTCTGAAAATGCTTTTATCCACTCCTGTCCCTCACCCCACCCCTCACAGACCCGCTTCCTCCCAGCGCTTCTCAGGTCTCATCTTTCTGGGGCTCCTGCGAATCTTCCAGCCCCTGCTCCAGCCAGATGACAGTTCAGGAAGATGGGAGGGCACCAGGGACTTCACCCAGCGACAAGAGGGTCTAAGCAGAAAGGCGCGGAGGGAACCTCCCCTCTGTCCTGGCGCCTCTGGCTCCATAAACTGAGAATCGAGATGGTATCCTGTGTCTAAGGTGAGCCTCAAACCAAGACCAAACCGATCCAGAACTGTGGTCCACGCACGACTGGGCCAACATGGCTTGAACCACAAATCCCAGAGAGAGGAAACTTCCAGTCAGAGAAGAAATGATTCTGCCAGGGTCTCCCCTCCCCGTTTTGATGGGGAGAGAAGGATGGGGTGGGGAATGGGAAAAGAGCTGCCACTCAGAAGTGGAGGCTGGGAGGACCCCTGAAGACAAGGCCTCCCTTGGCCCCCTGGCTTCTCTGGAAGTGGATCAGCTCAGTCTTCCACGGCCAAAGGCCTTGCTCTCCTGCAGGGAGCCCGAGGCTGTTGAGAGGCATATCCGTCCGTGGGAAATAGGGTAGGAAGGGGCGTTAAGCCCAGCTCTCCCGGTCCTGCTGGAAGCTTCCTTGGTCAAGCAGGACTGGGTGTGAGGTTTCACCTTCCCAAAGCAGCCTTAGCTGAAAGGGAACGGGAAAAGTCAGCACGAAGGCGAGCCTCGCGGTTTCATTCCTTCCATGTCCGAAGCCCGAGGGGGACGCCGCATAGGCGGCAGCTGCCTACAGTCCAGACACCTATGGCACGCAATGTCACTGTGTCTCTGCCAACCCTGGACAGAATCACATCGTCCCCTTATCCCTGGCTGAGGGATGCTCTCCCACAGTGCCCGGAGCAGGCTGGGGTCTCCACTGGGGCAGGGGTCCAGGCCCCTGAAATGTGTGTCACACCGCGTCTGTGTTACCACTTTCTAGGCGGAGTCCGGCTTCCTGAGCCCCTGCCCTGCGCTGGGGGGAGGGTAGCAGGACCAGCAGCCAGGCGATGGAGGGGCTGAGCGGATCCCCGGCCCAGGCTGGGGTCAAGGGGCCCACACCCTGGAGAAGGACGGCCCCGCGGGCTCCCAGGGAGCGGTTAGCCCCCAGGAGACACAGGCTGCTCCTTCCTCCCTGTCCCTGGCCGACAGCCCACGTGTCCCTGCCCTTCCCCACACACCCCCATTCCTCCTTGGGCCTCTGCTGGGACACCAGCTCCCAGGAGGCCTTTCTTACCCCTCCCCCTCACCCCCACCCCGTCACAGCACAGACATCCTGGAGGTTTTTGCCGGGAGCTCTGGGAGGGCAGGGAGGGCCTCTTCCCAGTGTCCTGTGGGGTGGGCACAGCACACCTGAAGGTGCAGGATTCACCGGCGCAGGGCCAGTGGCCTGGAGTCAGCATCCCGAGAGCACCAGGGCCCTGGCTCTCGGTCCAGGGCTCCCCCACTGGAGCTACTCCTGGCTGGGCCTCAACTCTCCTCCCCGCAAACCACAAACCCCCTCAGGGAGCCCGTGTCTAGTACTGCTGCTGCTGCTTTTTAACGGTTTTACTGAGGTGTCATCAACATACAATCAACTGTAATTGTCTAACGTACAATGTGATCAATTCGGATGCGTGTAAACACCCATGAAACCACGCCACAAGCAGCAGAGTGAAGAGACCCATCACCCCCAAAGGCTTCCTCTGGCCTCTTGGAACCTCTCCCGTCTCCTCCCCCCACCTCTAGGCGACTGATTTTTCTGTCATTAAAGGCAGGCTTGTATTTTCCCAACTTCTACGTACACACTAGAATCATACAACAGGTATTCTTTCTGGTCTGGCTTCTTTCACTCAACATAATTATTTTGAGATGTATCCCTGTTGTGGTGTGTATCAGGAATTTAGTCCTTTTTATTACTGAGCAGTGGTCCATTTTATAATATCACCATTGGTTTATTTAGCTACTAAAAATAAAGATGCCGTGAGCATTCAGGTACAAGTGTTTGTAGGGACTGAGGATTGTTTCTCTTTGATAAATACTTAGGAGTGGAATGGCTGGGTCATGTGATAAGTATATGTTTAACTTATTAAGGAACCATCGAACAGTTTTCTGAAGGTGTTGCGACAATTGACATTCCCACCCCCAGTGGACGAGAGTTCCAGGGGCCCCGCATCCTCAGGAACACTCGATGTGCTCAGACTTGGTAACTCAGACCTTCTAATACACTGTAAAAGGATCCCCCCATCTAGTTAATTAACAGCCATCACTTCACAGAGTTATTTATTTATTTATTTGGTGAGAACATTTAAGTTCCACTCTCAGCAAATCACAAGTATACAATACAGTGTTATCAACTCTAGTCACCATGTTTCACCTCAGATCCTTAGACCTTATTTATCTTTTGTTTTTTGCTGCTGCACTGCACAGCTTGCAGGATTTTAGTTCCCTGACCAGGGATCGAACTCAGGCCCACAGCAGTGGAAAGGCGGAGTTCTAACCACTGGACCGCCAGGGAATTCCCCTTATCTATCTTATAGCTGAAAGTCTGTACCCTTTTATCAACCTCTGCCTATTTCCCCCACCCCCAGCCCCTGGCAACCAATTTTCTGTTTTTATGTGTTTGACTTTTTTCTTAGATTCCACATATAAGTGATAACATGCAGTATTTATCTTTCTCTGTCTGGCTTTTTCACTTAGCATAATGCACTCAAGGTCCATCCATGTTGTCAAAAATGGCAAGATTTGGGCTTCCCTGGTGGCGCAGTGGTTGAGAGTCCGCCTGCCGATGCAGGGGACACAGGTTCGTGCCCCGGTCCGGGAAGATCCCACGTGCCATGGAGCAGCTGGGCCCGTGAGCCATGGCCGCTGAGCCTGCATGTTCGGAGCCTGTGCTCCACAACGGGGGAGGCCACAACAGTGAGAGGCCCGCATACAGCAAAAAAATAAAAAAGAAATAAAAATGGCAAGATTTCCTTCATGGCTGAATAATATTCGTGTGTATGTGTGGTGTGTGTGTGTGTGTGTGTGTGTGTGTGTGTGTGTGTGTGTGTGTGTGTATCTCACATCTTCTTTATCCATTCATCCATTGACAGCCGCTTAGGTTGTTTCCATATCTTGGCTATTGTGAATAATGTTGCAGTAGACATGGGTGTGCAAATATCTCTCTGAAACACTTTTTTCATTCCCTTTGGATATATACCTAGAAATGGGGTTGATGGATCATATGGTAGCTCCTTTTTTAATTTTTTGGAGGAACCTCCATATTATTTTCCATAGTAGCTACACCAATTTACATTCCCACCAAAAGCACACAAGGGTTCCCTTTTCCCCACATTCTCACCAACACTTGTTATCTTTTCCTCTGTCCTATAAAAGCCATCCTAACAGGTATGAGGTGATATCTCATTGCGGTTTTGACTTGCATTTCCCTGATGATTAGCGATGTTGAGTACATTTTCATGTACCTGTTGACAATTTGGATGTCTTCTTTGAGAAAATGGCCATTTTAAAATCAGATTGTTTGTTTTTTTTTGCTGTTGAGTTGTTTGAGTTCGTTATATATTTTGGATATTAACCCCTTATCAGATATATGATTTGCAAATATTTTCTTCCATTCCGCAGGTTGCCATTTCATTTTGTTGATGGTTCCTTTTCTGTGCAGAAACTTTTTAGTTTCATGTAGTTCCACTTGTTAATTTTGCTTTTGTTGCCTTTCCTTTGGTATCAAATCCAAAAAAATCCCAAAAGTTGCCAAAACTCATGTCAAGGAGATTACCCCCTATGTCTTTTTCTAGGAGCTTTATGGTTTCAGGTCGTAATACATACAAGTCTTTAATCCATTTTGAGTTGATTTGGGGTGTGGTATAAGAGAGGGGTCCAGTTTCACTCTTTTGCATGTTGCTAACCAGTTTTCCCAACACCATTTATTGAAGAGACCATACTTTCCCCACTGTATATTCTTGGCCTTGGCTCTTTTGCTGTAAGTTAATTGACTACATATACATAAATTTACTTCTGGGCTCATTATTTGGTTCCATTGATCTTTCGTCTGTTTTTGTGCCAATACCATATTGTTTTGATTACTATAGCTTTGTAATATAATTTGAAACCACAAGTGTAATTCCTCCAACTTTGTTTATCTTTCTCAAGATTGCTTTGGTTATTTGAGGCCTTTTGTGGTTCCATACAAGTTGTAGGGTTGTTTTTTCTATTTCTGTGAAAAATACCTTTGGAATTTTGATAGTAGAGCCCTGGGAGTATAGCCAGTTAAGAACTGCTTGTTTGTTTGTTTGGTATAGTCTGGCTTTCAGGGCTAGGTGTTTGGGGGACTCTTCCCTCGGGTGGAAGTTTTAGAATTTGGCACACTAGACTGGGGTCCAAACCCTCCACCCCTGAGAGAGAAGCTGGGAATTGTGAGTCCCCTCCTGGTACATGTCACTCTACCAGGGGTGGAGTATATGGCAAGAGTGTGTCTCAGCCTTTCCTATCCTTTCAATGTAGGTTTTTTCCCCTATTTTCTCGATGTGTAGTTGTCACTCAGCTAGTTTCTGGGTTTCTTTCAGAAAGAACTGCTCCATGTGTCGACATAGATTTGGTGTGTTCCTGGGAGGAAGTGGGCTCAGGCACCTCCTATGTTGCCACCTTGGACCACAACTCCCTATGTCTATTGACCCTGCCAACCTTCACAAGTATTGACTAAGTCACCATAGAAAATTCTCAGATAAGTCACTCATCCCTGTCTCTCAGGCGCTGGACCTCTCCCCAGTGACATCAGCCCTGCTGGGTGAGGAAGGGGCAAAGCTGGGCCACCTGAGCTTCTGGGCAAAGTCCAGAGTCTTTGCTTGTGGGTGGGTGACAAAAACGACCAACAAAAAATTATTGGCCCCTGTAACCAAATCAGGGGAGGCAGGGTGGCACTAGTTCTCAGGCCCTATTTTATCTTCCTAATACTACAGTAACCAATTACCACAAATTTAGCAGCTCAAAATTTATTCTCTCACACGTCAGTAGGTCAGAAGCCCAGGGTGGCTCAGCTAGTTTCTCTGCTCAGAATTTTACAAGGTCAAAATCAAGGTGTTGGGGCTTCCCTGGTGGCTCAGTGGTTGAGCATCCGCCTGCCGATGCAGGGGACGTGGGTTCGTGCCCCGGTCCGGGAAGATCACACATGCCGCAAAGCGGCTAGGCCGGTGAGCCATGGCCGCTGAGCCTGCGCGTCCGGAGCCTGTGCTCCACAACGGGAGAGGCCACAACAGTTAGAGGCCCGCGTACCGCAAAAAAAAAAAAAAAAAAAAAAAAAAATCACGGTGTTGGTGGGCTCTTATTGGGAGGCTCTGGGAAGAATATGCTTCTAAGCTCATTCACACTGTGGGCAGAATCCAGTTCCTTTTGGCTGCAGGATCGAGGTTCCCGAATCCTTGCTGGCTGTTAACTGGGGGCCACCTGCAACTCCCAGGGGCCTCTCTGGTCTCTAGGCTCCAAGTGGATCCCTATATTTCACAACCAGTAAAGGCACGTCAAATGCCTCTCACACCTGGAGTCTCTCTGATGCTCCCGTCTGCTTCCAGCCAGAGAAGGGTCTCTGCTTTCAAGGCCTCTCATGATTAGATTGGGCCCACCTGGATAATCCAGGCTAAACACCCTATTTCCAGGTCTAGAACCTTAATTACATCTGGATCCTTTTTGCCTGTTTCCTAATATGGTAACAGGTTCTGAGGGTCAGGGCAGGGACAGCTTTGTGGGAGGGGCAATACTTTGCCAACCACAGGGCCTCTAGATCCAGGATTCCGGCCCTGTTTCTCTGTTTGCTGTGCGTGTTGTTTGTTGTTGTTTGTGAGTGGGGCACGGGGTGCGTGAGCACAACACTTCCCCAATATGTTCAGAGCCACACTCTCAAAAGCCTGGTGACCAGAGAGGAAAGGGGTGTCCCTCCCCAGGTTCCACTCCCCAGGGCAGAGCCCTGACTGGCACAGTTTAGGTCACAGGCCCACCCCCTTGGACCAAGCATGCTGTCAGGGCAGGAGGGGGCATAAGAGACTGACTGGCCCAGCCTGGTTGAGAGCCCACCCTGAGACCAGAGGGAGGAGGTCTGTTACCAAAAGGGAGGGGTGCTGGGTACAAAGCCCAGAACAGATTTTGTGACCATTGTCACATGAAGCCCACTCTTGGACCCCTTCTCCAAGGCTCCTGGCTCAGCCCTTTACCGTGCTCACTGCAGTTCTGCAAGGCCTATCGTGTTATTAACCAGTCTTTTCCGAGACCCGGTCCCAGCTCTGCCATTCACCAGCAGGCTGACTTTTCTCTGGGCCTCAGTTGTTCCTTCGGTAAAATGGGAATAATGAAACCCCATTTCTGGCCAAGCTCTCCAGGGCTGCTAGGGAAGCAGGTGGGAGGGTATGTGTGTGAAGAAGAGTCTTTGTCAATGTGGAGAGGCCTTTGACCAGAGCCTAGGAGGGACTTTTGGGGCTCTGAGTCTCGGCTAGAGTCTCAGTGGTCCCTCTGGCTCTGGCCCCTCGGTGGTAGCAGCACCAGGCCAACAGCTACCCGGCGGGCTGTGGTAGGAGCAGGGCTGCCCAGAATGCACCTGGCCAGGCTCTGGGCCATGAAAAGGCAGGCATTCAGGGCTTGGACAGGGGCCGGGTGATGAGAGACAGGGAGCCCTGTGCTTCGGAGAGGAGGGAGGCCTCCCGGTGGGGCTGAGCTGCCAGGCCGGGGAGGGCAGGCCGGCTCACAGCCGAGGGGGAGGCGCCGGGAAGGAAGACTAAGCTAGTGTGTTTGAGGCCGAGGGGCTGAAAGGAGGCTGTGTGTGCCCAAGCCGGCCGCCTGGCGGGCGGGGATGTGAGTCATTGATGGCCTGGGGGGAGGGGGCACCCAGCTGTCCAGGATGAGAGGGCACAATGCCCACCCTCGTGTGAATGCGTGTCAGTGTGAACTTGAACGTGCGTGCTGGGGATGGGGCGGGAGCCCTGCCGATCTGTCTGGACCTCCCAAGGCTCCCTGGGGTGGGCACACCCCGTCATCCTCTGAATACGGCTGTGGCGAGACTGGCCTCGTCTGTGCCAGGGTCTCCTCGAGGCAGCCAATGCTGGTAATTCACGCCCTCTGTTATTCAGCCAACGGCATCGGTGCCTCCCCCACCCCGTGCCGCCAGGAGAACAGAAAGGCCTGCCCCTGCTCTTGGTTGTGGTGGGACAGGTGGAGGGGGGACAGACAGACAGACATGATGCCAGCCAAGAGAGGGAGCACCTACTCCAAGGAAGGGGACATTTGGGTTGGGTTTTGAAAGATGAGCAGAAGTTCACTCGATGCAGCAGGGGGGAGCACATTTGAGCAGAAGGAAGCTGGAGTCTTGGTGAAGGAGAGAGGAAGGCCAGGGCAGCTGGGGTAGGGATGGGAGGTAGACTCGGGTGGTGCAAAGGGCCTGTGGTCAGTAGCTGGAGGTTTCTGGAGGTATGGGTGGGCATAGGCTTGAGGACCTGCAGGAGATCAGAAGAGGCCACTCAAGGATGCAGTAGGGATCCGATGCCAAGCCAATGGTGCCAATGGTGCCGAGCCCATTCTCAAAGGCCTGCCAAGCAGGGTTTCACTGGTAGCAGATGAGCTGGTTGGGGGAAGCCCCTCCCACCTGGACTTGTGTGTGTGTGTGAAGGTGTGTGTGCATGTGTGATGAGTATCTGGGTGTGTCTATGGGTGAGTCTAGGTGTGTGTATGTGCCTCTCTCTGTGGAAGTGTGTGTCTCTGTAGGTGTATAAGTGTGTCTGCGTGTATTTCTTACCAGGTGTGCATGTATCTCGAGTGTGTATGAGTATGACTGTCATGCCAAACATGCATGCTTCTGTGTGTGAATGTGTCTGTGTCTGAGTGCTGTGTGTCTCTACGTCTGTGTGTTCTTGCCTGTCCCTGGGTGTGTGTGTGTGTGTGTCTGGGTCTGTCGCTTGCTTGCCTGTGTGGCTCTGTGTGTGTCTGCTGTGAGTGCCCACCACGCCCTGCCCACAGCAGCCTGGGGCTCAGCCCAGCTGGCCTGTGTCCAGGGCAGCATCTGGGGAGTGTGCCTCTCGTTCCCGCCCAACTTCTTCACAGGCCGCCCTGACCCTGCTCCTGGGCCTGTTTCAATTGTGGCTTCTCTCTCGTCTGACCAGCTCCACCCACATGTGACTGGCTCCCACCCCTACAAAGGCCAGGGTGGCTTCGGCTGCCCCCAGGCCAGCCAGTGGGGGCCCAGGCACAGGAAAGGGGAGGCCAGCCCCGCAAGGGGGCTGTGCCCATCCCCCCAGTGGCCAGCCTGGAGAGAAGGACTTGTCAGGAAAACATTTACAGACACTTCCCACACAGACACCACCCTTCTTCTTCCTTCTGGGGCCCTCAGGCTTAGGGCTTGTTTCTCAGGGCAGTTTGAGAGTCCAAGGGGGCGTCAGCGGGAGGACTGGCCCGGGCAGCTCTTCCCTTGCCTTCTTGAGAATAGCAGCTTCCTTTAAGGGCTCTGCCCCCTCACAGTTGTTCCGACTACAGCAGCGGACACGTGACCCAGGCCCGGCCGATCATGGCACCCGAACCCCCCAGACACAATCACTGGCCCATCAAACAAGCTTGAGCTACTTGGATTTGGGTGTCTGTCACTTGCAGCCAGAGGGGCCCCGGACAATCCTTGCCTCAGTCGCAGGTCTGAGTCTCCAGGGCGCACGGGACCACCCTTGCCTGGCCCTTACCACGCCTCTGTCCCTCCCTGGCTTTCTCAGATCCCATACAAGGGCTGTGGCCACCCTCCCCCCGTCTTCTCAAGCCACTGACTCCGCGGCCGCTTCCTCAACTGCCTCCTGCTTCGATGGGAAAAGCGAACTCCTCAGCTCTTCCATCTTGGCCTGATTTCCTCCACACCTGCCTCCCATTAGGTCTTTCCTGTCCCCAGGCTCCCAGGAGGAACTGTCCCTGTGCTGGCCCTTGCCCACGGCTGACCAAAAGAGCTGGAATTGGAGGGTTCAACACCAGTGGCTCCCAAACCTTCCTGTGCATCAGAATCATCTAGGAAAGTGGGAAAATACAATTTCCCAGGTTCCATCAGATTCTCTGCAGGCAGGCCCTGGAATCATGATTTGAAAGCAGCTTCACCGGTTATGGCAATATCACCTTCTTAGTTGTTGAGTCAGTCTTGGCTCCATCAGGATTTGGCCCTAGAAGGGCATCTCGGGCTTCCCTGGAAGCAATGGGGTTGCCCGTTGTGTTGCTCATATGGGGACCCTGCAAGGAGCCCCTTTTACCTTCCTCCCATCTTCTCTCAAGCCCCTGTGATCTGGGCTTCTCTTTGGCCCAGTCTTCCTTTGGGTGAGGTGACCTCTCAGACTCCAAGCCAGACCACCCATGCTTCAAAACCCTGTCCCTCCTCCCTGCCCCCTCCCCGAGCCCCCCTTTCTTCCCCATCCCCCCACCTCTCTGCTCACTCCTTTTGGACCGCCTCCTGCTCCTCCCACTCTTTAAAGGGAGGGCCAACCCACAGGAAACACGTTCCCCTGGAAGACTGCAGGGGGGACAGAGTTTGCCTGCGGGGGGCTCCTCCAGTGCCAGTGTGTGCACTGCCCCCCTTGACCAGGAAGCCCCTCCCAGCATGCCCTGCAGGGTGGGTCAGGTTTCTGCTGGGGATATGGTGGCCTCTGAGGACCAGAGGTAGGTGAGGACAGTGGGCCTCACCCCACACCTCCTGGACAGGTGGTGTGTGACAGTGCAATCAATGCTGCCCCACTTAAAGCACCTATTGCGGAGAAGCACAAAAGCAGACCTCCTACCCCTGCCCAGGAGCCCGAGGGAGAACCACTTTCCATCCCAGGGCAAATTCAAGGACATGCTCATACTGACCAGGGACTGGCTAACCCTCCAGTCTGATCACTGTAGGTGGGGGGGCACCCAAGACCAATTACAGAAAGTTCTGGGCCCAGGGCACTGCTCTGCTGGGTTATGGGGCTCATTCAGGCTCGAACAGAGGGGCCTGTGCAGTTTCTTGCCAGGCACACACCTTCACCAAAGAGCGATGGCTTCTGACACTCCAGTGTGAATGAACAGACCCCATGGTGCAAGTGTAGATGGCCACCCTCGAAGCACTGGCCGTGGCTGCCCCTGGAGCGCAGACTCCTACTTGGGGAGGATGTGAATTCACACGCTCACACATGCTGCACCTAAGGGACCACAGCCAGGGCCACTCTCCACCCTGCAGCCTTTGCCCAGCTCTGAGCTCCATCCCCTGTCTCCCAAGTGCCCAGAGCTCCTCACACCTTGGCCAGAGGCTGGCCCAGTGCATCCTCTGGTCCTGCAGAGGGCCCTCCACATCTGAGGGCTCAGCAGGCTCTGGGCCCCGGGCTTTCATCCCAGGGGAAACCAGCAGGGTCAGGATCCCAACCAGTTCTGGAGGGTTGGTGGGGCTGATGTGAAAGAAAGTGGGGAGGGGGAGGGGGAGGGGGAGGGGGAAGGGGGCTCTTGGCGATCTCCCAGGCAGGGCTCACTGAGCTCCCTCTTTCAGGGCAGAACATCAACCTGAGGGGAGCAGAGGATGACCATGTGACAGGGACAGCTGACCCACTTCCACCATGCTTGGGACCCACGCCAGCCCCGCCTAACCGGTTGCTTCCTTTCCCCCACCCTCCCTCCAGGGCCCCCTCCACCTCCCGGATCAGTTTCTGCAGCTTCCCTCTGTCTTCAGCCACGGCTGTGGGGCAGGTGACAGATTCCATCTGCAGACTGACCTCTGCCTCCTCAGGGGCCTCACTCGACCACCCCCGTCAAGGCTTGAGACGTCAGCAGGAATCTGCTGCTGGGACTCTGCCCGAAGGGCAGGGGCTGGGACAGGTGGAGTGGGCCAGACTGGGTGAGCTCTGGCACTCCTGAGAGGGACAGGCCCAAGCAGCCCCAGGGGAGCCTGTCAGACTGACGGTGCAAGCTGACCAGGGGCTGGCCTGGCTCCCACCCCAGAGTCGAGCACTGAGTATTTAACTGTCATCCATTTCCCAGGCTGAGTCTGACCGAGGCACAGATCAAATGAACCCATGATGACAAATTGTTCCTCTCAATGGACCAGATTCCACTGGCAAACACTCTGCTGCCTTTGGCGGCGGTCTTCCCATTGTCACTTTTGAACCCTCCTGGGTTCTGGGGCCTATGGATTGGCTCACCACGTCGCAGGAGGCACTGATCAAGCTTCACATGCGTCATCTCTGTAATTCCGTGCTGCCAGGAAACAGGTCTCAGGGCGATAAGCCACCTGCCCCCGGTGACATGCAGGAAGTGCAGACCCACGGACCCGACACTGCCGCTCCAGTCCCTAACCCTGGGCTCAAATTCCCTTCCCAGAGATCACTGTGTCCACCCCTCATTAGACTCCTAAAAAGACCCCGCAGCTTCCAGGTGAGAGGTCAGTGCTGAGGCAGGGCGGGCTCTCCTCAGCCAGGCCAGCACTAGCCCTCCCTCAAGGCCATGCTTGCAGGGCAAAGCAAGAGAACACAGAAGCCTGGGCAGTGAACTACCTGGTGCCCTGCAGGATGGGTGGTCAGTGGGACTGTGGGTGGCCCTCAACAGCAGGCTGACAGGCCAAGGGGGGCTTTGGGCTGCAGATCAGACCTTCTTCCTGCTCTGGTACTTGGGAGGGGCTGTTACTAAGGCGCTGGTCCCAGGGTTCTCCTCTGGAATTCTGCCTGAAAGGCCCTTCACAGTCCCTCCCTGAGGCTTGCAACATCCAGGAAAAATGCTATTGAGTGCTGGCTTTCTCCTACCCCTCCAATGGGCCCTCGAGCCTTAAAGAAAGGGCTCCTCACCGGAGTCTCAGGGGCCTGGGGTCCAGCTGGGGTCCTTAGGCTTCCTACTACCTGCCTCTGACTGTACCTGAAGGCCTCCTGGCCTCCCTGGGTGCCCCTTGGCAGGAAGTTGCTCCCTGTCACTGCTTTCCCTGAGTGAAGGGCAAAAGGGCCTGCCTCCGGAGCCAGGCAGGCTTCCTGGGCTTGCCTACTATGAGACCTGACTCACTGGAGGCAGCACCTCCACTTCCTCCTTTGTAAAGTGGTAATAATAACAGCCTCTAGGACTCAGTCATTTCACGCAGGGGCCTAGACCGTGCTTTGCATATTGCACTGCTGATGAATGTTAGCTGTTATTTACTGGACTGTGAAATGCTTCTGTTTCACTACTGTGGGCCTTTTTTTTTTTTTTTGCGGTACGCAGGCCTCTCACTGCTGTGGCCTCTCCCGTTGCAGAGCACAGGCTCCAGACATGCAGGCTCAGCGGCCATGGCTCACGGGCCCAGCCGCTCCGCGGCATGTGGGATCCTCCTGGACCGGGGCACGAACCTGTGTCCCCTGCATCGGCAGGCGGACTCTCAACCACTGCGCCACCAGGGAAGCCCTACTGTGGGCCTTTTTGAGGCCCTACTGTAAGCTCAGTGATGGGACCTCACCATGGAACAAGGCTAGGACAGACATTACCTGTTAGAGGATTCTGGAAGTCACCTGGATGGAACGCCCACCACCCCAGACCCACCCGGGCCAAGAACGCCCCTGTGAGTTCTCTGTCTTTGTGCAGCCCACTCCCTAGGAGTCCCTGGGTGTGTCGTACACAAACAGATTAATAAAGGCTTAGGGACAAAAAAGGTTTCGAGTGAAATACTTGTTGATGGATGAAAAGGAAGTTTGGGCCGGCAGAGAGGCCTTTCCTTGGTGGTGAGGAGGGGCTTCCAGAGGCGAGAAGGACCCCAGAGATGGAGAGGGCTATTGTCCGGGGACACAGAGAAGGTTTCAGGGCTGAGCTGAGGCCTGGGCCGGGGTCCCCACTCAGGCAGCCCGGCCTCCCCCTGACCTCTGCGCGGGCTTCTGCTCTCCCAGCCCCAGTCCCTCTCCTCGGTAGACCCAGCCTTAGGTAGCTAGGTGCGGGGGTGGGGGGCGGGGGGTGTTAGGGGAGAGGGCAGAGGGAAACAGAGGGGGGAAAGGAAGCCCTGTCTGCCTCTGCCTCCCCCACCCAGAAAAAGTCCGGACGGGGCCGGAGGGAAATGGCTGGGCCCCGCGCGCCTGGGGAGGTTGGAGATGGGTGGGGTCCCGGTCCGCAAGAGTCCAGAGGGGCCGGCGACCCCAGGGAAGCCCCGCGGGGGAAACCGCGTCCCTGGGGGCGTGAGTGACCCTCGTGGGCTCCGAAGTCCTGACTCAGCCACTCACGCTCGGGCCGAGTGATCCTGGGCGGCTCCGGGCGCTCCCGGGGCTCGGGCGCCACCCCCGGGAAATGGGTAATTGCCGCCCTGCGCGGGGCTGAGGGCTCGGCGCGCGGCCGCGGGGATGGAGGGCCGGGGGCGCCGAAGGGGTTAAGGTACCTGGGCCAACGCCTACCCTCCCGGCCCCTCCTCCGGCCGCGGGGAAGAGGAAAGCCTCGGCGGGGGCGCGTCCCGGCCTCCGCCCATGCCCGCCCCCGCCCGCCCCCGTCCCGGTGCCCATCCCGGTCCAGGTCCCCGCCCGCCGTCCCCGAGCCGCGGTGCCCAGAGCTGCGATCCGCGCGCCCGGCTCCGCCGCCGCCCTGGACCGGGCCGCCATGTCTCTGTGGTGAGTGGGGCCGTCGGGCCGGGGGACCCGGGCTGGGGGCGCGGGGAGGCATGCCCCGCTGGGTGTCCCGGGCTGGCCTCACTTTCCCGGGCACAGATGGGCTGGCACAGCGGTGGCCGGAGATGCCCGGCTCTGCGCGACGCCTGCACCGGCCGGTCGGCGACCGGGGACCGCGGGGCCCGTGCGCTCAGCCCTCCCCGGCGGCGCCTCTGCTCCCTTACGCTCGGGCACCGAGGCACGCACATCCACTCCCGCACCCGGGGAGTTAGCGACGCAAGGTCTCGCCGGCAGCTGGGTCCCGTCCTCCATTCCGAGGGCCTCCTGCGTCCTGGGCGACCCCCGTCCTCTACCCTCAACCCCCGAGTGGCTCTCCTTCCTCCTGGGGAGCTCGTGCCTCCCGCCTGCCCACCTATCTCCTTCTCCTCTCCTCCCGTTGGGGGCTTTTTTCCCACAAATGAAGTGGGCTGGTGCAAGTGGAACCAGCCTGGAGTGGAGGGGGATGACCCCCTCTGTACTTCCTCCAGTCCGGCCTCCCGACCTGGGGTGTGGACGGCTTTGCCGAAACCCCCAGGGCGGGAAAGCCAGCCCGGAGCACTCCGCCCCCACCCCCTGGGAGGATCCGGTCTTGGGTCACATCCCTGTCCCAGCACCTGAGAGGATCCAGTCTTCCTCCAGGAAATCTTGGGACCCCATGGAAAATTGCTGTCCATGGGGCTCAGCCTTCACTCGCCCCGGGTGCCTGCCGCCTAATCAGCCGGTCCTGAGGCCACTCCAGGCTGCTCTACCTGGTTCCTGTCTCACCACTTTACAGTCTCTCTCCCATATCTCCCCTCTTGGCACTCAGGGCTTTTCTGGCCTGCCCCCCACCCACCGCCACCGGAGTCCCCAGCTCCTATGTCTCCACAGGAGAGTACATGGCAGGGGGCCTGGCCACCCCCAGACTGTGAGCTGAGGAGAGAGGGTCCTGGGGTCCAAGGGCTCAGGGTCCAGGGACTCAGGGCCCTGGCTCTGGCTCTGCGAGCACTCCTGGAAAAGAAAAAACTGATTTCTGCTTCCGAAAGGGGTATGGTGAGGTTAACTTGTTATGAGGGACCCAGGAGAGTGGGGATACAGCTGCGAGTTGGGGGACTTCACCTCTCCTAGTGGGCGTATGGGGGCAGTGGGCAGGGAGATGCTCGCCCCATTTTCAGGCCTCTGTCGACCGGGGGATGGGGGAGGGACAGGTTTCTTCAGGTCCCAAGTTAGAGCCGACTCCCCAATGTCCCCCACACTTTTTGAGCAGGTGTACTCTCTGATGGTTCACCAGGCTTGCACAAAGCAAAGGGGGTGCCTGGGGGAGAGGTGGGGAGCAGGGCAGAGGTCATCCTCGGGGAATCACAGCATTCCCCCGACTCCATACCCACTGTGTGCCCGGCACTGCAGCTAGCGCTCCAATTGCATGCTATCCTCATTTCGGAAAAGAAGAAATCATGGCTCAGAGAGGTTAAGGGAGACCCACTGGACCTCTCCATTCAGCTTGTAATTAGCAGGACCAAAATCTGAATCCTAGCAGCCTGACTCCACAGTGTTTGTACTTAAGCTCTGTGCTGTGTGGCTCCCCTGGTCCTGGAGGAGGGAGGTCAGGATGAGAGAGGAAGCAGGACCCTCCTCTGACCGCTCAGGGGCCCAGGGACTTGAGTCTGTGTCCAGGGTCCACTTGCCCATCTGGGACTGCACCTCTGTACAAGGGGACTGACTCATCCTTTCTTCTCTCCTCTGTACCATCCTCTCCCCACCTCACTACCCGCCCCCCCCCCCCAAGGAAGAGAACCATCTACAAGAGTGTGTGCCTGTCGCTGGCCCTGCTTGTGGCTGTAACAGTATTCCAGCGCAGTCTGACCCCCAGCCAGTTTCTGCAGGAGCCCCTGCTACCCACCCTCGGGTTACAGAAGGCCCAGAAACCAAGCGGACACCTGGTGAACCCTGACAGCTTCTGGAAGAACCCGAAGGATGCGGTCACCCTCACACCCATGGTTTCGCGGGGGCCCCAGGCCTGGGATGTGACCACCACTAACTGCTCAGCCAATGTAAACTTGACCCACCAGCCCTGGTTCCAGGGCCTGGAGCCACACTTCCAGCAGTTTCTGTTCTATCGCCACTGCCGATACTTCCCCATGCTGCTGAACCATCCAGAGAAGTGCAGCGGCGACGTCTATCTCCTGGTGGTTGTCAAGTCCGTCATCACACAGCACGACCGCCGCGAGGCCATCCGCCAGACCTGGGGCCGCGAGCAGGAGTCGGCGGGCCGGGGCCGCGGCGCCGTGCACACCCTCTTCCTGCTGGGTACAGCCTCCAAGCAGGAGGAGAGGGCCCACTACCAGCAGCTGCTGGCCTACGAGGACCGCATCTATGGGGACATCCTGCAGTGGGACTTTCTTGACAGCTTCTTCAACCTGACCCTCAAGGAGATCCACTTCCTCAAGTGGCTTGACATCTACTGCCCCGACGTACGCTTCATCTTCAAGGGCGACGATGACGTCTTCGTCAACCCCACCAACCTGCTGGAATTTCTGGCTGACCGGCAGCCCCAGGAAGACCTGTTTGTGGGTGACGTCCTTCAGCACGCTCGGCCCATCCGCAGGAAGGATAACAAATACTACATCCCCGGGGCCCTGTACAGCCAGGCCAGCTACCCGCCGTACGCAGGCGGAGGGGGCTTCCTTATGGCCGGGGGCCTGGCCCGGCGCCTGCACCACGCTTGCGACACCCTGGAGCTTTACCCCATCGACGACGTCTTCCTGGGCATGTGCCTGGAGGTGCTGGGTGTGCGGCCCACGGCCCACGAGGGCTTCAAGACGTTTGGCATCTCGCGGAACCGCAACAGCCGCATGAACAAGGAGCCCTGCTTCTTCCGCTCCATGCTCGTCGTGCACAAGTTGCTGCCCACCGAGCTGCTTGCCATGTGGGGTCTGGTGCACGGCAACCTCACTTGCTCCCGCAAGCTCCAGGTGCTCTGACACCGGGCGGGCCGCCAGGGTAGGCTAGGGCGTGTGCCCTCGAGCCCTGGAAGGCATGAGGCTGCAAGTGCGAGGCCAGGGCACAGCCTTTGGTCTCCGCGGGGAGGCGGAGGGGTGGGCCTTACGTGTCCCCAGGTGTGGTGGGGTGCAGGTAGCCAGAGCTGAGGCCCGGGAACGTTTGGAACTGCCCGGACTGGAGACAGTCCTCTGGGGAGCGAGGCCACTGGCCCCTGGCAGCCCTCCTAACCTGGGTCTGTGGCCTGGCTCCCTCTGACCCGGTGGGAGGCCCTGGTGGCCTCTGGAGGAACCCTGTGCTCAGGTACCTGGGCTGGACCTGCCCCTGGATGGGTCTGCGGCTGCCCTCTCACCTTCACGGAGAAGATTCTCCTTCTCCTGTGAAATGCCTCAGTCTCCCCACGGGCCCAGGCAGCCCTTTCAGGAGAAGCTGAGCCCTGTGCAGGCACACAGGCCCTCTCACGCCCCTGGGTCTCCTGGAGACTGAGCCGCAGAAGGCCCTCAGCACACCCCCGCCCCCTGACCTACCTGGGGTCTGGCTGCCCAGTCTACTCCCAGTTGGCTTCACTCCTAGCTGCGTCCTGTGATGCTCCCTCCGGCTCCCGTCTGTCTGGAAGCATGACCGGCCACTCTGACTACCTCAGCGTTTCTCAGAACCTCTGGATGGGCTGCAGCCCCACCTCACCCCCTGACGCAGGGCCAAAGAGCAGTGCTCCGGCCCCAGCAGTCACGGTGCTGCCCACCCAGCCCAAGCCGAGGGCCCTCCTACAGCCCCGTGAGGCCTGGCTCCCCAGCCGGAAACCAGCCGGTTCGACCCTGGAAGTGGACATTCCTTTACTAATGTGAAGTTTTATTTATGAAGAATTTGGAGGGAGAAGGTGCCAGGCCTCGGGAGAAGGTGGTGTTCTTCCCTCCACTTCCCTCATTTCAGCAAGACACGACCTGCCTCGGCCACTCTTCCACCCACAGCCACAACCCTGCCCCGGCACCCCCGTGCCCGTCCCAGCCCTGCTCCAGAACCCTGCCCGACCTGCACGCCTACTTCTGCAGGGCCTAAGCAGACCAGCATTCGCCCCTGTGAAGGGACGGCGTGGCCCTCGTGAGCCGCCCCACTCAGGTTCAGGGGTCCCTGGGGGTGGCTGCAGAAGGATGCCACCTCGTATCAGGATCGAATCACCTGGGAAAAGATTGAGGGGTCGACTCTGTTTTCTCAATAAAAGGGGACTGATTTTCTTTCTGGTGTGAAAGTTCCTGTCGCCATCTCCGTCGGAGGGCCTGTCTGGGGCCAAGGTTGCTGGAGATTTCTGAAGACACAGCTCGTTCCTTGTTCTTGGCTGGTGGGTACACAAGGACCCTTTGAAGGACCTGAGAGGGAGCTGAGTGCCAGGATGAAAGCAGAGTCAAGAAAGATGCCCCCTGGGTAGGGAGCGGGGTGCAAGAGAGGCCTGCCACCCACAGAGTGTTCCCAGCGAGCGCCAGGCCAGAGCCGCCCCGAGGCCGGCGCTGCAGCGAGTGGGGTTGGGTCGGGGGCGTGCAGGGCCTGGTGGGCTTCCTGACGTTCCTTCAGCCAGCCTGGAGCCTTGGTAAGGTTGACAAGCGGCACTGAAACGGTGCCTATGTGGGGTCTGGTGTGAGCGGGACCGCACTGTGCAGGGAACCTCGGCCTAAACTGCATACTTCCAGGCTGGCGAGGGCAGCCACCAGCAGAAGGGGCACTGGGGCTGTAGTGGGCAAGACAGCAGCTCCCTGCCTGCGCCCAGTGGGTCACATGCCCCGAGAGGGTCACTTACTTATTAATGTCCACGCTAGGACTCTCCTCCAGGTGAGTGAGAGGAATGGCTAGATCCTAATGTAATACGCTGTCTTAGAATGTTAAGAATTTCACGACGGCACAGCAGAGAGTTAAACTGGGCACAGGGCCCTTCTGAGGCGGAGCCTTGTGACTGTACAGGTCGCTAGCCCTGTTTGTCCATCCCTCACCCTCTGAAGCCAGGGGCTGCAGAAAGCAGGGAGGGGCTCTGGGGTCTCTGCCTACCCAGGGCTCAGTCCAGCGAAGCCAAGAGACATGGAGGGACATCCAGGAGACGGAGGTGGAAGGGCCACTGGACCCAAGGCCCAGGTGGGGGTCCAGAGGCAGCCTCTCTGTTCAGCTCCCACCTGAAGGATGCTGGGCAGGTGGAGGGGAGACAGGTGGGTGCATGCCGAAGCAGATAGGAGCCCCTCTGCAGTGCGGGGGGCTGCGGTGGGTGAGGCTGCAGGTGCTGGAACAGGGCTGTGAGAGGGGAAGGCTGCTGGGGACCTCAGGCCTTCTGGGTTGCAGGAGGGTGTTCAGACTTGATCCTGAGAGAGAGGTACGAGGAGCGGGGCGGGGGCCCCTGGCGGCACACCCCTTCTTCTGGGCTCGCTCTTTCTCCAGCTGAGCCGCACGCACAGGGAGATCTCAGTGGGAGCAGCAAGTTCCCAGCATGGGAACTTCCTCAGGCTCTGCCCCATGGGGACCCTTGTTCCTGACCCCATTTCAAACCTCAGGGGCCCAGGCTGGGCTGGCAGAGAGGGCTGGGAAAGGGGCGGGGCGCCCGCGTTAGCACCGCAGAAGGAAAGGAGGAAGTGCAGGGAGCCCACCTGAAGGGGCTGGTGTAACAGGACCCCCAGCACAGGGCGGGGAGCACCTGCATCTTGAAGGAGGAGTGGGCGCTCGCCTGTGGTGGAAGGGGAAGGAAGGACAGTCCAGGCTGGGAACACGTGCAGCAGCCCAGAAGTGCAGAAAAGTGGGGCATCGGGTGGGCAGTGCTGGAGATGGGAGGAGCTGGGCGGGGTGTCCTGGTGTTGCACCCCACAATATCTTTCTTCAGTCTTTAGCCGAAAATGGTATTGAAGGTGGTGGCTTGGGCCATTTCGGAGAGTTTTCCTGGGTATCCTCCGTGCATATAAGAGGTATGCATGTTATTTAACTTCTGTTTGTTTTTCTCCTGTTAATGTGTCTTTTATTATAGGGAGGAGTCTCCACCCACAACCTAGAAGGGTAGAGGGAAAATTCTCTTTCCTCTCTACAGAATGCTACCTCTCCCTTTTGGAGCCCACCCACTCCTAAATCGTCTGGACCCTCAAGGACATCCTTAGTCCAAAGTGTGTTCCCTGGAAAGTCTGAGCCGCCTTCTTCAGCTGCTGCCTCTCCCCCGACACGGTGACACGGTGACACGGTCCCCCGCACCCCAGTCCTGTGCACTCTCAGGCGTTATCTTCCTGGCAGAGGCTGTAGCGGGGCGCACGCTTCAGACACAGAGTGATTCTCTTAATCACCCTCGCTAGCGCTGTCATCCTTCCCCAAAGAGCAGAAGAAGCAAGCTAGGGGTGCTGGGTCCCGAGACTCCCAGTCGGCTACACAGCCTTCTGGGGAGCCCCACAAACGCACTCAGGTTCTCTTTGTCCCTGGGAAGCAACTTTCCAAGCCTTCCCTGACAGTAAATTTTAGTCACTCCTCAATCAGATCCTGGGGAACAGGTAGGGGTGGGGGGAGGTGGGTCTCAAACCCTTTCCTCCCCAAGGGCCCTGAGCTTCAAATGCAAGACACTTCCCCTCCTCCCCAGCCACCAGCCCTGCATTCCTAGGGGCCTTGGGAAGAGGGAGCTTTGTCAGGCCACAGAAGGTCGGGCAGTGGGTGCTCTCTTTGCCACATTTACATAACTAAAGAGACCACTCAAAGAAACCTCCCCTTAACAAAGAAAGCCTGTTCTGAGGTGACTTACTCTGTCCACCTAAGCTAAGAAGCAGGGAGGGAAGCTTCTGGAACCCTGTTATATACGACGGTCAAGTGAAGCAATGGAGGCTCCCAAGAGTAGGGTCCCACAGGTATCATGTGACAAGGCACTACTTGAACTCGGGTCTTTGCACCTAACCCCTCACCCACTAACTTCCATGTGTATTTGTGGGGTTTTGCCCAAAAGCCCCAAAAGTAGAAAAATGTGATGTCCCATGAGTGATTGGAAATTGGGTATTTTGGGTTTCGGGGAGCCCAGCAGTATTAGCACTGTAAGAAGTCTTTTTTCCAGGTAGTTTTTTCAAATATTGTGAAGAAAAACTTTTCTGTTTCAGTGAAACACTATGCACTGTTTAAAGCACAGCCCCCAAGCTGTCTGCTTCTAGCCCAGTTCATGATCTTGGAGCTATTCTGCACCTTTTTTTAAACTCACAGGAAGTGGGGGAGGGATAAATTGGGAGTTTGGGATTAACATACACACACTACTATATATAAAACAGATAAACAACAAGGACAGCACAGGGAAGTATATTCAATTTCTTGTAATAACCTATAATGGAAAAGAATCTGAAAAAGAATATATCTATATATAGACACACACACAAAACTAAATCACTTTGCTGGACACCTGAAACTAACACAACTTTGTAAATCAACTATACTTCAATTTTAGATCTTTTTAAATAAAAAATTTTAAGAAATACATTGTAAATATAATAATAAAAAAATTGCAGGAAGCGAGAGCTTCCATCAACTTCGCTCCCCCCCTATGGAAAAACCAGTTTTGCCTCCGTTTGCAATTCAATTCCTTCTCTCCATATAAATTTGTACTTTTTGACAAGTCTCCTGTGAACCAGTTATAGCATCCACTTGTCCTCTTATGAATAAAATAAATCTTTACCTCGCGTTCATTTTTATACCTGTAGGAGTTAGGAGTTTCTTTTTCTGAAAAGTATCTTTTACATTTGCTTCTATATTAAAACGAATACAGACACATTATGGAGTAGAATGCAATTTTTGCGTATATTTCTGATACAAAACTTGCATCTCGGAATAAATGTTACACCTTCCAGGTGAGCCTGGAGCTCAGTCCTTTCCGGAGGGGCTCAGCCCCGCTGCTCATCTGAAAAGCAACCTCCCCCCGCCCTCCCCGCCCCCGGGAACTTTGGAAAAACGCTTGCGTCCAGGGCCCAACCCAGGCCGGTTACATCCGAAGCTCGGGGGCGGGCGCTAGTCTAGGTGTTTTAAACAGTTGGCCAGGTGACTCCGGCGGGCGCCCCGGCGGGGATTACCTGACCCTGCAGAGCCGCAGGTGACCGCTCAGGAATCTCCTCGCGCTTTGCTTTTCTCTGGTGCCGAATCTAACAGGAATGCCCGGAATTCCTGCTCCCGCCCCAGGCTGGACAAAGGGTGCGGGCGTCGGAGGGCGGTCAGCCCAACCCGCGACCCAGAGGCCATCGCTGAACCACCTGGGCTTTAGTGGGGACAATCGCGCTTTGCCGTCGGAGGTGGGGGAGGCAGGGGTGGATGGTGGCGGAATCCACCAGATCCCGGGGACCTGGTTAGGAGGTGAGGAGCGCGGCATCTTCCGGTGAGACCTACCTGCTGGCCCGTGACGCGGCCGTAGAGGGGCGAGGGGCGCACGGCTGCAGACAGACCCCTCTGCGCCGGCTCCGCAGCAGCGGGCCGTGGGCGGGGCCCTGCGAAGATCCAGGGCGCGGGGCGGGGCCGGAGGGCTGGAGGCGTCCGCGGGGCCAGAGCGATGCCAGGAGAGGGCGGGGAGCGCCCCCAGCCGACCACGTTGGACATCGTGACAATGAGGGGAGGGACGATTAGCTGTTCCGTGAAATCTGTAACTTGGAATACTTGTAGCCCAAGTTATCCGCGGTACCAAAATGCCAGAAATCTCCACGCCAGACTGTACAATAGGAATTGTTTCCTTGTAGTGGGATTCCAGGGGGTTTATCCTTTTCTTTTAGCTTATCTGTATAAAGAAGGCTTTCTACCCTGAGCGTTTATCACTTAGTTGAGGGGTAAAGTTTAGGAGATACACGTAGGCCAATATTCGGACAGACACGGTGGACTTGGAGGGAGGGAGATGGCCCCCTCAGGGCCACCTCGAGGAATGATTCTTGTTTTACCCACCAAGCATGAGTGCAGCCTCTTGACAGAAATCGCCTTGGCCCGCCCACCCTCAGAGGCCTCCTGAGGTCAGAAGGAAGGCCTTAGATACCTGGCAACAGTTTGCTGTCCTTGTAATTGTTTACTACCTAAGCTCGCCTAGACAACTGATACAATAATCCGCATGCTATAAAAGCTGACGTATAGCCAGCCTTGCTTAGGATAAGTTTGATTGCAAAGGACATAAAATTCAGCTCAAGCTGGTTGAAACTTCATTTTTTTTTTTTTAATTTATTTATTTGGCTGCGTCGGGTCTTGGTTGTGGCACGCGGGATCCTCATTGCTGCGTGTGGGACCTTCCTTGTGGCATGTGGGATCTTTTCAGTTGTGGCATGCATATGGGATCTAGTTCCCTGACCAGGGGTCGAACCCAGGCCCCCTGCATTGTGAGTGTGGAGGCTTAGCCACCGGACCACCCGGGAAGTCTCACGCTGGTTGAAACTTTAAAAGCAATTTGCTGGCTCACATGAGTGAAAGGCCAAGGGCAGTCACCTTCAGGGTTGGTCTGATGCAGCTGCTCATCCAGGATAAAGGCACAGTGCAACCTCCCCACTTGCCAGATCTGCACTCAGGTTGCAAAAGCTGCATGTTGACCACCATACTGAACCCATGCAAATGGTCTGCAAAACTTTGAGGCAGGTCTGGAAACAGCTGACCATACACCATTGCCACCTGCAGTTAGCTGAAACCAGCTGCTGGTTGAAAGGTCAGACTCAAATCAGGCAGCCCAGCACATCCAGACCTAGTCAAACATTTCTTACTAGATTTGTTTTATGTAATTTGAACCTATGTTCTTTGGCACTTAAAAAAATAGAGAGTTACTGACAAAAATGTGTCTTTTATAATGAAGACTTACGAGCCATTGTGAATCACAGTACACTCAGCATCCCCCAGTGATGTCCTACCTGCTCCCAGGAACCTTCATATTTGATGAGGTTTCACTCTTATAACTACAGTGCACTGTATGTCACAGTTGACCTTAAAATAGGGAGATTATCTGGGTGAGCCCGATCTAATCCCATGAGCCCTTAGAAGCAGAGAACTTTCTCTTGCCAGCAGGAGAAATTGGAGAGATTCAAAGCAGGAAAAGGATTCCACATACAATAGCTGACTTGGAGATGGAGGTGGCCAAGTGACAAAGTGTGAGGGCAGCTTCTAGAAGCTGAGAGCAGGCCTTGGTTGGCAGCCAGCAAGGAAGTGGGACTGAATCAAAGATTCATATCAAAATCTGTACCATGCTCAGCACGTACGTCCTTTCTGCACAAGAAAATTTTACCACAGAAATTACCCACAAAAGTAAACCAAATGACAAGAACAATGACAACAATCCTAGCCTCTTTCTTAAATAACTGTGTGCCAAAGAGAAAATGAAAACTATAAAGGCAGATTGTTTTGAAATCAGGGCTACCACATAATTATGTTTGTGAAGATAACACCAATTTATGTCATTATGACTTCAAAGGTGTAGGCCTTGGCCCTAAAGCAGTTGAACATTGTGAAATTTAATAACTTTAAATGCGTTCATTATCTACGAAAAAAATAATACAAATAATTGAACTAATATTTCAACTCAAAATTTCAGGGAAAGAACTTTAAAACAGACTAAAGCTGGAGTTCCCTGGTGGCCTGTTGGTTAGAATTCGGAGCTCTCACTGCTGTGGCCCGGGTTCAATCCCTGGTCGGGAACATCCCACAAGCCACATGGTGTGGCCAAAAAATATTTTTTTAATGAAAAATAAATAAACAGACTAAAGCAAAGCCAGAAAAAGGAAACAATAGAGACACAATAAAAATGAAAGTTGGGCTTCCCTGGTGGCGCAGTGGTTGACAGTCCGCCTGCCGATGCAGGGGACACGGGTTCGTGCCCCGGACCGGGAAGATCCCACATGCCGCGGAGCGGCTGGGCCCGTGAGCCATGGCCACTGAGCCTGCGCGTCCGGAGCCTGTGCTCTGCAACGGGAGAGGCCACAACAGTGAAAGGCCCGCGTACCGCAAAAAAAGTAAATAAATAAATAAAGTTGAATTTAATGAATTTGAAAGCAGTAGAATTGATTAAATAAATCCAAAAGTTGTTCCTTAAGAAAAAAAATTGACGAATCAAGACCACCATGAGATATCACCTCTCACCTGTCAGAATGGCTGTTACCAAAAAAACAACAAATAGCAAGTGTTGGCGAGGAGGTAGAGAAGAGGCAGCACTTGTGCACTGCTGGTGGGAATGTAAACTGATGCAGCCACCATGAAGAACAGTATGGAGGTTCCTCAAAAATTAAAAATAGAACTACCATATGTCCAGCAATCCCACTTGTGGGTATGGAGACCATTTCTCTGTTCCTCAGAAACCATTTGATCCAACAAATTTACTTCTAGGAATACACCGAACAGAATTCAAAGCAGGGACTCAAACAGATATTTGTTCATCAGTGTTCATAGCAGCATTATTCACAATAGCCAAAAGGTGGCGAGAGCCCAGATGTCCATCAAGATGAATGGATAAACAAAATGTGGTATATGTCCAATGGAATAATATTCAGCCATAAAAAGGAATGAACTTGCAGGACTTCCCTGGCGGTCCAGTGGTTAAGACTCCATGCTTCCATTGCAGGGGGCACGGGTTTGATCCCTGGTTGGGGAACTAAGATCCCACATGCTGCACAGCATGGCCAAAAAAAAAAAACAAAAAAAGGAATGAACTTGCTACAAAATAGTACATGCTACAACATGGACGAAACTTGAAGACATTATGCTGGGTGAAATAAATCAGACACAGAAAAGACAAATATTGTATGAGTCCACTTATATGAGGTCCCTAGACTAGTCAAACTCATAGAGACAGAAGAATAGAGGTTACCAGGGGATGCGGGGAGGGAAGAGTTTGTGTTTAATGGGCGCAGAATTTGTGTGTTGGGGATGATGAAAAAGTCCTGGAGGTGGATAGTGATGATAGTTGCACAACATTGTCTTTGTACTTAGTGCCGGTAAAGTGTACACTTTAAAAAGGTTGAAATGGTACATTTTACCACAATAATAGATGAACAGTAGATAATTTTTTTTTTTTTTTTTGGCTACTTTGGGTCTTCCTTGCTGCGCGCAGGCTTTCTCTAGTTACGGCGAGCGGGGGCTACTCTTCGTTGCAGGGCACGGACTTCTCATTGCGGTGGCTTCTCTTGTTGTGGAGCACGGCCTCTAGGCGCGCGGGCTTCAGTGCTTGCAGCGCGTGGACTTCAGTAGTTGTGGCACGCGGGTTCAGTAGTTGTGGCACGCAGGCTCAGTAGTTGTGGCTCGCTGGCTCTAGAGCGCAGTCTCGGCAGCTGTGGTGCACGGGTTTAGTTGCTCCATGGCATGTGGGATCATCGTAACATAACATCATCTCTATCCCCTTGTATATCTCCTCTGAATTTCCAGAATCCCTTTCCAGTATGTTCTAGGCTGAATTCTGCCTATGAGGGGCACCCTCACCAGATTCAGAAGGCTGAAGGAAGTAGAAGCCATTCCTCTTGAGAAGCAGCTATGGGTAAGCAGCAAAAATCATCGCTGGTGTCTTTCCTTAGCTTCTGGGGTCCCCCTTGCAAGACCCCCACTTCAGTGCTGTGGGCAGCTGAGACCCTTAGTGAAAGCTTCCAGCAGCTCCAGGTGTCCTCCTGGGGAACCCCTGCTTTGGTCCTGCTGGCACCTGGGATCATTGGTGACACGTTCCCTGCCATCCCCTCACTTCCAGCGGCTTCCTGTCCTTTCCTCCCCCAACCCCTCCAATGCTTCTGCAAGTCTCCATTTCCCTGTATTAATCTCTCTCTACTTGAAATACCTGGAGTGGCTTCTGTTTTCCTGATTAAACCTTGACTGATACATACAGTACAGCTTGCATATCCTTGTTTGTGCTCATGAACCCATGGGCCACTCTAACTGTAGCATAAATTCCTGCAAGTGAAATTTCCAGGTCAATTTAAATTTTGATAGTGTATTATTCAGCTAGTGTTGCCATAACAAAGTACCACATGGGACTTCCCTGGTGGTCCAGTGGTAAAGAATCCACCTTCCAGTGCAGGGGACGCAGGTTCGATCCCTGGTCAGGGAACTAAGATCCCACATTCCGCAGGGCAACTGAGCCCATGCACTCTAGAGCCCGCCTGCCTCAGCTAGAGAGCCCGCGTGCCGCAACAAAAGATCCTGCATGCTGCAGGGAAGATCCCAAGTGCCGCAGCTAAGACCCGACGCAGCCACATTAATTAATTAATTAACTTAAAAAAAAAAAGTGAAGTACCACAGACTGAGTGACCTGAACAACAGAAATTTATTTCCTCACAGTCTGGAGGCCCATAGTCTGAGATCACGGTGTCAGCAGGGCTGGTTGCTTCTAAGGCTTCACAGGTGTGTCCAAATTCCTCTTCTTATAAGGACACCAGTCATAGTGGAGTAGAGCCCACCCTAATGACCTCATTTTAATTTTATTACTTCAGTAAAGACCCCATCTTCAAATACATTCATGTTCTAAAGTACTAGGAGTTATGATTTCAACATATGAACTGGGGCAGGGGACAACTCGGCCCATAACAGATAGCGGCTACCAACTAGCTCTCTCCCCAGAGATTTACCAAACTACATTCCCTACAGCAACGCACAAGTGAGCCCCGTCCCCGCACACCTGCTGACAGAATGTTAGCAAACTTGGTGATCTTTGCCAATCTAATAGGTAGGAAAGGTACAGAGTGTTGTTTTAACTTGCATTTCTCTTACTCTAAGCGAGGTTAACAGCTGTTTCCTGAGTTTATGACTCATTTGTGTTTCCTTTTCTGAGAATGGTTTGTTCTCAAACTTTGTCCATCTTCCTATTGGTGTATTTGTCTTTCTCTTATTGATTTGTAGAAGGGCTTCATTAAAGCCATTTATCCAATATGCTGTGCAAATATTTATCTTTCAATTTTGTTCATAATTTTTCTGCAATGCAATGATATTTTATTTGTATGTAAATTACCCATCTTTTCTTTCATGGCTTCTGGGTTCTATGCCATCCTCAGAAAGTCCTTTCCAACTTTGAAGTTATAAAACAAATTTTCCCATAGTACCTTATTTCATTTTATTTTTTGGCCACGCGGTATGCAGGATAGTTCCCTGACCAGGGATCCAACCTGTGCCCCCTGCCGTGGAAGCGCAGAGTCTTAACCACTGGACCGCCAGGGAAGTCCCTCTTCTAGTTCTTTACTATTTCACTTTTCATATCGATACTTTGATCCACCTGGAACTTATTTTAACGTAAGCCACGAGGAACAGTGTTTTCTCTCGGCAGGTATTTATCCAGCTGCCCCGACATCAGTCTGCCTTTCCTGCACCAACCTGAAGTGCTCTACTTATTATCTACGGAGTTCTCCCGTGCCCTTGGGTCCCTGCCTTTTAGTCCACAAGGAAATGCAAGGACTCATGGGGGAGCGCCTCCTGCTTAAAATGGAAGGCCCACCCTCCCTCCTCAAAAATCATCATTGGTGTCTTTCCTTAGCTTCTGGGGTCCCTCTTGCAAGAGGGTGCAGCCCCTGCACCCCTCTGAGAGCCCACCTTCCCAAGCCCCTCAGGAACACTCTCTTCTGTGGTCAACATCTAAGTATTGCTTCCCTACCCCCTCTCAGTGGTCGTCCAAATGGACTCAAGTCTCTCACACATTAAAAACAAAAACCCTCCTTCAATTCTGTGATCCTCTTCAGCTACTGCTGTCTTTACTCTGGCCCTCAGACCCCAGGTCTCTGAGAGCATCAGCCACTTACGGTCTCTCATTCCCATCTCCTGTTCACTCCTCAATCCACTGAATCAGCTTGCACCCCCGTCAGCATAGCGTCGGGAGGGAAGCGAAACTCTGGGCCATGCTCGGTCCTCTGCTCTGTCCTCCCAATTCTGAACCACCACAGGCTCAGTCCACATGGAGCAGGATTCTGGCTGGACAGGACGTGGCTCAGGATATCCACGTCCACATAGAGCCCAGGACAGGGAGGCTGAGGGCAGGAGGTTTGGGAGGTAGCCACCTGACGCCCTTTCACAAGTGACCAGTCGGCAGTCTGGGTCTCTCCACAGATGCTGCAGTTTGCTTGAAGCTCCTGAAGAACCAGTGGGGTCTGCAGGGGAAGTGCCCGGTGGTTGCTGGGAGGGTGGCATACAGCACTTCCCATCAGTGGACCGGGCCCTGGGTCCAGCCACCTGCATCAGCATTTTCCCCATTGCCAGTTTGCAGCCTGGAGAAGACTTGTGGGGTCGCTTACAAAGCGGAATGTGCTTATGAAGTCAGAATTGGGATGATCGCCCAACTGAGGGGCAGAGGGCTGAGGTCAGGAGCTGTGTACTAAGGAATTGGGCCTCCCCAAAGAGAAAGATCTGGCCTTGGTCCCTTTGTCCTGGCTCCTGGGAGGGAACTTCCAAGGCCTTGGAATCTCCCAAGTAACAGGAGATTATTTGTTATTCATGGTGGACCCCTGGACCACACCAGATATTTTATTCTAAGAAAGTGACTTATCATGTGATATAAGCTCATCCTCCAGGGATAGGAGGTGGGTTGGAGACTATGTGGGCCCTGATTCATTCCTACGTAATGAAACCCCCATCCAAATGAAATGGAAACAGGACCTTGTGGTCCTTGCCCCCCATGTCCTCTGCGTGCCTTTTGCCTGTGGAAAAACTTTAGCCAAAGAACAAGTTTAATCAGAGAAGTGAGAACATGCAGAAACAAAGGAAAACAGTCAAAGGAGACCAAATAATAATAGTTTGGTCATTAAACAAAGTCAAGGACGTTTAGTTCCTCCTCAGGGTCTATAGATACTATTCTGAGCCGTATCCTGCGAGCTGTGTTATAGATACTGAAAGCCCCACCAGGTGGAAGAAGTTAACTACATGATGGCCAGACTGTAGCCATGACATAAGCTGCCACAATTCCAAGAACAGGCCTCAAGGCGATGGGAACAGACCAACCCTGGAACTGAAGATTAACTGTACTTAAAACAATCAAGATGGAAAAAAAAAAAAAAAAAAAGCAATCAAGATGACGCTTATCAGACCACCGATGGCCAATTTCAAGATGACTGTCAGAGCTGACTGTGCTGTTTCTGCATGTAGCCCCCAGCCTCCGTCTATAAAAGCTCTTGCCCCCTGATTGTCAGTGGGGGAGTCGGCCTTTGGATGGGAGTCCGCCCTCCCCTCCAGTTGCCGACATCCAAAAGAAAGCAAAATTTCTTTTCCACCAACCTGGCCTCTGTATTGGCTTTTGAGCGGCGAGCAGCCGGGCCCCACTTTCGGTTACACAAACGCTGGGCACGGAAGCTGAGTGAGCTTTCCAGGCTGGCAAGCCTCAGTGTGCATTCTCACGCATCACGGCTGGGAGGGGTGACGCCACGCATGGCTCCACAGGGACAGGATGGGCAAAGCTCACGTTTGGACGCCCCCCAGACTCCACCTTATGCTTCTCTCCCTATGACTGGTTCTAATTTGTATGCCTCCCTGTAATAAATGTGGCTGTGAGTATAATAGTTTTCAGCGAGTTCTGTGAGTCATTCCAGCAAATGATCAAACCTGAGGGTGGTTGTGAGGACCCTGAAATTTGTAGCCCCCAGATCTAAAGTAAAGGCGGTCCTGAGACCCCTGAACTTGCAGCTGGTGCCTGCAGTCAGGGCAGTCTTGTGGGGACTGTTCCTTCAGATAGTCCAGTTGGCCGAACTTGTTGCAGCTAGTGTGAGAAGTCTTGGGCAGACGTGGCAGTCTGGAGGGCTCTGCCCTTAACCTAGCAGCTTGGCTACCTCCCAGGCAGGGCTGTTCCGTTCCTACATTTTCCCAGTGGGGCCGCTACAAGTGGCCAACATGCTATCTGACCTTCTCTGTGGCCAGGACCCTGCCCCTAGACTCACAATCCCTGTTGTCTTAGAGCAGTTGTAAGTGTAGGGCTGGAATCTTTTACTTTTTATCTTCTCTTTGCCTGATCAAGTGAGCTTGACACAGGGGAGGAGACTGAGGGAAAGACTCGGGGTCGGGGGTTCCTGAGCCCCTTGAAGTTGCTTGCAAGATTCTATGGTTATGGACCTACCGTATAGCACAGGGAACTCTGCTCAATATTCTGTAATGACCTAAATGGGAAAAGAATTTGAAAAAGAATGGATACATGTATATGTATAACTGATCACTTTGCTGTACACCTGAAACTAACATAACATTGTTAATCAACAATATAAAAAAATCCAATGTAAAATTTCAAGAAAGATTCTATGTGTATGGTCTGTGGATTTTTCTGGAGAGGATCCACGGCTTTCCTCAGATTCTCAAAGCAACACTGCAGGTGCCAAGACATGAAGCGCATACAGATCCATCTGAGATTCACCCTGGGCACGTGGGCAGGTGCCAAGATGCTAACAAAACACCAAGAGGCTCCAGGAAAGAGATCAGAGGAGGCCTCTGAAGACAAATATGTCCGCTTGGGGTAAAGTCATATCCAAAGATTTCATCTGATAATTCCTGAGCCATGGGTCTTGGGAGGTGCACAGTTGCGATGCTGGAAAGAGTGTGAACATGCAGTCTCACGCAGGGGGAAAGGCAGGGTTGATCCCAGTTGGGTGACAGCTTTTCCCCAGGCTGGAGCCGGAGATGGAACAATGGGTTCTAGGGAAAATGTGCGGATCTCCCACCTCACACCGGGGACTGGGGGCTGATGGTTCAGGAATGGAACGTCACAGAGCCAGGGCCAAAAGCAGGGCCGCCTCCTTACCCAAGAGTGGTGGTGTTGAGACAAAGGTTCTGGCAAAGCTGAAATCTGAGAGTGGGCAAGGTAAGGTGGGGTCAGCTCAGCCTGGAAAAAGCATTGTGCAGGTCAGTCTAGTTACCCTGCGAAGCTCAGTTCTAAGTCACAAAATGGGCACGAGACCTACAATAGAGGGCGCTATCGTGGGGTCCATGGAGCCGTGCGGAAGGGAGTGCCAGCCACTGGAGGTGAATTCGGGCCCAGCCAAGAAGGACCAAGGTCCAGCCCCACAGCCTGAAGATGCCAGAAGCAAGTCCTCGTGTCCCCAGGACCTTAAGCTGAAGGGCACGGTGGCCTGGACAGGATGCATTACCAGCCCCGCTTTGTAAGGAGCCTGGCCAGGCAGACCGATCTCACTTTCTAGGATGGTAGAGTGGGCCTGTGTGCACAGACAGGCACCCAAAGGATCCTCCCAGGTCCGATGAACCAGGGCTTATTGGTTAATTTAACAAAAAGACAAAAGGTGAGCTTGTCCAGACAGAAGGAGGTTTAAAGCCACAGATAGAACAACAGATGAGTCAAGACAAATGGCGTCTGGGGATTCCCTGGCGGTCCAGTGGTTAGGACTCTGTGTTCCCATTGCAGGGGGGCACGGGTTCAATCCCTGGTGGGGGAACTAAGGTCCTGCAAGCCGCGCAGTGCAGCCAAATAAATAAATAAACAAAACGAAATAAAGCCAAATGGTGTACGACCCCTGGGGACACCAGCTTTATCTTCTCTTTTCTTCCCCCCTCCCCCCTCTAAACTAGACTGCATCCTGAATTCTAGTTTTCTCCATTATTTGGCTACCACTCTTCCAACTCACGTTTCCAATTTTTCTCCCACTTTTGACTTGGCATCATCAAGAAAGAGAACTGCCCTTTTCCTGAAGCCCCACCAAGTCAACCTGAGAAATCTGACGTCCACCTGAGACAGCTGACAATTGCCCCCTCGTTAGACATCCTCATCCTCATGCCTGTTGCTGTGGAAACCACTCAGAAAGTTAACCTGAACGCAGCATCAGAGACATTTCAAACTGCCCAAGATGCTTTGACCCTGACATCTAGAAATCCTCCCGACTGGCAGCAGTCAGGACTCAGACCCCGGGTTGATCATGTGCTCCAACCATGAACCTTTGTTTATTTTATTTTTATTTTTTATTTTTTATTTTTTTGCGGTATATGGGCCTCTCACTGTTGTGGCCTCTCCCGTTGCGGAGCACAGGCTCAGTGGCCATGGCTCACGGGCCCAGCCGCTCCACAGCATGTGGGATCTTCCCGGACCGGGGCACGAACCCGTGTCCCCTGCATCGGCAGGCGGACTGTCAACCACTGCGCCACCAGGGAAGCCCAACCATGAACCTTTGTTTTGCTTTAAGGAGAGACTGGTTTCATGAGATGGAGCCATCTACCAATTCAGCTTCTGGGCCTTGAAACTTCGTACAAGGAGTTTTAAAGGCGGGACTGTAGAGGAACAAAATTTGCCACCCCAAAATGTCTCTTGAGCATGCGGATTATTTCGCATCAAAACCATCAAGATGCCGTTGTATCTTCTGAGGGAGGGACCTTGGAACTGCTCCAGCCAAACTCCCCTCCTTGCAGGCCCCTCCTCCTCAGCACTGGAGGCAACCAGTGTTTTCCGGATGCGATGGCCCAGCCTTGGGGACAACCACCCCTTGAAGAAGAACTGCAGGCGACATGCTGGGTGGGGCCAAAGCAGCAAAGCACTCGGGACTCCTCCTCTGGCCTCTTTAGCGTCTATGGGACCCTCTCTGCCTTCGGCCCACAGCACCTGACTGCCACGGTCATGTGGTCCTTCTCCATGAGCCTCAGTTCAGATGTGGTCTTAACCTGGGGGCCATGAGTTCAGGGGAGCCATAAACTGGGATGGGAACAAAACCCGCATCTTCATTTTCACCGAGCCTTAAGTTTCCTTTAATTGTAAAAGTGGGCAACAGGGCTTCCCTGGTGGCGCAGTGGTTGAGAGTCCGCCTGCCGATGCAGGGGACACGGGTTCATGCCCCGGTCTGGGAAGATTCCACATGCCACGGAGCGGCTGGGCCCGTGAGCCATGGCAGCTGAGCCTGTGTGTCCGGAGCCTGTGCTCCGCAACGGGAGAGGCCACAAGAGTGAGAGGCCTGTGTACCGCAAAAAAATAAATAAATAAAGTGGGCAACAAACCACAGTTATCTTAGCGGTTCTGTGACTGTCACTCTATCAGTGAGGGTTTTAAGCAGAGAAACAATCAGTAGAAGGTACAGTTAATTCTCATTCTTTGCGGTAGTTATGTTCTATAAAATCGCTGCAAACACTGAATTAGTAAACACTGAAACATTGCTCCTGGGGGAAATTTCATCAACCGATCAATATCCAACCTTGCTTATGTGTGTTTCTGTTTAAAGACACCTAATTTCATATATATGTTGATTCGTTAACATTGAACTCAGAGCCAACATCGCTATAACTCAGCTGTGAACAAAGCTCATGTAACACACATATTTTCTCCTTTAGGTTCACGATACACAGCTTAGGACACTAGACAGCACTGCAGCGCTATGCATGGGGGCCATTTCAAACAGCAAAATCACCAACCAGAAGGACAAAAATGGTAAAACCATGGCACTAAATGTACTGTCAAAAGGACCCTTGCTTGCAGTGTGAGAGCTGAACCAAGAAGGCAGGTCGCCTCACTCGACCTCCGCTAGGAACACGCATGCTGGATGCCTCACAATTTTTGTCTCTCTGTACGTGTCCTGGATGACCGTGGGAACAACCTCGTATGGCCACAAAAGCACCATGAGTATGGATTTGGGGGTTACAAATAAACTTTAGTGAGTGGTTGAATTTGCAAATACAAAATCCAAAAATAATGAGGATCACCTGTATATATTAAGAGATTTATTGTATTGTGAGGAATTGGCTTTCAGGATTATGGGGGTGGGCTCATCCGAAATCCACAGGGCAGGCTGTCGGGAAGGGCAGACTGGAGCTCTCGGACAGGAGCAGACATACACGAGCAGAATTTCTTTGGGGAATCTTCCACTCTGCTCTTAAAGTCTTTCAACTGTCTGAATTAGGCCCATCCAAATTATCTAGGATAATCTCCTTTACTTAAAGTCAACTGCCTATGGTCTTTCAGCCCATCTACAAAGTATCTTCCGTGCAACACCCAGTTCAGTGTTTGACTGAAGAACCAGGGATGGTAGCCTAGGCAGGCTGACACATCAGAAGACCATCAAAGTCACCGAAAGAAGTCACGTTACAGGAGTGATACTGAAGTATGATAAAGACAATGTATTATCCGGTTTCGCTTTTAATAGCGAGCATGACAGAACACAAAAGCCACAGTGTTTTCTGTACTGAAAAATTCTTGTGAATGGAAGGATGAACCAGCAAAATGGAAATGCCATGGGACGTCTATCCCTTCTGAAAATGCATTTAAAGATGGTGGGGTGGGGGGTAAGGGTGTTGTGTAAGGAAAGCTCAATTCAAAGAAGCTGGAACCAGGGAGAGCAGCTGGGTGCTGTGTGACCACCTAGAGGGGTGGGATAGGGAGGGTGGGAGGGAGATGCAAGAGGGAGGGGATATGGGGATGTATGTATATCTATAGCTGATTCACTTTGTTATACAGCAGAAACTAAAAAGAAAAAAAAAAAAAAGCTGGAACACTTCCAGCACTTGGATTTGCTATTTCACAATAAGCTTTTATTGGCACATCCTCCAAAATTGCTCCCAGAGAAAAGTCTCCCACGCTGTCGGGGGGACATGTTACAGTGCCCTGGCACATGCACAGAGATTATCCAGCTGCTTTTTGGATTGGACCAGAAGAAAACACTGGAAGCAGGTTCCTTGTCACATGGTGTGATATGTTCTAGAATAGATGACATTTCTTTTAACATTTTGAAGCAGGTCGCTGGGGAAACAGCAGCTTCACTCTCCTCACTGTGGGCGTGCTGGTGCTACCAAAGAATTCTTACTTTCCGAGTGGCTTTTGCAAACTACAAAGGCTGTGGACATTTTGAAAGCAGTAAAAAGTGTCTTTGCCAAATAAAACTTTGCCTGGGAAGAAAAGCTTCATTCTCTATCCAGCTGGACCTCCTGCAAATCTGATTTTGCAAACTTGGTGATAAAACTCTCCACGTTGTCATCACTCAACGCATGGGCAATAAAGACTTTTGTGACATCTCTGAAAGATGTTTTGTCAACTTTCATAAAAGTCATCAACTTCATCAGAAGCAGGGCTCTCAATGACAGCATTTGCAAACAGCTTGTCAGGAAATGGGAACGCAGTCCGTGAAGTGCTTCTCACTGGCTTTCAAAGGACAAGTGCTCTGTTCAGACTAACAGCAGAAGTCTTATTATTTTCTGAAAGAAAAAGAAAGGCCACTTCTGGAAACACTTTGAAGGAAAAACTTTTATCCTCGGGTTGGCTTACTTGGCAGGTGTTTTTAACTGTATGAATGAGATGTCTTCCTCTTCGAGGTCCCGGAGTCACCATTTATGCTGCTCCTAAAAAATTTACAAACTGGGACAATAAGGAAGGAGAATATAGTAGCAATGACATCTTTGCAAATGATCCCGGGCTGGGGACGTGCTCTCTTAGGACAGAGAGCAGACACAAAATGCTCTAACAATCTCTTTGCAAAGAGAAATTTGCCAACACCTGGCAACATTTCATAACTCTTTCAAAAGTTATTTCAGTCTTTAGGGAATCAAAATTGAACCATGAATCCACAATTCTTTTCTTCCTGAGATAATGTGTTCCTGAATTTTGACCTAGCTAAAGATGAACTCATTTTTCTTAGGACAAAAATACTTATGACGAGTAGAGCTTAACTAAAAAAGCCTTGAAGAATTCTGGTATTCTTTGAGAAAAGCCTGTCTTCTCCTAGTAAAGCAAGCCCTAGAAGCTTAGATATAGATCTCTGCAAGTCAAGATTTTCAGGACTTATAACATTGAAAAGGAAAACGAATCAACCAGATGTACAAGCACCTGCTGCTTCACCTTGCACTTCTATGTTACGGAGAGGGCATCATTCCTTAAACCTCACGAACCAACCTCTGCTAGCTTTCATACTTTTCTTTCGCAGCTACCTCACCTCCCTCAGCCTTCATAGAATTGAAGAGAGTTGGGGCCTTGACCTGGATTAGGCTTTGGTTTAAGGGAATGTTGTGGCTGGTTTGGTCTTCTATCCAGACCACCGAAACTTTCTCCACATCAGCAATAAGGCTGTTTCACTTTCTTATCATTCATGTGTTGATGAGTAGCACTTTTAGTTTCCTTCATGAACTTTTCTTCTACATTCACAAGTGGTGCTGGAGGTCTTACCTTTCAGCCTGCCTCAGCCTTCGATGTGTCTTTCTCGCTGAGCTTAATCATTTCTAGCTTTTGATTTAAATTAAGGGACATGTGACTCTTCCTTTCACTTGAACACTTAGATGTCATTGTAGGGTTATTAATTGGCCTAATTTCAATATTGTGTCTCAGGGAATAGGGAGGCCCAAGGAGAGGGAAAGAGACGGAGGAACGGCCGGTAGGGGGAGCAGGCAGAACACACACCTTTATTGATGAAGTTTTCAGTCCTATGTGGGTGTGGTTCGTTGTGCCTCAAAACAATTACAGTAGTAGCATCAAAGATCACTGATCACAGGAAATTCCCTGGTGGTGCAGTGGTTAGGACTCCTCACTTCCGCTGCAGGGGGCTCGGGTTCCATCTCTGGTTGGGGAACTAAGATCCCGCATGCCGCACGGTGTGGCCGAAAAAATAAAAAAGGCAAAGATCACTGATCACAGATCACAGATCACCACCACAAAAATAATAATCATGAGAAAGTTGGAAATATTGCTAGAATTACCATTGAAAAGTTTGAAATATTTCAAGAATATGACACAGAGACACGAAGTAAGCAAATGCTGTTGGAAAAATGACGTGAATAGACTTGCTTGACACAGGTTGCCACAAAACTTCAATTTATAAAAGATGCAACATCTGCAAAGCACAAGTCAAAGCACAGTAAAATAAGGTGTGCCTAGGGAGTTCCCTGGTGGCCTAGTGGTTAGGATTCCGGGCTTTCACTGCCGTGGCCCGGGTTCCATCCCTGGTTGGGAAACTGAGATCCCGCAAGCCAGGTGGCATGGGCCCCCAAAACAAAAAGGAAGCAAGATGTGCCTATACCATTTACATTCTACCAGCAATATATGAGTTCTAGCTCTATATCCTTGACCACACTTGGCATTGTCAGTAGTTTTAACTTTAGCCACGGTGGTGGGTATGTAGTAGTATCTCAGAGCAGTTTTTTTTTTTCATTGCAGTTTTAATTTGTATTTCTCTGATGACGAATCATGTTGAGCACGTTTTTATGTGCTTTTTTCCTAACCAGATATCTTCGTTTTTAAAGTGTCTGTTCAAGACTTTAGTCTCTTTATTGGGTTGTCTTTTATTACGGATCTTTAATCCTTTATTATTTTGAAAATACATATGTATTGTGAAGTACATATGTACCAGAAATACATATGTATTGTGAAGATTATCAGAAATACATATATATTGTGGATATTTTCTCCTAATCTATGGCTTGTCTTTTCATTTTCTTAACAGTGTCTTCTGATAAGCAGACATTTTAATTTTGATGAAGTCCAATTGATCCTTTTTTTCCCCATTTATGGTAAATACCATTTGTGTCCTAAGAAATCTTTCCCTACCCTTAAGTCATAAAGACATTCTCCTTTGTTTTCTTCTAGAAGCTTTATAGTTTTAGGTCTTGTATTTAGGCCTGTGATCCATCGTGAATTATTTTCATATATAGGGTGAAGTAAAGTCAAGGTTCATTTTCTAAAATATGAATACCTAGTTTTTTAAACCCCACTTGTTAAAAAGGCTATCTTCTCCCCATTAAATGTCTTAGTACCTTTATCAAAAATCAACTGACTGTGTATATGAGGAATTATTTCTGGACTTTCTAGTCTGTCTCATTTTCTATATATTTATCCTTAAAATAGTAACACAGTGCCTTGATTACTGTAGCTTTATAATAAATTTTGAAATTATTTAGTATAAGTCCTCTGGCTTTCTTTTATTTTTCAAGGCCGTTTGGCTATTCTAGTCCCTTGCATTTCCATATAAGTTTTTAAATGATCTTGTTGGGACTTCCCTGGAGGTCCAGTGGTTAAGATTCCGAAATTCCACTGCAGGGGGCACAGGTTCAATCCCTGGTCAGGAAACTAAGATCCCATATGCCGTGCGGCACGGCCCCCTCCAAAAAAAATTATGCTGTCAATTTCTGTAAAAAAGTTTGCTGAGATTATGATGATTGGGTTGAATCTATAAATGTGGAGAAGATCGACATCTTAACAATATTGAGTCTTCCAATCCACAAACATGGTGTATCTCTCCAGTTATTTATTTAATTTCTTTTCACAATGTCCTGCTCATCTTTCATTGAATTTACTTAAGTATTTTGTTTTTATTAATGCAATTATAAATTGTAGTTAAAATGTTTTATATTTTCCAATTGCTTAATGATTTGTACATAAATACAACTGGTTTTTATATGTTGATCCTTGTTATATAAATCCTTGTAAACTTCATAAAAATTTTTCTTTTTAGTGATAGTATTTTGGACGATTCCTTGTTATTTTGCTACATAGACAATCATATCATGTGTGAATAAAGAACTTTAGTTCTTGCTACCCAATATTTTTCTTTTTTTTTTTTGGCCACGCCACGGGCGGCCTGTGGGATCTTAGCTCCCCCACCAGGGATTGAACCCAGGTCCTGGCAGTGAAAGCACCAAGTCCTAACCACTGGACCGCCAGTGAATTCCCTCTTGCTTCCCAATCTTTATGCCTTTTTATTTATTTTCCTTGCCTAATTGCACTGGACTTCCAATACAATATTAAGTAGAAATAATGAGAGCAGACATCCTTGCCTTGTTCATTATCTTAGGGAAAAAATATTCGACATTTCACTATGTAACATGATGTTAGTGGTAGGTTTTTCATAGATGTTCATCAGTTTGTTAAAGTTTGTCAAGCTTTGTTTATTATGAATGTTGATTATTGAATGTTGATAAATTTCTTTTTACTTTTATTTGGACAATTGTATTTTCTCATTTATCCTATAATGTGGTGAATTACATTGATTTTCAAATCTTAATCAACTTTGAATTAAGGATACACCCCACTTGGTCATGATGTATTATCATTTAAATATATTTCTACATTTAACTTGCTAATATTAAAAGGATTTTATGTTTATGTTCATGAAGGATATTGGGGTATTTTTCTTGTAATGTCCTTCTCATACTTTGGTATCAGCACTCATAAAACAGATTGGAAATTTTTCCTTCCTGTATTTTCTGAAATAGGTTAGGATTGGTGTTGTTTCTTCTTTAAACATTTGATAGAATTTATTTACAAAGCCATGTGGGCCTGGGATTTTCTTTGTGGGAAGGTTTTGAATGATGAGTTCAATGTTTTCAGTAGATGTAGGGATTAGCTATTCAGATGTTCCATTTCTTTTTGTGTCAGTCTTGGAAAGTTGTGTTTTCAAAGAATTTGCTCATTTTGTCTAAGTTGTTAAATTTATTGGCTATTTGTCTTTTCATTTCTTTTTTCTTATCAGTCTTGCTATCAATTACACTAATCCTTTTCATCCTTCCAGTGAACCAACTTTTGCCTTGATTTTTCTATATCATTTTCATTCTTATTTTTATTATTCCCTTTTTCTGCTTATTTTGAGATTAATTTTCTTAATTAATTTTCTTAATTTTCTTAATTAATTTTCTTAATTTTTTTGTAGTATCATCTAATTTTTCTTTTGATTTCTACTTTGACCCATTCAGAAGGGTTTTTCAGAAGTGCACTTAATGTCCAAATATTTAGGGATTTTCTAGTTGTCTTGTTGTTATCAATTTCTAATTTATTTCTATTGCGCCAGAGAAAACGCTACATATGTTTTTCAGTCTGAAATTTCTTGAGCTTTGTTTGGTGGCCTAGAATATTCTGGTGAATGTTCAATGTGCACTTGAATGTGTATCCTCACGTTGTTAGGTCTAATTGGCTAAATAGCATTCAATTCTTCCATCACTACTGATACTTGTCTACTTACTTTATCTATTACTAAGTGAGAAGTGTTAAAATCTGCAACTGTGATTTGCAAATTTGTCTATTTTTCCTTTTAGCTCTGTCCATTTTTGCTTCACATATTGTAAGACTGTTATTAATATACATTTAGGATCGCTATACATTTCTGATAAATTGACCTTTTTTTCATTATGAAACGATGCTCTTTATCTTTGGTTATCCTCCTCGGTTTTTCGTTTTGTTTTGTTTTTTGTTTTTTTGCGGTACGTGGGCCTCTCACTGTTGTGGCCTCTCCCGTTGCGGAGCACAGGCTCCGGACGCGCAGGCTCAGCGGCCATGGCTCATGGGCGCAGCCGCTCCGCGGCATGTGGGATCTTCTCAGACCGTGGCACGAACCCGTGTCCCCTGCATCGACAGGCGGACTCTCAACCACTGCGCCACCAGGGAAGCCCTATCCTCCTCGTTTTGAAATCTACTTTGTCTGACATTTATATAGCCACAACAGATTTCTTACGCCTGGTGTTTTCATGGTATATTCCTTTCCATCTTTTTATGTCAACCTTTTTCTTTGTATTTAATGGGCACCTCTTGTAAATAGCTTATAGTTAGTTCTTGTGTTTTTCATCCAGTTTGACAATCTCTACCTTTCGTTTAGTCCATCTTCATTTACTGTAATTATTGGTATGATTGAGTTTAAATAAACTATCATTCCATTATTTGTTTTCTAGTACCCCATCTAATCCTTGTTCTTCTACCTTATTTGGGGTTATTTTTTAACATTTCACGTCTTTCCTTCTTTTTTTTTTGCGGTACACGGGCCTCTCACTGTTGTGGCCTCTCCCGTTGCGGAGCACAGGCTCCGGACGCGCAGGCTCAGCGGCCATGGCTCACGGGCCCAGCCGCTCCGCGGCACGTGGGACCTCCCCGGACCGGGGCACGAACCCGTGTCCCCCACATCGGCAGGCGGACTCTCAACCACTGCGCCATCAGGGAAGCCCACATTTCACATCTTTGGAATTAATATTCCATATTCTCTATTGGCTTGTATTATTTTATTTAATGTTTGCTCTAGGGATTACAATACTCATCTTTAACTTATCACTGCTTACCTTAAATTAACATTATACTAGCTTAAGTGTAATGCGAGAATCTTAAAATCATATAACTTCATTGACCTACTTCCCTTAGTTTCTGCTATTTTTGTCATGTACTTTACTTTTACATATATTATAAACCCCAGAATATATGTGTATGTTTTTTGCCTTAGACAAAGACTACCTTTCAAAGGATAAATTATTTACCATTTCCAGTGCTCTTTATTTCTTCTGGAAGATGCAGTTTACCAGCTGATATCATTCCCCTTCAGCATGAAAACCTTTCTTTAGCATTTTTTGAAATGCAAGTGTACTTACTGGTGATGAGTTCTCCCAGCTTCATTTGTTTGAAAATGACTTATTTCTCCTTTATTTTTGAAGAATACCTTGTAGATTTAGAATTCTAGATTGATATTTTTCCTTTAGCACTTTAAAGATATCATCCATTGTCTTATAATTTTCCTGATGAGACTTAGCCATCATTCCTATAGATGTTCCTTTGCACATAATGGGTCTTTCTTGTCTGGCTTTATCTTTGTTGTTCAGCAATTCAGTTATGATGTGCTGAGGTGTGTATGACTTTCTTCTTGGGTCTGTAGGTTGTTTTTCGTCAATTTAGATATTTTTAAGCCATTACTTTTCTAAGAGATTTATTTCTGCCCACTCATTCTTTCCTCTCCTTCTTGGGATCAATTAAACATGATGGACAGTTTGGTATTGTCATTGAGGTTCTGTTCATTTTTCTCCCAATCTTTTTCCTTTGAGCTTCAGTTTGGATCATGTAGGGGAGGAAAAATATCTTTTCCCTCTACCCTTCTAAGTTCTTGGCTGGAGCCCTGTAACAAAAGACAGATTAAAAAGAGAGAAGCATACAAATTTATTTAATATAAGTCTTACATGATGTGGGAGCCTTCATAAGGAAATGAAAACCTGAAGAAGTGGTTAAACCTTAGTATTTTTATGTTAGATTTGATGAAGGGTGGAGAGTTGTGGAAAAATATGATAGAACCCCCCAAAAAAGGGTATGAACTGAGTGTAGTAAACTGGGGGAAACAGCAAGGCCTGTTCCTTCAAATTCCCTCTTGGTGTCCCTCTGTCTTCAGAGATAAGGGTGGTCCTTTCCTCCGGGTATAAGGAGGGCACCTCTCATATGAGGGTTCTATGACTTGCTTCAGGGGAAGCTCTGTAAGTCCTTCCTGCACCTGCTGTTTCTCAAATTCCTTCAGCTTGAAATATTTAATATGCTATGGTATCATATTTTGGGGTAGCATGCTTTGACCTCTATATTACTATTGGTCTATCTTCTAGTTTACTGATACTTTCTCCTGCTGCTAAGCCTTTCTAGTGGATTTTTTAACATATTGTTTTCAGTTCTAGGATTTCCATTTGGTTCTCAGCCTCCATCTCTCTCCAGAAATTCCCCATCTCTTCATTTATCTTTTCCTGTAAATTCTTTAACATATTCACAACGATTAAAGTCCTTGCTTACAAATTTCAACATGAGTTGTTTGCTTTTTGCTCGATTGTGGACATTTTCATACTTCATTGCACGTATAGTTAGTTACCTTTCTCTTACTGGACATTATGTATGACATATTGCAGAGTTTGGATTGTCACCGTCCCCTGAACACTGTTGGATTTTGTTCTAGTAGGCAATTAAATTCCCAACAGATTCCCCCACTGATTACGTGGGGGCTTAGTTTTAGGCTTTAGGTTTTGTTAGGGTTAGTCTCTCTTAGTTTTGCATTTTGCCCTTAGTCCTAGGGTTTAATCCATGGGCCTGGAATGTGCTGTTACTTCTGAAGTATGATTCTTCTGAGTTTCAAAGAAAAGCTTAAGTGTTTATCAAACACCTCTAACTGGGCAGAACTTGAACTTCAAACTTCTCTCCAGCACCAGGTATGTGCTGGAACCTGTAGCCAGCGATTTCACCTTTCCCTTGTTTTCCCCTGTGCTCGAGACTCTTGCTCTGCTCATCAATTTAGGACTCGGCCAAGAATTTGAAGGCAACTTGTATGCATATTTTATGGCTTTCTTCTCTGTCTCCCTCATCTTCAGGAAAGTTTCCAGACTCAAACTCCAACCTGACTTCTCAGTTTAGTAAGACTCCCTTTCTGCTTAAACTCTATGCCCAAAGGTTCATGCTAATCAGGGTGCAGGGTTGGGTACCCTTGAGGGGAAAGATATTTAAACATGTATCTCCTCCCGTGTCCTTACCTTCTTTCAAGGATGGTTTCTGCTCCAGTTTCTATCTGGTATTGTTTGGTCTTCAACACCTTCAGAAGTTGATTCTTATATTTTGTCAAGTTTATAATTATCAACAGGAGGGTTAGTCTGTTACAAGCCACTCCATCATTACCAGAACCAAAATCCCTAACTGCATTTTAAATGTAAATACATCTTGTGGAGGGGGAGGTCCAAGAGGGAGGGGATATATGTATACATATAGCTGATTCACTTCATTGTACAATTGTAAAGCAACTACAAATTAAAAAAATGTAAATACATCTTACCTAATGTATTAGTGAACATATACACAATTCTATCACAAATGATGTACTTTAATATTTTAAAAACTTTTTTCTGGGCTTCCCTGGTGGCACAGTGGTTGAGAGTCCGCCTGCCGATGCAGGGGACACGGGTTCGTACCCCAGTCCGGGAGGATCCCACGTGCCGCGGAGTGGCTGGGCCCGTGAGCCATGGCTGCTGAGCCTGCGCGTCTGGAGCCTGTGCTCCGCAGCGGGAGAGGCCAGGGCAGTGAGAGGCTCGCGTACCGCAAAAAAAAAAAAAAATTTTTTCAATATACTTGATTTCCCTTATAATGCTTTTAAAAAAAAAGTATTTGAAAACATTATTCTGAAAAGGTTTCAAAAGCTTTGCCAGACTCCCAAAAGAACTCCCAACACAAAAATGTTAAGAACTTGAAAAACGTACGTTAAGAACTCCTGGCCTTAGAGAGTCCCTCCTGCTGCTGCCATAAGTTTCCTGCAGTTGAGGGAAGGAGTTTCTCCAGGATTCCTTCATTACCTACTGAATACCTACTACGTGTCAGGGACTGTCCTAGGCCCATGAGACAGAACAGTAAATAAAACCCAAGTCCCTCCACTCAGAGGTTGGCAGGAACACGAGTGTTCTTTTCACATTTCCATGTCGAAGGACCAGCAGTAAAGTCTTTCTCCTCCAATGACGGGGTTACCTGATGTGGAGGAACAGCCACTGGCTCATATATATTAATTGGATAAAATCCTGTTGGGAGGCTCTACTCCCAGGTTTATTTGTTCTCATCCCTCTTCATCCTACTGTCACAGAGCCTCCACCCTTTTCCTAACCATGAGAGAAAAGGACGTTGCAGGTTGGCAGGAGGAATGTCAGGTGCTGCAGGGAAGCCATAAACTAGGGGAGGACCAACCCCTGGATTTGCAGCCTTTGGTCACTGGCACCCTTAACGAACTCAGTGCTGAGGTGGGGACAGAAGCCACACTACTGGAGGCAAAGTGGGAGGCAGGAGTGTGGTCCTTCTCGAAGTCTGGCAATAAAGGCTAGAGGGAACGGCTAGGCAGGGAGGTAGGCTCAGGAGACAAGCTCTCTTGGGATGAGAAAAGCTTTGGCACTTTTTACTTTTTTTTTTTTTTTTGCGGTGTGCGGGCCTCTCACTTGTCGCGGCCTCTCCCACTGCGGAGCACAGGCTCCGGACGCACAGGCCCAGCGGTCATGGCTCACGGGTCCAGCCGCTTCGCAGCATGTGGGATCCTCCCGGACCGGGGCACGAACCCGTGTCCCCTGCATCGGCAGGCGGACTCTCAACCACTGCACCACCAGGGAAGTAGCTTTGGCACTTTTTAAGGCTGAGGTCAGACAAAGATGGGGTTATAATGAAGTAATTAGTGGGCCAAGTATGGGTAAATGGGACAACTCTGAGATAAGAGCACAGGACAAGCATTCAACAAACTGTAGTTCTTGTACCCAACTGGAATCCACTTTTTTGGCGAAGATTCCACACCATCTCTGTGTGCTGAGTGCACTTCCTGCAGATTCCCAGACCCTATCACTACATAGATTGAGTTTGGAGTTGAAGACCCATTGGCCTGAGACAATCTTCAGCTTCCTTCTCGACGCCTGTCAGGTGCCCACATCCTTGTGGATGTGCTGCCACCTGCTGGAAGGATGGTGGAAGTGGCGACAACCATTTGCCGTAGGGAACTGCTTTCCTAAAATGGCTGCAAAACCCTCACCCAACCCAAACCAGAAACCAGAGGAAGCAGGCAGGCCTAGGATTAAGTCTGGAGGACTCCCTCCGTGCAAGTCCTACAGCTCTTCTGCCATCGCAAAGGGTAACCACCCTCCATCCTCATCTTCCTTTCACTGGAAGTCGGCATAATACCCCTGGCTGGAATGACTAGTAAGACACAGGGCTGGATTGTTTCCTTCACTTCAAAGAAAAACAGCAGTTAGGAAGAAAGAATCCTATTTTTCTGCTCGTGTCTTGCCCCACAGCCGGTTACAGAGAGGCTGAGGTAAACGCCTGGCACACTACCAGCACCATTGACTGCCAGTGGGTTAGCAAGGTGGGTTCAGACTTATCTCAATGCAGGCCCTACCCTAGGAGCCAAGAACTCCTGCAACTGGGCTGCTAGCAGGGTCAGGTTCAGCCCCCCCTGCCAAAGGGAACCCACCCCCCCCATCACCACACGGTCTTAAAAGTTAATACAAGTACTGAATAAGCACTGGCTCTGCCAAGCTGGCAAATGCTAATTCACGTTCCTAGATGGCCGAAGAGTGCACTATGCTTTCAGGTTTAAACCCGGAAGACAGTTGCGGGTTAATGGAGAAGGCCCTGCAGACCCAAAGACCAATCTCACAGGCCCCTTCTTCAAATTCCAGTTTGGGACAGACTGAGCTGCTATGAATGACTTAACTTTTCACATGCTCAGCTAAAACTCTACTCAGCGTTGCTTTAAGACGTAACATACTTAAACTCATGAGTAGCCCTAATGGGCTCCAACTAATTAAACTTTTAATTCTAGAAAAATATAGGCTACCAAGGGTTCATTTCATTATTTTGCTTTTAATTTTTATCAGAGTATAGTTGCTTTACAATGTTGTGTTAGTTTCTACTGTACAGCAAAGTGAATCAGCTATACGTATACATATATCCCCCTTCTTGTGGATTTCCTTCCCATTTGGGTCACCACAGAGCACTGAGTAGAGTTCCCTGAGCTGTAGGCTCTCCAATGGTTCATTTTAGTTTTTAGGTTTGCCTGACGAGAGGATGTCCCTCTGCTGGCTTGATTTTTCTTCCCAGCAGCACCCACATTTCCAATCTTCCACCCCTTCAAACCAGGTTATTTGTCCTGGTCTGCGCCTTTAGTACTTACAACGGACTTGACTTGGTGAGTGGTGCGTGATATGCACAAGGTTTAGATTCCCTCATCCTGCCAGCAACTCATAACCAGGCCAAAACTAAGCTAATTCAAATCCTTTAGTTTGCCCTCTAGTCTACCAGTACTGGATTTTTGAGTTGGCATTTTCATTCTGTACCATCTTGCGCACCATTTTTCAACTAAATATATCATGTTAATCGCTTGACCTAGGCCTCTCATGTGACCTTTTACTAGAAGTGGAGGGTGTGGGCAAGGGAATGCTTAACAAGCCAAAATGTCCACGTTCTCATCATAGCGCAAAACCAAAGGCCTTTCTTGTTGGTTTAACCTGAGGGTGCTGGGGGAATTACAAAAGATATCAGGTCCATCGGCTAGACCGGTAGCTTCCTCTCCAGCCTCACAGTCCCAAAGCCTCCGTTTTGGCCCACGCACCCAGCAGGAAGTACACTCATCAGTCGTCGCTCTCGCACCCACCTAAACAAGGCCGGACCAAAGTGCTCCTGGCCCTCTTTCCAAAGCACTTTTTCAGGACACCTGACCCCTCAGGCCTGTTTCTAAGTCGGCTAAGGCCACAGTGGACTTCCAATGAGCCTTTCACGTGACATACACAGGGCTGCAAAAACTTATGGCTGGGATACTTGAAACCAAAGCATAAGCATTTTCACAGGGGGTGGAGATCTGGAGTGGCAGAACTGATTTGCCATGCTCCACTCTCAGTGTATTCCAGGAGAAACACTCTAGGACAGGAAGTACAAGTCTGGCACCAGAGTTTAGGACTTTTAATTTGTCCCAAAGTTGCTAAAGCAAAAATCATGATAAAACATTCTGCTTTCCTTTATAACCCACCAACGCAAAAAAACAAAAACAAAACCAAAAAACTCCGTAGGAAAAAAATGGTTTTGTACATGGGAGGAAACAATATAAATTCAAAACTTACAGATAAGGGTTAGCTCTATCACTCATCTCTTTAAAAAGTTTATACGAATATCCAGTCAACACCAACAGGGTTATCTCCCTTGAAATGTTATCTATACGGATTTCCAAGTAGACCACAGGGCTGTATACTGTCTTGGAATGTCCTCAGAAGGCTCTGTCATTGAGCAGGTAACAGAGTAAAAACCTCAGAGTCCTTTCTTTCAAATGGAAGAGGGGAAGACAGGGATAGAAGAAACTATTCGAACTTCGTCTTCTTTCCTTGTGGCTTGTGGTCTCCTCCTCCTCCTCCTCTGCCTCCTCGGAAGCCTCCTCGCCCTGCAGGAAGGCAAGCCGTCACTGAAGAGTGGCTGCAAAGCTGCCAGCCATGCCCTCCCCAGCAGGATGAGTGGGGACTGGTGCAGGAACCGGGGCCTGCAGGCTCAGGTCCAGGAGTGCACTGCCACGGCTACCTGGCACACACAGCTGGGTGGCCACCGCGCCCCTTACCTCCAAAGCCTCCCCGGCCTCGGCCTCCAAATCCACCTCGGCCGCCACCTCGGCCTCCTCCTCGGCCACCGAAGCCACCTCGGCCTCCTCCTCGGCCACCGAAGCCACCTTCACCCTTAGGCTTGGCCCAGTCCAAAGTAACTTTGTTTCCATCGATTTCACCATCTTCCATGGCCTCCTTGGCAGCTTTGGCCTCTTCCTCGCTGTTGAAGTCTACAAAACCAAACCTAAAAACACCAAACGAAATCGCCCATTATAAAGCCAACATGTGGAACAAATGCCAAGTTACTCCCACATGTTGGATGGTGACGCTTAGCTGGGGCAAGACCCAGGTGAGGGCAGTTCCCTATGGAAAGCTGAAACAGAATGTCCCACAAAACAGCTGAATATACCTCTGTGAAGACAGAAGGCAACAATGCTAGCTCTGTGAATTGTCTCTTCTTCTCGTGCGAATCCTAAACTGTCACCGATCGACAGAAAGGAGCTCAATGAGAAGACGTCTTAGGTGGGAACTCTCCACCTGGTGGACGCCACATGTTCCCTGCATCTTACTTACCCCTTAGAGGATCCAGTCTCCCGGTCAGTGACTATCCTTGCACGAACAGAGCCGTCAAACGACTCCTTTAATGTCTCTTCTGTAGTATCCTCAGACAGACCTTTGACAAACAGAGTTTTGGATGGCTCTGGGAAAAGAAAAATAAAAATTGTACTTTTTATTAAAGTCACAATTTATGACAGCATGCTGGACTTGCATGTTGCAGTCTAGTATCTGACTACTGGCTAAGAATGCTCATCTTAGCAAAAGGTAGTAGCATTTCACCTCGAGTGTCTGGGTAAAAGCAACTTGGTCAACTAACGTTTAAAGCGAAGGGCTTAGACCAAATGCCATGTCAAGTTTACACTGATCACCAGAGCAGCTGAGAATCTTTTATGGAAAACAGGAGAAGCAGCGACCCAGGCAAGTGAAAGTAGTTCTAAACCAGGCAGCTACAAACACCATACAAGACAGTAAACCCCTGGCAAATGTGCTGCTCAGTGTTGACTTCGCTGGATCAGAACTTGACTATCTAGAGGACTTTTCTTGAGATTCCATCAGTTATTTCTCAGATAATCAGTCATCATATCCAGTATCATTTACTCAGCAGCAACAGAAACAAACGTTCTAGATCTGAGGACGCAACCACAAACAACCTCCTGTTAATGAAGTGAACTTACGGCTTCTTGCATTAGGTTGTCCCCTGGGTCCTTGCAACTCCAGCCTGATGGCTCTGCCCTCAATTTCCCTTTTATTACATGAATTTAAAGCTTCTTTAGCATCTTCAAATGATGCAAATTCTATAAATGCATACCTGAGGATAAAGAGTCAACATTTAGAGTACGTTACCAAGCACATGGCTCCTCTGATGCCACCAAGCCTTTTTCTTCAAACACTTCAATGGTGCAGCTTCTACTAATGGCCAGAAGAACATGATTTTACCTCAAGATACTCTTAAAAGCCTGTAACTGACAACATAAAGATACTAATTATTTTACCCTTTAGATTTGCCACTTTGGTTCTGGGGCACTTTGATAAACGTTGCCTTCTCAAATACTTCCTGAAGAGTTTCTTCCGTTGCACTATAGGAGAGGTTGCTTAAAACCAGGGTTTTTGATTCACCTACAAATAAAGAGATGTCAAATTAAGACTGAAGCAGTAGTTCCCAACGTCAGTCACAGCTATACATTGTTCTTCAAGAATCTCTGTGCTTGGGAGAGTTAACACACCAATGTTGATACAAGTGGAACCCTACCTGGTACTCAACATATCACGTACCTACTATGTACTGTTACATGCTGCTTCCTTCCACTCCTACTGTTCAGATGTAAGCTGACTACAGCCCTGTGTCTTCCCAGCATATTCTAATTTTTAAATGCACACGATCTAAGTCCTTTACAGTATAAAACATGCAAAGGAAGCTAGATTTATCTGTGTTCTAGTACAAAGATTTCATATAACCCTCATTCAAGACACTCAATTACAAATACAGGTATAACTTGCTGATCTACATCTCCAACCAATTTATCAGTCAACTTTATAAAGGACAAAGATGCAAAGGATTTCTTTTCCCTCCATCAATTCCAGAACGCTGTAGGAAGCCTATAAATTCTTACCAGTCCAAGTGCTATTCTTTCCACCTCTATGGTCTTGACCTTGACCTTTCTCTCCGGTATAGTACAGGGAAATGGATCGCCCATCTATCTCTGTTCCCTGCTTTTCTTCCAAGGTTTTCTCTGCATCAGCTTCTGTCTTAAATTCAATATAAGCAATCCTACAAAAGGAAAAAACATTAAGAACTCACTTGATTTTTAAAACCATATTAATTCTCTAACACAGATGTTTTTTAATCTCAGCAATATGCCCATATTTCAGATAAGTACAATAAAAATGTCCTTTGTTTTATAGTAATTGAAATATTCAAGGTTTCTGCCATCTTCCACTTTTCAATTTAAACTTTTCTCCCATTACAGAAAGTTTGCCAAACACTTCTAGAAAATTTGTTCACATTAAGTCCACCTCACTACAATAATCAATTATTTCCAAAACATTTACTGTAAGCGAGGCACATGTATAGTATTTTATACATCAGCTCATCTTACGATAAAATCACTATTTTATCACTTAATTTAAAGTACATTATCCCCACTGTACAGATGGGTGACTGACATAGGTTACAGAATAATTAATTTGCCCAAAATCACAAACACAGGAAAATTAAATCAACATTTCTTTTATAAATTAGTAAAGTTCATTAATTTTAATGAAACACTGCAGTAGACACAAAACATACCCTTTACTCTTTCCATCCTTGCTGACTAATCTGATCTCCACAGCATCTTCGAACACTTCTTTTAATTCTTCCTGAGTAACTTTATAAGGAAGATTTTTAGCCAAAAGTGTTCTCGCATCTCGTTCTAGATTAAAAAACACAAAAATGAACTGGATGGCTTAAAAGACGATTCTTCCCCCAAAGATCACCAAAGACTGACCAATGTAAAAGTTCTGTTTAAGAAATAATTTTGAGGGACTTCCCTGGCTGTCCAGTGGTTAAGACTCTGCGTTCCCAACGTAGGGGGCACGGGTTGGATCCCTGGTCAGGAAACTAAGATCCTGCGTGCCACACAGCACAGCCAGAAAAATAAAATAAAAAGGTTAAAAATTTAAAAAAAAAGAGTTTCTACAAGTAGGAGGCACTCTGCTACTATGGAGATATAGCAGTGGCAAAACAAACTGCTGTCACAGCTGACAACAAACTATGCACTGAATATTTAAAATACGGCTAAATATTATGTTTTATATAGAAGAGACGTTCAGTATTCTTCAATTAAAAATATCATTAAAAAACAAAAAAAGTGTAGGGAATTCCCTGGCGGTCCAGTGGTTGGGACTCAGAGCTCCCACTGCAGGGGGGCACGCTTCGATCCCTGGTCACAGAACTAGCATCCTGCAAGCTGCACGGCATGGCCAAAAAAATTTTTTTTACTTAAAAAAATTAAAAAATAAAAAGATCATAAACACACACTTAAAATGTGACAAGTGCATACAGAGAAGGGTAAAAGATGCAAAAGGAGTAGTTAGGGATCTGCTTGCTCTAGGTCCAGTGAGGAAAGGACTCCATCTTTTTTTTTTTAGGACTCTGTATTAATTTAGGTACATCTAACCAATTATTTTTTGATTAAGTCTAGCAAGCAGTGCCAGGCACTGTTGTAAACATTTAACATTCTAATTCATTTAATCCTCACAACATTATGAGGAAGCCAAAGGAAAAAAAGTTAAACTACTTACCCTGGTTTGTCTACATTAGATTAGATACATAGTCATTAACAAGTATCATCATTACCTAAAGTTTTACATACCTTTCTTACTGTCTTTTCCCTTTGGTTTTTCTAGTTTAATTTCATTGCCAAAGACTTTTAAACCAGTGAGTTCCAAGGCTTTTTCCAGGTCTTCAGCAGATTCAAAATCCACATAGCCAAACTTCCTTTAAGGCGAAGAGGACAAAAAAAATTACAGGTGGGGGGAAAAAACAAAAAAACCCACCAAACAAGAGCCACGTAACACATATTCTGGGCAAGCAGCAACACTAATATGACGGTGCAAACAAGGATTAAAAAGCACCTATACAATTAATAAAACTGAGTCAGGCTCTTTTAAGCTGAGGCTACAGAGCAGGATCCAAGTACCAAGACCTGATGCAAGTTCACCTCTGAGATCTTCATTAGTTACACTGCGCCTTAACAACTGATAGCAGATGACCAAAAAAACGTGTTTAAGCACTAAGATAGGAAAATCCTGTCTGATTAAAAGCATTCACTATTATGGCTTCTCAGGTCTAATAGCTACTTCTAAGATAAGCATCAAATCTCATTATTAGAAACTAGACTGTGCTATATCAAAAGTTATGGAAAATTATGGGAATTTCAATTTGGGGGTTTTACAATTTTATAGTCCAATGATTTAATTCATTAATGTCTAATCTTTGACGACTTTAACATACTCACATTAAGGATAATGGGCTAAGGTTCTAAAAGGGGAAGGAAAAAGCATTAGCAGACCCACGAGTATCGTGCAGAACTACAGCATAGCTCCCCCACACTTACCTAGACACACCAATTCTGACATCAACAACTGCAAGATCATTTTTCGCAAAAAGGTCACTGATACCCGTTTTCAATTCAGGAGCAGATTTACTGAAGTTCAGGTTTCCAACAAAGAGATTGAAAGATGTAGTTGGTTCTGTGGCTGTACAAAAAATTTACTCAACTTAGTCTATTTTCCACTATATTTGACTATTAGTCAAATTATTTCTGTACATAGCACATCAGCACATTGCAATATAACATCAGGTTTCAGTATTAAGTCCCTTTGCTGTTCATCACTTGTGCTATTAGGTGTTATTTCCCACCTCCCAATTCTCTAAGTTACCTTCCACTTTCTGTTTCTTGGCTTCGGGAGCTGCTTTTTGTTTGGCCATTTCCTTCTTTCGCTTTCCAGGTGCTTCTTTGACAAGTTCTGGTCAAGATATCAAACAATCTATGTCATCCACAAGTAGCCACACATCCTCAAGCATCTCCTTTAAACAAAGCTCATGCCAATGCACTTCAGAACCTATAACTTGATTACCTTCCTCCTCCTCGTCCTCCTCCTCGTCTTCGTCCTCCTCGTCCTCGTCCTCCTCCTCGTCCTCGTCCTCCTCCTCATCCTCCTCGTCATCTTCCTCATCTTCATCTTCAGCAGTGTTCTTTGCCTTCACAGGAGCAGCTTTTGCTGGACCTTTCTTTCCTTTGGCTGCTGCAGTCTCCATAGCTTCTTCTTCTGAGTCTGAAAGAGAAGCCACCTCGTCAAAAACTCAGAATTATCCCAGTTCTATTCCTAGTCCTAGGAAAAGCCAAAGGAAAATGAATGTAATCTTGTCCATGCCACTGTGCTTAGTTGTTATGGCAAGAATTAACAAATCACTTGGAAGCAAAATTCTACATTGTGAAAAATACAGGATGAGCTGTTTGAAGCATGTTCCTCAGGAGCAGGCAATCATTCACAGGCACCACAGGTACCACAAGTGCACCACAAGCAGCCCAGAGAAACCCTGGGATGCTGCTTGTCTAACCCACCCCAGGTCATCAGGAGCACAGCATTACCACCCACGCCTCACCCCTAATGTATCTTGCAAACAGGAGCCCAAGGACTCCCAACACAATGCCTTACCATCCTCATCATCCTCGTCATCCTCATCATCGTCTTCACCATCATCCTCGTCATCCTCATCCTCGTCATCCGAGGCAGGAGCAGCAGTTGCTTTCATCACCGCAGGCTCGAATTCATCCTCATCCTCCTCTTCATCCTCCTCCTCCTCCTCTTCACTGTCATCTTCATCTTCCTCATCACTGTCTTCCTTCTTGGCATTCTTGCCGTTCTTTGCTCCCTTGGCTGGAGCGGCTGCTCCCTTCTTACCAGGGGTTGCTACCAATGCTTTGCCTGGTGTGGCTCCCTTTTTGCCAGGTGTTGCTACTGCTTTGGCAGGTGTAACTGTCTTCTTGGCTGGCGTAGCGGCTGTCTTTTTGCCAGGGGTGACAACTGCTTTCTTTGCCGGTGTGGCAACTGCAACCTTTTTTGTTGGGGAAACCATCATCTTCTTTGCTGGAGTTGTGGTAGCCTTTTTGCCTTTTTTCTGAGGAATAACAACCTTAAGAATAAATAAAAACCAACATAGGCCTGTTTCCAAACTCAAGAGAGCCTTGGTCCCATAAATGAATGCTAAATTCTAGCACTGCCTCTAGATGAAGACCACATGCACTAGATGTTAGCAAGTTAAACTACAGGGTCAAGTAACATGTCCTTCTGTACGCTTCAAGTCACAGTTCGGCAGCACACCCTAACACGGACTCTGAAAATAGACTGGATGCCACTGCGTGGGCTTAGGCAAAGTTTTAAAACTTAATTTTAAGCCTCAATAGTTTCCCCATCTGAAAATAACTCAACTTTATACGTTGCTTTAAGGATTGAGTTGATATATGTAATTAAAAGCCTTACACATAGAAAGGACTACCTGCTAAGTGTTATTAAATTATTTGGGGCTCTCACAGTGGGTGGAGGAATAAAGTTCACTGAATGTTCATTCTTAGGACCAAAGAGAAAATGAACATCAAGTAGTCAAGCTGTACAGTCAATCGTTGCAAAATTAATACAAAGAGTGAACACATTGGCTTGATAAAAAACTGTCGTTTTATCTACATTTAAGTCACACTCAAAACCACATTTTGTTGACTATTGGTTTTATCAGGTTATGTGTGTCAAAATAAAATATTAAATTCTAAATAAGAAACATGAGCAAATACAGCAATTAGGTGTCTTTGCAGCTAGCCAACAGTAGCTGGGAGTGCTAATTAAGTGCTAACACAACAGGAGGTGGCAACCCTCAATCCACACATTTTAACAGTGTTTAGTATTACCAAACCCATACAGGATAACAAAGACCAATTAATCCTACTTAGAGACTAGAAGAATCTGTTAAGGCTAACCTCAGACCTAAATACAATGCTCAAAGCTGCCACTCGCAGGACAGTTAACTGTCCAGGCTGTTTCTCCAGCTGGTATGTGGGGCTAATGTGTTCAAAGTGGAAAACTAATAATATATTATTGCATTATATCACACCAAGCCCTGCAGAGGGCACATGAAAACTCCACACCTTCATTACTCTTATGGTATCTTGACAGGTCAATAAAAACTCTGTGAAACGCTGGACCATTACAACAGGTCATATATGAATGAATATAATCCTATTTTTTGCCAGTATTTTCAGACATCCAATACCACGTGCTTTTAACTCTCCATTTTGTAGTTTAACACAATTCTGCGTTAAACTATATACAATTACCTCTTCTCCACTGCTATCATCCTCTTCATCTTCTGACATTTCCTCATCTTCACTATCTTCTTCTACCTCCTTTGGGGGAGGAGCCATTTTCTTGGGGTCACCTTGATTTTTACCGGCCTAAAACAGACGCATTACACATTACACCTCCCACATTTCAGGCCATTCTTCAGAGTAAAACGGCAATCATCTCCCTCAGAACCCGCTCTTCATACTGTTAAGTATAATTAACGTAAAAACTACTCTTCATACCAATGGTAACACAGGTGAATTCTCAACTTCCCACATATTTCCTGTCAAGTTCTTCAAAATCCAACCTTAGGATAAAAACGCAACTTCAAGAAAACGGTCTCTCTTCTTGCTGCGTCCTTTAAGCACACCCATTTTAAAAACTATACATCCAGCCAGAATCGAACCTTGCATCGCGGCACAATTTTTCAATAGCGCCTACAATCGGACCACTGTAACAGCTAACAATCCATGGCCCTTCACCTGGGGAAAACCACCTTAAAAAAGCCTTTGGGGTAAGTTGTGGCACCTAATCCCACCACCCTCGTCTGAATTTAAATTAGGGCAGTCTTAAAAAAAAAACAAATCCACGTCTTAACCTTTAGTCTTCCATTAAGTTTTCCTTTCCCAGGTTATCAACCCCGCCCCTTTCATCCCCGGCAGGGCCACGTGGGGGTAAGTCGCAGGCCACCATGTGCGCGCAGCCCTGCGCAAAAAGCACGCGGCAGGGCCTCCTTCCGGAGCCCACCTGCCGCCCGCCCGGAGCTGAGACCCCGTGGGCCGCCGCTCTCCGCCCCAGGACCCGGGGCCCTCAGCAGGCGCCAGGACCCACGCGGCGCGGCCCACGTGGCGGGCCGCGAGCCGGGGCACATGCGTCAGGAGGCGGGGCTCCGCTCGGGCCCGTCGCAGGAGTTTGGCCTCATCCGTCCGGGGCCCAGCGCCCCCTTCCCGCGCTCAGCCCCCAAGTCCTTCCCCGCCGCATCGACCATCCGCCGCACCTGCCGAAGCTCTTCACGTCGCTACCACACAGCCAAAAGCCGCGAGACCTCCCAGCTAATCGCGCGAGACTTCCCGCACTATGGCGCCCTCGAAGGAGCCCGGGGTGGCGCGCAGGCCCTCCTCCTGGCGGCGCCGCGCGCGCGCTCCTCGGAAAACAGGCCTTGACGTCCGTGCTCGCGCGGGCAAGGCCTCTTACCTTTGCAAGCTTTACCATGATAGCGGCTTAGGACTGCAGAGTGTGTGGCGAGCGAGTGGCGCAGATGAGCCCAGAAGAAGCGAAGCAACGTCGATGGCGGCCGCTGATCGCAGAGCTCGTACGCTTGGCTGCCAGCTAGAGCTCGAGACTGAGGCGAAAGACTGAGCCTGCCCAGTAATCGCCTCTGGAAAGGCGACGACGGCGCCCTCGTGACTCCGCCGCGACCAACCAGAGTTCGCGTCCCTCCCATAAGCCAATCGCGAGCCTCTACCTGAGAACGGCGCGGGGCGGGGCACGGGCAGGAGTGGGCGGGCAGAGGAGGCCAGAGAAGGGGGGAGGGGATTCGTGGCGGCGGCCTAGGGACGGGACTCGCTTTGTGCAAGGCCAGCGCTGATTGGGCCGTGAGCGCGCGGTTCCCGGAGTGCCTATCCACGGCCCGCGCTCGCGGCGCCTGCGCCGTGGGACGGACATTTTTGGCGCCGCGTGTTCCCTAATTCCCGGGCGGTGGGGAGTGGTGGTGGTTTTCGGCTCCCCAGTGTGTCTGGGTCTTGTCGACTGTGGAGGTCTTGAGTTTCCTGGGAGGCTTCACGCACGACCCCGGCCCGCACTCCACGCAGAGCCTCCTGGAGGGAGGAAAGATAAGAGTTTGCCTAGTTTCCTAATTAGCCCGAGACCGTCGGGAATTCAGGGTCCACTGCGTTGAGGGACCACCTTCGTCCCGCCCGCTAACGAACCGGGAGCCAGAAAGTCCCCCTGTCTGCTGGTGACTCCCCCGGCCCACGCGCCTGACGCTGCCTTCTGAGAGCCGCTGATATAGACAGTTGCGTATGTTTGTGAGGTTTACTGTGAGCAGCGCACAAACATAATATTTAATCTCAAGAAACCTCATGCACTAGGTAATTTTACCAGTGGGAAACACCCTGGTGGTCACTGGATGTTACAACTGCGGGATGGGGAGAAGAACTTGGTCAGGCCAACCACAGTGCAGGGCCTTTGGCCACTCAAAAGTTCCCTCTTTGTTATTTGGGACTAAAGCAGCTATTTTAAAATGGTGGCTGCTAAATCAGTGTCACCAGATGGTCTAGGAGTCAATCAAAAGAGTCAAAGAAAAGTTCCCTTGTTGGCGGAAGCACAGAAAATTGCCCTTGCGTTGTGTTTTTGCCAATTATTCAGATGGGTCATTGTGGCAAAACTTAATTGGTGTCAAACTTAACCTAGAGCACTTTCTTCAGTTTTGAGCCTGCCCAGGTAGGATGGTTACATCCTGGGCACCTGGTGCCTGGTACAAAACCAAGATCCCTTCAGCTGTGATGATATTTCCCTAACTGAACTAATGTTCAGAATCACCTCTGGAGTTTCTAATTAAAGAGGTGTGGCATTGGGCCCAGGATTTTTTTTATTTGTTTTGGGGTTTTGTTTGTTTGTTTGTTTGTTTTGCGGTACGCGGACCTCTCACTGTTGTGGCCTCTCCCATTGCGGAGCACAGGCTCCGGACGCGCAGGCTCAGTGGCCATGGCTCACAGGCCCAGCAGCTCCGCGGCATGTGGGATCTTCCCGAACCGGGGCACGAACCCGTGTCCCCTGCATTGGCAGGCGGACTCTCAACCACTGTGCCACCAGGGAAGCCCCAGGATTTTGTATTTTAACAAGGGCTGGTGGGGATTCTGCGAGCAATCAAGTTATTTTGCAACTCTTCCTGGAAGGCTCCTGTGACTGAGTGAATAGAAAACTCACAGCTACCCACTGGGGCTCTCTGATCAGGAAGGAAGCTGGGGCCAGTTCTCTGGTCTGCACCCTGCTTTCTGATGATCTGTGGAGAGCACCCTGAGGAGGTTCTCATTTTAAACTCTGGGATGGGGACCAAGGGGACACTTACTGGGTGATGGGGGACGGAAAGAACAGCATAAGCCAAGGCATGGTGGAGTAAGACCCCCGTGTTTGCAAGCAGTTTGGCACAGAGCAAGCTTGGGGCACTCATGGGAAGAGGCTGGAGAGAGCAGTGCATGATCAAGTGACGGGGATGAGTTATAGTAATACTGGCGTGGCTGGCTTGTCATTCAGATCTCAGTTTACATCACCTCTTGAGAGGCCTTTCCCCAACCCTCCAATGAAAAGTGCCGCCCAGAGGCTCCCTACCACATCACCCTAACCGAGTCCTCTGCAGGTGCTTACCACTACCTGGCATTTTTCTTGTCTGTTTACTGTCTGTTTGCTCCTTCCCCAGCCACGAGAACACAGACTTTGTTCTTTGCTCTATTCCTGGCGCCTCAAGCATTGCCTGACATAAGTAGTGGTGAAAATTATTTGTTGAATGAATGAAGTATTTAGGTAAAAGGAGCAGTGGAGAAAGCCAGTATAGCTTAGTGTTCAAGTGCCTTGCTTTGGAGCCAGCCTGGGACAGAAAAACAGTAATAGCTAATATATAATACTTACGAAGTTCCAAGCACTATTCCAGTTCTTTATACATAATATATATATAAATTCATTTACTCTTAGAAAAAAATTATCACAATTTTACAGAAACTGGGGCATAGATAAGTTAACTTGTCTAGGGTCACACAGCTAGGAACTAGGATTTAAATTGAGACCCTGCTCTGTCATCCCAGTTTCTTTATAAAATGTGTATAATAATAGTACCTGACATTTGGGTTGTTATGAGTATTAAGTGAGATGTGTAATAAGCCCTCAGTATTAGCTATTGTTATCATTGACAGACTTCGTGACTTGAATAGAGAGGGAGAACAGATCATTTATTTCCATTATCTGTTGAGTGTGTGTATGTATGTGGAGTGATACCAGCAGGGCTGCAGGGCTGGGGGGAAGCTCCTGAGTTCAATGTTGGACATGATGCATGCATAAGAAATACCCATCGCTTTAGGCCAGGTGTCCCCAACCCGCAGGGGACCGATACCGGTCTGCGGCCTGTTGGGAACCGGGCCGCACAGCAGGAGGTGAGCGGTGGGTGAGTGAGCGAAGCTTCATCTGCCGCTCCCCGTCGCTCCCATCACCTCCTGAACCATCCTCTCTCCCCACCGCATCCCCCCATCCGTGGAAAAACTGCCTTCCACAGCCAGTCCCTGGTGCCAAAAAGGTTGGGGACCGCTGCTTTAGGCAGCTGGCTCTATGGAGGTGGTCACACAGCTGCAGACACAGATGGCATGAGGGACCAGCCTAGCATAGCAGCCAGAGTGAGGAGAGGAGAAGGCTGGGCAGACCCAGACCCAGTGGTGGAAAACATCTAGGGTGGGAGAAGGCCCAGAGGCAGAAGCCAAGCTAGAAAAGGGGAGTTTTGGAAGCCAAGGAAGAAAGGGTTTCAAGAAAAAAGGAAGAAAGAACAGTATCCAATGCCACAAAAAAGTCAAATAAGGTGAGGCCTGAGAGGGTCTACTGGATTTGGTATTAAAAGATGTTGGAGAATTTGGCAAGTGTGATGGGGAAGAAGCCACACTGCTGCGGATGGAAAAGTGGCAGTGCTAAGTGTAGGGCCCCTGGAGGAAGCACTCCTGGGAGAGGGAGTGGTCGCAGCTCAAGCTTCCCCATAGCTTATAGCCTATGGGGAAGGACCCAGTAGAGGGAGAGTTGGAAGCTTAGAAAAGAAACAAGAGGACAAGATTGAGTGAGAATTCCCAAATGAAGGGGCTACCCCTTAGTCCACACCAATTTGAGACTAAAGGTAAGCGTACCTGTGTAACTAACACAGAAGAGTAAGCCAGAATGTAGGCTCGGGGGTGGGGGTGGGGGGACGGAGCTTACTGCCAGGACAGCTTAGTGCCTCTTAAGTGCCCAGACAGTGCCTGGTGCATAAAAGATGCTTAGGAAATGTCCATTCAATGAATGGAGTATGGTGTGACAATTACGATAATTCCTGTCTGCTGGTGTCTTCTTTTGGAAGAATAGGGCCCCCCGTGGCCTCAACTCCCTTCTGTACATACCCCCACCTCCTGCCCCTCTGCTTGGGGTACCCTCTCTGGTTTTGGTTCCACCTCCCGGGGACGACTGTCCCCTGACAGCGCCCAAATCAGGGTCTCTGCAGAGCCTCTTTCCTCCTGGGCTCCAGGCAGCTCCCTTTGGTGTCCTATAGATCTTCAAATTCCAAGCATCACAAACTGAATTCAGCTGCTTCCTCCGCTCTGAACCGCCGTCTTCCATACCTTCTTAAACGAGACACAGCAACTGGCCCTCCCAGTCCAGGGCCAGACACAGTCTTAGACCCGACCGTCCCCCTCAGCCCCCAAGGCAGGGGCTTCCCACAGCCTGGCCCTTGGGAGTCTTTGGAATCACTCCCCTACTCTTCCCACAGCTTCCTTCTTACTTCAAGCTTCGTCATCCTGCCTAGATTAAGGCAGCAATTCTGAACTGGCCTCCCTGACACCAGTCTTGCCCCCCATCTTAATTTGCGTGTAGCCACATCAGGTTTTTTTTTGTTTTATTGGCTGCGCCACGCAGCTTACAGGATCTTAGTTCCCCGACCAGAGATTGAACCCACACCCTCGGCAATGAAAGCGCGGAGTCCTAACCACTGGACTGCCAGGGAGTTCCTGCCACATCAGTTTTTTAAATCTACAGATACAAACACATTCTAATAAATGAAAGATTTCAATGACTTCTCCTACCCGGCACGGTGAACCCCCAGTGCCGCAGCCCACCAATGAAAGCCCACTTCCTGCTGCAGAGAAGGGGACTAAGGTGAGGCGAGCGAGGCATTTGTCTCAGGAACAAGATCTAAGGCGCACCAGAAACTGAGTGATCAAGATAAGTAGTATTTCAGTGCAGTATTTTTTCATTAACGTGAAAAATACACAATGAACACAAAATCGAATTTTAAAAACCTTCAGGATGAGAATTACTGATATTTCTTTGGCCTCAGCCTCCACTATGGCTTACACAACACTATTACTGATCCTGTGTTCATTTAAAACTTGATATTTTGTTCATCATGAATTTCCTTGTACTACTTTTGGAAAGACTGACATTCTTAAAATATTCAGTTTTCTCTCCCGGAATATGTGTTTCATGTTTTGCATTAAAACATTGTATTGATTACTGAGTTTTTGGCCTTCAACTTTGTATCCAAGGCAACTGCCTCACTTGTCTCACCCTAGTCCTGGTTCTGTACCCAGCTGTGACCTCCAGGCTTCAGGCAACTGAACCACTGGCCTTCCCCTAATGGGCCCTCTGGCCTCTGTCCCACCTGCACCCTCTCCTGTGCTCCTTCCCCTGACTGAGACAACCTCCCCCCACCCCTGGCCTCCTGGTTGACCTTCTGACTCAGCCACCTCTTCCTGGAGACCCCTGTTATCTGCAGACTGGGTTGGAAACTCATTTCTACTTGTAAAGCACCAGCTGTCACAGTGCCTTTGGGTGAGTATGCTTCCATGTCTGTTTTCCTACTCTGCAGTGAGTTTCTTGAGGTCCTGTGGGATTTGTACTTTTAACCCTGGGCTCTGCACAGTGTCAGCGAACAGGTGGTGCTCAATAAATGCTGATTCAGGGACTACCCTGGTGGTCCAGTAGTTAAGAATACGCCTTCCAATGCAGGGGACACGGGTTCGATCTCTGGTCAGGGAACAAAGATCCCATATGCCATGGGGCAACTAAGCCCGCACACCCTCAACTAATGAGCACTCGGGCCACAACTAGAGAGCCCACACGCCACAACGACAGAACCCACGTGCCACAACTAGAGAAAAGCCTGCATGCCACAGCAGAGGATCCTGCATGCCACAACTAAGACCCGGCGCAGACAAAAATAAAATAAAATAAATAAATATTAAAAACAAAAAGACATTTGCATTTTATAAATAAATAAATAAATAAATGCTGATTCTGTGAGTGGTGCCCACGTGACTTACAGCTGTTGGAGAAACCCAGGATTAGCCACAGAGAGCTCAGGAATTCTGATGGGTTTCCAGAGACGGTGGAGAACAAGGCAGCCGCTTCCAGGTCCTCCAGTCTAACCCTAGCCCATGGCCACCTTGCCTGAGCTGGGACACCCTGCCTTTCGTGAATCCCCACTGTCCCCCACTGGACCTTCTTCTCTGTTCCTGTCCATCCCTCCAGTTGTCCTCCTGGGTCTAGGAGGGTCAAAGCTGGGTCTAGGGCCCTGCCTTCATGGAAGATTGAAAGAAGGTAAGATTAAAAGTAGTTGAGAGTCTGGACTTCAGCTTTGTAGATTCAGAAACCTGAACTTTTAAAAGATAATTTATACGTCACACCTATCAGGATGGCTGCTATTAAAAAAAAGCCAGGTGAGGGGCTTCCCTGGTGGCGCAGTGGTTAAGAATCCACCTGCCAGTGCAGGGGACGTGGGTTCGAGCCCTGGTCCGGGAAGATCCCACATGCTGCAGAGCACCTGGACCCGTGCGCCACAACTACGGAGCCTGCACTCTAGAGCCCACGATCCACAGCTACTGAGCCCGCGTGCCACAACTACTGAGGTCCGCGCACTTAGAGCCAGTGCTCCACAAGAAGCCACCGCAATGAGAAGCCCGCGCACTGCAACGAAGAGTAGCCCCTGCTCACCGCAACTAGAGAAAGACCGCGTGCAGCAACGAAGACCCAACGCAGCCCAAAAAAAAAATAAATTTATTTTTAAAAAATAAATAAATTTATTTTTAAAAAATAATATAAATAAATAAATAAAAATTGTAAAAAGCCGGATGTTGGTAAGGATGTGGAGAAATTTAGAACCCTGTGCACTGCTGGTATAAAGAAAATGGTGCAGCTATTACGGAAAACACTATAGTGGTTCCTCAAAAAATTAAAAACAGAACTACTGTGCAATCCAGAAGTAACACTTCTGAGTATATATCCAAAAGAATTGAAAGCAGGGTCTGAAAGACATCGCACGCCCTTGTTCAACAGCCGTGTTTGGCTATTACTCACAATAGCCAAAGGTCCCAGAGATCCATCAATGAGTGAATGGATAAACACGAGGAAAGGAAATTCTAACTCATGCTACAACATGGATGAACCTTGAAGATATTATGCTACGTGAAATAAGTGAGTCACAAAAAAGACACATACTGTATGATTTCACTATATGAGGCACCTAGAGTAGTCAAATTCGTAGAGACAGGAAGTAGAATGGTGGTTGCCAGGGGCTGGGAGGAGGGGCAATGCGGAGTTGTTTAATGGGTATAGAGTTTCAGTTTTGCAAGATGAAAAAGTTCTGGAGGTTGCACAACAATGTGAATATACTTAACACTACTGAGCTGTATGCTTAAAAATGTTTAATATGGTAAATTTTATATTATGTTGCCACAATTTTCTAAAAGATTATTTCATTTTTGAATAAGAAATACATCCAAGAAACCAAAAAATATAAAAGAATATACAGTAAAAAGTCTCTCTTGCACTCCTGTCTCCCATTCTCCTGGTTCCTATTCCTCTACCTGCACAGGTAACTGCTTTTAAAAATGTGTTAACCATAAAGGACAAAAACCATATACTGTACTGACCTCAATAGATGCAGAAAAAGCATTTCACAAACTCCAATAGCCTTTAATGATAAAACACTCAACAAGGAAATAGAAGGGTACTTCCTCAATCTGATAATGGGCATTTACAAAAAACGCACAGCTAACATCATACTCAATAGTGAAAGACTGAAAGTTTTTTCCCTTGAGAATAGGAACTAAACAAAGATGTCTGCTCTTACCACTTCTAGTCAACACTGTACTGGAGGTTATATCCAGGGTGATTTGGGGGAGAAAAAAAGTCATCCAGTTTGGAAAGAGAGGAGTAAAACTATCTCTACGTGCAGATGACATGATCTTATATATAGAAATCCAGTGGGATTCACAAAAAACTATTAGAGCTAATCAAAAGTTCAGCAAGATGGCAGGATACAAGATCCATGTGCAAAAATCAATTATATTTCAATACAATAGCAATGAACAATCAAAAATGGAATTAAGAAAACAATTATGTTAACACTAGCATCAAAAGGAATAAAACACTTAGGAACAAGTTTAACAAGAGTACAAGACTTGTACACTGAAAATTACACTGAAAGAAATCCTGTGTTCATGGATTAGAAAACTTAATTTTGTTAAGATGGCAACATTCCCCAAATTGATCTCTGATTCAACACAATCCCTATCAAAATACCAGCTGCCTGCGTTGTAGAAGTTGACAAGCTGATCCTAAAACTCATATAAAAATTCAAGAGACCCAGAATAGCCAAAACAATCTTGGAAAAGAACAAAGTTGGTAGACACACTTTTTAATTTCAAAACTTACTACAAAGCTACGGTAGTCAAGACTGTGTGGTAGTGGCATAAGAATAGACATACATATCAAAGAAATAGATCTGAAAATCCAGAAATAAACCCATACATTTATAGTCAGTTGATTTTGACAAAGGTGCCAAAATAATTCAATGGGAAAACAATCTATTCAACAAATGGTGCTGGGGCAATTGGATATCCACATGCAAAAGAATGAAACTGGATACCTATCTCCTACCATTTACAAAAATTAACTCAAAATGGATCAATGACGTAAATGTAAGAGCTAAAACTATAAAACTCTTAGAAAAAAACGTAGATGGGGACTTCCCTGGTGGCGCAATGGTTAAGAATCCGCCTGCCACTGCAGGGGACACGGGTTTGAGCCCTGGTCAGGGAAGATCCCACATGCCGCAGAGCAACTAAGCCCGTGTGCCACAACTACTGAGCCTGCGTTCTAGAGCCCGTGAGCCACAACTACTGAGCCCACATGCCACAACTACTGAAGCCCACGAGCCTAGAGCCTGTGCTCCACAACAAGAGAAGCCACCTCAATGAGAAGCCCGCACACCACAACGAAGAGTAGCCCCCGCTCGCCGCAGCTAGAGAAAGCCCGTTCACGGCAACGAAGACCCAACGCAGCCAAAAATGAAAGAAAAAAAAGACCATAGGCGGAAATCTTCCTGATCTTAGGGTAGGCAATGGTTTCCTAGATATAACTCCACAGGCATAAGCAACAAAAGAAAAAAGAGATACACTGGACTTCAGCAAAATAAAAAAAAAAACTTTTGTGTTGCAAAGTACACTATCAAGAAAGTGAAAAGATAATAATATATAATGGGAGAAAATATTTGTTAATCATATAAGGGGTTAATATCCAGAATACACAAAGAACTCGTATAGCTCAACAACAAAAACAAAACACCCAATTAAAGAATGGGCAAAGGATTTGAATAAACATTCTCCAAAGAAGATATAACAAATACTGAATAAAGAAAAGATGCTCAACATCATTAGCCAACAAGGTAAATGCAAATCAAAACCACAGCGAGATGCATCTTCACAACCCCTAGGATGGCAATAATCAAAAAGTCAGCTAATAACAAGTGTTGGTGAGGATGTGGAGAAGTTGGAAGCCTTGTGCACTACTGGTGGGAGTGTAAAATGGTGCAGCTGCTTTGGAAAATTGTCTGGCAGTTCCTCAAAGGGTTAAACATAGAGTTACCATGTAATCCAACAAATCCACTCTTAGGTATACAGCCAAGGGAAATGAGAGCGTGCGTCCATACAAAAACTCACACATGACAAAAAAAACTTGCACATGAGTGTTCACACTCGCATTATTCACAGTAGACAAAAAAGTGAAACAATCTAAACGTCTAACAAATGATGAATGGATAAACAAAATGTGGTCTCTCCAGGCAATGGAATATTATTCAGCAATAAAAGGAAAGTACTTCTCTGTGCTACAACATGGATGAACTTTGAAAATGCGTTCAGTGAAAGAAGATCCAAAATACCACATATTTTATAATTCCATTTATGTGAAGTATCCAACATTAGCAAATCTTTAGAGACAGAAAGGAGATTAGTAGTTTCCAGGGACTAGGGGAAGAGGGAAATGGGGGATGACTGCTGATGGGCATAGGGTCTCTTTCTGAGGTCATGAAAATGTTCTAGAATTAGACAGTTGTGATAGTCGCACAACTTTGTGAAGATGCCAAAATAAAAACCACCAAAACCCCAGAATTGTACATTTAATATAGATCAATGGAACAGGATAGAAAGCCCAGAGATAAACCCACGCACATATGGTCACCTTATCTTTGACAAAGGAGGCAGGAATGTACAGTGGAGAAAGGACAGCCTCTTCAATAAGTGGTGCTGGGAAAACTGGACAGCTACATGTAAGAGTATGAGATTAGATCACTCCCTAACACCATACACAAAAATAAGCTCAAAATGGATTAAAGACCTAAATGTAAGGCCAGAAGCTATCAAACTCTTAGATGAAAACATAGGCAGGACACTCTATGACATAAATCACAGCAAGGTCCTTTTTGACCCACCTCCTAGAGAAATGGAAATAAAAACAAAAATAAACAAATGGAACCTAATGAAACTTCAAAGCTATTGCACAGCAAAGGAAACCATAAACAAGACCAAAAGACAACCCTCAGAATGGGAGAAAATATTTGCAAATGAAGCAACTGACAAAGGATTAATCTCCAAAATTTATAAGCAGCTCATGCAGCTTAATAACAAAAAAACAAACAGCCCAATCCAAAGATGGGCAGAAGACCTAAATAGACATTTCTCCAAAGAAGATATACAGACTGCCAACAAACACATGAAAGAATGCTGAATATCACTAATCATTAGAGAAATGCAAATCAGAACTACAATGAGATATCATCTCACACCAGTCAGAATGGCCATCATCAAAAAATCTAGAAACAATAAATGCTGGAGAGGGTGTGGAGAAAAGGGAACCCTCTTACACTGTTGGTGGGAATGTAAATTGATACAGCCACTGTGGAGAACAGTATGGAGGTTCCTTAAAAAACTACAAATAGAACTACCATATGACCCAGCAATCCCACTACTGGGCATATACCCTGAGGAACCATAATTCAAAAAGAGTCCTGTACCAAAATATTCATTGCAGCTCTATTTACAATAGCCCAGAGATAGAAACAACCTAAGTGTCCATCATCAGATGACTGGATAAAGAAGATGTGGCACATATATACAATGGAATATTACTCAGCCATAAAAAGAAACGAAATTGAGCTATTTGTAATGAGGTGGATGGACCTAGAGTCTGTCGTGCAGAGTGAAGTAAGTCAGAAAGAGAGAGACAAATACCGTATGCTAACACATATATATGGAATTTAAGAAAAAAAATGTCATGAAAAACCTAGGGGTGAAACAGGAATAAAGACACAGACTTACTAGAGAATGGACTTGAGGCTATGGGGAGGGGGAAGGGTAAACGGTGACAAAGCGAGAGAGAGGCATGGACATATATACACTACCAAACGTAAGGTAGATAGCTAGTGGGAAGCAGCCGCATAGCACAGGGAGATCAGCTCGCTGCTTTGTGACCGCCTGGAGGGGTGGGATGGGGAGGGTGGGAGGGAGGGAGACGCAAGCGGGAAGAGATATGGGAACGTGTGTATATATGTGACTGATTCATTTTGTTGTGAAGCTGAAACTAACATAACATTGTAAGGCAATTATACTCCAATAAAGATGTTAAAATTTAAAAAAAAAAAAGAGTATACATTATGGTATGTGAATTGTATCACAATTTTTAAATCCATATAAAAATATATTAACCTTCAGGGACAAATACAGCTCTCATTGGACCAGCACCAGCTTCTTTGCAGACCTACGATGGAAGCTGAATCAGAAGGCAGCTTGGCAAACAGGGAAGGCCAGTTGACTACCTTCACAATGTATCTAGCACCCTAACCCTCCTCACCTCCTCCGTGCTCCTACGACAGGAAGTTCCACTCCCAACTCCCTGACCCTGCTTTCCAGTCTCACTGGCTTTCTTTGAAATCCCCAGGTCATCCTGCCACACTCTCACTTCCAGGCCCAGGTCTCTTCTCTTCGTCTGAGGACATGAGTGTGACCCTTTGATTCATGTTGCTGCATCTCCAGAGCTCCCCATGAGGGGCGGAGGGTGGGGTGGGGGGTAGAGGTGGGCCTGGCCTGGTGCCTGGCAGAGCAGGAGCTCAGCGAATGTTTCTGGAGCGAACCGGAATTAGGAAGAGCCAACGTTGAGGAGATGCCATCTAGGCTGAGACCATAATGGCCCATGGGATCTGTCAGCTAGATGGGGGAGGGGAGAGTGGCCTGGGCAGACGCAACAGCCTGCGCAAAGGCCCTGGAGAGAGAGGCCTGGTGCCTTTGAACACTCAAGGGAGACTGAAGGGCTTGAGGACTCGTGATCATAGCAGATGGGGCTAGAGACAGATGGAGGTTTGAGGAAATTTTGCATTAGACACCTTTCATCGCAAGCAGCTGCTCAAAACTATTTAAATACACAAGGGGATTCACTGGCTCTCAGCACTGCAAAGTGCTGGGTACCCTGACTCTCAGCTCTTCAGGGCTGGCTTGATCCAGTAGCTCAAAGATGTCATCCAGTACTTGCTTTTTTGTCTTTCTTTCCCCATTTCCCCATGTCAGTTTCACGCTCAGACCAGCTTTCATCCTGGTGGCAAAACCTCTTGCTGCAGTTCAAGCAATGACCCTCATGTCTACACACCTTAGTGTCCAGAGGGAGCTAGAAAACGTCTTTTCCAGCAGCCCCAGCCAAAAAGAAGTCCCCTCCACTGTCCTTGGGTTATGGGCCCACTCTGTGGCCAGGTAATGAGGTGATGCTGCCTCTTCCAGCCCCAGGCCCAGGTGGGTCAGCACTTGGGCTAGTGGGTACCCACAGAATCATCAGGGGAGTGCCTAGACAAGAGAAGGGTCATGGGAGGCAACCACAGTAGCCAGGGAACGCAAATTGTTAATTTCCTTTCCTCATCTCCATGGGAGTATCATCTCTACTTTGTGAGGTTGTACGGAACGGAGAGGTTCATGCGCTACAGTTATGGCCAGTGTGACCTCGGACGGAATGCCCCTCAGGGGCTGTTTTCTCTTCAGTGAAAGGAAGGGTTGGGTCACCTGGAGATCAACAAGCCGCTTTTCCTGCTCCACCCAACGTCCTTCTCTCCGAAGGGAGGCGCAGTGGCCTGACATAGCCAGCAGGTGGCAGCCCTGAAGCATGTCCTGGTTCTGGTGAAGCCCGGGAGTCCTAGTTGCAGAGAAGGAGGCTGGGCCTCCCCAGCCAGATCCTGTGGTCTACTGTGCTTTCTTGGGAACCCAGCTCTCAGGTGGCAGCAGGGCCAGCTTCATAGGCATGCCATCCACACTTAGAAGGGCCCTGGGATTGGTTTAATGCTCTGCTGTTGCCATCTTGAAACCTTAGTAACTGTTGAACAGGAGCCCTGCATTTTCACTTTGCAGTTGGCCCTAAATTATGGTGCTGGTGGCAGGACTCACGTTGCCTCGGGGATCCCCATCACTGCTATTTCCCAGAAATGTGCTGGGCCCTTCCCTTTGCTGTGCTTTCGTTCAGCCTTCCTGGGGCTCCTGATCAGCTCACTGTCTGCTGGGAACCCTGGAAAGGATGGGGCCCTACACAGTGAGGGGGGGAGGATGGGGACCCTATATGGGGAAGATGGGGACCCTAAATGGGGGGAAAATATCTGCTCTGGTCAAGGTCATCGGTGGCCTGGTTGTCACATCCAAGGGAAACGTTCCCCCACCAACCAACTGTTGGTGAGTAAACCTTCTAGGTCTCACCTTACTTGACCCCTTTGGTATTTGACACTCAATTCCTCTATTCCAGAGCATCTCAGGACTCAGCTCAGGGGCCCTCATTCTCCTCTGGACTCTCCCCTCACTGCCCCACAACAATCAGTGTCCCCTAGGCTTCCATTTTTTTTAAAAAGTCACTTATTGAGGGCTTCCCTGGTGGCGCAGTGGTTGAGAGTCTGCCTGCCGATGCAGGGGACACGGGTTCGTGCCCCGGTCCGGGAAGATCCCACATGCCGTGGAGCGGCTATGCCCGTGAGGCGTGGCCGCTGAGCCTGCGCGTCCAGAGCGTGTGCTCCGCAATGGGAGAGGCCACAGCAGTGAGAGGCCCGCGTATCGCAAAAAAAAAAAAAAAAAAAAAAAAAAAGTCACTTATTGAGGTGTAATTTACATACAGTAAAACTCACTACTTTTAGGTATGCAGTTCAGTGAGTTTCAGTAAACGCATGCAGTCATGATATAATCCAGAGTGTTTCCACCCCTCCCAAAATTTCCCACACGCCCTTTGTAGTCAGTTCCCTCCCTCCCCCCACACCCACTCCCTACTAACCACTGATCCACTTCCTGTCTCTGGTTTTGCCCTTTCCAGAGTGTCACGTAAGTGGAATCATATAGCAGGTGGGCTTCGGAGCCTGGCATCTTTCACTTAATATCACGCCACACCCTTTTTTTTCATTTTTGGCCACGAGGCATGCGGCATCTTAGTTCCCCGAGACCAGGGATCGAACCCGCACCCCCTGCGCGGAGTCGTAACCACTGGACCACGAGGGAAGTCCCCACACCCATTTTTGAATCTCATTTTTTGGCACTCCCTGCGCAGCCATCATTTAAAACACCATTCAGGAATTCCCTGGCAGTCCAGTGGTTAGGACTCCGTGCTTTCACTGCTGAGGGCCGGTTCAGTCCCTGGTGGGGAAACTGGGATCTCACAAGCTACATGGTGCAGCAAAAGAGAGGGAGGGAGGGAGGGAGGAAGGAAGAGCACCACCCTCTGCTGACGGCACACACCCCCTACTCCGGCCCTCTAATCGCTGCCTGAAACTCAACCAGTCACTCAGGCTCCCTCAGACCAGCTCCTCTGCCTTCATTCTCTCCCTCAGTCACCAAACTAGAAATCTGGGAGGCATCTTTGCCTCTTTGTCTGCTGTCCCCCACCTCCAGATGTTGCCCTCCCCAATTAGTCCCCTTCCCTCCAGCTCCTCTGACCCCGCCTTGGTCCAGGCCGACGCCACGGCAGGCTCTCCTGGCTGGTCTCCCTGTCTCCTCACCCTGGCCTTGGCCCTGGCCTCATCCCCATCCATCCTGTACCAGTTCACTAGTGCAGCAAGCAATGGCCTTGGCCAGGATCTGACCTCTGCCTGCCTCTCCGGCCTGACTTCCCTCCACATCCCCTTCTAAGACGGGGGAAACTGTTGAAACAAACCATCGGTTGAGTAAGCACGGCCACAACATAACAGCCCCAAATGTTTACTAATGATTTCCAAGAAATTGTGACGTGAAAAAAGCAAAGTGCAAAAGCTTTTCTAGCAGGCTACCTACCACGTAAACAAGAGGAACTAGAAAATACACACCGTGCAAAAAGAAAAATAGTGATAAATACAGAGATTGCTTACTTGCCGGGAGAGGCAGGGTGTGAAGGACAGGAGCGGGTAGAAGACATAGGGGAAGTGACACTTCTCTGAGTATCTCTGTGTAGTTCCGACTTTTAGAATCATTACTGTGTTTCATAAATTTTTAAAAATTTTTAATCAACAAGGAACTGGGAAAGGGGGAGTGGAGACAACCCAAAGTGGAAATATAAACAGAAACAAATGAGCCCAACTGTACTACAAATGGAGAGCGTCACGACACGGAGGATGCCGGGGGACGCTCCTCTAAGTGACTTCAGAAAAGGGTATTTGACCATCTATTCTAAGACTAAAGGGAAAAAGTGCACAGTATTGTACTCTAAGTAGTAGGTTTGTTTTTCAGAGCTGTGAGTTAGAAATTCAGAAACTGCTTATGTGTATTCTACCACTCAGCAAATAAATATATGGTGACTAATGAGAGCCAGCTTTCTCACTGTCAGAAAAAGGAGTTAGAAATAAGGAAGGGGGGGCTTCTCTGGTGGCGCAGTGGTTAAGAATCCTCCTGCTGGGGTGGGATAGGGAGGATGGGAGGGAGACACAAGAGGGAGGAGATATGCGGATATATGTATATGTACAGCAGATTCACTTTGTTATAAAGCAGAAACTAACACACCATTGTAAAGCAATTATACTCCAATAAAGATGTTAAAAAAAAGAAAAAGGGGCTTCCCCGGTGGCGCAGTGGTTGAGAGTCCGCCTGCCGATGCGGGGGACATGGGTTCGTGCCCCGGTCCGGGAAGATCCCACATGCCACGGAGCGGCTGGGCCCGTGAGCCATGGCCTCTGAGCCTGCGCGTCCGGAGCCTGTGCTCCACAACGGGAGAGGCCACAACAGTGAGAGGTCCGCGTACCGCAAAAAAAAAAAAGAATCTGCCTGCCAATGCAGGGGACACAGGTTCGAGCCCTGGTCCGGGAAGATCCCACATGCCATGGAGCAACTAAGCCTGTGTGCCACAACTACTGAGCCCATGTGCCACAACTACTGAAGCTTGCCCGCCTAGAGACCATGCTCCACAACGAGAGAAGCCACTGCAATGAGAAGCCCGTGCCACGCAACAAAGAGTAGTCCCCGCTCACCGCAACTAGAGAAAGCCCGCATGCAGCAACAAAGACCCAACACAGCCAAAATAAATAAATTTATTTAAAAAAAAAAAAGAAAGAAGGAAGGGGGTAGGCCAAAATAAACACTGTGGTGTTGAACTGGAACTAGGGGCATCAGTGTGAGCTCATGGTTTTCAAAATACGTATCAATAGATATAGAAATAGCTTTGGATGTGCATGTGTGTGCACATACGCTTCCTAACTGTCCACTGAGAGGGCCTGAAAGTTGTAACGCCCAACACCAGTGAACTCACCCAGTTCCTGGATCTTGGTATCTAAACCCATTCTCCAATAAAGGGCACCAAGACTCCTTGGAGAAATGGCTATTTCCAGGGCTGCAGCAAGGAAAGTACGAGGTGAGCCTCCAACATTTTATGGTGTCAAAAGGGAATGAAGAGCTCAAATAGTAATGGGGACATATTGGGACATGTCAATAGATACAGGAGGCAACCTGAATGTCCCCATGCCAAACCAGGGGCAATTTGACAGACAAAATAAGTAATGACAGTAATGGATGATAGTTCATAGAATAAGAACCTATAGAATAAAATAAGAATCTGTGAGTCCGTATCAATATAAATACTTGAATGAATGAAGAAATAAAGGAGGAGGAATTCCCTGTCGGTCCAGTGGTTAGGACTCTGTGCTTTCACTGCAAGGGCCCAGTTTCAATCCCTGGTTGGGGAGCTAAGATTCCCACAAGCCACACAGTGCAGTCAAATAAATAAATAAGTAAATAAGTAAGTAAATAAATGAAGGAAGGAAGGAAGGGAAGGAGGGAGGGAGGGAGGGAGGGAGAAAGGTGAAGGGAAAAGCCCTTCTCATGGTAGAATTCTAACCCATAAATGTAAAATAAGGAAAACTGAAAACCACCACTTGGCAAATACCCCAGTAATAGCTGTGTCAGGCAAGAATTACCAGTAGATGCTAAAATGAGTGGGGATAAGTAGGATAAGAAATAGGAATATTTAGAGAGTTGCAAAGTCTCTCTACATAAGATACTTATAAACAAGTAATTTTATTTTTTTAATTTTAAAAAAATATTTATTTACTTTTGGCTGCATTGGGTCCTAGTTGCAGTGCACGGGCTCTTCGTTGCAGGGGGCAGGCTTCTCTCTAGCTGTGGCCCACGGGGTCCAGGGCACATGGGCTTTGTAGTTTGCAGCACGCGGGCTCTCTCGTTGAGGTGCACAAGCTCAGTAGTCACGGCACGTGGGCTTAGTTGCTCCGCGGCACACGGGATGTTAGTTCCCTGACCAGGGATCGAACCCACATCCCCTGCATTGGAAGTCAGATTCTTAACCACTGGACCACCAGGGAAGTCCCAAAACGAGTAATTTTACAATGAAGAAACCTGACAGAAATCATCTTAACCAAATGACCAAAGTGAACATCGCCCGGAAAGGGGCAGATGGACAACGTGTGCCTCCTGATATGATGCACTGAGAAGGATATGACATTTGGGGAGTAAGAACATCACCTAAGTGAAAACAAAACAAGGGGTGACGGGGCAGAGGCAGTCATTCTAAGATGGGTCAGGAGAGGCTTCTCTGAAGTGGCAACATTTAAGCTCTGACCTCAGTGGTCAGAAGATCTGGAGAGGAGTGCTCCCGGTAGCAGGGACAGCTATGTAAAAGGACTCACGGCACAGAAAGAGGGCAAGTATCCGGCGTGCAGTGAGGAGCGAAGTGGAGAAGAGATCAGGAAGACAGGGAAACGCCTATTACATGGGGCTCTGTGGTCACATGGTAGGTGAGAAGTTTGGGGGATTTTTTCCCTAAATTTTTTGACTGTGGTAAAATACACATAACAAAATTTACCATCTTAATTTGCTTTCAGTGTACAGTTCAATGGTATGAAATACATTCATAATGTTGTGCCACTATCACCAGCATCCACCTCCAGAACTCGTTTCATCTCATAAAGCTGATACTCCATATCCATGAAACAACAGCTCCCCAGTGCCCCTCCCCACAGGCCTGGCAATCACTGTTCAACTTTCTGTTTCTATGATTTTCAACTACTCTAAGCACCTCAAGTAAGTAGAATCATACTGTATGTTTTTTTGAGACTGGTTTTTTCACTTAGCACAATGTTCTCAAGGTTCATCAATGTTGTAGCACGTGTCAGAATTTTCTTCCTGTTTAAGGAGAGCTAATACTCCATTGTATATATACACCACATTTTGCTTACCCATTAATCCATTGAGAGACACCTGGGTTTTAGTTATTGTGAACATGGGCGTACAAGTATCTCTTAGAGACCATGCTTTCAGATATTTTGGATATGTACCCAGAAGTGGAATTACTGGATCACGTGATTATTTTTTACTCTTTGATTAATCACCAAACTGTTCTCCACAGCAGCTGTACTATTTTACATTCCCACCAACAGTGCACAAAGGTTCCAGTTTCTCCACATCCTCACCAACACCTGTTATTTTGTTTGTTTGTTGTTGTTATAGTAGCCATCCTAATGAGTGTGGGGTGGTACCTCGTTGCAGTTTCGATTTGCATTTCCCTAATGACGGGTGATGTTGAGCATCTTTTCATATGTTTATTGGCCATTTGGTACATCTTCTTTGGAGAAATGTCTATTCATGTCCTTTGCCCATTTTTAATTGTTTGGTGGTTGTTGTTGCTGTTAAGAAGAGTTTGGGTTTTATTATAAATGATTTAAAGAATCGTTGGAGAATGTTAAGCAGGGGGGTAATGTGACCTAATTTGGGTTTATTTTTTGATCACTCTGTTGGGTGGAGAATGTTTTGAAGGCAGAAAGATTAGAGATGGAGAGGCAGGGAGACCAATTAGGGGGCTTTTGCAGAGAAGTTCAAGCAAGAGATGACGATGGTCCCAACAAGAGTGGTACTGTCCACTACCGATGAGATTGTAGAGAAGTGAAAGACTCAAAAGCTTAGTTAAGCAGTACAGTCAACAGGATTTAGCAACTGGACAGAAATGGGAAATGAGTAAGTAGAAGGAAGTACAAGACAACTCCCAGGTTTCTGACTTGAGCCAGAAACTGGATGGATGGCGGCACCATTCACTAAAATAAAGCCAGCCAGGGGAGAACTGGTTTAGAAGCTGGGGAGAGAAATGATGAATTCAATTAACAACACCATACAGTGGCAGGGCCTGGAGGATCTCCTAATGGAGAGGTCCAGCACTTACAGGCTGGCATTTAGAAGGAAGTGCTTGGCTGGAGATTCTGCTCTGGAAGCCTCTGCACACAATGGAAGCTGTGGGGGTAGACAGAATCACCCAGGGGACACACAGAATAGAGGTTCTTAACCTGGATGTCAAGGTGGGCTTCTGGGATCCGGGGACCTCCTGAAAGTGTAACAAAAATACACATGTAGGTGCACACGTGCATAATTCTTGGAAGAGGGTTGACATCTTTTAACTGATGCTCCAAGAGACCCCTGACTGCCCTCCCCTTTCCCCTCCCCCAAAAGGTGAAAAGCCACTGATACGCTGTGAGGGGGAAAAGTCATCGAAGGAACATCAACATTTAAGGGACAGAGGAAGGCGACAGCCTGAGAAGAAGCATTCAGAGAGGAGGAGAATAACGAAAAGAATGAGATTTCAAAGGGGGAGGAAGGAGTGGTCAGTGGTGTCAAACGTTGCAGGGATTAAGATATGAACTAAAAAGCATCTAGGAGCCTTTGCCGCAGAGGTCCTTGGCGTCCTTGGGAAGAGTCTCAGCAGAACGGCAGGTGGGGAGGGGGGCACCTCCATCACAGGTGCGCAGAGGAGTCAGAGAAGGACTGCAGGCAGCAAATTGGGAGACACTTTCAAGATACATTTAGCTGTAAAAGGAAGGAGAGCAGGACTTCAAAGGCAGATGTGGGTTGAGGGAAAGGCTTTGTTTTGGATTCTGTGGAAACAGAGGCAGCATCAGCAGAAGACTAGTGGCAGCAGACTGGTGAGCTGCTCATTCAACCTATTCCTTCTTCCTGGATATGCAGCTGCGGTCCAGCTTTCCCTACCTCCCTTGGGACTAGCAGTACGGTCATTTGACCAAGCTCTAGCCAAAGGTAGTAGTGAACACACACCAAGGCCCGCCATAAAAAGTCCCCACATTGGACCCTCCTTGTTCTTTCCTATCCACTTGCTGAATGAAGAGATTTCCAATGGCCCAGGACAGAGGCACAAAGTGGAGGAAGCCTAGGTCCCTAAATGATCACATGGAAGGCCATGTGACCAAGAATACTCACTCCCTACTGTGTCATGAGTGAGAAATAAATGATTACTCTGTTGACCTACTAAGAATTTGGAGTCCATCTGTTACAGGAGTGGAGCTGGAGTTAACCTAATACACTGGCAGACAAATCCTTGTACATCCACACAACACTACAACTGTAAAAACGAACAGAGCACCTCTTTGTTATTGATATGATCTCCAAGATACTTTAAATGAAAAAGCAAAAGCAAGGTACTAGTAGGTTACACTTGTATAACCTATTATACACCTGTATAACCTATTAGTTTTTTGTGTAAAAAAAAATAGGTGGGAAAAACAACGTAAACATGATTCCTTGACCATGCACAACAGTGGAAGGACACAAGAAACCAATAATACTGGTTACTTCCATACAAGGGAGCTAGGTGGCTAGGGGATGGGGGAGGAGGCCTTTCAATTTACACCTGTTAAATTTTGAACTAGTAAACGTGTGTCCTAATTTTAACATTTTAATTAGAAAATTTAAAAGAGTGTGTCAGGGACATGGGCATATTTAAATATTGGTGGAAACAGGGAGATCAGCTCGGTGCTTTGTGACCACCTAGAGGGGTGGGATAGGGAGGGTGGGAGGGAGGGAGAAGCAAGGGGGAAGAGATATGGGGATATATGTATATGTATAGCTGATTCACTTTGTTATAAAGCAGAAACTAACACATCATTGTAAAGCAATTATACTCCAATAAAGATGTTAAAAAAAAAGATAACACAAGAAACTAGTAAGATGGAGGAGAGGTGAAGGGTGAACATGAGTGTGGGCTGGAAAGGAAGCAATAATTTTCACCATATACTTTTTTGTATTATTTTGAACTATGTGAATATTCAAAAAGTATTCAATGTTTAAAAAATTCAGAAAACTAAAAACAAATATTGGTGGAAGGAGCCAGTACAAACAAAAATCCCAGAAGTACAGAAAGGCAGAGGATGGAGGAAAGCCCTACAGAGGCAAGGGATGGAGACCAGAGTACAGGGGGAGGGACTGGCCGTGGGCAAGGAGAAGGCACCTTAGGAAGGGAGGGGGCTACAGATCCTGGCAAGTGTGTAAAGGTGCACAGGAGAGGAGGGGGTCCTTCTCAAATGGCTTTTATTTAGGAGGTGAAGTTACCGAATGAGAAGGAGAGAAGAGTGGTAAATTTGGTTTGACTTGTAGGAAGAAGACGGGGTCATATGGACAACGGGACAAGGGAAATGGAAGACTTTCGGGGAGCACTGATGGCCCAGCCAAGACTGGAGCCATGGGTGAGACCCCGTCCTAACGCCCCCATCTCCCTCTTTGCTCTGCTGTGGCTGTTCAGCTAAGCTTCTCCTCAGTAGTGGTCCCAGGACCTCCGCTGGAAGACTGCCTTGAGGGTCAGCAGGTGGTATCTGCCTCTGCTTCCCTAGACAACAGGGTAGTTCTCTGGCCTTCGCAGAGCCTGGCAGAATGGAAGAGGAATCCCACCCCTGGAAATCAACCTTGTGGCTCACGTGCTGCCCAGAGAACTCACTCTGGCTGGCAAAGGCCCATCAGTGCACACCTGACACAATCAAACAAACTCAACCGTAAGCTTGGAAGAGCTGATGGATGTTTAGAATTTACTAAGTGAGGGGGTGAGGGGGAAGGCAGCAGAATACATGATGTACTCAACCACATAAAATAATCACAGAAAGTTGACAGAGAAAACATACCTAAATATTTATAGGGGTTACCTCTGGTTGTTGAGATTATAGGTTTTTCCCTTTATTTCTTTTCTTTTTATTTATTTATTATTTTTGGCTGTGTTGGGTCTTCGTTGCTGCACACGGGCTTTCTCTAGTTACAGTGAGCGGGGGCTACTCTTTGTTGCAGTGCGGTGGCTTCTCTTGTTGCGGAGCACGGGCACTAGGCACGTGGGCTTCAGCAGTTGTGGCACGCGGGCTCAGTAATTGTGGCTCACAGGCTACAGAGTGCAGGCTCAGTAGTCGTGATGCACAGGCTTAGCTGCTCTGCGCCATGTGGGATCTTCCCGGACTAGGGCTCGAACCCGTGTCCCCTGCATTGGCAGGCAGATTCTTAACCACTGCCCCACCAGGGAAGCCCTCCCTTTATTTCTTTAGAGTTTCCAAATGTTCTACAGTAAGTACATATCATTTCTATAATGTGACTGATTTTTCAAGATATAGTTTCTGCAACAGTGAGGAGTCCTGTCCCAATTTCACAGTAGAGAAACACCTTTTGGATCACAGACCTCTTTAAGACTCTGAAGGCAGCTATGGGCCTTCTCCCTGGAAGAATGCTCATAAGCTCTTAGACATGTTGACACCCCATTCTGCATCCCCTTGGGGTGGCCAGGATGCCAAAGGAATGCCCATCCCTGTCTGTAAGAGGTAGAACGGCTCCCAGGTCCAGACACAACTGACTGTGAGCTGACCAGCAATATTGAAATTTCAAAAGAAAGGTGTTTAAATGCAAAATGCAAGCACCAAAAAGGAAGCCTAGCGGCCAGAATTGGCTATGCCGCCCCAGCTCCGTCTAAGGAAGTGGTGAGCCCCAGGATCACTGTGGCACGTCTGTCATCCTAGGGGACAGGGTTGCATGAGGCATCTAAACATTCCGTTCATCCAGCTGACTCCCTGGTTCACGTCGCCGGCTCACCAGTGCCTTTTGGGAAAATGTGGCTACTTTTAGGGCACAGTTTATAAACCTGAATAATCTAAGCGCCAGAAAAGCCAAGTATAGGACAAATAAGCTGCCGGGATATAAGGAAACGTTATTTTATATGTTATAAGGTACAAACATACGATGCCAGAGATTATGCTTTAAATCTGACATTGAAAAAACACAATTTGGAAATAGAAATAATTATTCAAAGTTCCATAATTTATTACTCCTCAGATTTGAAATTCAAAATCTGACACTCCTTTCTTATGCCCCAAAATGTCAATCAACGTCAGGCTGTGAATCCTGTGCTGCACATTCATCTTTGAATCCTTTAACTGGGAGCAACATTTACTTTTCTTTAGTTTCATAGCAGAAAAGAGCTGCTCACAAACATAAATACTTCCAAACATGGACAGAACCTTTGTGCAATGGTTTTTATATTTCGGGTAACCGTTCCCAAGGTGTCTGTAGAATTCTGGGATCCCAACGTCACCATATTTGGCTTTCAGTATACTGTTGCACTGCAATTCAATAACTTCCATTTGTAGCTCTTCATTCACATTATTGATACCAATTGAGAAAGGGGAACTGAACAATATTAGTTCATTCTCATAAAGTTTTCATCAGAGAACCTTTTTTGGAATTCAGCCTTCAACTCTTTAATTTGGTGAATGTAGTTCAGGCCGTCATTTTCATGTTCAAAAACTAATTTCAGTGTAGGAAAGTGGGCCAGATTGTTCCTTGCCATATGAGTCTCCCAAAGACACAATTTTGCTAGGAATGAGCCAACTGAATCATACATTTGTGTCACCACTTGAGAACGCCTTTGCAGAGAAATATCCAACATGCTTAGATATGTCATAATGTCAACCAAAAAGGCGAAGTCTCTGACCCAATCTTTGCTTGTAAGCTGAGGCACAGATTTTCCTCTAGAAGACAGGAAAAAGTTAATTTCCTCCAACAATTCAAAAACCTGCCTTAGGACCACACCACAACTCAGCCACTTAAGTTCCATGGAGCAGAACATGCTTCCATATGGTGCATCTAACTCATTAAACAAAGCACCGAACTTTCTGTGGTCCAAGCCATGGGAGCGTATCCAGATTATGTCCATGACATAGTAGTTTTTTAACTACCATTTTTTTTTTTTTTTTTTTGCTGTAAACGGGCCTCTCACTGTTGTGGCCTCTCCTGTTGCGGAGCACAGGATCCGGATGCGCAGGCTCAGCGGCCATGGCTCACAGGCCCAGCCGCTCGGCGGCATGTGGGATCTTCCCAGACCGGGGCACGAACCCGTGTCCCCTGCATCGGCAGGCGGACTCTCAACCACTGTGCCACCAGGGAAGCCCTTAACTATCATTTTTAACCTTTTAGCACAAAGTGACTCCTGGAGAATGAGGCCATGCACAGACTTTAGTTCCGTGTCTTGGCAAACCTCTGACATTTTTTTTTTTTTTAAATAAATTTATTTATTTTTGGCTGCATTGGGTCTTCGTCGCTGCACGTGGGCTGTCTCTAGTTGCAGTGAGCGGGGGCTACTCTTCATTGCGGTGTGCAGGCTTCTCATTGCCCTGGCTTCTCTTGTTGTGCAGCACGGGCTCCAGGCGTGCACGCTTCAGTAGTTGTGGCACGCAGGCTCTAGAGAGCAGGCTCAGTAGTTGTGGCGCACAGGCTTAGTTGCTCCACGGCACATGGGATCTTCCTGGACCAGGGCTCGAACCTGTGTCCCCTGCATTGGCAGGCAGATTCTTAACCACTGCGCCACCAGGGAAGCCCAGCCCTGATACTTTAGATTTCAGTTTTGCAACTAGTTCTTTAACACCAACCATCGCAGAGTCACCATCTGTGCTAATACTCACCAATTTTGACCAGTCCACGTTAAATGTTTTAAGACTTTTCTCAACATTCATTTCCTGATGTTGTGCCTGTTATGGGGGCCAGGTCCAGAAGTTCTTCGGTCACATCAGAAGTTTCATTGCCACCACGAATAAATACACCTATGTGGGGGTCGATATTTCCATCCACTCCTTCCTGAGCTGCAATGGAAAAAGCCACAAATGATTCGGCTTTTTCTTGCAACTTGTCCTGCAAGTTCTCAGTCGTGTTGTAAACATGCTGGGCAACAACACTACCAGTCAGTCTTATGTTGGCAAACGCTTGTCTCTGTTCAGGGCACATGATTTCTGCCGCACTCAACAGACAGTCCTTGATAAACTCACCATCTGCAAAAGGTTTGGCTGCCCGGGCAATTTTCTCGCTTAATATGTAACTACATTTCATAGCAGCATCACTTATTTTATTCACATTCAAAAGCAAATCATGTTGAAATTTCAGTCTTTTTTTCAGTTCATTGAATTTTCTATCACACAGCTTTTCTGTAGATTCATCATGGTTCCTATGATGGTTGCTTTCATAATGGTGTCTTAGGTCACATTCTCTTGACACAGACAGACGTTGTTTGCATATTAAATATGAAGGAACGTTCTTTTACCTCCAAAGAAATAAGCTCTCTCCCATTTTTCTTGAAGTCTATGGTTTTCTTGTCTAACTTTCATTTTCCCACTTTTGAAAGAGACAAATGCATAAGACATATAAAAATATCTTTACCAAGAAGAAAAAAGTATGGCTTTGTGATAAAAAAAAAAAAAGTATTCACTATTTTTTCAAAGTGTCAGCGTGATGTTCACTCCTTCAGGGTTGGTAAGAACTTCCAGAACAGTGGGGCTATAGCCAGCAGAACAAATGCCACAGCTGAGAGGAAGCAGCTGCCTCTCTCCAGACGCCTGTGGACGTGTAGGGACGCAGCCCCAGGGCCACCAGATTTTCTGATGTAGCAAAAGCAGCTGGAAATCCAGTTTTTTATGTGAAATCTCTTGATTTTAAAAAATATTCATGGTAAATTCTATTGTTTTATTTATTTTTTCTGTATAAGCCACCACGTCGAGCAATCAGATTAGGGAGATTAGGTTTGGGGTCTTTAAACCTGAGGAAGTTCCCTGGTGGTCTAGTGGTTAGGATTTGGCCCTTTCACTGCCATGGCCTGCAAGCCACGCAACAGAGCCAAAATTTTTTAAAAAACACAACTTGAAGAGAATTAAATATCTAACTCTAAAACCACAGATTTAAGAGCTTGTTGAAACAGAATCCTAGAAGATACCCCAAAAGGGGGAACTAAACTGATGTCTCTCAAAGTGCCATGCCTTCTGCAGGCTTCGAGGTTACAGTTAACTAGGACAATACTTATTAGCTTGACAGAATTATGAGGATGACTTACACATTTCTGATAGAGAAACTGTATTTAAAAGTGCCAAGTGGGACTTCCCTGGTGGTGCAGTGGTTAAGAATCCACCTACCAATGCAGGGGACACGGGTTCGAACCCTGGTCCAGGAAGATCCCACGTGCCGCAGAGCAAGTAAGCCCGCGCGCCACAACTACCAAGCCTGCGCTCTACAGCCCGCGAGCCACAACTACGGAGCCCACATGCTGCAACTACAGAAGCCTGCACACTCTAGGGCTCATGTGCTGCAACTAACTGAAGCCCGTGCCCCTAGAGCCTATGCTCTGCAGCAAGAGAAGCCACCACAATGAGAAGCCCACACACTGCAACAAAGAGTAGCCCCCGCCCACCACAAGTATAGAAAGCCCATGTGCAGCAACGAAGACCCAACGCAGCCAAAAAAAACAAAAAACAAAACAGTGCCAAGTGCCCCTAACCTCATACTAGCCCCTCCCTGGGAAACCTGGCGAGTCTCCATCTACAGAGCTGTCACACCCTTACTTTGCCAGTTGCACTTTTTTCCCTCCCGTCTCTCTCATCTTGGCCTTGGCTTTTTGCTCCGACAAGTTCCAGAACTACAGAAAGCCCACCGATCTCTGTTCCTTGCTTCTCTTCCAAGGCTCTCTCTGCATCGGCCTGTGACTTGAAGTCAATAGAGGCGATCCTGCAATTGTGGGGATAGGGTAGGGGAGAGAAGAAAGAAGTCAACATTTAGTACTCTTCTGTATTGTCTTTCGAATTAGTAATGCACATACAAGATTTGAAATGCAAAAGGTAGACAGGATACAGTGATGTCTTCCTTCTGCCCAATTTCTATCCTTAGAGGCAACATGCTGTATAAATAAAAGCAAATGTACACACATACACACACTGTTTTTTTTTAAAAAAAAACTCTACTGAGATATAATTTCCAAATCATAAAATTCACCCATTTAAAGTGTACAAGGGTATATTTACAGAATTCTACAACCATCACCATAATCTAATTTTAGGACAATTAAGCACCCAGCCCCGGTCACTCCTCATCCCCCCCAACTCACTCCCATCCCCCAGCTGTAGGCAATCACTATGCTACTTCCTGTCTCTGTAGATCTACCTATTCTGGACATTTCACATAACTGGGATTATACAAATATGCCATCTTTTGTGTCTGGCTTCTTTCACTTAGCCTAATATTTTTGAGATTCATCTGTGTTGTAGCATGTATCAGTACTTCATTCCTTTTCATGGCTGAGTAACATTACATTGCATGAAAATACTACATTTTGTTTATCCATTCATCAGCTGTTAAGACATTCTGGGTTGTTTCCGGTTTGGGCTATTATGAGTAAAGCTCATACAAACATTTGTAGAAATGTGTGGATACACGTTTTCACTTCTTGTGGATTCATACCTAATAGGAGAGTTGCTGGACTGTATGGCAACTCTATGTTTAACATTTTGAGAAACTGCTAAACCGTTTTCCAAAGCAACTGTGCTATTTTACATTCCCACCAGCAATGGGAGAGGGTTCTGATTTCTCCACATCCTTGTCAACACTTCTTATTGTCTTTTTTATTACAGCCACTCTAACAAGTGTGCAGTGGTATCACATCATGGTTTTGTTTCATTTTGGTTTTTCTTAACATCTTTATTGGAGTATAATTGCTTTACAATGTTGTGTTTCTGCTGTATAACAAAGTGAATCAGCTATATGCATACATACATCCCTATATATGCTCCCTCTCACGTCTCCCTCGCACCCTCCCTATCCCACCCCTCTAGGTGGTCACAAAGCACCGAGCTGATCTCCCTGTGCTATGCAGCTGCTTCGCACTAGCTATCTATTTTACGTTTGGTAGTGTGTATATGTCAAAGCTACTCTCTCACTTCATCCCAGTTTACCCTTCCCCCTCCCCATGTCCTCAAGTCCATCCTCTACATCTGCATATTTATTCCTGTCCTGCCCCTAGGTTCATCAGAACCATATTTTTTAGATTCCATATATATGTGTTAGCATATGGTATTTGTTTATCTCTTTCTGACTTACTTCACTCTGCATGACAGACTCTAGGTCCATCCACCTCACTACAAATAACTCAATTTCGTTTCCTTTTATGGCTGAAGAGTATTCCATTGTATATATGTGCCACATCTTCTTTTTTTTTTTTTTTTTTGCGGTACGCAGGCCTCTGATGCGCAGGCTCAGTGGCCATGGCTCGCGGGCCCAGCCGCTCCGCGGCATGTGGGATCCTCCCGGACCGGGGCACGAACCCATGTCCCCTGCATCGGCAGGCAGACTCTCAACCACTGCGCCACCAGAGAAGCCCGCCACATCTTCTTTATCCATTCATCTGTTGATGGACATTTAGGTTGCTTCCATGTCCTGGCTATTGTAAATAGTGCTGCAATGAACATTATGGTACATGACTCTTTTTGAATTATGGTTTTCTCATGGTATATGCCAGTAGTGGGATTGCTGGGTCATATGACAGTTCTATTTTCAGTTTTTTAAGGAACCTCCATACTGTTCTCCATAGTGGCTGTATCAATTTACATTCCCACCAACAGTGCAAGAGGGTTCCCTTTTCTCCACACCCTCTCCAGCATTTATTAGTTGTAGATTTTTTGATGATGGCCATTCTGACCGGTATGAGGTGATACTTCATTGTAGGTTTTTTTTTATATAAATTTATTTATTTAATGTATTTCATTTTTGGCTACGTTGGGTCTTCGTTGTTGCACGCGGGCATTTCTCTGGTTATGGCGAGCGGGGGGCTACTCTTCACTGCGGTGCACAGGCTTCTCATTGCGGTGGCTTCTCTTGTTGCGGAGCACTGGCTCTAGGCACATGGGCTTCAGTAGTTGTCGCTCGCAGGCTCTGGAGCGCAGGCTCAGTAGTTGTGACGCACGGGCTTAGCTGCTCCGCGGCATGTGGGATCTTCCCAGACCAGGGCTCGAAGCTGTGTCTCCTGCATTGGCAGGCAGATTCTTAACCACTGCGCGACCAGGGAAGCCCCCTCATTGTAGTTTTGATTTACATTTCTCTAATGATTAGTGATGTTGAGCATCCTTTCATGTGTTTGCTGGCAATCTGTATTATCTTCTTTGGAGAAATATCTATTTAGGTCTTCTCCCCATTATTGCATTGGATTGTTTGTTTTTTTGATATTGAGCTGCATGAGCTGCTTGTATATTTTAGAGATTAATCCTTTGTCAGTTGCTTCATTTGCAAATATCTTCTCCCATTCTGAGGGTTGTCTTTTCGTCTTGTTTATGGTTTCCTTTGCTGTGCAAAAGCTTTTAAGTTTCATTAGGTCCCATTTGTTTTTGTTTTCATTTCCATTTCTCTAGGAGGTGGGTCAGAAAGGATCTTGCTGTGATTTATGTCATAGAGTGTTCTGCCTAAGTTTTCCTCTAAGAGTTTTATAGTGTCTGGCCTTACATTTAGGTCTTTAATGCATTTTGACTTTTTTTTTGTGAATGGTGTTAGGAAGTGTTCTAATTTCATTCTTTTACACGTAGCTGTCCAGTTTTTCCAGCACCACTTATTGAAGAGGCTGTCCTTTCTCCACTGTACATTCCTGCCTCCTTTATCAAAGATAAGGTGACCATATGTGCGTGGGTTTATCTCTGGGCTTTCTATCCTGTTCCATTGATCTGTATTTCTGTTTTTGTGCCAGTACCATACTGTCGTGATTACTGTAGCTTTGTAGTATGGGAGTACATACTTCCATACTACAAAGTCAGGGAGCCTGATTCCTCCAGCTCTGGTTTTCTTTCTCAAGGTTGCTTTGGCTATTCAGGGTCTTTTGTGTTTCCATACAAATTGTGCAGTTTTTTGTCCTAGTTCTGTGAAAAATGCCATTGGTAGTTTGATATGGATTGCACTGAATCTGTAGATTGCTTTGGGTAGGGTAGAACAGTCATTTTCACAATGTTGATTCTTCCAATCCAAGAACATGGTATATCTCTCCGTTTGTATCATCTTTAATTTCTTTCATCAGTGTCTTACAGTTTTCTGCATACAGGTCTTTTGTCTCCTTAGGTAGGTTTATTCCTAGGTATTTTATCTTTTTGTTGCAATGGTAAATGGAAGCGTTTCCTTAATTTCACTTTCAGACTTTTAATCATTAATGTATAGGAATGCAAGATATTTCTGTGCATTAATTTTGTATCCTGCTACTCTACCAAATTCATTGATTAGCTCTAGTAGTTTGCTGTTAGCATCTTTAGGATTCTCTATGTATAGTATCATGTCATCTGCAAACAGTGACAGTTTTACCTCTTCTTTTCCGATTTGGATTCCTTTTATTTCTTTTTCTTCTCTAACTGCTGTGGCTAAAACTTCCAAAACTATGTGGAATAACAGTGGTGAGAATGGGCACCCTTGTCTTGTTCCTGATCTTAGAGGAAATGGTTTGTTTTTCACCACTGAGAACGATGTTGGTTGTGGGTTTGTCATATATGGCCTTTATTATGCTGAGGTAGGTTCCCTCTATGCCTACTTTCTGGGGAGTTTTTATCATAAATGGGTATTGAATTTTGTCAAAAGCTTTTTCTACATCTATTGAGGTTATCATATGTTTTTTATCCTTCAGTTTCTTAATATGGTGTATCACATTGATTGATTTGCGTATATTGAAGAATCCTTGCATTCCTGGAATAAACCCCACTTGATCATGGTATATGATCCTTTTAATGTGCTGTTGGATTCTGTTTGCTAGTATTTTGTTGAGGATTTTTACATCTATGTTCATCAGTGATATTGGCCTGTAGTTTTCTTTTTCTGTGACATCTTTGTCTGGTTTTGGTATCAGGATGATGGTGGCCTCGTAGAATGAGTTTGGGAGTGTTCCTCCCTCTGCTATGCTTTGGAAGAGTTTGAGAAGGATAGGTGTTAGCTCTTCTCTAAATGTTTGAGAATTCTCCTGTGAAGCCATCTGGTCCTGGGCTTTTGTTTGTTGGAAGATTTTTAATCACTGTTTCAATTTCACTGTTTGTGACTGGTCTGTTTATATTTTCTATTTCTTCTTGGTTCAGTCTCTGAAGGCTGTGCTTTTCTAAGAATTTGTCCATTTCTTCCAAGCTGTCCATTTTATTGGCATATAGTTGCTTGTAGTAATCTCTCATGATCCTTTGTATTTCTGCAGTGTCAGCTGTTTCTTCTCCTTTTTCATTTCTAATTCTGTTGATTTGAGTTTTCTCCCTTGTTTTCTTGATGAGTCTGGCTAATGGTTTATCAATTTTGTTTATCTTCTCAAAGAACCAGCTTTTAGTTTCATTGATCTTTGCCATTGTTTCCTTCATTTTTTTAAATTTATTTCTGATCTGATCTTTATGATTTCTTTCCTTCTGCTAACTTTGGGGCTTTTTTTGTTCTTTCTCTAGTTGCTTTAGGTGTAAGGTTAGGTTGTTTATTTGAGATTTTCTTGCTTCTTGAGGTAGGATTGTATTGCTATAAACTTCCCTCTTACAACTGCTTTTGCTGCATCCCATAGGTTTTGGGTCGTCGTGTTTTGTCATTTGTCTCTAGGTATTTTTTGATTTCTTCTTTGATTTCTTTAGTGATCTCTTGGTTATTTAGTAGCATATTGTTTAGCCTCCATGTGTTTGTATTTTTTACAGTTTTTTTCCTGTAATTGATATCTAGTCTCATAGCATTGTGATCAGAAAAGATACTTGATATGATTTCAATTTTCTCAAATTTGCCAAGGCTTGATTTGTGACCCTAGATATGGTCTATCCTGGAGAATGTTCCATGAGCCCTTGAGAAGGAAGTGTATTCTGTTGTTTTTGGATGGAATGCCCTATAAATATCAATTAAGTCCATCTTGTTTAATGTGTCATTTAAAGCTTGTGTTTCCTTATTTATTTTCATTTTGGATGATCTGTCCATTGGTGAACGTGGGGTGTTAAAAGTCCCCTGCTATTATTGTGTTACTGTCGATTTCCCATTTTATGGCTGTTAGCATTTTCCTTATGTATTGAGGTGCTCCTGTGTTGGGTGCATAAACATTTACAATTGTTGTATCTTCTGGATTGATCCCTTGATCATTATGTAGTGTCCTTCTTTGTCTCTGGTAATCGTCTTTATTTTAAAGTCAATGAGAATTGCTACACCAGCTTTCTTTTGATTTCCATTTGCATGGAATATCTTTTTCAGTCTGTGTACGTCCCTAGGTCTAAAGTGGGTCTCTTGTAGACAGTATATATACAGGTCTTGTTTTTGTTTCCATTCAGCCAGTCTATATCTTTTGGTTGGAGCATTTAATCCATTTACATTTAAGGTAACTATCGATGTGTATGTTCCTATTACCATTTTCTTAATTGTTTTGGGTTTGTTTTTGTAGGTCTTTTCCTTCTCTTGTGTTCCCTGCCTAGAGAAGTTCCTTTAGCATTTGTTGTAAAGCTGGTTTGGTGGTGCTGAATTCTCTTAACTATGCTTGTCTGTAAAGGTTTTAATTTCTCCGTTCAATCTGAATGAGATCCTTGCTGGGTAGAGTAATCTTGCTTTTAGGTTTTTCCCTTTCATCACTTTAAATATGTCCTGCCACTCCCTCCTGGCTTGCAGAGTTTCTGCTCAAAGATCAGCTGTTAACCTTATGGGGATTCCCTTATATGTTATATGTTGCTTTTCCCTTGTTGCTTTTAATATTTTTTCTTTGTATTTAATTTTTGATAGTTTGATTAATATGTGTCTTGGCGTGCTTCTTTGGTTAATCCTGTATGGGACTCCCCGCGCTTCTTGGACTTGACTATTTCCTTTCCCATGTTAGGGAAGTTTTCGACTATAACCTCTTCAAATATTTTCTCATACCCTTTCTTTCTTTCTTTCTTCTTCTTCTGGGACCCCTATAATTCGAATGTTGGTGCATTTGATGTTTTCCCAGAGGTCTCTGAGACTGTCCTCAATTCTTTTCATTCTTTTTTCTTTATTCTGCTCCCTGGCAGTTATTCCCACCATTTTATCTTCCAGGTCACTTATCCATTCTTCTGCCTCAGTTATTCTCCTATTGATTCCTTCCAGGGTACTTTTAATTTCAGTTATTGTGTTGTTCATCACTGTTTGTTTGCTCTTGAGTTCTTCTAGATCCTTGTTAACTGTTTCTTATATTTTCTCCTTTCTGTTTCCGAAATTTTGGATCATCTTTACTATCATTACTCTGAATTATAGGTTGCCTATTTCATCTTCATTTATTTGGTTTTGTGGGTTTTTATCTTGCTCCTTCATCTGTAACATATTTTTCTGTCGTTTCTTTTTTCTTTTTTTTTTTTTTTGATGGGTGGGGCTGTATTCCTGTCTTACTGGTTGTTTGGCCTGAGGCGTCCAGCACTGGAGTTTGCAGGCAGTTGGATAGAGCTGGGTCTTGGTGCTGAGATTAGGACCCATGGGAGGCCTCACTCCAATTAATACTCCCTGGGGTCTGAGGTTCTCTGTTAGTCCAGCAGTTTGGACTCAGAGCTCCCACTACAGGAGCTCAGGCCTGACCTCCAGCCTGGGAACCAATATCCCACAAGCCGGTTGCTAGCAGTTCCTCCCATCCTCTTAGGTGTCCATGATCCCCCAACGGTGCCTGGTAGGTTCCCTAGTTGTGCGGAGATGCGAATTCCACGTCCTCCTAGTCCACCATCTTGACTCAGCCCTCCTTCACATCATGGTTTTGATTTGCACTTCCTCAGTGACTAATGTTGAGCATCTTTCTACGTGTTTATTGGCCATTTGTACACCTTGTTTGGAGAAACGGTCATTCAGGTCCTTTCCCCATTTTTTAATTGGGTTCTCTTTTAATTATTGAGCTGTAAGAGTTCTTTATATATCTTTTATATATACAGGTCTCTTTCATATATATGATTTGCAATATTTTCTCCCAGGATGTAGGGTTTCTTTTGACTTTTTAGATAGTGTCCTCTGAAGTACAAATGTTTTTAATTTTGATAAAGCCCAACTTCTCAATCTTCTCTTTTATTGCTTGTGCAAGACTCTAATCCAAGATCACAAAGATTTACTCCTGTGTTTTGTTCGTAGTTTTCTATTTTAGCTCTTACATTTAGGTCTTTGATCTATTTTGAGTTAATTTGGGGGTATGGTATGCAAGCCCAGCAGAGTGCCCCCAAACCTCCTCACAGTAAACACTGCTAACAATTTGGGATTTATCTTTTCAGACTTGTTTTCTAAATCTGTGGGATTCTTTTCCAGAGATTATGTTCATCAGAATACAGTGGCATAGATTATTTTAGAGTTCACCTACACCAACAAATTTAGCTCAAATGTATCTGTAATCCTGATACCCAATTTTTACCACATTGAGAATCCCTTCAAAATACATTCTATTCCATCCTTTCTAATTTCACCATATTCACCCTCTTAGGCTACCAAAGCCCAGATATATAGTGACAGTGTTTCATTAATTGGCTACAACATAATTCTAACAGACCAAGTTAATGTTCTCTTTTGGTACCTGTCCAGACAAGCCACCAAGGGTGTTATTTTCCTGTAGTCGGCCCTGGAGAGACAGGATGATGATAACCTAGGAGTGGATTCTTCTAATCTTCAATCTTGTACTTGATAGAATAAAGTCTTCATTCCTCTATGACAGCCTTACAGTCTTCTAGAAGCCTTTGGCTATCCATTTATGATGCTTTCTCTGCCTGCTGGTAGAAAGGCTGGATAACTACTTTTTCCTTCTCTAAAATCTGGTATGAGTGATTTGGGAGAATACAATGAAATTCTGTTATCATATATTCTTTTTCAGTACAAGGTACAAAGACATACCTTTCACTCATCCCATCCTTGCTCACCAATCTGATTTGAAAAGTATCCTCAAACACTTCTATTAATTCATGCTGAGTGACTCTGTCAGGCAAGTTCTTGATCAAAAGTGTTTTGGCATTTCCATCTTCATAAACACAAAAAGAGTATTTTTAGTCTGAGTTTAGATCTCATAAGCATCAAGAGTTCTCTAAGAGAGAAATAATACTTCTCAAAGAGTTGGAGAGTAGTACATATTCCTTCATTTAACAATATTTGGGGACTTCCCTGGTGGTCCAGTGGTAAAGAATCCACCTTCCAATGCAGGGGATGCAGGTTCAATCCCTGGTTGGGGAACTAAGATCCCACATACTGCAGGGCAACTAAGCCCACGTGCTGCAAACTACAGAGCCCACATGCTCTGGAGCCTGCACGCTGCAAGCAGAAAGAGAAAACCTGCATGCCACAACTAGAGAGAAGCCCACGCGTGTCGTAACAAAAAGCTCTCTCATGCCTCAACAAAGATCCCATGTGCCATAACTAAGACCTGACACAGCCAAAAAAATAATAATAATAAATAAGGAAGATAAATAAATAAAACATTAAAAAAACCAAACATTTGCACACAGCGTCTGGGTGACAACGGCCTGTGCTACGTGCTGGCTGTGAAAATACGGACTTGGTCTCCACTCTTGAGAATGTAGTCTTGTTGGGGAAAAGGCTAGTAAACAAACAGTCACATAATTACAAACTGTGATAAGTGTCAGGTAGGAAAAGTAAAAAGGGAAATGAGAACATCAAGTAGAGAAGACTTAACTTAGTCTGGGGGCAAGGGAAAATTTTTCTGATCTGCAGAGGTAACCTTTAAGCGGAGACTCTTGAATGGGTTGTCAATAGCCAGGGGATAAGTCACGAACATTAGGACAGAGAAGGTGAGCCGTGCGGCTAGAGCAGAAGGAGTGAGCACAGCAGAGAGAGTCTGTGCTGTGGAAGTAGGGGACTTGCTAGAAACTGAGGAGTGCTTGCACAGAGTAAGAAAGAATACGATATTCCTGTTTGATGCAGCGTCTTCTAGGTACACAGGTATCTCTGAACAAGTTACCTTGCTTGCATACGTTTGTTTCCTTTCCCTTTTCGGTTTCTTCCATTTAATTTCATATCCAAGGACGTTTGTCTCACTAAGTTCCAGGGCTTTTTCCTGGTCGTTAGCAGATTTAAAATTCACATAACTAAATCTCCTACAGAGATGCAGCCGAAAAGGAAAAAAAACACAAGTAGAGTCAAAAGGCATATGCCTTCCAGCTGGCTACTCACACTGGCTGTGAAAGTGGAAATTAGCATTGAGTCAAACGCAGCTGTCAAATTTTACAAATTAAAACCAAGGCTCCCCCAACTGGCAATATCAGTGCCATCAAGTAACCGGAGAGCAGCAGTTCTCACCTGGGATGAGTCTGACAATATCTGGAGACATCTTTGGCCGTCACAACTGGGGGGCTTCTAGCATCTAGTGGGTAGAATCCAGGGATGCTGTTGAACAGTCCCCCCCAACAAGGAATTAGCTGGCCCCAAATTTTAATAGTGCAAGAGTCGAGAAGCCCTCCTCCAGGGCAAGGACTGAGAGTCAGGGCAAACTCACCCGCTGAAATCATTATTAGTTTTCTAACTACTGGCCAGATTTAACCAGAAGCTATAAAAAATGAAACGACACGCTTTTGAATTTCTGTTTTAAGAAACAGCCATTGCACTTGTGAATTGAAACAAAAATATCTTTTTTTTTTTTTTTTGGCCATGCCATGCGTCTTGTGGGATCTTTTTTTAAATAAATTTATTTATTTTTGGCGGTGTTGGGTCTTTGTTGCTGCGCGCGGGCTTTCTCTAGTTGCAGCGAGCGGGGGCTACTCTTCGTTGCGGTGCACGGGCTTCTCATTGCGGTGGCTTCTCTTGCTGTGGAGCATGGACTCTAGGCATGCAGTCTTCAGGAATTGTGGCACACGGGCTCAGTAGTTATGGCTCGCCGGCTCACACAGGGTCAGTAGTTGTGATGCACTGCCTTAGCTGCTCCGTGGCATGTGCGATCTTCCCGGACCAGGCCTCGAACCTGTGTCCCCTGCACTGGCAGGCGGATTCTTAACCACTGCGCCACCAGGGAAGCCCCAGCTTGTGGGATCTTAGTTACCTGACCAGGGATTGAACCCATGCCCACGGCGGTGAAAGTGCAGAGTCCTAACCGCTGGACCATCAGGGAACACCCAAAAATATCATTCTTAAAATAAAACGTGTTGGCAAACTCAAAGGCTATTAGAGTAAGTTTCTTTTTTTTTTGGTGGGGGGGGGCTGTGCTGGGTCTTCGTTGCTGCCTGCGGGCTTTCTTCTAGTTGCAGCGATGGGGGACTACTCTTCGTTGCAGTGCACAGGCTTCTCATTGTGGTGGCTTCTCTTGTTGTGGAGCACAGGCTCTAGGTCCACAGGCTTCAGTAGCTGTGGCACACGGGCTCAGTAGTTATGGCTCGCGGGCTCTAAAGTGCAGGCTCAGTAGTTGTGGCGAATGGCTTAGTTGCTCTGCAGCATGTGGGATCCTCCAGGACCAGGGCTCGAACCCGTGTTCCCTGCATTGGCCGGTGGATTCTTAACCACTGCGCCACCAGGGAAGTCACAAGAATTTTTTTTTAATGCAAAAGGAATGTTTATTTACTACAAACACAACAATATTTCACAATATAGTTAATAAAAAGTGTAAGCAGAGCAATGTGTCAAAAGTTGTGGCATCACCTCTGGAGCCAGAATGCTGGGCTCAAATCCTGACCCTGCCACTTTCTAACTGTGTGATATTCGGTATGTCACTTAACTTCTCTGTGCCTCAATTTCCTCCTTTGTAAAATGGGGATAATGACAATAATTACTGCTGAGAATTGTCTTATGGATTCAATGAGTTAAATAAACAAGGAACAATGCCTGGTAGAATGAGTACTCAATGAATGTTTACTATTATTATTATCTTTTCATTTCTACCTAAGAAATCCTGAGTACCATAAAATAAGCATGCTCACACCCAAGACATATGCTTCTGATGAGAAAGAAGTAAGAAACGATGAAATTCAATTCAGCAAAAAAGCAGAACTGATACAGAACCTATATTTGCCACCAAAGCTAGGGGTTTTGTGATTAAATCTGTGTTCGTTTAAAATAATTCTAGGCAAATAACATTGCTCACAGTTGGAAAATCATGAAAACATGTTTCTGTAAAGACCTGGAAGATCTTGTGATTAGTTTAGTATTTTGGTTGGAAAAATGGGATAGCAAAATTTAATATAATGGATTTATTAAACGAGCCACTGAAGGACTTTAAATACTCATTCTGAACTGCAAGAGGCTGAGGTAATATCTTATAAAGGGCGAAGAACAAGTAACAAAAGGATCTGACAAGAATAATAATTGTTGGGCTGATAAACTCTTAACAACACCCTTAATTTATCAGTATTTACCTGGACAAGCCAACTCTGACACCAATGACTGCGACGTCATTTTTAGCAAAAAATTCACTAAGACCAGTTTTTAGTTCAGCAACAGTTTTGTTGAAATTCAGGTTTCCAACAAATAGTTTGAAACTTACAGGTGGTTTAGCTGACATACAAAAAGGCAAAGAAAAAGAGAGAGAGAGAGAGAGAAAGAACTCAAAGAAACAGTTCAGAAAGAATGATGCTAAAAAAAATTTCCATTGAAGAATCTGGCATATTGTAACACCAGGCTGCAATTAAAATCCCTTTGTCCATCATTTGGGCTAACAGAGTTTTGGTTTTTGCCAATATGAAACTCTCCACGTGTCTCCTGTGCTCTAAAACGCAGCAAAGAAGTTACCTTCTAATTTCTGAATTTTGGTTTCAGGGGAAGCATTCTGTTTGGTCATTTCTTCCTTCTGGTTTATCAGGTGCTTTCTTCATAGGCTCTGTGGGCAAAAGCCAGAATACAAATTTTTGTTTCTTTGGGTTTTTGTAAAATAAATTTATTTATTTATTTTGGCTGTGTTGGGTCTTCGTTGCTGCACGGGCTTTCTCTAGTTGCTGCGTGCGGGGTCTACTCTTTGTCGTGGTGCGCGGGCTTCTCATTGCGGTGGCTTCTCTTGCTGTGGAGCACGGGCTCGAGGCACGTGGGCTTCAGTAGTTGTGGCACGCGAGCTCAGCAGTTGTGGCTCACAGGTTCTAGAGAGCAAGCTCAGTAGTCGGTGGTGCACGGGCTTAATTGCTCCACGGCATGTGGGATCTTCCTGGACCAGGGCTCGAACCCGTGTCCCCTGAGTTGGCAGGCAGATTCTTAACCACTGCGCCACTAGGCAAGTCCCCAGAATATAGTATTTTTAATCGTCTGTCTGTGCCACTAAATGAGTAAAGTGGGAGCCTTTACACTGTCCACAAATGCCATACCTACACTGTGCCTATTCTCCACAAGATGCCTGGGTTAGGTCTGGTCAGAATACTTTTAATTGGATCTTTTTTTTCTATTTTGTGGTACGCGGGCCCTCACTGTTGTGGCCTCTCCCGTTGCGGAGCACAGGCTCTGGACGTGCAGGCTCAGCGGCCATGGCTCACGGGCCCAGCCACTCTGCAGCATGTGTGATCTTCCTGGACTGGGGCACGAACCCACGTCCCCTGCATCGGCAGGCGGACTCTCAACCACTGTGCCACCAGGGAAGCCCCAGAATACTTTTAAAAGCATTTATAAATTAATTAGGAAAAGTTCTTCAAGTTCCTAAAAGAACTTCAACAGGCCTGTCCCACAGCTTCGCTTATAACTCTAATTCCTTGATACTGGCTACCACTTAACAGAACTGGTTTAGGTCATTCTGACCTTCCTCTTCCTCACAGCCTTCGTCATCACCCTTATGGTCCTGCTCGTCTTCCTCTGCCCCCAGGGGAAAGGCTTTTCTCCCCCTGGCCCACGAAGGATACAGGGCTTCTTTTTCAGAATCTAAATGAAAACCCACCCAATCAATTACTGCCGCACAGACTTGTTAAGAATGAAAATGACAAGTTGTTCTTTCAGAGAAACTGCTCGTAAGTCTGACTGTATATACAAATCTAAGAAAAAAATTCGCTGTCATTTTAACCTTTTATTTGAAATAATTTAAAATGTATTATTGTATTTTCATAACAATGCTAAGAATTACTGCTTTGGAAGCAATACCATTTAAAATGTTACACAGACGCCATCAGGACAAAAAAATCACTCAGAGTGAAATCTGGGGGACAATTAACCTGCCTGGCTCATAAGCACAAGGAGAGAAAGAGTGTACAATACTCAAAGAGAAAACTCTGATTCTGGTCATGTGGACAACAGAAGTCAAATGTCCACTGGGACTCCTCAAGCCAAGCCTGGAGAATCGGCCAGGGATGCCAAGGGTGGCATTTCCACAGAACCCTTTCGAGAGCCATGTGCAATGGCACGTAGGGCTGACCCCTGACAGCCACCAGCAGGGATGTCCCCAGAGGGGACTCTTTACATCCCTCAACCTGACACAACTCACAGTTCTTACCTTCATCCTCCTCAGGGTTCTCAAGTCCCTTCTCATGGTTCTCGAGCAGGGCACTCCTCCTGTCTTTTGGAACCTTGGCCCCTGTGGCTCCCTTCCTGCATGGTGATATTAATTTCTCAGCAAACATGGGAGCCAGAAACTTTTTTTTCTCGATTTTATTTCCTGGAGCAGTAGTAATCTTCCTACCATTTTTCTGAGGGACATCAACCTAGAGGAGGAAGAACAACAATGAAGAGATGTCTCCTCTGTGGCCAGGAGGCGACAGTCACATTGCACAGTCAGCAAGTGCAAGATCTGCTCAGGCCCACGTGTCAACGGCTGTGTTGATTTCTCCAGGATGAATTTCTCAGTGTGCAGTAAAAGAGCTCCCAGCACCAGAATTACCTGGCACGCTTGTCTAAGAAAAAAAGAGAAAAAGAAAATTCTTGTATTTCACTTAGAGCTTCGAAATCAGAATCTCTACAGGGAAGGATCTAGGTTTCTAAAAGTATGCAAGGAAAACATACCAAGTCAACGACTGTTCAGGTGGCTCAGTGTGTCTGTAGTGTCCCAACTCTCTGCATTCAAGTAAAACACCAAAGGTGAGGACCCCCACGCAGGCACCTAAAACATACACAGGAATGAGAGCCAGGCCCCCAAAACTGGACCTCGTGCTTCCTAATTACACCACAGATTCCTATCCCAGAGCTACTAAAAATTGGGCACAGTATTATAAAACTAAATGACTAAAGATGAAAATTTTAGCAGAACACTGAATGAAGTCTCACCACGCTACTAAAAATTGGGCACAGTATTATAAAACTAAATGACTAAAGATGAAAATTTTAGCAGAACACTGAATGAAGTCTCGCCACATACAAAAGGAGAAAATGAAGAACTATGGGTGGTGGATGACCATGTGAAAACACAGCAAGAAGGAAGACATCTACACGCCAAGGAGAGAGGCCTCAGAAGTAACCGAATTGCCAACAACTTGATCCGGCCTCCTGAACTGAGAGAAAGTAAATTTCTGTTGTTTCAGCCACCCACACATCTGTGATATTTTATTATGGCAGCCCCAGCAAAAACACAACTGGTGTGTGTGTGTATGTATATGTATGTGTGTATATAGACATACACACATACAGACCTCAACCCACATCACAGGAAGAGATGAGTCACTATAATATGTGATTAGCATTACTGGCTATGAACAATATTTACAGGCAAACAGATGAGGGACCAGTTCATCTGGCATAGGAATGACATGGGATCAGGGAAGGCACGTGAAAAAGACTAGGGTTTGAATTAAATAATTTCAACGAGCCCACAGTAGGGTATGGTTAGCCTAGAAGTTAATCTAACTGTGATACCACCACTATATGCTGCACCAATCAGAGTAAACGGTCACAGGCATCACATTTTAAAGAGGAATGACCAAAGGCTGCCAGTGTGAACAGTCTAGAACCATAACACATGCATCTCAGTTTAAGGAAAATATAATGTGACTACTCCTATTTTCCTCTGAGCTAACACAGTCTGGGTTCCGAAACAAAAGTTGCATTCACCAAGAATTTTTTGGCTCTGATTGGTATAGAGAGTTAATGCACTGTGTTGTGGACATCACAGTACAGTAGGTGCTCTCCTAACTACGTCTACTAACTATGTCCACTTAACTGTGTCACATTAAGCTAGTCTGTGGCTGGATTAAATGGCCATCTCAATTCCAAACAGGATTTACTAACTTGATGCCTATGAAATGCATGCGAAAAGCACATGCGGCTAATGGGCTTACTAAGTGGTACTCGGTACACCTAGAAGTTTCTGATCCTGTAAGCTGAACCGTATCCTTAATAAACCTGTCTTTTGTTCGCAAACCTATATATGACCATTGTAGTTGCAGTTTCAATTACATAATAAATGTCATATAAACCAATCAGATTAATGCAAAAAGTTATTGAACCTAGTAAAACAAAGTTGAACGCTTTGGACATACTCAATAAAGCTCAAATTAGGTGTGGGTGAGGAACCATAAAAGAATGGGGAAAACAATGTAAAAATGTAGGCGTCTGTTTTCGAATTGCTTTCCTAGCGTTTAAGTTTTGCTTTGTTTTAAAGAAACAAATTTTAAATTGCAAAAGATACACAATGGATATACTTTATACAAAGATAAGCTACCGCAACAGTGAACTCAAAGTCAAAGACAAAGCCTTAGCCCCATACCAAAAGATTGGCGATTGAATACCTATCTGTCTCTCCAAAAGAGCTGCTTGGGCGAAGACTGAGAAATGAACCAGAAAAGAGTAGAGGCTTTGGATTCGGCAGAACCAAATGCATAACGCGGGTTCTGTCACTTATTATTTGTCACTTATTAGCTCATGAAACCATGAGCAAGTTAGTCAATGACTCTCTTTTCCTGTCTATAAAATGGAGCTAAGGATCCCTACCTAACGTGGTCACTGTGAGGATGAAATGAGATAGTGCATCAAGTCCTAGCACAGTGGCTGCACAGATGAAGCATTCAATATTCACTAACTGTGTACCCACTCACCCACCGCAATTCTTTTAGGGCCCAACTTAAACCTATCTACATTGGAATACTAATGCAGAGGCTCCCAGCCAGAAACAGAACATACTAGGGACCTAAATATTTGCCGAAAGGATAAATATGGAAACATATGTTTGGTGGACACACAAACTAATGGAATTGAAGGAAGCAATTTTAAGAATCAAGAGATTTTCTTTCAAACCGGTATTTCCAGGCAATCAAAATAACTTTTCAAACAAAGAACACTTTTGTATTCCCCAAATAAACTGCACTTAGTCACAATGTACTTTTCTTTTTGCATAACACTAATATTTAGTTTGCTAATACTTTGTTTGGAATTTTTACATCTATGCTCCTGAGAGTGGTCTGTAACGTTCCTTTCTAAAAATGACCTTGTCAGACTTTGGTATTGAGTTTAGGGTGAGCTTGTGAAACTAGTTGGAAAATGTTCACAAAACCACTTTTCAGATCAAACAATGCAGTTTAACTGCTTTCCTCTGGATTTGGATTGTTGATATTAGTAAGTTACTGTGCTGCACACTGTACACATAGTTACCTCATCTCTACTGCCATTGTCCTTATCTTCTGATGTCTCATCTTCCCCATCTTCTATCTCCTCTGGGGAAAGGCTCATTTTCTTCAGTTCACCTTGATTTGTTTTCCTGCTTCAAATGGACAAGATTATTAGGCACATCACAGGGACTTCAACATTCCAGGCTATGCACCTTTTGCCTCTAGTATTCGTGTTAAGTTTCCATTTGCAATAAGTCCGTGTTAGGCCTCATCCTAGTTATTTTCATTTGGAATCTTTTACTCTCACCAGTTAATATCAAAATATATCGCACAGATAATTTTTGGTATATGTTTGTAGGCTAGGTCTCCCATACCTTCTCTTTTGCCACGATCTAGAAACGAAACTCCTCGAGGTAAAAAAGGAATTCCTCCCTTTTCCTCTCATTCGGCTCCCTTCACCATCGTTTTCAAGTAACTCTGATGCTCTTAAAAATTAGTAATTCCACCACCGACTGCTCAAACGGAAGCACACGGGACCAAAATAAAGCCCCCATAGCGTAACAAAATCAGTACCTACAATTCAAGTGTCTTTACCTCTCCAGACTGAGAACTCACTGTTAACTGGAGCAGCTTCCATCGCTACCCCCATCAAAATTAACAACACAAGTGAGTCTTAAGCCATGACCTTTAACCATCACTTCCCAAATTAACCCGCACAGTGTTGTCCCTGACGAGTACTCCTCCCCTTAAAGCTATCGCTGGTGTAGGGCCCCGCCCACTCAAAGCCCCGCGGGCCACCACGCGCGGCCACCTGCACTACACGCCTGGGAAGAGTCTGCAGCAGCCCGCAGGCGCCAACTGCCTGGCAGTGCCCTCCCAGCAGCCTCCCAGAACTCTAGGCCCAGGCAGAATACAGCACGGAAGAGAATGACGCCCTCGTGACTCCGCCTCGCCCAATCAGAGCCCGCGCTGCCTTTAGGCCAGTCCCGAGCCGCAATCCTGTGGGGGCGGGCAGTGCGCGAGCCTGGGGGCGGGGTCTCGAGCCGGGGCAGCAAGTGTTGCGCCTGCGCGCAGGGCGGACATTTTGGTTTGGGCGGGCCCGGGAGGCCCCCGAGTGGGTGAGGTGGGCGCTCGCTGTGAGTGCAGCGCTTCCGTGGAAAGAGGCGCGGTCTCCGCTACATGCGGGGACCCAGGGTCGGTTCCAGGCTTTCACATCCATTAATCCGGTTAGGCAGCCACCCCCTCATTGGGGTGTGTGTTAGCACTCTCGACATTTTCAGCCTAGAAAGAGGCACAGACCTTACAGCGCGAGGTGGAGCGGAGACCAGAAGCCGGCAGTCGGCCTCTTGACCCCGGGGAACCTTCCCTCGCTGCCCACCCGCGTCTGAAGCTGCCCTCAAAGCAGTTAGTGATAGTAGTAATGGTCACAGCTAAAACATTAATATCTGTTTTGTGCCAGGCCTTATACCGGTTGCTTTTCATACATTTTATCATGGACTTTTCAAAACAAATCTGTGACTTAGAATCGGTTACTGGTTTCCCAGGCTCACAGAGTGAGGTTAAGGAACTCGTCCGAAGCCATTGATTTGCATCCTCAATTACTTAATATGGTCTCTTATTTTCTTTGAATTAAGCCATCTTTAATATGTTGTCTCTTAACGACCATTAGCACCATTAGGCCCTGTGGGATCAAAATTCTAGGAATAATACCCACATTGGGATTTGAAAATGAGCACTTTGGGTCATGTGTGTGTTTTTGAGGGGTGGGGAAGGGTGACCCTGAGTAAGGGGCCCTGCTTTTGTCCTAGCTTCAGAAAGTCCCAGATTGGGGAGGAAGAAGAGTGAGAAGAACGATTTGCCTACGTATTTTAGATTTGGTACTTGACTGAATATAGTAAAAGAATATTGACCAATAGGATTTATCTCTGGAATGCCAGATGGCGCAAGGTAAGTTAATAATGTCAAACTAAGAGACTAAAGGAAGAAAAATACATATCTTTTAGATAAACCTTATCTGAAAATGTAGAATATTTGATGGCAAAAAGTAAGAAGCATTCTTATTAAAATCTGTAATAAGAACTTGGAATATGAATGTCACTCTTAAGACACAGCAAGATTATGACAGAGCAAAAAAATTATGACAGATTTGGCCATGTTACAGTTTAAAACCTTTGGGTGCAAGAGTCTCTATAAACAAATTTAAAATATAAGGAACAAATTGGGAAGAAATATTTGTAACATATATAATAAAAAGTTAGTATCAGAGTATGAAAAACTACAATAAGAAAAAGGCAAACAGGGACTTTCCTGGTGGTCCAGTGGTTAAGACGCTGCGCTTCCAATGCATGGGGGGCTGATTCCATCCCTGGTTAGGGAACTAAGGTCCCACATGCCAAAAGTTAAAAAAAAAAAAAAAAATCGGCAAACAAATATGGGCAAAGGATATGAAAAGTAGTTTTCAGAAGAAATTTAGATGGCACGAAAAGATAACGAAGAGATGCTCAGCTATACAACCACAGGGAAAATACCATTTAAAACAATAATACAATGCTATTTTGTATCATCAGATTAACAGAAATTAAAACATCAAACAAGTGTTTGGGGATTGTGGGGAAACTGGTGAGAAGGCAAATTGTTACTGTGGAGGAGGAAAAATATCTTTTTCCTCTACCTGTCTAAATTGTTAGCTGGGGCCCTGTGACAAAAGGCAGATTAGCAAGCGAAAAGCATACAGTTTGATGTGACACAGGAACCTTCATAAGGAAATGAAGACCTGAAGAATGGGTTAAACCTGAGTGTTTTGCTAGATGTGATGAAGAGTAGAGGGTGTCACAAAATTTGAAAGTAAGGAAAGAAGTGTGAGGTAAGTGTGGTCTTGGTGTTCCTCAGTCTTGGAGAAAAGAATGCTTCTTTCCTCTGGGTAGAGGGAGAGCACCTCTCACGTGAGGGTCTTATGACCTGCTTCAGGGGAAGGTCAGAGTCCTCTCTGCACCTGCTGTGTTACCGATGCATTTGGCTTAAGATATTCAGTATGCCAAGGGGCTGTATTTTGGGGTAGCATATCCTGAACCCCCTCATTACAAACACCTGGAGAGAAATTTGGTGACTTCCTGTTGAGGTAAAAATTCTCCTTCCTTAAATTGAGGAATTCCACTTTTCTCACCTAGAGATAAGGGATCACGCTGCTGAAGATACAGATATGTGAATCTTTATTGCAAACTTAAAATTTATTATGGACATTTTCAAGCATACATTATTAAGTAGAATATAATTTAATGAATCCCTTTTTACCCATCACCTCAATCACTTCAGTATTTTTGCAATTCTTTTTTCAGCTATTCCCTGCCCCACTTTAGTTTTGCTCTCCCTCTCTCCCTTTTTTTTTTGGCTTGAGTATTTTAATGTGAATCCCAGGCATCCTATTATTTTGCCAGTAAACACTTTATTAAGTACTGATACAGGCTATCAGGATTAATATCATCTAATATCTAGTCTGTGTTCAGTTTTCTGTCTCAAAAATGCCTTTTTGCTGTTAGCGTGTTTGTTGTTTTTTGCTGTTAGCATGTTTTTTTGTTTTTTTTTTTTTTTGCTGTACGCGGGCCTCTCATTGCTGTGGCCTCTCCCGCTGCGGAGCACAGGCTCCGGACGCGCAAGCTCAGCGGCCATGGCTCACGGGCCCAGCCGCTCCGCGGCATGTGGGATCTGCCCGGACCGGGGCACGAACCCGTGTCCCCTGCATCGGCAGACGGACTCCCAACCACTACGCCACCAGGGAAGCCCTGTTAGCATGTTTGAATTAGGATTCAAACATTTCCATGCATTACCTTTGGTTGATACATCTTTTAAATCTTTTTTACTTTGTAATAGAAACCTCCTTTTAAATACCATTTATCTGTTGAAGAAACCAGGCCATTTGTCTTATAGAATTTGTCCTTATGCTAGATTTGCCTTACACCGCCGAGGTGTCTTGAACGCGCTCCTCCATCCGCAGTGATCTTGTAAACTGCCAGTTAGATCTGGAGCTTCCTGACATTCAGCTTCAGTTTTTTTTTTGCAAGACTTATGGTTGGTTTTGTGTACTTGTTACATCCTTCTAGGAGGCACTTAATGTCTGGTTAAGTCACCACTTCTAGTGATGGTAAACTTGATCTCACAGTTTGGGTATTGTCAGCTTCATCCGTCCATCGTAACCATGGATATTGTACCAGACGGTTCAAGGCAGTTCTCTCACAAAGCAAACGATTGAAAACAGTGTATTATTCATTAATGAGGGGAGGGTATATGTGTGGGAAATGACAGGGATCAAATTGCCAAAATGTTAATAGTGGTTAATTTAGGTGTTGGGAATAAAAGTAGTTTATTTGTATACTTCATTTTTTTGTTTTTTCAAATTTACTGAAATGGAAACACATCCTACCTATGCATGAAGGCCAGACAGACAGGAAGACTGGAGGGAAGGTTCCAAGTGCAAATTCCAGGAAGAGCAACCAGGGAAGTCCAGAGAATGAGAGCAAAGAACTTGGACCGCAGTCTGCTTTGCTATTGTTTTTGCCTGTCCAATGTCCATTCCTCCTCCTGACGGCCCCTGTTTCCTTTAGGGTCCCCCTCCCCTGGATTCAGTATTGGTGGAACTGTCATTATAGCTGCTCCGCCCTTCCCTGGCCAAAGCTCAGAGGCCAGTCCAACCCCTTCTCCCAGAACTTTGAGCAGCATCGCCTCCTCCTGGAAACCTTCCCTCCACTGGGGCAGCTGCCTCTCTTCTGTGCCCCCAGACTTGCAGCTGTCAGAACACTTGTATGCCCCCGCTCCCAGCCTTGTACGGTCCCTGGCACGTGGTACTCAGTACATGTTAGCTGAATGAATGATACCCACACTGCTCAGAGCTGATGAAGCTACTTGAATATTAGATTAAAAGACCCCAGGTACTCTTGTAGATGTTCCAGAGAATGTGGCAGCAGCTTCCAGGCCCTCCAGCCTAGCTCTAGCCTGTGGCCACCTCTCCTGAGCCAGGGCACTCTTACCCAGCCAGGTACGGCCTTCCCTGGATCCCCACTGTCCCTCACCTGGGCCGTGGCCTCTATTCCTAAACAGCCCCCCAGTTGTCCTGCCCTGCCTTGTGCAGAAGCTTGAAAGAAGGTGAAGTTGGGGTGTTGCATTTAAAGAGGCCACACAAAGGGACATTTACCTCAGTAACTACCATCCTCAAACTAAACCTCGTAGACTTAGGAACCTGGACACTGTTTGGAAGGATGCAGCGCTCAGTGTTGGCCTCTGAGTCTCTTATTTGTGTGCAGGCAGGTTGCTCATCCTTTGTTTAGAAATGTCAGTGCCTTTCAGTCCAGTCTGACTTTGGCCTAAGGCCAGTCTGACTTTTGAGTCAGGATTTGAACCCAGGCAGCCTGACTCGAGTCCCTGCTCACCACCTTTATACCCTACTGCTTTGTCAGAAGAAGCATACTAAAGTTCTTGTGCTGAAGAGGATTAGACTGTTAGAAAAATGTAAATGTGTTTCTAGGATCAAATTCCTTAAGTGTGTCCTCATCGTTCTTGCCTCTTAAAAAAAGTTTTAAAAACAGAGTGAGAGAGGAGAATGATTAAGTATTACAGACTGTAGTTTGGGGTTTCAAAACAATGATAATATCTGTTCATCTTAAAAATATGTAAAGACAACCACTAGTAGAACAAGCAGAATGTGTAACCTTCACAGCAGTGGTAGATGGATCTGTTAAGGTTCTGGGTTGCAAACAGCAGCAAACAACTCTGGCCAACTTAAGCAAAAAAGGAATTTATTGAAAGGCTCTTAGTAGCTCAGAACAACAAGAAGGCTGAAAAACCGGCAGAGAAAATGGGCAGAAGCCAAGGCGGGCTGGGCAGCAGGGGCCCCGGGAGCAGCCTGCATGGGATGCTGCTGTTAGCACTGCTGCCCTGGACATGTCTGCCCCTGTTGTCATGGGTCTTAGTATCACTCCCAGTGGGAGTCCCAGGTCAGACCATCCAGCTGCCTGAGTGCAAGTCCTGGGTCACACAGTGGTGTCAGTGATGCGGTGTCCAGAGCCCTTTCAGCTTCTGTGGTAGGAGCCTGGGCTTGGTCTCAAACCAAGAGTCACACACACAGGGATCCCCCTCAATGGGAAGGGAGTGCAAATACTAGGAAGCCCTCCAAAAAGGCAACTCCTCTCTACAGGGAAGACATGGAACAAAGAAGACTCGGTGGACCCACTAGAAGACAAGGATGGGGAAAAGGGAGACACCAAGAAGTGTACAAAATGAGATGGGCTCCCATGTGTCAGGATTGATTTGGAAACGCCATCTGACTATGTAAGAATAGATGTGAAGTGTTGCACACTTTATATTTCCTGAGCAGGTACTTCACAGAAGGAAGGGTGGGCAAATGCAGCTTTGTTTGTTGATGAGACTCATCTTGGTGAGTTCCCAAAGAAAATAAGCCTTTTTTCTGAGAAGGAAAGGGTGATCCCAGTATGTTCCCCTTGGCCCTCAGAAATACTGGCAGAGAGGGTTGTGTGTGATGGACCGTGGGATCTAGGACCCATCAGAAAGGAAGTGAAGATGAGAGGAAGCTGATGGATGGGGAGAAAGCAGAGTGGTCGAGAACTGGGAAGGTTAGATGAGGTTAAAGAATAAATGTATCATTTATAAAGCAGCAGAGCAGGAAGGAGGTGATCATGGCCAAAGAGCTCACACTCCCAGAGATGGAACGACGCCCAGAGGTTCTGGGAGGCAGGATGCTACCAAGGGGCCAAAAGGCCACGGTGGACGAGAGCCTCCAGAGCTGCAGGAGAGATCAGGAGCTGACACCAGGGCAGCGGCGGGCCATCCACGGGGACGTCAGCTTCGCCCAGGGTAATGGCAGGAGTGGAGTAGACGGGAAGTAGAGCGGGCCCAAACTCTCGAACATGGGAGGAGGAGACATCTGTGTGACTGCAGCCAGAGCTCGGACGGGAGGTGACCCGAGTCCCAGACGAGCCAGGACTCCTGTCCCGGGAGTAGCACTGAGCACTCAGGAATGCTGCTGCCCCCCTGACCAGTGCAGAAGAGCGAGCTGCAGGGGATGCTGCTTCCAGGACAGAGTGGGATCTTGCTGGCTGGCCTTTCCACCTCCATCCTTTCTTCTCCAGGGCTGAGCCCACTGCTGCTGCTTCCACTTTCCATGGTAACCAGTGACTCATGACAAGTGGGACCTATCCACTGACATGCCGTGGAGACACCTGAGAGACATCAAATTTACAGAGCCCAGGCCTTCTGATAACTCACATCCCCTGCTTCCCCAACCTGCCCGCTGCTTCTCTGCCCATAGTAGCCCCTTCATAAATACTGACCAGAGCCTCAGGAGCATGTCGTCTCTGTCACTTAAGAGAGGCCCTGGGGAGTCCAGTTTGTCTTTGGGGACAACAGCAGGCTCCAGCCTGAAGTCTGGCCTCAGCTGCTTCCCCCGACGACACCCCAAGGCCGCCTGGGAGCTCATTTCAGAGGTGCCATTGGGCACTCGTAGCTCTGCACAGCCTCTTTTCACAAGCTCCTTTCTCAGATCCCCCCATCCTGTCTTATATGTGGTGGTTACCCTGGAAAGTAAAGCTATGGGTGGCTTTTTAATTTTTTCTTTTCCTTTAGACTTAACCCTTTCTTTAAAAAAAAACTGTAGTAAAATACATATAAAATTTAAATCTTAACCATTTAGGTGTACAATTCAATATTGTTCAAGCATATTCACATTGTTTTGCCACCAATCTCCAGAACTTTTTCATCTTAAAAAACTGAAACTCTGTACCCATTAAACAACTCTCTATTTCCCCCTCCCCCATCCCCTAGCAAGGGTGGGTTTTAATTATTTTAAATTGTTTTCATTTTTGCTCATTTGTACTTTCCAATTTTTCTAAAATGAGTATGTATTATTTTTACAACTGAATTTCAAAAACTCCAGGACACTTTTGTACAATCTTCTCCACTTTGCAGTCAGGGGACCTGGGGCCTGAGCTGTGGAGAGTCTGCAGGGAGAACCTGTAGCACCCTGGGTGTCCTGCAGCTCCCCGCAAAGGAGGCCAGGGCTCCTTCTGCTGCAGTCCCCTCTTAGGAGGAGGACAGGTCAGGGGCTGCAGCAGGACAAGTTCTGGCCATTAACTGGGTCCTGACTGAGCACCCAGTTACCCACAGGGACTCGGGATGGAGCTTCGTTTCAGGACTCACGTGTCTCTCTTCTCACCTCACTGAGTCCCAAGCAGTTCTCGCGGAGTCACTCGTTGCCCTTGGTTGGCCCATGTCTCTCGCCCCCAGAGATCCTCTGGCCAGTCAGGCCCAATTCTCTGCTCACCTCAGGCCCCCAAGCCAACCTGTGAGGAGGTGAAAACAGAGGCAGGCAGGGGCCTCTGCTCACACACAGTCCCTTGGCCGGTGCCAAGCCTCACTTGCTCTAGGACAAGCGAAGCATGTTCCCTGAGTGGCTCTCGAGGGGGTGGGGTGGGAGGCTTGTAGAGGTCAAGGAGGGAGTAAGGGTTGGGGGTTAGTGAGGATGTAAAGAGTAATTTCCGCCTTGCTAATCTGAGGGATCTGTTTCGTTACAAGCAGGGACTTAGGCACGCGCACAAAACCACAGCTAAAGTGCCAAAGCGCGGCACTCTAGAATGTCATGGCCCCTTTCATTTTGCAAGCAGGGCCCGAGGCTTGTAAGGCGCGGCAGTTCGCTTGATGCCGGGACCAGGTGACCGGTGGCTCAGCTGAGACCGGAGCCAGGTCTCCTGGATCCCTGACACACCTGCCGCCTAGTGGCTCCACCGGGTGGAGCTCCCAGAGCAAAACAAGCCGACTGGGGGCCAGGGAGGGGGTCGGGTCAGAATCCCAGGTGCAGGCCAAGAGCTAGAGAGGGACAGAATGGGCCAGATCTTGCAGAAGCTCTGCAAGAAATGGGAAGGAAAGGAAGGGCGCCACGGAAACACGTCAGAAACGGGCTGGGGAGACTCTATCTCCCCAGATAGAGTCTTGCGGTGCGCAGTTATCCGACCACGATGTTCCCCTTCCAGGGGAAGGGCTGGAACTGGGGACCTGAGAGTCTGGAGGACAGACAGCAACCTTACAGTCCTTCTGATCCATGGGTGGGGCAGGATCACTGAGGTGCTGGTCAGGGTTTCTAGGCTGAAGTGGGGACGGGGCACGAAGGGGGACAGGCCACAAAGACATGCTGCAGAGGAGGCAGGTGTGGTCCCCAAAGCTGGGCGTGGCCCTCTGGCCCCTCAGGGTGAAGCTGCCTGAGGCTCCTCTCGGGAGGGGTCCGTCTCTTGCCACCCCTCTGGGCCATCATTCTCAGCCAGGGGCTGGGCCCTGCTGCAGGGGGAGCCCATGTCATACAGGGTGCTGCCCGTGGTCACCCTGCTGAGGCTGTGAGAGCTGCGGCGGGATCTGTGGCGGCGGCACCGGTTCCCCAGGCACAGGGCCTCCCGGAAGGTGTCCTGGAAGCGGCTGGACATGAGGCTGTAGAGCACAGGGTTGGCGGCCGAGCTAAAGTAGAAGAAGACGCCGGAGACGACGTGCACGTACTGGAAGGCCAGGTGCAGGCCCTCGGTCCAGTGGGACACGAGGCTCCACATGAGGCGGTCGATGTGGAACGGGGCCCAGCAGATCCCAAACACCACGACCAGGACAACTGTGGGCAGAAAGGGAGCCTGTTCTCTCCTCTCCCCTCTCACCAGCCACCCACACCCACTGTCCATCTGGAGGTTTCTGGAAGTTTGCCTGTCCTGGCCACACCCCTATAGGAGAGGCTGCTCTCGCCACTGTCACCGACTGGGCAGTGGGCGTGCGCCCTGGACCCGGTGTGGACACCCGGGCCAAAGTGGCCTGGTCCGATTCTCTCACCGTGGAACTGGACCTAAGTGACAGCTGTGTATGCTGAGCCCCAGCGTGACACAGTGCGGCTAAGGCCCACTCTGGGTGCCACTCAGGGGCCACGCCCGCTTATGCATAAGCAGAAAGGAACAGGAGGATGAGGCCCGTGGTCAGACAGCAGTAGCCAGGGAGCTACAGGGAGAGCGAGACAAACACCCCCCGCCACCACGCACTTGCCTGTCTTGGCCCTATAAGCCTTCCCAGCCCCAGCCCCCAGCTCTCCTGGGTGCCCCTGAATATCCTGCCCTGCATTACCTCCCCTTTCCTCGACAGCCCCACCCCAAGCCCCAGTAAAAGGCAGGCCAGGCCAGCCAATCCTTCACTCTTTCTCCAGAGCTTCCCTCCAGCCCTGGTTTTCACCCTACCCTCCCTGGGTCTTTGCTATCAGGTCTGTGTTGATTTTTGTTTCTTGTTTCTCATGTTTGCATCTCCAGCTCACAATCCTTCCCCTGCAGTGTCTTCCCCCTTACATTCCAGCGTGGTTTTCCTCTTAATCCCGGATTTCAATCAGAACATTGCTTACATCCCCAGCACACAGCCTGATGCACAGTAGGCCCTCAGAAAGACAAGACAGGAGCAGGAGGGAGAGAAGAAAGCCAGAGCCCCAGGCCAGCAAGCAAGGCAGCCTTAAGGAAACACCCCACTTTCCCAGCGCGAGAGCCATCTCAGATGAGCAGACTCAGCCCGGGTAGGCAGGGCAGTAGAAGGCAGCAGAGGCAGACCCGGGCAGGTGGTCTGCAGTGCAGGAGGCAAGCACAGAGCTCCAGGTCAGTCCCATCTTAGGGGGCTGTACAAGTGACCATAGGCTCTGGGACACTGTTCTGGTGGGGGGAGAGGAGTGAGTCTCTCTCTGGGAATGGGGCAGTTCCCAGTTAGCTGGCCATAATCCCATGGCTTTGACCAAGGTCTCACCAGCCCTGTCCTGCCCTGGCTCACCCCACCTACCTGAGTCAGGCTCTGTGGGACAGGGCAGGATGGGGAGGGAATCAATGACTGGCTTAGCATCAGTTTGCCTGGTTTCCCCAGGGCCACTGTTTTTGAAAAAGCACCAGGCCTAGGCCACAGTAAGCTCCAGAGCCTCAAGCCAGCTGGGCGTGCCCTGGTCGGCCCCAATCCACACTTCTGCCCTGATTCTCCTGTGTTCTGTGCACAGACCCTCACAAACATGCCTCCAACCACCTCTTTTAGATCATGATCCTTCCTCTGGTCCCCAGGGAACCACAGACATGGTGTGCAGGAAATTCACTACCTTGCCTTTCCAGCACCCTGTTCCCCTTCTTTTGGGAACTTTGCTCCCCCCGGATCCCCATGTGGGTCTGTGGGGGCTGCTTACCTCAGCATCCTGCCACTCTGGCCCGGTGGCAGGCCATGACCCAAGCCCACCAATCAGAATCCTTCCCTGGGATTTTCCATAGCCACTAAGGGAAGAGGACAGTTAGCTCCTCAGGAAAGGGGAACTCTGTGCCTGTGGTCCTGCCTCCCAGGCTACTTAGGGAAGGACAGAACCAAAACATATTTGGGAGCAAAGATGAGAGACCTGGAGGGTCCAGAGCCCATGAACAGCTCTGTTATCCTGGAGCCTAGCTGCACGCCTCTGCCCTGTCTGTGGTTGGTTCCATGAACAAGGGCTGGCTTCATGGGTGCCACCTGTGCGTTTGCACAGAGCCCTGACCTTTAAACCTTCAAGACGGCAGCTCTGGGATTTCCCTGGTGGCACAGTGGTTAAGAATCCGCCTGCCAATGCAGGGGACATGGGTTCAAGCCCTGGTCTGGGAAGATCCCACATGCCGTGGAGCACCTAAGCCCGTGCACCACAACTTCTGAGCCGCGCTCTAGAGCCCGAGAGCCACAGCTACTGAGCCCGTGTGCTGCAGCTTACTGAAGCCCACGTGCCTTGAGGCCATGTTCCGCAACAAGAGAAGCCACCGCAATGAGAAGCCCCCACACCACAACGAGTAGTGGCCCCCGCTCGCCGCAACCAGAGAAAGCTCGTGTGCAGCAATGAAGACCCAACGCAGCCAAAAATAAATATAATTAATTAGTTGATTAATTAATTATTTTAAAAAAAGACAGCTGCTCTACTATTGCTGTCTTGACATTCTTAATGACTTTTTAACAGGGGACCCTGAATTTTCATTTTGCGTTGGGCCCCACAAATTATGTAGCTGATCCCGCCATGAACCATTAGCATTTACCTCCAGTGTCACTTTCTCAAGGGTAATCTAGAAGAGTATACACACATGCAGTGCATGCACGCACACACGGGGGGAGTGGGGGCGGGGGGGTTACTCCACACCTCACACTCAGCCTCCACCCTAAACCGAAACACTCGGCCCTTTCCCCCAGGCCCCTGGAAGCCCCAGCCCCATACCCAGTGCCTGGCTCCACCCCTCTTCCCAGCAGCAACACTTACACAACATCTTGGTCACCTGTGTCCGACCCCTATCCTGCAGCAGCTGGAGCCTGCGGCCGTTGCTAGTCCTGGCCCTGCCCTTGGCCTCCTGCCTGCGGATCAGCAGCCGGTCACGCCGCAGCCGCAGCCCGATGAGCAGGTAGAGCACGCTGATGGTGGCCATGGGCAGGCAGAAGAAGAGCAGCGCGGTGACCTGCACGACCAGGTTGTAGAGGGCTCTCTGGTGGACCAAGGTGCACACGGCCGAGTCGGGCACCGTGCCCCGGCAGGGCACGTCCAGCTGCCGAATGCCGTGCAGGCTGGTGTTGGGCAGAGAGCAGAGCAGGGCGAGGCCCCAGATGGCCCCAAGCACGCGGCGCACGTGGGCATGAGTCACTACGGATCTGACGTGCAGTGGGTGCACCACGGCCACGTAGCGCCCTATGCTCAGGGCAGTGACGTTGAGCACCGAGGCCAGGCAGACGGTCTCGAAGAGCAGCGTGCGGAAGTAGCAGCCACCGGGGCCCAGCAGGAAAGGGTAGTTGCGCCACATCTCGTAGAGCTCCAGGGGCAGACCTAGAAGCAGCACCAGCAGGTCCGACACAGCCAGGCTGAAGAGGTAGTAGTTGGTGGGCGTGCGCATGGCCCTGTGGCGCAGGATGACCATGCAGGTCAGTGCGTTGCCCACGGTGCCCACCACGAAGATCAACAGGTACGTGACACAGATGGGCACGAACAGCTCCGTCTGCTGGGGCCCCAGGTACTTGAGTCTGAGCTCCTCATCAGTCAGGTTCAAGTCCTGGGGGTCAAAGGGCCCCAGGGCCCTGCTGCCATTGCAGGGCACCGGGGTCCTTGTACCCAGGGACCTGTCTCCAGGGAGGGTGGAGCAATTGAGGCAGAGAGGAGCCTGTGGAACAGAAGAGAGAGAGACACCCAGAAAAGTCACTCAGGGAATCTGGTTCTGTTGTTATTCGTCAAACCAAAGATGCCATCAACACCAAGAAGGCCGATATATCGTGTGCCGCTGAGAAGGAAAAACACCGCCATCCATTGTAAGATGCATCACAATTTCATCTTAAAAATGTACATCTTAGGAACTTCCCTGGCAGTCCAGCGGTTAAGACCGTGTGCTTCCACTGAAGGGGGCACAGGTTCAATCCCTGGTTGGGGAAATAAGATCTCGCATGCCGCGCGGTGTGGCCAAAAAAAAACAAGAACAAGTATATCTTTAAAATGATAAAAAGTGGGACTTCAATTTTAAATTTCACGATCTACTGAAACCTTTGAACAGTGATGGAGACGCTCAAGCATGGGCTATGCCATCAGCAGTCACCCTTTGGGTCTCTCCCCTTTCAAGTCATGGACTTTGGGAGAGACACTCAGTTTGGGCATCTGTAAAATGGGCACAATGCACAGTATCACACGGTCTTTAAGAGCAAGGTCTCTGGAAGCAGCTGCCTGGATTCAAATCCAGCCTCCCCAGTTTCCAACTGTGGGACTATTTGCATGGTGATCTCTCTGTGGCTGTTCCCATATTACAAGGATCCAGGAATTTAAGACATGAAAGGCCTGCCTGACACAGGGCCTGCCTGACGCACAGAAGGGCCTGATTACATCAACTCACTGTGAGGACTGAGTCATGGTGGGGATCAAGCAAGGCAGTGAAAAGGCCAAAAACTATGGTGCTGATCCAAAAGTTGGTCCTTGTTTCTGTTTTCTATCACCTGAACTGTTTGAAGTAGGAATATTTGACACCCTTGACACTGCCAGCTCTGGGGTTCCCTCTCCTTTCTCCAGCTCCCATCTCTTTGCCAGTCCACCAGATATAGTAGTTAAGGAACCAGGCCATGGAACTAAACAGACTGGCCTGGGGTCAAATGCTAGCTCTGCTATCCTCTTCTGTGACATGCCCTCACTGTGCCTCAGTCTCCTCACCTGTAAAATGGGTAAGTAGAGCCTACCTCATAGTTTCTGGGAAGATTAAATGAAAGAATAAAGTTCTCAGGAGTGTGCCTGACACATTTCAGGTGCTCAGCTTCGGTGCATAGTGACATGATCCTTATTTCCCACCTGGCAAGGGAAGGACAGTCTAAGGGACATGGGGCAGGGGTTGAACGGGATTCCACTGGGCATGTGTCTTGGTGCGAAAGATCAGGAGCTGCCCTTCTGAGCCTATTCCCCAAGCCCGCCACCACCACCTCCCCTCCCTTCGGAGCAACTGCGGATTTTCAGGCTCGGCTCCTGGATCCTCTCCCTCGATTCTTTTTTCGGCTCCATTTCCTGTCCTCAGATGGGGGGTTGGGGCTCCCGTGGCCCATGTACCTGCGCACCTACCACTCGACTTTCTTTTTCAGGTCCGTCTCTCTCCTAGATCCCAAGTATTCTTAATCCTGAGTATCTTTCTCCTCACCGAAGCCTCCACCCAGAAGCCTCCCCCAGCCTCCCTGCCTCTCTTACCCCTAATCCCCGCACTTTGGAATCAGGGGGCATCTTCATCCACTCAAACGTTCCGCCCGCGCCCGCCGCACCCGCAGTCCCTACGCCGGCTGTTGCGGGAGCCGGGCGGGGACAGAGGAGATGAGCTGGGAATGCGCAGGCGCCAACCCAGGTTCGAGAGAGGTTCCCTTACTCCCTTACTCCCCCGAGAAAGGTCGCTGCACCGGAGCCCCCAGCCCCGCGGCGTGCGTGGCCGACAAAAAGACAGAAATACGCTAGAAGGCTGCGAGTCCCCCGGGAAGGGGGGCGTCCCGACGCGCCCTCCGATCCCTACAGCCCTGGGGAGACCCTGCCTGCGCGCTCTTCCAGCCGCGCCCGTGCCCACGCCGGCATCCCGTTCACCTACCATGCAGTCTGCGCCCCGCGAGATCCAGGGGCCGAGAGCCCACCCGCCGAGCGTGGGGCGGGCGTCCGCGGATCGATCGACGGACAGACGCGGCGCCAGAGCGAGCCGACGGGCAGACTGAGGGCGGCCAGCGCACTAGCAGCCCGCCGGGTCGCCCCGCCTGTCAGAGGTCGGGGACGCTCTGGCCAGGACCGCCAACAGGGGGCAGTGGTGCCCCTGCAGCCCACCCGGCCGCTGAACCCAGACACGCCCGTCTGGGGCCCCCCGCAGCCACCCAAACCGTAGCGACTGTGTTTCCAAGTGTCTGATGGGGCGCTTCCAGGAACACCCTTACCTCATACAGCCCTCACAACAACCCATTTTACAGATGAGAAAACTGAGCCTCAGAGAGATGAAGTTCGAATGATCTGGGTCTCACACCATGTCCCTGCGCTCCAGCGTGCTGACTCTTAGCTTAATCCCTTATTACGGTGTCCCTCCAGATCCCACCTCCTCCTGCCCCACGTTTCAAATGCACCTCCAAGGAGGTCCCACCAGCCCCTCCAAGTCAACAAGCCCCTAAAGGTCTCACCCCGCCTCCTAGGCTTCACATGGGATTCCTCCCCGTCTATCTCAGTCCCAGGATCGCAGTCTCCACGCCCTCTCCCTTAACGCTCTCTCCCTTCGGGTCCTCCAGCCCCTGGGTCCAGTACTCAGCACCCCACAGGACTGCTGCCGGAACCTCCATTCTTCCTTTGGTCTGGGCTCCCACAGCCCAGTCATCTTCCTGAAACCCCAGCCATGGCATTCCTCTTCTTTTTTTTTTTTTTCCCCCCCTGTACGCGGGCCTCTCACTGTTGTGGCCTCTCCCGCTGCGGAGCACAGGCTCCGGACGCGCAGGCTCAGCGGCCATGGCTCACGGGCCCAGCCGCTCCGCGGCATGTGGGATCTTCCCGGACCGGGGCATGAACCCATGTCCCCTGCATCGGCAGGCAGACTCTCAACCACTGCACCACCAGGGAAGCCGCGGCATTCCTCTTCTTGAAAACCTTCTGTAGGGCCCCCCACTCCCTTCTGAAAAAGAACACCAAAGTCTAGTCTGGTTTCGTACCTCCCCACCCCACTTGCCTTCCTGGTCCCCTGTCACTATGTTCTCCCAGCCCAAATACCCCAAATACCTCTCAGCCATTCAAATGTTCCCCCTGCTCCTCTCTCCTTACCGCAGGGGGTCCACAGGAGGGAGGAGACTGTAGAGAGGGAAGAGGCCTCCTCCTCTCCCCCAAACTGTGCACTTGTTCAACCCAGCAGGGGGCACCTTCCCTGCTTGGCCCGCCTCCTCCAACCAGCTCCTTAGCTGAAGTTATTTCATCAGGAACTTGCTAGGGAGCTTAGAAGCGTGGATCTCACAGGCTGAAATGCTGGCTCCTGGGCCTCTTCCCAAGGTTTGATTTACTTAGTCTGGGCGAGATCCAGAAATCCTCGTTTTTGATACACACACCCTCCAGAGAGCCCCAGGCCCCAGAATCTCACTGTGAGAAGCACCAGGAAGGGTTAAGTATAAAGCCCCAGGCCCCAGGAAGGCTGCTGTGAGCTGTGTAGAGGGAAGAGACTCAGCCCCTCTGTGCCTTGTAGGACGTGTAACCATCCTTACCACTACTGTGTGCTCGCTGTGAGACGCGGACTGCAAAGATTCAGCCCAGGGCTGGCACAGGGCCAGCACTCAAGAACGTAGGGTGGGATTTGCGTGGGATTATCTCTATTTAATGTTAACTGGAGGCAAAACCTTCTTCCCTCAGACTCTCGCTGCCCCACCCCCTCCTCATGAGTCACTGTCCGGGTCTTGGAGACCGGGAGTTAGATCCTGTCCCCCTCGCTGCCTTCCCAGGAGCTCCACATGTAAACACAGCCCCAGGCACAGAGAGGTTGCAGGCAGCACAGGGACACACAGTGCCCATGTCCCTGGGGGAAAGGATTCTGGGGTGTCCCTGAGACTTAACTACTCAGCCTCAGATGCGTGAGCCTGGCTGGATGGAAACTTCAAGATCGGGGCCGCCATCACATCAGTTGAGCAGTGAGGGGAAGACAGCCCACCATGGGGTCACAGACCGCACTTGGCACGTCATGAGCCTTGTCGACCCCTACCCCCCTCAATGGAACACACCCACGCACACCACTGTGACCACTTCGTACAGACTCTGAGGGCCCGAAACCCACTGTGGACCCTTTGGAGGCGCTCAGAGCCCAGGAAAGGATGGGGAAGGACCTTAGCTCTGTCTTCCAGAGGGAGAATGGCTCCCGCCTGTTGGGAATTCCTACAGCTGGCTGCATCTTCACAGCATCAGCAGCCGTCAAACACCATGTCATGCTAAAAGGGTAGCCCCCCAAAAGGAGAGGCCCAGTGGCCATCATGACTGTGGCACTGACCAGAGGACCCTGGGTGTCCCAGCCTCCGGGCTGGAGCTTGAGAGCACCACGGCAGCATGTCCCATCAGAACCCCATGACATCTACTGCCTCCCTCTCCATCCTGAGGTGGCTTCCCCAGGGCCGTGTCCGGCCGGGGACTCCCACAAGGCTGAGGCCTGGCCTAGATGGGTGCCAGGTTTTCTGGGTGTATACCTCAGTCTCCTGAGCTTAGCCGGTGGACATCTACCCAGACTTGGGTGCTAGGGGCCCAACTCCACACGACAGCAAATCTGCCAAGCGTGTGCCACTGGGACCTCCGGGAGCCGGTGGGCACACCTCCCAGGTCCTGGAGCGTGTACAGGGCTCACTGGGCCTGAGGCACGTGATGAGTCCCATAGCCATCCCCACCCTGCTGACTCCTGGGAGGTCCAGAAACCCCACCCCGCCTGCTTTACTGCCCTCGGGGATGAGACAAGGAGGATGAGGTGAGCTTGGGGACACTGGGGCGCTGGATGGGACGGAGGGGCAGTTCTGCAGCCTGGGCAAGGGGGACAGCCCGGGACCCACCAGTAATCGGGCTCAGCAAACACGGAGAGCTGGGAACAGCAAACATCCGAGCAGGAGAGTCGCTGTGCTCACCTGGGCACTTTCCCAGGTCAGAGCCCTTTCCACCTGGCTCTGCTCGGCTGGCTCGGAGCCAGGCCATGGCCAGGAGAGAGGAGGAAAGGTCTGGGTCCCACAAGGTGGTGGGGGGCTGGGATGCACCTCAGTAAGCCGTGCGGCTTGTGTGGTCATCAGTACTGCCGAGCCCCCATTCCTGGTTCCGCTCACAGAAACTGGCCTACTCCCAAGAAGAGAGACAGTAAAGGAAGGCAGGGGACAATGGGGCCTGGATGAGAATCGCCGCTCTGCCAGAGACTGTGCACGCCAGACCCCAGCTTCCTGGTCTGTAAACCAGCAAGAACAGCACCTGTCTGTCAGGGTGCTGTGAGGATTCAGCGGGATAACATGGGTTAAAACACTTCGGTCTGACACACTCAAGAAATGGTGGTCATAACTCTGCTCAGCATTCTCTGGGAGACACCAGAAAACTGCCAGGAGTCAGGGCTGGTATGGGAGCCGGAAGACAGAGGAGCGTCACTCAGCAGGTTGTGGGGGAAGGCCCCCAGCAAGCTGGGGCGGGAGAGCTGGCCCCAGTGGGAGGGAAGGAGCACACAAAGCTGTGGGGGGCATGGGCAGGCCAGGCCCTGCAGCTGGACCTCGGAGACCTCCGCCTGTCCTGCCCATGAAGAGGCCCACTTGGGGCCGTCCGGCCCCTCCTGCCGAAGGGCCGTGAGCTGCTTCCGAGCGACCCCAGTCTCTCAGCGTTTGACATTGGCACAATTTCACACTTCCAGAAAAGTGGAAAGAATACAATCAAGAATTCCTATACACCCTTGACACTAATTCACCAAGTGTTAAAATTTTACATTTCTTAAATCCTTTTCTGTGTGTATGGATATGCGTGTATGCAATTCTTCTGGACTCTGTGAGAGTCAGTTGCAAACATAATGCCCCTTTACCGCTTAATACTTCAGTTCTGGTTTAGTTTCAAAGTGTTCCATGAATATTATTAATTCTACCTTCCCATAGGCGGTGGCATACCAAGGGGTGAGGGTAGAAGGAACAGTCAGCCTGGCAAGAATAATATCTTTCCACTCAGCACTTTGTGATTATAGAGAGCAGACCACTTCCAGCTGGTCTGATTACCACTTTACCTCTCTTCCCAAGTATTGCCATTCCCAAGGCAGACTGCTTTCAAGCCAATAGATACAAAAGCAGTATTCAAAGTGCTAGCAAAAAGAGGCTCAGGATTACAAAGGAAATAACATTAAATTGGAGAAAATAAATTAAAGAACCTAAAAGCAGTGAAAAAGTGACAACTGTTTGTGCGTGAGTCTTTCTAGGGTTATCGCAAGGTAAGTGAAAAGTGCTGGCTGTATCCACCAGCAATCTTTAGACGTGGCGAAGGGCACAAAACACAGGGACACGGAGAGTGTGTTGGGGGTTAGGCATCAGTGTGGGTACAGTTGACCCAAAGTTAAAGAAGGCCAGGAGTCTGTGCGCTTGAAGGCGGCGTGCCAGGAATGCTGCTGCTGAAATTCTTGTCGCAGGTGATGGTGGGCTCCTGTGCCAGATGAGGATCTTGGTTTGCAAATATCAAAACTGGCTCTGGCTAATTTAGGCAGGGTTTCCTGAAGACCATTAGGTAGCTGAAGACCCCTTGCAGGTGAAAGTGCTGGTGGTGCGGCCCTGTGTCCCCTGGACATGAGCCCCAGTCCAGGACCATGTCCCTACTTCTTTGAGACACTTGATGGACCCCTGCCCCGGGGTGACGCCCCGGATGCTGTGAAGTTGGATCCTACCCCAGCACTCTCACTGTTTGGGACAGGTGAGCCTTCAAGCCTTCTGGAGTGGAGGAAGGCAGATGCCCCGCCCAGAGGGGCATCCACAGCCCCTGGCAGACGTGCTGTTGCCAAGCAACCAAAACAAAGCACACAAGTCTCTGTCACCCAGGGGTCCAAGTCCTCTTCAAATGCACCAGCATCAGAGAGAGGGGCTGGCGCTCACATGGGCACAGGGGAGCCTGGCATTAGGGGTGGGGTGGCTTGTCCCAACAGGCTCACAAGTGTCAACAAAACCTTTTTGGAAAACTACACCCAGGAGAACACGTGTCTGCAAAGAAAATAAGAGATTCCAGTTATGCAAAGTTGGAAGGACCAGTTCACACTCCTATTTGAGGGGGCCACATCCAGGAACTGAAAGTTGAAATCCTTTTTGGTCCATTTGGACCAAAAACATGGCGGACTTGTAAACAGCCTGTCCTCAAGTAGACAATGTCAGTTCTCCTCCCAGCTGCCTTGAGACGGATATTATCACCCAGCAGCCCTCAGCTCTGAAGTTGCCAGGGGTTCTCTCTGGGGAGTGGATTAGGGTAAGAGGAGGAGAGATAATTCTTTTTGTTTTCCGTTAAACAGATTTTTTTCAACAGTCAACATTTGTTTTTCTTATAATAATTATATATGTAGATATATATATATTTTTTTATTTTAAAATGCAGTTCCTTGCTTAATCCTGGTAGCTTGTCTCGGGCCAAGCCCTTCATTGGGGTCAGGCCTAGCCTGGTCAGAAGCCTTCCAAGGACAGGTGGGGAAGACTTGGACACAGAGATGCACTGCAGCTGGTCACATGCCCTGGTGTCCCCAAGGCCCCCTCCGTATCGCTGCTACTTTGTCATCCCCAACTGTCACGCCCTCCACTGTGTCACCCCTACCACGCACCCAGGATCCCAGGCCCTGTGCGAGGAGCCAGGAGCCACAACACCAGCCTGCTCTGCTCCCTCCTCCTCGCCCCCAGGTACAGGGCCTTCTGCCCTATGGTCCCCCACTCCTGGTCCTCGTGCAGCGGTCGGGATGGAAGGGCAACCTCTGCCCAGGCCCAGTATGGGCACTTCCTGGCCACCAGGGGCAAACAGGGGCTTCTGGCCAGGAGCCTGGACCCAGATCCCATCCCCTGTGTGGCCCCTGTGTCGGCGGGGGATGCATCACGCCTAACAGCGTGGGCCTGTGGGCACTTACAGGCTTTAGTATTGCTTCCGTGGGGAGGGCGCCATCCTCTCTATTTCTCCCCACTTCTCACTCCCCGTGCAAAGCCCTGATCTTGACCAGCCACATCCCTTATTGAATGACCTAAAAGGACAGCACAAGCCTGGCTGAAACCCCTGCTGCCCCGACTGCCTGTGTGAGCTGCAGGGCCTCATTAACCATCTTTCCCCAGCTGCTGTGAGGATGAAATAATTCTTACAGACTCCGGGGTACATGTGGCATTTTTAATGACAAAATACATTCCAGAAAAATTTTGCAAGAATAGTACAAAGGACTTCCCTGGTGGCGCGGTGGTTGAGAGTCCGCCTGCCAATGCAGGAGACACGGGTTCGTGCCCCGGTCCGGGAAGATCCCACATGCCGCAGAGAGGCTGAGCCTGTGAGCCATGGCCTCTGAGCCTGCGCGTCCGGAGCCTGTGCTCCGCAACGGGAGAGGCCACAACAGTGAGAGGCCCGCGTACCGCAAAAAAAAAAAAAAGAATAGTACAAAAAGGGAATTCCCTGGCTGTCCAGTGGTTAGGGCTCCACGCTTTCACTGCTGAGGTCGCGGGTTCGATCCCTGGTCGGGGAACTAGGATGCTGCAAGCTGCACGGTGCAGCTGGGGAAAAAAAAAAAAAAAAAGTACAAAAGACTTCTTGTCCTCAACCTTTTGAAAGTAAGTTGTTGGCCTGAAGCTCAGTCTCCCTAAATACTTCAGTACATGTTTCCTGCAAACGGGGAGCCCCTCCTGCATCACCGCAACACAGCCATCAACCTCAGGAACTGCACTGAGGCATTACTGCCGGCTAATCCACAAACCCTTTCAAGTTCTGCCAGTTGTCCCAGTCTGGAACAGTTCCTCAATCATCCCTTGACTTCGTGACCTCGACATTTTTTAAGATTACAAGCCAGTTATTTAGTAGGATTTCTCTCAATTAGGGCTTGCTGATGTCTCCTTACGATACATTCAGGTTATACATTTTGGGCGGGAATATCATAGAAAGGGAGATCTGCCCTTTTCATCGCATCCTATGAGGTAGCACCCAGCTTTGATTGGCCCTGTTACTGAAAATGGTAATTTTATTCCCTTGATTAGGGTGGTAGCTGCCAGAGTTCTCCTCTGGAAAGCTACTACGTTTCCTTTTGGGATTAGTTTGTATTTTGTGGAGGATACTTTGAGATTGTGTAAATATCCCATTTCTCATCAGACTCTTACCCACTAATTTTAGCATTCATTTATGATTCTTAGATGAATTAATTATTGGTTGCCAAATGGTAATTCTAATTCTATCATTCCTTCATTGATTAGTTGGTACTGTACTCTAAGATAAAAAATTTTCCTCTCACTATATCCTTGTGGACTCAGGATTTCTTATTGTATTCAATGAATAATAATCCATTATCATTATTTATCATGTTTAAATTGTCCCAGATTTGGCCGGTGGGAACCGCTTCAAGTTGCCTGCTATATCCTTTTCACATGTCTTCATCATAAATATTTCTGTGTCTTCTGGCACAGTCAGATATTCCAGGCTCATCATGTATTTCCCTGCACCAGTCTGGAATCAGCCATTTTCCAAGGAGCTCTGGTTCTTTTTAGCAGAGACTGGAGTTTAGAAACCAAGATCTGGGTGCCATGTGTGCTCATTACTACTAGGGTGTTGCTGCCCCCAGGCCCTCTCAGGAAGCCCAACTAGGGAATACATGTATAAACATAAATATACATGTAGGTAAACATAACACACATATATGCACACATCAATATTTATTTGTATGTCTAGCCATAAACATTGAAAAACATGAACGGACATCAGTACCCCTAATTCCAATCCAACGCCACAGCATTCATCCTTTACTATCCCTCCCTGACAGTGAGAAATGTGCCTTCTGTTATTTTCAGCATATTTACTTACTAGGTGGACCCCCCTCAGTATGTAACCAATCGTGCCAACCCCTCCTCACCCACTCAAGTCTAGCTCTGAGCCGTCCCTGCCCCCTCCCCTCCTCTAGCTGAGAAGCATGCAGGACACCCTCCTCACTGCACTCAGCTTCCAAGATAGAGGGAAACAGGCTCCCTCACCATGGATGAGTATTACAACATTTCTGGAGGGCAAATTGGCAATAGCCACCAAAGTATTGAGATTTATCCCTTTCGCCCTGCAACTTTACCTCCAAAAATTTATGGGAAAGAATAGTAGCTAAAATACAGAGATACGTGTAAGAGGGTATGAGTTATAACTTTGTCTGTAATAATGAAAAATTGGAGACAACCTAAACTTTCTTTATCTTAGCTCCTGAAAGAAGAGTACCCTGCATGCCTCCCAGAGTCATCTGCCTGTAGGACCAGACAGCTGGTTTCTAATTGACTTCCTCCAGAGCTCTTAGCTCCCCCTGTACTTCCTGACTGTGTTTGTACAAGAGTCCAGAGGGCTCCTGTGTGCCAGAGAAGGTCTTGGAGTAGAAAGAGGAAGATGCAAAGCATGTGCCTGAGCAGGGACCCTCCCTCCCCAGCTGAGGCTGAAATCAGAGTCAGGCCAAGGGGAGGAGACAGGGGACCCCAAAGACATCTGCTATCTCTGTCAATAGGGAATGGGCACAATAAATGGTAGAACACGCATATTAATTGGCACTGTGCATGCATGTGAAAGATGGAGGCTGATCTACACATGTTGCCCTAGAAAGGCACCCAGACAAGGTATGTTGCCAAGAGGAGCCTGTAAGAAACATAGCAGCAGGAAGGGTTGGATCCCAGGCATGTATATTACTAGGTTGTTGTTTTTTTAAAAAAAAACTAGAGTAGGTTTTTATGCTCAGGAAATTGTTGAAGAACATACAACAATCAGGGAACAGTGATCGTTTCTAGAGAGTGGGATTATAAGGGACTTCTACTTCCTAAGTAATATATTTTTGTGTTGTTTGTATTTTCAGCAATGTGTATTGCTTGTATAATCATAAAACAAACAAAAATCAAATAAATAGTTAAAGAAGTCTGTGGAATCTGCTGAAACAGCTGTTGACCAAGTAAGGGAGGAACAGATAAGAACGCACAGGCAGGGGAGGGGAGGGATGTTAGCATGAAGGCAAGTGTTGGGTGGTGGTGGGCCTTTCGGCAAGGAAGGAGGACACAGGAGACCTGACGTGGGACGGGTCTGATCACTATAACAGGTGAAGTCAGCACCCTGCCCTTATCTCCTATAAACATCTGCAAATGCAGCTCATACACAGTGACAATTTCCTGAACCTCTCTCTCCGCCTGAGGGTGTTCTTTAGCATGGTAGTGTCTTCAGGGTTTTCTGGTTTAGGCCAAAAGTTCCAGGGACTTAACTCCCCAGAAACAACCCTCCTATGGAGGGATGGGAATGGATGGATAAATGCCCCACATGGTAGGCAACTTCCAAGATGGCTCCCAATGAGCCTCGCTTCCTGGTATTCACACCCCGTGTAGTTCCCTCCCACACTGAGTAGGGTTGAACTATGCAATTGCAGAAATGATGGTGTGTGACATCCAAGGCTAGATCATAAAAGCATTGAGGCTTCTGCCCTTCTCTCTTTTGGACCACTTGCTCTTGGTGGAAGCCACTTGCCATGTCATGAGGATACTGAAGTAGCACAGGAGAAGGTGTATGGGGTGAGGAACTAAGGACTCCTGCCAACAACCAGCACTAACTTGTCAGGCAAGCGAGCGAGCCCCCTTGGAAGGGGATCCTCCAGTCCCAGTCAAACTTTCAGATAATTCCAGTCTCATGAGAGACAGTAGCTAGAACCCTGAGCCAGAACCACCAGTTCAGCTGCTCCTGGATTCCTGACCCTTGAAAAAAGTGTGTTATGTAAATGTTTATTTTTTTAAGCTTTGAAGTTCTGGAGTAATTTGTTATGCAGCAATAGCTAACTGATAATCTCATACACTCCTGGTGGGAATGTAAAACAGAACAGCCACCTTGGAAAACAGTTAGGTGGTTCCTCAAATGATTGAATATAGAGTTACATATGATTCAGCAATTCCACTCCTAGGTATATTCCCAAGAGAAATGAAAACATTTGTTTACACAAAAACTTGTACACAAATGTTTATAGCAGCATTATTCATGAGAGTCAAAACGTGGAAACAACCCAAATGTCCATCAATGGACAAATGGAGAAACAAAATGTGGTATATTCGTACAATGGAATATTATTCGGCCATAAAAATCAAAGAAGTACAGATACATGCTATAGCTTGACTGAACCTTGAAAAGTGATAGAAACTGGTCACAAAAATCCATGTATTATATGATTCTATTCATATGAAATGGCCAGAATAGGCACATCTATAGATACAGAAAGTAGATTAGTGGCTGCTTAGGTTGAGGTGGGGTGGTGGTGGATAGGGGTGACAGTTAAAGGTGTGGGATTTCTTTTTGAGGCTATGAAAGTCTTCTAAAATTGACCATGGTTGGTGATGGTTGCACATGTCTGTAAATATACAAAAAAAACTTTGAATTGTATACTTTTAATGGGTGAATTGTATGGATGGCAGTTATATATTTTTTATATTTAATTAATAAATTTATTTATTTATATTTTTGGCTGCGTTGGGTCTTCATTGCTGCGTGCAGGCTTTCTCTAGCTGTGGTGAGCAGGGGCTACTCTTCATTGTGGTGCACAGGCTTCTCATTGCGGTGGCTTCTCTTGTTACGGAGCACAGGCTCTAGGCACGTGGGCTTCAGTAGTTGTAGCACACAGGCTCAGTAGTTGTGCCTCAAGGGCTCTAGAGCGCAGGCTCAGTAGTTGTGGCACACGGGCTTAGTTGCTCTGCGGCATGTGGGATCTTCCCAGCCCAGGACTCGAACCCGTGTCCCCTGCATTGGCAGGCGGATTCTTAACCACTGTGCCACCAGGGAAGTCCTGACAGTTATATCGTAATAAAACTTATTTTTTAAAAAAACAGATGACGAATACACCACAGCTTCCTTTCCCCCTGGTGGAACAACTCTGAGGCATGTTCCACAGAGCCTCTCAGAGGGTCCCCAGTAGGACTGAACACTAGTTGCACAAAGCCAGAGCTGGTCTGTTAATAAACACTGGATTTTCTTTCCTCTCGTCATTGTCTCACTCCTCCACCCCACGCTTTTTGGGATCACATCTCAAATAAACTACTTAACCCAATTCTTGTCTCAAGGTTCGCTTTTGAGGGAACCCAAACGAAGCGAGCATGTTCTTCAGGTTGAGAGTCAAGGTCCTCCGGGGTGGGGCTGATTCTGAGCCCCATCCCTACGGATCTCAGCTGGGGGGACTGCCCACTGGCTGACTGTCCTGGGCAAAGGCTTGAACCAAAGTCCAAAATAGTCGCAGAGCTGGCCATCCCCACAGCATGCGTGGCATGAGCCTGGTGTGATGTGTACACATGCTAACACACACACACACACACACACACACACTTTCAGGCCTGGGAACAGTGGTGGGACCATTAAACAACCAGGCCCTGCCTCTGCGTTTTATCCGAGATGGGATATGTGGGACATGTTCATTTCCCCTTGGGCTTATTTTTCCTGTCTCTGTGGCTGGGCGTCATCTGACCACACAAACCACCAAGACAGAGAAGCAGGAGGTTATGAAAGGCTGTGGGGTGAGAGTTCAGCAGAGTCTGTGGGAAGGGTCAGACCCTTCGAGTGTGATCTTGAGGTATCTGATTAAGAAAAAGCAAAGATTGCACAGCCAAGACTTGCAGTTAGGGAGACAGGAACACCTCTTGAGGTCCCCCAGGCAAAGGGACCAGTGTGGTGAGGCATCTCCTGCCCAGCGAGTCCCAGGTCACTTTGGCAGTGAACTTCACCAACAGTCACTGAGCAAAGGCTGAGAGTCAAACAGCAGAGGGGAGAGGTTTGGGCTCAACCATGCTTCTCACTCCAGCCTCCAGGCCAAGGTTGGGAACCAGGTGCCCAGAACTTTATTCCTTCCCAAATTCAGACATGCTCAGCCCGAGTCAAATGCCTTCATCTTCAAGCAAAAGATAGTTGGTGGATGTTAATATTCCCAACATACACAGAGTTGCCCAGAGCAACAGAGCCAAAGAGCCCAGGTTGGCTCAAAGGTTTCAATATCCATCTATCTATCTATCTATCCATCTATCTATTTATCTATCCATCCATCCATCTACTTACCTACCTCTCTATTTATCTATCACCTATCTCCTATTGGTTCTGTTTTTCTAGAGAGCCCTGATTGATGTATCTACTCTCAGTGGAAGGCAAGACGGAGAGGTGCTGAGTGGCGGGATGTCAAAGATAAGGGTACCCCATTCAGGGGGCACGAGTGTCACTCCTGGGGAGACAACCCCCAAGGTCATAGAAAAGCAGGTACGAGATTTGCTGAGACTTGCCCTGCTGCTCTGCACTCATAAAATGCATCCTGCTGTTGGTTTAACCAAGTTGGCCAGAAAACCAAAAATAACCCCCATAATGCTATCCCAAGACAGCGCTGCAAACGGAAAATTACAGAAGCCACTCAAAGGACTCATGAAGTTCAGGTCCCATAGCCAGCTTGATCATGCCACTGTCCTCCTGAAAATCCTCCCAAGGCTCCTAGAATAAACCCCGGCTTAAGTCAGCCTGCAGCTCAGCCTTGCCCAACTCTGTTCACCTTCTGCTTCCCTGTGCTTGGCCAGACCACTCTCTGCCACCTCAGGGCCTTTGCACGTGCTGCTTGCTCTGCTCGTCCTAGCTTCCCCTGGCTCTTTCCCTGGCGTCTTCTCATCCTCAGAGCTCTGAGGTGGCTTCCCTGACCACACATTCTGGCATGCCCTCCTCTACTCCCAAACCTTCTGCTACATCCCCTGTTTATGCCCTTCATGGAACTTATTACAGCCTGGAACGATCTTATTTGTTCGTTTTCTTGTTTATTACGTCTCCTCGATCTGTCTAGAGGGTCCAGGAGAACATGCTCATCTCATTCTCTTCTATCTTCCCGATACAAGGTCATAGGAGAGAGCACCTGATACGTATTCTTTTTTTTTTTGGCCATGCCACACAGCTTATAGGATCTTAATTCCCTGACCAGAGATCGAACACATACCCATTGCAGTGGAAGCACTGGGTCCTAACCACTGGACCACCAGGGAATTCCCTTGATACATATTCAATAAATGAATGATCCCTCAGCTCCTAAGCTCATCCATGTTTGGTCAGGAGCCCTTCCCCCCTTCCCACAGTGCCCTGGACCAGCCCCATCATGTCCCTTGGTTGTTGACAGTACAGCCATGGAATTCAGCTGTGCAGGGGTTTGGGCCCCTCACTGGAGGGTACAGGACTTGGATACCTTGACCAGGGTTGGACCTAAAGAGAAAAACTTGCTGCCAGACAAAATAGAACTGAAATGAGCCCTTAAGAGTGTTCCAGGCGGAGAGAACAACAGGGGAAGTGCTGTCGGGCAGTGCCCTCAGTAACTGACTGGAAGCCAGAGGACCTCCCACTATGAGCCAGGAGGAGAGCCGCGTGAGCTGAGGGCAGAAAGGAGGGCAGGGCCTGAGAGCAGACTCTGGGATCCAGGGAAGGGTCTTCAGTAGGAAAATGCTATGGTCTGGTTCACATGTTGAAAATTCAGAGATTGTTTCTGGACTGAGGGAGTGGGGAGTAGGGGTGAGAGAGGGACATTTTTTACTATAGTATCAGCTACACTAGCAGTATCAGTACAGTATCTAGCAGTATCAGCTATACTGCTAGATTTTTTTCTTTCCACTCTGTAAAGGTACTGCCTTAAAATTTAAGCAAAAAAACAATTGCTCTGACTGCTAGGTGGAGGCCGGACTGTAAGAGATAGAGGGGATTTGGGTTGGGACCTGGGACAGAGACGCAAGCTGCCCACCTAATATCCATTCTCCTTTCTCGCTCTTTCCTCACTCCCAGATCCTAGTTTCTTTGCTTTTCCAAGTGACCCTTTATACAGTATGTATCCAGCTAAATAATTACATTTCCCAAACAGGAGATACTGTTCAATAGAAATTGTTGAGTGGGACTTATGAGAAAATTCTTTTTTTTTTTTTGGCCATGCCATGCAGCATGCGGGATCTTTTTTTTTTTTTTTTTATTTCTTTATAGAGCAGGTTCTTTTTTTTTTTTTTTTTGCGGTACGTAGGCCTCTCACTGTTGCGGCCTCTCCCGTTGCGGAGCACAGGCTCCGGACGCGCAGGCTCAGCAGCTATGGCTCACGGGCCCAGCCACTCCGCGGCATGTGGGATCTTCCCGGACCGGGGCACAAACCCATGTCCCCTGCATCGGCAGGTGGACTCTCAACCACTGCGCCACCAGGGAAGCCCGAGCAGGTTCTTATTAGTTATCTATTTTATACATATTAGTGTATATATGTCAGTCCCAATCTCCCAATTCATCCCACCACCACCCCACCCACCCACCACTTTCCCCCCTTTGTGTCCATATGTATGTTGTTTACATCTGTGCCTCTATTTCTGCCCTGCAAACTGGTTCATCTGTACCGTTTTTCTAGGTTCCACATATATGCGTTAATATAAGACATTTGTTTTTCTTTTTCTGACTTACTTCACTCTGTATGACAGTCTCTAGATCCATCCACGTCTCTACAAATGACCCAGTTTCATTCCTTTTTACGGCTGAGTAATACTCCATTGTATATATGTACCACATTTTCTTTATCCATTCATCTGTCGATGGGCATTTAGGTTGCTTCCATGACCTGGCTATTGTAAGTAGTGCTGCAATGAACATTGTGGTGCATGTGTCTTTTTGAATTATGGTTTTCTCTGGGTAAATGCCCAGTAGTGGGATTGCTGGGTCATATGGTAATTCTATTTTAGTTTTTTAAGGAACCTCCATTCTTTTCTCCATTAGTGGCTGTATCAATTTACATTCCCACCAACAGTGCAAGAGGGTTCCCTTTTCTCCACAGCCTCTCCAGCATTTGTTGTTTGTAGATTTTTTTTTTTTCTTTTGCGGTACGCGGGCCTCTCACTGTTGTGGCCTCTCCCGTTGCAGAGCACAGGCTCCGGACGCGCAGGCTCAGCGGCCATGGCTCACGGGCCCAGCCACTCCGCGGCATGTGGGATCTTCCCAGACCGGGGCACGAACCCGTGTCCCCTGCATCGGCAGGCAGACTCTCAACCACTGCACCACCAGGGAAGCCCCTGGAAGATTTTTAATCACAGTTTCAATTTCATTACGTGTGATTGGTCTGTTCATATTTTCTATTTCTTCCTGGTTGTCTTGGAAGCTTATACCTTTCTAAGAATTTGTCCATTTCTTCCAGGTTGTCCATTTTATTGGCATAGAGTTGCTCGTAGTAGTCTCTTAGGATGCTTTGTATTTCTGCGGTGTCTGTTGTAACTTCTTTTACTGACACCTTTTACAGAAACTCCTTTTTCATTTTTAATTCTATTGATTTGAGTCTTCTCCCTCTTTTTCTTGATGAGTCTGGCTAATGGGTTATCAATTTTGTGTATCTTCTCAAAGAACCAGCTTTTAGTTTTATTGATCTTTGCTACTGTTTTCTTTGTTTCTATTTCATTTATTTCTGCTCTGATCTTTATGATTTCTTTCCTTCTACTACCTTTGGGTTTTGTTTGTTCTTTTTTCTCTAGTTCCTTTAGGTGTAAGATTAGGTTGTTTATTTGAGGTGTTTGTTGTTTCTTGAGGTAGGATTGTATTGCTATAAACTTCCCTCTTAGAACTGCTTTTGCTGCATCCCATAGGTTTTGGATCGTCGTGTTTTCATTATCATTTGTCTCTAGGTATTTTTTGATTTCCTCTTTGATTTCTTCTGTGATCTCTTGGTTTTTTAAGTAACGTATTGTTTAGCCTTCTCGTGTTTGTACTTTTTACGTTTTTTTCCCTGTAATTGATTTCTAATCTCATAGCATTGTGGTCAGAAAAGATGCTTGATATGACTTCAATTTTCTTAAATTTACTGAGGCTTGATTTGTGACCCAAGATGTGATCTATCCTGGAGAATGTTCTGTGTGCACTTGAGAAGAAAATGTAATCTGCTGTTTTTGGATGGAATGTGCTATAAATATCAATTAAATCTATCTGGTCTATTGTGTCATTTAAAGCTTGTGTTTCCTTATTAATTTTCTGTCTGGATGATCTGTCCATTGGTGTAAGTGAGGTGTTAAAGTCCCCCACTATTATTGTGTTACTGTCAATTTCCTCTTTTATAGCTGTTAGCAGTTGCCTTATGTATTGAGGTGCTCCTATGTTGGGAGCATATATATTTATAATTGTTATATCTTCTTCTTGGATTGATCCCTTGATCATTATGTAGTGTCCTTCCTTATCTCTTGTAATATTCTTTATTTTAAAGTCTATTCTGATATGAGTATTGCTACTCCAGCTTTCTTTTGATTTCCATTTGCATGGAATATCTTTTTCCATCCCCTCACTTTCAGTCTGTATGTGTCCCTAGGTCTGAAGTGGGTCTCTTGTCGACAGCATATATATAGGTCTTGTTTTTGTATCCATTCAGTGAGCCTGTGTCTTTTGGTTGGAGCACTTAATCCATTCACATTTAAGGCTATTATCAATATGTATGTTCCTAGGACCATTTTCTTAATTGTTTTGGGTTTCTTCTCTTGTGTTTCCCACTTAGAGAAGTTCCTTTAGCGTTTGTTGTAGAGCTGGTTTGGTGGTGCTGAATTTTCTTAGCTTTTGCTTGTCTGTAAAGCTTTTGATTTCTCCATCGAATCTGAATGAGATCCTTGCTGGGTAGAGTAATCTTGGTTGTAGGTTCTTCCCTTTCATCACTTTAAATATATCATGCCACTCCCTTCTGGCTTGTAGAGTTTCTGCTGAGAAATCAGCTGTTAACCTTATGGGAGTTCCCTTGTACCTTATTTGTCGTTTTTCCCTTGCTTTTAATAATTTTTCTTTTCCTTTAATTTTCACCAATTTGATTACTATGTGTCTCAGCATGTTTCTCCTTGGGTTTATCCTGTATGGGATTCTCTGCGCTTCCTGGACTTGAGTGCCTATTTCCTTTCCCATATTAGGGAAGTTTTTGACTATAATCTCTTCAAATATTTTCTCGGGTCCTTTCTCTTTCTCTTCTCCTTCTGGGACCCCTATAATGCGAATGTTGTTGCGTTTAATGTTGTCCCAGAGGTCTCTTAGGCTGTCTTCATTTCTTTTCATTCTTTTTTCTTTATTCTGTTCTGCACCAGTGAGTTCCACCTTTCTGTTTTCCAGGTCACTTATCCGTTCTTCTGCCTCAGTTATTCTGCTGTTGATTCCTTCTAGTGTAGCTTTCATTTCAGTTATTGTATTGTTCATCTCTGTTTGTTTGTTCTTTAATTCTTCTAGGTCTTTATTAAACATGTCTTGCATCTTCTTGATCTTTGCCTCCATTCTTTTCCGAGGTCCTGCATCATCTTCACCATCATTATTCTGGATCCTTTTTCTGGAAGGTTGCCTATCTCCACTTCATTTAGTTGTTTTTCTGGGGTTTTATCTTGTTCCTTCATCTGGTACATAGCCCTCTGCCTTTTCACCTTGTCTATCTTTCTGTGAATGTGGTTTTTGTTCCACAGACTGCAGGATTGTAGTTCTTCTTGCTTCTGCTGTCTGCCCTCTGGTGGATGAGGCTATCTAAGAGGCTTGCGCAAGTTTCCTGATGGGAGGGACTGGTGGTGGGTAGAGCTGGCTGTTGTGGGCAGAGCTCAGTAAAACTTTAATCCACTTGTCTGCTGATGGGGGGTGGGGGGTGGGCTGGGTTCCCTCCCTGTTGGTTGTTTGGCCTGAGTCAACCCAACACTGGAGCCTACCCGGGCTCTTTGGTGGGGCTAACGGCAGACTCTGGGAGGGCTCACACCAAGGAGTACTTCCCAGAACTTCTGCTGCCAGTGTCCTTGTCCTCACGGTGAGACACAGCCACCCCCCACCTCTGCAGGAGACCCTCCAACACTAGCGGGTAGGTCTGGTTCAGTCTCCTATGGGGTCACTGCTCCTTCCCCTGGGGTCCCGATGCGCTCACTGCTTTGTGTGTGTCCTCCAAGAGTGGGGTCTCTGTTTCCCCCAGTCCTGTCAAAGTCCTGCAATCAAACCCCGCTAGACTTCAAAGTCTGATTCTCTAGGAATTCCTCCTCCCATTGCCGGACCCCCAGGTTGGGAAGCCTGACATGGGACTCAGAACCTTCACTCCAGTGGGTGGACTTCTGTGGTATAAGTGTTCTCCAGTTTGTGAGTCACCCCCCCAGCAGTTATGGGATTTGATTTTATTGTGATTGCGCCCCTCCTATCATCCTATTGTGGCTTCTCCTTTGTCTTTGGATGTGGGATATCTTTTTTGGTGAGTTCCAGCGTCTTCCTGTCGATGATTGTTCAGCAGTTAGTTGCGATTCTGGTGCTCTCGCAAGAGGGAGTCGGTTCTCTAGAACTTTTAGTCATTTCTTATATACAGTCTTATTTTCTTGTTCCTCTCTAGCACACAATTTAACAATTGTGCACCATTTTGTCCATTACTTCAGTGTGTATATTTTATCTCCCCAACTGTATGTAGTTGCTCCCTGTTACAAACTGAATGGTGTCCCCACAAAATTCATGTGTTGAAATCCTAACCTCCAGTTAGCATGACTATATATGGAGATAGGATATTTAAAGACATAATTAAGGTTAAATGAGATCACTGGGGTGGGCCCTAATCCAATATGACTGGTGTCCTTATAAGAAGATGAGATTAGGACACAGAGGGAAGGCTGTGCCAAAGACACAGTGAGAAGATGGCCGTCTGCAAGCCAAGGGGAGAGGCCTCAGAAGAAACCAGCCCTGACGACACTTTGATCTTGTGCTTCCAGACCTCAGAACTGTGAGAAATTTCACATCTGTTGTTTAAGCCACCAGCCTCTGGTACTTTGTTACGGCAGCGGCAGGAAACTAATACACTCCAGTCCTGCGTTTGTTCCTTACAGTCAGAAACACCCATACTGAGCACCCATGATGCACCAGGCTCACTGGATACACTGATGCCTGATTCTCAGGCCTGTCTGCTTCCCTCTTCTGCTGACTGCTCTGCTTGGCCTGTGGTGGGGCTGTGGGCCAGCTGGTCCCCAGGAGCTGTTTGTAGACGTTCCATCCTCCTCTGCCTCAGTCCCCTAAATAAAGCCATCTCCACCTTGCCAGCTGATCCTCTGCCCTCCCTGTGCATGATAGCCACCTCACTCCCTAGCAGTGGTCCTTACCAAGGTCTCCCATAACCTCCATGGACGGAATCCAGGCTCAGCCCTTCCAAATGGCCTTCCGGACCTGTCCACTGTCTGGTGCTTCCATCATCTTTAACATGAACAAATGGTTCACATCTCCATCTCTGGGGACTAGGCCTGTTCTCCCAGCATGGCTGGGCTTTGACCTCTCCCTGCGCTCACCATCCATCAGCCACCAGATCCTGTTGATTCAGCCTTCAAACTATCTCCCTTGTGGGCCCTTCCACTCCACCCCTGGGGACCCGCTCGGGCAGGGCCCCTTCTCTCCTGAAGGCCCTTCTTAGGAGAACCTGGAGGGTTTGCTGAGGAAGCAAAAGGGAAGAAGGGCAGAGTAACAGCTATAAAGAGGGCAAGGTTCCCCCTCCCCCAATTAGAGGACGGGAGGGAGAGATGGGCAGAGAGGGGAGGGGAGAGAGGAGGTCAGTTGGTCTGAGGGCAGAGGGGCCCCCATCTCCTGTGTCCCGGCAGTGCCCCTGGGGAGCGGCAAGACCAAGAGAGGGATGCCACTAGCCAGGTGCCCCCAGGACGAGGGCCCCGGGGCAGCATCAGGTAAGAGACCAAGCCCCAGGGCAGCCCCAAGCTGTGGGAAGCAGCCACCCTCCAGGGTTCAACAGAGTGACAAAAGGAGTCTTGCAGCCACAGGGTGGGTTCTCGACCCTTTGCTCTCCCACCCTGGCCTCAGCTCTGTGGAATGGTGCGCGGAGGCAATGGAGTGGGAGAGGGTGCCCCTGCAAAGGGCTGAGGTGAAACCCATCAGCATGGGGGCTGGGGGGGGAACTAAGCAAGTAGTCCGAGCGTTATATGCGCTAAAGCTCAGCGGTGAACTTGTTTTGGAGATTTCTGACATTCGTAGGCTTGGTTTGTTTGGGTTTTTTCCACTTATTTCCCAGATGAAAAGTGCAAAGACGCCTCTATCCGGTTCCAGACCAGACATCAGGCAGCTCTGAGTCCAGGTTAGGGCTGCAGAGACCTCCCCAAGCAACCAGCCAGGCCCCCAAGCCACACATGCACACCTTCGCCCCCCAAAGGGGAAAGAGGGACACCCGCCTCACTCGGCTCTGCGTCTGGCTGGAGGTGGAGGTGTGTGTGTTGGGGGGAAGGGGGCGCAGTGGGGAGGACCATGGACGGCCAGGGGCTCCTAAGTCTGCCTGCAAAGCAACGTTTTTAATAGCCCCAAATGACTGAAGCCGGCATGGGGAGGATCAGCGTGGAGACCAGCTGGCAGTCTTCTGTATCCGTCAGAGTCACCCAACTGTTGATTGTAACCCCAGAGTTTCTGAGCCAGCAGGGGTGCGGTGGGGCCCAAGAAATGTGCATTTCTAACAAGGTCCCAGGAGAGGCGGATGCTGCGGGTGAGGACCGCGCCTCGAGAAGCGCTTATGCGGAAGTCTGGCTCCCGGGGTTCTGGCGTCTCGGGCAACCTGGGTTCCAATGGCAGATCTGCCCCCTGCTGGCAAGTGGCCCCTTAGGCCAAAGAAATTGCTTCTTCAGCCTAAATTTCTTCTCTACTAGAGAGATAAATAAATATATTTACCTCCTGAGGTGGCTGTATGGATCAAGTTGAGATAACCTGGGTAAATTATTTAGCACAATTCCTGGCACGTAATAAGACCAGGGAAAAGTTCTCTTTCAATTTGTTGAGGTGTGGGAATTTGGCTGGAAGGAAGCTGCTATTTTGGGGGTGGGTTGTTTTTTGTAAGCCTTAAAGAATTATTTGACTTTTAAAAACATGTACCTGTGCAACCTTGGTTAAAATGAAAATTTCATTTTTAAAATTGCATATCTTTTTTAATATCATTAAAAAAGAGCCCAAAACACTTTAATAGTTTAAAAATGGAAACATCTGTAGACAATTGTATTATTATTTCCAATTATTCACGCTCCCTTCCTGAAACAGTATTATGCAACCCCACCCACTACCGTGTGACCTGTGGTGCCCCCTGGAGAGGAGCTATTCGCCCAGCCCCACTGACTTTGACCTTGACCCCATGACTGCGTTTGCAAACGGCCTGTGTGTAGACAGGACCTGTAGCACATCAGAGCAGAGACTTTAAGAGCCATTGCTTTTTTCCACCCGCTCGCTTGCTCTTGTCCTCTGCCACAAGGCTGACATGTCCCCCCGGGGGCTGTTCCTTCAGCTTGAACAAAGGAGAATTACAGCCACAGCTGACCCACAGCCAAAAGGTGCCAAGCCACAGGCAAGCTGTGAAGGAAATGTAAGAGGGTCAAGAAACGAGCCTTGATGTCCATGAGCTACCGAGATGTGGGGATGCGTCGTTACTGCAGCTATACCTAGTGAAAACTGACTAAGACCACCCTACAAGAGGTGCCTGGCTAAATAAAATATGGTGTGTCTTTTTTTTTTTTTTTTTTTTAGTATGGTGTGTCTTAATGATGGGTATGCAACTATTAAATGTAGTTATATTTTCAATTAAAATTTATATTTAAATATATTCAGCTATTAATATTAAATTTAAGAATATAGGAAATTTCTCAAAGTATCATTTCTAATAAGGGAACAAAGGCAGAGTTTCAAACTGAAAGTACAGGATCCCAACTTTGTAAATAAAAATATATCTTGTATATATTGCTTGAGGTAAGTTGGGTGGTAATTTTGCCTAGAAACAAAAGGATTGGGGGGTGGGGTAAAGACACCTAAATGTTAACAGTGATTATCTCAAGGTGGTAGAATTAGGAAGGGTGGTTATTCTCCTTTATGCTCATCTGCACTTTCCAACTCATCCATAATGACGTGTCACGCTTTTATAATTTAGATAAATAGTACAGGTATGTTTAAAAGAATCCATGGCCAACGGCAGCATGGAGGGCAGGGAGCCCTGGGAAGGCAGCAGGGCTCAGGGGCCCAGTAGGTCCTGGAGGGGCACAGAGGTGGGAGTGGAGGGAGATTTCTCATGGTCTCCTTATACCCAGGCACCCCATGCACAGGCTTAAACCTAGAGCTTTTTTTTTTTTTTTATGCGGTACGCGGGCCTCCCACTGCTGTGGCCTCTCCCGTTGCGGAGCACAGGCTCTGGACGCGCAGCCTCAGCGGCCATGGCTCACGGGCCCAGCCGCTCCGCGGCATGTGGGATCCTCCCAGACCAGGGCACGAACCCGTGTCCCCTGCATCGGCAGGCGGACTCCCAACCACTGTGCCACCAGGGAAGCCCAAACCTAGCAGCTTTTAATGTCCTATGAGAATATGTGCAACTTTTTAAAAACAGATTAATTGGCTCCAAATATAAAAATAAAAGTGTGATTTCTGGGTTAGTAAATGTTAATAATAAAAGTTAGTAAATGTTTAAATGTCTAAAAATTGTAACCACGCATCAAAAAGTTCAGTGCAGTGACTGCTTAATGGGTACAAGTTGCCATTTGAGGTGATGAAAACGTTCTGGAACTGGATTTATGTTGTGAATGTACTTAATGCTGCTAAATTGTACACTTTCAAACGGTTCAAATGGTAAATTTTATGTTATGTGTATTTGACCACTGCGGGGAAAAGAACCCTCAACTTCAATGAAAGTCAAGCCTTCTGTGATTATATGGAACTCACATTTGATGTGGAATTTGGATGGCCTCAGTGTATCTAATATAATGGGAGTGGGACCCCAAAATAAAATTGCCCCAGAAGAGGCAGTGGTTGGTAATGATCCGTATTCTCCTGTCACTGGACACCTTGTGGAGTAACAGAGAATGTGTAGCTTTTAGAGTGGGGGCAAGAGTGAGGTGTGGAGCACAGACCTCTTCTTCATGCTGTCACATGGCTGGGAGAGGTGCCGCCTGCGGAGCCAGGGGCCTGAATAAGGGATGGGCAGCCTCCTGCAATGCCGCAGAATCAGCACTGGGTGGCAGCAGAGAGCCAGCTCAAGAAGAGATGGCACCTGGGAGCTGCCCCACATCCACTGCTTTCTCTCCCCGATTCCCCTGCCCCTGACTCTCCCAAGACACCAAGACTAAGCAAGACAGTCGTTTCAGCTTGATTTTCAGAAGATGGTGCCATTTCTCAAGAGGAAATTGTTTTGCAAGCAAACCTATGTTTTTCACCAACTCCTTCCAGTGGGATATTCAAGAATATTCAAGATAGGTCAGTTTTTACATGTTTGATACATTCCATCATCTGAAACATGTTTCCGATTTCTCTGTAGCCAGTCCATGGCTAATTTCAGGGACTGAACTAATAAAACTCACATCCTGTTTTTGTGGTGTGTCCGTTTAAGATTTTTCACCTGATATTCATCATGCTGATAAGACTAGAAAACTTTAATAGCAAGACTGGTGGCAAAGATGTTTCCCCACAGTACTGAGAAGGTTAGCCTGGTACAGAGAGCAGTGCCCTGAGAAGGCTATTCCTTATAAGGCAGTGACAGTCATATGTCTTTTCTAAGGTGGCTTTACTGCTATGAAAGAAAACACCTCAAAACCAAGAAGTTTAAAGAAAATGTTATTGTTGTTGTTGTTATTATTTATTATTATTTGGGCTGGGCTCAGCTGGGTAGTTCTTTGGGGGGGTTATTTATTTATTTATTTATTTATGGCTGCGTTGGGTCTTCGTTGCTGCGCGTGGGCTTCTCTCTAGTTGTGGAGAGCAGGGGCTGCTCTTCGTTGCGGTGCGTGGGCTTCTCATTGCGGTGGCTTCTCTTGTTGTGGAGCACGGGCTCTGGGTGCACGGGTTTCAGTAGTTGTCACACGTGGGCTCAATAGTTGTGGTGCGCGGGCTTAGTTGCTCCACGGCATGTGGGATCTTCCCGGACCAGGGCTCGAATCCGTGTCCCCTGCACTGGCAGGCGGATTCTTAACCACTGCTCCACCAGGGCATTCCCCTGGGTAGTTCTTCTGCTGGTCTCACTTGGGTACACTACGTGGCTGCAGTCAGTAGGCAGGTGGGCTGGAGGCTGAAAGGTCCAGATCCCAGACAGCCCCCACTCACATGTCTGGCATTTGGCTGGGGTGATAAAAGCAACTGGGCCACATGAATCTCATTATCGAGCCAGCCAGGCTTCTTCGCTTGGCAACTGGGCTCCAAAAGGAGTAAGAGAAGCCAAGCCCCAATGCACAAACACTGTTAAAGCTTCTGCTTGTGTCATGTTTCCTACTGTCCCCTTGACTAATGCAAGTCACATGGCCAAGCCCTGATTCAGGGGCTAGAGAAAATAGACTCCTTCTTTTGACAGGAGGAGCTGCAAAATGTTGTGACCTTCAGAAAATATCTACCACATCTTCTTTCTCCTCTCCGGTCATACCAAGGACATCCTTATACAGGCAGGGATGAATGACAGCCACCTGCCAACTGACAGTGCTCCCTGCCACCCTATATCCCTGGGCTCAAGTTCAAGGCAATTAAATCCACATCTCCCCAGATCTGGGGGAAAACCAGTCTCACGAAGTAAGACGTTTGGACTAAATTGTGTCCCCTCCACTCCCGGAAACTCATATATTGAAGCGCTAATGTGACTGTACTTACAGATACCTTTAAAGAGGTAATCGAGGTTAAATGAGGTCAAAAGCATAGGACCCTAGTCCATTAGGACTCATGTCCTTACAAGAAAAGGAAGCGACACTACAGCACTCTCTTTCTCTCTCTCTCTCTGCTTGTATGCACAGAGAGGAGACCACGTGAGGACACAGTGAGAAGGCAGCCATCTTCAAGCCAGGAAAAGAGACCTCACCAGAGCCAACCTTGCTGACACCTTGATCTGGGACTTGGAGCCTCCAGACTGTAGAAAGCAAGTGTCTGTCGTTTAAGCCACTCAGTCTGTGGTACTCTGTTATGACAGCCCAAGCTGACTAATACACAAGCGTTCCTCGGTTAAACACGTTTGGGAAACGTGTTCAATACCGATCCCCCTCCTTGAAAATCCATAGGGCTCTGTAGCCTATTAAAGCCTCTGAGAAGTTCCTCAGCAAAGAATCTTCTAGTTTAACACAGTGTTTCCCAAATTTATTTAAACATGAGATCCTTTCCCAACACCTATGATCACCATTGGGAAGGTGTATTTATTTCTAGGATTGTCATAACAAACTACCACAAACTTGATGAACTTATTCTCTCACAGTTCTAGAAACCTAAAGTTAGAAATCAAGGCGTCAGCAGGAATGGGTTCCTTCTAGAGGCCCTGAGGGAGAATCTGTTCCATGCCTCTCTCCTAGCCTCTGCTCGCTGCCGGGGACCCTTAGTGTTCTGTCTCCCATCTCCCCTCCATCTTCACATGGCCTCCCCCTCTGTGTCTTGTTCTTAACATCTTCCACTTGGTCTTATAAGGACCCAGTCTTTGGATTTAGGGCCCACCCTAAATCCAGGATGATCTCATCAAGAGATCCTTAACTTAATTATATCTGCAAATTCTAAATAAGGTAACATTCTGAGGTTGCAAGTGGACCTGTCTTTTGGGGGCCATAGTTCAATCCACTACAGAAGCTAAGGGACACCCAAGGTAGCTGGCTGAGTGTGGACATGGAGTCGGGGCGAGTGGGACCCGTCTAGGTACCTGCAAGCTGGCGGTCCCTCCCCTCCAGGGGATACATCACACTCTCCCCTTGATAACGCTGGCGCACCAAATCCTCGTTTCCTAAACTCCTTGCTGACCGTCCTCCGTGAGTACATTCCTGTCTGGGACAGGTGGAGACTTTCCGTTCTGTTGTTTAAGCACAAACCCGCCTGGGCCTCTGGCTCTGCTCTTCCTGCTTTGTTCTGGAAGACAGAGCCTGTCTTTCTGGGGAATGTTTGCACAACGCAGTGCTCATTCACGCAGCAATGTGGCAGGCAGGCTCTTACAGGGCTGTGCTTCTAGAGGCTTCCTCCCCAAACCTTTCCAAAGCCCACTTCCTCCATGCCTGTCTCCTGCCCAGAACCCGCCACCACTTCCTCGGCCTCCAGGAGAAAGTGACACCTTCTGCCTCCAGGGAGGGCCTTCCTTCTGGGATGAGCCGGGGTGTTCCCACTGCCTCTCCACAGGGCGTCCTCTTGCTGCCTTGGTGTCTTCCACCTGGATTGCATCCCTGAGCACCCTCCCCTCCACTTGTGCATAACTCTGGACCTACAAGCCACTTGGCAGGTGAATTTTAGGGGTCTGCTGGTCCCTGGAATGCAAAAACCAGACACAGCTCCAATCTTAGAGGTGGGGCTCAGGGCACCTGTGCATGTGCAGTTTTCTGGGGAAGGGCCCAAACCTTTCATCACTTCTCCAAATTGTTCCTTCCTGACTAAGGATGTTAAAACCACTAGCTCAGAGCTAAGGCTCAGTGAGTAACTGCCTTAGAGCAATAACTTTCTGGAAACCCACCTGAGGTGGAAGAACCCCTCTCCCCACTCTTTCTTGTGTTGAGGGGGCCCTGGTGGGAGGAGAGAAGGAACAGCAGTGAGTCCCAGCCCTGGGACGCACAGACCATCCAAACGGGTCAACCATCTACAGGATGTCCCAGGGATGGAGCAAAGCTGGCTCCGTGCAGAGTCACAGCTGCGAGCAGGAGGTGCCCAAGGCTCTGCACCCACGCCAGCGCCCCCCCAACACACCATAGGTGACTAGCAGATCTCAGGAGCTGGGAGGGAGCTGGGGAAACTGAGGGCAAAACCCCGTGGCCCCACCGCCATGGTTTGGCCTCTAGCGGCCCCGTTTAGTCCTTCCAAATCCTGGGAACTCACACACTTTGGGGAATGTGCTGGGAACTCACACTTTGGGGAGTGTGCTGGGAACTCACACTTTGGGGAGTGTGCTGGGAACTCACACACTTTGGGGAGTGTGCTGGGAACTCACACACTTTGGGGAGTGTGCTGGGAACTCACACACTTTGGGGAATGTGCTGGGAACTCACACTTTGGGGATTGTGCTGGGAACTCACACACTTTGTGGAATGTGCTGGGAACTCACACTTTGTGGAATGTGCTGGGAACTCACACCTTGGGGAGTGTGCTGGGAACTCACACCTTGGGGAGTGTGCTGGGAACTCACACCTTGGGGAGTGTGCTGGGAACTCACACTTTGGGGAGTGTGCTGGGAACTCACACTTTGGGGAGTGTGCTGGGAACTCACACACCTTGGGGAGTGTGCTGGGAACTCACACCTTGGGGAGTGTGCTGGGAACTCACACTTTGGGGAATGTGCTGGGAACTCACACTTTGGGGAATGTGCTGGGAACTCACACTTTGGGGAGTGTGCTGGGAACTCACACACCTTGGGGAATGTGCTGGGAACACACACCTTGGGGAATGTGCTGGGAACTCACACTTTGTGGAGTGTGCTGGGAACTCACACACTTTGCGGAATGTGCTGGGAACTCACACACTTTGGGGAGTGTGCTGGGAACACACACCTTGGGGAATGTGCTGGGAACTCACACTTTGGGGAGTGTGCTGGGAACTCGCACACTTTGCGGAATGTGCTGGGAACTCACACCTTGGGGAATGTGCTGGGAACTCACACTTTGGGGAGTGTGCTGGGAACTCACACCTTGGGGAGTGTGCTGGGAACTCACACTTTGGGGAATGTGCATTGGGCCTACTAGGCCACGTTGTGACAAGAGATTTGTGACTTGTCTCACACATGGGACGGTACATTTTCTGCAGGTGGACACCTGTCTTTTACCTCTTTGTGATTCTATTCGAGGGTCTAATCCTGTGCTCGAGAGCACTGTATCCAGCCGCTCAGGCTGCCGGAACACAGTACACAGGTTTGGCGGTGCTTAAACAACAGAAGTGTGTTTTCTCACAGTTCTGGAGGCAAAAGTCAGAAATCCAGATGTTGGCAGTGTTTACTCCATCTGAGGGTTGTGAAGAAAGGCGCTGTCCCCAGCTGCTCTCCTTGGTTTGTGGATGGCTGTCTTCACGTTTGCATGGCGTTCTCCCAGTATGTGTATCTGGGTCCACATTTCCTCTTCTTAAAAGGACACCCGTCATGTTGAGTTAAGCCTCACCCTAATGATCCCCTGCTAACTTAATGACCCCTTTAAAGGCCCAATCTCCTAATACAGTCACATTCTGAAGTACAGACACCCAGGAGGAATATAAAAAGGACAGATAGAAGGACACATGGGCAGAGGGATAATGGTGTGAATTCCAGCCTCTCGATGCTGGTCTGCCCCAGAGTCCCCTCAGGGCCCCCTCAGGCCACTGCACTGCCACCAGCCAGGCCTCTGAGGGGCTTGAGTCCTCTCATAGCAGCCAGCAGGCCAAACCTGAGGGTGGGGAGACACCAGGGTGGACCCTGAAGAGGGGGGCCGGACTAGAAAAGGCATCCAAAGGGCTGGGGCAGTCCAAGGGGGGAGTGTGTGGTGTGTGGGGGGCTGAAGCACCCCTTTGTGTTGGAGATGGAGGTGGGAGAGATGCCCTCTCAGTTCAGTTGCCTTCCCACTCAGAGTGGGTGTTTGGGTGGCCCCAGGAATCCTATTTGCATACAGGGCCCAGGCTTCTGGAAGGTTAGGGAGAAGGAATTTACTTTAACTTGCAAATTTGTTCTAATGCGTCCAGTAATATTTACTCATTGTTGAAAGGTCAAGTGAATTGTACAAATTTTAAAATGCACAAAAGCTTGAAAGAAAAAACTTGTTCATGACCCACCACAGCTGAAAGCCTCTGATACTGGCTACTCATTCGTTATTTAAGCGAACCATGTGCTTTTAACTTTTAGAATCTTTTCTTAATGCAAGTACTAAATGTTACTAGAGAAACACCAGAAAACGCAGTTGGCCAAAAAAAAAAAATTTAAGTCACTTATAATCCCACTACCAAAAGATACCTCGTTTGTTTGGGTTTTTTTAATATTTATTTATTTATTTGGCTGTGCCGGGTTTTGCTGCAGCAGGCAGGATCTTAGTTGCCACGTGTGGGATCTTTAGTTGTGGCATGCGGGATCTAGTTCCCTGACCAGGGATCGAATCTGGGCCCCCGGCATTGGGAGCGTGGAGTCTTAACCACTGGACCACCAGGGAAGTCCCTATGTTGTTTTTTTTTATCTGGTATTTCTTTGACCACTAGTACTTTTGAATATTGTCCCATGGTTATTAGCTATTTACATTTCTTTGGTGAATGGTCTGTTCTCATTCTTTGCATATTGTGTTATTTGGAATACAATGGTGTCTTATCAATCTGTTTGGGATCTTTATATAGTATAGATATTAACCCTCTGTGGTATCTGTAGCAAACTTTTTTTCCGTTTGTGGTTTGTTCTTAAAATTTTTTAGATTGTTTTTTGACCTACGTCGATTTTTCCACCTTGGAATTTCTTTACTGGCTTTTATATTTAGAAAGTACTTCTTGGGACTTCCCTGGTGGTGCAGTGGTTAAGAATCCACCTGCCAGTGCAGGGAACACGGGTTCGAGCCCTGGTCCGAGAAGATCCCATATGCTGTGGAACGACTAAGCCCGTGAGCCACAACTACTGGGCCTGCGCGCTAGAGCCCGCGAGCCACAATGACTGAAGCTCGTGCACCTAGAGCCCGTGCTCCGCAACAAGAGAAGCCACCGCAATGAGAAGCCCGCGCACTGCAACGAAGAGTAGCCCCTGCACGCCGCAACTAGAGAAAGCCCGGTGCAGCAATGAAGACCCAACACAGCCAAAAATAAATAAATAAATAAAATTTAAAAAAAAAAAAAAAAGAAAGTACTTCTTCCCCAAATCAAGTATTTTCAGTTTACTTATGACCTCTCTCTGTCTTCCTTTCTTTGTAGTTACCTCTTTAAGTGAAACTGAGAAACTAACCCAATGCTTTTCCAGCAGTTAACCAATTGTCCCAGCGCCATTTTGTCACTCAGCCCTCCACAGTGTCCTGCGCTGTCCCCAGGGCAGTCTGCTCCAAGTCAACCTACGGGAGAACACCCTCCCCCGGGGCTGCAGTTCCCTGGCTGCCGGAATTCACAAAAAACCACTAGCAAACAAGGTGGGATTTTTGATGTGGAGGTGCGGGCTTTACCTTGGAGACCTCAATGCAAACAATTTAAACATTCCCTCTAGATATTTCTGTTCACCCCAAGCCTCATCCGCTCCATCCCCAGAGAGACCTGACCTTTCTCCCCTTCTCACTGCAGCCGAGGAACCTCCAAACCCTTACCCCTTCTCTCCCGCAGAGCAGCTGGGCTGTAGGGCCCCTGGCCCAAACCCAGCTCTTTCCAGACTCAGGCTCTCCTCTCTGGGTAACAGCATCCACCTCCTAGAAAGCAGGGTAGCAACATCCTTTGTCATTTGAGAATGCCTTTGGGGTCTCAGCCCCCACCCTATGGGCCTTATTAACCTGCTTCTCCCAAGCGAATCCAGTGTAGCTTCTAAGTAGAATCCCCTGCCACCTGCTGATGGAGCCCAGGTTGCACTGAGTCCTTAAGTGTCTTGAATGGAGGAAGCCGGAGTTCTGGGAAGACACAGAATCTGGAGTCTCCCCTTAGAGGGGCTGCCCTGAGAGCGAGAGCTGGGACGGAGCACCCCGCCCGAGGAGCAGCCGTCAAAGACTCAGGCCCAAGTGTTCTCACTGGCGGGCAGAGGCCACGGGCACCACCCTCATCCTGCACGGGGCTCCGGGGTACATGTGTACGCAGGGCTGCAGGGCTCCGGAAGACTCCAGGCACACGCTCCCGGGAGCAGCTGCGGAAGGCTGGGGAGCGGCCCAATCCCAGTGGCCACCACAAGGTGGCAGCAGCTAGAGCAGTGACCATGCTAACGCGTGCTCATCACCGCAAGTGTAGAAAGCCAGTAGGGGACGTCCCTGGGGGTCCAGTGGTTAAGACTGAGCGCTCCCAATGCAGAGGGCCTGAGTTCCATCCCTGGTCAGGGAACTAGAGCCCGCTTGCCACAACTAAGACCCGGTGCAGCCAAATAAATAAAGGTGATTTTATAAAAAGAAAGAAAGAAAGCCAGTGGCAACATCAGGTACAGGGGCAGCGGGTGAGGGGTGCTGCCCCAGATATGATCACACAGATTTGTGGGAACAAAGTTCTGACCTGCTCTGTTCAGAGCAGACCGGGGCGCTGGCTCCTCAATGTCACGATCATGCAGTGGTTAAGAGCGTGGGCTTGGGCCAGAAAGCCTGGCTCACACCCCAGCTCTTCCCCTGTCTGAGCTGCAGTTTCCTCATCTGTATAATGGGGTAACAGTACTGGGTGCCTGACAACCACAGAGAGTTATTCTCTCATAGTTTCGGAGGCCCCAAGTCTGAAATCAAGGTGTCAGCCGGGCCGTATTCCCCCTGAAGGCTCCGGGCGAGGGCCTCTTCCTTTCTGGGGTCTCCAGGCCTTCCTTGACTTTCATCACTCTGGTCTCTGCCTCCATCTTCACGTGGCCCTCTTCCCTGTATCTGTGTCCTCTCCCTTCTCCTTCTCCCTTATCGTGTCATTCACACCCACGGGATTTTAATTTATGGAAGTGACTGAATGGTGACACCGAGAGGTCCACGTCATTGAAAGAAGAATGTATTACATGTCCTGAGGGAAGGGGCCTGCCCCACCACACAGGACACACTGGAAACGTCAGCGTGTTGGCACGCGGAAGGCAAGGAGTGAGGGGAAGCCACGGGCAGAGCCTTTACTGGAGTTCCTGTGGGGAAGGCGAGGCAGAGTTAACAGTTTAGGATTGGCTGGTGTGAATAATTCCAGCGGGCTTTCGGCTGCAGGGGTGGTCTATAGCTGCCTGGTACCTGGCGCTGGGATGACTTAGGGCAGGGGCAACATGGGCTTGCTGGGTGAGAGTCAGATAAGAGGCCTTGCATCAGCCCGCCTGCTAGGAGAGCAGAGTCCCAGGCGAGCTGACTTGCAGGAGAGAGGTAAATTCTTTGGTCAGTAGTTTGGCCTGGTGATGAATGGATGCCAAGTAGACACACAGAATCTAAGGAAACACAATTAAGACTCTCCTTCTCTCTTCTAAACACACTAATCATTGGACTTAGGAGCCACCCTAATTCCACATGATCTCAAGACCATAAATTATGTCTGCAAAGACTCTTCCAAATGAGATCACATTCAAAGGTTCCAGAGGTTAAGATATAGACATATCTTTTGGGGGGTGGGGTCACAATTCATCCCACTACAGATGCCCATTGGCTGGATTTGTTTATCGTTTTCTGCTCATTAGTGTATCTCTCTCTCTCTGTTTTTTTTTGCCCCTGCAGCAAGGCTTGCAGGATCTTAGTTCCCCAACCAGGGGTTGAACCCCAGGCCCACGGCAGTGAAAGCGCAGAGTCCTAACCACTGGACTGCCAGGGAATTCCCATCTGCTCATTAGTGTAGACTCTGGGGGAGAAAAAACAACTTTTGCTTTTTTTGTGGTTGTTTTAAATATTTATTTATTTATCTGGCTGTGCTGGGTCTTGGTTGTGGCATGCGGAATCTTTAGTTGAGGCATGCATGTGGGATCTAGTTCCCTGACAGGGATCAAAGCCTGGTCCCCTCCTTTGGGAACGCAGGGTCTTAGCCACTGGACCACCAGGGAAGTCCCAATTTTTGCTTCTTTTGATGAGAAGCCATGCAGTGCTTCCTCCACTGTGACGGCTTTAGCTGAGTGCCAGTGCCAGGGAGGAATCCAAGGGAGGGCGTAGGAGGGACCCTGTGGAGTGATTTCTGCTTACGATGGAGAGGTCTGAAGCCCAGGCACGAGGGAGGTGACACAGGAGCAGTGGCCATCGTGGTCAGAGGATCCAGGGTGCTCTGAAGGGATAGGATGGTGGGGCCTCCATGGCTCAGGTGCCCTGGATGACTTACCTTAAGGAATAGGCTGCTATTCCTTAAGGTACCTTCGGTTGTTTGTAATGGAAAGCCCTGACTCAATTTGCTGAAACAACTTGGAAACAAATCACCTCCCATCACAGGAAATCTGGTGGCTGAGTGACTGCAGGTACAGTTTGATCAACGCTTTGCTCTACTTTCCTTTGATCCCAACTCCACCATTCTCTGTGTGAGGCTTTTTCTTCGGCCAAGTGCCCTCGTGGTCCTAAGAGGCCCAACTAAATATGTTCACCTACAAGAGCAGAGCAGGACCACATCTTCCTGTGTCTCTTTTTTTTTTTTTTGCGGTACGCGGGCCTCTCACTGTTGAGACTTCTCCCGTTGTGGAGCACAGGCTCCGGACGCGCAGGCCCAGCGGCCATGGCTCACGGGCCCAGCCGCTCCGCGGCATGTGGGATCTTCCCGGACCGGGGCACGAACCCGCGTCCCCTGCATCAGCAGGCAGATTCTTAACCACTGCACCACCAGGGAAGCCCCATCTTGTTGTTTTTTATCAAAGTTTCATTATGGGGACTTCCCTGCTGGCTCAGTGGTTAAGAATCCGCTTGCCAATGCAGGGGTCACAGGTTCGATCCCTGGTCTGGGAAGATCCCACATGCCGCGGAGCAACTAAGCCTGTGTGCCACAACTACTGAGCCTGCGCTCTAGAGTCCGCGTGCCACAACTACTGAGCCCGCGTGTTGCAACTACTGAAGCCCGCGTGCCTAGAGCCCGTGCTCCGCAACGAAAAGCCACTGCAGTGAGAAGCCCGCGCACCACAGCAAAGAGGAGCCCCCGCTCGATGCAACTAGAGAAAGCCCACGCGCAGCAACAAAGACCCAGCGCAGCCAAAAATAAATAAATTAAATAAATTTTTTTAAAGTTTCATTATGTAGGTAGGATTGAATCAATCATTGATGATTAATTCACTCCACCTCCAGCCCCTCTCCCTGCTCAGAATTGTGGGGATGGGGCTGAAAGTTCCAACCCTGTAACTACATGACTGGCTCCTCTGGTGACCAGATCCCATCCTGAAGCTACCTAGTCACCTCATTAGCATAAACTCAGGTATGGTCAAAAGTTATGAATAACACAAGACACTCCCATCGGGATATTCCAAAGGTTTTGGGAGCTCTGTGCCAGAAACCTAGGACAAGGAGCAAGTATATATTTTTCATTATACCACAGGTAAGGACTCTTATTATCCCCATTTCCCAGATGGGGGAACTGAGGAACAGGTGTGAAGTAACTTGCCGTAGTTTACACAGCTAGGTACAGCAACAGCAGGATTTAAACCCGGGCAGCTCAGCTCCAGCTCCACACCAGTTGCCTTGCTGTGTGGGACTCTGGGGAATCATGGAGCGTGGCCTTGAAAGGAACCCTAAGTGTAGCTCCCATGAGAAGGCAGGGCAGACAGCCTCCCTGTCGGGGAAACAGAGCGTAATCAGGTACAGTGGGGATGTGGGTAAACAACAAATTTACTGCAGAGAAACAAAGCCCGGATTTGTAGCCACTTTCTGTGGTGTAAATAATCCCACCCAGGAAAGTAATGGATTGGGAGACTGAGATTAACATATACACACTATATATAAAATATAGTATAAAATACATGTAAAGTATGTATAAAATAGATAACTAACAGAGACCTACTGTATAGGACAGGGAACTCTACTCAATATTCTGTAATAACCTATATGGGAAAAGAATCTGAAAAAGAATGAAGATATATATATAACTGATTCACTTTGCCGTACACCTGAAACTAACACAACACTGTAAATCAACTATACTCCAATAAAAAATTTTTTAAAAATCCCACCCGGGCAGATGTTAAGCTACCAATCTGCCGTCACTGAGTGTGGAGTTGGGAAGAGATGCGCTGGGTTGGCCTGTCCTGCACTGACTGCGACGCCCGGACACCGCGTCAGGTAGAAGCTTCCTCCTATGGTGTGAGTTTAACGCCCACTCAGAGCTGGGCTGAGCAGGCAGCCTTGATTGTCTCTGGCTCATGGGCAGAGCTTTGTAGGAGCCCTCCCCACTGATGGGGAGGCCTGCCCAGGGCCACAGCAGCAGTCCTGACAAGGACATTAGAAAGTCCTCGACCCCTGACCTCACCCTACATCCAGCCCAGTCCTTCTATCCTTTCTGGAGCCTGGGAACCTCCCATGTTTTGTAGCTTAGCTATCCATTTAACCCACTGTGGGCTGTGTTATTACCCAGCATTTCCATGTGTTAGAAGGATGGGAGTGTATATGAGTGTGTGTGTGAGTGTGTGTGAGTGTGTGTGTGTGTGTGTATAAATGTGAGTGTGCTGGGGTAACAGGCTTCCCACTCATTCGGTCCACCGTACTGCTTAGGGTGATTTTTATTTTTACTGTTATTTACATTTTTTCTTTAATACTCTTTTGGCCACACGTTATGTGGGATATTAGTTCCCCGACAAGGGATCGAACCCACGCCCCCTGCAGTGGAAGCATGGAGTCTTAACCACTGGACTACCAGGGAACTCCATTATTTACTTATTTTTGCTTATATGTATTTTCTGATTTGTTACAATAATCAGAATCTCTTCTGGGCTTTATTTCCTGCCATGCTTTTCCCCAATAAATAGATTTTCTTTAAATACCTGTAATCATCATAGAGCAGGTTTTGTCTGTGTTTCCCGCCCAGCATCCATTTTGCCTTCTTTTGGTAACAGCACCCCAATTTCCTTTGGGGACCAACTTGACTACCACTTACAGGCCTTATGTTTCAGTGGAGCTGACCCCATGCCCCATTCCAGGCCTGACCAACCAGGGTTTGGTCCCAAGCTGTATAGATTTCTTCAGAGAAGGCCACGGGAACCCATGAGACTCAGGGCCTGAGGTCTGCCGTAACTAGTGAGGACCAAGGTGTCTGCACTGGCCTGAAGCTGCTAGCAGCCTGCACCCGGAGGAATCTTCCTAAAACTCTACATCAGTGAGAAAGGAGAACCAAGAGAGGGAGAGAGACGACTGAATCTTGACAGCATCACTGAACTCTGTGCAGAAACTTTCCCTTCGACTTTAGGTTTCTGTGAACCAAGAAATTTCTTTATTTGGATTATTTTTGCTCACACCAGTTTGAGTTGATTTCCATTCCTTCCAGCTGAGAGTACTAACACATCTACATAGTGCACATTAAATATTATATCCTGGGTTTAGGGTGACATTATATACAAGCATTTTGCCATGTGTCTATGTAAGCTTTATACAGTGACATAATACTCCATAAGCTGGGTTTACCGTAAAATAAGAATGTCTATTTAATAGGAGTGTCATTGTCTCTATGAGACAGGAGTTGAAAAGAAATCAAAGACAAATTTTTTGAGACGAATTTCCTCTTCCAAACGCTACGTAACAAAGGCAGGCAATTTTTGAACTGAACTAAGAAAAAAAGCTCTTTTAGATACAGTTTCTTTTATAACTGTGTGTATATATGTATATTTCAGGTAACAACAGAATACACATTACGTTCTACACCAATAGTATTTAATATTTATTTATAAACAGACAATATTTTTGTCCCCAAATTTTAATAATCCTCTCTGCTTTCTGACATGAATCCCTCTTTATTCTCCTCTGTCTTTCCTCAGCACAGATTTTTAAGACATGTGAAACTTAACAAGGGTGAGTGTAAAGTGCAACATGTAGAATCAAAAACCGAATTCCAAATGGAAGGTGAGGACAAGGAGTTTGACTTAAGTGCCTATGAAGAGTGCCTGATGGGGCTTCGCTGGTGGCGCAGTGGTTGAGAGTCCGCCTGCCGATGCAGGGGACGCGGGTTCGTGCCCCGGTCCAGGAAGATCCCACATGCCGCGGAGCGGCTGGGCCTGTGAGCCATGGCCGCTGAGCCTGCGTGTCCGGAGCCTGTGCTCCGCAACGGGAGGGACCACAACAGTGAGAGGCCCGCGTACCGCCAAAAAAAAAAAAAGAGTGCCTGATGGTTGTAGCGGGTCACAGGCTGTCCATTAGGTGACATCAAGAACTTGCTGTGTACTTAGTTTCTCTAAGTCTCAGTTTCCTCACCTGAAAAGTGGGAGAATAACACCTGTACAGTGCCAGGTACTCAATGGAATATGCCGACCTTGATTTTTTAGGACAAGAAGATATCCAAAAAAACACTGAACAACCACCTGACAGAAATCTCATAACTGGGAACTGGATAAGGATTAACTTTAGCTGCATATAATAGAAGACCCAAAAGAACAATAGTTTGAGCATATATGTGATTATTTTCCCTCATGTAAAGGAATTCTGGAGGACAGCAACAGCCTGGTGGCTGGTGTGGCATCTCTAACCACGGGGCCCAGATCCCTTCTATCTTTGTGCTCCACAAATTGTGTGCACTTCGTGTGTCCCTGCAACCTCAAGGTTACCTCATGTATCGAGATGGCTGCTGGTGCTCCAGCCTTCACATTCTTGATAACAGGATGACAAAGGGGAAAGAGCAAAAAGGTGTTCTGATCTTTGAAGGACCCTTTCTAAAGTTCCTCTCAATACTTTCTGCTTACATCTCATCGGCCAGAAGATCTTACCTAGCTGCAAGAGAGACCGGGAAGTATATTCTTTGTCAAAGCACATAGCCACCCTGAATAAAACTGGGTTTCTGATCCTAAAGAAGAAGGGCTACTCAAATGAGCAACGAGCAGTCTTCTCCATGATTCTTTCACAAAGTACAGGGTTGTCCCACCCCAGCAAAATTGGGTTTGCCCTGTGACCTCTGAGATGGCCACAGAGCATACATGGGGAGAAGAAATCCTTATTGAGCATCGAGCCTGGTGCTGGGAGAAGCGACAGCAACTGTTACCTACTGATGTGGCGGGATTATGGCAGGCCTCTCTCTGCATTAGCCAGTATCCTTAGCACGCCAGTCATTCAATATTTTAATATCCCTTCTGGGTGTAAAATAGTGCTGGAGAGCTTGACTTCTGAAGCCAGACAAGGTTCAAATCCCAGATTCAGTGCTTATTAATAGTGTGCCTTTGAATAAGTCACTTATTCCCTCTGAGGCTAAGCGTCCCCGTGTATAAAATGGATATAATAGTGGATCCGCACCTACCTAGAGACGACGGGGTAGCTGGAAGGATTAGATGTTTAGCTCCTTCTCCTGCCCATGATAAGCAGGCACGAAATGTTAGCTGATAACCCCCAAGGGAAGCACAGACACAACAGACTAGAAACTTCACTCCAACCACCTTCTTAACGAGGAGCGCAAGTAGGTTTATCTGGGTCTACGGGTTTCCAAAGAATACTCGAGGGTTTACAGATCTTTTGTTGTTCTCGGCCCTCCCAGCCAGTTAAACAGGGAGAAGATGGAGACTGTTTATCCTGAGTCACAGGGTAAAACTCTGTCTTAGCTCACTTGGGCTGCAGAGTCAGTGTCCAGTGAGGACCTGCTTCCTGGTTAATAGATAGCAGTCTTCTCGCTGCATTTCACATGGAGGAGGGGGCCGGGGAGCTCTGTGCTGTCCCTTTTATAAGGGTGTTAATCCCATTCATGAGGGCTCTACCCTCATGACTTAATCACTTCCCAAAGGCCCCACCTCCAAATACTATTACGTTGTGGATTAGCTTTCAACATGCAAATATTGGGGTGGGACACAAACATTCAGTCTGTAACTCCCCACAACCAAAGACAGTCAGGGCTGGGAGCTGCCCAGGCCCTTAGCCTTCACTTTTTCCTACTCACCACTGCTGCGAAACTGTCTCTGCAGAAAGACTGGCCAAATCAGTCACCAGCGTGGACAGAGAGGTGCTGGGAGTGGTCCCTTATAACAGTTATTATAAATCAACACCCGCAGCCCATTCTCTTTCATCAGAGTCACAGCCATCCGGATTCCTTGTGGGCCCTGCACCTGTATATAACCTCCATGCTTTTCCAAGACGTTTGCCTCTCTTTCCTTAGATACCCTCAGGCTTGGCTACGAATAGTCCCATAGACTCAGCCTGCTAGGGCAGCCTCTCCGGAGGCTCAGGACCCTTGCTGTGCAGGTGCCTGTGACATCGCCAGCTTCCACAGCCCCCTGTGACCTCACCACCAGGACAACTCAGCCCAGTGGGGCCATGGCCACTCCCTCAACCAGCACAAGTGACAGAGGGCCTAGATGACCACCACGCCCTCGGGAGAGGCCAGAGCCTCCAGCATCCCCACACATGGTGACAGCAGGTGTACAGACATCCCAACAGTGCGGTCCCAAAGCCAGGTCCCCCTCCTTGCAGATGTCCCAACGGCTCATGACACTGCAGCATCGGCTGAACAGCAGGATGTAGGTCAGGCTTCCAAGCCAGCCACCTTGGGGGCCACGTCAGCGTCTGGGGACAAGGACAAGCGTGAGGCTGCCGCGGGGCATGCCCAGGAGCCCAGGAGCCCACAGCCCTGCTTGCCCCCCTGGCCCCAGGTGCCCTGCACAGGTCCACGGGCTTCCAGAACCTCGTGCAGAAAGAGCTGGCGCAAGAGTCGAGTACGGCTCAGAATCCTCAGATTTTCCAACTTTACTCCCTGATTAAGGAAGAGACACCACAAGCGGCAGGCGTCCCAGACAGGGAACAGGAACTAGCTCCATCTACCCCAAGCGCTGCGGTACAGTCCCCGCCAAATGCGGAGGCTCAGCCCGTCGTGAGCACAGCCGATGCCAATGACCAGCTTGACACTCGGGCTGCTGACACTGCTGAAGCTGTTGAGGAGAAACCCGAGGGTCAGGAGGCCTTAAACCCTGGCACTGATGCTTTGCCATCAGCCCCTGCCTCGCCGGGCCCCGGAGTGGCAGCCGTGGAGAGGAGGCCCCTGGACTCCACAGCCAGTGAGAACAACTACATGTGCTCCATGACCAGCTTGCTGGGCGGGGGTGAGGGGTCCATCAGCTCCCTGGCAGACATCCTGGTGTGGTCTGATACTGCCATGGGCATGGCCACGGGCACCCTGGCCTCCGGCCACGGCTCCGTGACAGACCTGCTGCACAACACGGGGCCCAGCCTGCACTCCATCTCCAGCATCCTGGGGAGTGCCAGCTCTGCCTCATCCTCCGGGCTGGCAGTGGGGACCAGTCGGCCCTGCACTCCGTCACCCACATGCTGGAACCGGTGGCGCGGAGGACCGTAGAGGGCATCCTCTCGGCCATGCACCACCTGACCAGACACCTCGCCCCACGCCAGGCCCAGGCCGGCCCCAACTTGGACGAGGCCCCGCGCTCGGCAGCCTCCCGAGACCCCGGGAGCACACATGCCCGACTCTCTCACGCATCCCTACCCTGGACGGCTCTCCCCAGACCGGGCAATAAATCACCGGCGAGCGTTTATTTTCCAAGCGCCAGCCTCATACCTTGTCTGTGCAGCGGACACAGGGTGGAGGGACAGGAGGGGGCTAGAGTGTTCTGGAAACAGAAAGGTGTCCCCTGAGGGCTTCTCGGGTTGTCCCATTCATGGGCTGGGGGCCAAAGTGCAGAAAGAGAAGGGCCTGGGCAGGCCTGGGAGGCCAAGCATTGCAGGGCTCAGACCTGAAAACATTGATCTTGGCTGGACCTCTAACCAGGTAAGTGCATTTCTGAGGAAGTAAGATCTGGTCCTTCCCCAAGGCCTACTGGCTTAGCAGGCTCAGGACACCCAGCCAGGCTTTCTGATCGTGGGACTGAGAGTGTGGGGTTGAGAGCCGGGAATGAGACCAGTGTGGGCTCAGACCTCAGCGTGGCAACTGGCCATGGGCCAATCCCTTCACCCTCTGAACCTGCAACTCTCCTCTGTAGAACAAATAACGAGCCCACATGATGAAGATGTTATGGGATGTAAGGGAAACAACACAGGTCCTAAGGCATGATGTCTGGCACTTAGGAAGCTCACATACTTCAGCTGTCATGATTATTATCCTCCAGCAGGCTGGGGACACAGGGGGATTCAGGGATCTATGTAGGGTGACCAACCACCCCGGTTTGCCTGGGGTTCCTGGGATATGGGACTTTCAGATTTAAAACCAAGAAAACCCCAGGCAAAAACCAGGATAAGTTGGTCACCCTAGACCCGGGTCTCTTTCCGTGGTTTTTTTTTTTTTTTTTTGGCTGTGTTGGGTCTTTGTTGCTGTGCATGGCTTCCTCTAGTTGTGACGAGCAGGGGTTACTCTTCGTTGCGGTGTGCGAGCTTCTCATTGCGGTGGCTTCTCTTGTTTCGGAGCACGGGCTCTAGACACGTGGGCTTCCGTAGTTGCAGCGCATGGGTTCAGTAGTTGTGGCACACGGGCTCTAGGGCATGCGGGCTTCAGGAGTTGTGGAAAGCCAGCAGCCCACCCTCTGGCTGGACACAGTGCCATGCCGGCCACATGACTTGGTGAGTAAAGATCTGGCTGGACATCAGCCCCGACCCCTGCCCTTGGCTGGGTGCCTTATACAGATCACAACCCACACACCTTCATGCTGCAGCCCTGGCTGTGGATTCCTTCATTCATCCATCCCTCATTCCCAGCAGCGTCTCCAAATGGGAGACCTTGGCTGAAGCCAGCCCACTGATGGATTTGCCCTACACAGTGTTTCTTTTCTTTTTAATATTTATTGATATATTTATTTGGCTGCGCCGGGTCTTAGTTGCGGCACGCAGGATCTTTGTCGCCGCTTGCGGGATCTTCGTTGCGGCATGTGGGCTCTTTAGTTGCAGCATGCGGGATCTAGTTCCCTGACCACAGATCGAACCTGGGCCCCCTGCATTGGGAGCGCAGAGTCTTAACCACTGGACCTCCAGGGAACTCCCCCTACACAGTGTTTCTTAAATTGGGAATTAGTTGCTAATGTTTAAAAGCCAGGAGATTTCAAATAAAAACATGGATTTCTGCTTCTCTTGAGAAACGTAGGGGCCTTATTTCTTCTGGGCAACCGGCAGCTGAGCTGCCTACTCTAGAGGGAAATACCTGGCCTGTGTCAGTACTGAGTCACCTGCCTGATCCCCAGAGGCATGCGTCTACTACCCTACCACCCCTACCCGGCAGATGGCTCCTGTGAGGAGGTCTGATGCCGGGCCCCAAGGGGATGAGAAGACAACCAGGTGTGTCTATCCCCTTCCCTCAAGGAGCTGCCACTTTCTGTAGATGAGACGTGAACTGTCCCCATGTAGTGAAAGCAAAGAATTCAGAGGAGGGAGATGGTCAGTTCAGATCCCAGTATCAGGGCCTCCTTGACTCAGACCTAAAAAGAGAGGAGAGATGGTGTCCCCGACAGAGGCATGGACAGCAAAAGTCGAGGCAGGCGTGATGGGGGCTTGGTGGGGGAGGGCGGCTGAGCAGCTCAACCTGCCTGGAGCCCAGAGCAGAGCGTGGGAGACAGAGCTGCCAGGGTGGACCTCAAATGCTTTCAACAAATATTTTCTGAACCAGGTAAGTGCCACTATACGCCAGGCACTGCTAGATACTGAGACTGCAAAGGTGAATGAAAGATTGAAACCAGGCTCAACCCAGGTCAGGGGAAGGGCTGAGCCAACTAGCACAACTGCCAAGTGCGGGCCTGTCTGGACCCAGGGCTCAGCCGTGTCCTCAGGGCTCTGTCTTTCCAGTTCAGCCCCTCTGTGCTGGCTCCATTTCCAGGCACTCAGCCACCTTCCTGGAAAGAGAGAGGCCCTTGTTTCCACTGGATCTGGCAGGAGAGTCCCAGGTGAGGACACTGCCAGGCCTGGCTTGGCTCCCATGCTCTCTGCTGAACCAGTCACTGAGGCTGTGGGAGTGAAATACCTCGTTACCTGGCCTGGGCCTCATGTCCACCTGTGAGGCCAGGGTCAGTCCAGAAATGGGGGTTCCCCACAGGAGGGGCTGCTGGACCAACAACATTTTGTGTGTGAAAGCCAGTAGAGTTGTGAAGAGCATGGCTTTGGGGGTCAGGCCACCTTGAATCCTGGCTCTACCTCCTTCTAGCTGTGTTACTTTCATCCCCCCGTGTTTCAGTTTCCTCATCTGTCAAATGACAATACACCTACGGTGTCAGGCTGCCGTGAGGATTCAATGAGTCAGGGGTTTGGAAAGGTGCCTGGCACACAGTTGAGTGCAATATAAGTGTCAGCGATCATTGTGATTATTAGGACAGAAGGGTTCCATGGAGCTGTGTACTAAGAACGGAATTTCCCTGCTTGTTCCTGGCCTTCCTCTTTGCGGTGGGATTAACAATTGTGTTGTCAAATATGCCTGACAACGCATCTTCTCTGCAGGTGGGACCTGCAGGTAGCCAGGTGCTACTGTACCTGGGCCAAAGGTCAGGGCCGTGCACTCAGGGCTGAGGAATCCAACTTGGAGAGAAGTGGGTGCACCTCAGCTCTGGCCAGAGCGAGAAAGCAAAGGCCCAGAGGCAGGAGCTTGGAGAAATGCCCCGTTTTATAGGCAAGAGGAAGCAATTCATGAGACACAGGAGCAATCAGCAAGTGGGGGTGACCCAGCCCATCACGAGCCTGTGAGGCCACCGTGTTGGATGAATAAAAACTGAACAACTATTGAAGCATTGGGGAGAGGCAGTCAGTAGAGACAGAGGTGGTGTGTAAGGGGAAAAAGAATGAGCGGTCGTCAGAATAACAGGGTGGCTGTGTGTAGGGTACCCTTTGGTGTTGAGAATTGAGGCACAACCAAGTTATAAATTCACCCCCACAAAGCTGGTGCCTCCGCACCCCTTCTGGTTTATACGTTAGGGTTAACACCTGACAGCCACCAGCGTTTCTCTAGGATCAACAACAGTCGTTTTGGTTGTACATTCTGCCACTGAGAGATTGGCCAGTAAGCAGAGGTTCTGCTTAAAGAAACATCTAGGCTGACCTAAGAGCCATGGGAAGGCACAACATCCTAACCTCTGAGCCCGGCTGGGGCATGGCTAACAGAAGGAAACCGACAAGTCCTGGGAGATAGCAGAGGAACACTGTGGCTTCAAGGGTAGGGCTTGGCCCAGGAGTCTCCGGATGGGCAGTATCCACTGAACTTGCACTGGCCCTCCCTGTGGAGTCCTCAAGTGGGCACTGCGGTCCTAGAAGATGGACCATTTCCTCGTCTACAAAATGCCTCACAGGGATGCTCTGGTCAAGAATGCATATAAAAAAACAAAAAATAGCATTTAACAGTAGGCATGTGACATGTTAGTGTTCTTCCTTCCTTGTGGTTTTCTGCATTGTCTGTATATTGGGCAGGAGTCTCTTAACGGAAAGTGACAAAAACCCACGGATTTGGTGGACTGGGCAGAGAAGGGCTGAGAAGGAACCGGCTTTCAAGATGCCTGGTGTCAGGGACTCAAAGCTGTCAGGACACCTCCATCGTCTATATATTAGGCAGGAGTCTCTTAACAGAAAGTGACAAAAACCCATGGATTTGGTGGGCTGGGCAGAGAAGGGCTGAGAAGGAACCGGCTTTCAAGATGCCTGGTGTCAGGGACTCAAAGCTGTCAGGACACCTCCATCGTCTATATATTAGGCAGGAGTCTCTTAACAGAAAGTGACAAAAACCCATGGATTTGGTGGGCTGGGCAGAGAAGGGCTGAGAAGAAACCGGCTTTCAAGATGCCTGGTGTCAGGGACTCAAAGCTAGCAGGACGCCTCCATTGTTATGTGCTCTGCCTCCATGGCAACTCTGCCCCTCCCCCAAGCCTCTGCTTCTCGTGGGGAATGAGGTTCCTGGAGGCTCTGGGCCCACAGCCTTGCGCTTTCCAGACGAAGAGGAAAGGTCTGGTTCCTGCTCCAGTCTGATATTTCCCAAGGGGAAGGACTCTGGTTGGCCCAGGCTGGATCACATGTTGGAAAGGCTTTCCTCAGCCAGTGCCCGTGGTACCTCTCTAAGCAGGCAGTTCTGAGCACCCTGAGCCACGCCCCTCCCAGAGACAAAACGAGGGAGCCAGGCAACGTGTCCTCTCCTGGCCCGCCTGGGTTCCCCACAGCAGGTGGCACAGCCCTGACCTCCCTCCGCACCTGCATCTGAAAGCCCTCCCGGTAAATAATAGTCACTTTTCCCACAAAACCAGGAGGGCACTCCGGATGAGATCAGCTCTTTGCACAAGACCACACAGAGCCCAGCCTCAGGTTCTAAGCCCTGCAGAGCGCCCACCGCTACATGTGAGCTTGTCTGTGAACGTTCTGCCCACAATCAGAACTTTCCCTTAACCATGTGCTTTGGAAAGATCTGAGGCATTGTGACGTGTTCTCCCTCCAGCTCCATGGATTGAAAATTATTCCTTTGGAGCTCTGAATTTTAAATATCAATCAATGAGAAAATAGGACTCACCTAAAACACATGGTTTTGTTTCTGACCACCTGTATTTTATGAGTGCTTGTCAAAATGCAGTTTTTGATGGCCCCTGAACGATTCTGGGCCTCATCTCCCAGTCTGCACTTGGGGATTCGGCACTTGATAATCTGCTACGGTGTGAAATGGAGATGGGCAGGGAGACGCAGCAGCCTCGGAACGACACCCATGCCAGAAACTCCGCGAAGTGCTCAGGTAGGTCCCTCCCTCCCCACTCTCCCCACCCAGGGGTGGCCTGGCCAAACCGCACCCAGCACAGCAGGCGCGGAAGTGAATGCCTCAGCACAGACGCCAGGGGAAGGCGCAGGAGTGGAGGAGGGAACCAAGGATGGGAGCAGAGTGGCGTGAGCAGGGCCCAGTGTGTCCTCCGCCAAGGCAGATGGCCTAGCGCGGCTGAGATAGATGTCCTAGGCGGCTGGAGGGGAGGGGAATGGAAACGCCCCGTGCTGCCACCTGCTCCTTGTTTCCAGAGCAGGGACCCAGGTTGGCGCCTGGTGAGAAACACGAAGCAAAAAGGGGTCAATCAGATGGGCGACGGCGAACAAAGGCCCTTCTCTGGGGGAGAAACCGGCTGGCCGCGGGGCTCACTCAGGCCGCCACGGGGCCCTCGCCGGCCGGCCCGAGGCCAGGCGGCGTTGTTTCCTCGTCTGGGGCTGGTCCCCTTCCGTCGCGGGGAGGAGCAGCACCGGATCGGAACGGAGGGTGCGGCCAGGAGGGCGAGGGGCGACGAGGGGCGGGGTCATCCACCGCCCTGCCCAGCCCCGCCGTCTCCATGGCGACGGCTACCTCACCGCGGAGACTGGGAGAGCTGCAGAGAGAGTCTTTGCCGGTTGCTGCGCAACGGCCCAGTGACGTCAGGCGATTGAGTTTGGTTCCCAAGGTAACTGACCAGGCAGCTGGGCCCGGAACTATTTGTGTCTGTCCCCAGAGGGTCTGCGGAGCCTCCGGGGTCTGGCGCAGCTGAGGAAATGCGCTCCTGGCCCGCGGGCAGGCGGGAGACGGAACACAGAGGCCCTTTCAGCTCTCGGAGACTGGCGACCCAGGCGGGGCGGGGTGTGCGCCCAAAGCCGGACGCCCCAACTCCACTCCCTGCCGCTCGGGTTTTTTCCCCCCGCTCCTGCCCGGGTGGCCCCTGGACCGCCAGGCTTTGTCCTACTTATAAACGCCCTGCTGGGTAAACTCCTTGAAGTAAAGCGCTTCTGTTTGTAGCATCCCGGCCCGCACTGTCACCCTCACTGGCACACAGCGGGCTCTCAGCGCGGCCTCTCCATGGGACTGTGGACGTTCGCTCCCCTTTCAGAGCTGCGAGACGCTTCCAGCACTCAGAACCCCTTGTCAGGTTCTGATCTCGAGCCCTGGTGAGCCTATCAGCAGACCGGCTCCATAATTTGGGGGCCACAATGCAAAAATAAAATGAGGGGCGGTGGGACAAGGTAGGGAACGGGCCCCAGTGCTGCCCACTGAGAGTAAACTGCAAAGGAGTGAAAGTGACAAGCACATGGGTAAACTGAGGCAGGTGGCGTCAGTCACAGAGGAGAGAGGATAAGGTTCAAACCTGGAGCGGCAGAAGGTGAGGGACAAGGCACGACAGGAGCAGAAAGAGTAGCAGGTGTGTAAAGACAAAGCAGTGACCTAAATTTGGGCCTGAGAGCTGGCCCAGGCCCGCCTGGGGGACCCCTCAGAACTCAGCACTGTAACTGGGTCTTGGGACTTAAGTGACACAGTCTATCCAGGCCTCTCAGGCTCCTCCTTCGTTAGGCACCCGTCAAAACAGGGTAACACCCAAGCCTCTCACAATCTGTCTCCAGGGAGACACTACCACCTCCGCCTGTCCAATGGGCCAAGCCGGGCTGCACTCAGGGCCATGGGTTTATGAACCCAGGCCACAGAGAACAGGCCAAGCATCGACATCCAGACCAGCTGTTGACCCAGGAGCCAGGGCACACTCTGCCCGTCCCAGCAAGCGAGGCATCTGCTCCTTCCCTGTGAATCTTCACGGCTCTTGTCAACAGTCTGACAGCTGACTGGGGGCTCAGAGGGCAGGAGGCATCTGGCATCTCTGAAAGAGCAGCCGCAGGGCTGGCTTTCGCGGGCAGTGAACCTCCACAGCCTGATTCTCAGTTGAGAAAGCCTGCAGCCCTCATCCGCTCCTCCCCTCTGGGTGAAGCAGGCTCCATGATCCCAGATTCACACATAGGACCTGTTCAAGGGTTCACCCAGGCCCACCTCCCCACCGCCCAGGTTCCCTGGTCTGTCCCAGATGACCCCTCGGGAATGGGCCCTGGGCCTAGGAACCAAAGCTGTGGAGCAGAACCAGCTACATAATTTATGGGGCCCAAGTGCAAAATGAAAATGCAAGGCCCCTTCTTCAAAAAGTATTAAGAATGTCAGGACAGGGACAGCAAAGCATAAAACCAAGCACGGAGCCCTGTGGGACTGCACAGATTGCAGGCTCACAAAACCAGGCCAGCTGGTGTGTCCTAGACACCAAGCAAGCCTCCTTCCCGGGCACAGCCCATCTCTTCCCTCTCTCATGGTCCATCTGTTGGCCTCTCCCCGCACTGCCGCTGGCTGCTTCCAGGACCACTGTCCTAACCATCCATTCAACACAATGTGGGCATCTAGAGGGTCCTCAAAGAGGCCCACAAGATATTACATGGGGTGTGGGGGGGAGATGTACCCAGTGCTTTCTTTTTTTTAAAAAATAAATTTATTTATTTACTTATTTATTTTTGGCTGCATTGGGTCTTCATTGCACGTGCGGGTTTTCTCTAGTTTCGGCGAGCGGGGGCTACTCTTCGTTGTGGTGCAGAGGCTTCTCATTGCGGTGGCTTCTCTTGTTGTGGAGCACGGGCTCTAAGCACGTGGGCTTCAGTAGTTGTGGCTCGCGGGCTCTAGAGCGCAGGCTCAGTAGTTGTGGCACACAGGCTTAGTTGCTCCGTGGCACGTGGGATCTTCCCAGACCAGGGCTCGAACCCGTATCCCCTGCATTGGCAGGGGGATTCTTAACCACTGCGCCACCAGGGAAGTCCCCTAGTGCTTTCTTATCAAAGGACCAAAACCACAGAACAGTTCCAGGAATGCTTGTTTCTGCAAATGCTGGATGTTTGATTCTCTATTTTCAGCTGAAGAACACTTGCTCTTGAAAAGATACCTGAGGGTCATCTGCATAAGATGATGAAGTATGAAGTGTAGCAGCTGATTGATGGTAAGTTGGCACTGGTAACACTAAAACAGTACACAAGGACAAAAGTCAAGGATGTGTTTGTGGCCTCCTGAGGTCTACATCACGCCCATGATTCATCCCACGCTGTCCTCAGGGAACCAAGGGAGAGAACTTCTGCCTCAGCCCCTCTGCTTCATCTCCACCCTGGGATCAGGGCCTGCAAATGCCCCTGCTGGACTCCCCGCTCCCTCTGCCAGCCTCTCTGAATCCTACCCTCCTGCCAAAGTGAGTCCCCCCATGTGGGCACTGTGCTGCACCATCCAGGTCCCCTGCAGCCCTGAAGGAGTAGGGTGCCCCCGTGCTGGGAGTACAGGCTGCAGACACAAGGACCCTCAGCTGTCAGCCCTCTCTGGAGATCCCCTCTACTGAAGAAAAGAAAATGCCTTGGCCGAAGCCAAGATCTTCACCTGTTTAAAGCATCCCTCTGGCTACAGTGAAGAGAATGAATTCACCACATGCATCGCCTGCTGTTGGGCACATGTTAACCCTTCGGCCTGATAGTTTTAACCTGTAGTTGTGCGAGATAACGTGTCTGCTGCTTGAGGTTGGAACCCAGCCCTTGGACTATTTGGATCCTTGCATGGCCTTGCACTGAGTAGGTGCTCAATAAATATTTACAGATAGCAATCAGCTGACACTTCTGTTTCTGCAGTGATCTCTGGGAGTCTTGCTTCTCAGACCAGCATCAGTAGCACTTGGGAGCTAGTAGGAAATACGCAATCCCAGACCCCACGCACACCTCCTCAATCATAATCTGTAATTTAACAAGATATCCCAGAAATTCAGATACATGGTAAAGTTTGAGAAGCACTTCTGGCGAGTGGAATAACTAGAGGGCTAGACGAGGAGGTGTGGGAAGTTGGAAGTGAGGCAGGAGGCGAGCTCGGGTGCATATAGAGGGCTCACGTGGGGAGTCTCCCTTAAGAGTGGCGATCACCCTGAGTCACTGAGTCTGAGACGGGACCAGTAATAAAGCTAACTCTCGCGTGCCTTCTATGTGCCAGACACTGGTTTCTCAACCCTTTACAGCCAATAACTACTTTAGTCTCCACAACAGCCCTATAACGTGGTATTATTAGGATCATCGTGTCCATACTGCAGATAGAGAAACCGAGGCCCCGTGCGGTTGAGATTATTCCAGAATCTTCAGCAGGTACACACATTTGGCTGTACCTGGTGTTTAGGGCAGGGTCTGTTCTGATTGGTCGCTGACTGTCCCACTGGTTATTCAAGGTTTTGAACGTCACCCTGGTTACACAGCTGGACGGAAGAGGCAGGATCCAAATCGGCCCGGTATGCTGGAGCCACGCTCCAAACCAACATCCTCTATCCATCTAGTGCCGTCACCACCCAGAAACGGCACACCTCAGGGACGAGTAATGTGTGTCAAAGTGCTGTGTAAGCTGTAAAGCACAGTATAAATGCCAAATGGATTCCTCCGGGGCAGAAGTGAGAGAAGCCTGTTAAAGATGGAGAAGCTGGACTGTGAGAGGGGAGATGATGTGGGGAAGCAGAATTCTCTCTGCTTGCTCAAGGGGGTAACTGAGGCAAGAAGGAAAAGCCTCCCTAAGTGGAGCCCCAGGATCAGCCCACGAAGGCTCTAACTTGCCAGAGACCGTCAGGCACTAAGCAGGTTAGCCCGGATGTGTCCTCACGGAATAACCGAGCGCTCCTGACATCGACCACCAGAGGGCGCTGCTCCCCAACCTTCGTCCCACTGGACCCCACCTGCTCTGTGGAAACTAGGACTTGGAAGGAGTCCTAGTGAACAAGCACCAGGACTTTGAGAACTGGGAAAGGAGGGAAGGCAGATGGAAGGGGTACTTATACCACTTTCAATCCCAATACACCCCTATGGAGAAGCTCTTGTCCCCACTTTACAGATGAGGAATTTGAGGCCCAAAGATGTTAGATAAGATCCCCCAAACCAGGAAGTTAGGTAGAGGTCGAGCTGGGTCATTTGACTCCAACCTCAGTTCCCAAGGGGACCACAGGTAGATGCCAGCTCATTTGACCCTGTCCTGTCGTTGGTGTACCTGCTTCTATTGACCTTGTATTCTGAGAGGTGACTAGAAATCCTACCACAACTGTATTCCCGCAATTACAACAGCCAGGCCTCATAAAGGCAGCCTTCTTGAACTTGAACTTTTTGAGGTGGTGGGCTCCTGCTTCATTGCCCTCTGGCCTTCAAGAACCCTCAACTGCCACCCCAGCCGAGCAGCCTCCCCATTCAGGCAGAACCTGAGGTCTCTTCTGCTCCAGAATCTGGCTCTGGGCCCCCAGAAGTATGTCCTATTTTACATCCCCTCTCCACGCCAGGGACCCAATGGGCTCAGCTTTTGCCCCCTGGCACCCCACAGCAGGCAGAAGCACAAATAAACAAGTGGACATTTGGGCCTGTGGCTGGGGCCAAACCAGGCACCAAGGTTTTTTCTCAGCTCCCACCAACTCCTTTTATGGCCTCTGGGTCCAGTTCCTTCTTCATAATAAGTCATAACTGGAAAAGGCCTCAGGAGTCACTGAGTCCAACTTGCGCCAACACTTTCCTTTTCTAAAGAGGAAAAAAAAGTATGCCTCCCGGTCTCCAGGCGGGTTCCTAAGACCAGGACAGGGCGGGAAGCGTCCTGAACGGGAAGGAAACTCCAGCCCTGAGACGGGACCTGGGCACGCACCTGTAATGTATGGGGAAGGGGGGACCCTAACATCGGCTTCTTCTACGGTCCTCTTCCCAGCTCCTGAGGTTCTGTCACCTGCCCTGGAGACCGCCTAACGAGCATCTAATCCGCCCCCCCTTCGGTAGGACGCTTTCCTTCCCTCTGTCCTGGGAGCTGGGGAAGCTCGCGTGTCTGGCAGCACGGGCGTGTAAGTGATCATATGTGTACAGAGCGTGTGAGCCGCCACACACGCGTCTGCGCCATTGCCGGGTGGGGGGGTGGTCTGTGAGCGCCCCCTAGGGGCCGGCCATCAGCCGCTGCCGCAGCTGCGAAGTGGCCGTGCGCAGCGCCGCGTATACCCGGCGCGCACCAGCCTCGCCACCCTCCCGTCCCGGCCGAGAGCACGGGGTGTGTTGGCTGGCAGGCTGGCGCGCAGCACCCGGAGCCAGGGCGCTTCTGGTTCTCGGTCCCCGGGCCTCCCCTTCCCGCCTGGCATTTTCTGTTTTCCCGGGCCTCCCCTCCGCCCGCGAGGAGCGCTCCGGGGCGGGGTCCGAGAGCAGCCCCGCCCGGGCCGGCCGGCGAAGGTGGCAGGGCTGCTGGGCGCGCGCCGCCCCTCCCTGCCGCCCCCGCCCCCGCCTCGGCGCCCCGATGGGTTTTTCCATGACTGCATCCGGCCCCGGGCCGTCTTTGTTCCCGCCATCCCCAGCCGTGCCTGCGAGCTGGTCCGCCTCTCTCGCGCGCGCCGGGGTTTTTCCAAGGCTCAACTGGAGCACTGTGGAGCCGCCTCCCCGCCCCCGGCCTCCTGCGCCCCGGCCGAGCTGCGGCCCCCGCGCGACCCCGAGATCCCCTGCAGGGAGCCGAGCTCTCTCCAGACCCACCGCTCCGTCCGTCCTGTCCCCGCCTCCAAGGCCCGCAGCCCATGAGCCCCGTATGTGGGCTCAAAGTTGACCGTCAGCCCTGGCGCTGCCGCGCTTCTTGAGGCGCTCCTGGCGCCCCGAGTCCCTCCCCGGCTTCACGTTGGGGGGCGAGGGTCATGTGTCTGCAGAGCCGGGCCGCCTCTGCCTCCAGCTTGTGTTAGGGCCTCACATTTCTCCCAAGGGGCAGGCGGCGCAGAGGGGCACCCAGGGGCGCCCACACGGTCCGTCACAGCCTGAGGTCGCCATGTGTGATCGCCGTCCCACCGCGCGCCGGTCGCTCCCGGGCAGAGACGCGCCCGCCTCCGCGGGAAAATGTGCACACTCGCGGGCAGTACGCGCTCCAGAGCGCGGGGGACTCCTCTGTGCTCCTGGAGTCCCCTCCCCGCCCCCCGGAAGGAAGGGGAGATAGGCAGAAAAGGGGAGGTGGGAGATGGGGGGGGTTCGAGGGAGTGAGGACAGGCACACAGTCTCCATGTGCCCTGTGGGGACTGTGTGTCTGCAGCCCGATCCTGCACTGAGCTGCGTTCATTTCGTATGTGTCTGCGAACCAGCGGAGCCTCCCAGCTATTACCCTGACATGTTGGCGGGAAAAGTGTAAGAAACACGGTGTTTGCTTCCGAGTGAGACTTGCTAAATCCTGCCAGAGAAGCCAGACTCCCAGCGTGGCCTCCAGGCTGGGGTACAGGGGTGAGGGGGCGTCTGGGCAGCGGAAGGGGTCCTGGATTAAGAGGGTGTCTGGCTCTGTGGGGTTTTTGGCCTCCCTGGCTGGTCCCCTCCCCACATCCCCGCAGAAGGCAGCCTCACATGGCTAAAGATCAGGGGATGAGGGCGGCAGAAGGGTGCAGGGTAAGGGACCCCCAGATCCATGGAGGCCCAAAGCCAGAGGGAGCGTCCCCAGAGTCCTTTGAGTGCCAACTCCTTTCCCCCCTCCCTGGTGCATTTTCTTGTTTCCTAAGCAAGGGGGAGCCCAGCTGTTCTGCAAGGGCGCCTTCTCCAGGTTTGTCTTTGTCAGCGGTGCCCGCTCTTTCCCTCTGTCCAGCCCCTTCCCCTCTTCTCTACTGTCAGAGGCTGAATTTTGCCCACCCCTACCCACTAGTCATCCTGGTACCAGGAAGCCTTGGTCCCTGGGCTCCCTCCTGCTCAGGGGTTAACTCAGACGCCCTTGCCCTTGTGGAGTTGGCAGAAAGTTCCAGAAGCTGAGGCAGAGCCCCTTGCCCTGCACCACAGGGTTTCTGCCTGTCCTTGGCGGGGGTCGGCAGTGGGGACAGCAGGTTAGAAAGAGAATCCTGTAGCACTAGCATTCTGTTTGCTTTTCCCTTGTCCTCAGTTGTCTTGTCCACCACTGACCCTTCAGTCTCCATGTTCTTGCTTAGGTTGAGAATCTTAGGCCCTGGTTTTAACCATTATCCCTCAGTTTTCCCATCTATAATCTGGGGTTAATAATGGTGCCTACCCCCCAGAATGGTTATATGGGTTAAATGAATTTATATTAATTTCATGTATGTAAAGAGCCTGGCATATAGCAGATACTAAACAAACATTTGCTATTGTTATTGGATGTTGAGCGACTTGTCCAAGGTCACACAGTCAGTGGCTAAACTTGATGCCAACCCAGGTCACCTGACCTCAGAGCCTAGGCTCTCATACTGTGCTAGTGAAATTTTGCCGTAACAGAATCGGGAAACAGTAATAATATACGTAGCTCATCTGTAACGTAGGGGAAAACAATAATTGCTGGGGGTTAGGAGACATTTTTTCAGGGAAGGGCCACATTCATAACAGTAATGTCTGACCTAGTTCCCACTTTATGGCTATTAAATTTGTTTTATGCGTTTTTTTAGTTATGTGTGTCAATTGAGAAATTTATGACAATCAGACAATCACCTTGCTGGGGGAAAAGTCTAGGTCTTTCCAGCAGTAATGTGAATCCTATAATGTTTCGTCATTTCATATTTATCAACTTGTCTGTGCCCAACATTGTAGGAGATGCCGTGGAGGCAGGAGGAGCATTCTTAGCAGAACGAACGCTCACTTCACTGTCTTCTTGGGAAAACAGTATGTATGTCTGTGTGACATGACACCCTTAATTGCCAAAAGGAGTAGTTCAATTAACGAATGTTTACTATCTGATGAGGACTTGTGGTGGACAGATCGGAGGTAGCTCCGTAATCCTTCCTCCTGGTTCATGCCCTGAATGTGGGAGGGCGGCATGTACGTGTGGGACTTGTTCTAACCAATAAAATAGGGCGAAGGTGATGAGAGGTGTGATTGTGTGCATGTGATTATGTTACACAAGATTGTAACAACCGTCTTGCTAGGATACCTTCTTCCTTGCTGGCTTTGAAGAAGTGAGCTGCCATGTTGTGGACTGCCTATAGAGAGGGTAAGATACTGAGATACCAGCTGACACCAAGCAAGAACTGACACCTGTAAAGAACTGAATTCTGCCAACAACCACGTGAGCTTGCAAGCAGATTCTTCCCATCAAGCCTCAGATGAGACCTCAGCCCTGGCCAACACCTTCACAGAAGCCCTGCAGAGGAGCTCAGACTCCTGTGAGAAACTGTGAATAGTAAATATGTACTGTCTTAAGATGCTATGTTTGTGTTTATGTTGTTATACAGCAACAGAGAACTAACACATGATCTACTGGGTGAAGAGTCCTCCATGGGACTGTTAAGGGGCACGAAAAAGTATAAGGAACCCAGCACTTCAGGAGCTTCCCGGTAGTCAAGGTGATAAAGGAAACCCAGCATGATTCCACCACTGGACAAAAGGAAAGTAATGTTTCTGAAGAGGCAACGTGGCTCCTGATTCTAAGCAGAATTTGTCTTATGGAACAGTAGAATCTATGACCAGAGCATAGAGTCTGTAGGGTCTGGACCTACCTTTAGTTCAAGATCCTTCTTCATCCTGCCTGACCTCCTGGGACACCACGCCCTCCCATTCACTACCCTCTTCCTGGACTGCCCTTCTCCCTTTTCTGCCTGTTGACTCCTACACTCAAGGACCAGCTTGGTCCTGTGGCCTCTACTGTGAAGCCTTCTTCAGTTCCCTAGCAGAATTAACTGCTTCCTCCTGATGTCCCAAATGTTTGTTGTCAGAGGCATTATGTCATATTATTCATTTCTAATTATGTATTGAGCACCTACTAAGTGTTAGGCCTCCTGTTAGGTGCAAGAGATACAGTCACAAATACAGCACAGGGCTGTCCTTGGGGCCCACAGCCTGGTGGTGGCATGGCTGTCATGGGCCCATCCGCTCGTCCACTTAGGGCCAGGCCCTCTCTGTATCCTTAGAGCTCAGCACAACACACAGCAGCCCCAAGTCTCAATGTTGGTTAAGTGAGTGACAGAGACTAGGCAGGTCTTCCTCTGATTATCTCCTGACGGATTGCCAGCCTCCCCTCTTGACAGGCTTTGGGGGATGAGTTAACTATGAAATATGCCCCCAGAGAGCTGAAGCTGTTGGATATTATGATTTAGTGATGTCCATGGGAACTCAACATTCAGCATGTTGACAGAGAATGTCAGCAGAAACTGACTTAGTTTACCTGTAATTGATGTGGGGCTTTGGGGGCTGATGGTAATTAATCAGTAGGTTCAGCAGCATTTTAAGGTTGCTCAGTTCTCAGCAGTATGGAAGGAGGTGGGGAACATCCTGTGCCAGTGATAAGAGATTTATGCATCTAATTTATCTAAAAAAATGAAGGTCTTGGGAATTCCCTGGCGGTCCAGTGGTTAGGACTCCGTGCTCTCACTGCCGAGGGCCTGGGTCGAGTCCCTAGTCGGAGAACTAAGATCCCACGAGCCTCACGGCGCAGCCAAAAAAATAAATTAATTAAAAATAAATTTAAGGGACTTCCCTGGTGACGCAGTGGTTGAGAATCCTCTCAATGCAGGGGACATGGGTTCGAGCCCTGGTCCGGGAAGATCCCACATGCCGTGGAGCAACTAAGCCCGTGCGCCACAACTACTGGGCCTGCGCTCTAAAGCCCGTGAGACACAACTACTGAGCTCGTGTGCCACAGCTACTGAAGCCTGAGCGCTCTAGGGCCCGCATGCTGCAACTACTGAGCCCAGGTGCAGCAACTACTGAAGCCCGTGCTCCGCAACAAGAGAAGCCACCGCAGTGAGAAGCCCGCACACTGCAACAAAGAGTAGCCCCTGCTCGCCGCAACTAGAGAAAGCCCGCACACAGCAACGATGACCCAACACAGTCAAAAATTAAATAAATTAATTTTAAAAATAAAAAATGAAGGTCTTTAGCAGCAAGTTAAAAAGAAAGGGGGCCAGGGACTTCCCTGGTGGCGCAGTGGTTGAGAGTCCGCCTGCCGATGCAGGGGACACGGGTTCGTGCCCCGGTCCGGGAAGATCCCACATGCCGCGGAGCAGCTGAGCCCGTGAGCCATGGCCGCTGAGCCTGTGTGTCCGGAGCCTGTGCTCCGCAACGGGAAGAGGCCACAGCAGTGAGAGGCCCGCATACCACAAAAAAAAATAAAAATAAAGAATCCGCCTGCCAATGCAGGGGACATGGGTTCAAGCACTGGTCTGGGAAGATCCCACATGCCACGGAGCACTAAGCCCGTGCGCCACGAATACTGAGCCTGCTCTCTGGAGCCCGCAGCCACAACTACTGAAGCCTGCATGCCTAGAGCCTTTGCTCCACAACAAGAGAAGCCACTGCAATGAGAAGCCTGCGCACCGCAACGAAGAGTAGCCCCCTCTCGCCACAACTAGAGAAAGCCCGTAGGCAGCAACGAAGACCCAACGCAGCCAAAAATAAATTAATTAAATAAAATAAAGTAAATAAAATAGAAAAAGAAAGGGGGCCAAGTAGTGGCCCTGTTAGTCCTTGTTGCTTGTTACCACACTTAGGTGTTTATAAGGTGGGATATTCAATTCCCTTGTAACTAGTGGCAGCCCTACTTGACAAGATTTCAAATGGGGCTGCCTGCCCACACTCTCAGGTGGAGTTTGGAAATGTCTCAGGAACATGGAGGGCACAGACGGTGGCATTTGGGTGTTGCCACGGGGAGCAGCCCACTCCATCCACCCACTGCCCCTCCCCTAATTTCCTGGCCATCGCAGTCAATGTATGGCCCCCTTGTGCTCAGTTTCCTGAGAGCCTCCTTTCCCAAGTATCCGGCCCTCAGGGAAGGATGGGATGCTGCCTCAAGTTCCCCCATCAGCAGGGTCCTGCCAGCCTTTTCTAGGGCTGCCCACCAGGTCCTGCCTCTTGCTGCATCTCGGATGGATTTTCCTGCCTGTGGCCCATCCTTGCACCTGGGTCCTCCATTATCTCTGCTCAGAATTTCCAAGCCACTGCAAAATCCTGCAGTGGGAACGTCCACTCCCCCACCCCGCCTCCTGACACTGACCAGGGCCTCTAGGGGCCTTTTTGCAGTGTGACGAGGTTCCTGGAATCCGCCTGGAGCTGTGCTTCGTTCCCTGGAACTTGTTTACCGCAGCTTCCCCCAGGGAGCCGTGGGAGCCTCTTCCCCGGTGTCGAGGAATCTGTCTCTACTTGTTTCCTCACTGCCCCAGTTTGCCTTCCTTCCCTCCTGGGCAGAGCTGATGTCCCCTTTTAACTTAAGCTGCAGGAGACGTGGTCTTGGGAATGACCTAAAAAGTTGCCCCTCAGCCCCGTAATCTAAAAGCTCCTCCTGTGAACCTTGTATCCTTTTTTACCAGGTCTCCGCCTCCCCCATCCTCCCTGGAGCTGCACCATCTGGGGTGTCCTATCTTCACACCCATTTTCCTGATCCTTGGGATTTGATGACCCGAATTTTGGCCTGACATCTTGGCTGTGGGCCTGTCATTACTTTGGGTCCCCTCTCAGACTTGGCATGAAGTTCTAGAAGGACTGCGCGCTCCACACTGTCCATCCTCAGGGCCCTGCCTCTCCTCCATTCCCCAGGACGTTGCTCCACGGAGGCCACTGTGATGACACATCTCCAGGCTCTGATCTCTTCCTCAGCCAGACAGCTCAGCCCAGACAGTTTCCAGCTGATGGTATGGGATTAATAAACACTGTAGGAAGTCTTTATTGTTAAAAAAGAAAGAAAATTCTCTTTTAAAAAAATAGTGATGCACATGATAAAAAATTCGAAAAGCAAAAAAGAAACTCTCTCTGCTACCCTTGCTCTCCAATCCCACCCTGCACAGGTAACTATTTTGGGTTTCTTGTTTCTTCCAAACATTTTTTAAGCACTACTCTCCCCACCGCCCAGGCCACCCCACAGAAGGGCCTGATTTGCCAATTTTCCTGGTATAAATACTCCCACCATCGCTGACGTCAAGCTATGTGATGTCAGTGAGTGTGGAGTTGAGAAGAAATGCACACGATTGGTGAGGGATGAGAACCACCTCCGGCTCGCCACTGTAAAGTTATGTGCACATCCTCAAACACACAGCCAGACGCACACAAAGATGTCTTACGTTACCTTACATTACACCTTGCTTCTTACGTTGTATTGTACCTAACCAACTTCTCAGTAAGATGAAGCCACGTATAACAAGCACCGCAGTGGAATGGGTGTCTCCGACCCACCTGCTCCCCATATAAGACTAAAGGCTGGGAAGGTCTGTCCTAGAGTCATTGAGAAGTACGTGTGGCAGAAAACTATGTAGGGTCATGAGGTAAATTAGGGAGTAAGTGATTTTAAGAAGCTAATTAGTGGAATGTCATTTCTGAAGAATAAAAACTTTGTTTTGAAGAAACAATATCTTAATTTCTAATCGAGTAATTAGGAGTTAATTCAAGACAGGATTTAGACTGCTCTGCCAGGAAAAAAAAAAAATCTTCACCTAACTCCTTTAAAAACTTCAAATGATCAAATTTCTCAGCCAGAGAGAATTCAGGAATCTACAAAACCTGGAGAGCGGAGCCTAATGAGGGAGATCACAGGCAGGTATGTGACCGTGAACTTCCCGGGTCCTCTTCAGAAGCCATGGACAGCCCAGGCCGACATCCTCAAATGATCCATCTTGGTGGCTGCCCAGGACCCCCTCCGAGCTCCACTAGGAAACATTTGTTTCCGCTGTGGCCTCTCCCGTTGCGGAGCACAGGCTCCGGACGCGCAGGCTCAGCAGCTATGGCTCACGGGCCCAGCCGCTCCACAGCATGTGGGATCTTCCCGGACTGGGGCATGAACCTGTGTCCCCTGCATCGGCGGGCAGACTCTCAACCCCTGCGCCACCAGGGAAGCCCTTGTTTTTTTTTTTAAACAAGCTCTCGAGAAGAGAATTTAGACTCTGGGTTTCTGGTGACTTCCTCTGTGGTTGGCCTGTCACTCTGCCTCCTGGCACCTCTGTCAGGCATTTTGAGTTCCCAGCAGTCTTTGTCACAAGGAGGGTAATTAGGACTGGTGTCCACCTGGGCTCTTGGTCTGGGTTATTCTCCGAAAGGCTGCTTCTCATAGACAGCTGAAACGGTTTTGTGTACCCTTCAGGTGACAGAAGGTGACTCATGGGACGCCTGCCATGCTGGCCTCTGTGAACCCCTCCTCTCCCGTCTTAATCCCGGGAGTGGTCGGACGAGGGGGCACAGGGTTGAGCATTAGAAGCGCAAACTATTAGTTTATAGGAAAGGGATAGTTTCTCGTGCCGTCTCATGCTTAGAACTGAGCAAGGGACTCATTCCGAATGCTAAAATGTGCAGGCATCAGAGTCCCTAGACTCGTCCCACCGGCCGTTGTTCTGTAGCAGGAGGTTGTGGGTGACTCTGCTGACAGTACTCTGGGTTCCCTGTGAAGCAGGTGATGGGCCCCCTTGGGAAGCAATCCTCTGGGCCCCATCTTTTCCAGGGATACATCTCAGGCAAAGCCATCGCCAACGGGCACAGGGGAATATACAGAGTGGGCATATACAGCTAACAGGTATACACAAAGTTCAAAAGACTGTCAGGTTGGAACCAGGTAGCTAAGAAATCTCTTTGGCTTAAGATAGCTCCCTGAGGACAATGGCATTTCAGTCTGTTTAGGGAGCGGCAGGAGGAAAGATGGGTCATTATGAGGGCCAGGTAATCAGAGATGACCTCCCTTCGGTGAGCGAGCCCGCTAGTTTCACTGGATCTTAAAAGCGGGGGCGGGGGGGGCGGGGTTAAAAACCTAGAAGGGAGGGAGATTTGGTATCTAAAAGCCACAGGCTGATAAAGAAATGAGGCTTTTCCTGGGAAGAAATGTCAGCCATTGGATTTATCCCTCCATCCTGCCGCTTTCCAGGATACAGTTTTCATTCATTGGCAGGTATGTGTTTCAGAATACCCTTGGGGACAGGAAACACATGGCCATTTATTTTTTTTGGCGTTTGGGCCTGATTTACTTGCATCTTCAGTGGTAGACATGCCTCATTCATTTAGGCTGAAGGGTAGTAATGCAGAAGACTTCACTCCTCCCAGCAGGAGCCTCGCTGCACATCCACGGCCTTGCCTCGGTGGGGAGGGCAGAGCTTCAGTACCGTACCTGGGAAAGGCTCTTCCAGGGCTGGCGCAGATGAAACTCCGCAGAGAGGGAATCTGGGAAGGGGGGGTGGTGGTGGAGCAGAGCACAGAAGGCCCTGGTTGGGTGGTCCTTCAGTCAAGACGGAGGAAAGGTCCCAGCTGCGTAACATTCAACAACAGACTGGGAGCAAAAGAGAGCAACTGGAAATATGGAAGGAAACATCATTTTTTAAAAAAGAGTAAATCTGAAAAAAAACAGATGCTGCTGAGGAAGGGAAATGGGTTCTTTTAAACACAGTTGCCAGGAGGTACTAGGGACTGCATAGCAGTCCTAGTAAACTGAGGGTGTGTATAGCACATGCCATCCGCCCCCTCCACGGGTCTCCCACCAAGGTCTTTGGCACAGGTGCTCCAGAAAACAAGTACAACGATATTACTCTTGGTGGTAGATACAGATGGTTATCCACATTATGTTTTTGTAGCTGTGGTGGGCTGAATAATGGCCCCCAGAGATGTCCGTCCATGTCCTAGTCCCCAGAACCTATGAACATGTTGCCCTATATGGTGAAAGGGACTTTGTATATGTGATTAAGTTGAGGATCCTGCGATAAGGAGATTGTCCTGAATTACCCGAGTGGGCCCAACGTAACCACAGGGGTCCTTATAAGATGGAGGCAGGAGAGTCATCAGAGCCAGCAAGAAGGGACAGGACAGTGGAAGACGAGGGTGGTGGGATGTGCTCTGAAGATGGAAGAAGGGCCCAGGGCTGAGGAATGAAGAAGGTCCCTAGAAGCTGAAAAAAGCAAGAAAACAGATTCTCCCCTGAAGGCTCCAGAAGAACACAGCACTGCCAGCACCTTAATTTTAGGCTCCTGAACCTCTGGAGCTGTAAGAGAACAAATCTGTGTTGTTTTAAGTCACTGAATTCATGGTAACTTGGTACGGCAGCAATAGGAAACTAGTCCAGCACTTCTGGGGGGATGTTCTGTAATTCAAAATTTTGTTTGTTTTCATTTTATGATGCTAAGTTAGGAGACTGGTGATAAGACCTAAGCCCTGTCTTCCTGGCCCTCCCCCTTCACAGGAGATAGAGCTATTTGGGAACTTTGTCAGGTGAGGCCGAGCTGTATGCCCATCTCAAGTGGGCCCTGGGGTTTCTGGACGGCCTGGTGGTCAGAACGTGTGCAGGGAGCTGGGGGGAGATGCACCCCAAGAGAATGTCCGGAGCTGCTCTCTCCCTCCCCAAAAGCTGCTGGAAGCTCACAGAAGTGTGAGGGTGACCGCTGAGGTGAACTGAGGCTCTGCACAAGGAGCTCCCCAAGACACTCCCGGCCCCTTCATCCACCTCCTGAAGAGGCCATGGAAGGTTTGGGGTCCAGCCCATGTCGCAGGGCTTTGCCTGGGAGTGGAGAGTCCAGATGTTGGATGGCCAGGCCTCTTCCAAGGCCAAAGCGCTTCTGCCCCTATGGGGGAGGGGAATGAACAGCACTGTGCTGACAGGAGCCTCCACCCGCTTGACCTGGGTCAGTGCCTCCCCGGGAGGATGCGGCAGGAGGGATGCAGCCTGGGGTCAGCCTGTTGCAGGTGTGATGTACAGTATTCAGGCAGGAAGCCCATCGGGTGAAGCAGTTGGGCTCCAGAGGGAGGAGACTGAAAGGAGAGAGGGTTTAAAGGCATGTAAGGATCCAGAAAGAGTTGATGATTTTCAGGAAGAGGAACACCTGTGTGCATTTGTGTGCGTGTGTGTGCACAGATGCACACACAGAGGCCTAGAGTGAGGGGCTGTGGAGGGGAGAGCAGCTGGGAAGAGACAGGGGTGGTCGAGGCCGCAGGCTGCCGGGGAGGCTACAGGGTCCAGATCTGAGCACAGGCAGAAGAGCGGCCTTGGTGGGAGTAAAGATGGTTCTTCTCTCTCCAGATCTTGGAACTAGGTAGCAAATCCATGGACAAGGGTCTGGAAGGACACCCCACCTGCCCGGAGTTACCCTGGGGTGGGACTGGGGAATGGGGAGGGTGAAGGAGCGTCACTCCCTCTGGGTCACCTGAATTGCTTTACAATAACGATGTGCTCCTACATTACTTGTGAAATTAAAAAATAAGCTTAGGGCTTCCCTGGTGGCGCAGTGGTTGAGAGTCCGCCTGCCGATGCAGGGGACACGGGTTCGTGCCCCGGTCCGGGAAGATCCCACATGCCGCGGAGCGGCTGGGCCCGTAAGCCATGGCCGCTGAGCCTGCACGTCCGGAGCCTGTGCTCTGCAACGGGAGAGGCCACAACAGTGAGAGGCCCGCGTACCGCAAAAAAAACAAACAACAACAACAAAAAACTTAAATATATTAGACCCTCCGAGCAGCACGGACAGTAACCGCCAGTTGTTGGTCAGGCAGGTGTAGGACTCACCCAGGGGGTGAGCTGAGGGGTGGGATTTGACCAGGTGAAGGGGCACCTGGGGGGAGAGCTGACGAGTAAAGGGAAGGTGTGCCGGGTCGTGAAGGCGGCAAGACCCCCATGGCCTGAGAGGGGTCCCTGTTGGAGAGGAACTGGCCACTGAGGTGATGCAGGCCACTGAGCAGCTGCTTCAGAGTCTCTGGGAGGCTTGTTTACAAGCAGAGACACCAGGGAGTTCCCTGGCGGTCCAATGGTTAAGACTCGGTGCTTTCACTGCCAAGGGCCCGGGTTCAATTCCTAGTCGGGAAACTAAGATCCCACAAGCCACGGGACGCAGAGACAACACACACACACACACACACACACACACACACACACACACACACACACACACAAGAGGCCTGGCAGGGGCTCAGAATTCCTGTTGGTTTAGTTCCTCCAACGATTCTGATGGTAATGGTAATGGGTCCACCTCTGTAAGGATTCTGCTGGGGGTGGGCGCAGGGGTCCAGGTCTCACCCCCCACCCCAGACCAGGGCAGCTCAGCATTTTTGTTTTGCATGGGGGGCAGCCAACACCTGGGTCTACAGCTAAAAATAAAGTGTGGACACCGCTAGGCTAGAATAAGGGGATGGAAGCCGTTGTGTCACTTTGAAGTAAGCTGGACTGTACTGGGCACGAGCACATTTCTGAGCTGCCAGGCAACACTGGAGATAGCGTGGGCCCTAGGGAAGGAGGGCCAGGATGCGGGGGATGAGGGGGAAAGAAGTGGCCAGGCCAAGAGGCGTTTTAGGAGGAGAATCAGAGGAAATGATGGACCGCTGGGGATGCACAAAGGGCGGTGACAAAGATGAGCCCCGGGCCTGCGCCTCAGAGCTGGCCTTTGTCAGGCAGAGCCGTCCGGAGGCAGCCATATTTGGGGGAAGATTCCAAGTTAGGGGAAGACAGTGAACTGGCAGTCCAAACCCTAGGCCAGGGTAAATCTGCTCTCACGGCCACCTTAAGGATGCAGCTGTGCCGATGGAGAGAAGGTCGCTGGAGAGTCCTGGCCGTATTAGGGAGCGCCAGGAGGACAGTGGGAGGAGCGAACGCAGGGAACTCACAGAGGAAAGTTCGGGTGATGGGGCAGTTTTCCATAAAAGGGTTTCTCTGTGTTCCCTTTCCTTTCCAAGAGACCTTCACCGTGCGAAGGCCTGGGACAGCCCAGCACCACGGTGACAGCAGGGTGGGTGATAGGAGAGGCAGAGGGTGTGAGACCCTAATGCAGCCTATTAACCCCTCCCCTCCTGTAAAGGACTTCTCACCCCAGCAGAGGGCTCAGCATCACGGCTTCAGTTACTGGTAATCCAACCGCCAAGCTTCTTCCCAAGAGCCTGCCTCCTGCTCTCTGGCAACTTCCCTCCACACAGCCTCCTTGCCCATCTCATGGGCTTCATTCAACCCAAGGTCCCACACACCTCAGAGCAGGAACTGAAGAGGAAGACCCTTTCCACAGACGACAGGACCAGGGAGGGGCCGCGTTAGCCCTCAGGTTCACCCCGGCTCAGAATATTGATCAACTGAATTTTTCATTAAGATAGTGAAATACAGTATCATGTTCTGGCACACGTGTTCAGAATTTAAATAAATGTAACATAAAACAGGCCCAGGAGCATTGGGTGTACAGTCAAGAAAGTGAGGACAAAATTATAAATGCATTTTTTTCTTTTTGTTTTAACAACAGTACTGCAACAAGCACTTTTGTACGTGCATTTTGGACACCTGAAAGATTCCTTCCAGATAACTTCCAGAAGTAGAATTGACAGGTCAAAGGGTACCGGTTAATTTTAAGGCTTAATTTTCCCTCAAAAAACTCTTCTAATTATTGGGCATTCCTAGAAGTAATTAATAAGGAAGCCCCTACCCAACAGTGGGTATCCACTTGTTAGTCTGATACGTAACAAGGGGAAATGTTATCTCGAAGGGTTTTATTTAGCCTTGCTTTGAGTATTAAGGAAGGTGAAATTTTTCTTCTCTTATTAACCATTTGTTTCATTCTTTTGATGAATCTGCCTGCTCACATCTCCCATCTTTTCTTTGCTGCCCTATACTTTGTAAAAGCCTTTGGTGTATTAAGGATATTTGCCTCTGTTGCCACATTTATCTGGAAAATATATTTTTCAAGTTTGTCTTTTCAATTTGTTTTGTTTGTGGTGTTTTGTTTTGTTTTGTTTTGTTGCGGTACGCGGGCCTCTTACTGTCGCGGCCTCTCCCGTTGCGGAGCACAGGCTCCGGACGCGCAGGCTCAGCGGCCATGGCTCACGGGCCCAGCCACTCCGCGGCATGTGGGCTCTTCCCGGATTGGGGCACGAACCCGTGTCCCCTGCATCGGCAGGCGGACTCTCAACCACTGCGCCACCAGGGAAGCCCTGTTCGTGGTTTTTGACTTATAGAAAATTTTCATTAAAAACGTTGAATCTAATAGGGTTTTTTTTGCTGTAGTTCAGTCTTGGGTGCGGCACTGAGGTATAAGCAGTAAGGACAGAAAGGGATTTTGAGGGAGGGGTGACACTGTCTGGGAGGAGAGACTGAGTGGGGCTCACTAAAGGTAGCTGTTCCACGCCCACCCAGGACTTCCTCCCCGAGGTGAGGGAAGGGAGGGAGGGAAAAAGGGGGAAAGGACAGAGGGAGGAAGGTTCTCGATGGCAGGGCAGGGCCTGGCCAGACCCAGTGTGTAGATCCGTCTCTAGGTGGGTCCTGCCTAGCGATGGGACTGGAGAGAAGCCTGCCTGCCCAGGCCTCTCTCAAAAAACAACACAAAAACAAACACAGTGTCTGAAACGTCCCGGGAAGGGGACAGAATCTACACAAGGGGGTAGTTTTTGGACCCAACTGAGGGCACTGCTGTCCCCTAGACAGGCAGTCTAAACACCACACCGGAAGTTCTGCCTAATCACAAATGAGGCCAGACTGTGAAAACCAGAAGAAGGTCAAATCCTCATTTCAATTCCTAATTAGTGACCGGTGCTGTCCAGAAGGAATCTTTTCCTGTTGTTCACTCTACACTTTCAAAGACTCCAAAGTTGTTACTGTTTTCCTGTTTACCTGGGTGGAATTTTAAGAATCATTTAAAAGTTGGTAAACTTGCCTTTCCCCTACATCCAAAAGCTGAAAAAAATCTCCAGCACAGTTTGTGAATTTTAAATTTAAAACTGTCCTCTAAGTTTTCACACTGTGTGTTTTGTGTTTGCATAGTTGAATTTGAAAACTAAGGTCAGAGGCATTCTTTGCAACTTACTATAGGCACTTCAAAAGAACAATCTCTAGCTAATGTTACAGAAATAGACCGTTTGGTCACTGGCTGATTAAAATGGAAAAGCCAAAGCTTTTCCGAGAGGAAACAAAAGGATGTGACTCTTCTAGACTCTAGAAGAGTGTGTGTGTCACGGAGGTGTGACCAGAAGTTTTGGGGGGCTCGCCTCAGCACTGTCTAAATCTGGGTGAGCGTTTTGGGGGGTGAGTGAGGAGCAGGATCTTCAGTCACACAGCTGTTTCTGACTTGAAGGCTTTCCCTGGGGACATATTCGTGTGGCAAGAGGGTGTGCATGGGGCAGCCTGCTTCAATGCATTCTTCCTGTGCAGAAACAGTTTGCGTGTGTCATCCTAGGGCTGGTGTGTTTCCCTGGGTCTGTTATTCCGTGTTGCCGGGCAACCCAGTGTGTCTGGGTGTGTCCCCTTAGCACGCCGCGCTCTCTCCTGCTAAAGTCTTTGGGTGCAACCTGCGCGTGAGCATCTGGGCCGTGACCATCCCCACGTGAATCGGGTCTGTGACAGCTCCTGTCCTCTGGTCTCAGTGAATAAATGCCCAAAAGCACAAGTGAGGCATGGCTGGGGTTCTCCCAAGCTGCCGACCCTGGAGCTTGGGACTAAAACTGGACGTTTCCATTTGGCCGTAAGTGTGCAGACCCCTCTGTTTGAGTTTTGACTGTTTAAGACCCTCGCAGGACTCTGCTTGTGGCTGAGAGTCTGCAGAGTGGACTGGCCACTCCAGACACTTCTCACCATCCTCCCAGGAAACTTTTGAATTGGATATCTGGAACGAGCCCAAAGTCTCTCTGTACCATGGGCAGTGATCCCTCCAGGCAAAAATGAAATGTCTGGAAATGTAACCAGGCAGACTTGTGAGTGCCTGAAACTGGTTCTAAAGGAATTTTTTAGGAAAAAAAAAAAGACTTTAAAAATATTTTGCACAATGAAAGCAACATATTTGGAATAGAGAACTTTCTGGGGTGATTCCTTTAGAATTCTGTTCTATTTTGATCTTCAAGAGATCTATTTTCATACTGTAGAGGTGGAAAAATGGGTTCAGGAAAGGAGCTGATTTGCTCAGGCCACACAGGGAGTGGAGACAGCTGGAACTAGAACGGGGCCCCTGAGGGTCCCGGAGGGTTTGCCCAGCGTGTTTGTTTCTGTTTACAGCTGTGTGTCTCTGGGCGTGGCCCTCTCGGGGTGGTGCGCAAGCAGGCTCTAGGTGTGTCCCATCTCGGAGCAGCTCTGCCAGCCTGGTGATTCTCCACTGCAGGGAAATTCCAGGGGGCAGATCCTGCCTCAGCTGCAGTGAGACATTATTTCCTTGGGAGGAAACCAGCTCTCAGCAGCCAGAAAGGAAACAGTTTCCACACAGGGAGGGAGGGAGGAGGCAGGAGGGAGGAGGCAGGAGGGAGGAAGCAGGAGGGCAGGAGGGCAGGAGGGAGGAGGGCAGGAGGGAGGAGGGAGGAGGGAGGAAGCAGGAGGGAGGAGGGAGGAGGAGGGAGGAGGGCAGGAGGGAGGAGGCAGGAGGGAGGAAGCAGGAGAGCAGGAGGGAGGAGGGGAGGAGGCCGGCTGGGAAGGGAGCCGCCCCAGGGCCCACAGGCCCCTGGCTCCTGAAGCCTCCAGACACAGTTTAAATTTAGACCTTCTATTCTGGTCCTTGCAGCCCAGGCCTCACCCTCTAGCTGTAGAACCAGCCAGTTTCCCTAAGCACAACTGCCCCTCTCAGGCAGTGTGTAGTAAGCTCCTCTCCTGGAGGAGTGTCCTAAGAATTGTTTCGTGGCGCTGTGGAATTGTGAGGCAGAGAGGAATGGAAGCAAGATCAAAGGCAGATTAATCCACCACCCTCACTCGCATCGTGGAACCTGGGAGCCCTATGTCCACATCGTGGTCCCTGTTCACCCTCAGACGAGAAGAGGGCTGACCGAGTGCAGCACTATGGGAACGTGCAGGAGGGATGTCAGCATAACGCCACCACGGTTCCTATGGTCGTTACCACTTCATCTGGTCTCTGCTGCGCGGATGTCCCCTCCCTGACCAGCTGAATCGGCGCGCCTCTCCCTCTCTGCCCCTCTCCTGCTTCCTTTTCTCCTAGTGGGCACTGTCCCCTGATAACGGCCTGTGTTCCCCTGTCTAGCAGGTTCCTCTCCAGAGTGGAAGGCCCAGGAGAGCAGGGGCTCGGTTTTGCTCAGCGCTGTACCCCCAGCACCCAGAGAAGTGAGCTGTAGTAACAGAGCCCGTGCTCGGTGCCAGGCACTGTATGAGGTGCTTTCAATGCATTATCCAGTCTTATCCTCAGGACAATCCTATGAGGGGTTTTACCCAAGTAGGGGAAGGAAGTCCAGAGAAGTTGAGAATCCTGCCCAAGAACACACAGTTTGACCTTGGCAGCCAGTGTTCCTGCGCGTGCCCTTAACCGCTACACCGACTTGGCCACAGGAACGCGGCCTTGCACATCCTCTGCTGAGGAGACCACCGCTCTCACTCAGCTTTTGCTCGCTGAGCTCCCAGAGCCAGCCTCAGCGATGCTGAGACAGCTCACTGCAGACAGCCTGGCCTTTGAGGGAGAGAAGAGGTGCATTCATGCGGAGGGATCCAGAATATCCCACTGTGAAGAGTTTTCTTTTTTGGTTTTTGCTTTTTTTCCCTTATCTAAAAGTAGTGCCTCCTCAAAGCACACAACCGTCATAACTCCCCTCCCCAAAAGTTTTGCAACCAGGGAAGACTGACTCTTATCACTGGAGAGACGTCTACACTGGGTTAAGAAATCACAGAAATAGGGAGGGGGAAGGGGAAGCTGGGACGACGTGAGAGAGTGGCAAGGACTTATATACACTACCAAACGTAAAATAGCTAGCTAGTGGGAAGCAGCGGCATAGCACAGGGAGATCAGCTCGGTGCTCTGTGACCGCCTGGAGGGGTGGGATAGGGAGGGTGGGAGGGAGGGAGACGCAAGAGGGAGGGGATATGGGGATATATGCATACATATAGCTGATTCACTCTGTTATACAGCAGAAACTAACACACCATTGTAAAGAACTTATACTCCGATAAAGATGTTAAAAAAAAAAAAAAGAAATCACAGAAATAGTCACAAAACTATCAAATCTCTCATCTATTCTCCCAAGGGCTCTTTCCTAAAAGTCATTTATTTTCTCATAAATGCCTCTTTCCCTCTCCCCTTCCCCTCCTAAGATGATATATAAGCCCCCAATTCTAACCACCTCCTTGAGTCATGTTTTTCTGTGAACTCCCATGCACACATGTGAATTAGACATCTGTCTTTTCTCTTGCTAATCTGTATTTTGCCAGTTTAATTTGCAGGTTCCCAAGTACTGAACCTAAGAAGGTGGAGAAAAAGGTTTATCTCCCAGATAATGCTGAGTTAGATCTGCAGGGAGAAACACTGATGGTGCTGACCTCCAGATGGGAGGGGGCCTGTTGGCCCCTGGCTGGTTGTGTTTGTTGTTGTTGTTTGTTTGTTTTACTTTTTGGCCGGGCCACAAGGCATGCAGGATCTTAGTTCCCCAAGCAGGGATGGAACCCGTGCCCCTGCAGTGGAAGCGCGGAGTCTTAACCACCTGACCGCCAGGGAAGTCCCAACCCCTGCCTGGTTGTTGATTGTCAGAATGGATTTGTGCTCCTTTTTCTTCTGCCTGGTCCCTGTACATCAGAGGACACTATAATCTCTGCAGCTGAGTTTCTTTCACACAAAGGTAATATATACTCGAACCTGCTCCCTCAGCCTCATTAACATGCTTCTAGCTGAAAGAAAGGCCCCACCAGGAAGGGCCACTGCCCCAAGCAGAGGGCCAGCTGGTCTCAGAGGGTAAATGGGTGTTACTGTGGGGAATTCCCCACAGTCTGCAGTGCAGCCCTTAGCTCTATGGGCCAGAGGGGATCTGTTTCAGCAGGACTGAGTCACACTAATCAAACTCACCAAGCACTGATGTAAAAACCAGAATGCTATCTTCCTATTTTTCAGGTAAGTCTGGCCAACAAGATGCTCACATGGGCAGGTCTGGACAGTCTCTCTCTCTCCCAGTGTATGAATCTGAGAGGAAACTACACCCTGGCAAGAAGGTTGCTGGGTGGGCCTGGGATCTGGAAGGAAAGAGAAGCTGGTAAAGTTTGAGGCTGAGGGACAGGGAAGGAGAGAAACTTACCACATTCTATTTTCAGCTTTTGACTGTTTTCCCATGTGCTCCTGTATCAACTCAAGAAACAATTTGGGTTTTTTTACATTTATTTATTTATGGCTGCGTTGGGTCTTCGCTGCTGCACATGGGCTTTCTCTAGTTGCATCAAGCGGGGGCTACTCTTCGTTGCAGTGCGCAGGTTTCTCATTGCTGTGGCTTCTCTTGTTGCTGAGCACGGGCTCTAGGCGAGCCAGCTCAGTAGCTGTGGCTCGCGGGCTCTAGAGCACAGGCTCAGTGGTTGTGGCTCACGGGCTTAGTTGCTCCGCAGCATGTGGGACCTTCCCGGACCAGGGATCGAACCTGTGTCCCCTGCATTGGAAGGCGGATTCTTAACCACTGAGCCACCAGGGAAGCCCAACAATTTGTTTTTAAATTTTCATTTGGCCTGCTATTAAACTGCAGAGGCTTCTGCCTCTAGCTCTCAGACCCAGTTCTGTGCTCTGCTGCTAACCTGACTCCCAGGTCCTCATCATAGGTCAGGCAGCACTGCACATCTGTGCCAGGGAACCCGGGACCCTGGCAAGGGAGCAGGTGCGGGCAGCAGCACACGGGGTCCTCCGGAGCGAGTTTGGGGCCCGCATCTTCATGGTCTTCCTCACCATGCCCAGAAGGGACAGGAGGACCCCAAGCCCCTCACCAAAGCCACAAGCATGCTGTGCGGGCCAACCCCAGCAGATGGCGGTGTGTGGCCAGGCGGCCAAGGAAGGGTGCCAGCCACACACAGCGCACCGGATGCCGGGAGAGAGGCTGGCAGGGTGACTGTGAGGGTGGGCGGTGCCCTGGGCAGGCTGGGCGCGCTTAGTCATCTCTGTGCCACAGGCCCCTCTGGAGTCTGGTGAGGCCTCTGGACCCCTCTCAGAGTGAGATTTTTTTTTTTTAAGCCAGATCCTTTATTTTAACAAAAATTGTACATATATGTGTACATTTCATAAAACATGACAATTTAAATTAAATGTATGTATGATTAAGACCACCAAACATAATTACAGACTCTTGAGAGGTTAATGTTTATTTCAAAAAGATAGCAAAGGGACTTCCCTGGTGGCACAGTGGTAAAGAATCCGCCTGCCAATGCAGGGGACCCAGGTTCAATCCCTGGTCCGGGAATATCACACATGCCGCGGAGCGACAAAGCCCGTGCGCCACAACCAATGAGCCTGCGCTCTAGAGCCCACAAGCTATAGCTGCTGAGCCCACGTGCCACAACTACTGAAATCTGCACACCTAGAGCCCGTGCTCAGCAACAAGAGAAGCCACCACAATGAGAAGCCCACGCACCGCAACAAAGAGTAGCCCCTGCTCGCTGCAACTAGAGAAAGCCCACACACAGCAACGAAGACCCAACACAGCCAAAAATAAATAAATAAATTTATTTTTAAAAGACAGCAAACATTCTGAAGTATTAAAGTCTATCTTATTAGTGAGAACATTTACTAGGAGATTTTTTTTTTTTTACCATCTTTATTGGAGTATAATTGCTTTACAATGGTGTGTTAGTTTCTGCTGTATAACAAAATGAATCAGCCATATATCCGCATATCCCCTCCCTCTTGCGCCTCCCTCCCACCCTCCCTATCCCACCTCAGAGTGAGATTTTTAAACGCATAGAGTAAAATACCTAGGGTTACCAAGGAAGCAAAATATACTGACATACAATGACCACGTGTGATTGGTAATTCTTTATTAATGTATTAAATCAGGACCAGATCTGGTGGTGGGCCTGATAACGACTGTGATATTTTAAGTCACGATGAAGGTAGACGATATTCAAATTATCTGCACCAACTGCGCTGTGATATGAAAATAGCTGTGACTTCTACTGTGACAAGGTCCCAGGAACCGCCTATACTATTGTGGTGAGATGCTTACAGGCACAATAGAAGGAAATGCTAGATTTCAATTAAAGATTATTGAACATAGACATGGAAATTTTTCCTGTCCAAGTTCACCAACTCCTAGAACTTTAACCACAGGCTAAGAATCTGAGTGAAGATTTGAAGGGGTACCAAATGGGGAAGAAAGGATGGATTTCTAGACCACCTCCCCAAACCAATGTTCATTTTTGCCATTCAAATCAAGTGTCAGAGACCGGAAGGCACAGGAAGGGCAGGGGAGATGAGGAATCCTGGGGGCTGGTCTAGCTGCTGCCAGGACACTTTGCCCCAGCTGGAAACAGGTGTGGAGTTTGCCCCAGCCTCCAGGCCCTCGGTGACAAAAGGAAATCAGGGCTCCCATCCCTCTCATTCCTCTCTCTCCCCTCCAAGGCCACCCCAGTTCACTTCACTGCAGGGGAGACAAAAAAAGAGCCCAGAGCCTCTCTTCCTCCCCTCAGAAGGTGGTTCACTTCCCCTCAATAATGGGCCAACAACAAGGAAGTGGGGGAAGTCCTTCCCCTCTGCTGTGCCTCCACCTGAGCAGGTGCTGAGAGTCTGAATCTATAAACAGGGAGGCCAGACATTTACATCTGTGGATCTGTGGGCTTGGCATATATATATATATATATATATGCCTATATACATATATATTTTTTTAGTTTGTTTATTTTTCTTTTCCACTTTGTGTTTCAAAAATTTTAAACATACATATAAGTAGCTAAAATGGACTCCCATATTGTACAACTATCGTTCTTTTGCAATACTGGCTTTATTTGTCCCTTTCCAGCATAATAATTATCACTCCCAAAAGTCCTAGCTTGGACAACTACATGGAATATCTGATCCTAGACTGGATTCTACACTGGAGGGGAAAAAAATGCTATTAAGGACATCTTTGGGACCATTGATAAAACTGGGATATAAACAGTAGAGCAGATAGAAATATTTTGTCAAAGTTATGTTTACTCAAGTTGATTTTTTAAATTGTGGTTATGTAAGACAGTTTCCTTACTCTTAGGAAATAAATAGGAGTAAGGGGCCATGATGTATGCAACCAACTTTCAAATGTTTCAGGAAAAAAGTGTGTGTACACATATGTACATGTAAACATATGTAAGTATATGTGAGTATACACATATTGTATATGTGTATATATATGGAGAGAGAAAGAGAAAGATTGAAAATAGGGAAAATGTTAAAATAGGTGAATGTGAGTAAGAGACGTAGGAGTGTTCTTGCACTATTTGTATTCTTGCAACTTTCTTTAGGTTTGGAATTATTTTCAGAAAAACTTACCAAAAAACATATTAGCAAACCAATGAGAAGCACTACTATGGACAATAAATTTTACAACCATCTTACCTAGAACTCATCTAAAGTCTAAAGTGGCCAATACAGCTTGACTGGGAGGTGGGTCCTGGGATTCAGGGGTTTAAGGAGTTCTGCTTTCACAGTTCCGTGTTTATTCTCTGCCCCACAAACGTTTGCATCTGTATGCGAGCCTACAGAAAATACCCATAAAACCGGCGCTGTTACTGAGCAAGGGCCCTAGGCCCAGGGCAGCAGGGGCCTGAGACTGGATGTGGCCCTTGGGCAGATGGACAGCTTTGGGGGCCATCCTGATAGGATAGAGCTCTTTGGTCCCAGGTTCTTCCCCACCAGTACCAGTCCTGGAGGCCCTCAAGTGCTGGGGTTCCACAGCCCGATTCCCCCAGTCCCTGTTACGGGGCTGGGGGGACACCAGGGCCCTGGCACCTGTGCTATGGCCTGCAGCACTTTCTGCTGGGCAGCATCCCAGCACCTCACTGACAGAACACTGATGCCCACCAGAACAAGAGCCGACTGTCCACGCCCTCACCATCGCCTCGGCTTTCCATAAAGGGGTCTAGGGTCCTTGAGAATTCCAAGGTCCAAGAAAAGATCTCCTGGGCAGAAGCATTCTGCTTCATCACGCATTTTTCCGTATCCATCGCTGGGCTGGAATTTAACATATTAACTCTAATCTCCCAGATGTCTTTATGTCAATTCATGTGCCCCCTCCCCCTGCACTCTTCTCCCACCCTTAAAACACATATGCATAATAAAATCAATAGCTACCATTTACTGACACTTTATGTGCATTTGATCATTTAATCGTCCCAAGGAGGTAAGTACTATTATTCCATTCTATACAGTTTAGTAATCATTAACTAAATTCATCCAGCTAGAGAGTTATGGAGCAGATCTTCCAGCACAGGCAGGCCTGGAAGGGGCGGGGCAGGTAGGCTGCACGTGGAAGGGGTCCCACCCCAGGACCTGGGAACCCAGAGGTTGAAAAGTCCTCTCTGGAAAGGACACACTGGTGAAGCACGGTCCAGGACTTATGAATCTCCATGAATACAGCTGGGTATCCTGAGTACACACCTGGGAACTGGCTGCTTGGCTTCAAACCTCAGCTTAGCTGATCACTAGCTGGGTGACTTTGGGCAAGTGTCTTAACCTTTCTGGACCTCAGTTTCCTCCTCTGTAAAATGGGGATAATAATTGTACTTCATGGGGTGGCTGTGAGGATTAGTGAGTTACACACACACAGATTTTAGGACAGAATTAGTTCTTTTTACAAAATGCTGCCTTCTGGGCATCCCTCCCTTAAAGCTGTTAGATCCAAAGGACTCACCCACTTTTTGAAAATCAGTTAATGAGTTTAGCTGATTTTGTTAAAATCTGTTAAAATGCCGATTCTGTAGGTCTGGGGTGGGGCCCGAGACTCTGCATTCCTAACCAGCTCTCAGGCCCACGGCCTCACTTGAGTAGGGAGGGTCTGGAGTACTTGACCTAGAGGGCCCCCTACCCTCCGGATCTTGCTCCTTTGCATTTCCACAGCCTGTCAATATCTATTAAAATGTGGCTGCTAGACAGTCCCTGGCGCAGTCAGTATGAGCTGGACCACCACGTCCCTTACTCCTGATGGACTGGCAGAGTTTGGAGACAACTTCTTCCTGCTACTAGTGCCAGCTCCCCAGAGGGAGCCTCCTCATCCCACGCCTGGTTCCACGGAGTGGTCTGGGCTGTATGGAGACTGCAGCCCTCCTCTCCATCCCTACCGTCCATGAAGTGCCTCAGCGCCTAGGCAAGCACACATTTCTCAACCTGCCCTTCGAACCAGTTTCCCCAGGTCCTTGCAAGATGGCTCCTACCTATTGGGTGTGTCTCCCCCATTCAGTTGTGGAACAAAAGTCATTAGTCAAGTATTGAAAAATGGGAATAAATGTTGTTGAAGGTACATGGGGAATCATACTCTTCTACTTTTTCATTTGTTGAAAATTTATATAAATATTTTACAATTTAAAGCAGTTTGTTCTCAAGACAGATGACCTTAAAAGCACATATAAAGAAAAAGTCTCTCGGTTCATCATCACTCATAACAAATTTGAAAGTCTGAAGAACTACAAAATCCTAGATGCCTAAGGAAGGCATAGAAACTGCTATCTTCAATTCATTCCCTCTTATATCAGACCTAGCTGTAATTTCCAGTTTTATAAAGTAGCCCTGTAGCCATTTGGAAGATTCTGGAATAAACGGCAACGTGCTAAGTAGTCATTAGGGAGCTCTGCACCTGCCAGCCTTTTTTTCCGCATAGGAACCATTGGACTTTCACAGCAGGTACTTTTCGAAGCCCTTTAAATGCATTAACTCATTTATTCATCAACCCTACAAGAGTTACTACTATTATTCACATTTACGAGAGGGAAATGAAGCTCAAAGAAAGTGACTTGCCGAGGTCACAGAGCCAGTTGGAGGAGAGCCTGGGCAGTCCACTGCTGTTTTAAGAACAGTGTTTTTCATACTGGACCCCAGGGCACTTGTCCCAACGCGGATATGAAAGCCTAACCCTCTAAAGTCTTCTAAGGCATATCCACACGCCGGAGTATTATTCAGCCATAAAAGGGAATGGAGTACTGATACCTGCTACAGCCCTGATGAACTTAAAAACATTACGCTAAGAGAAAGAAGCCAGACACAAAGAGCACACATTGTGGATTCCATTTATATGAAATATCTAGAATAGGCAACTCCACGGAGGCAGGAAGCAGATTCTTGGTGGGGTTGAGGGGAGGGCAGATGATGGATGACCGCTAAGCAGCACTGGGTTTCTTTTTGGGGTGATGGCTGCTCAACTTTGTGAATATATTAGAAACAACTGAGTTACATATACTTTTAAAGGGGTAAATTTAATGGTATGTAAGTTATATCTCAAAAAAAAAAAAAAGTCTTTTGGGGATTCTCAAGAATCGGATCCAATGAGGAGAATATTTAACAATTCAGCAAACCAAAGCTGGTGAAGGGTGGCGAAATATGCCACCCCCAAATATGCCACTTGGGCATAAGGATTATTTTGAGCTAAAGGCAACTGAGAAGAAGCAGATACAAGAAAAGCTCTCTGCCCTCCTCCTGTTTGGACATAAATTTGCAGAGATGGAAGGACAGAAGTTAATTGATGGAGACAGCTCTGGACACTTACCAGTCTGGAGATGGCAACAGAGGAAGCTACATAACAAACCTTGTTAAAACCAGCCCTTATCTACTATTAGTTCCCCCGTATCTTTACCTTCCTACAATTTGATCCCCTAGAAACTCAAAAGTCCTTTTCCTTTTTCTTGCCACTTCTCTAAAATTTTATTGGTCTTGTGTTAGGTGCTATATAATAAGCCCAAGTTCTAAGCGCCCCCGTTCGAGTTACTCCTCACTGGGTGCTCCCATGTGTGTGTGTCATGCACATTTTAATAGACTTCTGTTTATTTTTCCCTTGGTAATCTGTCTTTTGTTAGTTTAGTGTACAGGGCTCCCGTCAGAGAACCTAGGATGGGGAGAAGAAAAAGACATTTTTTCTTCTCCTACTCCTGCAGAAACCTATACTGTCTGGCTCCTATCTGTCTGTCTCAATTCCTGTCACTGCCCCCCCGCCGCCCCACCACAATCCGCCCCCATGCCACCTCCCATGCCCAGCCTTTCTGCACTCCTTCAGTTCCTCAACTTTGATCTGCCCTTTCCCTCTTCAGAGTCTAAGGGAATCACTGCTTCCAGGGAGCCTCCCTGGCCTACTGCCTAAGTCAGGGCCGCCGCCACCTTGTGGACAGCCTCATCATCCTACACTTACCACCCTGGTCATTTGCTCAGGGTCTGGCTTCCTTGTTCAACTCTAGGCTCCATGAGGGCAGGGATGGGCTGTCTTGTTCACGATTCTACCCCCTGCCACCAGCACCCAACCAGAGGAGGCACTTACAAATCTGCTGAACAGAGACCACAGGGCCCCGTCACAGAGAGAGCTCTGTGGCTTTCAGAGAGCCCTGCTGCTTTGAGAGGGCAGGGGGCCTTCCCTCTCAGGGCTGCAATTCACCTTGAGCCCCATCCTTACATGGCTCCATTTCACATAGCCCTTTTGTTATATACTCCAGATAACACACATGCCTGATTCATCAAGCAAGCAACTGACTTGTTTCTCAAGTGAATTTTAAAACTTCTCTTTCCTTGTCTTGATGTTGTTTGGGGTAGAGCTGGGTACACAGCCGTGATCTGCAGGGAGCTATGGTAATGTTTTCTCAACGGCAACCAGCTAGTTGATCCTGCTTTTTTTTTTTTTTTTAATATTTATTTATTTGGCCGCTCCAGGTCTTTTTATTTATTTATTTATTTATTTGACTGTGCGGGATCTTAGTTGTGCCCATGGGATCTAGTTCCCTGACCAGCGATCAAACCCGGGTCCCCTGCATTGGGGGCACAGAGTCTTAACCACTGGACCACCAGGGAAGTCCTGCTACTTTCTTAAGAGAGAAGAGCCATCTGCCTTCCCCTCAACTGTTAAGAATAGACAATCTTGGGCTTCCCTGGTGGTGCAGTGGTTGAGAATCTGCCTGCTAATGCAGGGGACACAGGTTCGTAGCCCTGGTCTGGGAGGATCCCACATGCCGCGGAGCAACTAGGCCCGTGAGCCACAACTACTGAGCCTGCGCGTCTGGAGCCTGTGCTCTGCAACAAGAGAGGCCGCGACAGTGAGAGGCCCGCGCACCGCGATGAAGCGCGGCCCCCGCTTGCCACAACTAGAGAAAGCCCTCACACAGAAACGAAGACCCAACACAGCAAAAATGAATAAATTAATTAATAAACTCCTACCGCCAACATCTTCTTAAAAAAAAAGAATAGACAATCTTTCACTAAGCAAGAGAAGCACCTACCATTGATCAGTAATGCTGGGTGTTGGGATCCCCGCCTTGTGAAAGTTTAGACAAATAAGCATGGACTTAATTATAGATCCTATGGACGTGGCGGACCTGGAGGCTGAGGCTGCAAAGCAGATGCCTCAAGTTGGACGAAGCATCTCTGCTCCACTGTCCATCAGCTGATGAACTTGGGCGAGACTCATAAGCCTCAATCTCAGCTGCTTCATCTGTAAGTGAGGAATCATTCCTGCCCTGCCCTCTCTACCCTGAAAGGACTCTATTCTGATCTGCAAAACATTCCTCACAGGAGCAAACGAGCTTGGGAAACTCAAGTAAGGCAGTTATGACCTGAGAACGTGCTATAGCAGAGAAAGAAAGGACAGAGGAATAAGGAGGTTTTTCCTCCCAAGCCCCAGAAATGATCACGAGTCACGAGAATTCTCTGGGATCACCGGATGCCAACATTCTAGAGCTGGGGGTCTCCTCAGACATCACTTAGTGCAGACACTTCGCTGGCGGTCCCGTGGCTGGAGTTAAGACTCTGCGCTCCCGACGCAGGGGGCATGGCCCGGATCCCTGGCCGGGGAACTAAGATGCCACAAGTTGTGGCCAAAAAAAAAAACCCACCTACTGCTGTCTCCGAATTTCACAGGACCAAGAAGCCCCAGACACCGAGCAACAGGGGCAACAAGAACTTCCGCGGCCCCTCCGGGCCTCGGAGCCTTTTCCATTTGCCCACCTACAGCTCTCCCAGTTAATCAAAAATTGGGCATGTATAACATGAACCAAACTTCTTAAGGCAAAAAAAAAAACACTGGCGGGAGCCATGCCAGCTTATTAAAGAGTGGTTGTCTTGTAAGGTGGGTTCACTACTTTTCCTGCTTTCCTGTACTTTAAGTACTTTTGTGTACTTAACCTCTCTGTGCTGCACTTTTTCCATCTGTACCTGGTTACGAAAATCAAAGCACTTAAAAACAGGACCTGGCATATAAGTAGTCGGTGAATGCCGGCTATTATTTCTTTCGAAATATTCTACGAAGAACATGTATTCCTTGTATGACGAAAAATGGTTTTTAAAATGTTTTATTGCTCTTAACAAACCTCTCTTTAATGGAAAAAAATTTACTTTTTGTTTATCAGTGTCCTCACCCTTCCCCCAAATCCACAGTCCCAATCTGAAGTAACAAGTTAAAAACTATAGTAATTTGCGGAAGGTGCTTTTCTTTTACGAAAAACTATGAGAGTCACATCTCAAAAACTTTCCGAAGAGCTACATCGCCCCGCTTTAGCGCGGACAGAAGAAACAATTTTTGGAGAAGGCCTCGGGCGTTCCCGGAGGCGAGCCCTTGTTCCGCTCTTGGGGAAAGGTGGCTAGCTCCCGCCATTAGGACGCGCGAGGGAAAATGGAGGCTCCCGGCCCGCCCCGCGGCGGCGGCAGCCACGAGCACGGCGCCTGCGCCCTGCGCGCCCACCCCGGCCCGCGAGGCCCTTACGGCTGTTGAGGGCGGGCGAGGGGAGGGGCAGGAGCGCCGCACCACGCCCCACCCCGCGCCCGAGCGCGCGGTTCCGGCGAGTCCGGCCCGGCCTTGCGGTCCGCTCCAGGCCGCTGCGGTCCGCTCCAGGCCGCTCCGGCCCGCCAGCCGCTCCGTAGGCGCTATCGCGCTCCGTGCTTTCCCTCCCGCCCTTTGTCTCCTGGCGCGCGTCGGAGGAAACGCGGGAACGCGCGCCGCGCTGTGCGCCTGCGCCGGAGGGCGGATGGCGCGCCCTGCCGAGAGTCGGGAATGGGTACCGCTCCCGGACGCCCCGCCCTCTCCCCGCCCCCTAGCCGCCATTTCGTGCTACGGCGCGGGCGGACACCGCGTGATGGATGCCCGGAAACCAGGACAACAAAGGCCCGAGCGCCAGGGCTACGCGGGCTGCAGGTCCTTCCGCTGCCCGCCGGGCGAAGATGGCGCTCGGAGACTGCAGCTGTGCCCGAGCAGGGAGGGAAATGGATGCTTCTACCTCTTTCGGTTGGCGTCAGGGCCACGCACGGCCTCGTGTGTGCACCATCGGTAGTGTGCACCTTTCCGTGTTTGCTCAACCTCTGGAGCTTGCACAGCCGTAGTATGCCCGAACTCGTGTTTGCACCCTCTGGCATGCACGAACCCGTGGGTTTCCACGCATTATTGTGTGTACGACCTCGAGAATGTGCTCGCACCTGAGTAGGCGCTCGCACCTGAGTATGCGCACTCTTGCATTTGAACTGCCTGCCTGCTTACACAGGTCCGGGTGTGCACGGACTCGTGTTTGCACCAACCCGGTATGTGTATAGATGCGTGGACTCTTGAATCTGTGTATTCACCAACCTGTTTGCATGGCCCAGGATGTTTTCAGACCCAGGAGTGCAATCCCAGACTCCCGCGATCTGGGGCACCCGGGAAAACTATCCCGTTTATGGCCTGTTTTAGATTCTTTTCTCTTTTGCTGAGTTTATACGCAACACATAACCACCTGTGCGCTACCCTATGCTGTTCTTAACCTTTTCTCTGTTGTTTCCGCCCCGTTTATCGGGCTCCTGCTGTGGACCTGACTTTGCACTGGGGGCATGTGGTGACAATGATGCAGGGCTAGTGAGGGAAACAGAAATGGGCAGTTAAGGGCATCATGCTGCAGCTTTGAAGGAGGCGCCTGGTCCAAAAAGGTCAAGAAAAGCTTCTTGGAGGAAGCCATGAACCAAGGCCAGCCTAGCTGGTCAGGCCTTAGCTGAAGAGGGTATCAGGGGTCAAGCCCCAAGTTCGGGCTCAGGACTGAAAACTTTATTCTAGGAGGCATTTCGACCGGAGATACCATCAAATTCGCACTTGAGAGAGCACAGGGGGTTGAAGTAAAGTGGGTAGGTGATGGAGAGGAGAGTGTGTGGGAAAAGGAGGCCTCTTTGTGGAGCCCAGGAGGCGAAAGACCTGGGGACCCAGCTCAGCAGGGAAGTGGCCTCCCCAGGGAGGAGATGGGAAGGGAAAGCAGGATGGGGAACTGTGGTCTCTGGTTTACACCTCCTGCTGCTTCTGTGTTGCACACACTCTTCTCCCCAGGGGAGGGGCACAGACTCAAGCCCCAGCACTGCCCTTTACCAGCTGGGCCCCTGCTCAAGCATCTTTGTCAGTGGGGATGGAGGGAGATACTGCTTGCAAGAGGACAGTGCAGGCACAGAGGAAGTGTTCAGTGAACATGGGATGCTAGCACTTGAACTGGACCGACTTTGCAAGTCCCCTTGTCTGGTTCTCCTTTCCCTTCCATCAGAGAACCACCTCATTTGTGTATCTTTCCTATGGTTAGGGATATTCTCCTGTTGTGCTCAGTATTCCTAGGTACGTTTTTAATATATTTATTTATTTATTTGTTTTTATTTTTGGCAGTGTTGGGTCTTCGTTGCTGTGCGCGGGCTTTCTCTAGTTGCAGCAAGCAGTGCGTGGGCTTCTCGTTGTCGTGGCTTCTCTTGTTGCAGAGCACGGGCTCTAGAGCACGGGCTCAGTGGTTGTGGTGCAGGGGCTCAGTAGTTGCTCCGCGGCACGTGGGATCTTCCCGGGCCAGGGATCGAACGGGTGTCCCCTGCACTGGCAGGCGGATTCCCAACCACTGCGCCACCAGGGAAGCCCCCTAGGTACATTTTAAGGGTATAAAAGTCCATCTCTTCTAACATTCCCATTGAGAATCCCGCTAAAACATGGAGCGCCCACACACAAACCCACCCCCCACTCCCCCATTGAATGTCTCATGACGGAGAAAGGGCCACTTCACAGGATAGTCTTTTTAGTGAGACCCAGATCTTTGCAATCTGAAATGGCTTTTATTCCCCATCACCCAAAAGGTACTTTCTGAGCACATGCTGTGTGTTAGGGCTAGGAATATAGCAACCAAACAGTTCCTCCCTCCAGGCGCTTATAGACCCAAATTGCAGGATACCGGGCTCCGAGAGCAGACAGATAGCTCCTTTTTTTTTTTTAATATAAATTTATTTATTTTTGGCTGCATTGGGTCTTGGTTGCTGTGTGCGGGCTTTTTCTAGTTGCAGAGAGCAGGGGCTACCCTTCGCTGCACAGCACGGGCTTCTCATTGCAGTGGCTTCTCTTGTTGTGAAGCACGGGCTCCAAGCATGTGGGCCTCAGCAGTTGTGGCATGCAGGCTCAGTAGTTGTGGCTCACGGGCTCAGTAGTTGTGGCCCACGGGCTCTAGAGTGCAGACTCAGTAGTTGTGGCACACGGGCTTAGTTGCTCCGTGGCATGTGGGATCTTCCCAGACCAGGGCTCGAACCCATGTCCCCTGCATCATACTTGATATGTTCATGCTGGAAGTCCATGCAGTGTGTACTACCGCACACTGGGCTGCCCAATGCACCTTGAATTAAAACTGTAGGGGGCTGTGCGGGTGGGGATTGGATGGGCACACGCACCCCCCCCACCCCCACCCCCCCCACACACACACATACACACACACAAGGGGAGTGACCTTGTCAAGCACAGCCTCCCTCTCCCCCACCCTGTTCAGGGCATGGTCCATAGTCCATGCTACTGGGGGTCAGGGGAGCTGACGCATGCTCGGAAGCACCAAACACTTTATGCAGAAAAAACCGGCAGGGGCCCTCCTCAGACGGGGACTGTGGGCACGGAGAACACCCCCGGCTGTCCTGACGGGTGGGATGGGCTGCCTCTGCCGAGCGCTCTCAGCAGCCACTTCTGGGCAGCCCCGCTTGCCTGGGAGCTGGGGCCTGCGGATCAGCAGCCATTTGTTGTTCCTGTGTCACTCAGGCTTGGGGCAAGTTCTGCCACCATTTTAATCTACCAGCAGGGCCACAGGCTGGAGCTTCCAAGCCCGAGATCTGATCTCAGTAAACTCTGTGTAACCTGGAAGTAGGTAAGGTAGCCCCACCTCTTCTGCTGAACGGGCAAGCTGTACTGGATCACTGCTCTACATTTCACTCTTCCCAAAGGCCCAAGGATCTGGGTGATGTCACCCTCCCTCAATGGCCCTTTCCTGGAGCATGGGCTCCAGAAGTGGTCTCCCAGCCCCCCTGCCCCTGACCAGGGGCCAGAGCTGCCCCCTCAGAATTCTGTGATGGGCATTGAGTCTGTGCCCAAGAAACACCTGGTGAGGAATTTCTCTAGTTTTCCAAGAATAAACCACAAGGACCTAGAAGGTTCCACCCTTGGGCAGCTTCTTTCCTCCAAAGGGTCACATCTGAGAGAGGAGGGATCCCTCGGAAAAATGAGACTGTTTGCAGAATGAATGCCACCTTGTGTCTGCCAACTTCCTGCAGAGGCTTGTGGGCTTGTTCTGTGTAAATAACTTAATGGAAAACTCCAGAAGGGGACGCAGCCCATATGAGCCTGACCTTGCCAGCCAGCAGACAGGTTATAAAATGTTTCCTCTCTAAGCTGTGGCTGGGAGTCAGGATGCCTCAGTCACAACCCACAGAAATAAAACAGAACTCTGGGCTCTTGGGGAGGGACAGCTTGCGGGGGGGTTGTGTGGATTTCTTCAGGGAGACCATCGGTCCTCGCTGCCCGCGGCGGGTCTGGGTGGAGACTCCAGGGTGTGGCGCCTCTCAGATTGCAAAGCCAGGTCCTGGTGGTCCCAGTGGTGTCCGGCCCTCTCCCCGCCCCCAACCAAGGCAGCCTCGGGCTCTAGGCAGTTGGCTGGGGGTAGGGGGCGGAGGCTAAGGCTTCCGGCGGCTCTCTTCCCAGCCGGGCGTGGTGTCCCCTTCGGGCAGCCAGGCACGGAGACCGCCGATCACGGCCCCTGCCCGCCCACTTCCCCGCCCTCCGCCGAGGCCAGTCGGGGGCTGGGCGGGTCCCCCTGGGCGGGTCCCCCCGCCCCCCTCAGGGCGGTTCTTCCGGGAGTTAGACCGCCCCAGCCCGGCCCGTCCGGGAGGCAGGCGGGCGGCCGGCCGGGGCGGGGCGGAAGGAGAGGGCGAGCCGAGCCACTGCCCAGAGGCCGCGCCGCCCAGGCACAAACATTGCCTTATGTGGTGGCTCCGAGGGCCAGGGCGGCGCCCGGGGGGCTGCCGAGGACGGCCGGACACGCCCCGGGTGATCGCAGCTCTCGGGATCTCGGCCTCGTCCGGTGGACTAGACAGAGAGGAAAGGCCCCCTGCCCTGTTCTTTTTTCCGCTGGAGCACGTCCCACGTTCCCCTAGGAGGAAGTGGTCACTGCTACTCGGCCGGACCCTCTCTCTCCCCAGCTTCCCCTGCGTTTGTGGGAAAGTGTCCCTGAGGGCTGAGGTTCAGGCAGAGACCTCGGGCCTGGGCGCTGGTGGTGTGGACTGCCTGCCCCCCTGGAGCAGGGACCACCTTGCCGCCTCCCAGGTCCGTCCGCACAATGCCCACGATGCAGCACCCTCCGTTGCCTTGGGAGCTGTATTTGGCCATGGGGGGATAACAGGGTGACTCATGGGAGGGACGGCCCGGGGGTGGGAAGTAGATGAGCTGCGTCCCTGGAAACGCCGTTGGTTTCTGTTCCTCGTTTCTGTTCCAGGTGGGCTTCAGGCTCTCGCCCTCCAGGAGGGCTTGGCACCAAAACATGGAGAAGGAGCTGCCTTCCCACTGCAAGGGCAGGACTCCAGGGTCCCCGCACTGGGTGCACAGGGACAGTGACCTGTGCAAGCACCCCAGCTTCCCAGAGCCTGATGAGTGCACCCTTGTCTCTGACACCTCCCAGGCCAGATTCTGGGACGTCTGCTCTGACTCCCTGAATGATCCTGGATTCTGGGGCCAGTATCTCACTTCTCCGGTACTGCAGCCTTTGATATCTGACAAGGCAAGTTCCCTATGGGATATTTTTCAAATGGGGCTTTTAGTGGGACGTTCACTTCAGTGAATCTCTAATAGGCCTAATTTCAGGGAGTGTAATTTTTTTTTTTTTTCAGGGAGTGTAATTTGAGGCTGCATTTGAGAGAGAATCCTCATCCAGCCAGGGAGGCATTTGCCTGCTCTGCGCCCTTCCCACCAGGCTGCGCGGGCACCAGCTTCCTGTGACTCCCATCCCTCCTCCGACAGCCCCTTGATCCCTGGCTCCCTGGGCTCTGTTCAGGAGTCTCGGGGCACTCATGCCCAAGCTGCCTTCCCCAGCTATTGTCCTAACTACCCAACACTGGGAAAATCATCTCCAGCCCTGTGCTGGCTCAGTGGGACCGGGCAGGATCCAAGCACCCCAGTTAGAGGAACATTCTTCTGTGGGACATTAGGTTCCAGGAGCTAAAGAATCCTGTCAGTAGGCAATGGCTGTCCTTTCCCAAGGCACTGAAACAGTACATCAGTGGATAGACTGTCCAGTTTTAAGACTCTCCTTTCACACCGGGGAGAGATCCCTATGGAATCTGAAGAAGGGAGATGGGGAAATGGATACTCAAAAGCACGAGACACTCTGTAATCCGTATGCGGATGAAAAGGCCAAGTCTTAGATTAGAAGGGATTTTAGTAGTCTCCTCATTCACCCCAAATACCTGAAGCAGAAATCTCTTCTACTGAATTCCTGGATTGCTTCCAGTGGCAGGAAACTCACTACTTCAGTGTGTTTTGGTTTTTTAAAAATTAATTAATTAATTAATTTTGGCTGTGCTGGGTCTTCGTTGCTGCATGCGGGCTTTCTCTAGTTGCAGCGAGCGGGGGCTACTTTTTGTTGTGGTGCGTGGGCTTCTCATTGCGGTGGCTTCTCTTCTTGCGGAGCACGGGCTCTAAGCGTGCAGGCTCAGTAGTTGTGGCTCGCGGGCTCTAGAGCACAGGCTCGGTAGTTGTGGCGCACAGGCTTAGTTGCTCCATGGCATGTGGGATCCTCCCGGACCAGGGTTTGAACCCATGTCCCCTGCATTGGCAGGCGGATTCTTAACCACTGCGCCACCAGGGAGGTCCCTAGCGTGTTCTATCTTATACAGAGTTGAAATATGCCTTCTTTAACATCCATCTTCAGAACTGTGTGTTCTGTGAAGGCAGGGTCCCTGTGAGCCTTGCTGCCACCCACAGTGCTGGAGCACAGTGGTGTTCAGTGAACGTGTTGTCAGAATGAATGAGGAAGCAATATTGAATGTTTGCCCAAGTGCCACCTTGAAACCCTCCACTCTGGGCTAAACCACACCAGCTTTTCCCCCATCCCATATGTCAATGCGGGTTCCAGAACATTCTTCATCCTTCCCACCAAGCTGCTGCACCCAGGTGGCAGTGTTTCTTCTCGGCTGTGCGCCCCCCGAAGCGAGCAGCGCAGCAGTGGAGTGGGGCGTGTCTCTCTCCCTGTGCGCTCCGTGCTGTCATCCACACAGCCTGCCCCTGGAAGGCCTTATTTTCAGCACCCTGCCGTGGTCGCTTCTCTCTGAGCCCGAGACTTGCCCTTTGTGCGGCGCGGCTGTGACTTTAACTTTCACAGTTTTAACGAAGAGGAGGGCTGCTTGCTGCACGTGGCAATGGTGCCGCGCCCCGGGAAGGGCCCGTTGTCCCAGCTGGCATCTCAGGGGGCAGGGCTGGGGACCAGCAGCCCCCGTGCCCCTGTGCGGGACCTGTTCGTGAGGCTGACACTCTGGTCGTGGGCAGAGAAGATGCCAGAACGTGACTTTGGCTCAGCAAGCTTTGGGGCTCTCCCCAAGACCCCAAGCTAAGACCCATAATCAGGTGATGAGCAGATCCCTGAGCATGATTGGTGGAGTTCCCCAGGGCCCCAGGGCTTCTGGACGCCGTGGCTCAGCTTTGCCCTCCCACAAAGCCGAACAGGTGCAGGGGAGCTGTCAACACACAGCTAGGGGTTAATATGTGTTTGTTGACTGACTTCTGGATAGCTAGGAAGTGGGGAGCAGTCCTGGGTCAGTGTCCACACCTTGGACACCTGCTCCTTCCCACCCCCCGTCACCCCTGCAGTTTGGGGCCAGGCCAAAAGCACACCTCCTGCCTCAGTTTGTGGATCTGATGAAGGGTGGAGAGGGGAGGCTCTGGCCCTGAGGCTGCCTCGGGTGGACTGGGAGTCCTCCTGGGACCAGGCCTGGCCTGAACTTGCGACGGAAGGCAGGTGAAGGTCTACAAAGCCCCCGCAGGAAAGACTCGGGGGGGGGGCGTGGGTGTGGGCAGGCTCTGCGCAGAGAGGTTTTCCTCCCCTGAAGCGGCTTTATGGCACCCAGAGTGCCCACCCTCTAGAATGACTGTCAGCCGGGTGGGGGGGGGGGCATTCCAGATCACCAGGAGCCTGATGGTGATCTGGCCAGCGGGAGAGGGCACAAGGGCAGGGGGCAGATCACTTCTCCTGCGGACACCCACTGCAGGACCATTGTGACAGAGAGGAAACCCCGGAAACCAACAAGGTCAGTGCAGGGCAACGGAAAGGAAGATAAAATTCACCGGAGTCTGAGAAAGGAAGGCTTGGGGGAGGCCCCTCACAGGTCAGCAGAATCCAGCTCTGTCCTGGCAGAGGGCAGGGAGGGCACTGGGGCCACGGGCCCAGCTTAGCTCCAGGAAGACAACGGCTCAGCCCATCCCCCCCCCCAGGGCTTGGTGGGGGGCCAGATGTGCCAGGGCGGGCAGGAGCTCACCCAGAAGCCTCCTCTCATCCCCTGCCCGCCACCCAGCTCCCTCTCGATGACACTCTGTTAACCTTTCTCCACTGGGCTGACTCTGAGTGCACGTAGGTGCCTCCCTCCCTGCCTGCTGACAGCGGTATGGATTTGCAGACAGGCTCAGGCCCAGACCTCTGGTCCTGCCCCAGGCCTTAGAGAGCCTGAGAGAGCACCCTGGGACCTTTGGTGGTCCATCTAAGGCAGGCTGTGGGGCAGCGGTGGGGAAGAACCCTGGATGGGCTTTCAGGGCCAGGGTTGAGGTCCAGCTCTGACCCTAACTGGCTGGATGACCTCGGGCAGGTCACTCTGCTCATTGGCCCTCAGTCCCTGGATCCCAGCTCTGCTGGCCAATGTGTAATTGCTCTGATTCTCAGAGGGTGGGCCGTATGAGCCTTGCCCAGTTGGGAAGGAGCAGGGTGGAGAAGGTCAAGATCAGAGCCTGGGTGAAAAGCAAATGGGAGCCCAATATGTAAATCAGTCAGTGTTTGTTCCTTCTCTTCTGACAAGACCCAGGGAGACCCAGATGCCTCAAAGAGTGCCTGTGACCTCGCACCTGGGTGTCCTCGCAGAGAGAAGTGGGCTGGGCACCTGGGGTCATGGTGGCATTGACCATCCCTCCGCTGCCTGAGCCCACGGCCCTTGGTCCCCAGCCCAAGCATTCTGCCCCTTCTGCAGTCACTTGTGTCCTGTGTCATCCCACAGACTGTGGGTGGCATCTATCCTCACCCCAGGCTCAGAGTGGAATGTCTTTCAGTCTGGGGCTGAGTTGGCCCTGTGGGTCTGGGGGCTCATATGGCAACGAACTTTGAGGAGCTGGCTGGTCACCCACTAAAGCAGGGACAGCTGTGGCTTTGGGCAGCGGTCTCCCTGGGGTCAAGCTTGAGACCCTGCCTCAAAGGATGCCAGACAGTCACATGAGACTAGGCAGGGTGACACCGGCACTGGGAGAGGGGGTGGTAATGCTGAGGCTGCTGGCCGGTCAGACAGCTGGGCCCCTGGGGCCGCGGGGAGACCCAGATGTTGTCTGTTTTCAGCTCGTTGCTTCCCGAAGTGGGAGGAGGAGACTGGGTAGGCCACAAGGAGGAACCAAAGAACCTCCCAGGGTTTACTAAGAGTCGGGGAGGGGGAGCAGGGGCCATCTGTTCCCCAGGCTGCAGGCTTCAGGGAGCAGAATGGGCTACAGGGAGGGCCTTCCAAGCACCAGCATGCAGGGCTGCCCCTCAGGCCTCATTCCTCTGGGAATGGGCTCCAGGGGGTCATGGTTGGGGGCTCAGTGGATTGAGGGGCTGAGAGATATGTTCCAAGACCTGCACAGAGCAAGCCCCTGGGAATTTGGGGGAGGGAGGGAACGAGGCCAGGAAAGGAGGGTCAGTCCCCATGGGAAGATGGGGGGGTCCACCCCAGCTCCTTCCCTCCCCCTGCCTAATAGAGGGCACCAAAAACACCTTGGACCTAGACCACCTGGCATTTTCAAAGCCCCTTCAGGCCCTGGACAAGGACAGGGGTCCCCATTTTACTGAAACTCTTATTTTCCACCCAAATCAATGAGCCTTAGTTCTTGAGGGTCTCTGGAGAGCCTCAGAGGAAGGAGGCACAGGGGGTGGGAGGCTGTCTCTGGGCACGGCCCCTCAGGGCTCTCACCTCTGACCGCCCCACAGCCCTGCCCCAGCTAGAAAGCCCCACCCCGCCCCGTCCCCTGTCCCCACCATCCAGGACCCAGAGAAGAGAACCCCTCCCCACAGGGCATCCCACTTCCTGCCTCTGTCACCTGCACACAGCTCAGATCCCTGTCCCCAAGGAGGAAGCTGAGCTGGCCCTGCTACTGCGCTGGCTCCCCTCCCCCACCCCTTTCCGGCACCGACTCCACATTCGATCTCAATGGCGGCTCCTTCCCGTCGACACTGAAGCCACCAAGTCCCTGCATGTTAACGGGAGTGCCCCGAGCCTGCCCCTTGGCTCCCCTTCCTCTCAGCCACCCTCCTGAAAGAGCTGTCCATGCCTGCCTCTACTTCCTTCCGGCCTCCTCATTCCTCAGCCCGAGGCCGCCCTGGGACCACTCAGAGGTTTGTCTCTGCAGGGCCATGTCCCGCTCGCCATGCTCCCCTTCCCTCCTCTCCCCTGCTTCCCCGGCCCTTCCTGTCCTCCTTGCGGCTCCCTCTGTCTGCCTGGGTCTCGGTGCTAGAGTGGCAGAAGGTGTGTGTGTTGGGGGGCGGACGAGGGCACTGGCGTCAGACACCCTGGGTTCCACGAGGCCTCGCTGCCTACCAGCTGGGTGGCCGTGGGCAAGTTCCTTCACCCTCTGCGCCTCGGTCTCCTCAGCTGTAAAGTGGGAGGACAACATGGAGGTGACCTGCCAGGTCCCATGAGGGTCTAGAAGCACTTGCCCTCCCTCATTTTGGGCGGGCCCCGGACAGCTGCCTCTCCGAGGAGCTGGAGGGAGTACCAGCTCTGAGCTCTGGCTGCAGGACCCCGACGAAGTTTCACTGAGGCTGTCCCAGGGCGGCAGACAGTTTGGCTGACCTGGGAATCACACACACACACACACACGCACGCACGCACGCACGCACACACACACACACACACCCCCCCCCATGCTTTACTCTCCCTGAGCCAGCACGGGAGTGGGTGCAACTGCGGGGCTCAGTCGTTGGCACAGTATACCAGGTTCTCCCCTCTGCTGCCACTGCTCCCAAGGAGGTCAACCCCCCCCCCAGCCCACCCCACCATGAAGCCGGAGGCCCCTGGAGCATAAGGGGTGGAGGCTGGCAGCAGATGGGTTAACTCCTGGCTGGGGTCCTGGAAGGGATGCTTCTTAGGGCACACAGCTCCGCCCCTCCACTCCTGGCCTTTCCTTGGTCCCCAAAGCAGCTGGCACCCCTCCCCTCTTCACACATCCCCCCTCCACTCCCTCTGACCGAAGGGGGCACAGGGCTCCCCCAGGTGGCCAAATGTGCCAGGGCCTGAATCTGGGGAGTGTGCAAGGACTCGCTTCAGACATCTTGCCCCTTCAGCCATATAAATACATCCGCATGGTCAGACCAGGTGTTCCAGTTTGGGGTTCAGAAAATCAGGTCACCTGGATGTGTATTCACGGCTGTAAGAAAAAAGCAATGAGTGCAGTCCAGGTGTAAAGTACTTTTAGCCGGGCTATAGGCAACTGCTGGCAGCCATTCTGAACACCAGTAGAGGATTGTCTGCAAGACCTGTCCTAACACTCTTCTTTGTGTCATGGGTGACAGGACGCAGACATGGGGACAGGAAGCAGAGAATAGAGGCCCAGCTAAGAAGCCAAAAGCACACCAGCACCAGTAATCACTACCATTTATCACGAGCCTTTGGTGTGCCTGTCACCATGCCCCAGGCTTTCCATCCTTCAACTCTTTACTTCTCACAACGACCTAGGAAGTGGCATTATTAATATCCCCATTTAGCAGACGAGGACACTGAGGCTCGGTGAAGTTGTTTAAATCCCTTGTTTAAAATCACACAGCTAGGTGAAGTCTGAATTTGAACTCAAACATGTCTGACTCCAAATTCCTTGCTCTTACGCAAGCCTGCCTATTCACAGGAAGATAATCTGGCAAAATAACTAGGAGAGACATGAGTATACTCATGAGATGCTCATGAATGAGGGTAGACAACTCCTTCCCACCCCAAGAGCACACACAGCAGGTGCTCGGCAGAAGCAAGTGGAACTACAACAGGCCAGTCATACAAGCACAGTGAATACACATATATGAGAGAAAGGGGGCGTTAAATCATCTTCCCTCCTAGGTGCACAGACAGGCCCAGGGTGACCCAATATTGGGTACTGTGTCACCTGGACACCATGCCGTACACTAAGATCCAGAAAGTTCCAGGGATGGGCTGCAGCCTTCCCTCGGCTCAGTGGTGGCTGAGGCCCAGCATTCTCAACCCAGACAGGTTTTGGTGATAGACACACACAAGCAGGGGACACACACATGAACACAGGCTCGGTCACACATGCCCCACCAACACATATATCTTCTGAAGACAGAACCTGCTGCCGCCATCTGTTCTGTGCAGACACAGCTGAACTCTTGGCCTCTTGGGCACACAGTCCAGCTCACACTGACAAGCACACACACACACAGCTCTCAGAGAAGGGGAAGAAAGGTCAAGCTGGCTAGGGGCTGGGAATCTTTGCAGCCACAGACATTTGTGCCTAAGCTCTGGGATCAACCCCCCAGGTTGCAGTCTGTTCTCAGGCATGGCCTCCCACCTTCCCGGGTTTGAGACTGTTTTCTGCCTTCCCATTTATTTTAAAGAATGGGCCAGGGCTTCCCTGGTGGCGCAGTGGTTGAGAGTCCGCCTGCCGATGCAGGGGACACGGGTTCGTGCCCCGGTCCGGGAAGATCCCACACGCCGCGGAGCGGTTAGGCCCGTGAGCCATGGCCGCTGAGCCTGCGCGTCCGGAGCCTGTGCTCCGCAACCGGAGAGGTCACAACAGTGAGAGGCCCGCGTACCGCAAAAAAAAAAAAAAAAAAAAAAAAAAAAAAAAAAGAATGGGCCAAGGCCCGGAATGCCCAGGATGGCCACCAGGGGGCGCACGAGCATTGACTAATCCTTTTCAGCACAGCCTCTTTCCAAAACCTCTTTCATTCATTCCTAAATATGTATTAAGTACGTATTCTGTGCCAGGTGAAAGGACCCAGAGAAGAAAGGGCGGGGTGGGGGGGAGTGGTTAGGGCAAGGGACCAGGCATGTACCTATGCTTCAGTAGGACTGGAGGTTAGATGGGGAAGGTGTTGGCAGAAGAGGCTGGGTCAAGAATAACAGCTAGATTGTACTGAGCACCAGCTGTGTTCCGAGGTCTTGGAAATTCTGATATGCATTAACTCATTTAATCCATAACTGTATGAAATAGGTACTACGTTATTCTACTTTTATTGTGGGTGCTGTAAAGCAGGCATAATGATAGTTACTTACTTCATAAAGTTGCTATAAGGAGTAAATGGACCGATATGATTATGTGCAAAGCACTTGGAACGCTGCCCAGTTCTTCATATCATCATATCCATTTTACAGATGGGGAAAATAAGGCCCAGTTAACAAGGAGGCAATCGTAAGCAGGCTGGTTCCAGAGTGTGGACTTACCCAGTTACCAGAACTCCCTGGTAGGTCCAATCAGGGGTTCCTGGGGAGAGAGAATTTTAGCAGGGAAGGGACAAGACCTAATTTGCATTTCATGCTGGCCATAGGGTGGGCAGCCTGGTGGGAGGGGGACTGGTCAGGTGGAGGTTGTTAGCAAGGTCCCAGATATGACTAGGATGGCAGTGGAGGGGAGAAAGGAGAAGACAGATTTTGAGAGACGTTAAGGAAGCAGCCTGGAGGGTCTTGGTGCCCAATTTCATGCCCGAGTTGGGGGAAGGAGGAGGCAGAAAGCAGTGGATGGGGAAGCAGAGTGGGGAGAGGATAGGGGCGTGTGGGTCCCCCACCTGCCTGCTGGCCTTGACCTAGGAGAGGGCGCCATACCCTTGGGGCTGAAGATAAAGGAAAAGCAGACCCCAGATCCTTCTGCCCCATCTTTCCCAGAGAGCCTGGGAATGGTGTGAGGGCCAGGAACCCTCAACTCCGGCTCCCTTTCTGGTTAGGGCCCATGGGGCTCTGGGCTCCACGGGGGTGGCACTGCACTGGTCTCTCCCATGCTACCTGGCACCCTGGCCCTTGCCCACAGGGCAGGACCCAGGAGTCCCACCCACCCTGTCTGGCTACTTGTTCCCCAGCACCGGGACAGAGTGCTAACATCCCTTTCCCCTCCTAAACGTTGAGGCTTCCGGCACACAAAGCCCCCTCCTTCCCAGGCTCTCATTTAATCCTCACAACAACCTGGAATCAGGCCCTTATCATCTTGGTGGCTGAAGGAGCCACCTTGGAGGTAAGGGGCCTGCCCTGGGTCCCACAGCTTGTGCCTGAACCAGCCCTCTGCCAGAACTCTTGCTGCAAATCATGGGGTTTGACTCTCTCCACTCCCAGCACCATTGGACCCTTGGTGGCCATCTTGGGGAGATGGAGGCAGCTGTGCCCTGTAGCTTAAGACTGTGCAGAGCTGAGAATGGGGCTGGGAGAGGGGCATGGTTTGGAGTCACTCAGGTCCTTGGACAGAAGCAGGGTCCAGCTTCAGTCCCAGATAGGGGAACCAGATGGGTGGGGCACAGGGCCTCCCAAAGGGTGGGTGGTGGAGTGGGACATGCCTGGGCAGGCAAGCGGGGACACAGAGGGCGGCAGCACACCTGGCGCCCGGCAGCCCGAGCCCGCCAGGCCAGATTCAAAGAGGAGCCGAGGCTGTGATTGGTGGCCTGGTTCCCTCGCTCCACCCCTTCTCTCTCACCTCCCATGCAGCTGGGAAAGAGGGCTGGAGTAGAGAAGTCCCCTCATCCTAAATCCTTAAGCACCAAGCGGTGGACTGGCTGGCAGTGAGCTCAGTTAACTCCCTCCCCTGCTCCCAGCCCTGCCGGGACTCTACCTGGCGTTGGGGCGGCGCTATCAGCCCCAGCGACTCCCCAAGCTGCCAGGCTTTGGTGCCCGGGCCTCAGGTCATCCAAACACCCTCCTCTGAGCCTCCTTCAGCTCATGGCCGCCTCTACTCGTTTTAACCCCAGCTTGTCCTCAGTGTTCTCTCTTCTCTGACCCCTCTCCCAGTCCAGCCTCTCGTAAGGGGCAGCTTCCTGGGCCCTAGCCCCTTTCCACTTGGGCACCCCGGCCCTCCGGTGCTGGGGACCCTGCCCTTCGGGCGTCCCCGCGGGGCGGTGGCCCAGGGCCTCCCGGCCTGGGTCCCGAGAGACTCCGCGCGCAGCTGGGCGCGAGGTGGGGTGAGGGTGGGGTTGCGTGCACAGGTTGCGAGGCTCTGAGAAGGGCCAGCCGAGGGGGGGGTTGGGCAGGAACCCGACCCCCGCCTGCGCCCCACTCCCGGCACAGATGGAGGGGTACAAGCTGTCCCGGGCCACAGGTCGGTGCTCGGGGTTTTGGCCACGAGGGGCCCGCTGAGGCCGCGGCCAATCACCGCCCGACCCGGCCCCCCCACGACCCCAGCAGCCAATCATGGCCCGGCCCGGCCGCCCCCCCCCACCCCCACCCCACGGCGTCCTTTGTTCCCGCTAGCCCCGGCGCCCCCGGCGCGGCCCTTGCGGCCGGGCTCCCGGCCTCCGGCCCTGCAACTTCCGCCCAGCTCGGACCACGCTGCATGCAAGTGTCCGTGTATGCGGTGTGTGCACGCGCGTGTGTGCCGGGTCCGCCCTGCCTGCCCCAGGAGCGCTCGGGGCCCGGCCGCCAAGCGCAGGCCTTGCACACTCGTGTGCCCACAGCTGCCCCTAGTTGGCCTGGCCAAAGCCCCAGAAAAGCTCCTTGGAGAGGCTGGAGTTTGATCACGGGCTGGGGGCTACGAGTGAGCACCAGGACTGGGCAGTGGTCCAGCTCAGGCCCCACCTTTCCTTCCTGGGCCGCGGTTTTCCTCGCTCTCTCCCGCTTCCTTGCCTTTGCTCAGGCTGCTTCCTTGACTGCTGCCTTTCAGATCCCTGCACCTAATGAACTCAGAGCCTTCCTTCCAGACCTACCTTGGCGGTTGCATCCTCTGTGACGCCTGTGGGGTGGCACATGCCTCCCTCCCGTGTCCCCCTCACTCACCCGTCACGTGTCCCCTCTAGTCTGGGTCTGCGGCATCTGCATCAACCACTGAGGGACTGAGACTCGGCAGCAGCAAGCCCTCATTCCAGATACTCGGGGGTCACACAGCACCTTCAGGCCTAATCTTGGTTCCACCTGAGGCTGAGGCTTGTTACCCCAGGTCTGCTGTAAGGATTAAAAGAGCTAAAATCTGTGCAGAACAGAGTGAGTGCCTGGTCGCCACACAGGCTGCAGCCCCAGCCATGCCATGGACTTGTCCTCCCAGAGTCCCTGCCACTTCCAAATTCCCAAACAGTGGACATTCCTCTTGCTCTTCCTCCCCCTCCTTTCAGTCCCCTCCCGTGAACTCCACCCTCAGCCCCCTTCGCCCCTCATTTCCTCCACCTTCCGTGAGCTCATCCACTCCCAGAACTCCACCTGCCCTGCCCGCACCTGTCTCCTGGGTCCCCTGGAGACCTCCACCTGGACATCACTCAAGCAGCTCAAACCCAGTTTGTCGCAAACCCAAGGTCCTCATCCTGCCACACCTGCCCCTATATCTGTAAAGGACTCACATCCTTGCCATTTTCCAGCCCAGAGACCCAGGTGCCATCCCCTCCCCACCCCCTTGCTCACTATCCACTGTGACCACGTCTGTGGCCCCAGGTCTGGCTGCCCCACTCTCTCAGGGCCAGTGCCTTGGCCCACGCTCTTCTCCTTTCGCCATTTCTCCTAACTGGCCTCTTGCTCTCTGCCTCCACAGTCTGCAGGGCCCACTGCTTGCAAGATTCCTCCTCCCATTGCCCTCAGCATCCAGTCTCAAATCCTGGGTGTAACTGACGGCGCCCTGCCTTCCTGGGACAGCCCCAGGCACACAGTACTTCAGTTGAAGCCCTTGACACAGCCAGGAGGTTGGGAGTGGGTCCACCTTGCCAGGGCCCCTAAAAGGAGTGATGCCAGGCACTGGGGCGACCAGAGGAACAGCTAAGGCTGGGGAGTAGACTGGCTCAGCAAACAGGCTCTGCAAACAGGCTCTGCAAACAGGCACACCTGGGTCTGGGTTCTGGCTCTGCACTTGCCCACTCTGTGACTTTGGCTTTGTTACCTTCTCTGGCTCTCATGTCCCAGATGGGTTTAATATCGTGTCTTTGAAGGGCTAGAGGAGAACTTAGGGCCCAGGGCCAAGGATGGGCAGAGGCTGCCTCGCCTCCCAGGTACTCCTCAGAGCCTAAGCTTCTAAATCACCTGGGGGCTGGGCAGGGCCTGGGAGGGCAGAGCCAGTCGGGAGGCCTGGGGGAGGAGCAAAGGGGCAGGGGAGAGAGGGGGGGAGGGGAGGCTGACAAAAGAGACCAGCTGCTGTTTGCACACAAACCCCAAGTTGATAATGAGTGGAGGGGCGGGGGGAGGGGCGGGGCAATGTCTTGGCAGGAGCCTCTGCCAGCTGAGGAGTCTGCCCAGCACCATCGTGCCCCTCCCTCCACCGCCCCCCACTCTGGGCCCTCGCTCCTCGCACCCAGCTGTACATCTGCTCCTAGGACTGCAGCAGGGGAGGGAGGAAGGGCCCAATGTGGGTGATCTGGGCGCCTCAGCCCAAGGCTCAAATCCTCCCCGTTAGGCCACACACATCCTGAGAGCAACCCTGGGGAAGCCCACAGGAAGGGCTGGAGCTCAGGGGAGCCCAAGGGTGCCCAAGGACTCAGAGCGGGCCCAGACCCCCAGTCTCTGAGCTCCTGGTCAGAATGAAGGCCCTTAGAGGAGCTCTGAGAGCCTGGAGCTTGGAGAGGAGAGGAGGCTCCCAGCCGTGAGACCTGGAAGAGTTCTCTGGCCCTGGGGCCTCCCCACAGGGGCAAATGGTAGACCAGGGCTGGGGGGAAGGCTGGGAGGCTCCTGGCAGCTCCTTGGCCCCCAGTAATGCCAGGAGGGCCCCTGGGTGGCCCATCAGACAGGGTGCAGATAAGCAAGGCCCGAGGAAGACCAGCTGGGACCCTGGGTGTCAGGAGTGGGAACGCCTACCGGTGACGCACGCCTGAAGGGTCACGGAAGGTCCCTGCTCCATCGGCACCCAGGGTCTGGCTGGCCTGTTGGCCTCTCCCCAGGGGGAAGAGCTGCCCCCTCCCCACAGCCAGCTCGTGCTATGCGGGCTGTGGGTGCAGCTGACGTGCTGTGCCTGTGCAGGAGTGTGTGCCAGCGTAGCAACAGCTCCCAGGGGCTGGGAAAGGCAGCGCCAGGAGGGGATGGCAGCTCCTGTGCACTCGCCTCCACTCACCACTCCTCTGTCCCCTGATGCTTGAGCTCCCTGTCGACACCTGCTCCAAAAGAGGGTCAGCCTGGCGCCAGGCTCCAAAGACAGAGGCAGGACCTGGCAAACTGCACGCCTTGGGGCCTTGGGCTTCTGCGGCCGGTCCCTAAGGAGCGGGGGGCCAAGCTTCGCGGGCAGCAGCCTCGATGAAACGTCCACCCTGTGGCCAGAACACAGCTGGGGAGAGGACTGTTCCCCTCAGTTTCCTTCTCAGCGGTTCACTCTCCTCTCAAGACTGGAATGGGAATGGAGGCGGTGGAAGGGAAGAGAGGGAGGTCCAGGGAGGCGGGAGAGCAGTGCAAAGGCTTGGCAATGGGACTGGAAGGGGCCCAGGAGCGCAGCCAGCAGGAGGCTTGGGCCCAGGCGACAGAGGGGCCTTGAATGCCAAGGTGAATGAGGCGTTTGTTTATCCTGGAGTCCGTGAGAACCACAGAGGATGCTGAGCAAGGAGCAATGAGATGGACAGGGCAGTGGGGAGACCGTGACCACAGCCCAGTGAGAGGAGGGAAGGTGGCTCTGGATGTGCGGGAGCGGTGGGCCTGGTGTAGGGGTAACAGCAGGGGTCCTGGGTGTCACACAGGCCTGTGTTCCAATCCACACCTTGAGCCTCTCTGGGCCTCAGCTCCCCCAGCTGTAATTTGGGGGCACGAAGAGGCCTCCCTGGCAGGTTAGTTGGGAGGGTTGGATGATGTAACGCACGCGGGAGCTCTCCCGAAAGCGAACTCTTGTCACTAGTGGGAGGGAAGGGTGGCTGGGATGGGGGCTCGGGCTCCTGAGTCACACGGCGGCCTCCGCGTGGTCAGAGGAGCACGCCATTGCTTCCTGCCCTTCCTGGGGGTGGGGAGAGGTGGCGCACACAGTGGGAATGCTGATGGGCTGCGGGCAGGCGGGGGCGGTCCAGAAGTTCAGGATGTGTCCCTGAGCCCAAGCTCAGCCTGAGCAGGGGCGGGGCTGAGGAAGAACAAGGGGTGTTGGGGTGGCGGCCTGCAGAGCAAACCGCTTCCAGCTGCTCCAGGGCCCCGGGCAAGGCCTGGGTGCCACAGGGAAAAGGTGGGGTGGGATCACGAAGGCAGCACCCCACCATGTTCTAGATGGTGAGCGGCGCTTGACGTCAAAGGCTGTTGGAGGGCAGAGAAATAAAGCTGTTCTTCTCCCATCCCAAGTGTGTGCACAGGTGCCCGTTTTGTTGAGCCTGAGTGAGTGTGTGTTCAGGGATTTCACAAGTGAGCACAGGACCGGCCTTGGCAGGAGGCTTCAGGGGCACCGAGCCCTAAGGATGGAGAATGCCCACAAGACCCCAAGGCCAGTGCTGAGAAGGCCGGCCCAGTGCCACCCCGAGAGGGGACCAGGCTGGCTGCGGCCCAAGCCCTTACCCGGCCCACCCTCCCAGGCCCAGGCCACAGAGGAGGCATTGATGGCAAAAGAGGCGCCCGGAGGCCTCTGCAGCTGGTGCAACGTGGGCACCGCTGGGCCTTGGAGGGGGAGAACGATGATCCCCGCAGCACTCAACCTCCATCAGACTTCGGGGCCCAAGTCTGAGCATTTGTGGTCAGTGTGTGTGCCCCAAGCAGACTCATCCTGAGATGCTTCCGTGTGGCAGGCAGGGGTGCCTGACTCAGGGCCCACACACCCCGGAAGGAGAAACCTTGGGCCTTCCCTCCAGGTGTTGCCAGGAGGCAGAGGGCCCCCATCTACACTCATAATGGACAGTCTCAACCTTGCCTAGACTCCTTCAGTGACCCTCCGCCACCAGGCAGAATCAGGGCACCTGCGCCCGGCCCACCTCTCAGGTCTTGCTTTTCCCACTGGACTCCCAGAAGAGCTTCCGCCTCCCTGGCACGCCCCCCGCCTCCCTCTCTGACTCTCTGCTCTCTGTGTCCGGAGCCCATTGGGCCCTCACAGGCTCATCCACCTTGCCCGCCTGTTCAATTCTCAGGCTTTCCCTCCCCCTCAAGCCTCAGCTCAGGCTTGCCCTCCCCACGGAGGCTTCTGGGATTGCTCCAGGCCAGTTTAGGCCCTTCTGGGCTCTCCCTGCATTTTCAGGCACCTCCAGTGTCCTTATCATCTTAATTATTATGCTAGATTATAATTGCTCACATGCAAAGCTCCTTAGGGGCAGAGGGCTCAAGTATCTTCCTCCCTTTCTCCTTGTAAGCACCGAATAAACATTAGAGTGGCCAGCGGTCAACTCTGCCCCTCCCAGCCTTCCACTGATGCCCACATGAGCTGTCCACTCCAGGGACCACCTAGCCAGAGTGCTTTCAGAACAGGCAACTGCTTCAAGGCAAGCCAGGCTCCTTTCACCCATACCCGAGCCCAGGGGGACAGATGTGTGCTCTGACACACACCCTCACACAGACAGGCACCCACCAGAATAGAGACACAGGCCCGCTCAGGCATGGACTCAGGCACTCAAACACACCTGCACACACAAACAAATACAAGCACAGGTGTGCACACACTGACACATTCTTGTGCAGACACAGATATACACACACCTACACAGACACATCTGCAGACACGTGCACAAGACCCTCACAGACATGTACATACACTTGCACACACAGAACACACGTGCACACACTGGGACTCACCAGTGCACACACAGCCAGGCCTTAGGGCAGGAGGAGGGACTGCTGATCTAGGGCCGCAGCTGCCACCTCCTTCCTCCCAGAGCCCCCAGGCCGGCAGAGGGCGCCCGAGGGCTCTTCCCTCCAGACCCAGCCCTGGCAGGAGGGAGAGTGCGCGGTTGCCACCCACCCTCCTAAGTTAGGTCCCCTTTGTTCCCCCACCCGGAAGGAGGCCAATGTGCCTGGGGAGCACCCAGCCATAGAGTCCTCCGGGCCCTGATCGTTCGCACTCATCTCGGCCCCGAAGATGAGCCTGGGGGGCCACCGGACAGTGGGAGGACCGAGGCTCAAGGCCAGTGCCGGGCACGGGAACAGCAGTGACCACAAGGAGGGAGAGCCGGCCCATCGCCCACTGCCTGTGCAGGCAGGACCATGCAGCCCCCAGGGCCTGGCAAGCCCACACCCCTCACAGGCCTGCAGCCCTTCCTCCTGCCCCACTGTCTCCCTGCGTATTTAAGTGTTCTCCCCTGGAGGGGGACTGCCCAGGAACACTGAAATGGGAGCAAGAATCCCAAAGGCAAGCCGTACACCCTCCCCCTTTGCCAGTGCTCAGCTCTTCCGGCCCCATCGAGCCACCGGTAAGGCCTTTGATCTCCTAAGGACAGACGCCTGAGGTCTCCCTCACCTCCCACCCAGAAACCCAGAATCCTGGGGTTGTGCTAAGTAGATTACACACGGGAGTCGTTCAAGACCTGCCTCTGCTGCTTACAAGTTAAGGGCCTTGGGTGAGTACTCTACCCTTCTGAGCCTCGGTTTTCTCATCTGTAAAATGGGCATCCTTAACAGTTCGTACCTCCTTGCAGGTGGATGTGAGGACAAACAAGGCAGCAGAGCCCTGGTTTGGGGCCCAGCACACAGTGTGTAGAAGTTGGCTCCCTGCTGTGATTCCTGTGTGCTGACCCATCTTCTGGCTGAGCCTTTGGGGCAGCGTTAGGACGCCCAGCAGAGGGCCACACAGTATGTGCTCACTAAACCCTGGGACATGGACAGGATGGGGGCAGCCTGAGGATGCTGCACCTGTGCCATCAGCAGACAGCACATGTCAGGAAGAGGCTGGCAAGACGCCAGGCCACGTTCTGCAAGCGGTTGGTTTCTCGGGGATGTGAGCGTCTATTCCTGGTGGGGCTGAGCTCTCAACCTGGTTCTTCCTCCTTCTTCTCCAGGAGGGGAGGGCGACGCTGGGCCTCCCCATCCGCTCCTCCCCACTCCCTTCCTAGTTGTCCACCATAATTAGGCTCTTTGCAGCTCAGGAGAGGATGTCCGTGCCTCCCCTCCACTCCCAGACTCAGGCTCGCCCGGAGAAGGGGTCTCCTCTCCCTCAAGCGCAGTGCTGTCCCTTCTGCAGGCAGGTGGGGAGCCCTGGCCAAGCCTGCGGCAGGGGTGGGCCCTCCTGTCCCCTGCTGCCTGGCCCCTTGCTCAGCGGTCAGCCGTGCGTGGGGCTCGGCAGGGCCCAGGCAGGCTGCTCTGAGCATTAGCGGCCGGCCTCGCTCCAAGTGAATTAGCTGGTCCTCGGGGAGTGTGCGCTGAGGCCTGCAGACTCCTGGCACTGGCCAGTGATTCATTCACCACAGCCTCACCCCTGCCAGAGGCCAGCAGAGTCCCTGCCCCCCAGCCCACTGGCCAGACTGGAGACTGGGGGGCAGGAGGCTGGTGCCCAGAGCAGCCCAGGCTGCCCGTCCATCTGCCCCACCATCCTATTAATCAGGCTGCTCCCCACTCCCTTGGGTGGTGCTTGCATCCATCCGCGGGCCCCTCCCGCACGCAGGCCTGGTGGCCCTGGACCTGCGCCCGGCCCTGCTTCCGCCAACCTGGCCCACCCCACCAGGCTCTGTATCCCACTCCCTTTGTCCCCCGGGCACCTTGAGTGACCCAAGGGAGGCCCCCTCATCCTTTTTCCTCCTCCCTCTGTGCCTTCCTGCCCCCCTCAACCGAAGCCCTGGGATCCACTTAACTGGTCTTGATGAAAACCAGAGGCTCTGCCCATGTATAGGAGGCTCCTGGTAACTGCCTGGGGCCAGTCCCTGCCAGCCTCGGGCCGGGGCCCTGCTTAGAACTCAGGCGGGCGGGAAGGCACAAGCTTGGTCTCTGCCACAGAAGCCCTTAGGAGCCCACACGCATCCTCTGATGGCCCCCCTCCTCGCTGTCATTTACCCAACAGGAGATAGATGCTCAGAAGCAGGTGTTGCTGAATGAATGACTGCCCTCCCCCACCGCAAATGCGGCTTCTCTTCATCGACGCATGTGACTCATATCTTGTCAAATCTCTCTGGCTTGAAAACTGTCCTACTGCAGCTACAGGGTGGAAAGCACCCACATTTCGAGGCCAGAAACCTGAATTCCGGGGCCGGCCTGCTGTCCATGCGCTAGCTGATCACTCCTCTGAGCCAACAGGTCCCCGTCATCATGTGGGGCTGGTCCGTCTCCAGGTTGGCTGTGAGGATTAGAGGCGTTTTATCTTGTGCAGGGAATGCAGGCCAAGAGATACCACCCAAAGGCAGCCACAGAGGACTCGCTCAAAGTGCTCTTCCTGGGGGGCCTCTCTAGCACATATGTGTGCAATTTCCCCTCTATTGTTCTATAATCGTTGATGGTCGCTCTGTAATTGCTCTCAAATGGTTTAATCATAATAAATAGCATCTGCAGAGCAGTTTACAGTTGGCAACTGTAACTCTTCCCTCATCCCCTTCCCACCTTTACAAAAAGAGACTGAGGCTCAGAGAAGTTAATTGACTTCTCTAAGACCACACAGTGAGGAGGCGGCCTAGCTCACCCCTCCCCAGGCTATAGGGCCTACTGGGCCCCAGGCCACTGTGTCCTCAGTTCCAGGCAGGGGAGGGAGGCACCGGGAGGGAGCTTGGCAGGAGGCAAGGAGGCTACCTGGGAGCTGATGGCCGGTGGGGAGGTGGGCATTTCACTAGGCGCGAGGGCATCCGTGCAGAATTGTGTGCTCACCTGTGTGTGCAGGTAGGCATTTAGGCTGAGACCAGGTGACCCCCAAAGGGGGCTTATTTAGGGATCATGCTTCCCAGGGTGAGATGTGGAACTAGGTTAGTTCCACAGTCCCTTTCTGTTCTTAGGTTTAGGTGAGTCGGCACCTTCTAGAAAAAGACCGGGCCAAATGAAACGCTTCCCCTGGAGCTGAGGATCCATTCTCAGCCAGATACGCTGCATTATTAGCTGTTTGTTTGATTTGCTTGTTTGCTGTTGTTGTTTTGGTCAGAAAACCAAGGCACAAGGGAGGTACGTGGACTTGTCCCAGAGGCACAGTGAATGAGAATGGGAGATGGAGACAGCAAAGCAAGGGGCCACAGGAGGGAGGGTTCTGCTGGAGGAAAGGGGGTGGGGCAGGGAGGAGCGATCAGCGGGGAAGGCCCCCAACCCACCCGGAGCAGCCTCCTCATCTCTGCGTCCCAGCTCAGAAGATGCCTCCTCTGGGAAGCCCTCCCTAACTGCTCAGGCAGAGCTTGTCTGCTCTCTCCCCTAGGTTCTCGCTGCTGTGGCCTTCATCACACACAGTGTGTACCTTCCCTTCTGTGCCTGCCTCCCTCACTGGGTGGTGACCAGGGCAGGGAGTGTGTGTGTGTGTGAATGCTAACAATCGGGAAGGTTTAAAAATACAGAAAAGTACAAAGGAAAATAAAGCAAACACCTGTGTACCTGCAGAGACTGGCTTTGTGCTCCAGCCCCTAGATGGGAGGGATGCTTGCATGACTACAAACATTGTAAGCACACACTTATGTCTGCACATGCGTGAACACACACGTCTGGCTCACACTCACGAAACATGTCACCAGCCATGGCTACGTGTTCACGGTTGCACTTAAAGGCACGTGCACACTCGTAATCGGGAGGTAGAAGGACTGGAACGGGGCCTGGACCAGAGAAGAGAGAAGCTGGGCCAAGGCCAGGGGCGTGCCTGTCTGCCGAGGGTTTCCAGGCCAGCACCAGGCCTGCCCCCGGCTGCCATTCTCACCCCGTGCCTCTGTCTTGTTAGGCGAGGCGGGCTCCCCCATCACCGGGAGCCCATGAGTAAGGCACCAGGGTTGGGGCTCCCTGACCCTATTTCTGGGGTTTCAGGCTGTGACACTTCCTGGCCTCTCCTGTCGGCCCCTTTGCCTCCTATCCCCTCCAGCAGCCTGGAGGCAGCAGGCAGCCCTGGTTCCTGGTGACTTACACACGGTTGCAGCCACTGTGGACAGATAAGAACTGCGGTCCCCTGGAGCGGGACCCCAGGGCAGGGATCAGAGCCTTCAGGGCAGAGCTGGGTGACCTTGGGGCTAACACCATCAACCTCACGGCCACAGTTTCTTGAAAGGCAACCATCAGGAGCTTTGTAAGCTGAGAACAAAAATTACCACCAAGTAATAATAATAAAAGTTACCAACAAGCTCTAAGTTGTGGGTTGCTTTCTTTCTTTTTTTTTAAAAATTAATTTATTTTTGGCTGTATTAGGTCTTCGGTGCTGTGCGCGGGCTTTCTCTAGTTGCGGCGAGCGGGGGCTACTCTTCTTTGTGGTGCAAGGGCTTCTCATTGTGGTGGCTTCTCTTGTTGTGGAGCACAGGCTCTAGGCACGTGGGCTTCAGTAGTTGTGGCACACGGGCTCAGTAGTTGTGGCTCGTGGGCTCTAGAGCACAGGCTCAGCAGTTGTGGCGCACGGGCTTCATTGCTCTGTGGCATGTGGGATCTTCCTGAATCAGGGCTCGAACCCGTGTCCCCTGCATTGACAGGTGGATTCTTAACCACTGCGCCACCAGGGAAGTGCATGGGTTGCTTTCTTACTGAGATGTGAACAAAATGACCACTGCCCAGTGTCCTGGAAGAGCTCAAATCCCCCTCCCCACATCCTGCAAGCAATTCCACTCTCTCCATCTGACCCCAACTCAGCTCCAGGCCCACGTGGGCACATCCAGGGCTTCACATGTTCAGCTGGACTCAAGGTTCTGAGCCTCAGACGGCAGCTGGGAATTGAATTTGAAGAGTGTCCCCTCTGCATTTCACTGAGAATTTGTGAGCCCCTTGGGGTCCTGGGCCTTCCCTAGGAAGCCAGTTCAGGGAGTGAGGGGGAGCCAGGTGGGGCGGTGGGTCTTCCCAGCCTGCCTTTGGGTTCTCTGAGGGACAAGCCCAGGCTCAGCCAGGGAGCATCCACGTTGAAAGTCCCAGGAAAGGGGCAGGAGGCCGTGGGCGGCTCCTGTTCTGGGCTCCTGCGGCTTGTTCCTGGCAGGGTTGGACCACACTTCCTTGGGCTGAATAGCATGCCAGCATTAGGAACATTCCCGTCACGAGAGAGCCAACTCTGAATTAGGTGGTGTAGGTGCCATAGAGGGGGCCATGGAGAGGGGAGGATGATTTTTCCCTCATCCTTAAATAATGCAATGAATTTTGCCATTTCTTGGAAAGTCCCCCAAAAGACAAAAGAATGATAACAGGGAAATGGAGTGGGATGGAAGGGAAGTGTGAGGGAGGGGCAGAATCACCCAGCCACGTCGGGGCAGGTAGGGGATGCTGGGAAGGGCTGGAAGAGTCGGGGGCAGCCTCTTCAGGGGCCAGGGCAGGGGCCAAGGGAGGCCGGCGCTGGGCGGCCGGGGTGACGTGGAATGACCTGTCTCTACCCCACCAGCTCCCTCCGGGGGCCTCCATTTCCTTTTCTGTATAATGGGGCACCTACCTGGATTGGTGTGAGGATTGGTGTGAGGCTTAAAGGGCGTAACCTGAGAGAAAGTGCTTTGCTATAAAGGGCTCCAGCTTGTTTAATTATCATGTAAATTAATTTAGGCCTTGGTTCTAAAGTTCGTAAAAATACCTAAAGGCCAACAGGAAAAAAAAAAAATCACTGAAGAAGTTGGGCTAAGGGAAAATAGGGTAAGAGTAAGAGCGGGTAGGGCTAGTTAGTCCCATCAGCCTCGGGGTGGGACCCAGAAGGGCCCTCAGGGTGGGTGCTGGGCTTCTGGCAGCCCAGACAGAGAAGGACATTGCTTAGTTGTAAGACACAGAGGATCTATAAAGAAAAACTGAAGCAAGTTATTCGGGAGAAGTCTTTTTTTTCTGGCCGTGCCCTCGGCGATGAATGCGAGGAGTCCTAACCATTGGACCACCAGGGAATTCCCCAGGAGAAGTCTTAGGAGGGTGTAATTGATCCCCATTTTACTGGTGAGAAAACTGAAGCTCATGGAGGTTAAATCGTGTCCAAGAACTCAAGCTAAGACACAGAGGCAGGAGAGGAGGAACCCTGGTCTGATGGGCTCCTGCCCCCCACAAGAGGACAGCGGGCGGGACCTGGCGTTTGTGCTTCTAACCATCGGGCTACACTGCCCTGCTGAGGCCTGAGAGGAATTTGTCCCGTGGGTTGCTGTAGAAGGAACATTGTGCAATGTTGTGCTTCCACAGCCCAGAGCAAGGCCGTGGTCAATGGTAGCCTGGAGAAATGTTTAAGGCATTGTTGCCAATTGTCTACTGATGTCACGAAAAAGCTCAATGAAGCAGCCTGGGAGTACTTAGTTTTCAGCAGGCTAACTTTCCGGTGAGCTCTCAGCAGCAAACAGTTGCAAAACGCGGTCCCCCCCCCCCCCCCCCCCCCCGCCAGGATATCATATCCCACCAGAAAGAATCTTGCCTCAACCAGAAAGCACTCATCTGGGGAGGCTTCTCTGCTCCTTCTGCAACCTGAGGGGCATCTGCTGGGGGATAAGTGAGCGCCTCAGCTGGTGAAAATAAACGCCTTACCCATCGACAGAGGAAAGCCCAGGATCCTGTCCATGGTTCGAGGATGGCGGGGTGGGCACAGGCTGATAAGGATAGGATCGCCTATGACCAGTGACTTTTCCCTTTGAAAGCTGGGGCTGCACCTGTTTACATATATATATATGTAATAGAGAGAGAGAGACAGACAGACAGACAGACAGACAAAGACAGAGACAGAGAGAGAGAGACAGAGAGACAGAGACAGAGAGAGACAGAGAGAGACAGAGACAGAGACAGAGAGAGAGAGAGAGACAAAGAGACAGAGACAGAGAGAGAGAGACAGAGACAGAGAGAGACAGAGAGAGAGAGACAAAGAGAGAGAGACAGAGAGACAGAGACAGACAGAGACAGAGACAGAGAGAGAGAGAGAGACAGACAGAGAGAGACAGAGACAGAGACAGAGAGAGACAGAGACAGAGAGAGAGAGAGAGGGCACTTGTATTCTTTATTTTTAAAATTTTTATTGGAGTCTAGTTGATTTACGATGTTGTGCTGTACGGCAAGGTGAATCAGTTATACATATACATGTATCCACTCTTTTAAAAATTCTTTTCCCATATACGCAGCTGGTTTTAAAGCCCAGCTCTGCCATGTACTTTGGGCAACACCCACCCACTTTGTGCCTCAGCTTCCTCTTTTGTGAGGTGGGGATAACGAGCCAGATAGGATTGAATGAGCTACTGTGGGTCTAGAATTCAGAACAATGTCTGACCCAGACTTTGTTCAGTAAACAGGAGCTGCCTTTCTCACGTGGCCTCTCTACCGCTTACACCTCAGTGTGCCGGGGTTGCAGCTGTGTCACTTGCTCCGTCCCGGTGCGGCAGGTCTTCAGGGTTCTAGCCCAGTAGCCATGCCTTAAGGTGGAAGGGCACATCTGGAATGTCTCTGCTTGGTTGAAGCAAGGCAGATTTCAGAAGTACCCTCTTCCCTCTGACCCTCCTGCCCCTCGTTCTTGTTTGGGTGCCTGTGTGGCTTGTTTCCATGTTGGAGCTGCCCAGACTGTCTCGGCCCTGCTCTCTCCCTCACCTTTTAGCCCGACTTCAGGCTCTTGCCAAGCCCTACTTGCTCGCGGAAGCACCCCTGACCCCTCTGGTCTGCCCCGGCCTTTGGGTTTTTAGAGCTGGTGTCAGCCAGGGCCCGTCATTCATCGAGAAGGAGGGTGGGTGGCATGGAGCCCTGACAGCCAGGGCCGAGGGGGCTCTAGTCCTGGCCAGGGGCCACGCTGGTGGCAAATCGGGCTCCTGTTCTGGGTCCCAGGGTCTCCATCTATAAAACGAGGCTCTTTCCCATCCTCTCCATCTGCAGGGGCGTTTGCCGTAACTGTTTGAAGCGGATTCAATTCTTCTCTTCTCCTCTGGCACAGGGCAGGCGTTAACGCCCAGGATCGGGGCTGGCTCAGTGGGTCGTCGGGCACAGTTCCATTTGATTCAGAGCAACTGAAGGGTCATTTCTTGAAGTATAGACAGATGTATAATGCACAGGGCCATGCCGAGCGAGGACACAACCAGACCTGCCCCTGTCACCCCCAGCCTGCAGGGAGGGGAAGGCTTACACAATACGCCCAGAAATCCCCTCTCGTTTCAGCCCAGATGATGCGAACAAGGTGGGGAGGGTAAAGGGGCTTGCTTAGAACGAGTGTCCATCAAGCCTAGGAATGGATCCTGCAGCCCCTGGTGCACCCCACTCCTACTGGTAGCCCCGTGAGGAAGAGAGGTAGGACTGAGGAGAGGAATCATGGAGAGTCCCCACCACTGCCAGGTGACGGCCTTCCACAAGGCTGAAAGCTTTACGTAAGCAGAAGCTGGGGCTCTCAGCTAAGCTTTTCTTAAGGCTTGTCCTGCTCTGCTCTAGAGCTGTCTCATTTCATGCAGGCTCACTTGTTAACATTAATCATTAATTTCTAATTTCCCTTTTATCTGTTTCTACAGGTATTCAGAGCACATTTTACTTCCATCATGGAATGCTCCTTGTTTAATAGTACTGGTGGCTTCTGAAGAACATTCTGGAATACATTTTATCGTCCCAAAAATCTTAATTGAGGAAGCCTCCAACCTATCACATATGGCCCAAGAGGAGACTGATTACTACCAAGGTGATAAATACTTCAGGGGGTCTCAAAACCATGTGTTGGCCAAGGACTTTGCACCTCAGAGCACTGTGGCCCTGTGAACAAGCCAGGACGGGGTGGGGACCAACAGCCATGCTGTTGTCTCCCTGGGACCTGCGTCATATTCTACCCTCCGCTTAGCGAGTGGGAAAACGGAGGCCTTGCCAGCAGCCAGGTGGATGCAGAGATGTCTGGCCTATGCTTCTGAGGCAACACTCTTCAAGCACCTAAGTGGCGAGAGAGAGTGGCCTGCCCTGGAGAAAGCTGCTAAGAGCCAGTAAACGGTACAGTTCCAGGCCTGGCCACGATGCAGCGTGTTGAGAACACACTGCAGCTGAGGAGGCCTGGGGAGCTCTCAGTTCAGGTGCGTGAGCTCTGGCTTTCCTCCCAGGCTTTAAATGCACGTGGGGCTTGCACTTCCCTAGAAAAGGTGCTGCCAACTTTCTTTCCCTTCCCTGGGGAGGTTTGAGTTCTGGGGTAATGGTTCGTCCTGTTTTGAGATTTTCCTATAGAATTGTCCAAGTGAGAGCCTCACTTTTTTTTTTTTTTTTGTGGTACGCGGGCCTCTCACTGCTGTGGCCTCTCCCGCTGCGGAGCACAGGCTTCGGACGCACAGGCTCAGCGGCCATGGCTCACGGGCCCAGCCGCTCCGCGGCATGTGGGATCTTCCCGGACCGGGGCACGAACCCGCGTCCCCTGTATTGGCAGGCGGACTCTCAACCACTGCGCCACCAGGGAAGCCCGAGCCTCACTTTTTGTCCCCTGTGAAATTCTCAGAAAACCTCTTGGAGGAGAGAACATTTTTTTAAAGGAGACTGAAATCTCCTCCCACAGTTCTAGAGACCCTTGCTCCCACCTGGACCTGGAAACCAACAGATTCCTATGCTCGCGACCATCACTGCACGTGGCAGCTGCAAGCCCTCCTGGGAGGGTGCGGGAAGTCCTGGTCCCAGCGTCACCAGCTTGCTCTGTGGTCTTCCCTAAGCCCCTCAGTCCTTCTGCTCTACCATGTGCAAACCAAACGCTCCCAGCGCCACCCTGGCTTCTCCACGGTAGAGAAGCAGAATCCAAGCGGGAAGCTGTTTTGGGATTGAGGGCTACAGGACCCTTCTTCCTGACGGTGCGTCATAGGTTTCTTGAGAAATGCCATACTTACCAGTGTGTGAATAAGGACCCGACCAGGGTAATCAGTGTGTCCGGTGGTGCATCCAGGAGTTTCCTAGTTGTAGCACTGAGAGTTCTGCCTCCCGGAGAGCTGGTTACCCTGTCTGTACCCCCCTTTGGTGTAAGACAGTGAGCAACTCCTGGCTGGCGATGGGTCCTCCATCCCTCATACCTTCTCCTCCCAAACAAGACTGGGGGGGCTCCTCCGCCAGGGGTGAAGGAAAGGTGGAAAAGACCCATTTGAGTTTTTTTTTTTTAATTTTAATTTTTTTTTTTTTGGCTGCGTTGGGTCTTCGCTGCTGCACGCAGGCTTTCTCTAGTTGTGGCGAGCGGGGGCTACTTTTCGTTGTCGTGCGCGGGCTTCTCATTGCGGTGGTTTCTCGTTGCGTTGCATGGGCTCGAGGCACGCAGGCTTCAGTAGTTGTGGCACATGGGCTCGGTAGTTGTGACTCATGGGCTCTAGAGCGCAGGCTCAGTAGTTGTGGCGCACGGCCTTAGTTGCTCTGCGGCATGTGGGATCTTCCCGGACCAGGGCTCGAACCCGTGTCGCCTGCACAGGCAGGTGGATTCTTAACCACTGCGCCACCAGGGAAGCCCCCCATTTGAGTTTAACAGAGAAGAGGAAAGAGGAAGGTTCAAGATGTCAAAGAGCCTGCCTCTCCCAACTTCAAGCTTAACTGCACTGGGATTTCTGGCCTGGCCTAGAGCACCTAGACCCTCAGCTGGGGCCCGCTCTTGGCTCCTGTCTTGCTGGGTTTCCATGCAGGGCTGGGTGGCAGGAAGGGACAGGTGTGGAGACGCCTCGTAAAATGTCTCCTCGTGGTCACACTGAGTGTTGCCGCACAGGGTTGCCTCCTTGTACGTGTTTAACCTCTCTTCAGGCGCACTGCTGTCGCAGGCAATCCCAGGCAGGGCTACAGGGCGTGCGCCCACACACGTGCTCCCCCAGCTGGCACCTTCACCTGCCACCGTGATGCTGGGCCCACGCACTCACAAACGGTACCCAGAGCTTAAGCAAAACACCCACTCGAGCTATGCAGATAGGCCCATACACGCTCGATAGATGCAGGGAAGAGGGACTGGGAAATGGCACAGGCCAGCAGAAGATTCCTGGAGACACCATGGCATGAGTGTGCTCAGGGGGCGGCAGTGGCACTGTACAGAGCACGCACACCTCCCCCTGCGTCCTTAGCACGCCTCCAACCAGGACTCCAGTTTGCCATCAGTTTGGGAGCAGGCCCTGAACTTCAAGAGATGTTCCACCCTCTCCCTGCCAGGAAGGAGCCTTTGGGTGGCCAGACCTGTGTGGGTACCAGGGCCTTCTGGCCGAGCTCCGCAGGAGAACGGGCAGGCCCAGGCGTGCTGCACAAGAGAGCAGGCATGTGGGGGGTGCTCTTACACAATCCCAGCTGGGCTCAGCAGGGCGGGAGAGTTGAAAGGCCCCTGGAAGCTCCCCAGGCCCTGATGCCTGGGCAAAGAAACCACAGCCTGAAAGTCCTGGGTTTCTAAAGGCGGGATTTTTTTGAGGCCTGTTCCATTCAGGGTGCCTCTCAGACTCTGTCATTCCTCTGAGGCCAGAGGGGCTGCCAACATGTTGGGCACCGAATCATAGGCTTCCAGAAACTCAGCTAGGCTGGTGCCCTCATTTCCCACTGAGTATGGGAAGAATTTTCTGAAGACATTGTTCCTTTGTCCAGAGTCCTGCCGAAACTGTGAAACCAGCCCACTTAGGTACAGATGGCAGCTGGAAGATGGAATCCTGAGAACACTGACAGTTTTCCTGGATGTGCCAGACCCTATTTTAAGCACTTTCTGAATATTAACTTGTTCAGTTCCCACCATGACTGTGGAAGGTAGGTACTATTTTTGTCACCTTCATTTTTTAGAGGTGAGGAGGTAACTCTCCCAAATTCACACAGCTAGCATGTGGCAGGGCTGGGATTTGAACCCAGGCAGCTTTAACAGCATTTATATTCTTTCTGGTCTCTTGGGAATCAAAATTGTGAGATGAACAATTAGGAATATGTTGGAAATGGCTTAGGAGCGAGAATTGCAAACATACGTGCCTACAGGGTCAGGCAAGCGAAAAAAATGTGTGCCTCAGGCCGGCAGAGAGAGGCCTGTTGTCCAACTGAGAGTGTCCCTAACGCAAATTCCCTAAAAACAAAACTTGCCTGGAGGCCATTTGGGTCCCCTGGCTTAGAGCAGCTCTAACCTAAGCCCAGTGCACTTCAGGCTGTAAACAGACCAGGGACAGGAAATGTGGGCTACCAGGGCATACCAGTTTGTCTTTGGGTGGGGGGGAGTTTGAAAGGCTACAGAAGCAGCAAAGGGCAGAGATGCATCCAGTAAGTGAAAGTGATAGGGGATAGGAAGAACACCCCGTTCAGAAACAGCAAAGGAGGGGCGGGGTTGCGTGTCACTGGAGGAATGAGGCTCTTGATTAGCCTAAATAACTCCTTCACTTATGAGCTGTCAAATACCACACTTCTATGGCAAGATGGAGGTCCAAGTACACTTTTTTTTTTTTGGCTGCGTTGGGTCTTCATTGCTGTGCGTGGGCTTTCTCTAGTTGCGAGCGGGGGGGGGGGGGGTGCTACTCTTCGTTGCGGTGCGCAGGATTCTCATAGCAGTGGCTTCTCTTGTTGCGGAGTACGCTCGAGGCGCGCGGGCTTCAGTAGTTGTGGCACACGGACTCAGTAGTTACAGTTTGTGGGCTCTAGAGCGCAGGCTCAGTAGTTGTGGCGCATGAGCTTAGTTGCTCCGCGGCATGTGGGATCTTCCAGGACCAGGGATCGAACCTGTGTCCCCTGCATTGGCAGGTGGATTCTTAACCACTGCGCCACCAGGGAAGTCCTCCAAGGCCACTTCTGATCCATCGCTCATCTAACAACGCAGATTCCTCCATTCTAGGCTTTTAGCCTCAACTTAGTCACTGATTCACTTGGTTACTCCAGGTCCCTTGGTCTGCTTTCCTTTTTTCTTTTTTTCTTTTTTTTTTTTTTTTGGCCAGTCGCCTGGCATGAGGCATCTTAGTTCTCTGACCAGGGATCGAACCCGTGCCCCCTGCAGTGGACGTGCAGAGTCTTAACCACTAGACTGCCAGGGAAGTACCCTCTTGGTCGGCTTTCTTGACTTGTTAAAAGGAGAGTGATATAATATTAGAGGCTGAACCTATAAATTTGCCGATTTTCAACTGGTTTTGACCTATAAAAAACATCAATTTCATATAATTCAACCCTATAATTGTCCTACCTACTTTGGAAGGTGTGGAGAATAAATGAAAATGCTTGAAGCATGAGCCAAAGGCTTACTGCCATGTACACACCAGGCAGTCAGTGCTCAGTGAAGGTAAATGCTGGTTCCAGAACCAGGTGGACATGAGCCTTCCTTACCCACTTCTAGCAAAGTTAGCTGCATAGGCACAGGGCCAGGCAAAGCAGTTTTTCGAGGGAAATTCACATTCATCCAGTTGGATCCACCCCCACCCCTGGCCCCCCATAACGGCCAGAACCCAGAAGAGTCACGTCCAGTCTTCAGCCGTGGACACAGAGAAGACTGCCCGATGCCACTATCCAGACAGGGAAGAAGGCTCAATCGCTTAAATGCGGCACAGAACAAGCTCTCAATGCATCTGGGTTTTGTGGACCAAACAATCCCCTCCAGGGTAACCAGAGTTTAATGGTTGCGCCGCAGGTAAAAGGCGCTCTTCTACCCCATTTATGATACCGCACAATCCCTCCACGTCTCGGATAATGTGACACAAAGGAAGGGTCGCGGCTGCAGCAGCCAAGGAGAACCTTCCTCCTCTGGGGCGAAGGGCGGCCTCAGGTCCGCGTCGCAATGAAGGCAACTGATGGCGGGCGGGAGTGGACCGAACAAAAGGTTTGGACTCGTGGTCCTCACCATTGCGAGTCCCTTGGATTGGCGCGCGCCTGCCCTGGGGAAAATCCCACCTCCAGCCATTGGGGCGCCCTGGGGCAGGGCGGGGACCCGGAGGGCGCCCCCTCCGCCGCTGCGTAAAAGGGACGGGATGGCGACCGCCAGGCAGCGGGAGGTGGCGCCGTGCCCCTGCCCTGACCAGCACCTGCCCCACGTTTCTCCCCGCCAAAGGACAGGGAGCCCGGGCTTCTCCCTCCCTAAAGGACAATTCGCTTGGGAAAGCCCCCACAGGCCAGCGGCCAGACTGGCAGATGTAAAGGGGATGCCGGCCTGAGGCGCGAGGGACAGGGGGAGTGGGAGGGGACCCAGATCCGGGTGGCCCTACGCGCCTGCTCGCAGCTGGGCAGCCGAGTCCGGGGCCTGGGGAGGCAGCCGGGAGAGTGCGGGGTGAGCTCAGTTAACGGGGTCTCGCGGTGGGAATGGGGCCACTTGGCCCCTGAGCTAAGAAAGCCAAGAAGGGCGACCCACTCAGCCTCTCCTCTCGCCCCCGACTTCAACCACTGCAGGACTTGGCATCCGTCCCTCTTCCATAATCCCAGACTCCGGGTTTTCTCCATTCCCAAATCGGCGGCCCCAAGAGACAGACAGCAGAACCTGCCAATGGCAAGACGCAAAGCGTCAACTTTGTGTTCGCCCGCCACTCTCAGCCAGTGTGCACTCGCTTCTCCCGAGTCCCGCCTTCCGTGTCGGGCGCCCCCTTCTGGCAACACGGGGATGAACCCTATCTGTCGCCATCTTGTGTGTGGCACAGGTATTTTCCTGGACCGTCTTTCCACTTATTCTAATCTTTCCTCCCACACAGCTGGTTTCTTAGTTCGACAGCCAAATGCGACGGTGATAAGGAGAGTGTCGCCGACGGTTTTCAGAGAGTCCGAGTGGGTTGGGTCGCCACGTCACGCCAGGCTTGCCGAGTCCAACGCCATCTTGAGTGTGGCGTCTTAATGGTTCCCTTCTTCGGGCTCCGCGTGTTCCCTAAATGGCGCCCCAAACTTCATGGAGCCCCCAAGGACTAGATCAACTGGTCTAAGGGACGATTATTTTCCCTCGAATAACCCCGCAAAGAATAAGTTCATGTGCCCTTGGCAGAGTCTTAAGCGGTGTGGGAGAGCGATAGACTCGAAGGCCGGGCCCTGGAAGGATCCCAGTAGCTGTCGCGACGGCAGTGACCGCTCGGGGCAGGCGCAAACCAGAAACCTAAAGTGCGGGGACCGTTGTGTGGTGCGACGCCCGCGGGCTGTCCTGTTCGAGGGCAGCGCCTACACAGGCTCTCGAGTCCCCTCGATGCACGAATCCCCGAGTGTGCGTGCTTGGCACGGAACCCACTCGTAGGCTGGCTTAGGCGGCAGACGCCGGGGCTGGGAGTGGACGACGGGGTCACCTCCCCAGACTCCGGGCGCCGGGAGCTGGGCAGAGGAGGTGGACTTGGTAGAAGACGGGGCGCCCCAAGTACGCGGGTCTTAGCCTCACGCCCTCATTGCTCGTCGTGGGGCTTCCGCCGACTTGCGCTGGGACAGCTCGTGGTGGGATGTGCCAAGGCGCGGGGGGTGGGCATACGGGCAATGTGCAGGGCACCGCCCGGGGCGAGCACAGCCCAGCACCCGGCCTTCCCCTCCCCCTCGCTGGCAGCCGTCGTGTGGGCCGGCAGCCTCCTCCTCTTTCCTCCCCCACTTCTTCCGAGCAAGCGCGGGGAGGGGTGAGGACCGGGGGCTGGGCGCGCAGCTTTGCCGCGCTTTGGCTTTCTGCGTCAGCAGCCCCAAGCAAAACAGCGGCGGGAGCGCGTGCCCCGAGCGCGAGCGCGCGCCCCTCCCCCACGGCGTTGGTGCCGACGAGACCCAGCAAACTCGGGCCTTGAATGACAGTACGGTCGGCGACTGCGCAGCGCGGGACGCACGAGGGCACTGCCGCTTTAAGCACGCTTGCCCATTGTTCGGAATCGAGCCAATGAGTGAGCGCCCGCTCCCTGCTGCAAGCCAATAGCATTCGGGCAAGGGAGGCCGAGCGCCGCCCACTAATCTATATTAAAGGTTCTGGCGCCGCGTGAGTTCTCCACTGGCTGCTCTGAAAAGCCATCTTTGCATTGTTCCTGTGTCCGGCTCCGCGCTCGCCGCAGCCACCTCCGCCGCGCGCCTCCTCCGCCGCCGCGGACTCCGGCAGCTTTATCGCCAGAGTCGTCGAATTCCCGCTTTCTTTTCAATCCGTGCATCGGATCACCGGCGTGCCCCATCATGTCAGACGCGGCCGTGGACACCAGCTCCGAAATCACCACCAAGGTGAGGTTAGACGCCGCCCGCCCCTTTGGGGTTCGCGCGCCGCCACCACCGGAGCGGTGTTTGGCGCGCGGCACCTGGGTACCCCGAGCCCGCTGTTGCTCCCTTCTGCGGGGAGCCCGCCCGCCCCCAGCCTAGGCCCCCAGGCAGCCCACTCTTTGTGCTTGCGGGGGAGGGGGCGGGAAGCACCGCGGGCAAACGTGATGCCCGTCGGGGAGTGGGCCGGGGCCCCTCAGGGACCCGGAGGGGCTGGCGCGGAGGCTGAGAGGCTCGAGGGGAGGCTGCTCCACGGCTCTCGAAACTTGTTTGGGACTCGTCTGAGTGGCGGCGGGAGGATAGGGGCCGGGCTGGGGGTCGTCGGCCCGCGGGGCGCACGGAAATAACTTTGAAACTCCGGCGCGTTTGGAATCGGAAGTGCTGGGGGGGGCGCGTGTGCGGGCGCAGACCGGCTGCGGGAAGTGGCGGCTCCGCGGCGAGCGCCCGCCGGTGGCGCTGCTCTTTGTTCGGCGCCGGACCGCCGCGTTTCGCGCCTTGTAGTGGGTCCGAGGAGGCTTATCTGGACTAAGCTCTGATAAGGCGGAGTGGGCCGGCGGGCCGGCGGGCCGCGACGTCGGTTGTCTCCGCGGAGGTGTGAAGGTCTTCTCCGCCCTGGGTGCCCTCGGGGAGGTGGGGGTGGGCGTCCGGGGTTGGGGGCAGTGTGCCGGGAGCAGCCGCCCAGCTTCAATAATTCTCCAGCAATACCGGGCTTGACTGAGGAGGAGGCGAGCCCACGCGCCGGAGGGGAGGAAACGGAAAGTGAAGGAGCGGCGCGCCGGGGCGATGATGGGCGCCCCCCGCGGCTGCCCGGGGGCACCGTATTTGCGGCTGCTCCGGAGGCTACGCGGGCGAACAAAAGCTGCGGCCGCGACTGGCTTGTTGCGGAGTCGAACCGGGCACCAGAGGCCGTTGGGGCCCGGTGCTGCGGGTTCACTGCCCTCGGTTTTGAGGCCCTGCGCGTTTGGCGCAGCTCCGCTCCTGCGCGCCGCATCGGTCCCGCTGCCTGCCCCGGGGAGTGTCTCCGCCCTCGGCGGGACCACGGTACTTTCAGGAGGGATCGCTTTTTTATCCTTCGGCCCTTGTCCGCGCCACTGTCGTGCCCCCCTGCAGGGACGGGCGCGAGTCACCTTGGCGTCTCCTTAACCCCTGTACCCCTGGCGTCACCTCTGGTTCTTAACCAGGAGCGACTCCCCCGAAGGAGCGGAGATTGGGACCCGGATCTCCGCAGGGGCTCCCTCCGGCCCTCACTGGGCCCAGCCGGGGAACTAGTTCGGAGGGGAGGGTCAGCCCTACCCAACGCGGGCTTTCGTTTTCCTCTAAGGTGATTTCCCCTTAAGAGCAATATAGCCCTGTGGAGTGCGTCTCCGACGGCCTCGGGCTGTGGGACTGAAAAGGCCCCGCGGACTTCGGGGCAGCCTCCCGCGGGACTTTGCCCGCCAAATGCAGAGACTTAGATACCGCGCATCTAGGTCTGCGCGGGGAGGCGGCGGGGGCGTCCAGAGGCCGGGAAAGACAGCAGACCAACTGGTGCGCGCTCGGCGGTGCCAGTGCCGCCCGCGGGCGCCGGGTCTCCGGGGTCAGGGGCGCACTCGGCGGCTCCGGGCCACGTGCTCCGCGCGCGCGGTGCGTGCAGAGGCCCGCGCGCAAAGCCCGCCGGGCGGGGGTGCGCGCCTGCGCGCCGCGACCTCCCCGCCCCCACAGCTCCCCGGGGCTCCGGCCACCAGGGGGCGGGAGCGGGCGGCGCCGGGGTCCGCTGTGGACTGCACGGGGAGAAGCTGGAGGACGGGGCCGGCAGGTGCCCGGGGGCTGTTCGCAGGACGGCGGCTGAGCGCCTTCCGCTCGCGCGCCGCTCGACGTCTGTGATGGCGGCGGAGTCTGCCGCACTGAAAAAGTTAAGGGGTTTCGGAGTGTCCGCGGCGGCGCTGCCCTTTGGAACCCGGGCCGTGGCCGCCTTGCGAGGCGCGGTCCGACGGACACAGAGCTGACCCGCGGACGGGCGAGAGAGGCAGGGACGGAAATAGGGTGCTGCGGGCGGCGCGCCTCTGAGTGCCCAAAGGCCTCTCTCGGGCCCAGGAGGAGAGCGTCCCCTGAGACCGCGCCCATTTCCAGGCATCGGTCTGCCACCTCCTGGGACAGCTGTTGGGTATGGAGGGATTGGTGGGATTCCGGTTCCTTCAGATAAAAAAAAAAACCCGTGCGCTTGCCAGGTCCTGCGCTGCCGAGGGCTTGGAGCTCGAGCTCGGCTGCGGGGCTTCTGGCTGGCGAGGCTGCTGCCCCGGTTTTGCCGGTTAGCTCCCTCCCATCCCCTTCCCAGGCTAGTCCACCCACGGGAGTCCTCCCGCAGTGTCAGGGCCCTCCCCCCCATTGCCTTATTTATTTACGGCACATACCTGGTGTCTTCCAAGAAGGATTTGTGAGAGGCGGAGTTCCCTCTGGTTGGAAACAAGTACGTGATGAGTGTGAGTGAAGTGTTTCCAGGCTCGTTCGCCCGGCCAGACAGGTTTCGGGCTGTGGTGCCACATGGCTCCTTTCCTAAGGAGCATGAGTAAAGCCGCAGGGGGAACAGCCGTGGTGGCCCCTTTTTTTAAAGTGTGTTTGTTTTTAAGGGTTGAGAAGTAGGACGAAATCCTGACCATAGACACTCGGTATCCTGTGCTCCGTCCACCTGTAACATTCAGTTTTTAGCTTTGGCCATCCAGATCAGTACCGCATCCTTCGTACTTGAAGACCTGGGCTCCTATGGCAGCCCTGGGTTGCCCAAAAGACTGACTGGCTTCCTTTTCCGTTTTGAAGGACTTAAAAGAGAAGAAGGAAGTTGTGGAGGAGGCGGAGAATGGGAGAGAGGCACCTGCTAACGGAAATGCTGTGAGTGTCTACCTTGGACATGACCCCGTAGCAGCTCCTGGCTAAGATTCCTTACTTAGACTTTGGGCTTAATCCGGGGGCGGGGGGGGCTGAGGCCTTGGACAGCTACGTGTCAGGATCTCTCGGTGGAGCTTCAGGGGGCGTGTCTTAGGTGGTCTGGTCTGTAGAAGCATTGGGCAGGGTCTGGAAGAAGGGATGGGGCAGAGTGATGTTCTGTCCTCATCTGTAAGCTGGTCTGTTTTCTGTCGAGGAGAACGAGGAAAATGGGGAGCAGGAGGCCGACAATGAGGTAGATGAAGAAGAGGAGGAAGGTGGGGAGGAAGAGGAGGAGGAGGAGGAAGGTGATGGTGAGTAGCTTTGTCTCTTTTTGGGGGGGTACCTTTTTCTGTCCTCTAGCAAGTGGGGAGGGATTGGGGGCTCCCCGCAGGGGGGCAGATCGAATGGACCACCTACGACGGGGCTTGCACCCGCAGAGCTGGCCTCTTTTTCCTTGCTTTAGGTTAGTGGTGTGGAGCTGTGCCCCAAACACCATGGTCACACTCCCACTGGAGAGTGCCGTCCACACACTGATCGGTTGGTCGGCTTCTCTGGCTTTTGCTTGCGCCTTCATTTCTCTGGAGACAAGATATCTGAAATGGGCAGTGTGGGTACCCTGACGGCCCAGTTTGTCAGGCAGCAGAGACGGATCAGGGGCACTCCATCCTGCCAAGACTGTTACTGGGAGCTTGCCCAAGGAGCTGTAGTTTTGCTGTCCCCTCCCTGTTTCTGGCTGCCACTGCGTGGGAGAACACCAAGACCCTCCCTGGTTGGCGAAGGAAGGCAGAGTGCTTTACCTGGGCTTTATTCTCTCCAGGTGAGGAAGAGGATGGAGATGAAGATGAGGAGGCTGAGGCCGCTACAGGCAAACGGGCAGCTGAAGATGACGAGGTGGGTCTGGTCTGGCTTGACGCGGTGAGAGGGTTGGGATCTGAGGCACTAAAACTGGAGGGGCTGATGGGACTTGAGTAGTTGTAGTTGGTGTGGTGGGTGGTCCCGAGTGGTTCCCTTCTCATCTTGAGCAGGAACAGGAAGGAACATGGGCCCAGCCTCCCGGAGGCCTCTGGGGCTGCTTGTGCCTGTCTTGGCTCTGCCAGCAGGAGCTGAGGCAGTTGGTGGGTGGGCCCGGTGGGTTGAAAAGGGACCTTGACCATCTTTCCCTTCCCAGGATGACGATGTTGACACCAAGAAGCAGAAGACCGATGAGGATGACTAGACAGCAAAAAAGGAAAAGTTAAACTTAAAAGGCCACCGTGACCTATTCACCCTCCACTTCCCGTCTCAGAATCTAAACGTGGTCACCTTCGAGTAGAGAGTCCCGCCTGCCCGCCCGCCCACTGCGGGCAGTGCCACCGCAGATGACACGCGCTCTCCACCACCCAACCAAAACCACAACGCGAATTTGCAACAGGGGAGGGAAAAAGAACCAAAACTTCCAAGGCCCTGCTTTTTTTCTTAAAGTACTTTAAAAAGGAAAATTTGTTTGTATTTTTTATTTACATTTTATATTTTTGTACATATTGTTAGGGGGTCAGCCATTTTTAATGATCTCGGATGACCAAACCAGCCTTCGGAGCGTTCTCTGTCCTACTTCTGACTTTACTTGTGGTGTGACCATGTTCATTATAATCTCAAAGGAGAAAAAAAACCTTGTAAAAAAAGCAAAAACAACAACAAAAAAACAATCTTATTCCGAGCATTCCAGTAACTTTTTTTGTGTATGTACTTAGCTGTACTATAAGTAGTTGGTTTGTATGAGATGGTTAAAAAGGCCAAAGATAAAAGGTTTCTTTTTTTTCCTTTTTTTGTCTATGAAGTTGCTGTTTATTTTTTTTGGCCTGTTTGATGTATGTGTGAAACAATGTTGTCCAACAATAAACCGGAATTTTATTTTGCTGAGTTGTTCTAACAAAGCTGTCTCAAGCCTGGTTTTTCTGTTTTGGTTTCTTCTGGTTTCTGTTTTTCTTCTTTTGGTTTCGGGGGCAAGGAGAAGAGGGGAGGATCTTGAGCTCTGGCCCAGCTGTCCTTCCTGGGGACAGTGGATTTGAAGACACTGGGGTGGGGTGTGTGTGAGCCCAGGGCCAAAGATCCCAGAGATGCCACCTCCCAGTGTGGGCAGCTGGTAGCTAGCTGGTCCTTCACCTCAAAGGCCTTATTGGATTTTCCTGGCCACAGAATGGCTCCCCCTGGTGGTGACATGTGGTACCTTCTGGTCCCTTAGGATATAGTTCCAGGGCAATAATGCAGCCTTGCCCTCGTTTTCCAAACTCTGGCCTCCAGGAGAAACAAATACCTTGGTGTCTGGTGGGGTGGGGCAGCAGGGGGCAGCACCCTACCTCTTAAACACAGGGGTGGTAGGTGAGCTGTTTTGATAGACAGGTAAGCAGTGAGTCAGAGCAAACGAAGTGTGACCTCAAACTCAGGCCCTCAGGGAGAGAGGTGACTGTTCAGAGCACTCTAAGAAACTTCTGGGGCCCACAGATGAGCTTCATGGGCTGAAGCTCCCTGCAAGCACCCATGGTGTGTGGTATGCCTTCTCCAGGGGTCAGGGAGGGTTGAAACCGCAGGGTTGGAGCCTGGAATTTGATTTTAAGGTGGAGAGGCTGCAGGACCCACCTCTGCCGGCTGGATGACACTGGCTGCCTCTTGTCCCTCCTGAATGCACTTTCCTCAGCCTGGAGTACCCGAGTCTGTCCTGCAGGGGGGCTGACTGGGCAGAGGATGGGGTAGGGACCGAGAGGCTGCACACTCTCCCTCCTCACCCCTGCCCTCTGACACTGGCCACGTGGCATTCCTTGCATAGCCTTGGGACCCCAGCGCCTCCTGATGGAAGAAGACTGGGGTATTTCATCTACACCCTTCTCCCTCCCTCCCTCCCTCCCTCTCAGGCCCCCACCACTTGCATTAAGGAGTCATCTGTCTTCAAGACAAGTTGGTGAGGGTGTGTGAATGGGGGGGAGCAAATGTTAATAACCAGGTATCAATTTACAACTCCTTAAGATGGGCTATTGATACGGGTGCTCTCGGCACAAGGACAAGAGGAACTGACAAAGCAGGGAGGGCTTCCCGGGGGAGGTGGCATTGACGCTGAGACTGGAAGGGTCAGGAGGATGAAAAAAAGATGCGTGTGGGGGTTGTTTTTTGTGGGGGAGGAGCAGTGCGTGGGCAGCCCTGATTCAGGAGGCCACAGAGGGCACATGGGCAAAAGGTAGAGGCAGGGACAGGCAATCTGAGCCAGGTACGGAGGTAGGATTTGGGGAAGCGTGGAGATTTTAAATAGGAAAACTCCCTGGGAAGCACTAAAGTGACATCTGCGGAGGTAGTGTTGGGGAGGGGACTGGATTAAGGGAAGGTGCTGGGAGGGAGAGAACTGGGTCATCATGTGGGGTAAAGCGTCTAGACTCGGATGACATAATTGGATGTTGGATGCAGTTCCCACCAAGGATCCCAGGCTCAGGCCTGAGCCCTCTGGCACACCTGAAAGGGGCGGGAACTGAAGGTCTGGTGCCACGTGGTGGCCTCACTGTGTTTGAGGCTGTTGTGTGCACAGGTCTGGAGGGCGGGAGAGAGGCCTGGGCAGGCCAGAGTAACCAAGGCTGAGGTGTGAACACAGTGGGCCAGGGCGAGGGCATAGCCAGGAGAGACAAGCCTAGTCACACCAGGGAGCCCACCAAACTGGGCACAGTCCCTCCCAGTAAGTGACAGCTCCGACACCAGGGCCACCTCTCCCTCTGCCCGGCCTCCCTTACTCACCAGCCACATCAGCCTCCTTGTGCCCGTGGCAAGCTTGGTCCTCCCTCAGGGCCTTTGCACTTGCTCTTTCCGCCCCTGGAATGCCTGCTCCCAGACTTCTCACTACTTGCTCCGTGTTAGGCCTCAGTACTAACGTTATTTCCCCAGAGAGGCCTTCCCTAGTCCCCAGTTCTCCCTTGGCCGCACAGCAATTCTCATACAAGCAATGTGAGCTTGTATATTTACCTGTTTGTGTGCTTTTTGGCTGTCCGCCACTGAGGTCAGGGGCCACTTCTTACTCACCAAGTTTTCCTGCACATGGTAAGTATTCTGTCCATTCCATTCATTTGTTCATCCATCCCCCCACTCACTTATTTACCAAATGCTCTGTCTGTGCCAGGCGCTGTTCTAGGCTCCAGAGATCCGGAGAGGAGCAGGAAAGCCAGAGCAGGACACCTCCTGGTGGTGGGATGGCATTCCACACCTCATCTCTCCCACACTTGTGGTTTCTGCCAGGCACCCGTGTTCTGGGAGGGCCTCGCCCTTCACAGGAGCTGGAGCCTGTGGAGTGTGGAGTGAGGATGCAGTGTGGAGGCCCCAGGCTGCACGTGTTCCCTTGAGCTATCCCCTAACTGCTGAGTCAAGGCCTGACCAAGGCTTTGGGACCAGGGACCCTCTGACCCTGTGTGCCCATCCCACGTGCCCTGCCAGGCTGGGCTGCTGGCCCCTCGAGGCAAGACCAGATGTTCCTTGTCCTGCTGCCCAGGGCGGCTCGTCCTGAGGATGTTCCCCAGGCCCTAGAGGGGGCCTAGAGGCGGTCTCCAAGGCAGGGGAAGGGGTCTAGGAAGACCACATAACAGATGACATATGGAGCTGGGATCAGGTGTAACCCAGTTTGGAACTATAACCCCCAAACCCCCCAGAAAGGAGGACAGAAGCTTAGTTAGCCCTGTCCAGACACAGACATGCAGCCATGTTCGTATGGAGCAAGTAACTGAACTCTGTTGGGCCTCTATCATCTCCTCCTCTTCAGGAAGGGAATAGCATGAGGCATGTGCCATGGCCCAGAGCTGCCTTTCTGAGGGTCTCACGTCTGCGCTGAGCTCCCGGGAAAGCTCCCCTTTCCCATCTGCACTGCCTCATACCTCCAAAGGTTTGGTCTGGAACGGCCCTTGTTGCCTTCAGCAGAACCCACTTTTCTCTAGTCCGGAGCTTAGTACACAATTTATCACTACCTGGGACCCTCAGGGCCCAGGGTCACCTTGATCCTACTCCTAACGTCCCCTCCAAGGGCAGACAGGGCGCCCAAGGAGCCCAAGTTGGAAGATTTGTGAGGAACAGGCGCCCTCTGGTGGGCATAGGGAACTGCATGCGGCTCCCCTGCGTTCTGCTCAGTCCAGGAAAGAGACCTTCAGTGGCCCCTGGACCTAGGAAACGCAGCCACAGCAACTCCCAGCCCCCAGCAACATGCTCTTCCTCCCTCTCTGTTGCTGGCACCTCAGTCAGACATGAAAGTCGGTGCTCATTTCCGAAGCCTTCCCTCTGGGCCGCTGATGGCCCGTATCAGGGGTCTGGTCCTTTTTTTCCTGGAGGGGAGACCCCAGGCCTCCCCAGACAGAGCCAGAGCTGAGGCCAGGGTTGGCTCCTGTGGAGCCATGGACCTTCCCTGGGTTCTGGACCCCTGGGCTCCCTCTTGTTTAGTTCTGTTCAAAGGCTTCGTGTGCAGAACACCCGCCTTGGGCAGGCCCGGCTCTTGGCTGTCTCTGGGCCCTATGGTAGGACGGCTCACAGTGGCTGCTGCCCTGAGTGCAGCCTTAGGGCCTTCAGCTGCTTGGAATTGGGGGTGGGGGTCCGGGCTTCCCAGCTGCACTCCCTGGAACTCTGAGCTGCCTGCCAGTCTGCCCCAGACCTGAGTGTCAGCATCTGGGGTCACCTCTCCACAGCTCCACTGCTGGCCCAGGGGCCCAAAGCCCTCCTAGATCCAGTCCTACCAGGGCCCTGATGTCCAGCCTCCGCTGTGGCTTCCTGTGTCCCGGATGCAGGCCAGCCCTGCCCTGCCTCAGGCCCCTGGCCACCCTGTGGTTCCCTCCTGGTGGGAGCTGCTTCAGGAGGATGAAAAGCCCGGTAACAGCTTTACTTGGGGCAGTCCAGTTCTGCAGTGTGGCTGCTTGTCCCTCCCAACCTCAAGCCTTTGAAAGCAAGGGCAGGGCTGTCCTCAGGTACCTCCTCTCCAGAGACCTCAGCCTGGGTCTGATCTGAGCTCAGAGAGATGATGAAAGCTCAAATTACGAAATGCGGCTGAAACATTCTAAGGCTGCCTGGGACATTGACCTTATATACTGGGTGAATGATGTGTGCATTATTTATGGAGAGGGCCTAGCAGCCAGTGGCTGGTGTGGATTCCATGAAGTCCTGGGCATAGCCAAGAACCCAGCTTGGAAGGGTGTATGCCCTCATGAGCTCTCCATCAAGCCTGCTGCCCATGGCAACAAGAAGTGCCAGGTGGTCATTTGAGACAAGCTCATTTCACAGGCACCCATGCTGGGGCCCAGCTGTGAGGCTCTCGGCAGGGAGCAGATCCCTTGCAGGAAGCAGATGCTGGTGAGAATTCCAGAAGGTACTCGGGACATCTGTTGTTTTTGCCACCAGCAGCCTTCACCCTTCTCTTGGCAATAATTTCCTGAAACTGTCCAGTTTGCCTCCTGGAGAATTTCCCCTCCCCCAATCATAATCATGCCCCACAGGCAGGATGTGACTCAGTCCTGGCCAAACAGTACCTGAAGCCTTCCCACCCCCCAATGCCTACTGATTGGCTCAGAGCTGGCACACGACCCAAGCTGATCCAATCAGAGTGAGCCCTGAGATCTTTGATTGAGTTGCTGGGAAGGGAAAAAACTTGGGCCTGAGCCTTGAACTGAGGCAGCTGAGTGAGAAGCTGAGGCTGCAGCCCACACACATAGGAGCAGAATTGAGCCAAGAGGAAGAGGAACCCTAAGTCCTGATGACATCGCTTGAGCCCGAGTCCAGCAATGCCTGAAGCTAGAACAATCTCTGGACTTTTTAATTATACAAGTCAGTAAATTTCTTCCCAGCTTGGGCTGGTTCAGGGTGGGTTTTCTGTGGTCTCTGAGTCATACTAGGAAACAGGAGAATACAGGGCTCCAGGTTCCAGTCTCCAAGGCCAAACAGGCCTCCATGAACAAAGACAGCTTGAAGAGGGAGGAGCACATATGTGTGGGGGATCGCTTCTCTGGTGTGGTTTCCAGGTTGAGAGGGAACAGAGGGAGGTGAATCAGCCTCAGAAGAGGCTATGATGCTAGCTGTCCATCTCTCAGCAGGACTGCAGAGTACTGCTCCACTCATTCCCAGCCAGCGGGGAAGGGAGGGCCCAGGGTCATCTGAGCTGCCCCTCTTGCATCACCAGCCTGGAGCGCCCCCTTCCCTCATCTCTAACCCCAGTACTCTCTGGTCCTCTGATCTCCCAGGGACTCATTGAACTTCCAGTGTTCCCAGCTGTGCCTCATAGCCAAACAGTCTCATTTAACTAACTCAATTGCTCTGGGAGGCTCCTGGATAAGAGGTGAGACCCGTCATCTTTATGCAGCCTGGTGCCTCCCAACTGTCTCTCTGCCCCAAGTTGTGCCTGAGAGGTGAGATCCCCTGTTTGGAAAAGTGCTGGGCTAAACAGTGTTAAAAAGTGTCTTCTTTCCATGGAACTCACTGGGTTTTTAATATACCAAGGAGTTGCCAAGAATAAGGTTTAGCATGCAGCTCATCCCAAGTTTTTTTGACCTGGAATTTTTTCACAGAAAGCCTATTAACATATTGAAGGACAGTCATGTCTAGAAAAAGCTGATCTTGCACAAGGACCATCACCAGGGCTCAGGGAATATTTGCTGAACTAAGCAGACTTTGGGAAAGGATTCTTGGGAAGCGGTTCCACAGCCTGGCTCCTAGAGGCCTGCATGAGCCTCATGCAGGCTCCCTCGGCTGCAGGTGGTCAGGTGGTTGGAGGCCCTGTGCTCATGGCAGTGCCCTTTGTCAACACAGCCCAGGAGGTGACTGGTATCAGTAGGGTGAGGGACAGCAAAGGGTGGACACTGATACAAACCTTTCTAGAAAGCATTTGACCCTATATATCAAGATTCACAAAATATGTACGTACTTTTCTGACATAGAAATTCAGCTTCAATGCCATTCTGTATCCTAGGAAAACTTCTACCCCTTCTCACATAGTTATTCTCTGGGTCCTTTTTGCCAGTTTCCCTCCAATGTCCCAAGTCTGACTCTTGTGGTTTCCACTGGAGCCCGGGGCCATGACCTGCTGGATAGCGATGCTGGGCAGTCACCTAGCCTTGAAGGGGCTGAGGAAGGGTGGGTTCCAGTCGCAGGAGGAAGTGACAGTGGTTTCTACAATTCTGACCCCTCTGTCAACATTGTCCCTGGTGAGCTGCTCTACTAGTCAGCCTCGTGGTGAGCATGTCTCCCCAGGAGCTCATTCCTTTCCTTGGAGACAGTGTGGTCTGAATCCATTTTTTTTTTTTTTTCTTTGCGGTACACGGGTCTCTCACTGTTGTGGCCTCACCCGTTGTGGAGCACAGGCTCCGGACGCGCAGGTTCAGTGGCCATGGCTCACGGGCCCAGCCGCTCCGCGGCATGTGGGATCTTCCCGGATCAGGGCACGAACCCGTGTGCCCTGCATCGGCAGGCGGACTCTCAACCACTGCGCCACCAGGGAAGCCCATGCAGTGGCTTCTCTTGTTGCAGAGCACGGGCCTTAGAGTGAGCGGGCTTCAGTAGTTATGGCACGTGGGCTTTAGCAGTTGTGGCTCGTAGGCTCTAGAGCGCAGACTCAGTAGTTGTGGCGCACGGGCTTAGTTGCTCTGCGGCATGTGGGATCTTCCTGGACCAGGGATCGAATCCATGTCCCCTGCGTTGGCAGGAGGATTCTTAACCACTGAGCCACCAGGGAAGTCCCTTGACTTCTGAATGGTAGTCTCTTGTTATGCAATGACATTTTTCAGTGGGCACTCCCAGTGGCTACTTGACTGCCTGGGAGGCAGAGGAGGTGTTTGTGGACAGAGGCAAGGTTTTCCTCTGCAAATGACTGTGCGCCTCCTTCAAAATGCCACCAGATCCACAACTGAGCTCCCAGAATTCTGTGCCATAATGATATCATTTGAGCCTGGAAATGCTTGAGGATCACTATGGTCATAAAATCATTTCAATATCATAAAACGTCTACTTTTAAGTAAATGTGAACCCTCCAAGAAAAACCTTAGCCTAATTCTACCAGATGCATTATAGATCGTTGCTGAATACAAGCCAATTAAAAGAGTAATAATCAGTAGACAATCTGCCAGAAGAGATAACGTGGATTACAACTCTGGCCAAGGGTTGGGCCCCAAGTAACCAATACGTATGACCAACAATGTACCATGAAAGAAAACCAATGACTATTATCAGCTTCTGTAATAACACAAAACAGTGAAATGAAATTCCAGTTCTGTAAATAGGTAGACCAATCATGTACGGCTTGATTATACAGGGGTGTCCTGTGCACCATTCAGAGAGCGTACTGTATAGCTCAAAATACACACTTTAGCCCAACACAAAAGTAATCATTATAATATATATGAAACATTCAAGTGACAATAATCTTGCTTATCCTCTTGTAATTGAGAGGAGTTATTTGGGGGATGATTTGAATAAACCAAGTCACTTATAAAGTCATTCTAAGAAATTTGAGTAAATGCCTTTTTTTTTTTTTTTTAACTTTGAATACATTTCCTTTCCTTCAATAAGTGCAACAATTTAAAAGCATTCCATGGTGGGGAACTTCCATGGTGGGGGACTTCCCTGGTGGCGCAGTGGTTAAGAATCTGCCTGCCAATGAAGGGGACACGGGTTTGATCTCCGGTCCAGGAAGATCCCACATACTGCGGAGCAACTAAGCCCATGCACCACAACAACTGAAGCCTGTGTGCCTAGAGCCCGAGCTCCACAACAAGAGAAACCACCACAATGAGAAGCACGCGCATCACAATGAAGAGTAGCCTCTGCTCGCCGCAACTAGAGAAAGCCTGTGTGCAGCAATGAAGACCTGACACAGCCAAAAATAAATAAAATAAAATAAATTAATTAAAAAAAAATAAAAACATTCCATGGGGGACTTCCCTGGTGGTCCAGTGGTTAAGACTCTGTGCTCCCCATGCAGAGGGCCTGGGTTCAATCCCTGGTCAGGGAACTAAGATCCCGCGTGCCGCATCGAGTAGCCAAAATAAATAAATTAAAAAAAAAAAAGCATTCCATGGAACCAAAGGCTGTCTCAGAGTTCAGAGCTGGGTGGTCAATATGCATTTGATGCTACTGCTGCCAGTGATGTTTGTGTGCGTGTGGTTTCTTTTCTTTTTAAAAAAATTTTTTTATTTATTTAATTCATTTGGATGTGCTGGGTCTTAGTTGCAGCATGTGTGATCTTCATTGCCGCATGCGGGATCTAGTTCCCTGACCAGGGGTTGAACCCAGGCCCCCGAGGTTGGGAGCACAGAAAACCACTGGGAAACCAGGGAAGTCCCTGCATGTGTGTTTCTAATCCTCTGAAAGGCATAATTTTAAACTAAGGGCTTTATCAGAGATCCCCGAACGCTCTCTGTTTACAGTAATCTTTGTGTCTCAGCAATTTTTTTCACGGTGCAACTAGGTCAAAACAAATAACTAACAATTCTACTTAAGTAGTTAGGTCCAAACAACTTATTAAGTATTTATGTCCTAACTTAGTAGCTGTTGTATTATTTTGGAAAAAGAAAAGCCACATAGATTGAGAGAAAAAAATATTTTTATTTCATTTATCATCACAGTGACTTACTAATGGAGTGTGTGTGCCTGTTGGGCACTGCACAGCTTCTCAAACCTGGAATCAGATTGGACACCACTCCCCTCATTTCCTGTTCACGTTGATTTTGAGCAGTGTATGACAGATGTCCCGTATCACTGCATGTCCTTAAAAAACTAAACGATCCTACGGCAGCCCTGTGAACTTGCTGCAGTGCCCGGGGTGCCTCGGTGTATATGGTTTGGGAACCAAGTATATTTACCAGATTTCTGCTTCTCAGTCCACTGAATTGCATCCCTCAGTTTATTCAAAGCTATAGTTGAAGCTGCTCAGTTTCAGACCAAACAAAAGCACCAAAAAGAACTGCTAAGCCATTTAATGTTTTCACTTTGAGGACCATTTTAACAGTGCATTTTGAATGCTGCAAAACAATTACCAGGTCACTAGCAAGAAATTCTAAAAATAAACTCGACAATACCCAGGAATTGGTGAGCAGATGCACATCCTGGGGCTCTCTGGTTGTGATGTGAAGGATAAATCACAAGGGGAGGCCATGCCATCAGCTAGACTCGCCCCAGATGGATATAGGAACTGCGGCCGGGGTGGTAGGCATGGAGGACACTATAGGGGAGATGGTTATGAAGCTAAGTGAATAGGCCTCCGTCTACTGGATTGCTGGGCAGCCAACCCTCCCCACTAACCTCTAGGAAGTTCTCATCTTTCCCCCACACCTGGGCAGATGTTTCTATCCAGCCTTTCCACCCAGGCCTGATGGGTGGAGGAAAGCGAGGACATCAGCACTGGGCCTCTTTGCCCTGCTTCCTCCTCTCCATCCTTCGCAGGGTGGAAGGGGAGGCTGTCACTCCTCCCACAAGGCAGGGCCTTCCCTGTCATACCCTGAGTCCTTTGTAGTATCAAGTGTGGCACATCTGGTTCTTACTTTGCTGATGATAGGTTAAGGGATTTAAAAAATCTTTTCCTTTGAGTAAATCCTGGCTTTCCAGACTGTTGACTTGCTGGGGACTCGTCAATCCTGTTTTGGGGTCAAAAGCTGAATGCTGACTTCTTTCTGTTTCTTCACCTCCTCATTTCAGACATGCTGCCCTTGCACTGTCCTGTTTTCTTCAGAGCACTGACTACTATCTGAAATTATCTGCTTTCTGTCTCCTCTCATTAGAATCTAATGGTAGGGACTTCACTCATCTTGTCCAACAAGTGTCTGGTACATAAAAAGTGTTCAATAAATATGCATGCAGTGAATGTATAATGCTTAAGGAATTTGCACAAGTGGGAATTCCCTGGTGGTCCAGTGGTTGGGACTCCGAGCTACCACTGTAGGGGGCATGGCTTTGATCCCTGGTTGGGGAACTAAGATCCTGCATGCTGCGAGGTGCGGCCAAAAAAAAAAAGAAGAATTTGCACAAGCATTTTCTCAATATATAATAGCTAAAAAAAAAAATCCCAAATCCACCAACAAACATTTTAGGGACAAGGCAGCTGGAGGAAAATGAAGAGCCTGCAAAGGGGCAAGGAACAGACACTCAGCAAAGAGGCTCCCAGAGTCCCAGCAGATAAAGCAAGAAGGACCGGATGGGGGCAGTGGCTCAGTGGAGTTCACTGATGCCTCGAAGGAGAGGAAGCCACAGGCCAGAGCCAGAAAGCCGTGGGTTGAGGAGTCAATGAGAGGTAGGGGGTGCAGAGAGTGAGTGGAGACAATTCCGAGAGGTTTGAATCTGTAGAGAAAGAAAAGGAGGGAGCGGGAGCTGAAGGCCATGTGGGACTGAAGGAAAGCCTTCTTTATAAAAGCTTATTTTTTTTAGGGCAACTTGAACATATTTTGTAGGCTGAGAGTTGAAGGATCCAGAGAAGAGAGGGCTTTCCTGATTTTTCTGAACTGCATGTAATCTCTTCTTCCTTTAAATGCCCACCTTGTCCTTCTCTTATGGCAGGCACTTATAATTGCTCAACTAGGGACAAAGCTCAGGAAAGGCCGGCCTGTGCCTCACACGACATCTTACTGATATACATAACAGGCCTGTAAGTGTGGCCTGAATGTGGCTAGATCCTCTTCGGTAGACTGTGATTCCTCCACCCCCTCATGCCCAACCAGGGCCAGACTCAGTGCTTCCCCATGTGCTCCATCACAGAAGTCACTCAGCACACTGGCCAGTAGAACAGATGGGAAGATGGACGAGACTGTTTACTCACATCACACAGGAAACCTTAACCAAAACTCTCTAAATGGAAATCTATGTTTGACAGATCCTCTAAGTTCTCTCAAGTCTTTCTCCAAGGCCATGCTGCCTGGGATTCTTCTGTCCTCTCCTCTGAAGACGCTAAAGTTCCTCTTGATTGCCCTGAGCAACTGAAAGCTTCCCCTCCCTGGCACAGGGCAGAACTGGGACCACCCTTTGTTCCTTAAGCATGCTTGGAGATCTCAGTTTATCTTATGGCCACCAGTGTACACAGGTATGTCTCTAATATTCACTAAATGCCTCTACCAGTATTTCAAAATACGGTCCACAGAACACCTGTAGCAGAATCACTTGGGGTGCTTCCATAGGCAGATTTCTGGGACCCACACATACTGAGTCAGAATCTCTGGGTGTGGGCAGGTGCCATAGATGTCTGAGAACCAGTGGCTGTCACTGTGCCAGGCCTGATCTGTATGCTTCTCCTTCCAATAACATTTTGTGGCCTTTAATATATCCACAAACCCTCCATATTTTCAGGCATTTGGACCAGCACCCACCCTACAAGGGCTGACCTTAACCTACCTAGGGCCCTGGTCCCTGCAGCTCCCGTGTCCTCCCTCTCCTTCTGCCTGACTTCTTCCCTGGCCTGTATCACTTCCCTTCTCCTCCCACCCTAGCATTCAGCGATCCTTCCCATCAGTTCAAATCCCACCCACGCTTGCAACCCCTTGATCAGTATTGTGCCTGAGGCACACGCTTCTTTTGTCTTGCTTGTTTCATGATAAAATGAGCAATTTTGCCTGAGCACATGTACCTGGAGAATCGATGGCAAGCTTCTAAGAACGACTGGACTACGATTCTTTTTGTTTTTCTCAGAGCGGCTAGCAAAGAAGTGTGTCCCTGACTGTTGGCTGGGTGAGTGAGTGGAGAAGGGCAGTGAAGGAGGTCTAAGCGGGTGGAGAAGCCTTCCCTGGGAAGTCCTTTCTCCATCAGCATGTGTCCAGGCCCCTGACAGCCTTCCCTGATGGGACTCTGGGGAGAAGATATAGTCCAGGAAAAGGGAAGGAGACAGGTCCACTCTGAGAAAAGACATGGCAGTTTTGGAAAGCAAAAGAAAAGCTTGATTCACTTTTACCTTGTTGTTGTTTTTTTATCCAACCTTTGGTATTTAAAAATTAGCTTTTGAAGATAACAGATCTAATGTGAAGAATGGAGTCATCACTGAAAGATGGCGATAGTGTACTAAAAATGTACTGCTTCTCCTCCCCACCCACATATGCAAACAGGCCCTTTGCGGTAACAGATGGAAGGAGAGCAGGAATCTAGGAGCAGGGGCTACACCAAGGAGAGCCCATCTCTCGGTGTATTTTCCCTCCTCTGGCCTCAGACCTTACTACAGGAGGAACCAGAAAACTTTTAATTGTTGGTATTTTATAAAGGACAGTGAAGGCTACTGGTAGCTCAGAGCTAAGTTCCTGAAAGAGAGCCCTTTTTAGTTTTCTCTCTATTGTCAGACTTGGAAGCACTGCAGATATAACTACTTCTCTGTCACATGGGCTTCCTCTGACCACTGGTTTTAAGGCCTCTCAGCATCCCACCCCATCCTGGATGCCTTCCCATTGTTCTCCAGTTGAGTTTAGGGAGATCTTTTCTTCATTTTGAAAATTCTAGTTTCTCATTTAGGAATAAGAGTCCTTACTCTACCAACTTAGAACTTCTAACCTTTCTGGAAACTTCTTGAACAAATGCACATTATAAAAGAAGGGAAAAAGTTAAAAACAGTACAAACAAGCAGAGGGTGCATGTATGTTGTGGAAGAGAACCACGAAATATCACATCTAAAAGACAAATGTCAAGGTCATGCGTCTTGTTCAGGTATGTTGTACCTTCTTGGAAAGCAGCAACTGAAGCACTCAGGAACCACAAGATCTATCAGTTGATCTCTGGAGTAAAATATAGCTGTGATCCTACTGTCTGGTCTGTTAAATGTCTTTCTTCCCATCATGGAGCCAGGTTCACATTCCAAAAAAAGGAGAGATGAAAGCAATGCCATGCTAAAGACATAGGAATATTTTAATTCATATGTTTTAATTCACTATGTAACAATAATATCACAGTCTATTTTACAAGTTAAATGTATGAGAATGTATGAAATAGAAATGGTAGGAAAAAACTAAACGTGGGTCAGGAACTTGAACTTTTCCAAAACCAGGGGCCAAAGGAAGATGTGTTGCCTGCAGGGCCCAAGAAGGAGGCAGGGTGACGGGAACAGCTTGTGGTATGTGTTTGTCCCCGTGTCTACTCCAAGAAGGAGTTGAGGCATGCCCTCTGCCCTGGTCCGGGATTGGGAGTTTAATCTGGTCAGTTGAAGATGGTGGCTTGAGAGAAAAAAGCCATCTGGTTACCTACACAGAGCTGGTCCCCTGGTGGCCGCAGGTGGGTTTTGCCGTAGAGGGAATTAGGGGTGGAAGTGTCAAAAATCAAATGTATAGAGGAAAAAAGTAAACAGTTTCCTCCTTCCCCTTAAAAAAATGAATTCTTGAAATGCACACATATTCTTCTCTCAAACGTAGAAAAGTCTCACTCTGGATGTGCTTACAAGAAGATCGTCGTCAAAAAACTTTGTCTCTATGATAACATTTCCACTATAAGTAAGAAGAGAGGGCGAAAGAGTGAGCGTGTTAGACAACAGATCTCATTTCCACAAAGTGGTTTCAATCTGGGTCTGCTGGGCCTGTGGACATGCACTCACCTATAACCTTGGCTTGGGGATGTTAAAATCTGTGTCCATGTGGGGTTAGATGTCTAACATGACATTTAACTTATGTGACTAGGTAGGTCTTCTTCAAGTTCAGAAATCATAAGAGGGAGCATGTGTTAATCCACAGTATACCTAAGGCCCTTAGAGTGCTTTGCACACAGCAGTGCCCATAAATATGACTGACTTTCTGATTCACATGGAAACCTGCGGACGTATCTTTTCCTATAAAACTTACTCTGGTGGACAGCTGTGGGTTGGCCTGTCCTGCATCTATTCTCCTCACTTTGAGTAACAGCACTCTGTTCTTCTCTTGGGGAACCACCCTATCTCCAGTCCATGGGTCAACCAAGTGGCTCCCCCCTCACCTGGCAAAGGGGTGGGCACAGGATGTAATTTGGGCCAATCAGACTCTCTCCCCTGAGCAAGATCCTTCCCACAGCTGCTCCTTGAGGAAACCATCCACAGTTCCTGCCACCTGCATCTTTCGAGTTTCTCAGGTCTCGGCCCTACCCTTTCAACGCTGTCCTGTAAGCCAGAGTCAGTTTCTATGGCTTATGGCTTAAGAACCTCAAACAATACACCTGTATTGTATACAGTGTGCAATTTCATTTTTCTTGGTGGTTATCTCAGTGTTTCCAAATCAAACTACTCTTGTACTAAGTTAAAGGTAACAGTGGTACTACTCTGGGGTTCTAAAAAGTAAGACATAACTTAAATAAACTAAATATGTTATCACAGACTTAGTGGTGTTAATACCTGAAAGAAATCAGGCCTGGACAAGAATAAGTCAAATAATGGTTAATAAAATCTAAAAAATGCCCTTCTACATATGACACTGTACTTTCCCAGGGTAATTAATATCCAGCAGATATCTTCTTGCTAGTAATTAATTATAAAATAGGTAAATAAGGAACTCAAGATCTGACTGGTTGATGGAATATAAAAATACGTACTATTATACAAATTAAAAATCTATTCAAGACTTATAAAATAAATAACCTCTATTTACAAATTCAATGTGGCTTTCATAAAGGACCTGTTTAAAGAGATGATCCAATATTGCACAATTATCTGTGTGAATAATTTGTTACTAGGCAATATTGCTAAAACTTTTAAAAGACTAAAATCTTTTCCCAAGAGAAAAATGGTAGGTAGGCAGTTATTGACTGACTTTTGGGGACAAAGGACAAACTAATTATTCTTTGAGCTGGAAGCATATCTATTAAAATTGTAAGCTAGTCTCTGAAAAACTATAACCAAATATTATCCTCTAAAACAGAATTAGGACTTTGCCAGATTCCACTGAAGGCCATTCAAACAAAGTACAGAGCAGCAGAAGTTTGATAGTAAGGAAAGGGAGCCAATTAGCATAGACTTAATATATATTATATGCCAGTTTCCTTCCATATCATCTCATTTTATCCTCACTATACCTCTGTAAGAGATAACTATTAATTCTACATTTAGAGAGGAGGAGAATAAGGCCCAGAGAGGTAAAGTACATTGTCCAAGATTACACAGCTAGTCATGGTTAATCAGGAATTTAGTCTAAAGGTTTAATCTGACGTTTCTAATTCTTTCCATTCTATCACACTGTCTTTTTCACATGACAAAAGTCAGTAAGCTGTAACTTCGGATACCACTGGATACTCTTTTACCCTTGTTCTCAACCTAGATTGCCTGCCTGTTGAACGGGACCACGAGTCCCACGTGCCTGGAATTCCTGCTTCTAGACACCTCCACAGTTCCTGCGGCCCGCTCACTCACGTTAGCACGCTGGCTGGCATCATCTGGGACTCGGGCGCTGCCTCTATCAGGGACTGCCAGGTGTTTGTGGAGTTAGGGATCACAAAGCCAAACTCGAAGAACCATTCTGAAGGAAGAAGGAAAAGCAGGTGAGCTGGCACCCTGGGCAGAGTCTCAGGGCTCCATGTCCCCATCCTTTAGGGCAAGCCTCTTCCTACCCCAGGAAGCACCACTGAAGCCATCAGAAACTTCCCAGGCCAGAGGCATAAGAAAGGACATGGAAGCCCCCTTCAGGCTGTGTCCCCTGAACCACACTAGAGGCCTGCTCCCTATGCTCTGGGATCTAAAGCACTAGGGCCAGCAATATTTTCTTAGCAGTAGGCTGGATGTAAATTATATACATCCAGGAAGTATGGAAGTACAGAACAGGCCTTTTCACTTGGAATTTCAGCTCTAAGACACATATGTACACTCTTAGACTTCACGGTAAAAACTCAATGCAGAGTGGCCTTGCCAGTCAAATCTGTACAAGACGGTATGGAGAGCACTGTACCAGGCCCTAACCAGCAGCTTCCTTGTGACCATGTTATAATACCACGCCAGTGACAAAGCAGGCACCACCCTCAGGCCCTCCAGGGTCAGTAACCCCTTTGTTGGGCTCAGAGCCCCTTGTAGTTGCCAGCTTTGTTTTTGCTTCTTTTCGCCAGGGCTCCCCAGTCTGCCAGGGTGTAGGAACCCTATCACAAACTGAGTTGCAAAATAAATGTTATCAAAGCAGTGCTTTAGTTCACTGGGTCTTGACTTCTGTCCCTGTCCAGATTTTGTCCCTAAGCCCAGATTTCAGGCATGTTGGCAGCAGAATACCTTCTAGGCATTGCCCTTTGAAGTAAACTTTTTGTTCCAGGCGGAATTTTTCCATTTGCTCTGCTGAAGAGAAGTTCAATTCTCGAGACACTGCCTTGCACTTGAGGATTTTCTTGGGAACACGGGCTGGTAAAGAAAAAGAAATATTGAAAGCATTTCTGGGAGCTTCTTAGAGATGATTTAGAGCGTATATTATCTATGTTAAATTTCATAAAATGCCTTGGTAACAGAATTACACTTTAATTAAAGGCAGAGGTCCCAAACTGGTCCAGTGCATTTGACTGAAAGATCTTCAAGGAACAATAGATTTAGTGCATCTAAAGGCCGTACCCAGCTCCTCTTATCAGGAAAGGGGCTGAATGGGAACCTTCTTTCTATTCTGTTCCCTTGGTTTTTCTTTTATTTCAGGGACATAAAAACACAAAGTTTCTTTCAGAAAAAAGTTGAGATCTTTGTATCTTTGGGTATGTTCTAATGCTAAAATTTCAGCACGAGGTGGGTTTTGGGAAGTAGGAGAAAGAAACATAAGAAAGAAACTAGACATCTCAGCACCACGTGGACTGACGTGCTATGCCTGCAGAGGCCCGTCCCCTGGTGGGTCTCCATTAACTCAGTTCCCTGATGCCTAGGCCTGCTCTGCGTCATCAGCCCTGTGCAGACAAAGGGTGGAAAGTACCTTCATGCTCCACTCCAGGGACTGACAGGTCTTCTGTTCCTTGCCAGAGTATCTTCCCTGTCTCAGCATCCCGAAGGTTCATCCAATTTCTGATCAATATATTAAGGAAAAACAAGGCACTGAAGTGACTCCTACTTTGTACTCTAGGTGTTTCAGATTTGCTCCTATCAACTCTTGTTTATTTTTTAGCAAGTGGGCCTAACTGCTAAGTGCCAAGAAAGCCAATAAGAATGTGTAGGAGAGGGACTTCCCTGGTGGTTCAATGGTTAAGACTTCATGTTCCCAATGCAGGGGGCCCGGGTTTGATCCCTGGTCAGGGAACTAGATCCCACATGCCGCAACTAAAGATGCCGCATGCGGCAATGAAGATCCTGCTTGCCGCAGCTAAGACCTGGCACAGCCAAATAAATATTTATTTAAAAAAAAAAAAAAAAAAAAGAATGTTTAGGAGAGTACAAAAGGCATTTAAAGGAAAAAGCAGAGACCCAGGGGAGATATTTTTGTCTACAACATGAGAACTCAGACTGTACACATCTAGAAATTGCAAGAAAGAGGTAGAAAATGAACAGTGCAAAATTTAAAATTTTCCAACAGAATATGACCAGCCAAGATAAAAGACCTAAAGAAACAGATATGAGAGAAATTCCAGTAAATGACTCAGGCAGATTGCCCTACAGTGAAGATCACAGTCCATAAGCTTTACTCACAAGTTCAGACCTCTCAAGTAACTTTTTAGTGGCCTGCTCTTAAATATGAGAAGATAACCAAGGATCACTAGAAACTCAAGAAAGCATTTACTATGAAAGACAGACCAAAACAAAGAGGAAGAAAAGCAACTTAGAGGGAAAAAAAGACTACAGAGGAAGATATAAACTTTTAAAAATGAGCATTAAAAACAAACACAAAAACAACCAGCAAAACATAATCCTTACAGGGACTTCCCTGCTGGTCCAGTGGTAAAGAATCCACCTTACAATACAGGGGACATCGGTTCGATCCCTGGTCAGGGAACTAACATCCCACATGCTGCGGGGAAACTAAGCCAGTGCACCACAACTACTGAGCACATGCACCTCAACTAGAGAGCCCGAGTGTCACAAACTACACAGCCCGAGTGCCACAAACTACAGAGCCCACGTGCCCTGGAACCCACGCGCCACAACTACAGAGCCCACGCGCCCTGGAGCCCATGCACCACAACTAGAGAGAAGCCCGTGCACCGCAACAAAATATCCCACATGCCTCAACGAAGATCCCGTGTGCTGCAACTAAGACTCGAAGCAGCCAAAAAAAAAAAAAAAAAAAAAAAAAAAATCTTAAAAAAAACATAATCCTTATAAATACTGTACTAAAAATTGTATACCCTTGAATTTTGTGTATTTTAGGTGATTTTTCTTTGGCTCAAGGTTACAACTTTTGAGACTGGTCAACTGATTATCTCTTTCAGTCAGAAAATGCCTTCTAACTTACATATTTATATTTTCTTGTTTCTGTATTGCTCATCATACAATAAATGCATCAACAATACCAATTAAATAAAAAAAGTATGTTCAGAGGACAAAAAAAACTCTAGGAAAATATACATTTTGATAGCAGAACCAAACAACTCCACACAAGGTTTGGAAGACAAAGTTGAGAGATTATTTCAGAAAGAAAAAGAAAAAGACTACAAGGATAAAAAACAGGAGAGTAAAGATGCAAAAACTGGACATCAGTACAAGAGGTTCAACATCTAACTAGCAGGAATTTGAGAAAGAACAGAAAACACCAAGGAGAGGAAGTCATCAAACAAATGAATTCAAGAAAAGGTCCAGCGAGGGCCCAACTCACATCATTGTGAACTTGCAGAACATCAAGGTTAAAGAGAAGCTTCCAGAGGGAAAATAAGTTGTTACGCAAAGGGTCAAAATCAGAATGAATGAGACTTTTCAACAGGGACTCTGGAGGACAGAAAAAAATGGAGCAGTGCCTTTAAAATTCTCAAGGAAATGATTCCTAAAACTAAAAAAACCTTTACTTTCGCAAGAAACGAATGGTGGGCTTCCCTGATGGTACAGTGATTAAGAATCTGCCTGCCAATGCAGGGGACACAGGTTTGATTCCTGGTCCAGGAAGATCCCACATGCTGTGGAGTAACTAAGCCCATGGGCCACAACTACTAGAGCCCACGCAACTAGAGCCCATGCTCCGCAACAAGAGAAGCCACCGCAATGACAAGGCTGCATACCACAACGAAGAGTAGCCCCTGCTCTCTGCAACTAGAGAAAGACCACAAGCAGCAACGAAGACCCAACGCAGCCAAAAATAAATAAATAATTAAAAAAAAAAAAAAAAAAGAAACGAATGGTAACATGCTCCTTCAAAATGACAGGGAAGACCAAGGAAGAGGATGACACTGAATCGAGGAAGCAAGGGATCTAAAACAAGAGACAGGTAAAGGGGTCCTTAGAGTGATGTTGAAGGAGACCCCAAGACAATAATAGCTCCTTAGCAGGCTTGGAGGGTGACTGGTCCAGGGTCCAGATAGGAGCAAGTCAGAACACTTATGAAGAGATTTCTTTTTAAGAAGATGAAATTTGGACTTCCCGGGTGGCACAGTGGTTAAGAATCCGCCTGCCAGTGCAGGGGACATGGGTTCGATCCCTGGTCCGGGAAGATACACATGCCACGAAGCAACTAAGCCTGTGCGCCACAACTACTGAGCCTGCACTCTAGAGCCCGCAAGCCACAACTACTGAGCCCGCATTGCTGCAACTACTGAAGCCTGCACGCCTAGAGCCCGTGCTCCGCAACAAGAGAAGCCACTGCAATGAGAAGTCGCGCACTGCAACAAAGAGTAGCCCCCACTCGCCGCAACTAGAGAAAGCCCGCGCGCAGCAATGAAGACCCAGTGCAGCCAAAAAAACCCCAAAAATTAAAAGATGAAATTAAAAAAAAAAGATGAAATTCATAGAATATCTAATGTGTTTATATGGAAAGAGGATTTATTCAGTTAGGGGAGATTTGGGGGTCACGTCAGTGAGAAGTATAGAAAATTGAAGCAAATGAATTAAAAAACCAAGACAATTATTAACATCAGGGAAAAATCAAAGGTGGAGAAAGTAGTAGTCACATTATACTACATGGCTTCATTGCAAACAGTGTCGATGTAATGATAATAAAAACACAGGCTATGGATCCAATACAATTATCCTGGGAGGATGGGGGAAGGAGAAGAGTGTATGTGTGATTAAGCATAAAGTGTTGAGAAAGAACAAAACTCATTTCCATCGTGGGAAGTTGATAAATAATGCCCCAAACGGAAACATTAAGACATCACCACAGTGTGCTATTTAGAAATATCAAGATTAATACCAAATAAATCAGCTAGAAAGAATTGAAAATAGTTTTCTCTGGGGAGTAGAAAATAGGAATGGGAGCACATGGAATGCTGTTCTTCATTAGAAACTGGGTAGAACTATGACTCTAAATGATGTACACATACAACTTTGATAAAGACTGAATTTAAAAAGATAGTCCCAAGTTATTTTGTCTTTGTTTTTAAAAACAATGAACAAATCATTAAAGGAAAATGAAATTAATATTCTCCATGCATGCTGGCTGAGCCTGAGAAAGATGGTTAATATCTGTGAAGACACTGAGCTTCAGATAGATACAGTTTACATGCCTTATTTTTTTTTTTTGCTGTCTAGCAACCAAACCTTCTTCCAAACCAGCACCCTGCAGCCTCCTTTCCCCCATGGGAGGCAGTGACTGCTTTGCACTACAGCAACTAGAAGATCCAGATCCTTCTCTCCTGGTCATGGTGCAGCTGGGGGCAAGCACGTGACCTAGGCTTGGACACCTGGGACCCTGAAGCTGTAGTCACACAAGGATTTGAGGAAAAGTCAGCATTTCTTCAGGGTGGGGCAGCAGGTAGTGCCAACCCCACCTTTTCTGCAGTGTTTCCCCTGTTCCTCCAACTTCAGTCAGTTCTGAAAGCACCAGAGAGCCTTTGAGGGCCTTTCCTACTGTTTGGTAGCTTGCAGTGAAGAACCCTGAACAACACAGTTGATTAGCATCATTATGTACTTAATGGTACTACATTTAACCCTCTGGAGAGATTCTTTCTAAGTTTTGCTGCTATATAAAAAGAAGTCACAAAAGAGAACCAAGGTTATCTAGTAGTGCGCCTTGAATGTGATGGGTACCCTAAACTTCCTATGCCCTTGGTCTGCTTGTGCACTGTCCCCCGACATGAACCCACCATTGCTTTGAAGTTGGGTTCGTTGTGCTACTCTCCTCTCCGTGTGTATAATCCTAATAAACCCTCCTTGTATGCTCACTGTATTGCTGAATACTGCTGCTCTGCTGTACCTACGTGGTTTTCTCTCCTCTGTTTCATATTTCTACACTCCACTTTTTTTTAACAACTAAATCCAAACGCAAGTCAAAAGTATCCATACTTGCTTAGGCCATGTCTTACAATTCTAATTACTACACATATTCTTTTTTTTTTTTTTACACATATTCTTACCCATTCTAGAGTCTCCATATATTAAGAGACAGCTTCCCCAACTGGAGAAATAAAACAACAGATACTACGCTCTAGCAAGTCCACGCTGAGCGCTGATCTAAACAGAACTGCCTTAGACACTTAAGCCCAAGGTTTTCAGAAGACACAGTATTTATTCAACCTGCTGTGTACACGTTTTTTATTCTTTTTCTACAGATAGTCTCTTATGTACAAATACAGCCACACTGGACACCAAACTTTCTTAAATTAAATAACAGAACTAAAATTACTTCTAAAGTTCCAGGCTCACATGCAAGTAGGACATTCCAGCAAAACGACTGCAAGAAAAGCCTTGGGGAAGGGGTTCTCCCCACAAAGCAACAGATGGATCAGACCTAGTAGCTTCTAGAAAAAGAATTACTACCCCTGGCCCAAGTCAGCGAAGAAAAGCCTGGGACCAGGACTTACTCTTCCATCTGTTAGGGGATGAAAAGAAAACAGCCTTAAATTAGAGTATTCTCTCTGATAGTGGATAGTGAATTTAAGTTTCCTCCATTTTATAACAAGGGAGAGAGGCTGCTAAAAACACATGGTTTGTCTAATATAAGCATCTCTTCTCTTTATAAATAATCAGATTAAGGACTTAATTATCTTTTTGGGAAATATAGTAAAAAAAAAATCTTTGGCCAATTCAACAATTAGGCAGTTCCTGCATGTACCCTAATCAGATATGTGGTCTGATATGATTTAGGTGCAGTCCAGTGCAGGAGCTGGGGACAGACCTCAGGTAGAGAAGGCAGTTGGCAGGTGGTGGTGGAGTGAGAAGGGAAAGCATGGGGATTGGAAAAAACCAGTTAGATGAGTGGGGTACTAGGTAAATAGACACTATCTATTAGTGTCTACATCATGTGCTTCATTTCATAATCCTAACAAAAACCTATGAGATTTTAGCTTCAGTAAATAATACAACATTAGGGAAATATAACAGAGCTCTATCCAGTGATGCTGGGATTGAGGCTACTTAGAGCCCCTCCAAGTTCTGTGATTTCAGGAGTGAAAAGGAAGGCTCTTAGTTCATGATAGAGCTGCAGTCATTTGGGGACAGCTTTCTAAATCATAAAAATACAAATCCATGATAGCCTATCAGTAAAAAGAAATAAAAATTATTGAGGTAAGTGTCTTAAAATAATAACAATGTGAAAAATTGGTCCACAGAAGAGGAAGCATATTTGGCTGAAAATGTCAGAAATGAAAGGCAAGCTCTCATGACTGATCATCATCCTGCCGAGAACATTTTTGTTTTAACAGCTTTTTGCCAACCAGATTTTTAAAAGAAAAAGAGCCTGAGTTTTAAGACTCAAAGGTCAAGTCACTTCCAATCTTGAGAGAGGAGAGGATTAGGTGGACAAGCTTTAAAGAGGGGGGGCTGGAGGACTATTTATAAATACCACCTTCTGGGTCAGCCAGGTCTTTTCTCATTTAAAAGCTCCCTGGTGATTTATATGCAGGATGAGCACAAAGGAATGCTCGTTACCAAGGGAGCCTCTCCTTGGAAGAGAGCTGTCCCTGGTAGCCGCTATTCGGAACTAGGCAGGCAAAGGAAGCAGTCCTAAGCAGTGGTGGAGTAAGAAGGGAAGGTGTGGGGATTGGAAGAAACCAGTTAGATGAGTGGCGTACTAGGTAAATTTCCTCCAGAGATGTGAAGGCAGGAACTGGGATAAAAAGATTTAAAATACTTTGTAACAATCATCTATAGAAGCATTTTGGAAGGAGTACACTGGTTCTTGGGAGCCTTAATTAGTTTTAAACGGAAATTGTCAATATCAATTTTTACATATCAAGCAGAACACATTCACTGTACATGCCAGTACCTCACCGGCCAGTTGAGGGAGGAAGAAAGAATGAATGAGATTAGGGGAAGGGAAGAGAATAGAGAGAGGGAATGGGGAAGGCAAAGAGGGTAAAGAGGAAAGAAACACAGAACACACACAAACAGGGAAAGAGACTCAAGGGAGAGAGTTAAAGGAAAAAAAAAAAAGACACTGAGAAAAAGAGACAAATAGAAATGCCCACATAAACTCAGAACCAAGAGACAGGGTTAAGACAAAAGGGAACAAAAAGGAAGGGCCTCAGGAAGTTTAGAGATGAGATTCCACAACTTTTCCTACCTTCATATTGTACTGTAGAGTTGTCTTCGTTAGTGGCTTTCATAGGATGATTTGAAAATGATGGGTAGAGGAGACTGAACACTCCAACTATCAGCCCCTCTGAAAATGTTAATTGGCTGATTCATAGTTTCCTGGAATTTATCATACAAACTGTGGTTACCAGTGGGGAGAGGGAATAGGGAGGGGGAATATAGGGGTAGGGGGGGTAAGAGGTACAAGCTATTAGGTATAAAATAAGCTACAAGGATATATTGAACAACATGGTGAATATAGCCAATATTTTATAATAACTATAAATGGAGTATAACCTTTAAAAATTGTGAATCACTATATTTATTGTATGCCTGTAACTTATATAATATTGTACAGCAACTAGACTTCAAAAAAATGTGTGGTACTTTCGAGAATGAAAGAGGGTGCTAACGGGGAAGCACACTTAAATGAGTTGGTTCATGTAAAGTGCTTAGAACAGTCCCTGGGCATTTAGTAAGCAGTGTGTTAACTATTATTATTATTATTAATTATAATCTCCAATCTGGCCTCCTTGCTTCCATTCTTGACTCCTCCTCCAACCCATTCTCCTCACAGAAGGAAGTGGTTTTTTAGGACTGCAAATTAGATGTCAATCCCATTTTTTCCTTTCCACTTAAAAAAAAATGGAGTCCTTTCCATGGTTTCCAAGGTCCCCAGTCACTATCCTCTGGTCACAGTGGGCTCCTTCTTCTGTCTCCGAGACAGTAGTCTCTTCTGCCTGGGTGATGCCCGTCCAAGAGCTTCTGCCCTTACTCTTTACACCCTCAGGTCCTGGCTTCAGTGGCACCTCCTCAGAGAGACTCTTGGGACCACTCAGGTTCCAGCAGTTTCTAAATCCAAATCTGCCTGACTCCTAAGTCAGGGCTCCGTCTGTGCCCCTAGGCCAACACCTGGCCACACCTTGGTCTCCCTTAAGCAGATTTGTGATATCTCCACTTCCCCTGAGAAAAGGCTAAATACCACTCCGCCTTTGTGTATTAGCTTCCTGGTCAAAAACCTTCAATGGCTCCTCAGAGTGATCCAGGGCTCTCCATATATCTCAATGATCTCAAACTATCATTCATTCAATAAATGCTTACTGACAACCTACTAGGTGCCAAATATTGACATCAAAGTTGCATGTAAAAAAATTTAGGCAACACTGTTTCATAAAAAGGGACAAGTGGAGGGAAATAATATTTCTAAATTCATATATTATTTTATTAAAATTATGATCTTAAATATGTATGTAAAAATATGTTTTCATTGGAAAGATAAGAAATTGCCTTATACTCAGGGTCACCTTATATTTGGGCATTATTCTGATAATGTTGTGGGTTTTCTTTACTTAAAACCAAAGAACTTTACTCATTTCCTTCAAGATAATTCATACTCAAGCTGGATAATTTGCAATGATATTGAGATAATTCTCTAGTGATATTAACTCCCATTCTGACACCAATCTAAGGATGGAAGATATATAACATTTTGATTCATAGCAATTCACCAAGAAGGGAATTGGTTTACCAAGTATTATTCTATTCTAGTCTTTTTTTAAAAAATAAACTTTATTTATTTATTTATGGCTGCATTGGGTCTGTTGTTGCACGTGGGCTTTCTCTAGTTGTGGAGAGCAGGGGCTACCCTTCGTTGCGGTGCGCGGGCTTCTCACTGTGGTGGCTTCTCTTGTTGCAGAGCACGGGCTCTAGGCACGCGGGCTCAGTAGTTGTGGCTCGCAGGCTCTAGAGCACAGGCTCAGTAGTTGTGGCGCACGGGCTTAGTTGCTCCGTGTCATGTGGGATGTTCCCGGACCAGGGATTGAACCCGTGTCCCCTGCATTGGCAGGCAGATTCTTAACCACTGCGCCACCAGGGAAGTCCCTAAATAAACTTTTAATTTTAGAATAGTTTTAGATTTGCAGAAAAGCTGTAAAATAGTAGAGTTCTCATGTAGCCCACACCAGTTTCCCTTATTATAAACATTTACGTTTGTCACAACTGATGAACCGACACTGATACATTATCATTAATTAAAGTCTACAGTTTGTTCAGATTTCCTTGGTTCTAATGTAATGTCCTCTTTCTGTCCTAGGATCCCACATTACATTTAGTTGTCATGTCTCCTGAAGCTCTTCTTGGCTGTGAGAATTTCTCAGATTTCCCTTGTTTTTGATGACCTTGTTGAGGAGCACTTGTCAGGTATTTCCTGAGAGTCTCTCAGTTGGGGCTTGTCTGATGTTTTTTCTCATGATTGTGGGTTTTGGGGAGGAAGATCACTGATGTAAAGTGCCATTTTCATCACATCGTGTCAAGGGCACATACTACCAACATGATGTTGACCTCAATCGCTTGGCTGAGGCAGTGCTTGTCAGTCTTCTCCATTGTAAACAGTCTTTTTCCCTTCTTTCCATATTTTACTCTTAGAAGGTAGCTGCTGTACACAGCCTAAATTATGGTGTGGGAGTTATACTCCACCTCCCCATGGTAAGACTAACTATATAAATTATTTGGAATTATGCAGTGGAGATTGGTCTTTTCTCCCATTTATTTTTAAATCCAATTATTTATTTATATCAGTCCAGTTCGTTTTATTATCAAATGACTGTGCTCTGATACCTAAATTTTTATCTGCAACATGAAAATGTTTCAACACTAAGTGATCTATTTAAAAATATTTATTTAAGGCGTTCACCTATAAGTCTCAGGGATTCATTTGGACTGTGGGGGGGAAGATAGAGACCACAATGTATATTAGTATATAGTCACAAGGAAAAGTTGACAGAGAAGAAAACAAAATTAGTTTGGAGCAGAACACCTGGATTAGGGTTCAATTCTACCACATAATAGCTGTGTGATTTTAGATAAGTCATTTATCCTGCCTGAGTTTTTGTTTGTCAACTACCGATAATACCAAAGCCTTAAGGTTATTGCAGGATTATATGAAATGCCTACAAAAATGGTTTATAAATTGTTAAACATGATACAAATGTAGGACATTATTATATCATAATTATTCAGGATTGGAAAAAGCAAAAAAAAAAAGGAAGTTCTTCTGAGCTATTTCAAATTCTCTAATAAAAGCACATTATCTTAAACGCTGTATAATATTCAATAGGGAAAAATTAAAAGTTAGTGGTATTAGTTAATGGTTTGTTTTTTTTTTTTTGCGGTACGCGGGCCTCTCACTGTTGTGGCCTCACCCGTTGCAGAGCACAGGCTCCGGACGCGCAGGATCAGCGGCCAATGGCTCACAGGCCTAGCCGCTCCGCGGCATGTGGGATCTTCCCGGACCGGGGCACGAACCCGCATCCCCTACATCGGCAGGTGGACTCTCAACCACTGCGCCACCAGGGAAGCCCTAGCTAATGTTTGATTTTGGTTTTACTCACTCAAAACCTTACAATTCCCAGAATATCTGTTGCAGTGCTTTTTGTTGCTCATATATTAATCAACATTTCTTTTCCCATCTTCATCTGTTTAAGAGAACAGGTAAGACCTAATTCTACTCTATACTTCTAAATATGTTTATACTAAATATTAGATATACAGAGAGCAGAAATTGTATTTAGGGGTTTGAGTAGCTTAACCTGGAAAAAATAAAGGCAGGGATGGCTCCCTTAGATTTAGCATTTCAAATAAAACCTAACTTTAATTCCTTCTGGTTTTCTACTTCACTCACATTTTACACTGATATGTATTAACTAAGAGTTAGGTAGTTTTTTTTTTTTTTACATCTTTATTGGAGTATAATTGCTTTACAATGGTGTGTTAGTTTCTGTTTTATATCAAAGTGAATTAGTTATACATATACATATGTTCCCATATCTCTTCCCTCTTGCGTCTCCCTCCCACCCTCCCTATCCCACCCCTCTAGGTGGTCACAAAGCACCGAGCTGATCTCCCTGTGCTATGCGGCTGCTTCCCACTAGCTATCTACCTTACGTTTGGTAGTGTATATATGTCCATGCCTCTCTCTCACTTTGTCACAGCTTACCCTCCACCCTCCCCATACCCTCAAGTCCATTCTCTAGTAGGTCTGTGTCTTTATTCCTGTCTTACCCCTAGGTTCTTCATGACATTATTTTTTTCTTAAATTCCGTATATATGTGTTAGCATACGGTATTTGTCTTTCTCTTTATGACTTACTTCACTCTGTATGACAGACTCTAGGTCTATCCACCTCATTACAAAGAGCTCAATTTCGTTTCTTTTTATGGCTGAGTAATATTCCATTGTATATATGTGCCACATCTTCTTTATCCATTCATCCGATGATGGACACCTAGGTTGTTTCCATCTCCTAGCTATTGTAAATAGAGCTGCAATGAACATTCTGGTACATGACTCTTTTTGAATTATGGTTCCTCAGGGTATATGCCCAGTAGTGGGATTGCTGAGTCATATGGTAGTTCTATTTGTAGTTTTTTAAGGAACCTCCATACTGTTCTCCACAGTGGCTGTATCAATTTACATTCCCACCAACAGTGCAAGAGGGTTCCCTTTTCTCCACACCCTCTCCAGCATTTACTGTTTCTAGATTTTTTGATGATGGCCATTCTGACTGGTGTGAGATGATATCTCATTGTAGTTTTGATTTGCATTTCTCTAATGATTAGTGATGGTGGGCATTCTTTCATGTGTTTGTTGGCAGTCTGCATATCTTCTTTGGAGAAATGTCTATTTAGGTCTTCTGCCCATTTTTGGATTGGGTTGTTTGCTTTTTTGTTATTGAGCTGCATGAGCTGCTTGTAAATTTTTGGAGATTAATCCTTTGTCAGTTGCTTCATTTGCAAATATTTTCTCCCATTCTGAGGGTTGTCGTTTGGTCTTGTTTATGGTTTCCTTTGCTGTGCAAAAGCTTTGACGTTTCATTAGGTCCCATTTGTTTATTTTTGTCTTTATTTCCATTTCTCTAGGAGGTGGGTCAAAAAGGATCTTGCTGTGATTTATGTCATAGAGTGTTCTGCCTATGTTTTCCTCTAAGAGTTTGATAGTTTCTGGCCTTACATTTAGGTCTTTAATCCATTTTGAGCTTATTTTTGTGTATGGTGTTAGGGAGTGATCTAATCTCATACTTTTATATGTACCTGTCCAGTTTTCCCAGCACCACTTATTGAAGAGGCTGTCCTTTCTCCACTGTACATTCCTGCCTCCTTTATCAAAGATAAGGTGACCATATGTGCGTGGGTTTATCTCTGGGCTTTCTATCCTGTTCCATTGATCTATCTTTCTGTTTTTGTGCCAGTACCATACTGTCTTGATTACTGTAACTTTGTAGTATAGTCTGAAGTCAGGGAGCCTGATTCCTAGAGCTCCATTTTTCATTCTCAAGATTGCTTTGGCTATTTGGGGTCTTTTGTGTTACCATACAAATTGTGAAATTTTTTGTTCTAGTTCTGTGAAAAATGCCAGTGGTAGTTTGATAGGGATTGCATTGAATCTGTAGATTGTTTTGGGTAGTAGAGTCATTTTCACAATGTTGATTCTTCCAATCCAAGAACATGGTATATCTCTCCACCTACCTGTATCATCTTTAATTTCTTTCATCAGTGTCTTATAATTTTCTGCATACAGGTCTTTTGTCTCCTTAGATAGGTTTATTCCTAGATATTTTATTCTTTTTATTGCAATCGTAAATGGGAGTATTTTCTTGATTTCACTTTCAGATTTTTCATCATTAGTGTATAGGAATGCCAGAGATTTCTGTGCATTAATTTTGTATCCTGCTACTCTACCAAATTCATTGATTAGCTCTAGTAGTTTTCTGATAGCATCTTTAGGATTCTCTATGTATAGTATCATGTCATCTGCAAACAGTGACAGCTTTACTTCTTCTTTTCCGATTTGGATTCCTTTTATTTCCTTTCTTCTCTGACTGCTGTGGCTAAAACTTCCAAAACTATGTTGAATAAGAGTGGTGAGAGTGGGCAACCTTGTCTTGTTCCTGATCTTAGTGGAAATGCTTTCAGTTTTTCACTATTGAGGACGATGTTGGCTGTGGGTTTGTCATATATGGCCTTTATTATGTTGAGGAAAGTTCCCTCTATGCCTACTTTCTGCAGGGTTTTTATCATAAATGGGTGTTGAATTTTGTCGAAAGCTTTCTCTGCATCTATTGAGATGATCATATGGTTTTTCTCCTTCAATTTGTTAATATGGTGTATCACGTTGATTGATTTGCATATATTGAAGAATCCTTGCATTCCTGGAATAAACCCCACTTGATCATGGTGTATGATCCGTTTAATGTGCTGTTGGATTCTGTTTGCTAGTATTTTGTTGAGATTTTTGCATCTATATTCATCAGTGATATTGGCCTGTAGTTTTCTTTCTTTGTGACATCCTTGTCTGGTTTTGGTATCAGGGTGATGGTGGCCTCGTAGAACGAGTTTGGGAGTGTTCCTCCCTCTGCTATATTTTGGAAGAGTTTGAGGAGGATAGTGTGTGATAGAATTCACCTGTGAAGCCTTCTGGTCCTGGGGTTTTGTTTGTTGGAAGATTTTTAATCACAGTTTCAATTTCAGTGCTTGTGATGGGTCTGTTCATATTTTCTATTTCTTCCTGATTCAGTCTTGGCAGGTTGTGCATTTCTAAGAATTTGTCCATTTCTTCCAGGTTGTCCATTTTATTGGCATAGAGTTGCTTGTAGTAATCTCTCATGATCTTTTGTATTTCTGCAGTGTCAGTTGTTACTTCTCCTTTTTCTTTTCTAATTCTATTGATCTGAGTCTTCTCCCTTTTTTTCTTGATGAGTCTGCCTAATGGTTTATCAATTTTGTTTATCTTCTCAAAGAACCAGCTTTTAGTTTTATTGATCTTTGCTATTGTTTCCTTCATTTCTTTTTCTTTTATTTCTGATCTGATTTTTATGATTTCTTTCCTTCTGCTAACTTTGGGGTTTTTTTTGTTCTTCAGGGAAGTCCCAGGGGATGCTCATTTTAAAAAGCAATTCTGGACTTCCCTGGTGGCACACTGGTTAAGAATCCGCCTGCCAATACAGGGGACACAGGTTCGAGCCCTGGTCCAGGAAGATCCCACATGCCGCAGAGCAACTAAGCCTGTTCACCACAACTGCTGAGCCTGCGCTCTAGAGCCCGCGAGCCACAACTACTGAGCCCACGTGCTACAACTACTGAAGCCTGGGTGCCTAGAGACTGTGCTCCCCAACAAAGACAAGCCACTTCAATGAGAAGCCTGTGCACCGCAACTAAGAGTAGCCCCTGTTCACCGCAACTAGAGAAAGCCTGCACGCAGCAAGGAAGACCCAATGCAGCCAAAAATAAATAAATAAATAAAAAAGCAATTCTATGTGCAATAAAATTGAAGTTCCACTTGTCTAGCCTTTACAATCTAATACACTGTGACTAGAGTTACATTCCTAAAGTACGAGCTGGATCATATCATTACTTCCTCTTCATAAACCTTCAAAAGACTTTCACTTCAGAGAAAACTTCCTAACTTCTTAGCTTGGCATTTAAAATTCTTTACATTGTGGCACAAACATCTCTCTAGTCTCCCTTTCTGCTTCACAGCCCTTCCTATCCCTTCCTGTACCCCATTCTCATCTAGGCACAGTGAATATACTATGCCCCATGCAACTCTACGCTCTCTGGTCAGCTTGGGCACTTGTTTGAAGTCTCTCAGGAGAGGAACCAGAAAGATCAAGAGAGTTGAGTGGCCTTTTGGGGACCTAATCAAGTGTTATGATCACCACAAGGCCACACCAGACAAGCTGATAAAAGGAGGTGGGAAGAAACCTTTCTTTAGCTTAGAGGACCCCTGTGGAGGTAACCATGATGGAGGAAAATGGGAGTAAAAAAGACACAATAATTATCATTGGCAGAAGCTGGCTATAATTGCCCCAGATGTACCAATTGCAGAGCAAAGGCACCCATATCACCTCAAGAAAATCTCTCTAAAATACATCAAGTGTGACCAGTCTTTACTTCCATCGAGAGAAGGAAACACCCTTTGTCCTTTTCATATAATGCCGTAAATGTTGTAGAGCAAAACTTGTTCCCAAAAATGGCAGCTTCTCATCATGTGATGGGACTAAGAGAAAGGCAACAAAGCAGAGCTGTTCAGTACCCTAACCAACATTACACAGTTGAGAGGCAGCAGCCCAGGATTTGGAAAGATGGTCAGACTCTGAAGCTTAAGCTTCTTCCACTGTTCCCGCTGCCTCCCCATGAAAGGGAATAAAGCAACGATAAAACAACTGTCTTAGTCTTCGTGCTCCTTCTTACCCTTTCCTCCAAAGATTAAAATTCACCCTTGTTTCTATTACAACTTTAAAAATTACCATGTTTTTTTCTTAATGAAATGAAAAACAACTTATTTGTAAAAAGACTCAGAAAAACTCTTAAGTCTTCAGCACTTCTAGAAACACCAAACTGCTCAAGCCAATGGCAATTCTGGTTTCAGTCACTGGTTCCTATTCTAGGTGAAGCTGACTGCTCATGAAGTGATTCACAGGTAAAATACAGCTTTTAATTCTTTCAACCATTAGTAGTTCAGGTCTCCCTTAGTTTGCTCATTCTCCTATACCCTGAGTTTGCAGTCTTTGGATGATGCAGAGTTGAGGGTGACTATTAGGCTATGGAAGAGGAATATACATTTTTAACAATGGATGAAAAGAAATATTTTGTTTTCAAGGAAGAGAATGGGTCAAGAAGTGTTGAGTAAGGAGAAATAAAGATGCTAGTATAAAGTAAGCCATGGGGAAACACCAGAAGCATTCCCTTTGAAGTCAGAAGTAGGACAGAGATACCTTCTAGCACCACTATTATTTACTTTATTCTGGAGGTACTAGACAATACAATTATAAGAGAAAATAATATGAAATATAAAAATTGGACAAGAGAAAATAAAATTATCATTATTTGCAAGTGATATGATTATATATCTGGAAAACCCAAAAGAATCAAAAGAAAACCTACTGTAAATAATAAACAAATAAGGATGCTTGGCCCCAAATTAATACTATATTAACAAATAGCAGAAAATATAATGGAATGAAAAATCTCACAAGCAAAAGGAACAAAAAAGTTAAATACTTAGGAAGAAACATATCAAGAAAGTTGTAAGCTCTGCAAGAAAAAAAACCCTCTAAATGCAACTGAGGGGCACAAAAGAAATATTAAATAAATGGAAAGACCCTAATTTTGGATGGAAAAATTAATGTCATGAAGATTAATCTGTAAATTTAATGCAATCCAAATAAGTTTAACTATAGGATTTTTAAAAAACCAGGTAAACTGATTTTAAAATTCATATGGACAATATGAGAATCATCAGGGAAATCCTGAAGAGTAACAAGCAAAAGGTAACAAGAAATACATCCTTCCAGATATTAAAACTTATAAAGTTATAGTAATTAAAATAGTGTGTAGAGCTGAACGTGACTAGGCAGGTCAATGGAAGAGAACAGAAAATTGACCAATGGAAGAGAATAGAAAAAATCATACGGAATTTAGTATATATTAATAGAGACATTTAAAATCAGCGGCAAAAAAGATGGACTAGTGAATAAATAGTGTTAGGACAAAAGGTGGCCATACAGAAAAATTAAATCTCTAACTCACTCCTTCCATTAAAATGTATTTCAGATAGATCAAAGTTAAAAAAGGAAGGAAGGAAGGAATAAAGGGAGGAAGGAAGGGGAAAAATACAGAGGGAAATGTGGGAATCTTTTTTATAATCTAGGAGTGGGAAAGGTCTAATGTGATGAAAAATCCAGAAGGCTTTATAGGAATTCTCTTCCTTCTCTGACCAAACCTGCAAACTGCCAGAAATCTTCACTTCCTCTGTCATTGCTATATTCCTCCCACTTAAAGCCTGTAGAGGCTCCCTATTTCATATATAATTTATTCCTCCACTTGATTTAAAAAAAAAACAGTCCAGCTTTTAAACTGCAAGAAAGTTTTAGTTTTCACTATATAACCTTTTATACTGTTTGAAAAAATTTTAATCTGTATATTACTTAAAAATAAAAGCACAAATAACTTTGGTAATAATCACTTCCTAATTATTAACCAAAGGACAGGCCTAATTTTTCATGCTCTAGGTCATTTGAATTTCTTTCTTTCTTTGGAAGCTTTTCTCTTTAGTGATGATTTGGACCTGGGTTCCTCACTACTCTAATATATAATAACTTCTGCAGAAGGAGAGAATTCCAGTAGGATCTATTGAATTTGATCAGATTAATCTTTGCAGCAGCTTCTGCCATGTCAACTCTGGTGTCACTAGTTTCACTTCACTAAAGGCAGTGTGTGCGGCTTCTTTAAACAGAGGGGCAGAATTACCAGGCCACATGTTTGTACCTCCTGGCTAAAACAGACACTATAACCAGACATCTCCGAACGAATCAAGAGTTAAAAATGAGCTTCTACTTGCCAAACGGCCCTCCTCAATGCCTATTTTTGTCTTCCTCTGTCTGATTTTCTAGTACTTGCTCCCCATTACACTTCCCTTTATTCTGAACTCTCATAGGCTTTTAGCAGGTGTTTTGTGTACTAGTTACTGTTTCCCTAATTTGATTATGGGTTTCTTGAGGGCAGAAGTGTTCCCACTCATTGAGTTTATAGCAAAAACAGGGAAATCTTTGGCTGTGAGTTCCTGGCTTTTGTGTCACATCAATCAGTACCTTTCCAGTGTGCCAAAAGTAATTAGCAAAAATTTTATTTTGGAGGGGGGGTAATAGGGCTAAGAAGGATGAACAATGAAGAAATCGCTTACAAATTATTAGGTCTAGGGTACTCTACATAATGGTAGTCAATATTAGTTTTTTATAGGGTACATTTTCTTAGGAAGAATTTTTATTTTAGGATTATGCTTGAATTAAGGCAAAAAAGGGACTAATTTCTTAATTAGCATCTTATTTTTATTCTACTTTGTAAAGTACAATTTATCTCTTTTTCATGGCACTTATTAACAGGTATCTTAGAGTTACTGTATAGTTGGGTTTTTTTAATTTGTTTGTTTTTGCCGTGCCTTGTGGCATGCGGGATCTTAGTTACCACTTCCTGCAGTGGAAGTGTGGAGTTTTAACCACTGGACGGCCAGGAGGGTCCCTACTGTACTGTTCTTATTTACTTAGAACTTGGTTATCGTTTTCAGTCTTCCTTAAAAAATAATCAAATTCTAGAAATAATCTTTTCCTGCCATTGTAGTAACAATTTAGAATTATAAACTTTGGAAAATGTAATCTCTTAAAGATGCTACCAAAGTCAAAACAAGGGCACATTCCTAAACTATGCCAGAGAAAACAACAAAGACCATTAGCTCTATTAGCTTGAAATGTGACCAAGTACAAAGGAATAATTTTTTTTTTACATCTTTATTGGAGTATAATTGCTTTACAATAAGGAATCATTTTTCTCTTTTTTTTTTTTGAGGTAGACGGGCCTCTCACTGCTGTGGCCTCTCCCGTTGTGGCGCACAGGCTCCGGACGCGCAGGCTCAGCGGCCATGGCTCACGGGCCCAGCCGCTCCGCGGCATGTGGGATCCTCCCGGACAGGGGCACAAACCCGTGTCCCCTGCATCAGCAGGCGGACTCTCAACCACTGCGCCACCAGGGAAGCCCAGGAATCATTTTTAAATGGGCAATTATTATTATAAATAAATAGCACAGTCTCCTTTATATTTTCATACTATTTTTAGAGATTGGATAGTTTGTAAACATAAATATGTTTGCTGGTCATTTGAATGCACACATTTAACTAGAAAAAGGTACCACATCTAAGATCCTGTGAGATTCCTTAATATAAGAGGAGAGAGAGATTGAAAGGTAGAGACGAGAGAGAAGAGGGAGAGAGGAGAGAGAGAAGAGAGGGAGAGAGAGAGAGGAGAGGTGGAGAGGAATGGGGAGAGAGGGAGAGAGGGAGAGAGAGGGAGAGAGAGGGAGAGAGAGGGAGAGGGAGGGAGAGGGAGAGAGAGGGAGAGAGAGGGAGAGAGAGAGAGAGAAGAGAGAGAGAAGAGAGAGAGAGAAAGAGAGAAGAGAGAGAGAATGGGGTGGAGAGAGAGAGAGAGAGAAGGGGGAGGGGGAGAGGGGGAGAGAAAAAGAAAGAAAAACAGAGAGAGTGAGCCTGCTTTTTCATACATCTGAATTTAATGTTAGCAATTTAAAACAGTTGTGTGAAAATGAAGGGTATTTTTTTTAATGAAAAAAAATTAAGTGGTTTAAAACGCTCTGCAGGAATTTACTGTTTTAAAGGTACCAAATAAGTTACCTTATAAATGGAGTAAATTTTCTGTAATATTAATGTTTAAAGCCCTAATTTGAGAGTTATAAGTGAATTTCTGTTTACTGTGATTTCTTCAGGCAGGGCACATCTATGGTAAGTCTTCACTGTGATAGGAAAGAATGTCAGTCATATTGGATAACTTCTGAAGATTATACCCCACTTAGATACAGTCATATTTCAGATCTGAACCACCTAAAAGCTAGAACTTAATTTGTCACACCACTGTACTATATCTTTCCCTACCGCACAAGACCTCTCTCTTAAAAAAAGAATTCCTTTGATGTCTTCATAAAGTTACATTTTTTGTGTGTTTTTAAGCCAAAGAACCTGGAGTGCATCACTGTCACATCAATGACACCTCATAATTAGCATACACTTTCAATATGGCCTCAAGCAAGGGCCAAGACCAAATTATCTATATGGGAAACAACTTCCAGGGCAGCACTAACTTTATACAACCAAGAGAACCTGAAATTCTCTGCTATATTAGCATTTGCTGGCAGAGGAGGCTGCTGTCAATTTGCTCCTGTCACATTATTTTCTTTTGTCTCAGACAGAAGCCACAGGGGAGGCTACAGGGTTTGCTTTTCACTTGAAACAACAGCAGAGATTATGGATTCCTTCCCCTGCCTGACTTGACTACTGGCTCCTCTCCTGGAAACGGTAAAACTGGGGACAGAACATACCAAACAGGACGAGCAATCTGCTATTCCATGAAACTTTTGGTTGGCCACTTGGGGAACATGGAGATGTCTGTCAGAGGAAGGAAAATAAGGAAATTCTGTAGAGCTGGCTTTGACAAGAAGGTCCACTAGCTTCCTTGTTACCCTCTATGTTTCTTTGCTCCACTTCTCACTTCTTCTAATACACATTGCTGAGTCTGACTGTAAATACGATAGCTGAAAAGCAGCTGGTTCCACAACTGTCTTGCATGGTTATTCACCAAATGGACTCTCTGGGTAATCCTAGAACGTATGTTACCCGGGGAAACAACAGTTGATGGTACTGTACCAATGTCCATTTCCTGGTTTTGGTAATATACTGTGGCTATGTAAGCTGTTATCATTGAGGGTCACTGGGTGAAGGGTACAAGGAAACTCACTGATCTATTTTCACAACTTCTTGTGAGCTAAAATTATTTCAAAACGAAGTTTAAAGATAAAAAAACAGACACCCATATGTACAGCCACACTACTAGTTTCTAAGACAGCATTTAAGACTCTAAGGCTGTGCTTTTCTTTATGGCCTTCAATATTCCATTGTTGTTTTACTTTACTTATGTTTAAACTTTATCACTTAGTTTTTTTCCTTAGTGATAACGAAGTAAATGATATTCAGTAATATAACAAAGATTTCAATAGGGAAATAAGGCAAACAGAGGCCTTATTTCCAAATGAAGTTAAAGAGAAACTGTAGAAAGGGTCACAAGGAGGAGATTTCTTGTCCTCCTTTGTGGTTTATCTCTCATGCTGAGAATTATAGGTTTCGGGGTGGGGGAAAGATGCAGAAGAGTTAACCAGTTAACCAGCTGCTGAGTTAAACAGCTGGTGGTGGTTTTGGACCCAGGTAACTAGAAAAGTAATGGTACCTTATAAAAAAATTTAAGAGAAAAAAAGAATTCTATTTTCGAGAGGAGGGGAAAAGAGTTGGTAACGGTATGGCAAAGGAGGATGCAAGACGGAGGCCCCTCAAAAACCTCAAGGATGAAAAAGCATGTAGAACATGTAGGTGGGAAGTACACTAACGAATACTTCAAGCTACAATAATTAGTTATGGAACTAGCATAAAAATAGGCACAACGATATACTAGAAAACATAGTCGTGACCCTAGCGTATATTAAAACTTCTATACTATACGCTATATTCCAAATCACTGAAGAAAAATGACTAATTATCTCACATTCTTTACTATAACACACTACAACTGGCCTCAAGAATTAGATATAAAGAAAATATATGTGAATATTTATGTGACCTAAGGATGAAAAAGCCCTCTAAACAGACATGCAAAAGAAAAAAAATCATAAAAGGAGTAAAGAGTATACAATTTGAAAAACAATAGTTCAAGACCCGAGTGGTTTCAGCCAGAGAGGGAGAGTACTAGGGTTGCGGACAGAGATTAAAGCAGACTAGTTTATTCAAACTGTTTTAAGTTTTTACAAGATGAATATATTTGTTTATTACTTGAGTTAAGTTAATTTAAAAAGTATCTCAGAAAGTAAAACCATAGAACACCTGCTACCTCAAAATCATCATAAACAAAGTTAAGTCAAATGAAAAACTAGAAAATTATAATATGACAAGCAAAGGGACAAGGTCTTTACTATACAAGGAGCACGTATGTAAGAAAAAGACAAAATGGCTCAAAAGAACACTAGGCAAAACATGGGGGAAATGCAAGTTTTCACCTGTCAAACGGGCCCCCTGAGCCTGGCCCTCACAGAAGGTGAGGGAGAAAGAGCTGTCTCCCCAGGGTTTCCAAGGGAGGTGCCTCCCTGGGGGAGGATCAGGTTTCAGAGAGGCAAGCAGGCAGGACGTGGTGGGGGCTCCAGGAAGAGCTCCTGGACGGAAGAGACTGTTTTTAGGATGGAAAAGGGTTTTCTGACAGGGTGGTGTTGGGGAGGACTGGGTGGAGTGTAAGGCAAGGGGATGAGACTACCAGAAAGGACTGGTGCCTGGAGGAGCCTGCATTTTGGGAGGGTACAGGAAGTTTATGGAGTCACTGAGTCATTTATAGCCTATTCTCAAGGTTTCTGACTTTACAAAATTATTTTGGTGCCAAAATTGCCCAAGGGCTTTGTTTCTTCGGGCATTGACCTTTTTGACCTTCCTTTCCAGTCAGTCACCAAGTCCTGCTATTTTCTTCCATTAAAATGCAGTTTCATATTTTTCCCCCCTATCCAATCTGCATGCTACTGCCAGACTGTTGTTTCTAAAGTATCACTTGGATCATGTCTCCTCGCTGCTCAAAAACCTTTTAGTGCTTTCTACTGTCACTGGATCAAGTATAGACACACACACTCATCCGCCACCCTGAGGTGTCTCCGGTTCACTTCAAAAACATCTGCTCCAGCCAAAGTGGTTCAATCACAGACCTGTCCCTATATGTGACACCACCCCCAAAACCTTTTTTGTGCTTTTCCTAAGCTGATTTCACACTCAAACACCCTTTCCTTTTTACTTCTCCATAGTCTAGCAACCTTTCACGTTCAGTTTCATTCCCTCATCAGTATACAATGTGGTTAAAGCACAGGCGTGGAAACTCACAGCCCTGGTTATAATCATGGCTCTGTCATTTAATGGTTTTGTGACCTTGGGCTTAGTTTCTTAAGGCTTAGTTTGCCTCAACTCCAAAATGTAATAAATACTTTTACGACTTTTGTGAAGATTCAGTAAGAACTGATGTACGTAAAACTAATACAGTGCCTGGAACAGAGTAGATTAGTAGTAGTGCCTGGAAACTCACTAGATTAGTATTCATTATTATTGTCCAAACACCCTCTTTTCTCTGAGTGTAAAGTTTTTCTTACTAGCTGGTAATAGCTTGTGAGCACTGCTGTTTTCTCTCTTATATTTAAACTTTTTATACTTCTTAACACTCAATGTGCCAAGCCCTGTGTTAGGGGCTTTACAAACACAAAACCACATGAGTTAGGTACCGCTCTATCACTTCACTTTCTGGATGGGAAAACTAAGTTTGGAGATATTAAAAACCTTACCTAGGGCTTCCCTGGTGGCGCAGTGGTTAAGAATCTGCCTGCCAATGCAGGGGACATGGGTTTGTGCCCCGGTCCGGGAAGATCCCACATGCCGCGGAGCGGCTAGGCCTGTGAGCCATGGCCGCTGAGCCTGCGCGTCCGGAGCCTGTGCTCTGCAACGGGAGAGGCCGCAACAGTGAGAGGCCCGCGTACCGCAAAAAAAACACAAAAAACAAAAAACCCTTACCTAATATTAAACAGCTAGTAAAGAGTAGAAGGAAGATGCAGGTGATTCTTTGATTGGTCTATTTTTAAGATGGAAAATTGCCTAGGATTTTCATGAATGATGGTTGGGCAGTCCTAATGAGTCAGGTCTGGTCTTCCCTCACCTGGAGATTTCTCCCAGGGAGAACTGAGCACTGTCACTAGATCCGGCTTCAGCATCACTCTCCAAACAGCCAGAGCCTGGGCTTTCCTCCAGGGACCACCATGACCCTTTGACTTTCAGAAAGAAAGCATACTAGCAGCCCCATGTTTTGTTACAAGAAGAGAGGAAGATCATTTCCAGAGTCAGAAATTATGCCATAAGGCATCAAGAACAAAAACCAGGTTTCCATCAGCAAAAAGCACCCTTTCTGAGGAGAAAAAAAGGGAGGCTCTTAATAGAAAGAGCCAAGCCTTCTGAGTACAGAAGAGGCCAACTTTTCCCAAAGGTAACGTTTAAAAGAGTGTGAGTCATAAGAGTCAGAAAGACAAAACCCTAAAGGGCAAGGGAAGGACAGACCTCACTATTAATTTATTCTTCACTCCGATGACAGTGCCAGTACATGCAATTAGAATTTCTTTTTTCTTTTTTGGTAAGAATTGAAGAAAGACAAAAATGAACCATTATATTAACTGATACTATAATTATGTTTACAAACTGATTTCCAGTGGAATCATTACACATTAGGCCTCTTTAGGAGCCTATAGTTTCCAGACTGTGAAAAAGCATTTCCTCTGAGTGAAACCTGCAAATTTTATCTCCCTAACTAAAGATAAAACTGTTTTGGCTGATAAAGGTTAAAGAACTCCTCTAAAACAACCAGAAAAGAAACAAACAGCCATACAACAAAACAACAACAACAAAAAGCAGACTTCTCATGTCTCGGAGAGTTAACATACACTGAGCTAAGGCTCAGTGTATGTTAACTCCCTGAGTTGGGAGACTGGGATTGATGGACGACCAACAGGGGTTCTGAGGTTTTGCCCTTCATTCATCCACTTGTCAAATTCTGCTCAGAGGCTCTTTGCTTGTGGAAGGAGGGCAAAGAATTTTTTTCTCTACAGTGCTTTTTGTTATTCTCTCCTGTAGGTCAAAAGAATTACGAGGACTGTTCAAATATCGTTAAGATGGCAATATTTCCCAAATTCAACTTGATCACTATCAAAACCCCAGCTGGCTTTTTTTGCAGAAATCGAAAGACTGATTCTAAAATTCATATGGACATCAAGGGACTCAGAGTAGCCAAACAATCTTGAGAAAGAAAACAAAGTTGGACAAATCACACCTCCTGATTTCAAAACTTGCTACAAAGCTACAGTAATCAAGATGGTGTGGTACTGGCATAAGGATAGACATATATATCAATGGACTAGAACTGAGAGTCCATAAATAAACCTCACATTTATGGTCAAATGATTTTCAACAAGGGTGCCAAGACAATTCAATGGGAGAAAGAATAGTCTTTTCAACAGATGGTGCTGGGATAATGGGCTATCTACATGCAAAAAAAAAAATAAAGTTGGACCCCCAACTCTCACACCATACATAAAAATTAACTCAAAGTGGATCATAGGTCCAAATGTAAGAGTTAAAATTATAAAACTCTTAGAAAAAATATAGGAGTAACTCTTTGTGACCTTGGGCTAGTTAAAGCCTTCTTAGATATGACAGACTAGAAAAACACAAGTGACAAAAGAAAAAATAAACTGAACTTCATCAAAGTTAAAAACTCTTATGCTTCAAAGGAAACCATTAAGAAAATGCAAAAACAAGGGACTTCCCTGGTGGTCCAGTGGTAAAGAATCCACCTTCCAATGCAGGGGACGTGGGTTTGATCCCTTGTCAGGGAACTAAGATCCCACGTGCTGCAGGGCAACTAAGCCCGTGTGCCACAACTACTGAGCTCGTGCGTCTCAACTAGAGAGCCTGCATGCTGCAAACTACAGAGCCCATGCGCTCTGGAACCCATGCGCCACAATAAGAGAGGAGCCCACGGGCCCCAAAGAAGAGCCCACATGCCGCAAGGAAAGATCCTGCATGCCTCAACAAAGATCCCGTGTGCCGCAACTAAGATCCATCGCAGCCAAAAATAAAAACAAATAAATAATTAATAAGTATTAAAAAAAAAAAAAGAAAACGGAAAAACAACCCAAAGAATGGGAGAAAATATTTGCAAATCATAAATCTGATAAGGGAATTGTATCCAGAATTTATAAAGAACTCTTACAACTCAATAATAAGACAAATAACCCAATTAAAAAATGGACAAGAATCAGAACAGACATTTCTCCAAAGAAAATATACAAATATGGAGAAAAGGGAACCCTCTTGCACTGTTGGTGGGAATGTAAATTGATACAGCCACTATGGAGAACAGTATGGAGGTTCCTTAAAAAAACTAAAAATAGAACTACCATATGACCCAGCAATCCCACTACTGGGCATATACCCAGAGAAAACCATAATTCAAAAAGACACATGCACCCCAAATGTTCACTGCAGCACTATTTACAATAGCCAGGTCATAGAAGCAACCTAAATGCCTATCGACAGACAAATGGATAAAGAAGATGTGGTACATATGTACAATGGAATATTACTCAGCCATAAAAGGGAACGAAATTGGGTCATTTGTAGAGACGTGGATGGATCTAGAGACTGTTGTACAGAGTAAAGTAAGTCAGAAGGAGAAAAACAAATATCGTATATTAACACATATATGTGGAACCTAGAAAAATGGTGCAGATGAACTGGTTTGCAGGGCAGAAATAGAGACGCAGATGTAGAGAACAAACGTATGGACACCACGGGGGGAAAGTGGCGGGGTGGGGGTGGTGGGATGAATTGGGAGGTTGCGATTGACATATATACACTAATATGTATAAAATAGATAACTAACATGAACCTGCTGTATAAAAAAATAAATAAAATAAAATTCAAAAAAAAAGGGGCTTCCCTGGTGGTGCAGTGGTTGAGAATCCGCCTGACAATGCAGGGGACACGGGTTCAATCCCTGGTCCGGGAAGATTCCACATGCCATGGAGCAACTAAGCCCGTGTGCCACAACTACTGAGCCTGTGCTCTAGAGCCTGCGAGCCACAACTACTGAAGCCTGCATGCCTAGAGCCTGTGCTCCACAACAAGAGAAGCCACCGCAATGAGAAGCCCGCACACCGCAATGAAGAGTAGCCCCCGTGCGCCGCAACCAGAGAAAGCCCGCGCGCAGCAACGAAGATCCAATGCAGCCAAAAATAAATGAGTAACAAAAAAAAAATTTATTAAAAAAAGAAATTAAAAAAAAAAAAGAAAATATACAAATAGCCAAAAACACATGAAAAGATGTTCAACATCATTAGTCATCAGGGAAATGCACATTAAAACCACAACGAGATACTACTTTATACCCTCTAGGATAAGTATTCTCAGGAAGACATAGCGTGGATGATGATGTAGAGAAATTGGAACCCTCATATACTGCTGTTGGAAATGTAAAATGGTGCAGCCACTTTGGAAGAGTCTGGCAGTTTCTCAGAAGGTTAAACAGAGTTACCATACGGCCCAGCTATTCCACTCCTAGGTATATGCCTAAGAGATATGAAAACATATGTTCACACAACAACTTGTACATGAATGTTCATAGCAGCATTACTCATAATAACCAAAAAAAGTGAAGACAACCCAAATGTTCATCAACTGATGAATGGATAAACAAAATGTGGTATATCCACACAATGGACTACTATTTGGAATTAAAATGGAATTAAGTACTGATACATGCTACAACATGGATGAACCTTGAAAACAATATCTTAAGTGAAAGAAGCTAGTCACAAAAGACTAAATATTCTTTGGTCCCATTTACATGAAATATCCAGAATAGTCAAATCTATAGAGACAGAAGGTAGACTAATGGTTTCCTAGAGCTGGAGTGGGAGGGTAGAGGAAACAGGGGATGCCTGCTAATGGGTACAAGGGTTTCTTTCAGAGTGATGAAATGTTCCAAAAGTGCTTGTGTTGATGGCTGCACAACACTGTGAATACACTAAAAACCACTGAATTGTACATTTTAAATGCGTGAATTGTATCTTAATAAAGCTATTAAATACGTACTTTAAAAAGAACTATAGAGATATCAGAAAAAGCCTTCAAAATTAATGAAAGGATCATAAAATGTTTCAAAAAGCAAAAATCCAGAAAAGAATCAGAGAGACACTTGGTAAGTATGTGGAAAAGGAATCTGTAGGACTAGAAAGGATCCAGCAGAAAGTTAAAATATTCTTGGTCTGGATCTATTCTGAAAAACAAAAAAACACATGGCGGGAGGGATAAATTGGGAGTTTGGGATTAACATATACACACTACTATATATAAAAGAGATAAACAACAAGGACCTATTGTATAGCACAGGGAACTATATTCAACATCTTGTAATAACCTATAATAGAAAAGAATCTGAAAAAGAATATATATATATAACTTTGCTGTACACCTGAAACTAATACAACTTTGTAAATCAACTATACTTCAATAAAAAAACCAAAACATATTATATATCAATTCTATCTCAATAAATTTAGAAAAAAATTTAAAAAACACGAGCGGGAGAGTCTAACACAACCTGTTCTACCTTTTTTTTGGTTTTATTTTATAAATGACAAAAAAGGGATGGTTTGCATATGAACTCTTTAGATATAGGAAAAGCCTAGTAGTAATTTCTCATGCCAAATCCGCCTTCCACCCTAATGTTTTCTGAACCATTACTTTAATAATAAAAAAAATACAGAATTAGGCTATCAAATCTACTAAGGCCATCAATGAAATCCATCATTCATTTGTGTAGTACCTTAAAGTTCATAAATCACTTTTATACCTATTATCTCAGCTGACCCTCTTGAAGCAGGTATCACACCCATTTTACAGATGAAGAAACAGCCTCAGAGACATTAACAGGCACTTAAAGCCTCACAGCTAGTGAGAAGTATAGACAGATTAGAACCCGGGTCTTGCTCTACTAAGCCACCTTCTAAGTTTATAAAGAAATTGCTCTGGGATTCCCTGGTGGTGCAGTGGTTGAGAGTCCACCTGCCGATGCAGGGGACACGGGTTCGAGCCCCGGTCCGGGAAGATTCCACATGCTGTGGAGCGGCTGGGCCCGTGAGCCATGGCCGCTGAGCCTGTGCGTCCGGAGCCTGTGCTCTGCAACGGGAGAGGCCACAACAGTGAGAGGCTCGTGTACCGCAAAAAAAAATAAAATAAAATAAAAGGAATTGCTCTTTTGTATAGAATATTCCTTTAGTAATATTCCTTTAGTAAATACACTTTTTTTCTTGTTGAATTTTCTCTTACATATAGTGTTAGGAACTAATTTAAAATAGCAATTTGGTACATATTGAAACATAGTTTAATATGTACTATAACATATATTTATTCTACACTAATCTCAATCATATATTTCATTTTTAAAAAATAAAAAAACAATTACTCGGGAAGTTCCCTGGCGGTCCAGTGGTTAGGACTCAGTGCTTTCACTGCCTTGGCCCCAGGTTCAACCCTGGTTGGGGAACCAAGATCCTATAAGCCTCATGGCATGACCAAAAAAAACAATTACTCAGGATGAACAAATTCTAAGCTGACTACTACAGTGTTTCTGACTAATAGCTAAGAAGTCAAAATAATGCTTTTGTGCAATAATTTTGCTAGGCATCCAAACATCAAACATGTGTCTCATCTATTTAATTTACCTTATATACTAACATCAGTGGCCAGGGAAATATTCTTTTCTTAATTTGTGTTTTCATATCTTATTTAAGAGTTAAGGTACTATAATGACACGTAGTGCAGTATATGCACATCCTCCAAAACACAATGCCATTCTGAACATAAATAAATGTGGTCTAAAAATTGAATCCCCAAATTTTGATGTAATTTTAGATAGAAGTTTTCCTAATTATTTCCTCTTTATTTTCCCTCCAGAATGTCCAGAATAGTCATCTACTATACAGTTGTTAAACAGTTACTGGTGTGAAGTAATGATCAACTTACAATTGGTAAAAAAAAAAAAAAAAAAAAATGTTAATCCACATTTGAATGACCAAAGGGTTTTGGATTATAACATGGCTGACTGGACATTTCATTTGCCTAACATTTACTGAACACTTATGAATGTTAGGCTCAGGGCTAGGATATACTATGATTAATAAGACATGACTCTGTACATGCTCTCTGGAGTTCTCCTCCAGGTAGGGAAAACCACCAGGTAAAAGAATAATTACAATGCAATGTGAGAAGTACTATCTATAATGGAGGCTTGTACAAAGTATCGTCTTTGGCTTGCTTGTGATCAGGTCTTGTGAGATAAGATAAGTATCGGTGTCTAAAACATGCCTCCAAAGCTGAATATCCACTCACTAACTTGTATCATCTTTCAATACTGTGCCATACCCAGGTGTCGCCTCTCTTCCTGATTTGCATAACCAGGCAAGATAGCCAAGGTCGATAGCACTACTGTCTCAGGTTAGGCACAACCTCAGATCAAACACTACTCAAAGGAACACACATCCCCTCATGACCTTAGTCAGTAGGTACAGCTCCTGAAGTCTTTAGGTTGTGAAGTGTTGTGGAATCTTTCTCCTCAGAAGAACTGCTAAGTTTAAAAGCTGTGTTAGTCAGAACTACAAATCTGTGAATAAAACATTTAGCCTATTTCTCTGAAATTAAAAACTGTATATTTCTGAAACTTTTATATATAGATTCTGGTAGAGAAAAGGTTAAATGAAGTAAAAAAGATGACAAGCAGAACTCTTCCCCTGCAGAGTCAGCTACTGTGCATCTTTTAAAAGGTTCCCCAACTGTAGAATGTATCTCCTTTCTTCTGATTGTAAAGAGACCACTAGCAAAATTATTCCTTTCCCATACAATGCAACTGGACTGGGTCAGGAATAGAACAGCCAAGAGGAAAAGGCAGATCATTTTTTTTTGAAGCTGGAGGACTGGTATTTATTCCCAAGTTCAGGAAAAAAGAGGTACTTGACTTTCTTTAATTACAACATAGCCTGGCCAACTATATACCACTGATGTTTTCAAGATGTTGCTCAAAGGATATTCCAGCTCTTCATATCAAAATGTACACATTAATGCAGAGGAAACTCAAACTGTAATAGATATTAGTTGTCTTGAAGCACAATTCCAACTAAACCAAAAACGATTTGAAGAGGAAGTTCAGAAATATAATGCCCTCCAATAGGACACATAGGTTGCGAGACAAACATCATTAAGGATTCCCTAGGGTACAGCATCTTCTGGGATGGTAAAGTCAAGTTCTATGTGTTAGGTTTAAGTGCTCAGAAAAATGCTGGTACTCAATTGATGACAGTTGCAAAAGCCTCTGGGAAGGTCTGATCTGACCTCACCGCAGTTCTGACATCTCCATTTAAACATCTTCCCTTCTGTGGACAAGGAAAGCTTCCAAGCACTAAAGGTTTCCAAGAGTTAAACAGTCAGTCTCTCAAAAGACTCTAGTCAGTATATAAACATACCTTTTAAGTAAAAATCCAGTCATCCTGGGTCAAGATTCACTTTAAACAATATAAAAGCCTATGTAAATGATATTTAATGGTATGAGAAAATATTTGTAATATACTGATGTGTGAAAAAGGATAAACTTTTTTTTAAAATGAGGAGGTTTACAAAATACATATAATGTGATCACATTTGTTAAAAAGTATATATACACATATGAGGATTTTTTACCATAAGAATTCATGGTTATTATAGAAAGTCTGGAAAATAGAGGACAAAAAAACAATAGCTGTAATCCTATAAACCAGAGATTACCATTTAATATTTTAGTGTTTATATTTCCAATTTTTTCTATGTGTATATATATGTCCTCCCAATAAATGTAAATGTAAAAAACATAGTCTTTTACTTAGTCATTAGTTTTGCACTGATTTACATATAATGCTATTCTAGGAAACTAGGGCAAATTTTAAGATTCATGCACTAGAGTGGTTCTTAACCTTGGCTGCATATTAGAATTGCCTGGGGAACGTTTAAAATTCCCAATTTCTGGACCACCCCCCAGACCAATTAAACTAGCATCTTTGAAGATGGTACCTAGGCATCAGTATTTTTCAAAGTTCCCCAGGTGATTCCACTGAACAGCCAGGGTTGAGAACCACTACTTGCCAGCTTTCCCCCTTCTGAGCAAAACATGATTTACAGCAGTGCTTTCTTAAACTTTCATGTGCATACAAATCATGTGCGGATCTTGTCAAAATATAGATTCTGGTTCAGGATAGGACCTGAGATTCTGCACTGGCTCAGGGATCATACTCTGAGTAGCTGTAGGGTTCTGGGAAAGAAAACTCTTTTAAAGAATGGAAAGAAAAAATTATAGCCACTGAAGCCCATATTCTATGCCAGCCAGGAAGGGGTAATCTACAGCGGATGAACAAAGAATTGATATGAGGAGAAAAAGATGTTTCTAGGAAATAAGATTTTAGGGGACTGAAAGAAAGTTTGGAATAACTACATTTTTCAGGGGAAAACAGTCGTTGGAGCTTATATAGTTTGTGTGCACAAAGAAGGGCAAGCAAGCTTAGAAGACAAGAGAGGTGGGCAGTATGAGAAAAAAAAATCAAATGTGTAAAACATTGTTATGGAAAAAATAAAATCTTTGGCTGCCGTGCTGGAAATGGATAGAGAAACACCACAAGAGAACCTGCAGAATATTTCACTGTCAAAAACATGTTTGGGGGCCTCCCTGGTGGCGCAGTGGTTGAGAGTCCACCTGCCGATGCAGGGGACACGGGTTCGTGCCCCGGTCCGGGAAGATCCCACATGCCGCGGAGCAGCTGGGCCCGTGAGCCATGGCCTCTGAACCTGCGCGTCCGGAGCCTGTGCTCTGCAACGGGAGGGGCCACAACAGTGAGAGGCCCGCGTACCGCAAAAAAAAACACCAAAAAAAAAACCATGTTTGGGAACCAGTACAGCTAATAAACTGAAGTTGGTGTAGATTAATAATCATCCTCCATCATCTCCCTCCTGGGACATAAGAGACCCCAGGAGCATAAGTCTCCCCTGGCAGTGCTTTAGGAACCAACAACAAACAGTGGACTATTTGCCCAAATGCTTCTCTTTGTGTGCAGAAAGAACGTGGGAAGCTCAAACATGGGGTCTCTTTGCAGCTTCTTGGCAATACTCTTCTTCGAATTTCTAAACTTCACTAGAGACGTAACAAAAAGGCGGCAGAGGGATTTTTTTTTTCCTGAGGGCTTTCCCATGGAAATTAGAAATGTTTAGCATATTTTTTAGAATGACAAAGTAAGTATTTAATATAAAAGTATTCATAAGTCACCATCAGACTGTTATTCCTTCAAAATAATTTCTAAAACCAATAAAATAGGAAAACTTTCATATAAAATTATCTGGGGCATTATATGAATCAGCTGGTACACTTTATCAGACATTATCAAATGGGCCATATCTGAGAAAACCTCTGTTTAAATAAACAGAAGAAACTAAAGGGGAAGACTTTACCAAGAAATGCAAGAATTCTGATGCCAGATGATTCATGTTACACATCTCTTGGATGTAAGAATCTTTGGCAGAATCACGCACAACCATAATAGTCCCACTGATCCTTGTATTCAGCACTTATTTACTGTATAATGGTGATAGTTAACATGTCTTGAGTGCCAGATACTGGCTAAGTGCTTTATCCACATCTAAATCAATCCTCACAACCCTATGAAATAGGTATTATTATTATAGCCCTTGTATGGATGAGGTATCTGTGGTTTAGGGATGGCAAGTACCATGCTTAAAGGTCACAAAGCCAATAAGTCATAAAGTTGGTTTTTGAGTACCTGATTTCAACAACCATTCTCTTAACATTTATATGACATAAACAGGCCTCCTGCATGCCCAGTCTGTACCAGGGAGAAACTACACTCAAGACTGGGGGACAGAAGAAGAGTAAGTCATGATCCCTAAGCTTGTGGTACAGGACAAGCAGTTCTTCCAGGACACGAGGCTAGAAAGGCACTTCAAACACTGCAGAATACAGGATGCCTTCTGGTGTGGAACGCCAGCTCAGATAATGCTGTTAGTGTATTCCACAGGTCAGAACTCATTTACTTTTGGGGGTCCCTGATTCTTGATCCTTTACATATCCTTGATGGATAGATGACATATTACAGAGGATAGGCTCTGTGCCTAGAGATACAATTTTTTTTTAGCTTAGGCAAGCTTTCCAGAAATTACTGAACCACTCTAACTATATAAAATCAATAAAGGCACAAGAATGTCCAGATAACAGATCTAGTACTAGTTGAGGGGTTGGTCTCTTCTACATTCAAATGATAAGGGGTATTGCTGGACAATCCAGTCCAGTCAGGATTGGGGGAAATCAGTTTCAGATTGAGGTTCTTGTCTCTCTTCTGAGTTTCTATAAAATCTCCAAAGGCTAAGGGAAACCCCACTGATTATAGTAGCCTAACAATGCTGTAAAGGTCAAATAATTCTTAATCTATGATTCATTACCAGTGCAGACAGATAAAGAAAGTCCTAACTCTTGCCTTTCTCAGAGCTAGCTTCCTAGCAGTCTTGTTCAACTTGATAACTGCAGACACAAGGCCAGGGAAAAGGTGAATAATATTTCCAGCCTTATCTGGCATCTGGCTACATTAATCGCTTAAAGCTGGTCTTTCAAAGAAAGAGGAGGCAGGGTAAAAGAACTAATATCTGAGTACCCACATTCAATGCACATGCTAAGCACTGTCCTAAGAGCCCCTCTCTTTTCTATTTTTCAATCTTATCTCACTTAATAATGACACTCACATGAAACACTACTGCTCTCAGAAGTTAAACACCTTTCTCAGGAACTCACAGCTGGTAAACATAGCTCTACACTATAATCTGTGGATGCTCAAGGCGCTTATTTATAAAATGGCATAGTATTTGCATATAAAATGGCATAGTATTTGCATACAACCTATGCACGTCCTCCCGCATACTTTAAATCATCTCTAGAATATTTATAATACCTAATACAATGTAAACGCTATGTAAATAGTTACTGGCATGGCAAATTCAAGTTTTGCTTTTTGGAACTTTCTGGAATTTTTTTTCCTGAATATTTTTGATATGCAGTTGAACCCCAGGATGTGGAACCCACAAATATGGAGGGCTGACTTTACTGATCCACAATGGAAACAAAACTCTGTTTATGATAATAAAACTTCCCTGTTATAAGTTGCATTCAATTAATTAAATATTTCAAATTAATGATCTCCTTGAAATGCAGCTATGTGTTCAAATACTAAAAAGTACACCTCTTGCTTTTCTATTCCCTGAATGATGCCATGAATTCCTTATTTGAAAGGGATTCAAGACCTTACAATTTGCTTTTAAGTACTGAAAATTTGCAGTGTTATAAGCAATCTGAAATTACCTTAATGGACATAGAAGTCTTGTTTATTACAAAGTTTTTGATATAAAGACTTCTTATCCTATTCAGCTTATCTTCTGAGAACATGCAAAAGGAAATGAGAAAATCTCAGGCAGGCAAAGCATCTGGCAGTATGGTCCACATTAAACACAGAGAAATACTTTCATTTAAAGAGCAGGGGTTAGTATTTGAAATCAATCCTTGCCAACTGTAGAATTGCTCCTAAAACCTAGTTCAGATAAGCAGGTTGACATTTTTTCTGCAAACATTCAGAGTAACTTTTATATTTTTTGGCAAGATCAAAACTAATATTTCTCATAAATTCACAAAGGTGATTTACTAGTACATATTTGCCTCACGAGAGAGCCAAAGGAACAATGCTCTGAGAGTGATGACAAAAAGTTTATTTTACATGGAGGGTAACATTACTAGAGTACTCTTTACTTTCTCACTAAATCATTTCCCTTCAACTCTCCAAAGAGAGCTGCCACTATCATTTTTCCCCTCCTATACTATAATCACGCTAACCATCTCATCCACATATTTATTCCCCAAACATGCACTGAATTCTACTGTGTATCAGGCACTCGTTGTACTGGGGATTCTACAGATGTGTTACTCAAAATATGGTCCACAGACTGGTGCTGGTTTGTGAAGGCATTGGTTACCAGTTTGCAACAAGTATTAATTTATTTATTTTAAATTAAATTTTATTTTTTTAACATCTTTATTGGAGTATAATTGCTTTACAATGGTGTGTTAGTTTCTGCTGTATAACAAAGTGAGTCAGCTCTACGTATACATATATCCCCATAACCCCTCCTTCTTGCGTTTCCCTCCCACCCCTCTAGGTGGTCACAAGGCACTGAGCTGATCTCCCTGTGCTATGAGGCTGCTTCCCACTAGCTATCTATTTTACATTTGGTAGTGCATATATGTGACAAGTATTTAAAAATTTTAATAGCAATTTAGCAGAGTAATTTGAATGTTGATTCTAATAATAAAATTTTTGACTTTTATTTACTATGTTATTTTTCTAATAATTCATTTTAGTTATTTTATAAAAATATCAGTCTGTAAAGGATTAGAAGTAAAAACCTGGTTTGCTACCAGTAATAGTTTAAGAAGCTTTAAATTTCTGTTCTAGAGGACAGAAAGACCTCTGCTCTTGCTTGACATGGGCACGGTTAATCCTATGTGACTGTCCAAAAAAAAAAAAAAAATCCTTCCATCCTCAGACACACACATTTCTGAGGAACATATAAGTTCAGGCTTTGTAAATAGGTTTGGGAATACTGATTTTTAAAAAAGGTTGTAAGTTAATAATAGGTTAAAAGAACAATGGAGAAGGGTGAGATAGGAAGGTAGGTCAAGTAGAAAGGACAATTTAATAAAGAACAGGAAATCAACAGGCAACCAGGAGGGTAGCAGGTATAATGAACTGCTATAAGTCTGGAGTGAAGAAGTTAAGAGGGTAACTCAAGCCTTACTGGAGGGAGGAAGACACCAAGTCTAGTCTCTGCCATCCTTTGCATTCTCCAGTCACCTCCTACCCTAGCTCCTAGGCACAGCCTATCCTCCAGCCATCCCTAACTGCTCTACTTCCCAAAGACAATATCTTCTTTTGCTTGAGTATTTAGCAGACCGCTGCTCCGCTCCCACCAGAATGGGCATCCCACCCTCCAGTACTCTCCTTAAGAACCCAGTGCTATTGTCAACCTCTCTGATTACGTTCCCTGGTACACCCTGAGGCAAAGTTTTGGTTCCTCCTCAGTGCACCTGTACACTTGTTTATACTCGCGTCACAGTACTTATCAGAACGTACCATGCATATAAGTCTGCAAGTCAAATTCCATTGGCACTATATTATTTATCCTTCTCTTCTCAGTGCTCAGCACGTAATTGCCTCTCAAATATGTGTTGAACCACACTGAGCATCAGAGAGCGAGTCAGAGGGGTTGATTAGAATTCTCATTCAGGCTGAGCAACCAGAAATCAAGGCTCACTGAAGAGTGTCTAGAAGCCAAACAAGGAGAGCTGCTCATTCAGGGTTCAGCAGGCTATGGAAAGGCCAGACTAGAGATGGAGCTCAGCGAAAACCAACAAACCAAAAAAACCCCATTCTCCTTAAGGAGAACAGTTAAGTCAGGAAGCTAAATTGCAGGTAAAAACACATTCGAGTTTAAAAGCCCATTCTGAAGTTGTATTCACGACTTGGCAGAGTACCTGTAAATTATACATGGGCATGTGGCTCATTACCTGTAGTCTGAGGAGTTTCAAGGTGGCTAGAATTTTCAGGCAGAATGGCTGACTAAGCACAAATGACATATGCTAATGTCTACTATGGCAGACCTGAGTAATAGGAGGCAAAGCTCCAATACCAAGGTCACAGGCATGAAGAAAAACTTCCCCCTCTCATTCCTCTGGGGTGGAAGCAGCTGCAATGACCAGCAGTAAACAAAGGGAGTTTCTGTTTAGTGGTATCCCGAACATTTTCATCACAGGAATGCCTTCCTTGGCTCTGCTTACCTAGTTTTTGGTTGTGTTTTTTTCTTTTTGTTCTTGTTCTCTGTCCTTTAACACTCTGCCTTTATGATCTCTCCCCTCTCAAACTCTCTCTTCTTTGTTCACTCTCTGAACTCACTTCCTTCTCCTACTCCCACTTTCATTAATTCTTAAATATCAAAGCCCTCCTCTTAGGCTCCTCCTGCACTAGCATTGGTTATACAGAGCATCTTATTTTTTGGTATATTTTAAGAACCAGTTCTAATTGATCGGCAGTTAAACATCTTTCTTTGACCAATAAGTTCCCAGTGATTTTTCCCTGTGGTACTTTTCCTATTTATGGGGACAAGGTGAGAAAATATAAACGGATCCCTGAGAAACCTGGTTTCAGTATCCTTGAAACATAATATGCAGCACTGTAATCAGTGGTGATATGCCTGTGAAATGATACTCTGGCCCTGGCAGAGGTACTATGCTTGGAAAGCATACAATCAAAATTCAAACTGGTCTGGGAACCAGTGGAGGCAAGAAAGTTAGTAATGAGAAAGAGATCGCTATTTGAAACATAACACAGTCCTCTCACTAGCAAAGTCAAACAGTGAAACAAACCTTTCTTTTTCTAGTAGGTCTATTATTCTACTGATATATGTGCAGTTATGTGCCTGAAACTGCTCAGAAACAAACTAGAATAGACATAACCAAAGAGATTCATAGAGACTCCCTTTGCATTTTTATTTGCTTCCCAGAACTACCTGATCGAAGGAGAGATAACAGAAGGCACTTTCCTGAGGTGCATTCCCAAAAGGGTCAGCAACTGTTTCTTATACATTATTCAGAAGAATGGGGATATTACCTTAAATCCTATCGAAATCCACATTTGGAGATCCTGAATTTTACCTAGCTTTAAAAATGCTACAGTACTGAGAAATCAACTTCCTCAAATTACAACCATCTTTTAAAAAAAAAAAAGCAAAGCCAAAGATGATTTTGGCTTTCAAATGGGACATACGTGTCATGTAGGGGGCTTTTTTTTTTTTTTTTTTTGCGGTACGCGGGCCTCTCACTGTTGTGGCCTCTCCCGTTGTGGAGCACAGGCTCCGGACATGCAGGCCCAGCGGCCATGGCTCACGGGCCCAGCCGCTCTGCGGCATGTGGGATCCTCCCGGACCGGGGCACAAACCCGTGTCCCCCGCATCAACAGGCGGATTCTCAACCACTGTGCCACCAGGGAAGCCCTAGGGGGCTTATTTTGCTATCACTCCAACAGCCATAATTACTTCCCAGAATTGTGAAAAAGGCTTCAGATGTCTAATCTGGAGTAAAAAAAAGGATCACTAAGACTCTGGCTTTATCAACACCCCGAAACCTGAAACCTACAAATTTGCAAAATAGAAAGCAACCCTGAATTTCAAAACAAAGATAACTAAATAATTTTAACAATGTTATAGTAAGCATAATACATCTATAGAGCTATAGTTTTTAAAGTTAGTTGGCATATATTATTCCACTCAAATTTCATAACACCTCTGTAAGGCAGACAGAGCAAGCATCTTTGTTTTACAGGTGTTAAGCAACTTGCACAAAGCTGGATAAGCTTAAATAAGTGACTTCCATCCTTTAGTAAAATCTCTCTACCTACTCCCCTAATATCTGCTTTCTCAAGTCACCAGATTTCTTGGAAGAGTAATCTATTCTTGCTGAATTTATTTCCTCATCTAGTATCCATTTTTTAATCCTGGCAAATGATAGTTGTTTCCCCAAATAGCTACTATTCTCAAAATCTGCTATTCTCAAAAAGATCACCAGTGACCTACAAGGTATTATGGGACTTTCAGTAGTCTCAAATATTCAATGAGTGAATGAAATTTCCAGCAATTTCAAGGACTTGTTTTTGATCCTCATTCTTCCTCATTCTTGACCCCAACTCCCCTCTGAAATCCTCTCTTCCCTCATTTTTCATGCCATCACCTTCCTTTCTCTCTTACTCCCCAGTATCTTTATTTTTACTTATGTATGTATGTATGTATGTATTTATGTTTGGCTGTGTTGGGTCTTCGTTGCTGCGCGCCGGCTTTCTCTAGTTGTGGTGAGCGGGGGCTACTCTTCGTTGAGGTGCACGGGCTTCTCACTGCGGTAGCTCCTCTTGTTGCGGAGCGTGGGCTCTAGGCATGCAGGCTTCAGTAGTTGTGGCACATGGGCTCAGTAGTTGTGGCTCGCGGGCTCTAGAGCACAGGCTCAGTAGTTGTGGTGCACGGGCTTAGTTGCTCCGCAGCATGTGGGATCTTCCTGGACCAGGGATCGAACCCGTGTCCCCTGCGTTGGCAGGGGATTCTTAACCACTGCGCCACCAGGGAAGTCCTCCCCAGTATCTTTAAAATTAAACTGCTCAACAGCTACTCATTATCCAAGATGCGATTCAAATGATAATTCTGAAGTCTTCCAGAACACCTTCAGCAGCGGGTCCCACATTACTTCTGAGGTTCCACAGTACTTCATACTACTAGGCACTTATCACACTATATTTTGATTGTTATCATCTCTGTCTCTGTCTCTCCCTCCCTCCCTCATAAAAGTTCTTAGGATATAGAAACTGGCTTATCATTTCGTATCTCTTGGGTTTAGCAAATTACCTGGCACTTATAGACCCTGTTAACACATGTCTGAATGAACCACCAGATAAGTGGCAGCAGTAAGGCCTCTGCCTTTATCCTTCTCACAGAAGGTGGCTCAAAAGCAAAGGCTTTTAAATCTCTTACTTCTTATTCCATGAAAGTAAGTGATCAGGCTTGATTCTCACATTTAGTCCCTTAAAAATTTTTTTTCTTCTCCCTGCAGTGATCTATGAACCACCCTTTCCAAGTAGAACAGTCAGACAGGTAGCGGTGCCACACATGGTATAATAGTTATGACTCCTACAATTTGCCCATCCACTCTCTACCATGTGAGGACACAGGGAGAAGGTGGACATCTGTAAGCCAGGAATCAAATCAGTCAGTACCTTGATTTTGGACTTCCTAGCCTCCAGAACTGTTGAGAAATAAATGTCTGTTGTATTTTGGTATTTTGTTGTGGCAGCCCTAGCAGAAAAATACATGCTGCTTCAATAGTTTCTGGAAAATGTCTTTTTTTCAGCTAACGCTAATTGTTAGAAAATTCTTCCTTATCCCAAGCTAAATCCTGCCCTCTGTATCTGAGAGGTGAGGAAAAACAAAGAAGAATACAGGGGATGTGATCACTATGGAAGAGAATAATTTTCAAGTGAAAAATAAATCTGTGACTTAAACACTGAGGAAAAATTTTAAACTCAAAATCGATAATACGGTAACAAAAATAAATTCTCCAGAGAGGAATCACGGTATACTATAGAAAACAGTAGTTTGTAGAAAGACAAACCAAGGTTTAAATTAAGGTTCTGACTTTATCTGAGTGACAACCTTGTCAATCCTTATTACCCCCATTTATAAAGTATGGATAATAATGTGTAGAGTTGTAATAATGTAATAATATGTGAAAGTGCTTTGAAAAACTGAAAAAGACTACAAGAATGTCAAATATTATTAGGCTATCCCCTTTCTTCTTGTGGCTATATTTAAAGTGTTATTTATATTAGAGCTATTTATGTTTAGTTCTCTAGACTTTATCCAAATTCAGAGGCAAAAATTGCTCTCCCTAACTTTGAAATCAGTGGATCCGCAATGCACTAAACAAAATACATCATTAATACTGAGTAGTATTAATCTAAAAAGAGTTGTCTGAAAAACAAAAAGGAAACAATATCATGTTTTAATTATATCAAATCACACAAAAAAATGTTTTGCCTATTTTAGGTGTAGTACATACCTTAATAGAAATATTGCTGAAAAGAGTCCTTGTTAACTAAGAAAGGTTGTCACCAAATCAAAGAATTGCAGTGTTGAAAGGATTTGAGTCCTTCTGGAGTTTATCTACTCTAATGCCTTATCTGATGCATACATAATTTCCTTCTGCAATACTCCTGATGGACAGGCATCCATCTGGTGCTTAAAATATTTTCTGAAACAACTTTTTTCTTCAGGTAACTCTAATTATTAAAACTGGGCTAAACTCTGTCCCCTGTAACTTCTAACCTTGTATCCTCTGAGAGCCACACAGAACACATTTACTTTTTCTTCTTTAGAACAGATTTTTTTTTTTTTTTTTGGCTGCATTGGGTCTTCACTGCTGCGCGCGGGCTTTCTCTAGTTGAGGCGAGTGGGGGCTACTCTTTGTTGCGGTGAGCAGGCTTCTCATTGCGGTGTCTTCTCTTGTTGCAGAGCACAAGCTTCAGTAGTTGTAGTGCACAGGCTTAGTTGCTCCGTGACATGTGGGATCTTCCTGGACCAGGGCTCTAACCCGTGTCCCCTGCATTGGCAAGCGGATTCTTGACCGCTGTGCCACCAGGGAAGCCCCTAGTACAGTTTTTTAAACTTTAGAACACTCATATCCTTTGCCCAACTCATCTTCAGGTTAATCCTCCTCAGTTCTCCAGTTATTGTACTGACATGTTTCAAGTGCCTCTCCTCTGGACCAGTTCCACTTTGCTGTACCCCTCCCCGCCCACAGCAGCCTAAGCAAATTCCTCTATAAACAGCGTGCTTATTTAGTCCAATCCACTGAGATCTTTATGGATATTGGACTATAAGAAAATATATTTGCTTTTCCTCTCAGCTTCAAAATTATCAGCAGATCAAAAGCAAAAGAAGAATGTTGCTCCTAAAATCTTGATAATTTGAGTTTTATATTAGAAACTGTCAAACTGACTGTCTGGAACAGTCAGATTACTAGAAAGATGGCCTTGCCTTTACAATATCTTCCTATGATGCTAAAGCTCAGGAATAGGGACAGGTCCATACTTTAAGAAGTCAAGGCCTCCTCTAACATGGGGATTTGTGGATGCAGAGTGCTGACAAGTGAAGCCTGTGAGGCAAAAGTGAGGTCAAGCCTAATAAGAATCTAGAGCTGGCAAACCTCAGCCCTATTGACAGTCCTTTATCAAATATAGTGATGATACAACCAGAATTTTCCATGACAGTCTTACCATATTCTGTTTCATTTTTCCAGAGGTTAATATTTCACTAGAAACACAATCCTGGAAAGAAATTTAGAAGGTCTGAAGAAGACTATAAGTATCTAATTATATTCCAAATTCCTCCCCCAAATGCAAAAGCAGCAATTCCTGTTTAAAAATCCTAAATAACAAAATCAATAGGACGTTATAGTCATTTAATCCATTTAGGATAACGATAACAACTTCTCGGAGCCCATGCAGGAGGATTCTGGAGAACAAACTACTGATCACAATCTACATGAAGTCTATTACTAGACAATCTGTGATCAACACAATCTGTGTATTTACTGGCTGTATGGGTGGTATGTTTTGGTTGCTTTCCCAAAATTTGGGTTGATAAGATAAAAACTATATTTTAGGAATTATAAACCCCAGACTCATTTTTAACACTTGGCCAAGGCACCTCTCAGGCAATACTGACATTCAAGAAAAGTTCAACAGTCTACTACTCTTAACAAGGAAATCTAAGTGAATAGAAGATGTAAAGCCAACTATTTTTGACTGGAGGTAGTTAAAGATCAAGGTGCTGTGAGAAAGAGAATGTGGGAGATCCAGGAGCAAACTATGGAGAGGAAATGCAAGAACACAAGTGAAAGGTGCTTTCAGAAACCTTCTGAGCCAAACTGGTTCTTTTTTTGCTCACCTGCCATAAATTGGAATGTGATTAGTTGCTAGAAAACAAGCTAAACCCTAGGTACACAACAATGCTTCTCAATTGATTAATTTCTTCAGAGGCAAAACAGATATTACAGTTGCTCAGTTAGAAAGCGAATAATAGCATGAAGTCATTGGTTATACCTCAGAAAAATAAGTGGTTTTACAGAAATATTAACGCTATTATTATCGTTAATAATATTAAGTATTAATTAAAAAATAATACAGCAGTTAACATTTATTACTGTATGCGAGGCACTGTACTAAGCATTTTATATGCAGTCTCATTTAATGCTCATATCAACCCTCTAAAGAAATGAAATGGATAGTGAGGTTCAGAGTTTGAGTGCTCCGCCTCGGGTCACAGTGGTGGGGTAATAAAGTCTGAACCTAGAGTCTACTGATGACAGCTCTCTGCTTTACTGCACTTACACGTAAACTTTTGATAGATATCAATTACTTTCCATAAAGGTCTCTCTCTCTCTCTCTCTCTCTCTCTCTCACACACACACACACACACACACACACACACACTCACACACACAAACACACACACACACACAGAGCAAATGAAGCATCCCTTTTCCGCAATAGTTGCCAACACTGAATATTACCAGTCTTTTAAATTTTTGTCAGTTAATTGGGAAAAAAGGGATAGTCTGTTGTTTTAATAGGGTTGAACATCTCTGAATTTATTCATTGGTCATTTGCACCTTTCTTCTGTGAACTATTTGTTCATATCCTTTGCCCATTTTGAGTTAAATATTTATCTTATTGATTTGCAGGCAGTCAATTATATTCTGGATATTATATTAATATCTGGAGTATAAGTAAAGAAAGAAATGGAGACAATTAGCTAATCTTTAAAAAAATTAAATCTGCTTCATACCTTATACCCAAGCAAATTCCAGATGGATCAAAAATAATGAAATCATAAAAGCATAATCCTTTCTTATGGCAATGTGTCAGTTTCTTGGTATTAATTTAATAAAATTATGGATTTATGTTGAGGAAAAAGTAATTTGAACAGGCTGAACAGGGCATTTCAGCCTATACTAGAAAACTAGTATAAGACTTTCAGTGACAAATCTATGTCACTGAAAGCAACTGAAAGCAACTATATTCGAAAATTATGAACGTGGTAAATTTATTAAGTTTAAAAGTTTCAAAATAATACTTATGATTCCATTTTAATAAAAGGAAACACATTAAACATTAGGTACATCAGAAGGCTATATTGAAATATTAACAAAGGTCATTTCTAGGTAGCTGGAGTTTGTAAAAGAAAAATTCAATACTATTTTAAAAAATGCATTGCTTTTGAAGATATCCCTTCTAAACAGACACAAAGATGGTTAGACTTCTGGAAATAAGGGTTTGTGACTCATTCATTTTTATGTCCTTTAAGCGCACAGTGCCTGTTCAGAAGTCTCCCGAAAGACCTCTGTTGAATGAATGAAATGGGGAACACAGGATTTACAAACAAAATCTCCATATCAGCTACTTAAAATACTCAAATTCAAAACTTTGCAGGAGAATCATATTTGTTCCTCAAGTAATATTTCATTCACAACTTTAGTTTATAACTACAAAATGTTATGTTTTTAACAAACAAGAAATAAATGTAAGACTCTTAATGTGTATGAGCTAAAAGCAGTGGGGTGGAGATGATGTGGAAAAGAAATCTTGGGAATTCCCTGGCGGTCCAGTGGTTAGGGCTCCGAGCTTCCACTGCAGGGGGCACAGGTTTGATCCCTGGTCAGGGAACTGAGATCCCACAAGCCCGTGTGGCCAAAAGAAAAAAAAAATTTTTTTTAAATATTTTATTTTTGAAAAGACTTATTACAAATACAAAAGTTTATGTTGAATTCTCTCAGACACAAAGACTATCCCTGATTTATGAAGTATGTTATTCATACTTACTGAGTATCTATTATGGGCATATGGGCAAGCTTCTATTTGTATAAAAAGGGCATGAATATTTACAAGGAACTTATAATATGACTTCAAACACATAACTCTGTTCATGACATATCAATCCTATTGTAAACTGTACTAAATCATACTATAAAACTATAATAATTGAACTAATGCGTACAGGAAAGGAATGGGAAGAGATAAACAGACCGATGAAACAGAAATATTCCAAAAATAAACCCATGTCTTATGAAGACTGAGTATTTGACACCAAAGATAGCTTTCAAAACAGAGGGGAAAGGATGGCCTAACTACTTAGGAAACAGTAGTGGGCAACTGGCTATCCAAATAGCAAAGGAAGTTAGATTTCTACCACATACCATCTGTGTAAATACATTTCAGATGGATTAAAGAGCTAAACATTACAAAGAGAAAGAAACATAGGCTATTTAATTAACCTGAAGATAAGGAAGGTCTTCTTAAAGGAGACACAAAATTCAGAAGCCACATGAATAATATTGATGAATTTGAAGTGATAATTTAAAATTTCTGTTCAACAAAAAACAGACAAGCAATACATTGAGAGAAAAGATGTGCAACGTACAATACAGGCAAAGGATTGATACTACAAGAAAGAACACCTACAAAGCAGTAAGAAAAATAAACAATTCAATATCAACAAGCAATTCACGAAGAAAAAGAAATGGCCAAACAGAAGATTCCGTGACTTCTCTACTAACAACAACGACAACCATAATAGCTAATACATAATGCTTACTAGGCATCAGGAGCTTGGCTACGTGCTTTCAATATCAACTCATTTAATCCTCCCAACAACCCTAGGAGATAAGGTATTATTTTTATCCCTTTTTACAGTGGAGGAAATTGTGGCAGCAGTTAAAGAAGCTGCTCAGGGACACACAACCAGGAGTGCAGGGCTAGAATTCCAATGCTGAGAGTGTAGCTCTACAGGCCAGTATAGCACCGAACCACTGTCCTATATGACCTCTCCAGGGATCTAGGCATCAGGGAAATACAAATTAAAACAAGATGTCATCTGTTGTTCAAACTGACAAAAATAAAAAAGCCCAACATAGTCAATGTGGCAAATGAGGATTATCAACATTGTTGGCAGAAGAATAAAATGGCGATTTCTTTTTGTAGTAAAAACTCTTCAGAAACAGATGCTGTGAAAGTTCAGAAAAACAATTTATGCAATAAAAGGTGGACAATAGTCAGGTAGTTTCTTACTAAAATGTTAATTTTATTTTCTCCTGAAGGTAGTAACAAATCCTAGAACTCCTTTCCTTTTCTCTCTTAATTCTCAGATGCCAATAAAGGCCACCAGAGGATGAGCATTCCTTTGCTCCCATGCTAACTGTTTTTTGGTGGCTGCTTCCCTTGTGATTTAATCAGCCCAGGTCAAATTTTCCCTGAAAACCTGCTTCTTGATGCACTAAACAACACAGATTCTGCTTTCTATTCTTTTCCATATTTGTCCCTTAGCCTCTTTCTCAAGAGCCAAAGTTTCTCTTGAACAAGGTTCAAGAGACAAGACTGAAGGTGAGAAGCTCAAACTTTCCCTTTTTGGGGTGTTCAAAAGCCATTAAAAAGACTCTTACTTTCAGCAACAATGTTAACTCCAGACAAAAACATGGCTTGTGAAATCTCTCAATTCTCCAGTCTCCAGTTTACTGTTTACAGCATAAACGTTAAGTAATAATATAAATCACTTAAGGGAAAAATAAAATCCATGTCATAGCTTTTCTAATACTTCAGCCATGCCTATCTACTTATAGGCACTATTATGAAGAGAAACACGGGAAGGTACATGGAGCTATAAAAGAGGCTGTTACTAAACATCACTGCATAAAAGTACTGAAAGTTCATCATGAATGGCAGTATGTAAAGGCCTTTTTTAAGGGCCTTCCCTTAAAAAAAAAAAAGCACAGCAGGTCAGCTTCCATTTGAAAAGTTTCATTTGTACATCCAAAACTTCCTGTAACTTTTTTGCTGTTGTGTTCTAAAACTTACTACCAACTTGGTTTCTGATTATGACAAAGCAATTAAAATTTGCAGGGGTGAAATGGACACTGTGGAAACACACTGGCAGCTCAGAGAACGGTGCTTGACGAAACCTCCAGGAGAGGAACCCTACATCGTCACTGAGAGACGAATTTAAGAGTGTTCCATATTGTAGCCATAGGATGTAAGAAGAGATTAAGGTCAGCAGGAAAATGTAAGACTGGAATGAACGAGATTGGGTTTTTTCATCTGCATCATATGGTCACAGATTAACATTCCATTAAAACACAAAGCTTCACTACGGAAGGGGAGAAGGTTGCACCCGCGGCACCACCACAGGCCTGAGGCAATGATTTCGATATGCTGCTAAATGCTACCGTGTCCCCAACGTCATCAAATAATTGCTGGACAGCTCCACCATGTCTACGCGTTAACCACACAAAATCGAGGGAGCAGACACCTTTGCCAGGAGTCCCAGTGCAAAACCATAACTCCTCAAGGCTTCGCACGCGCAAATTTAGGGTTCTCATTCCGCTGGAAAGAAAACTGAGGATCTGAGGGAGAAGCAGCGACCGTCCAGTGCCTCCAAGGGCCAAGACAGAGTTAAGATGAGGTCCACCTCGGACTTCTCACTCCCCACCTTCCTCCGCTCCAACCCTGGAAAAAGCCACAAGTGAGCAAGAGAAGTTGTGGAAACAAGACCGGGGTGGGGGGGGGGGTAGGAGGGGAGAACCCGAGAGAGTTCAACACCAGCGCCTGCATTTGTCCCACACAAGGTCACTCGCTCCAAGTCACTTTTCCCTGCTGCCCTGGTGGGCTTCCCGCCAAAGAGGCAGCTAGGCTTCGAGGCCAGCCCACCGCGCCCCCTCGGCCCTCCCCTGCGGGCCGCAGCCCCTTCCCGGCCTCTCTTCTCGGACCCAAGCGCGCCTCTCGACACCTGTCTCCGACGCCCGGCCCCTCTCTCAGCCCAATTCCGCGGCTCCTCCGCCTCTACCCACGGGGCCCCCATCAACCTCCCCTCCCTCCCTCCGGACGCCCCTTTCCCCGCCTCCCGCGCCCGGTCCCGCCGGCGGCCTGGGACGGCGTTCCTTTTTTCCCTTCCCGCCGCCCTCTCCTCGGGTGCCCACCTGGCGCGGCCCGCCCCCGGCCGGTCTCCTCAGTGAGCGGCCGCCTCCCAAGTCCTCCCGGCCCAGCCCCGCTCCTGGGAGGATACAGTTTGAAGCCCCTCAGGATCTCCCTGGCCCGCTCGTCCTTGGTTGACATGATGCGGCGGCCGCCGCCTGCGGCTCTCCCACGCTGGCCCGGCGGAGCCTCCGTAGACTGTGCCCTGGAGCCGAGGACTGAGCCGCAGCCCGGCCTGCAGACCTCGGGCGAGCAGCGACAGCGTCCAGACCCGGACCGACCTCTTTTCCCTCAGCTCCCGCTCCTGATCCCTTCTCCTTCCCTCTAGCCTCGGAGCGCCCGCTCTGAAGCCAATGGAAAGCCTGCCTCGGCGATTGGCATCTTGATCAACCAATAGAAACATTCAGCGGCTTCGCAGGGGGACGGAGAGCGTCAATGGGAAGGGCCCTCCCCGGGAAGTCCCGTAGGACAAAATTTTCATTTGGTGTTGTTGCCTAGAGTTTGACCCTGCGGAGGGTTGGCTTCAGATCTGCAGACGCTCGCTTCGAGCCCGCTCCTGCCGCTGGGCACAGTAGGGCTCTGAGATAACGGCAGGTTGCCCTGTGCGATGTGGCGGAGACTACACTTCCCAGAATTCCAGGGGAGAGCCCGGGGGACCACAGATCCCAACACGCAACAGAAAGCCCAGGGACTACAAATCCCAGCATCCCCTGCACTCAATTCCTCTGTAACTTAGATTCCAGTGTGCCGCGCAATGCGCGCAAGTTCATAAACCTGCTTGTAGGTTTCGTGGTTTCTGAATCCCTAGACTTGAAACCAGGCGGGAAGATCCTCTTCAGCCTCAAAAGATGACAGCCCACAGAGAGGTAACTTCTATTTGCATGGAACTCAGAAATCTCCTGCAAATCATGGTAAGGACGAAACAACAAACACAAACACTCATTAAATTATGAAAGATAATATAACAAATGACTCCTTCAAGTCGTACTTGTTCGTTGGCCTGGGGCGCCGTTTAGGTGTTTTGCAGGGGTTTCTGGTGTGCTCCTGCGTTGGACTGAGAGAGATATCGATTGTATACTCAGAATATCAGTACAGTTAGACTTCAGAGAATTTGCTAATCCAACCCCTGTTATTTTTATATATGAAGAAACTGAGGCCCAGAGAGGCAAAGAGATTGTTGAGGGATCACAGCAAGTTGGGGCAGAGTTAGAATTCGGCTCTAAGTCTCCTGCAGTCTGGGCTTTTTCCACTACACTAGGGTGATGATATTTTTAGCAGCATGGCTATGCGATCTTACTCTCCTTGGTGAAGTCTTCCCATCACCGTTGAAACACCCAGAGGTGTTGTCTGCCATTTTCAGTAAACAATGTTGCCTGCCATTCCAGTAAACAACAACAACTTTTGGCCACCATCAAGCCATCAACCACTGAAGCCACCCTTGAAGATGGGCCCAGAGGGGAATTCAGGATGGAGAAAAACAGGATACTTGCCCCAGATAATTAAGATGCATATCTAAGGAATAATTTCAATGAGCTCAGACACTTGCATCTTCCCATACATAGAAAAGCACTAAAATCATTTATTTGAGATCTCTGTTTTTTGTTGATTAGCACTAATCTTTTGGTGTTGAATTACATATTTTCTTTTCAGCAAAAAGTCCTTTGTATCCTGGTTCCTCTGTTACCTCTTCGGAGCAGTTCCTCAGAGCTATCTGAGAGGCTGTCTCCTGGGCTATAGTCCTCAGTAAGGTCCCCAAATAAAACATAACTCACAACTTTTAGGTTGTGCATTTTTCTTCAGTCGACATTAGGTAAACATTTATTTGGTGGCTTTCCTGCAAGTGAAGGAGTGCAATGTTTGTTTATCCACAGTCTAGGTAAGACTTGGTATTTTGATTTGTTCTTTTTTACTCAAGGTGACATTTAATACGATTTCAGAAACTAGGTAAAATTGTATCTTAAGGTTTCCTTGGAGATCTGCTATCTCTTTTCCTAGGCCTTCCTTCCTCTTCCTGTACCCCTTTCGCCTATCTGGGCACCCACCCAAGTTTTCCTTCCATGTAATTCAACAAACACCTTTTTCAGCTTTTGTTATTTGCCAGACTCTCTGTTGGTAGAAGGTGAAAGGCATGGTCACTGCCACAAGCAAGATAACCATCTAGTTAGGGAAAAAAAGAGACTCCACTGAAATTCAAGATGAACTGTGATGAATGGCACAAAAGAAAGGACATTAGAATGCTACAGAGGCCCCCATGGAAAGATATATTTCAGCTGGCAAAACTTGATGGAGGAGGTGGCATGGGTAGGATATTTTTCTGTGTTAAAAAGTTTTATCTGTAAATTTTTTTTGTTAATGAAGTGTAACACATACAGCAAGAGCACAGTTTTGGCATATGTATACACCTGTCACCAACCCCCAAATCCAGATACTGAACATTTCCAGCACCCTTCCCAGGGTGCCCCTGTCCAGTTAGTGCTGCATCCTTCCATCCTGATAACCACTCTTCTGACTTCTATTACCATAGATCAATTTTGCTATTCTTGACTTTCATTTAAATGTAATCATACAGTAAGTGCAATATGAGTCTGGCCTTTTTCCTTCATCAATATTTTTGTGAGATTCATCCATGTTGTATGTAGCAGTAGCTTTTTTTTTTTTTAATTGCTAAGTAGTATTCCATTGTATGTGTGTAGCACCATTTACCTTCTCTAGTGTTCATGGGTATTTTGGTTTTCATTTACCAGTTTCTGGCTTTTATTAACGAAGCTGCAGTGAACATTCTTAAATGTTTCTTTTTGTGGATTCATGCATTTATTTCTAGGAGAGGAGTTGCTGGCTTGTGTGGACGGCATACGATCAGCAATAGTAGATATTGCCAGTTTTCCAAAATGTTTGTACCAATTTTCACCTTCACCAGCAACATAAGAGAGTTCTAGTTGACTCTTACCCTTGGCAATAGAGGGTGGTGTCAGTTTTTAAAATATTAGCCATTTTGGCTAAATGTGGTATCTCGTTATAATTTTCATTTACATTGTCTTTGGTGTTGAGCCCTTGTCATATGCTTGTTGGCTACTTGATGTCCTCTTTTGTGAAGTGCCTGTTCAGGTCTTTTGCCCACTTTCTTAATTGGGCTAATTCTTATCGATTTGTTGTCCTTTATATAGTCTGGATATGGAGTTCCTTGTCCGATACATGCTTTGTAGATATCTTCTCCAAGTCTGTGGCTTGCCTCTTAGTCTTGTACTGGTGTCTTCTGAGAAGAAAAGTTCTTCATTTTAGTCAAGTGCCGTAGTTCAGTGCTTCCTTTTTATGATTAGTGCTTTTTGCATTGTTTAAATCTTTGCCTACATGGTTGGTGGAATTTGAACAGAGAAATATGAGGGAAGAGCACTGCGAAGAGGAAGAGAGAGCAAGTTTGAGCATAGGCCCTGGTGTCAGAGAGGAAAGATGTGAGTCCTGTTAGGCCGGGAAGGCATGGAGTTTGGGCTCTAATGAGGTGGGGCGAGACAAAGCTGGATAGGTAGGAGGGAGGCATACTGAGAAGGGCCTTAACTGCAACCTTGGAGTCTGGACATTATTCTGGAGGCTGGAGAGGCACAGCTGGAATATTTATGAACTTAAACAGAACTTAGTTGTTCTCCTTCCACCACTGACTTTGCTCCTTCTCCTCTGCAGCCCTGTCCTCTAACACCACCTCCAGACAGCTCTGGCCTCCCCAGCCAGAATCCTGGGGGGTATCTTCCTTTTCTATCCCTGCATTCAACTGGTCACCAGGTCTGATAGGTTCTGAGGTGTCTAAATGTCTCCAACAATGTCCCTTCTATTTCATGCCCAGCTGCAGCTACCTTTGTTCAAGATCTCACAATCTCTTAACTGGAATACATCAGTCACCTCAAGGATTTCCCAGCCTCCAGTTCTGTCCACATCCAATACATTCCTATAGCAGCTAGTGTCCAAAATGGCAATTATCCAGACCCCTCCACAGCTTAAAAACCCTAAATAGCTCCCCAGTGCCCTTAAGGTAAAACAAACAAACAAACTCTAAAAGAGTTTGCTCTTTCTTCCAGGCTCAACTCAAGCCTCATTTCCTCCAGAAGGCTTCCTTAAACCACTCTCCAGGACACAGCCAGGAGAGCCTTATCTGTACCCCTGGGGCTCCTTGTGGCATCATCTGTCCTAGCCAGATGGACCTGTCTCTCCCAGGAACCTTGAGCTCTCCCAGGTAGGAACTTTGCTGTATTTAGATTTTTACTGAGTATAGGGCTGTGCATGTGGTTTCCAAGAACCTTGATGACCTGACTGCAGCTCTGTAGCCCTCATTTCTTACCCTTGAACCCTGGGTTCCAGTCACTGTGGGTTTCTTCTCTGCATTAGTGTATGCTGCACAGTGCAGGCCTCTGTGACTATGGTCACTGCCCTCTTTTCTTCCCCTTTTTGCCCATAAGATGCCCACTTTCTCTTCCTCAACACATTCTCTTCTGTGCTTCCGAAGTATTGTCATCTCTCTCTCATAGCACTTAACACATTGAAGCTTTTTGAGGGCAAGAACCTTGTCTTATCTTCATATAAACTTCTAGAACATAATATGTGCTAAAGAAAATTTTAAAATAAATGAATGCGTTGGTGCTCGGCTCCTTTGTATCTGTCTAATTTCTGCACTCGAATGCACGAAAGGTAAATAGGGTTTTTTTCCTCATCTTCAAGACCTGAAAGTCTGTGGTGTATACTTTAAAGGAACCAGCCTAAGTGTTCAGTTACATGGCATTCTTATCCATCTTCCAGGGGAGTTGGTAAGTACCAAATGCAACGCCACGGATGACATTTTGGTCACAGAACCATTGTTGGCTCAACCCATCTTCTGCTTATTTTAAAATATTTTCTGAATAAAGATGAAGAGCATGGTCTTTGGCTTCAGATAGCCTGGGTTTCAAAGCAGACTTTTTTTTAAAAATTATTTTTGGCTGAGTTGGGTCTTGGTTGCTGCGCGTGGATTTTCTCTAGCTGCAGCGAGCAGGGGCTTCGTTGTGGTGCGCGGGCTTCTCATTGCGGTGGCTTCTTTTGTTGTGGAGCACCGGCTCTAGGTGTGCGGGCTTCAGTAGTTGTGGCACGTGGGCTCAGCCGTGGTGGCTGGCAGGCTCTAGAGCGCAGGCTCAGTAGTTGTGGCACATGGGATTAGTTGCTCTGCGGCATGTGGTCTCTTTCCGGACCGGGGCTCGAACCCATGTGCCCTGAATTGGCAGGCGGATTCTTAACCACCGCGCCACCAGGGAAGCCCTCAAAGCAGACTTTCATACTTACCGGCTTTTGGATTTTTTAAATCATTAATTAATTAATTAATGGCTGTGTTGGGTCTATGTTGCTGCGCGAGGGCTTTCTCTAGTTGCGGCGAGCAGGGGCTATTCTTTGCGGTGCGCGGGCTTCTCATTGTGGTGCCTTTTCTTGTTGTGGAGCACAGGCTGTTGGTGCACAGCCTTCAGTAGTTGTGGCATGCAGTCTCAGTAGTTGTGGCTCACGGGCTTAGTTACTCCATGATCTGTGGGACCTTTCCGGACCAGGGTTTGAACCTGTGTCCCCTGCATGGGCAGGTAGATTCTTAACCACTGCGCCACCAGGGAAGTCCCTGGCTTTTGGATTTTTAGGCTTAGTTATGTCACCTGAAAAATGGGAATAATATGACAGGCCGAGAGTTATTATGAGAATTCAGTGAGACAATGTACAGCACCTGGCACATGGAAAAACGCTCAGTAAACGGTAGTTATTAGGCTTAGTATGTCTCTGTACCCCGAGGGTAGCCACAGTCGCCCTACGGAACTTCTGAGGGTAAAGCTCGGCCAAAGAGGATGGATTTAGGGCCCAGGATGGTGATGGCGATGGTTGGGGGGGCCAAGTACTGCCTAGGCTATATTCCTCTCCTCAGGGCCCCCACCCTGTCCTGGGCTACAGCCCAGCTCGGGACCCACTTTCCCCGGCCGGGGCCGCCCTGGAGATCTGAGGCTGCAAACGCGGCGGGGGAACCTAGTGTGGGCGGAACTCGAGTGCAGCGGCGGGAGGCTTCCGGGGGAGCCGCAAGGGCAACGGGTCGGCGGAGGCAGAAAAGCGTCGGACGCCGGGCCGATCATGGACGCTTGACAACCTGCGGGCAGGCGCCGGGAGGCCAAGCCAGCGACCGAGAGGACGGAGAGGCGGCGAGGACAGGTAGGGGCCGGCGAGAGGGTGGGGCCCGGCGTGCCAGATTCGTCTGGGCCGTCAGGCTTAGCGCCAGCCGTGGGAAAAACCCTCAGCCACACCGCCCCGCCCCCGCTCCGGGGAACGCGATCCGCGGCTCATCACCCTGCACCCGCGGCTCTGCTTGGAACACGCCACCCGCCCTGAAGTACACCCCAGTCCTCGACTCTCAGCATCCGCACCGCGATTGCTCTCGCTTCCCCACCCGTAAAGGCTGCTCCTTTGCCCCTCTGCCGTCCATCAAAATAGCACCTCCCCCTAGGACGGGAATTCATCTCCCCTGAGTTCCTAGCCGCCTCCTCGGGCTCTCCCACTCCAGAAGACAGCGATTATCGGCGCCTCCTCATCTCTTTGCCCCCGCGGACTTTGCTCCTTAGGCCGAGGTTTTTTTGAGGGACCGAAGTTATGTCCGTTTTTCTACCCCTTCTCCATCTCCACGCCCTGTCATTCAATGTCTTCGCACGTGTCCACTTGGAAGCGAGGTTTTGTTTTTCCTCTCCTAACCATCACCTTCCCCCGACATCTCCTTCCTACCCTCTCCCCTCAGTTTCCCCTTCCCTCAGCAACCTTTATTCCCTAGCACTTCATTTTTGCCGCTTCCGACAAGACCTCCTTAGGTAATCCTGGATGAAGCGACGTACTTGCTTTTGTAGTACTGTGAAAGGGCTGCCACTCTTGGTGCCTGCCTCCAGAGGAAAACTTAGTTTCTCACGAAGCTAACCTTTTTTGATTTATTGTCTTTTTCACTGTACTATACTTCTTCATTTTGTCACACTGCCCAGTATATTATCATTTTTGGAGGAGTAATCTTTTCTCATGGAGAACTCCTGTAGAATAGATACGCAGTGTGTGTGTTCACACACCCAGCTTGTAGTAAGTAGATTATACAGTTGAGGGACCCTCCTGTCCTAATGTCTTCAGGGTGGCAATAGTATATCTTCATTGTTTTCTCAAATCTTTTTATTGTTTTCTTGAGATTTTATACAAATTCTGAAGTCGTGTTTGGTAAAATGTCACATATCAGTAGGAGGCCAAATAAAGGGATTTTCCTCATGGACTTACACAGCATGTATGTGTGTATTTTCTTAGTTTGAATATGTTGCTGCTTATCTTTCTAGATGATTTCCCCCTTCTTCTATCTGATCAATGACTTATTTGATAAATGGGCCATCTTTCTTGTCTGCTTTTTGTCTTTCCTTATCTGCATCTGGCTATAGGTGGGATTCTAATGACACACCGAAGCTGTAACTGATTGCTTTTGCTTACATTTGCTGCGTCTGTGTTTTGGCAAGATTCTCTGCTTCTTAACCAGAGTCTAAAAATGAGGTAGATATAAGACACCTACTGAGATACTCCTGTGTGTTTCTTGAGGTCCTGGTTAGGTTTAAGGGCTTAGAAGGTGCTGCCTTTGGCAAAGGGCCAGATGGAATGAAATGGCTTTTACTAAATGTATTTTAAACCTCAGAATAAGGACAAAATCCCTTTAACTCCCAGTTAAACGCTACCCATCTCACAAAATGAGATCTGGACTGAGGAGCTGTTTTTTCCTTTTTGAATACTGTAAAATTAAAGTATTCTGATGTCTAATCCAGCATTAAATAGGCATAGACTTTGCAAAGGAGAAGGAAGAATGAAATACTTTTCTTCGGACAGATCTCAAGACCAGAGAATGGCAGGCGAACAGAAACCCTCAAGTAACCTCCTGGAACAGTTTATCTTACTAGCCAAAGGTACCAGTGGCTCAGCCCTCACTGCTCTCATAAGCCAAGTTTTGGAGGCTCCTGGAGTATATGTCTTCGGAGAACTGCTGGAGCTGGCCAATGTGCAGGAGGTAAGAGCAGTTTCTAAACAATTTTTCTGTCTTCTTTGTTCTCAACCTTCCTGTGATTCTCCAGGTTTCCAAGGAATTTCCATGCTGAAGCATTGTGGACCCATGAGATATCCTTTTGAGGAATTGGTGAGGCAGGGGAAGAGAGCAAGGATAATGTCCTGGGCTCCTTCTGGTCAATATTTTCATCTGAATTTGGGGCAAATTTTGATTGGGTTGCTAGTAATTCGAAAGATAGGGGAAAAAATCCAACTGAACCTGATGAATTAGAAAAGTAGAGTATAAGCATGGACTGATGTTTAACAGGGGTAGTTTCAGTCATTCTTAGGGACAAAAAACCTCCGGTGCAAATATAGACATTGAAAATTGGTCAGATACATACATAGCAGAAAATTTTTGTTATCGAACATGAGATGGGCATGAATAAAGAATATATTGTTGGGCTTCCCTGGAGGCGCAGTGGTTAAGAATCCGTCTGCCAGTGCAGGGGACATGGGTTCGAGTCCTGGTCCAGGAAGATCCCACATGTCACAGAGCAACTAAGCCTGTGCGCCACAACTACTGAGCCTGCGCTCTAGAGCCCACGAGCTACAACTACTGAGCCCGCGTGCCACAGTTACTGAAGCCGGCAAGCCTAGAGTCCGTGCTCTGCAACAAGAGAAGCCACCTCAACGAGAAGCCTGTGCACTGCAATGAAGAGTAGCCCCTGCTCGCCACAACTAGAGAAAGGCTGTGCGCAGCAACTAAGACCCAAAGCAGCCAAAAATAAATACATTTATTTTAAAAAAAGAATGTATTGTTCCTGTGAAAAGGGCAGTGTTGTGCTGAAGAAGGTGTGTAAAAAAGATATGACAGGGCTTCCCTGGTGGTGCAGTGGTTGAGAATCTGCCTGCCAATGCAGGGAACATGGGTTCGAGCTCTGGTCTGGGAAGATCCCACATGCCGCGGAGCAACTAGGCCCGTGAGCTGCAACTACTGAGCCTGCACGTCTGGAGCCTGTGCTCTGCAACAAGAGAGGCAGCGATAGTGAGAGGCCCGTGCACCGCGATGAAGAGTGGCCCCCGCTCGCCGCAACTAGAGAAAGCCCTCGCACAGAAATGAAGACCCAACACAGCCAAAAATAAAAAAAATAAAAAAAGATTCCACATCTTCCCCCAACGTTGGCCAAAAAAAAAAAAAAAAAGATATGACATGAAAAGCTGGGAAGTAGTCCTTTTTGCTTTGTTTGCTTGTTTGATGTTGTTATTAAAACCTTGGGTATCACTTTTGGTTGTTGTGCCTTAAAAATGAGAAGATCTGGTGAAGAGTAACCAGGTGGAACAGACATGTAAAGCAACCTATACTTTTTCAACCTTTACTTCCCATTTTGGATATTTTTATATTTATTGATTGATACTTTTATATTGATTGATCGAAAAGTCTGGTGACATCTTCTTACTTTGGAGGATGTGCTCAGGAGCTCTTGGTAGGGTGCGTTGGCTTCCTCTTCACCATCACAGCTTCTTCCTGGCTGACCAGGGTGGTGCCTGCTCTGCTGACGGCCACCATGTGCAGATCTGGGCAGTACTTGTTCTTGTGGATCATGTGCGCGATGCTACTGAGTGTCGCCCAGGCATTCTTCTTGATGGTGGTCCACACATATGGGGTGGCTGACTTTTGCTGGCCAGATCTTCTCTTCATGACACTAGGACACCTTTGCCATTGGCTGCTGGCTGCATGCCTGTAGCCCTGCTGTGAATCAGCCCGTTGTAGCAGAAGGAGTATGGGTCTTCACGTTACTGGACTTGCTGCTGTACCTCTGCTTATTCCTCTTGGTTAGTAAACTTGAGCAGTTCCCCATGATCATCCATTGCAGGTGTGTGGAGTGGCATCATTTCCTCTCCCTGCAATAGCTGGAAACAGGAAGACCTAGTTTTATTTATTTATTTTTTTTTTTGCGGTACGCGGGCCTCTCACTGTTGTGGCCTCTCCCGTTGCGGAGCACAGGCTCCGGACGCGCAGGCTCAGCGGCCATGGCTCACGGGCCCAGCCGCTTCGCGGCTCCTCCCGGACCGGGGCACAAAGCCGCGTCCCCTGCATCAGCAGGTGGACTCTCAACCACTGCGCCACCAGGGGAGCACCTAGTTTTATTTTTTAATTGTAAATTTTTGTTTAATGTCAGCCTGTCTTGCTAGATTGTAAGCTCCGTGACGGTAAGATCTATTGTGCTCACCATTGTTTTCCTTAGAGCTTATTATGTAGCCTGACACACAGTAGACTTTCAGTAAAAATTTAATTACCAGAGATAGAAAAGGAATCCTGTGAGGGAAATTTAAGAAAACTGAGTTTTTTTTTTAATAGGCTTTATTTCTTTAGAGCAGTTTTAGATTCACAGCAAAGTTGAGAGGAAGTTACAGACAGTTCTAATATACCTTGTGCTCTCATACATGAACAGCCTGCCACCAGTGTGGAACTACACTGGCACGTCATTGTCACCCAAAGACCATAGTTTACATTAGGGATCACATTTGGTGTTTTATAGTCTATGGGTTTAGACAAATGTATAATGACATGTCCCATTACAGTATCATACAGAGTATTTGACTGCCCTGAAAGTCCTCTGTTCTGCCTCTTCATCCCTTCCTCCCCTCTAATCCCTGGCCACTGATCTTTTTACTTCTTCCAGAATGTTGTGTAGTTGGAATCATACATATGGAGCCTTTTCAGAGTGGCTTCTTTCACTTAGTAATATTGCATTTAAATTTCCTCCCTGCTCTTTCATGGCTTGGTAGCTCATCATTTTTCAAAAGAAGAGATGACCAAAGGGTAGTGTGTTTCTTCAAGTTTGTGAAAAGCCTGAATGAATATGCCAGGTGGTTGTTTCATATGGAAGTTTGGGTAAGAGGAGATGGATGAAAATTAAAGCCAGAAAGACCTTGTTGACTTAGGCCAGTGGGAGAAATTTTGGAGTGTCTGCTTTAGAGAAAATAGTCTTTTATGGCTAGTTTTGTAATCGTCTGTCTGAAAAGTGGGGGCTAGATTTGATGGTCTCTTCCACTTATGATTCAGGGCCTCAGGAGATTCTCGGTAACCTGAGACAGTAGGCTGGGGTATTCAGATGCTAGAGTTCTCGTTGGAGTGCTTAGCAAATCACCCTTATCTTCCCATAGTTTGTTTTTTTCCATATGTGAGCTGGGAATAAACTAGCTGCCTTTCAGTGGTCAGAAATTACAGACATAGTTTTTGGAAGCTTTTTTTAAAAGATGGTTAAAATCAAGTGGTATTGTTGGTGTCCACAGAATACCACTTGGTTCCTGTTTAGACTTTATTGAGTTTGGTAAATTGGAAGAGTAACAGGTACATATTTGTGAGTAAGGGAAACACCCAGTTACGGTAACTGGCAGCAGAGCAGAGTAGAGCAGTTCCTGGCAGAACAGTATCTCTTTCGTTTTTCTTCTACAGATAGCTCTTTGCCATTAGCATTAGCGAGGAATAAGTAATTCTAATGAAAACTTTTATTTGGGGCTGGTATCCTGGTTTCCTGTCGCAGCTGGGCTGTTCTGTCACGCCTTATGCTGTGCTAATCTCCAGCATTCACAGTCCACATGTAGTCCTGAAGCTTGGAGCCAACCCTACACTTTTTTCAGTTTGGATTGATAGTGGCTTGTGCTGTACCCGCCAAGCTGGTATATTGACAAGACTGCTCCAGTCTTTTTTTTTTTTAACTTATTTATTTGATTTATTTTTGGCTGTGTTGGGTCTTTGTTGCTGTGCACGGGCTTTCCCTAGTTGTGGAGAGCGAGGGCTACTGTTCGTTGCAGTGCGCGGGCTTCTCATTGCAGTTGCTTCTCTTGTTGTGGAGCACAGGCTCTAGGCGCGTGGGCTCAGTAGTTGTTGTGCATGGGTTCTAGAGCGCAGGCTCAGTAGTTTTGGCGCACAGGCTTAGTGCTCCACCGCATGTGGGATCTTCCCGGACCAGGAGTTGAACCCGTGTCCCCTGCATTGGCAGGCGGATTCTTAACCACTGCGCCACCAGGGAAGTCCCTCCAGTCTGTTTTGATGGCAGGGGAATCCTGAGCAAACCTGAACTGCTCCCAGTGCTTACTGCTTTGTGTGTGTGTGCGTCTGTGTGACAAAAGTAGCTCCTGGGCATGCTCTGTGCAGTATAAAGCATGTATTCCTCAGAGAGAAAAATTAAACTTGGGGCCTTATTTATTTTTTCCCAAAGACTCAAAGAGTTGGGAGGGACCTCAGGGACCAAGCAATAAAACGGTCAGAACTGTGGCATGTGATCACCTGCCCTCTTCTTGAACACTGCAGTGATTGGTAGCTCGGTCTGTGAACTGCTGTTTTTTTTCCTCCTCAGCTTGCAGAAGGAGGTAATGCTGCTTATTTGCAGTTGCTGAATCTGTTTGCCTATGGAACATACCCAGATTACATAGGTGAGTTGGTTAAGATCCTCCAAAGACTTTTCTTAATTTTGTTGCTCTGTCTGGATATGTTGCCTTCATGAGGGTCACTGAGGTCTGGGATATAAAACATGGGGTGGTATCTTCCTAACCTGGCTGTTTCTCATTTTACTGTGCTCTGTAAGTGACCTCGCATGAGGACTTTCGTTCCCGCCTTTTATTTCCTAGTGGGTAAATGGGACTATGTTTATGCTCATCCATAAATATAGCCCTTGTTTATTTTCCAGATGAGATTCTTGAGGACTGGTGTTTGTAGAACACTTGGAGTGTTGTGAAATGTCAGAATACTTTGTAAAGTATTTAAGCGTTGTAAATATTATCTAAATACTATCATCATATTGAAGAAAGTTTGGAAAACAGGGAAAAAAGTCACTTGTACTCCTATTAAACTGCTGTTAGCATTATGGTGCTGGACTTTTCTTCCTTGTGCTTGTGCTTTCTGATATGTAGGTGTAAGTAGATTATGTGTACCATTTTATATCTTGCTTTATTCACGTATTTCATAGGCATTTATCCACGTTTTAAGTCTTGTAGTCATTTTTAATATTCCATAATCGAATACTCCATAATCTACTTACCCCATTCTCTTTTGTAGATCATTTGAGTCATTGTATTGATAAATTAGAATCTTAAATATCAGGAATGAGGTGCATGAATGTCCAGACACTAACTTACCTTCCACCCAAGCCATTTTTGTCTGGCTTCCCTAGTTTATTTTAGTGATAATGATATAGGCCTGGCAGTTTCTTTTAGTGGTGTGACTCAGGGTCTTCTCTACTATGTCCTCGACTTCCCCTTTTTTCTCATTTTCTTTCTCCATGGTCACTTCTACTTACTCGGTGCTGCTGCCAGACTGGACAGTTTGCCACTTGCCAGCTTTTTCTGACCTTCACTTTGTTCCAGTGTGTGTATCCTTTGTTTCCATCCTCACTAAAGAGCAGCATTTTACAGACTCTAGAACCAGGATTCTTGCATTATATTCTGTGTCCACTTCAATAGTTGTGTGTTCTTTGGTAAATTAAATGGTCTTCTGTACCTCAGTCTCCTTATCTGTAAAATGGGAGTAATAAAAAGGTCCACAATCCCTTATCTGCACTTCTTGGGCTAGATGTTTCATAATTTAGAATTTTGGGGACTTTAAAAAGGTAATATGATGCATATACTTTTTTATGTAACACCCTTGAGAGGTGTGGGCAGCACCGGTAGTCAAACACATTCACAGTTTTGCAGCAAAACAAATGAATATTCACAACAAGTGGGATAAAAAGCCTAACTCAATTTAGGTCATGATTTGCCACCAAATGAATTTCAGCACCGTGCTCAAGGGAGCAAAAGCAGTGTGGATTTACCTTTTTGGAATCCAGCATTATGGATAAGGAATTGAAGACATTTGGAATCTGTCTTGTGGGGCTGTTGTGAGGACTAACTGGATGTGTGTGTGTATGAACGGATCTGTGTGTGCACTTACACTAAGTAAAGCTTGCCATATACGTTGCCTTGGCTGGTGCCATTGCTGTTGCTATTATTGTTATTGCTAAAGTTTTGCCTGTCCTTCAAGGATCATCTCATAGTCCACCTTTCTTTCTTTTTGTCTCCTGTACCTCCCCAGTTCCCCAGTGTGACTGCACTCAGTTGCACTTTCTCTTTTTTCTCTCCCCCTCTCTCTGTTTCCCTTTCTGCCTCTCCCCCACCTCCTCACCCTCTTGTTCTCTTCTGGTAGTTTGTACCTTTCTTCTGGTAGTTCTCTTGCATTTGTAGCTGTTGAAACATTGGATGGTAAGACTGAGGACAAGTTCAGGGCGATTGAGTTGCACAACTCTGGGTGGTAGTTGGTGCTCCTGGAGTTGCGGAGTGTAGCAGCCCTGACAAGCCCCGTCTGTTCCCCTTGCATCACTTAAGACAGTGCATTGGACATAACAGACGCTCAGTGAAGACATGTTGAAAATAGTACTCCAGTAAGAGAATTGTCATGCCGTTTTGTGCACTCATGCCCGGCTTCTTAGGAGACTAAGCTTCTTGTGTGTAGAGATTCAGTTTTGTCTTCTTTGGTAGCACATGGTATTTCAGAGAAGATGGGAGGTGCTTATGGAACATTTGCCTAGTGAATAAGTGCAGAGTCATGACAGTGATTCAATAGCAGGTTTGATGTGGGGAGTTGGTGTGCTTATTCCATGAAGAAATCCTAATTTTATTTTGTGTCTTGATTTTTGTGGTGGGTGGGACTGAGCAGCCAACAAGGAGAGCCTGCCAGAACTGAGCACAGCTCAGCAGAACAAGCTGAAACACCTTACCATCGTGAGCTTGGCGTCAAGGATGAAGGTACGATCCAAACCCTTTCCTGTCTTCCTCCTTACCTCGAGGCAGGTGTCACGTTGGCATCAGTGTGGGAACTCCCATCTACACACAGTTGAGTTGCATCATAAATGCATAAAATTTGCCTGGCAAAGGACAAAAGAGAAAAAGATAACAGTTAAAATAGTGTAGATAATTACTCACCATTCCATTTAGGAAAAGTATGCCCAGGAGTGATTGTGAATCAGCAGGTCTCAGTTCTGGCATGCCGTGGTACCCCACGTGCTGTGAGCATTTTGCCATGCTTAAAGGAGACTGCTGTTTCAAGATACAGATTTTTCAAACAGCAAGGCATCTCAAGGCAAGTTAACTGCTTCAGCTGTTGCTCAGTGCACAGTGAACTGTTCCTGTGCTGGAGGAAAAACTTGCTATGTTGAACTTACTGAGAGATAGATTTTTTTTTTTTTTTTTTTTTTTTAGATTTTTTAATATGCTGCCTTCCTCTGGGGATTTTCAAGGTTAATTATAGTAATTGGAATTTTTGCCTTCTGTGCTAACTTCTGACCCTAACCTTCTGTAAGATACCACTCCACTATATCTCTGAGTTCTTCTTTTTAGAAGATGTGCAACCAGCTGCTTATAGCCATTAACAAAGAAGATCCAGGTTTGATTAATTTATAGTTGATTTTTGGCTCTCTGCCCAATCCCAGCCTAAATGTCTATAAAGTTTTGGGGGGCTGTGCCTTTGAAAAAGTTTGCTTTTTGCATTTCCCCTCTGTGATTGAGCTGGAGAGATGTATATTTGTTCTTGGATTGCTGTTTCACGTGCTAAAATTATTTTATCTGGCCTAATCACAAATTTCGGATTCTCAGCTGGGCACTTCAGGTGGGAGGCCTATTTTGTTAGGAAATGAGGACCTGAATTTTTTTTTGTCCTGATCATGAACTTCTCAAGTGTAGCAAAGAGTAGGAGCGACTTTTTCCCTCGTTTCTGCAACCTGTCATTCTTTTTTTTTTAACATCTTTATTGGAGTATAATTGCTTTACAATGGTGTGTTAGTTTCTGCTGTACAACAAAGTGAATCAGCTATACATATACTTATATCCCCATATCTCCTCCCTCTTGCGTCTCCCTCCCACCCTGCGTATCCCATGCCTCTAGGTGGTCACAAAGCACCGAGCTGATCTTGCTATGCGGCTGCTTCCCACTAGCTATCTGTTTTACATTTGGTAGTGTGTATATTTCCATGCCACTTCCTCACTTCGTCCCAGCTTACCCTTCCCCCTCCCTGTGTCCTCAAGTGTCCATTCTCTACCTCTGCATCTTTATTCCTGTCCTGCCCCTAGGTTCTTCAGAACCTTTTTTTTTTTTTTTTTTAGATTCCATACATATGTGTTAGCATATGGTATTTGTTTTTCTCTTTCTTACTTACTTCACTCTGTATGACAGTCTCTAGGTCCATCCACCTCACTACAAATAACTCAATTTCGTTTCTTTTTATGGCTGAATAATATTCCATTGTATATATGTGCCACGTTTTCTTTATCCACTCATCTGTCGCTGGACACTTAGGTTGCTTCCATGTCCTAGCTGTTGTAAATAGAGCTGCAGTGAACATTGTGGTACATGACTCTTTTTGAATTATGGTTTTCTCAGGGTATATGCCCAGTAGTGGGATTGCTGGGTTGTGTGGTAGTTCTATTTTTAGTTTTTTAAGGAACCTCCATACTGTTCTCCACAGTGGCTGTATCAATTTACATTCCCACCAACAGTGCAAGAGTGTTCCCTTTTCTCCAAACCCTCTCCAGCATTTATTGTTTGTAGATTCTTTGATGATGGCCATTCTGACTGGTGTGAGGTGATACCTCATTGTAGTTTTGATTTGCATTTCTCTAACGATTAGTGATGTTGAGCATCCTTTCATGTGTTTGTTTGCAATCTCTATATCTTCTTTGGAGAAATGTCTATTTAGGTCTTCTGCCCATTTTTGGATTGGGTTGTTTGTTTTTTTGCTCTTGAGCTGCATGAGCTGCTTGTATAATTTGGAGATTAATCCTTTGTCCAACCTGTCATTCTAAGCCCCTGTACCAACCCTGGATTTCAGACCTTTAGTCATAGAAAAACCCCCAGGTATGTTTGCCCTCTTCTCCTCATACATCTTCCTCCTGTTTCTGCAGATTTGATTGCTGTGTTAATTTTCAAACTAATAGTGATGTGTCATAGGATTTACAGAAAACTGGTATTTAGATATCCAGTTGTCTTGGAGTCATGCAGAATGTCGGTACAGTCCATTACAGGACTACTGTTGGGGAATTGACATTGGTTGTCAGAGACCAAGAAAACATGTAAACTTCAGGATGACCTCTGAGCTTGCAGTATCCACTGGTCACCTGTAGGTGGGTGCATTAGACTGTAAGATTTTTAATTGTGCTCTGCTGGGCAAGCAGCCAGTTTGTGGGTCCAGTGTCTGAGATTCTTTGGAGTTTTTTTTGATGATCTGGCGTCTTATACAAATTCTGCCAGCTTCCAAAAGGCAGCAGAGTGCCACATTCTGAGGATATCCCTTTTTCCTCTAGAAAGAGTCTTTGGGATCTCTAAGAGTGTGCTTCAGAGCATGAAAGCTGGAAGCTGAGCAAAGTCCAGGAGGCAGGGGATGGAGGAGAACGCATTCCTAGATGCTGTGGGTCTTGTTTGGATCCCACGGGTCTCACAGCTCATTTATCCATCTCTTGTTGCCATAGATGTTAATAATTACCACTAGACTGCATTTCCCAAAGCCCTGAGGCATATGTTGGCTATCTGAGTAATAACCTGAATTTTCTTTAATGTTTACCAATGGTTTTTGTAAACATCACATGTACCTTATCTATAGTGTATCCCCTACTCCGTGCTGCTGAAGGACCTGGAGATGCGGAATCTCCGGGAACTGGAAGACCTCATCATCGAGGCTGTCTACACTGATATCATCCAGGGCAAGCTGGATCAGCGAAACCAGCTGCTAGAAGTGGATTTCTGCATTGGCCGTGACATCCGAAAGAAAGATATCAATAATATTGTCAAGACCTTGCATGAATGGTGAGGCTCAAAGAAGGAGGTGCCCCCCTCTTTAGGGAGGGGATACCTAGCATGCCCTCTACGCCTCTGTTTGGGGAAATGTGGTCTCCAGGTATCAGCTGGGGCTGCCTGGGAGCTGGGGCCTTGGGACAGCAAGCTAGGGAGTGGGGCTGCATTTGTGACTACAGCTGTGTGGCAGTAGGAATCACTTCAGGCTTCCTAGTGCCATGGTTGTAAAATAGTTCTTGTCCTGTGCAGTTGGGGGCTGTTTAGTAGCAGGCTGTAAAATGCCCAGAGTTGGCAGGTGGAGCCTCTGAAGCCTCGCTGTGTGACACTGATCCTGTGCTTTGCAGACTCACCCTCAGTGTTTGACCAAGCTTGGGAATTAGTGTTGGTAAGATTCTTTGGATAAGAGAACCAAGTTCGGCATCAGTAACATTGGGCTAGTGTTTGTAAAACATTGTGAAGGATATTAAAGACAAGGAATGGGTTATTCTAAGTTGGAACACAGACTCATATACTGAATATTTGATAACCATATTCCGGTATATAAAAGGAAGTGGAACATTTGCATGTACTCCATTTTAATGGAATTTGATGTTCGCAAGAGCTGTTGCACGTTCTACATGGATTTGTCATGGTGTGATTCAAGGCTGAGTTGTGAAGGAGGGCCAGGGTGAGAGTATAATTGGAGGTGAGGAGAGTGTGTTCCCAGGCGGCACATGGCACGTCGGAGGCCATGAAGCAGAGTAGGCAGACTTTGTGCAGAGGGCTGGGGTTCATTTTGTCTTTAAACAGACTGACTCTCTGGCTTAGCCTCTAGGGGTGTGTATCCAGGGATGTACAGACTGACTCTCTGGCTTAGCCTCTAGGGGTGTGTATCCAGGGATGTACAGCCCAGCTTTGACCCTCTGGGGGTCCACAGCCCCTTAAGTTTCCCTCACTTCAGCTACTGTTGGATCCCCAGGCATGTACTTGCCCACCCTTTACCCCAGGTTCTGTCCCAAGTGTGACTCCAGACCCCTTCCCTTTACAACATCTGACACAAGCAGTAACTTTCAAAAGATTTTAAAACGGTGAAGTCAGACTAAATGGGAAATAAACTTAGAAAACACCCCTAACATGAAAATGGTCTGGCATACAAAATCTAGGTTTCCAGTCCCACTAAAGTTGGCTGTCTTTTTCCGTTTTTGAGATGACTGACACCGTCTTTCACCTCCATAGTCTGACTTCAACGTGTTTGCATCCAGAGGGCCTATTCTAGCCCCCATTCCAGGATGTTTACTCGTATGAATTCCTACAACTTGTTTTTATGCATTGGAGTTAGATTTGAAACAAAATTGGTATGTAGAGCGGCACCGCAAATACACAGAATGTTCCCAACTGTTGACTCTAAAGTGGAGGGTATGTGGCTATTTATTGTACTATACCTTCAACTTTTTTTTTAATGTATTTAAAATTTCAAAATAAAAAGTGGGGAAAATGATATAATGAGGAGGGGGTGGCAGTTGGGAAGTAACACACTTCTGAGAAAAAGGGCAATCTTCAAAATAGGATGCTTTTAGAAAATAAATTTTTCTATTGAGAAAACTGATTAATCAGTGCCATCTGTGAAGTCCCTCCTAATTCCTTTAATTGCACAGTCCGTGAAGCTTTCCCATGGGATACAAAGGTTGGAAATTAAAGCTGTATTCTAAGAAACCACCCCACATCCTCCATGTTTGTTTCCATATGCCCTATGTTATGTATTCAGAAACACCTGTCTTTTGGAAGGAGTGAAGGGGCAAGAGCGCTGGCAGACGGAGTGTTACAGGAAGTCTCTAAGGAATCGGGGAGGGAGATTTGGGAGGCTGCAGGACAACTACCAGGCTTTTCTGGGGCTCAGGGCTGGTTATCTCTTATATAGGTGCGATGGCTGCGAGGCAGTCCTGCTGGGCATCGAGCAGCAAGTTCTGAGAGCCAACCAGTACAAGGAAAACCACAGCCGAACTCAGCAGCAGGTAGAGGCCGAGGTGAGGAAGAGAACGCCTGTCCCCACTCCAGGGTATCCCTGTTTGTCCCTTGTCTTGTGATCTTGGCGTAGATGAAACAGCACTCACTCGCTCGTGGGCACTGGGTGAGGTGCTGGGGTAGAGGCGAGTGTGACCCAGGCCCTCCTCTTGGTGCTGTCCGTCTCGTTTCTGATTCCTGGTCACCAGAGCGTGAGCGGGCTCGGGGAGCGGAATGTTGTAATTCCTCAGTTTACACGCACTTTGCAGCTGTAGAGCAAAAGAAACGAGTTTGGGGATGGGTCTTAAAGATGGATGGAGGGATGGTGGTTACCAGGCGGGGCAGAGGGCGGGGTGCGGCTGGGCTGGGGCACATGGAGCTTCAAGGCCCCGGTGCTGCTCTGCCTCTTAGGTTGTGTGGTGGGTGCACAGTGTTCATTGTATTCTTCTCTAATCTGTATGTGTATGTTGTAACCATTTAAAATGCATGATATGTTTCATCTTGAAAAAAGAAAAAAGGGAAAAGATTTGGTGGATGAAATGCAGGTGAAGATAAAAGTGTGTGATTGTGGTGTTAGATGCCTGGTTGTTCAGGACATTTTTAGCCTCTGGGAGAGACGCAGGCTCCAGCCCTTGAGTTAGTGGGTGTTTGTCTGCCTATAGCCTGGACACCTGTGGCGCCATCTCCCAATTTGTTTGGAGCCCTGAAGACCAGAATTTTAGCACTGAAAGTCCTTTTCTAGCTTGATGGAGCTTGAAGCATTAATGGTATTTAATGAATTTTAGAAGTCAGGTATCCTAGAGTGTAGCAGAATGGGACCCAGAGTTACAGCTAAGGAACATAAGAAATAAGTAGTTGTGCCTTTCTAAGGGGGATTTGTAAAATTTGAAGATTTCCCCTGCTCTGTTATATGTACTCCTTGAAAATAAAACCTGGTCTTTGTAAGCCCAGCTCCTTGTCCCATGCCTAATGAGCACATAATAGGTGCTCAAATGAGTGTTTATATTTCAGGCACACCCTATAGGTGTCAGTGGACTGCTGAACTCTGCTTCCATGAACTAGAGTGCATTTATTTCAGATACACACATCCCTGTATATATATGCATATCTACGCTGTGAATGTTCCATCCACTGTAAATTTTTAACTCTACTTCTAGCCAAAGAAGTGTGAACTATATTTAATTTAGCATTAGTCAAAGACAGATGCAATTAGGAAAGTAAGCCTGCAGCTTCTCTAATAAGCTCTGTGATCCCCCTCTTGAATATTTTGCTCTCTTCTCTGACCTGGGATTGATGTCTGAGCAAAGTAGGACAGTATTCACTGATTCTTCCCTGTACATCAGACCCTGGAAACAGTAGATTTGGAGGCGAAATGCCCACCTGACCTGGGATAGCCTGAAACACTCTTAAACCTGGTTGGTGGCACAGGAGGAGGAGTCTGATCGCTACTGGCTGCCCCATTGTGCTCGGACTGTTGCTAATTGTGTGGCAGGTGGTGGGCTTGACTGTGGTCATTTGCAAAACTGAATGATACTAGTTTTAGAATTTTGAATGGCTCAAGTTTATTTCCAGAAAAAATGGCATCTGATGAAAGAAGGCACTGCCTAATGTTGAGGCACGACCAATACGTAGACAACAGTGTGGGCTCCTTAGGTTATGGTTATTAAATGAGAGCCAGCACACATGGATTAGCTCGCGGCGGCCCACTGCTGGAAAACACAGCTGGCAGAGCCTGATGCTGCCACCAGGTGGCAGTAAAGATTTGATTAAGTTTGAGAGAGAGAAATTTGAGGAAACCTCCAAGGTCACCTCCACTACCAATTAAAACAGTTTACTAATTTAATAATCTTCTAGGAAATCTAGAACAGACAGGTATGAGAAGAGTGGGAGTGTGGTCAAAGCCCAGAGCCTTGACAATTTTTCCATTCACAGATGCATGATCTGGCTACTATGTGAGGGATGCTGACCGTCCCCCAGCTGAAGGCACATGGAAGGTGCTCACTAAGTATTTGTTGACTTGAAAATAAAACAGATCTACCACAAACACAGCTGTAATTCTGTCCTATTCTGCTTGTATTTATGCTTCCGTTACTCTTGACTTAACTTTTTTTTTTTTTTTTTTTGCGGTACCCGGGCCTCTCCCTGTTGTGGCCTCTCCCGTTGCGGAGCACAGGCTCCGGACGCGCAGGCTCAGCGGCCATGGCTCACGGGCCCAGCTGCTCCGCGGCATGTGGGATCTTCCCAGACCGGGGCATGAACCCCTGTCCCCTGCATCGGCAGGCGGACTCTCAACCACTGCGCCACCAGGGAAGCCCTTGACTTAACTTTTATAGTCATTTTCTCAACTGAGTTGATCTTTTCTTTACTTGTCCTTAAGTTAGATTGCTTGTTCCCAGAGGGGAAATCTTGACGTTTTCCTCCCAAAATCTTATAACAGCAGCTATCTTCTGTTGAGTATTAGCTTTAAGAAGAGTCTTCCCTCTTAACGAAGTCAGCCCTGTCACAAACTGCCTAAGAATACTCTCTCCTTTTAGTTTTTCACAGAAATAGCGCATAATTAGTTACAATTCCAGCATACCTGGAGGAGATAGAACAATAACATTATGAGCTGTGTCATTACCTCTGAGCAAATACCCTGGAGGGGAGGTAATGATCACCTCCACAAAGCACCTCCTCATTTACATTTGATTTTGGAGTGTATTTTTCTTTATATTTCAGTGTGCTTATAAGTCTGATGTTCTCTGGAATGTCAATCTGTAGTTCTTGCTGCATTCACAAAATAGGCTGTGTTCCAGTCAGGTAGGTAATAGAGCATAATTGGACAAAGTAAGCCCTGTTTTTCTTTATGTAGAAAATGCCCCAGGAGTTAAGTTAGTGACAGATCTTGAGCCTGTTGGCTGTGTGGTGCGCCAAGAGTGTGCTTCTCTCCATCTCCCCGTTCTTCTTTTCTATGTAACCCTTTCCCCACTGTGCACTCTACTTCTGTTGTCTCCCTTTGCTCTGCCCCATAGCTCAAAGAGGTTTTCCTACCCTAAGACTCTCTTCTTTCTCCTTTTGCCTGAATATTTAACGTCTCTGGTAGAACTAGGCTGTGATTTTGTTAGCAGGCGCAGTCCCACCTGAAAACTCCTGAGGCCCATGATTTGAGGGGCTTGACAAACTCTAGGTCATCTGGGGTAATGGGATGGGGATGGCCTGCAAGCCAGACTACTCAAGGAAGAAAATTAGAAGGATCAGGGGCATTTAGGCCAAAGAAGACAAGTCTGCGGGATACTAGTCGTCGTTTAAAGGGCGGCTCTGTGCAAGAGCAGTTAGACTTCTCAGGATTGTTTCTTGAAGCTGAGATGGGCTTAACTGGTGGACCTACATGAGTGGCCACTCTTGGGTCCCGGAAGGAGCTATCTGCAGGTAGACCTGCACAGCTATTACAAAAAGCTAGTTGACTCTTAACTCCCCTTCAACTATGAGAGTCTGTTATTGGCTTGGCAGTCCACTTTGTGAGTTCCCTGTGTTTAAAATGCTAACAGTCAAACTGATTGAGCATGACATATCCATAATAGGGCCCCTGTGAGCCATGTCATCCCCCCCATCCAGGCTGAGGCCTTGTTTAAGATAAAGGGCCTCATTTCCTAGGCTAAGAGACACTTGCCCAAGAAGCCCTCTTTTTCCCTATGGCATGTTTACCTGACTGTGGAGGATTCAACTTTGTCAGTACGTAGTCTTACTGGAAGCTAGATGTGAACTCCTGAAACACAGAGGAGACACAGCACACAGGATGCCGCCATCCGAGAGTGAGAGGGCGCTGCCAGGCAATATAGGTTGAGGGGAGGCTAGTGGTCAGGACGGGTTTGTGGAAGAGGTAGGGTCAGAGGTGGCTAGCGAAGGAGGAGGCTTGCCCAGGCTGGAATAACAGGGTGCAGGAAAGGCAACAAGGCAGAAGAAATGACTGCTTCCGGGTGTGAGGCCGGGGACTAGCGTGGCTCGAGTGGAGGGCACATGTTGTGGAAGGGAAGGAAGGTACAGGGTCTTGAGTGGCGTGTCAGAAGTGCAGAACAAACCAGATTTTTCCTTGGGGTAAGTCTCATTTCTTTTTCTGGCTTACCAGGGTCACTGAGCACCTGAAATAATAGCTTACTGGGAGATAGTTTCTATAAGAAAAAGCTGCTTGAGGAGGTAAATAGGCATTTGAATGAATGCTTAGAAAACATATCAAACTGGACAAACCTTGTTATTTTATAAAGCAGTGATAACGGAGAAATCACATTTCTTAACCTTTCCCCCAAGGCCATCAGAATACACTGAAGTGAAACAAAAACAAATATCTTTTATTTATTTATTTAAAAATTTTATTTGTTTATTTTTGGCTGCGTTGGGTCTTCGTTGCTGCATGCGGGCTTTCTCTAGTTGAGGTGAGCAGGGGCTACTCTTTGTTGTGGTGCGCGGGCTTCTCATTGCGGTGGCTTCTTGATGCGGAGCATGGGCTCTAGGCGTGTGGGCTTCAGTAGTTGTGGCTCACGGGCTCTAGAGTGGAGGCTCAGTAGTTGTGGCGCACGGGCTTAGTTGCTCCGCGTCATGTGGGATCTTCCCGGACCAGGGCTCAAACCTGTGTCCCCTGCCTTGGCAGGCAGATTTTTTAAATTTTTTTTAAATTTAAAAAATTTTTTAATTTTTAAATTTTTTGCGGTACGTGGGCCTCTCACTGTTGTGGCCTCTTCCCTTGCGGAGCACAGGCTCCGGACGTGCAGGCTCAGCGGCCACGGCTCACGGGCCCAGCCACTCCGCGGCATGTGGGATCTTCCTGGACCGGGGCACGAACCCGTGTCCCCTACATCGGCAAGCAGACTCTCAACCACTGCGCCACCAGGGAAGCCCTGGCAGGCAGATTCTTAACCACTGCACCACCAGGGAAGCTCTGGCAGGCAGATTCTTAACCACTGCACCACCAGGGAAGTCCCCGCCTTTACTTTCTTACCGACAAACATACACCTCACTCTGCATGCACCAATACACCTCAGCTAGCTGAAGGGCAAAGGCATGAACAATCCATTAGAATTGGTGTTGGGGAATGTGTGTAAATACGGGCACAGGAGTACACGATTGGTAGAAGGACAAGTTGGTACAATCATTTTTCAGAAGGCAGTATGGCAATCATTACTAAAGTAAAATGTGTAAACCCTTTGATGTGGAAAGCTCAATTCTAGGAATATGTCCTCCACAGGTGTTCACAAAAGTATGCAAAGGTAAACATGGGGGGCTGTTCACAGGAGCACCATACATAAGTGAAAAACAAACTGGGAACTAATTAAAAAATGGTAGAACATTCATCCTAGAGCAGTACACAGATATTGCATAGGATATGCTTAGGAGTTGCTTAAATATTTCGGAGCCTTTCTGTTAATCGAAGAAAGGAATGCTGAAAACAGTACTGTGGTCGCATTTTTCTTTTACTACATTTTTTGTCATTTGTCACTTAGTTGGCTGAAGTTTATCCTCTAGTTGCTTATTCAAGAAGGGCTCGTGGGAATTCGGGAATTGTATTCCCAAAGTTCTGGTGAAAATATCTGTGGTTTCATATGTGAACAGTAATGAGCTGAGTATAGCATCTTGTGTCACCCTTTGTTTTTCTATGGCCATTTTAACCAGTGCTTTCTTTCACTTGCTGTGTTGTACCTTTTTGCCAAATGGTCCACTACCACTTGGCTTATTCCCCATTTTCAACCAAGAAAGCATTAGTTCCACTTTTTTGCTTGACTCATTTCCATGTATCTTCCATGAGCAGCCCCTGCTTGTTTCTCCTCATCTGAGTTTCTGAAGATAATCTCAGATTTTCTTGCAGAGGATTCTGGCTTCTTCCCTTGAGTGGCCCCCCTTATAGCGAGAACAAGTTGCAGTGAGTTTCTGGAGCTTACAAGCTGACCACACCAATTCTGTGTCTCCCTCCAGGTTACCAACATCAAGAAGACACTCAAAGCTACTGCGTCCTCCTCAGCTCAGGAGATGGAGCAACAGTTGGCTGAACGAGAGTGTCCCCCCCATGCTGAGCAGAGGCAGCCCACTAAGAAGATGTCCAAAGTGAAAGGTCTGGTCTCCAGCCGCCACTAGGGCCGGCTGGGGCAGCTGGCACTCACCAGGCCTGGGTCAGGTGGGGAGGGGACACCAAGGGCCTATTTCCTCCCCTCTCTACCTTCCATGAGTTCCAGACCTGCCCATCCCCTCACCAGCGCCTCCCCCCACATTGGTACTGTTCCAGAAGAACCGTTAACTCCCTTCCCTCTCCCACTCCCTCTTCCCCAGTTGCTCCCTTCAGACTCAGGGGCTCCACGGATGCCATCCCAACAGGGCCAGACACTGCCCAGCTTCCCTCCAGGAGGTTCTTGTCTCTGTCTAAGGGCTTGTATCCCTCCCAGTTTTTCTTTTGCTTCGTGTCATTTTGTCAGGCTGGTCATAAGCTGGAAGCAGCTTTAACTGGCCCACAGGGATGACTGCGAAGGAGGCCCCTCTCTGAGTGACGGGAGGCACTCCTTCTCCAGCCCCATGTGCCACAGTGCCCACCATGGTGCAGGCGCTCTAGCCAGGTATCAGAATGCTTTGTTTTCCCTCTCCTGCCTTATCCCTTGTTGGCAGCTCAGATCAGGCCATGGAGGGATGTGATGCTGGGCTATGTTTACTAAACCTGCGGGTTTTCAGCCTCTTACGCCCAGCTCCAGTCTCTCATTAGTTGGGAGCACCAGGCTGATTAACCTCTGGAATTTGAGCACCCGTAGGGGTCGCTGCGGGTCTGCTGGGTGGCAGAAGTTTCTTCCGGCTTGGTGTTCTCCGCTGGCCTCGCTCCCTGCTGCCTCTGACTACTCAGACTGGTTTTTGGTGTCAAGGCCCCGGCTGCCCACTGGGGCTGTCTGCCAACACTTGTTCTCCCGAGATCTTTAATTCTTCCCGGCTGCATCCGTGGTGGGGATGGTGGTGTTGAGGCCCCTCTATCTGGTGAAGGATCTGTTGCTGCTTCTGTTTCTTTCTTCCCACCCTCCCTGGCTGGTGACCCAGAGCCCTCTGATGATGGCATTCTCCTGGCAAGAGAAAAGGACTTGACTAGCCTTTCTGAACTTGAACAGTTTCAGGTTATATTTTAATTTTTTTTTTTTTTTTTTTGTACAGGTTCTGATTCTAATACATTTCAACATGCTTTTTTCCCCCCTCGTGTCAATATTTGTTATAGACTAATCGCCGGGGAGTTTCACCTGGTTGGAGGGTGGGGTGTGTGTATGTGTGCGTGTGGTGGTGTTTTTTTTTTTTTTTTAAGGGGAGGTGGAGGTCCTGGACTGATATTAAAGAGAGAAAAAGCACATTTTAGAAAACAAAATAAAAGTAGATTTAATGTATGTGACTGTGGAATGTGAGGTTGCATAGCTGGTAGATCTTGAGGGGCTAGAATTAGGGTGGTTCAGGGAAAATGTGATACTGTTTCAGTGCCATGGTTAAAAAATGGATTTCTCCTTTTTCCAAAATGTCCAACAGCTGCCTACCATTGATCAAATGTTAACAAAATACTCTTGTTTCCCTTTTTATGATTTATGTCCCCATATAACATTATGCCCAGCTGGAGGGTTTAATTCCCAAAGTATGTTTCATGAAACCCTTTGATAGATGCTCTGTGGAAAAGGGGTTCTGTTGTTAAATAAATTCGGCACATCCTGCATCCCATATCCTCACTGGAAATTCATTGTTAAGGTCTCAAAGAAGGCCTGGGGGAGGAAGCCTGTTCCCAACACTGATTTCACCACCAAATCCTTTTTTGGTAATATTTAGTGGAACACATTTTGGGGAAATTTTTGGAAACGTATTTCTCAAAAACACCTCCCAGCCTTATAGGTTTTTCCAGCTATTCTTTCCAGACAAAACAGTCACTCTCACTCTTGCAAGTGGTCTTCCATCCTTATCTTTCCCACTGGGGAGTGGACTAGGTAGGAAGCGTGACTCACTTGTATGAAATGTGTGACCACTAGTTGTTTGACTGCCCCAGGCCCTAGGAAGCTCTAGGTTCACCTTCTCCATGGGTCTGCTGTTCCTTAAAAAAGAGTAATGACAGTAATAAGAACAACATTCATAAAGTGCTCTACAGAATGTCTTCATCTACAATAAGTCATTGAATCCCTTCCACCAAACAATCTCCTGAGGTTGGTAAGGGTAAGTATTGTTACAGTCATCCTCACTTTGCATGTGAGAAGTACCCTGGTGTTCAGTGGTAAAACGAAGCCTCCTGGATCTCCTTACTTATATGCCCTGCCGTCTTCTCTGTGTTGCATTCTGATTTAGAGTTTGCTCCCCAGACTGACCCTTGGTACCCTTCTAGCTGCTTATTCCTCTGAGGGCTCATCTTGCTCTTAACTGACACCCAACACATCGCAGCCTCTGCTTCCCAAACCCACCCAGCCCCTTTATATGGAAGCAGAGAGTGTGGCAGTGGGGCTCCAGGAATTGTGGGAACAGCTGGAATGTTCTTTGCTTGTCGGACTCTGGTAGGAGGCTAGGCCTCCGAGCTCTGCAGTTTCCCGTCTAGTATGCTTGGGTCTGAAATGTGCATAGGTGTTTGACATAAAAATACAGTGTTCAGAAGAGGTGTCCTCAGCAACAGGGAAGCATCTTAGGTCAGGAGGGAGACACTGCAGTATGAACAGTTCGCTTGGTAGCAGTGCTTACCGCCTGGCTCTGGCTACTTTAACTCTAAGCTGTCTGCTCCCTGAGGGCCTGTTTGGCCTTCTTTACTTTCTTTCCAGATGAGAGGCTTTATGGTTCTTCTTGGGTAACATTAGGGAGGTGGTCAAAGCCCCCAAGTACAGGCTGTTGTGTTCCAAATCCAAGATGACCACCACTGGTCACGAACTTCCATCCCCAAACTTTAGAGTGATAGGGAAGGGTAGTTATCAAAGAAGCTAATATGACAAACAGCTTGTGATATTTTACGTATTTGCTGTTTTCTCTATCTTTCATGTGCTGGGTTGCCTGAAACCAAACCACATTCCAGTTTTTGTACTTAAAAGTCATTATTCTCATAGCTTGAGACTTCAAAACTTTTTTTTTTTTTTTTTTTTTGTAGTACGCGGGCCTCTCACTGCTGTGGCCTCTCCCGCTGCGGAGCACAGGCCCCGGACGCGCAGGCTCAGCGGCCATGGCTCACGGGCCCAGCCGCTGCGCGGCATGTGGGATCTTCCCGACCGGGGCACGAACCCGTGTCCCCTGCATCGGCAGGCGGACTCTCAACCACCGTGCCACCAGGGAAGCCCACTTTTTGTTTTTTTAATGTAGCAATTGGTTGATTTTTACTGGACCTGATGGAATGTCACAGTGCTCCTGTGTTTGAGTTTCAAGTATAGCATACCCTGCTCAGTACTTGATTGTACCTGTCTTCCTGGGGACCTGTATACAGCCATGAACATCTGACTGCTTTATTAGTTCTTTTCTTGTAGTTATGCTTGAGATTTACAGATTGAAATATATGTATATATTTTAAAAATCTATTTTTGGCTGCATTGGGTCTTTGTTGCTGCGCATAGGCGTTCTCTAGTTGCAGCGAGTGGGGGCTACTCTTTGTTGCAGTGTACAGGCTTCTCATTGCAGTGGCTTCTCTTGTTGTGGAGCACAGGCTCTAGGCGTGCAGGCTTCAGTAGTTGTAGCACATGGGCTCAGTAGTTGTGGCTCGTGGGCTCTAGAGCGCAGGCTCAGCAGCTGTGGCTCACGGGCTTAGCTGCTCCATGGCATGTGGGATCTTCCCGGACCAGGGCTCGAACCCGTGTCCCCTGCATTGGCAGGCAGATTCTTAACCACTGCGCCACCAGGGAAGCCCTGAAATATATTTTTTATTATAAATTTCATTTTACATTTCCTTTACATTACCCTGAGGGCATTAAATGGATCTTTTAAACCTATGTCTGTTAAGCAGGTTATTTATAATGACCTCAGGGCAATAAAAGTGGGTATAATGCGTGTTCATTATAAAAAAGGAATGTTGGGTCTATTAGGGATGAGAACTGTTGTCCTTTGGTTAAGGATGAAACCCACAATGCAGTGATGGGGAGAGCCAAGATAGGAGCCAGCCCAGATCTTCTTGGGGTCATTTGTGCCTGTCTTTACATTGCTTTTTCCTAGCAAAACCCTACTATGGATTCATCCAGTTAGTTACCTTTACAAACTTTTGAGTCATAGGAAATGGGCTGGAACCATGGGGGTGAATCATATAACCTATGGAGAATGTATAGAAGTAAAATAAGAAGGTCACAGCGGAACCCTAGCAAATACCTTCAGCTGGGTTCTAAAGGAAGTGATGCCCCTGAAGAAATTTTAGAACAGGCAGAGAAACACAGGAAGATCTAAAGAGATTGGGGCCTCATACAACACCCTCACACAACCGCTGGAGAAATCACACAACCGCAGGGTGGTGCCACTACACTCGTCTCTAAACTGGCTCCTCAGAGCTGTTGGGCCATCACGTCATATGCCCCTTGTCAGCTCTCATTCATTCCCTATAGCTGTTAAGTTTCACTGTTCTTTTGTTTTTTTAAATTAATTTATTTAATTTTTGGCTGTGTTGGGTCTTCGTTGCTGCACGCGGGCTTTCTCTAGTTGCGGCGAGTGGGGGCTACTCTTAGTTGCGGTGTGCGGGCTTCTCATTGTGGTGGCTTCTCTTTTTGCGGAGCACGGGCTCTAGGCACGTGGGCTCAGTAGTTGTGGCGCGTGGGCTCAGCAGGTGTGGCTCGCGGGCTCTAGAGCACAGGCTCAGTAGTTGTGGCTCACGGGCTTAGTTGCTTCACGGCATGTGGGATCTTCCCAGACCCGTGTCCCCTGCATTGGCAGGCAGATTCTTAACCATTGCGCCACCAGGGAAGCCCTCCCTGTTTTTTTAAAACCAATTACTCCATACCTCTCACTCTAAGCAGATGACTATTCCTACTTCAGAGTGAAAATCACACTAGGTGGGGAAACTGTCAGTTTCTGTCTTCCACCTACAGAATCATCTACATCCACCCTTTACACTTTTGTTCTTATCACAGTGGAAAAGGCAACCCTCCTTCCATGGGAGTGTCGTTTGTCCACCTGCGTGGTATTGATCTGCCTCACCTCTTCTCCCAAGGGTTTTCACTCGTGGCTTTGGCCTCTCCTCTAGTGGCTGTATGTGATGGAGAACTTTACACGTTAAGGAGACCCTCCCTGAGCCTGATGTCCCTTTGCAGCCACCACTTTTTTCTTCTTATCAAACAAGCTTCTTGAGAGTTGTCTACCCTTTCTGTCTCTACCTCCTCCCTCATCCACACCTGAACCCTTTGCCACGTGACTCCTACTGCCAGCCATCTGCTGATGGTTTTCTTGTCAAGGAGACCATAGATCTCCAACTTGCTAACCTTTTTGGTCTTTATTTGGCTTGATCTTTACGTTACAATTGGCAATGTTGAGTCCACTTCTTTATGTGTTCTTCTCTTAGTTTTCACGGCCCCAGTAATCTCTCTGGGTTTTCCATGTGTTTTTCTGCCTATTCTAAAATTTCTTCAGGGGCGTCTCTTCCTTTAGAGTCCTGTGGAGATGTCTGCTGGAGTTTCATTGTGACTGTCTTATTTTACTTCTGTGTAAACATCCCATGGTGTTCCACTTCCATTTATAACACCCAAATCTCTATCTCTGGCTCATTCTGCCAACACATATGGTCAACAGACAACTGGGCATTTCTACTTGCTGTCTCCCAGGTCTGCTCACATAGTCAGCAAATGGTGCCCACAGTTCACCAAGTGCATTATTTTATAGGGCTTCCATAACAAAACACCACAGACCAGGGGGCTTAAACAGCAGAAGCTTATTCCCTCACAGTTCTGGAGGCTGGGAAGTCCAGGATCAAGGTGTTGGCAGGTTTGGTGTCTCCTGAGGCCTCTTTCCTTGACTGCAGATGCCACCTTCTCACTGTGTCCTCACATGGTCTTTTCTCTGAGCATGTGCATCCCTGGTGTCTCTTCCTCCTCTTATAAGGACATCAGTCATATTGGATTAGGGCCCCACCTTTATGACTTCATTTAACCTTAATTACTTCTTTAAAGGCCTAGCCCCAGATACAGTCGCATTGGGGTTAGAGCTTCAACATATATGAGTTTGGGGAGAAGATAATTCAGTCCATAAAACAGTTACCTGAGCCAGAACTTGGGGTTCATCCTTAACTCCTCCCTACCCTGTGTCTGATTCACCACATCCTGACAATTCTATTTTTATATTTTTTGAACCCATCCTTTTTCCATTTTTCTGCCACTTCACGTCTTTGAACATTCATTCATTCATTCAGTATACTCTTTGGATACCCATTATATACTAGAAAGGCAGCCAAAGAAAGCTAAAAAATACAAGATTAAGGAAAGTATATGGAAGGAAATGATGAAGATAAATACAGAAACAAATTAACCAGCAAGATCAAAAGTTAGTCTAAGGGGTTTTTTAAATAATGAAAAAGATATATACCTGGAAAATCTAATTAATAAAAGACAATAAATGAATAAAGGGAACAGTTAGGATTTTAAAACTGTAAGATGTTACCCACTATCACTCTATCTGAAATTCAATGATAAAAAGAATTTTCTGGAAAATTGAGTGACTGTAATTCACTCAAGAAATAAAATACTGGAACTGGCTAAAAATCAAGAAATGAAATGTAAAAGCTACTGAGGATGTATCTAACAAGGCTCTGGGTTCATATTGTTTACTGGGTGAATTCTTGTTATTAAAGGATTCAGTGATTCCTTTCATCATCATAGGCTAAATAGGTTTTTGTAAAAAAAGAAGGAATGGAAAACTCAATTTAAAAAAAATGTTTCGGGCTTCCCTGGTGGCGCAGTGGTTGAGAGTATGCCTGCTGATGCAGGGGACGCGGGTTTGTGCCCCGGTTCCGGGGGGATCCCACGTGCCACGGAGTGGCTGGGCCCGTGAGCCATGGCCACTGAGCCTGCGCGTCCGGAGCCTGTGCTCCGCAACGGGACAGGCCACAGCAGTGAGAGGCCCGCGTACCACCAAAAAAAAAAAAAAAAAAAAATGTTTCTAGGGAATCCCCTGGTGGTCCAGTGGCTAAGACTCTGCCGAGGGCCCGGGTTTGTTTGATCCCTGGTCAGGGAACTAAGATCCTGTAAGCTGCCTCATGCGGCCAAAAAAAAAAAAAAAAAAGTTTCTAGTTGAGCCTTAATACCAAAATCTAACAATGATAGGTTTTTTTCTCTTAATCTGGTTTATGAATATAGATGAATTCTCTAAAGTTAAATATACAATCCTAATAAAATCTCTTAGGAAGCTAGGGAAGAGATGCTTCCTTAGCATGATAAAGTACTATGTATATTAAGTCCAGGGACCACATTGTCATTTCAGTAAATACACCAGGGTGTTCCCACTAAAGCAGTGGTCATGCTGTGCTGCTGGCCATTCAGAATGAGCTGTGAATCTGAATGGTGACTGATGGTGCAGGGAAAGCGCCCTTCAGTCACCTGACAAGTTTCTTGAACACCTGAAGTCTTGGGTGAAGCAGAGCCAGTGAGAGGCAGTGTGTCCTGCTGGTTAGGGGAAAGAGACCTGTAGCAGGCAGTGTGACCTTCCGCTCTGGCCTCTTCCCTCTTCTGCAAAGGGAGCACAATAGTAGGGGGATTGTGACGGATTACAATCCCCTTATTAGGGGGATTGTGAGGACTACAGGAGGCAAAGCCAGACTTGCCATGAGCACAGGTGTTAGTGGTTGTTAACTGATGTTCGTATTTTTGTTGTAGATGTTTGGGTTCCACTGGTGGTCAGGATCTTGGCACACTTCATTTCAGAACCCTCTATCTTGATGCTTTCGGTTAGAATGGAGATCTTTCAACAACGTGGACCCCAGGAAATAGGCTGATAGCTCTGCAAGCGCAAATCTGCCACGTCCCAGTGTTCTATCCCTGTGCTGGCTGGTCCTCCCTCCTCCCCAAGCCCTGCACCCTCACTTCCTTGCCTTTCCCTTCCCCCGCTCCCCCCTGTGCCTCCCTCGTCTCTCAGCCCCTCCGTACTTCCCTGTCTACGGCGGCAGCCTCTCCTGCAGTCGGTGCAGCCTCCCCCTGCCTCCCAAGTCCTCTTTCAGTGTTAGTCCTTGCTGCACACTCTCCAGCGTCCTCCCCTCCATGAAGTCCAGGTTTGTCAGAGCTTGAGAAATCCCTTGAGCTGTGTGTCACGTGTCCCTCTTCTCCTCACCCCAAGTCTCCAGTCTCCCTGAACGGTTGTTCAGAAAGCGCCATGCCGTCTGCCCGTATGACCTCTGTGCCTCTGTACCGTCTGCCTGGGTGCCCGTCTGCCCGTATGACCTCTGTGCCTCTGTACCGTCTGCCTGGTTTTCCTGCCTCCCCTCCTCCTCGTCCACCTGTCACATGCTCATCCATGAAGCCCTATTGTAACCTCTCGCTGCCGAGGATAGTGCCTCCCTCTGCACGTTTGGTGCCCCACATCTTTTTCTGCGCCCCCGCCTGTTGCCTACAGTATAGCCCCGTGTTCAGTCATCTGCACCTGCTGCCAGAGTGTGAGCTCTTCCAGGGCAGGGGCTGTGGTCTCCTCTCCTGTCTGCGTTGCGTGGCGGGGTGCTCAGCACGCAGAACAATGCCTGTCCTATGGGAGGGAACTAGCGGACGCACAGTCTGGTCCTGCTGTGGATGGAGGGTGGCGTCTTTGCTTACCCAGAGCTCCGGGGAGTGGGAGTGGCACTTCGCCGTTTGGGGGCTTACAGCAGTGGGGCGGCGTCCTGTCATTGCCGCAAGCTGTTCACCAGGGGCTTGGCTCCAGCTGTGTAGCCTCCACCAGGCGAGGCTTGTGCAGGTGGAGCCACAGCACGTGAGCACTTGTTATGTGCCAGGTGCTGGGTTAAATGCTTTTAGGGTAGCTCACTGGACCCTCACAGCAACTCTAAGGTCGGTTCTGTTATAACTCTGGTTTTACTCCTAAGGAAACAGCTCTGAGTAACGACATGGTGGAGCTGGGTTTATATCCAGATACCACTCCGAGACTAACCCTGAAGCTCAGGCATGGCCGCACCTCCAGAGGCTGGGAGGCAGGGAGGCTTGAGGTGGCCGGGTTTAGGTCCTGGGACTAGGTGTGGTGTGGACAGCAAAGGGGCTACTAGCTCTGCCAGGCTGTTCACACTGTTCTGTAATTTGCTTTTTTCTCTTAATGTATTGTGAACGTCTTTCCATGCTGTGGTGGTTTTAAAATATGTCTACAAATTTTTGGACACTCCTCCCACAAAAGAGAGAGCCCAATTCCCTTCCTTTGAATGTGGGCCTGTCTCAGTGACACACTTCTATTGAATAGAATGTGGCAGAAGTGATGCTGAATGACATCTGAAGCTGGATTAGAAAAGGCGACGCAGCTTCCATGCAGCTCTGTCTTTCATGGGATGCATGCCTTGGGGTCCCTTGGCTTTGCTGAAGCTACCCTGCTGGACCGTCACCTGGAGGGGCAAGGGCTGGAGCAGAGGAGAGAAAGAAGGAGGGAGAGAGATGCCCAAAGGGTCTTCACAGTACAGGTGCCACCTGGGAGTGAGTGAGCCTTCAGGTGATTCCAGCATCCAGCCTTCAAGGCAAGGGCCAAATGGAGCAGAGACGAGTTCTCCCTGCCCAGCCCTTGCAGACTGCAGATTGATGAGGAAAATAAGTGCTGCTGTTGTCTAAGCTACAAGCTTGAGTGGCTTGTTACTCAGCACTGGCTACCTGGAATAGTTGTCAATAAGAATAATGCTACCCCCTTGTTTTGAATTCCACCTGTGGATGTCAATTTGTAAAGGGTCATCCAGTATTGTCTTTTATTATAAATAACCCTGTGAAAAAAATCCCTGTTCACGCAGGGGTTTACACACACATAACACAGAAGTCACTCTTCTGTTTTCGCAGGTTGTCACCTTCCTCTAGCATGTTTGGGAGGCGAGCGCGTGGTCCTTCACCCACTGGGTCAGTTTAACACTGTAGCTCCTCAGCGCTCATTTGGCTCCTGGGGCCTCAGGTCACTATCCCGCTGCTGGTCAGCCCTTGGAACTCCTGGACTGCATCTCTGACTTCATAGAGCTTTTGTTCTGTGGGGAGGTGGGCAATAAATAAGATAAAAATAACTAAAAACTGGCCCCATTCCTGTGAGCGTAGAGGGAAGGTTGGGGAAGGGTTTCAAGCAGCAAAGACAGCCTCTCGGAGGTCAGCCTTAAAGAAACCACATGCCTGGTTGTGAATTTTGACATGGCTTCCTGGTTGGCTTCTGGGAGAATGGGGGCACCTTGCCTGAGAACGTGGAGGCATGAAGATTGGCTCTTCTGGTTATAATTCCTTCACTCGATTGTCTGATAACTGCTTTAGGAAAAATTCCTCGAGGTGGAATGTTTGAGATTCAGAGTAGTTTGGATTTTAAAGGCCATTGCTACAGGGAACCAAGCTACTCCTCCAGAAAGCTTTGCTCAGTTACATTCCTCCCAACTGTGCAAGCCGGAGCTTCACAACAGGGCGCCAGGGTGCCAGAGCCCGAGTGAGTTACAGGTGCCAAGAGTATAAACGTTTCCCACCCCTGAGACTCAGTGGAGCCCAGGGTGCCTTGCTGAGGTGATCACTTCTATGTGTGCCTTGTGATGAACCATGTGTTCCCAGCCCTGGACAGCACTAGATAGACATTGTCATTTTTTTCCATTAGCCACCTACCTGACTGAGGGGAGTATTATCTCCTTGATGTTGTAGTTTACATCTTTTTAATTACCAGTGAGGCTATTTTTCATATGCTGATTATACCATTGCATTTATTCTTTTGTGACTTTCTTGTTCTTGTCCTTTACTCATTTCTCCACTGGAGTCGTTGCTTTTTTTATATGAATTTTTAAGTACTACCTAGAAACAACCAGCAGAGGGCAGCAGTGCATCAGGGTGCCAAGGGGATAGTGCTGGAGCCTGAACCTGAACAGTATATTTTGGACAAAGACACAGCCTGGGCCCTGGGGCCTTGGCATCAATGGACTAGGGGAACTTAGAACAGATAATGGGGTTAATTTCCTCTCCAAATTGAGTTATTTGTCTGAAAGTCTGTAGGTGGGCTTGGGACAAGAAGATGACTTTGAAGGGATAAAACTGTAGGTCCCAGAGTGGTAAATGAATTCTGTCTGATGGTAGACCCAGGTTGTTGCCAGAGTATGGGATGTGTGTGTGCATACAAATGTGCGCCCCACCCGCCAGAAAGGTACCTGAATAAATTTCACATGTGCCAACCTCTCTCTTTGAGCTGTCTTGTTCTCTGTCTTATTGGGAAATTGAAGCAACTTAATAGGCAGGGCCTGGGTGGTAATGCAGGAATGTGAGGTTTTAGAGAGGAGAGAGCCAGTGAATGCTGCCCCAGCCTTTCACTGTAGGAAGCTAGGTGAGCCTCAGAGAGATGCGAAGCCCCTGAAATCATTCGCAGAATTGTCTATGCACTTACATATCTTATTTTAAAAAACATTTAATTTTGAAATAATTGTAGATTCAGAAGTAGTCTCAAAAATAGTAGAGAGGTTCTGTGTACCTTTCACCCACTTGCCCCCAATTATAACATTTCACATAACTTTAACCAGGAAATTGACTTTGATATAATTCAGGCCTTGTTCGGATTCCACGTGCTCATGCGTGTGCATGCACGCATGACATTGTTGAGCTATATGAGCGGCTCTGGATCACCATCTTTTGGACTTTGTGTTCTGTGCCAAAGGTGTACCCATGTTTGCTTAAGTCATCATTAGTAGAGTTTTCTGTTACTTGAAGCCTCAACATTCCTAACCCTAACATCCAATTACAAGGTGCAGAAAACCTCATGCAAACCGGCTCAATTTAAAAAAAAAAAGAGGTCTTCCCTGGTGGCGCAGTGGTTGAGAGTCCGCCTGCCAATGCAGGGGACATGGGTTCGTGCCCCGGTCCGGGAAGATCCCACATGCCATGGAGCGGCTGGGCCCGTGAGCCATGGCCGCTGAGCCTGCGCGTCCGGAGCCTGTGCTCCACAACGGGAGAGGCCACAACAGTGAGAGGCCCGTGTACCGCAAAAAAAAAAAAAAAAAAGAAAGAAAAGGAAGGGGAGGAATATTGGTTCATGTAATAAAATCCAGAGGAATGACTGAACGGATGCCAGCGGTTCAGGATGTCATCAGAGAGCTCACTCCTTTTCTCTGTACCGGCCACTGCTCTGCGCACCTCTGAGTTCTGGCCTTTTTCTCAGGCACCCTCCCTCAAGATCCCAACAGTGGCAGTGGCGATTCCAGACCTTTCATCCTCACCCCACATCACACAGAAGAAGAGAGGGAGTGGGGGGATCTCATCATTCCCTATATAAGTTGTAAGATTCATTCTGATTAGTCCAGCCTGGGTCAAGTGCCCATGTCTCAACCAATCGCAGGGCCAAGAGAATGAGATACATTGGTTGGCTCATGCCTGGACTCCTAACCCCTCCATGAACACCTCGTGATTGGGATAATTTATTGGTTTAATCTAATCTCAGATGGGAAGTGTCCACCCTGACCACATGGGACAGGGGAAGTGTCTGAAAAGGAATTTGAGGTCATGTTACCTGAGAGAGGGGAAATAGATGCTGGACAGTAAACCACAGATGTCTTCCATCTTTGGCATGGAGTCTTGAGTCCCTCCCTGGTCAAATCAGCTATGACCAGGAGTACAGGACCATATAGTAGAGGCATGACTACTGGGATGGGTGTGCAGTTTTTGCATCAGGGGGAGTGATTGCTGGACAGGAGGTCTCTACCACAGTAGCAGTTTGTGTCTCTAAAACACCGTTCTGCTGCAGATCTCCACACGCCTCAGGATGTTAACCTGGTTATGGCATCTCTAGTCACTCCCACTGGCCTGGTGTAGGTCTGCAGGGGCCCAGTGGGCGGCAGAGGAGATGCTATGGTTGAAGCAGGATCCTGGGTTTTAGCTGAATATGTTCGGTAGGGCTGGGGATATATTTCGATAGGACCCCCCCAACCCTACCACACCATGCCCATTGGCTGCCCCTTGTACCCTCCTGCTGTCCAGTACGGACAACAGTTTCCTGCTGTACTCCTCCCTACTCACCGCCATGAAGTCCATCCATTCCAAGTGGACACAGAGGTCTTCAGAGAGAGGCTGTCCTGGGGCAGGTGGCTTCTAGCACCCCAAGATACTCAGGTTTATGGAAAAGGTCAGCATTTCTCCAAGCATGCTGTTCATACCATTGTGGTATGCGATGTATTTTAATAGATACGCATCAATTCTTAAACACTCCTTGTTTTAAAAATCTTTTTATTGTGAAATGAAATAGATACAGAAAACTCTACAAGACAAACGTAGAGCTTAATGAAGTATAATAAGGCAAACACCGCAAATGCTCTTGTAATCCGAGAGGTAGAACGTTGCAGCCCCCCCCCCCCCCCCCCCCCCCCGCCCCCAGCAGCTCCTCCACATTCCCTGTCCCCGTCCCAGCCCCTCTCTGCCACTGCAGAGTAACCACTACCTGGCTTTTACTGCAGTCACTTCCTTTTGTTTCTTTACAGTTTCATCATCCAAGTGTGCATCCCTAGACTATGGTTCAGTCTTGCCCCCTAAAAAAAACCCACATATTTTACCTCTTTTAATCCACAGGTTCTTCCTTCATCCCTTTCTTTTCCTTTCATTTTATTGGTTGAGGAATCCAGGCCATTTGACTGCAGTGTTTCCCACAGTCTGGATTTTGCTGGCTGCCCACTCATGGGGCCTCTCGGCATGCTCTGCTGCCTGCTGTGTTTGCTGCCCATTGTCAGCTGGATCTAGAGGCTCGACCAGACCCAGCTTCTATCCTTTTGACGAGACTCTAGTGTGATGTGTTCCTTCATCAACTGCCTCTCTTTCTGGGTGTTCTTAGCCTTGGAGGTTCAGCCCCTAGATCCATTACTTCCCTGGGGGTCCAAAATGGTGACATACATTGTTTTCACTGTGCTGTGATTCACATTTTATTGCCTATTAATTTTGTCACTCCACACAGTTTATGAGTAAACAGGCTTTGAGGAAATATACTGAGGTAAACAGATGATGGCAACATTGATGAGACTGTTCCCGTGTTTTACATAAGGTAATGAAAAGAACCACAGCTGCCACTGCTACAAAATGATCATGATATTCTAATTCCATCATTTCTTTTTCATTTACTTGCTGGAATTCTTTATAAACAGATGCTTTCTTTCATCTATCATGAGGTTACCCCATGGTATAGCTCACATAGGAGAGGCAGGATAAATGCTTTCCTCTTTCTCTATGTTTGCCAGTTTGCAAAATAATAGACTGGCTCCTTATTATCCTCTGGAGGTGACCAGTTCAGTTTTTCAATATCATTGTGAACTCATGGATTTAACTAAATTTGGTGAGTTGTAGTTTGTTGTAATTATTACTATGTTCAAAGCTCAAATTGGCCTGTCTCTGGCCAGTGGGAGCATCTGTGGGTGGGCTCCTGTGTTCTTTTGAGACTACCCTAGTCTACACATAACCCTCCTGTGATGGCTTGTGTGCTGTCCTTTATGTCAAGATGTTCCAGGCTCCTTCTGTACACTTTCTCCTCAGACCAGTAGTCAGTCATTTTCCACACAACCCTGACTTTTAGTGGGAAATGGCATTTCCTGACCGCAATGTGTACTCCAGGGATGCTCACTGCTACTGGCTTGGTCATGGTTTCTAGGTCGTTTCAGTGGTCAGAGCTAATAGGTATAGATAGAATGGTAGATGAAATCCCTCGTAAGGTCATACTGTTATTTCCAATTAAATTTCAGGACTATAGATTTTATATTTAATCTTTAAAAAAATTACAGCTGCATCTCCTTTCTTCCACACTGAGAATCCTGATTTTTAGGACACAGGGGATGATAGTTAAAATATTCCATAATTATTCATTTGTTTCAGGCAACATTACACACACGACAGGGAATACTAATGCTGCCACCACCAGAATGATAAGCGAAAATAGTTTTAAAGTTCTCACCCCCATTTTTTTTTTTTTTTTTTTTTTTTTTTGCTGTACACAGGCCTCTCACTGTTGCGGCCTCTCCCCTTGCGGAGCACAGGCTCCAGACGTGCAGGCTTAGCGGCCATGGCTCACGGGCCCAGCCGCTCCGCGGCACGTGGGATCTTCCCGGACCGGGCCACGAACCCCTGTCCCCTGCATCGGCAAGCGGACTCTCAACCACTGCGCCACCAGGGAAGCCCCCTCACCCCCTTTTTTATAGCTATTCTATATTTACATCAGTCGAGCTTATAGCCCTCTTATACCATATTCTCTTCCATTTTATTTTATGTTTTTTATTGAAATATAGTTGATATACAATATTATGTTAGATCAGGTGTACTACATAACGATTTGACATTTGCGTACGTTATGAAATGATCACCGTGGTAAGTCTAGTAACCATCTTTCCCCATAAAGTTATTACAATATTATTGACCATATTCCTTATGCTATATGTGACATCCCTGTGACTTACTTATTGTTTAACTGGAGGTTTGTACCGCTTAATCCCTGTTGTCTCTTTTCCCCCCACCCGCCTCCCTTCTGGCAACCACTTGTTTGATCTCTGTGTCCAACAGTGTGTTTTTGTTTTGTTTTGTCTATTTGTTTTGTTTTTTTAGATTCCACATTTATATTCTCTTCCTTTTAAGGCTCATATAGTTTTGGTTCTCCAAGTAATTATGTATATAATGCTGTCCACTAGTTCTTATGCTGAAGTGTCAAGTAATTTTGTCAGTCTGAGGCTTGTTTTCTGGTAAATTCTTCAGGAAGAGTTCATAGGAACAATATTCCCTGAGTTCTTGTACACTGATAACAGTTTGTACCTTTTATACTTGATAGTTTTCCTGGGTATAAAGTCAGTTTTCTTTGGCTCACACTTTTGCCCTCTTGGATGGGTCACACCATTTTCCTCTGGTACCAAGCATTGTTGTTGAAAAGTCTGATGATGATCTAATTCTGTCCTCTCATAAGTCACTTGTTCCCTTCCCCATCGATGTTTAAAGGATTTTTCCCCTTTAATATCCAGTATATTTACTAAAATATGTCTTGGTGTTGCTCATTCTGAGTCAGTTTTCTCTGGTATATCACGTACTCTTTTAATACATGATATGTACATTAATATGTACAGGTTATTAATCTATTGTGTCTCAGCTCCCAAAGCCATCCTTTACTCTGTGCAGTCATGGAGGTGGACCCTGTACCTGTTTTTCCTTTTGAGGGCTGGCCCAATGTTAAACTTTGTCAGTAGAGGGCGCTCTAGGAGCAATGGAGGAGGAAGGGGCTTCCCTTCTTCACTCTAGCGTGCCTCATGCACCAGATTAATGCAGCGCATGCAGCTCTTAGCTCCAGCTGTGCCTGGTGATCAGCAGCACAGAGCACCTCCCGCTGGGGAGCTTCCCTTGGCATCCCCTTGGGTGGCTTCAGAGCCTCAGCTGACTTCACCATTCAGTGAGCCACAGCTGTGTCCTCTCCCAAGGTCTTAGTCTCCGCCCTGGGATGAGGGACCTCTTCTTGGTTCCTCTGTCTCAGACATAGGTGTAGAGGCTTCTGCCTTTATCTGCTATTTTGTATTCTTTAGAGTTCCTTTTACTCCTTACTAGCCATTCCCCCGTTATTCCAGTCTGCTGTTATAGTTAGTAATTCTTCATGTGAAACTTTCCCTATTCAAATTACTTCGTGGTTTCTCTCTCCTAAATGGATCCTGACTAGTACAATGTAGGTATCAAATGGGTTTTTTTCCTTTTTTTTAATTTCAGGAAAGTTTCCTAGAATTTTAGTTTTTAGTATTTGTTTTGTTCCCTTGCTAGGAATTTCATTTTCAGAACTCCTCTGACTATTTCCAATATTTATCATTTTCTCTTAAATCCCTTTATGTGTTCTTTTGGATTTAAAATATTTTCTACTTTTCACATTCTATTTCTCATGAGGCATCGTTTGATTCACTCTTTTGTTTCTTCTGATTCTTTATTTCTGAGTTTATTTTTCTTTTATTTCTAAATTTGTCCTAAATTTGTCATCTCACTTCTGAGTTTTTCTAATTCTAAATTTTATAACGTCTTTTTTCTTGAGTTGGTATAGTTGGTATAGTTTCGCTCATTGTATTGATGTTATTCTGCTCCTTATTCTCTTTTTTTTTTCTTACAGAAACTTTGGATGATATTTGACATTGATACTTTGTATTCCTCGTTTTTTATGTGAAATTAGTTCTTTGGAGCTTTTGGAATGAGATGGGTTGAGGAAGCTTTCCTAACTTCTCCTGTTGTTATCATACAGTGTTAAAAAAAAAGTATGGCAAACCATTAGAACTAATAAATAAATCCAGCATGGTTGCAAGATACAATATCAATACACAAAAATCAATTGTATTTCTATACACTTGCAGTGAACAATATGAAAATGAAATTAAGAAAACAGTTTCGGGGGCTTCCCTGGTGGCCCAGTGGTTGGGAGTCCGCCTGCCAATGCAGGGGACACGGGTTCAATCCCTGTTCTGGGAAGATCCCACATGCCGCGGAGCGACTGGGCCTGTGCACCACAACTGCTGAGCCTTCGCTCTGGAGTCCGCGAGCCATGGCTGCTAGCCTGCGGTGCTGCAGCTGCTGAAGCCTGCGAGCCTGGGGCCCGTGCTCCACAGCGGGAGAGGCCACCGTAATGAGAAGCCCGCGCACTGCAGCGAACAGTGGCCCCCGCTCGCCGCAGCTAGAGAAAGCCCGTGCGCAGCAACCAAGACCCAACACAGCCAAAGATAAATAAAATTAAAACAAACAAACAAAAAACAATTTCATTTACAATAACACCAAATTATTAGGAATTTAGGAATAACTTTGACAACAAAAGTGTAAAACTTACACTCTCAAATATTATTGAAAGAAAATTTAAAATTCCAAATAAATGGAAAGACACTCTATGTTCATGGATCAAAAGATTTAATATTAAAATGCCAATACTCCGCAAATTGATCTGCAGCCTCAGTGTAATCCGTGTCAGAATCCCAGCTGGCTTCTTTGCAGGAGTTGACAAACTGATCTTAAATATTCATATGAAAACTCAAGAACACCAAAACAATCTTGAAAAAGAAGAAAGTTGGAGGACTTCCCAATTTCAAAATGTATTAAAAAGAACAGTGATTAAGAAAGTGTGGTAGTGGCATAAGGGCAGAAATATAGATCAATGGAATAGAATTTAGAGTCTATAAATAAACCTTACATTGCAGTCAAATTGATTTTTCACAAGGGTGCCAAGACAAATCAGTGTCTTTAACAAATGGTGCTGGGACAACTGGAAACTCACATGCAAAAAAGTTAAAGTTGTATACCCACATCACACCAAATACAAAATTAGCCCCAAACGAATCACAGACCTAAATATTAGCTAAAACTATAAAATTTCTAGGAAAAAAACCCATAGGGATAAATTTTCATCACCTTTATTTGGTAATGGCTTTTTAGATGTGACACCAAAAAGAAACCAAGAAAAAAAATGGGTAAATTGGACTTCTTCAAAATTAAAAGCTTTTGTGCTTCAAAAGATACCAACAAGAAAAAGACAACCCACTGAATGGGCAAATTTTATACCTGATAAGGGACTGTGTAAGAACTCTTACAACTCAATAATAAAAAGGCAAATAATCCAATCCAATTTCTGGCACAGAGCTCCTAAAACCCTTGAAATTTCCCGAGTGATAAGCGTAATAGGAACATCTTTTGTTACTAATGAGGTGACTTTCGGCACATCTCTACGTAGCTCAGGATGGGAGCTGGTTCCCAGAAAGACCAAGCCTTGATTAGAAACTTGGAACTTTCAGCTTCACGCGGAACCCTCAGGGAGGAGAGAAGGGCTGGAGACTGAGTTAATGACCAATGGGCACAGTTCTCCATGAGTATCCCTAAATGATGGCATTTGGAGAGCTGCTGAGTTAGGTGAACACATCCACATGCTAGGAGGGTGGCACACCCCCATCTCCACAGGGACAGAGGCCCCTGTGCTCAGGACCCATTAGCATTCTCCTGAGTTCTATGAGTCATTCTATCAAACCATTGAACCTGGGGCAGGTGGGAGCCTCCAACTTTGTAGCCAAGTTGGACAGAATTATAGGTGACCTGGGGACTTGATACTTGTGGCTGGTGTCTGAAGTGGGCCAGTCTTACAGGACTGAGCTCTTAAACCTGTGGAATCTGATGCTCACTCCAGGTACTTAGTGCCAGCATAGGATTAGATTGTAGGACACACAGTTGGTGTTGGAAAGTTGGAAAAGTGAGGTTGGAAAAGACACCATGTGTTTTGTGTCAGGAAAAAACCACTCACGAAAAATGGGCAAAGGATCTAAATAGACATTTCTTCAAGAAGATATATAAATGGCCAATAAGCACGTGAAAGGATGCCCAACATCTTTTATTGGGGAAATGCAAATGAAAACCACAATTAGGTACCACTCCACACCCACTAGAATGGCTATAATCAAAAAGACAGATAATAACAAGCGTTGGTGAGAATGTGGAGATATCGGAACCCTCATACACTGCTGGTGCAGCCACTTTGGAAAACAATATGGCAATCCTCAAGAAGTTCAACACAGAGTTCTCATCTGACCCAGCAATTCCACTCTTAGGTATATACCCAAGAAAATAGAAAACATATGTTCGCACAGAAATCTGTACACAAATGTTAGCCATTCTCTCTGTTGAGGCTGGTGGTGGTCAGGGACGGATCAGACAGAGTCCTGATTAGGTATTCTTTCCAGGCTCTGTTTGATACCACTTAGAGGACAATCTTTTCCCCCCTGTCTTCCACATTATTGGGGAATTGGGAAAAGCCTTATTGTAAGCCCCGAGGAATGCTGTGAAACACTAATCTGTGACTAATCTAGCACTATCGCAGGGCCTCTGGGTGTGGGACCTGAAATGTGACTCTAACCCCACGAAGACAGTGCGTATGGTCACAGGCATGTGCACTTCTCATTGTTTGGTCCAGCATCCCAAAGGGACAGGAGTGTGATTACCAGTCCTTTTCTGCCATGAGGAGTGAGTCCATGGGCGTCCACATCGGAAGGTGAGTTTTTTAGCAAGTTCTCTAACACAAGAATGGCAGACGGTGGGTGGCTGTCCTCTCAGAGAGCTTTCCTCTCAGAGGCATCTGGGAGATTAAATTCCATCCATGATATAGTTCACCAGAGACATTCATCTTCCCTGACATTCTGTGACCTCATAAAAATGCTAACACCCTTTTTCTCATCCATATGTAACCCTAGAAAAAAATTAACCTGGCTCAGCCATAATTTATGTGGGCATACAATACCCCACTTATACTTGAACCCTGTCATTGAAAAACTTCATTATCTTTGTCACTAAATGGCACCCTGAAAGTCTGTTATCTGGCACCGAAGCTTTCCTTTCATAGCTTTGAAGATGTGTGGCCCTCCAGTGCAAACAGGAGAGTCAGAGTGCTACAAAACAAACCAGCCTAACTTTCACCAAGAATGTGCTCCCTTTGGGCTTCCCTGATGGCGCAATGGTTGAGAGTCCACCTGCCGATGCAGGGGACACGGGTTCGTGCCCCGGTCCGGGAAGATCCCACATGCCGCGGAGCGGCTGGGCCCGTGAGCCATGGCCGCTGAGCCTGTGCTCCGCAACGGGAGAGGCCACAACAGTGAGAGGCCCGCGTACCACAAAAAAAAAAGAAAAGAAAGAATGTGCTCCCTTTGTAGCTAAATTCCCTTACAAATAATATGCTTCCACAACAATGATTCTTCTTTTCACCTGTCCCCTGGGGTCTGGTGTTCAGGCCCCCAAGTAGAGGCCTAGGCAGGGCAGGACTTACTTTTGGGCAGTGGGCTTGTGGCTTGTCTGAGGTCTGGAGGTTCCTTTGCAGGACAGGGAAGGGTTGTTTCTTTGGGAACTGGGGCCAGGGTGTGAGCTTGACCCCGCCTTACACTCAGCCCCACCCCCAGTGTGAATGTACGCCCTGCAGTATGGCAACCCCTCTCTCTCCAGCTTTATCTCTCACAACACTTCAGCCCAAGTGAATATATTCCTGTCATCTGGCTCTTCCTCCTCTGCTAGTCTTCCCTGTCCATGAATCACCTTCCTTCAAGGCCAAGTCCTCCCTGAAAACTTCTCCCCAAAGCTGAACCTCCAGGCAGGGCATCTCTCCTTCTGTACCCCACCATGGGGCCTCTTAAGGCGCTTACCTAAATTCCTAGACGGCACTTGTCTGATCCCTTATTCACCGCCCTCTGGATGATAGGCTCGTAGAGACTCACTAGATTCCATTCCTCTCTGTATTACCTCCAGCACCTGCCCTTCACAGGTGCTCTATTTGATAAGAGGTGAGAAATAGTCTCTCATTGCTGGATTAAGTTGCAGATGTTTTTATTTCTGGGTGGAATATATTTCCTATACTGTGTTTTCTCTTTTGAGAAGGGTCTGTTTTTATCCTTTGCCCATTTATTTTTAAGGGTTTAGCGTTGTCTGTTTTTTAAAATAAATTTATTTATTTATTTTTGGCTGTGTTGGGTCTTCGTTGCTGTGCACAGGCTTTGTCTAGTTGCAGCGAGCGGGGGCTACTCTTTGTTGCGGTGCGAGGGTTTCTCACTGCGGTGGCTTCTCTTGTTGCAGGGCACGGGCTCTAGGCGGGCTTTGGTAGTTGTGGTTTGCAGGCTCTAGAGCGCAGGCTCAGTAGTTGTGGCGCGCGGGTTTAGTTGCTCCACGGCATGTGGGATCTTCCTGGACCAGGGCTCGAACCCGTGTCCCCTGCACTGGCAGGCGGATTCTTAACCACTGCGCCACCAGGGAAGTCCCGGGCTTAGTGTTTTTATCAGCATTTATGAACCCTTTATATAATCTTGCTGTAAATATTTTCCATACTTGGATAAGTCTTATGGTAAGGTAAAAGAAAAATCTACAGAAGTTGTACATTCCTATATAATCACATCTGTTCATGTTTTCTGTTGTGATTTCTTCCTTTGCATCTTAGCACAGTATATTCCTTCTGCCAGCAGAGTTTACAGTCAATCAAGTTTTCTTTTGGTCTTTTTGTCTTCATTCTACCTGTATTCTGGGTAACACTTCCAGTGCTGATCTGCTAATAACCCAGGAGAAGCTCTCTTGGTAACAGGCCTCCCTGCCCTTCTCCCCCAGGAAAAAGGGCCTGGATGGCCCTGGGAAGAGGGACCTTCTTATTGTTCAGGGTTGTCCCCATACTTAACTCTATGTTCACTTACTCAGTGTTTAAAGGTTGTCTGCATCTTGCCTCAAACCAATAGATTGGAACCTTCTAAAAGCATGGACCATTTTTGCCTTGTTCACTGCTACATCCCAATTGTTGGGCAAGTAATTAAAAATAAACTCTCCTGCTGCTATGGTCTGAATGTTTGTGTCCCCCTGTAAATTCATATGTTGACACCTAACCCCCAAGGTAATGGTAATAGGACAGGAAGCCTTTGGGAGGTAATTATGTCATAAAGGTGGAGCCTTCAGGATTGGAATAAGTGTACTTATGAAAGAGACCCCAGAGAGCTAGCTTGTCCCTTTCACCATGTGAGGACGCAGTGAGAAGTTGGCAGTCTGCAACCTGGAAGAGAGTTCTCACCAGAACCTGACCATGCTGTACCCTGGTCTTGGATTTCCAGCCTCCAGAACTGTGAGAAATAAATTTATGTTATTTTGCTATTGCAGCCCAAATTGACTAAGATACCAGCCAACCCAGAAAAACTCCACAAAGGTAGAAGAGAAAGAAAACAGTTTTACTATTGAATAAATATTGAACCAGGCTGCATGCACATTACAGGCATCCACCAAAGAGATTGCAAAGACAGAAAGAAGTCTCACCATTTCATGCAGCCAAGCAGATACAACCTATTACATAGGTTAGCTGTCTTTAGCTGAAGGAAAGATAAAACAGCTCAGATCTTTTCAACCAGCAGGAAGTTACCTCTGGAGCCAAGCACCTAGGCTAAAACTCCCACAGAGACAAATAGAAGGGGGCCACCCTTCTTGATGTTCATATTTCAGGGATGGCTTCAAGACCCCCTGCAACTGCAAAACTAGCAACAGGCTCATTTGGCCTTTAAAAAGATTTACATACGTCTCAGAGACAGAGAAAGCATTCCAATTTCACGTTTTCTAAAGGGAATGCTAAAGAGGATGGAAGTTCTCTTTCCCTTTTTAAATTAGATCTAAGTTTTAAATTAGATTTGTATTTACCCTCATATTGTAGAAGCACCTCGCGGAGTATATGGTACGTGGTAGACGCTTGATGAATGAACGAACGCATGATGCGTCCCTTCCTGCTGGAGAGCAAGACTTGCCCCGAGCTGTCCAGGTTCAAGCAACAAAGTCCTGGCTCTGGCTGCCGGTGTTGCGCTTCTCTAGGGGAATGTGATCCCCTGGCCTCCAAGCTCTTGTCTCCCCACCTACTGTTCCTGGCTTTTCCTCCAGGACTCAGAAGGCAGGTGAGACCAGGAGTGACAGAACTTCTGGGAGGGGGAGTCTGTGTTGGGTGGGCGAAGCGGGCCCAGCCGCTCCGCAGCATGTGGGATCTTCCCTGACCAGGGCACAAACCCGTGTCCCCTGCATCGGCAGGTGGACTCTCAACCACTGCACCACCAGGGAAGCCCTGCCCACCCTTTTGACCCGACTCAGCCAACACCAGCCCCTTTATCTGCAGGAGAGAGAACACTGAGGGCAGGTGACTTGAAGGTCTTCCATCCACTCTGTTCACTCTCAGAATAAACCTGCATGAGATTTTGTTGTTCCTGCCAGACTGTCCACTTTTGAAGCTATACTACGGGCTTCTCCCACCACTTCTTTTCCCTCCACGACAGGAGTCAGCCTGCTTCTTGAGAATATTAACGGCACGCGATTTCAACAGTCACTGCCTTTGTTTTGGGAATGCACATCTCCAGGTTTAGAGTTTAAAGACTGGATTTGAAGGAGACGCCTCAAATGCAGTAACACTGCCAGAAGACATAGCTCCTTCATTCCTTTAGAATCTGTGACGTGCGTGACAGGAGAGACTAGGTGCTGGCCATAGGGCTTGATATGTTTCAAGAGCAAAATCTCAGCTGCCCTCCCATCGTCAGCAGCTGTAGATCACTGAACCATAGGGTATTTTAAGGAGCAAATCCTCACTGGGCGTTGAGGGTACAGGCCAACAGGCTCTGCCAGACATTGCTGGTGTAAACTGGTAAAATCCCTTTTCCCCAAGCGGGGAAGTCCTCTGGCATGAACCTTGGTGTTTTAACTTTCTGACCCACTAATTTCTAGGCATTCTATCCTAAGAAAATAATTCTAAACATGGTGAAAGCTCAATGCCCAATTATATCTAATGTATCATTATTATAATAGAAAGAAAAAGCAGAAACAACCTAATTATACATGTGCGTGGGGTTAGGTAAATATTTCATTTGCTTGTGCTCTGCTTTGGTTTTTCCAGCTGCAAGGAAGAAAGACTCATATGGGGTTTGTTGCAAGGCGGCGGGGGCCTGGACAGACCTCTCGCCCTTCCTCGGGCGCTTCCTGCAGGCGGCTCCGCTTTCCTCGTGTGTCTGCTGTAACCCCCACTTGCTCCTGACAGCCTTCATGTGCACCTAATATCCATCGCCCCTTCCTCCATTGCTCACGATTCTCCTCCCCTCCTTCTGTCCCAGCCTCCCTGATCTCCTTTCTATTGTCTCTCCGTTGCTCTGAGGCAGAGGCAAACCGAACGTTCCTTAAAATGCCATCTGAAGACAAAATCAAAACTGCTTTCAAATATTTTTGAAATACATAAAGTACAAATTGTTTTGTTCCATGAGATACAAATTGCTTGTCAGTTTTATAACAGTGAGAAGCAATGGGTCTGGTACATCCGGACATTTGCTAAATTCATCAAATTGTCATTCAGAGAAACTGGCACAAGAATCCTAAAGGTGCTAAATATTGGCAAAACAGAAAATAACTTTTAAAAGAATTCAAGAGAAAGCAGTGTAAACTGAAAATTCTTACATGAAATGTTATAAATTTGAAATATCTTAATAAAAAGAGTGAAGTCAAAAAGACTAAATTGGCCTAGTTTTCAACAATTTGAACATTTCTTAAAATTCTGGTAAGATATTAAAGAAGAATATTAAATATTTATTTAAAAAGCATATTCCCTAAAACAGTGCTTGGAAAATCAGTGTACTAGCTACGTTTGGTGAATTGGTCACTTGGGGACCAATTGATAAAAGATGGATTCTCATGGAATCTATCGTGAGACCCACAGAGCTGAGTGTCAGGGCCCCTGGAAAGTCATGTGTGATCTCTCTGTCTCTCTGTTTCTGTCTCTCTCTTGTCCCTGTCTCTGTCTCCATCTCTCTGTCTTTCTGCCTCTGTCCTTCTCTATCTCCCTGTCTGTCTCTGTCCCTCTCTATCTCCCTGTCTGTCTCTGTCCCTCTCTATCTCCCTGTCTGTCTCTGTCCCGCTCTATCTCTCTGTCTCTGTCCCTCTCTGTCTCTCTGTGGCTTTGTCTGTCTCTCTCCTGGGGACAGTTAAGCTTCTGCTTTTCCCCTGAACCCCAGCTCCTGCCTTCAGCTCCCCACTCCTCTGACCCTCACTCCAGCCCCCCATCCCCCCACTCCCACCACTCAGTGCCCCTTTCCTCAAGGACTCCGCTCAGTCAGTGTGTCTGATTTCAAATTCCTGGAGAGAGAGACTGCCTGGCTGCCGCAGGTCAGGCGGCTCCGTAAGTGGGCGTGGCCACGCCTTCCAGGGCAGCAAGGCCTCTGTAAACAGAGAGTGCAGCCAGGAGGAGGGGATGGCATCTGGGGTCCAGCCCAGCCCCTCCGCTGCCGGGCTGCTGCCCGTTCTTCTCATGGTCCAGTTCTGGAGATGCCCTCACCCTGCACGACCCCACAGCAGCCATCCCCTCTCCCACAAGTGGCTCCCCTGCCTACTCCCCTCCTCTGGCTAGAAGTCCTCACAGCACCTTGATGTGCTAACACAAGTTCGTTGTCTGTTGTCACCTCCCCACCGAACACCCTGAAGCTCCTCAGAGCAGGGGCTTTGTCTTGTTCAGAGCTCCAGCCCTGGTTCCTACAATCGTGCCTGAAGCTCAGTGAATATTTGTGGAACGACTAAAATAAACTCGCGTGTTCCTCAGTGGGAAACACCCAAGTCTCCTCTGAGCTTTGAAAGCTCAGGCACGGCCAGGCCCCAAGTGGCGGCCAGTCCTCTGTCCCGGCTTGTGTCCCCCACCCCTGCCCACCTCCCACCCCTGCCATCTAGGCCTGCCTCACCCAGCCCCGCAGGAGAGGTAGGGAAAGGTATGTCTCTTGGTCTCTTTATTTTTCCAGATGAGCTTCAGAATCATTTGGGCACGGTTCCCAAATGCTTCCACTGAGGTTCTGATTAACATTGCTTTAAAAATATACATCAATTTGAAAAGAAATGACATCGTTACAACGTTGAGTCTTCCCAGGAACATGACATGTCTCTGTGTTCCCTCGTCTTCTTTTATGACTCTCAGTTTTCATATAGTTTCTGCATATTTATTGTTAAACTCGCCTTGAGGGCATTTTACTTACACAGTTGTTATCGTGGAGGTGTCTTCCCCCCACTCTTTTATTTTCTAATTGTTGGTATAGAGGAAAGGAATTGAATGTTTATTTTGTATCCATACGCTTTAACTAAACCCTTATCAATCCTAAGAATTTTTCGTTTGATTATCTTGGGAATAAATTCACATTATCAGCAAATGACTATTCTATCTCCTTCCTTTTCCTTCCTCTAGTTGAACCTCTTTTTCAGCTGTTTCTTATTGCATTTGGCAGAGCAGATCCTTTCCTGAATAAGCCTTTCGTTAGGGAAGACATTTAGGGCGCCACAGAATATTTAAAGAACCAAAGCATGCAAGTGACATTTCTAGATTTCTGGGATGCTGCCAATGCAGTACTTAGAGGAGATTTATTGTTCCCAGTGCTTATATTAGGGAGGGAAAAAAAGAGAAATAATAAATCAAGTCTATACCTGATGAACTTTGTTCCCTTTAAGTTAGGAACCAAGAGAAAGGAGAAAAAGGAAGTAATAAATTTAAACAAAATGGAGAAAGAAGAGAGAGAATTGATAAACTTAATCAATAGCATGTGGGAGGAAATGGTCCTTCTGCCGAGTGGGGCAAAGTGGGACAGGATGGAGGAAGGGGCTCAGGTCCCACATCACATGCCTGGGGGTTCTGCTGAGCTCTTGGCCACCCACTGGACACGGACTCCTGACTGGAGTTCTTGCCCCGACCAGTCCCCGGAAGTACTTGGGGTGGGGTAGAGAGTGCTCAAAATCAGGAAAGCACCCAGCCGACCCTGTATCCAGGGAGAGGGAGGTGCAAATCTTGCGGTGAGCAGTGAGTGCACCCTAGCATGGGGCTCACGCCTGTACTTTATAAACCCGTCTAGCCTTACACTGCTTGTTGCGTCTTACTTTCCCTCTGTCTCACTTGTTTTCGGTAACAATTTAAAAAATTTCACCCTGATGGAGAATAGGTTTTGCCTGCTCCCAGGCCAGAGCATTTGGGGATCAGGTACCCCGGGCTGGGTATAGTTGGGGCACAGAGAGGGGGAGATTGGCTATGCTGGGCTCACAAGTCCTTTTGGGGCTGGTTCTTTAGAGGATTTAACATTATGGTTATATGCAGGGAAAGTTCCCTTACAGTCAGCCTTACAAAAATTAATGTCATTAGCCAAATTCTAAAAAGGACCAAATGCAAATTAATATACTCTGGAAAAAGGAATGAACTAATACAAAACATGTTTTACAAACAAAATGAGGGGATCAGATTCTCAGCACTCTGCTTGCCTGTTTTTGCAGCAAAATGGAAATAAATATCTTCCCAGGGGTTCATCATCCATTCCCTCAGCTCAGTGTAATGTGCAGCAATTTTTTTAATGGAGAAGAAAAAGCTCCCAGCTGCTTTTTGGAACAAGCTGAGACAGAAGGACATCTTGGAGTAGACCTGGGTCTGCAGAGAGTCACTGGGTGGCCCCTTTGTTTTACGATGGAAAGAGGGTGGGCTTTCATTTTCCAGGTGGGGGTCGGTGGAGAACAGGCTCAAGAGGTGCTGGTCTCCCTGGTGTGCAGAGTTCTGGCACAAGCAAACCAAGGGCCTCCTGAGACCCCAGCCCCTTCTTCCTGAGATTTGAATTTAGGGAGGCCTGTAGGGTCATCTAGTGTGCTCTGGCCAAGGCGGCCTGCTTGACAGGACTGTGTGGTTCCCGGCATAGTGTGGGCTGAGGCTGGAAGTCCAGCACCCTGCTCGTGTGGGGGTTTGGGGAGAATCCCAAGCTGGTGAAGATGGCCTAAGGAAACTGAGGCCTTGGAGACCAAAAGAGGGGTACCCTTGGGTCAGGACCAGCAGCGGCATCACTTCAGTGGCCCACAGTATCCTGCAGACTTTGGTACCAGTTTTCAGCAGTGACACTGGGTGGCAGCCTCAGTGGCAAAGATGGGAGCTGACTGTCCTTGTCTGGTGTGTGGTTATCTGTTAGGGGGGTCTCAAGGTAGAAGTACTGAACTTCCTGCTAATAGAAGCTTGCGGACGTGTAATTAGAAATTCAGAGAGATGTGACTCCCTTTTGTATGCTGAGCTGGTGAAGCAAATCGTTCTGTTCCTCTCCATGCACTTAGTACCACAGACTAATTTTCAGTATTTTGCAAAATCAAATTAGTTTGGGCAGATTTTGGAAAGGAAACAGATGTTTACCACAAACACATCTAAGTTTCAAAGTTTTAGAACAGAACGACCTTTTCTCTAAAGATCAAATGTATCTTCCAGCGGGTTTAATTAAGATAATGCTAGTGGCTGTAACAAATAAACCTCAAAATACTTCGGGCTCAAACATCTAGAAAGTCCAAAGTGGGTGTTGTGCTTGGCATGCTGGTTCTCTTCCAAGCACTGGTTCTTGGACCCAAGATTCTGCTCTCTTCAGCACGTCGCTTCTAGGGTCACCGTGCTTGTCCACATCGAGCTGACTGAGGGGCGAGGAGTGTGGAGGACCACACACGGGGGCTTTCCGTGGGCCAGGCCTGGGAGCAGCACGTGTCAATTCTGCCCACATCCCATAGACCAGAACTCAGTCATAGGGCCGCACCTGACTGCAGGGAGGCTGGGCGGTGAAAACCAGCGATGCCTGGGAGGAAGGGGACATCGATTGGTGAACAGGTCACAGTTTGTGTCCCAGACAGCACACTGATTGTCACAAGACACCGAGAGCACCCGTCACAAAATCTGGATTGGAAATGCCAAGTTCAGTGTAAAAATGTCAGAGCTCTGGAAGCACGTGTGTTGGATGAAGGAGTAAAGGAGGCGTACGTTTCTCCTGTAGGGGAACGAGTCTGTGATTGTTTTCTTTGGGCCAAACTCGCTAGCAGTGCTGAAGCTTGCTCCCATCCTCTGCCTTGACCACCTTTTCAATTGGGGGTTCTGTCATTTTGGGGTCAAGGAGAAGAAGGACACATTCTTTAACACTCACGTCTGAACCATCGTTCTGGGGATGTTTGACAGCCCCACGAGTGTCATCGGCGCAGTGGACACTCATGCAGCTCTGGCCCTCTGAGGCATCCAGGGCATCAAAGGCCCTGCTGAGGGGAGACGTCAGGGCCTACCTGGTACAGGTGGGGTGGCTGTCACACACCCTGCAGGAGCCACCTGGAATTATCCAGGAGCTCATGTGTGGTAGCCTCCGGGGTTGGCTGGAGAATGCCTGCAGGGAACTTTGCAAAGGGGAGGGTCCTTGGGAGTAGATGGGCGTTATTCCCATGGGGATACGGGTTACTCCCGTCGTGAGACATGGGCTGGGGAAACTTGGGCCATGCAAAATCCAGAGCACGTTAGTCTTTCAGGTGGCACCGTGGTCACTTTGAGGCATTTAGCACCTGATGAAGATGCTTCAGGGCCATTTAATTTTCTCCTGATAAATGCACGTGCCCTCTCAGCCCTTGGGTCAACAAGGCCGTTGCTCATCCCAGTAAGAAGTCCCGTCTTTGCTTTTGTGATTGTCGCGTGTTCCACCAGGGGATACTCTGGAACTGGTCCTGGATAACTTCCGTGTGATGCGTGTGCAGGCACTGTGCTGGCCACTCAGCAGACACTGTTTCCCTGGTCCTTGCAGCCCACGGTGGGCAAGGTTCTGCCACAGACTCTTTGAGTGCCAGGAGCAGGAGGCTTGCTCCAGCTGCTTTGGGCAGTGGATGTTCGTTGAGTGATCCAGAAACTCTCAGGTGCTCTGTCTTCTGGGGCATCTTTTAAATGGCTATTTTGTACTATTTTACTGAAGGTGTTGGATGGTGAAAGGGGTTTAACTCACAGTGGCACAAACTGTTTCACTGTGAATATTTTTGTAGTCTTAAAAATCCTCTAGGTTTCAACTGAAATTACCTGGAGCCACATGTAAAAATGTTGTCAGGGTAGTTCATATAGATTTCTTTAATAAAATCTGGCCAGTCTTCAGCAATACTTATTAAGCTACCCTGTCTATATGACTTTGGAGGACCTGCTATAGACACAAAGGAGACGTACACCTTAGCCCATAAAGCTAAGTATGAAGAGAAAAAATAAAATGGAAACTACTTATTGCAAAAAAAAAAAAAAAAAATCCTCTAGGTTTCCGCCACCAGGAACTTCCCCCTATTCCTCCCTTGACAGCCTGCAGCCTCCCGAGCGCCTGACGAGGTACCTCCAACCTATCCTGACTCCATTTTGGGGGTCCCCATTTGCTTCCTTAAAACTCGGCCACCTCATTATGCTGCGCAATTTAACTCCCGCCACGCTGGGTACTGGGCCTCCCTGGGCACCCCAAACCCAATAATATTCTCAGCTAAACAGAGGGTTGCCCTAGCCCACATTTCAGAGGCACCGAGGAACTGCCAGAGGCATCACCCTTCCCGTTCTTCTTTCTCCCGTCGGGCAAGCGGGCTGCCTCCTTCACCCCTCCCCCACCCCAGGCGAAAGTGGCGTGTCAACAGGCCAGAGAAGTGTCCAAGCACGGGGCCCCCATGTACCCCCACTTGGAGATGAGTTGTTGTGGATTTAAGGCAGCTCCAGCACCAGGCATGCTGTCGTCTGTTCGAAAGAGGAGCTGCGGCTTCCTGGCCAGGCTTCCTCGCTGCACACCAGTGCCTGGTCCCCGGCCCATCTCTCGACCAACTAACTGCACGATTTGCTCCTTATTTTACCAGTTAAGATTTCTTTCTTTCTTTCTTTCTTTCTTTCTTTCTTTTAAAGAATCCCACTTTTTTTTTCTTTTTAAAATATGCTCAAGGTTTTTATTTATTTATTTCTGGCTGCATTGGGTCTTGGTTGCTGCGCGCGGGCTTTCTCTAGTTGTGGCAAGCGAGGGCTACCCTTCATTGCAGTGCGCGGGCTTCTCACTGCGGTGGCTTCTCTTGTTGCAGAGCACAGTCTCTAGGCGTGCGGGCTTCAGTAATTGTGGCTCACGGGCTTAGTTGCTCTGCAGCATGTGGGATCTTCCCAGACCAGGGCTTGAACCTGTGTCCCCTGCATTGGCAGGCAGATTCTTAAGCCCTGTGTCACTAGAGAAGTCCTCCAGTTAAGATTTCTGAAAGGAAATCTGATTGGCTTAATGAATTTCCACTCTCCTTTCATGCCCGGCACTCATGGGTCAGATGCCCACCTTGGCCAATCAGCTGTGGCCAGGGTAGCACAGCACACGGCCACCCTTACTAGGAACTGCTTCTTTCAGAAAGGACCAAGAGAGTGGGTATTCCCCTTAGAACAGTTCCCTGCTGCCCCTGGGATTGACTGTGTAGTACACTCTCCTATTCATATAGCTGTTAAGTGTCAGAGGCAAGTGGCAAATCCTCACATGCTCCCTCCAAAACAACATAAGCCATCGGCCCCTCATTCTACACTGGCCTTTCAAAGGTAGATGTGGGAGATGCAGGAGGGTGGAGAGGAATTCTTCGGCCAAGACTGAAGTACAGCCAGAAAGGTAGAAATAAGAAAGTGATATTTTTGATTCCCTCCTTTAGTAGATACGTTTACAATGCCCCTATCAAGAACAGTTACCAAACCCCTAAACAAACAAAAAACCTCACACTGCAAGAAAAAACACCAATAAATCATTACCCGAATTTTGGAAAAGTGTCGTGAATTGCATATTGAAAAGTCAAGGGAATGGGGTGAGGTCATCTTAAAATGGCAGAAGGCCCCTCAAATTAGAGCCAGCTGTGCTCAGGCTCCACACCTGGCTCCACACACGGGCCTGTCCGTGTGAGAGAAGAGTCAGGAAAAGAATACAAACCATCCCGGGAACCCACAGGAAACGCGAGTCCCTCGCCAGGTAGGAGCTGAAGTGGGAATGAAATGATATTAGCAGCTCTCTCAACTCTCCATAGTTCCACACTTCAGAGAAATCCTCAAGGGTTTTTAAAGCTTTCCACTCTTTTGTTTTATTTTCTGAATTTTAAAAACTGTTTTCTCCCAATCTCTTTCTCTTCCTTTGGTCTCATGGTTACTTCCTGTTCCAGGCACCTGCAAAATAGGCCCAGTTTCCCTTGATTCAGACCCCTGAGTATTGATCCTAAGTTCCCGTGGCAACCTCTTTGGGAGAAGGACTGTTCATGGAAATATTAAATGATTTTGACCAAGGCTGTCTGGGTTTGAATCCCCATTCTAATTCTCATCAGCCTAGTGAACTAGGGTACATGCCTTCTTTTTCTCATCTGTAAGAGGGGGATAAGTATAAGAATAAGATAAGTATAAGAATCTTAGGGCTTCCCTGATGGTGCAGTGGTTAAGAATCCACCTGCTGATGCAGGGGACATGGGTTTGATCCTTGGTCCGGGAATATCCCACATGCCGAGGAGCAACTAAGCCTGTGCACCACAGCTACTGAAGCCTGAGCTCTGCAACAAGAGAAGACACCGCAGTGAGAAGCCTGCGCACCATGACAAAGAGTAGCCCCTGCTCACCGCAACTAGAGAAAGCCCGCGCGCAGTAACAAAGACCCAACGCAGCCAAAAATAAATAAATAAAATAAATAAATTTTTAAAAAAAAGTTAGAATCTCCTTAACACCCAGCTTTATTCTTCCTTCCTGACACTTTGCAAACTCACTCCTCTCTTTCCATTCCATGCCTGCGCTCCTGCACGTTCATCTCACAGGTCTCCTGCCTCTGGTCTCTATCTGATCCAAAGCCATCAGGCTTGTGGCAGATGGAACTATCTGAGTATTGCAGACTCATGATGGCTAGAGCTGGAGGAGATCTTGGGAACCAACCAAAACAACCATCTTATGCGGAGGAGAAGGGAAATGGAGGGTCCTGAAGACAAAATGACTTGCTGAGCTGGAGTTAGAATCCAGGACCCCAGACCTCCCTAGGCACTCCTTTTATTATGCCACATGGCCACTCATGAACCAGGAGCTAAAGTTGTTGAAGAAGGTAGGTTGGTGGTGGCAGTAATGAGAGCTTTGTTTCCAGTCTCTGACCCATGCCCTTTGCAGGGAGATGCTGAGTTGCCCCCAACTAGAGTAGGCAAAGTGTGATTCTCTGCTCTATGGCTGTTGGGTTTGGCCGTGTGACTTGCTTTGACTATTGGAATATGGGCAGAAGTCAGTTCCAAAGAGCATATGTGTTGCCACCCACCCCTCTTGAACTTTCTGCTATTTATCATGGAAAGAACATACCCCAGGTGGCCACTGGTCCCAGAATGAGAGACATGGAGGAGAACTAAACACAATCCAGAGCTTGAAGTAGAGCTGCTGCAACCAACTTGCAAACCCGTGAATGTGAACTAGATGGCTGCTGTTCTAAGCCACTGAGATTTCTGAGTGTGTTTGTTACCCAGCAGGACTCAGCAGGAGTGAGTCTGTGTAGTGAAGTCCACTCTCCTTGGCTCTGGAGGGAAGGCTCCTCTCACTTGAACTAAAGCCAGTTCTTCAACCTCATCTCCCTCTTCTTTTCTCTGCCACCCTTCCTTTCCAGCCACATCTGAACCACCTGCACATTCCTACCTGAGCCCCTCTACTCCACCTAGTTAAGTCCCAGACCTCATGAAGACAACCAACCTAGTCTCATTCATCCCTCCTTCCTCTGAACTCGGGTCACCAGAGAGCAGGTTGCTCAGCGATGCTCCCACACTCTCACACTCTCCCTCACCCTGTCTCCCCGTCCTGGGTCCTCCATCCTTCTATGTTAGAAGCACTGTCTGGCACAGCCCTACCTGCTCCTTACTCAGATTCCTCTGTTGCACAGTCCTGGCTGCCCTGCATCACCCCCATGCCACCACTAGGCACTCTCTCTGGTCCATCCTCATGTTAACAGGACCCAGATGACTCCTGGTATGGAGGAGAGGATGTTGGAAGCCAAGGGGAAAAGCCCTCAAAGGGACGACCAAGACAAAGGGAAGAGGCCCAGTGGTCTGGGGGCTTTGACAAGACCAACCTGGATGCCAGGCCATGCCTGCTAACTGAACCTGAGAGCCTGCTGGAGGAGGCCTGGGAAAGCCCTGCCGTGACATCTGGTGGTGGCTTAGAGCTCTTGAAGGCCTTTCTTTCACTGGCAGGTGGGCATCAAGAAGTCAACGCATTCAAAGGAGAGGGGGAGAGAGGAACTGCCTGATCATGGCAAAGGAAAATAGCCCAACGTTTCATTGAAAATATTTTACCGAATAAAAATTTTCCTAACTGGCAAGAGTGCTCTAAAAGTGGAGCATTCGGATCATGGAGGAAGTCCTCTGGAGGCCAGTGCAGCTCCTGACGCCCTGCCTCAGAGCATGAAAACCACCACCGGAAAACCTGAACACTCGAGACTACAGTCAGCAGTGCAGTCGAGAGAACCTGCAGCCCTCCAGGGCCCAAAGCCAGAGAATGTGCTGGAGGAGAGTTTTATTGCAGGAACCAAAATTTAACCAGCTGGAGGTCTCTTTAAACAATCATCCTATTCATATATTTAAAATAAATGTGCGTCTATTAGCAGGCAGTCAGCGTTTCATTATTAAGATGGAAGATGGAACAGAGTGTTCTTGGCTGCGTTGGTCCCAGAGTCCCAGCCTCCTCTTCAGGATTCCTCAGCATGTGGTAAAGACATTTATTAAGGTAAATGTGTTTCAGGCCTGACAGACTGGAGGCCCTCATACCTACACAGCAAACAGCTGCCAACCAACTGAGCGGCACACAGAGAAACCTTTCCGAAATGATGTCATTATCTCCTGACGTTCTACCAGATGCCCGGAGGGAGCAGGGAAGGTAGGGAGAAAAGAGGAGTTTTAGAATGCTCAACGGATTTACCAGAATCTCTTGGTAAGAGATACTAAAATACTTCATAGAGCTACAATAATTAAAACAGTGTGAAATGGTTAAAAAAAGAGACCGTTCCAATAGATTCGTTTTTTTCAAAATAGACTTCAGGTTGCATATGGTGTCAATACATAATAAAGGGGAAAAGAGGCTCATTCCTTGACATGATGAAACTTGTGGGCAAGTTTTACAAAGAAAAAGCCTGCAGAATTAGGAATGAATATGGAGTCATAACCCCTGAGGCAGCCCCGATACCAAAACCTGGCAAAAAAAACTTTTACCAAAATGGCAAAAAATTACCAAAGAAGACTTGAATAAGTGAAGCGATGTATCCTTTTTGTGGATGGAAAGTCTTTGTGGATGTCCCTTCTACCCCAAATTAATAACTACATTTAACAAAATTCCTATCAAGAGCCCAGTGAAAAAATTTTTAATTTTTTATAGGTATTCTAAAATTCACCTGGAAGAATAATTATAAGAGCATAGAAAAGCAATTTTCAGAAATAGCAATGAAATAAGGAGGAGATTTGCCCTGTCATTTTTTTTCATGTGTTTTTAACTGAGATATGCACAATTGAATGAGTTTTGACAAATGTATACACTCTTGCAACCACCAACCCAGACAAAATATAGAACATTTCTGTCTCCCCAGAAGGTTCCCTTATGCCCCTTTAGAGTTAACCTTCCCCCAAATCCCCCCTCCTCCCACACTAGACCTGACACAGGCAACCGCTGATGTGTCACTATAGATGAGTTTAGTTTCACCTGCTCTGGAATTTCATCTGAGTAGAATCTTACAGAAAGTTCTTTTTTGTGCCTAGTTCTTTCAATCAGCGTGATTGATGTCTGTGAGATTCACCCTCTATCAGATATTAAAATAATTTACTGAGCCTATAGAAATTAAAAGTGTCATACTAGCATAGAAATAAACAGATTGATCAACAGAATAGAACACAGTCCAGATCTGACTCCAAGTTCAAGTGGGAATTTAGGAGATAAAAAGGTGGCAATTCAGGTTAGTCTGGAAAGTACAGGTTAGCCAATTAATGACCTGGGGATAACTGGCTCATCACTGAGGGAAAATGAGGTTAGATTCCCTACTGTTCATCTTATGCTGAAATAAATGATGGATGGATTAAATATTTAAAAATAAAACTAAATCTATCAAAAATATAAGGAAAATACTTTATAATCTTGAATTTGGAGACCTTTCTTCAAGCATTGATCAAAAGCCTATATATATGTAAGATTGATAAACTTGACCTATATAAAAATCTGAAACATTCATCTGGTAAATTAAATCACCTGGGGAAAATAATTGCAACCTACATGACAGATAAGGAGTAAATATGCTAAACAGCTTAAGAGCTACTGAAATCAGTTAGGAGACAAATACCCAAGAGGAAAATAAGCAAAGAATAAGGAGAAAGAAATACAAAGGGCCAATAAACAAGCAGTGAGGTTCAAAGAAATACAAATGATAGCAATGGTTTAATATCTAATTATTTTTTAACTATCTGATTTAAAAAAAATTAAGACATCCATTTTTTGTATGCAGATTCAGATACCCGTGCATATTGTCTGGGAGGCTTAGTTTTGAGTGGCGTTTTACAAAATGCTCTCCTGTGTGACCCTACTTGATCTTTAGCAGCTCCATTGAGTAGGAAGGTGAGGTCTTACGTTATTGATTTTACAAATAAGGAGCCCTAGGTTCAGTGAGATGTCAGAGATAGTAAGTGGTAAAATCAGGGGTTCACTTGTAGTTTTTTGAATGTTTATTACATCACGGTTTTCTTAGAGCCAACCTGGTTAGATTTTTCTCCAATGAATTTTCATCAGTTCAAAAGTTTCAGAATTATTAATGTTAATATATTATGCTCTCATTTCAGGGAAGATAAATTTAATGCCATAAGAATTTACAATCTTGATTCTTGATAAAACATTACATCCATTTAAGGTAAGACACACTGGTAGATAAAACATCTTAAAAAGAATGTGAGAATGACTGCATTGTATTACTTCTTTAGGATAGCAAGGAAGCTGTGAGTTATGGTGTCAAAGGTATTTTAAATTTGTGAAGTTGATTAACTAATTGGTTACTCCACTCCTTTAACAAATATGTATTGAAGGAGTGAATTAACCAATGAATCCACTGCTATGTGACAAGGCTCTTTTCTTGACACTGGGGACGCAGAGATGAGCAAGTTAGACAAAAATCCCTGCCTGCGTGGATCTGGGGTTCTAAATTTATTTTTCACATATGACAAAATAATGTTTGTGCTAGTTTAAGTATAAAATATATGGCGACTGCAATGTTTTAAATAATCCAAATGGTATAAAAAGCAGATAATTTAATAAACACAAATTGCAGTTTAAAATACACAAAAATGTTCTCCATTTTTGCCTGAAAATTAAACTTAGAATTATAGGAATGTCAGGGTTCCCTGCTAGAAGTTATGTTCATGTTTTGTTCCTCTTCTTCTTAAGAAGGTATCAGAAAACCTCCTTAGACTCATTGAGGGCAGCGCCCACCCACCTTAGGAGAGCAGGAAAGGACACCTGTGTCTCTTGACTGAGTTTGCAGGAGGAGAGGGGCCAGGACTCTGACCTTGGAGAAGAGAACATGACAATGGCCTGGGCAAAGGGGAAGGTAATTAGACCCTCTTGTTTCAAAGGTTTAAAAGAAAAAATCTGACCAACGCCTTGGAGAATCCCTGAGAGACAGAGGATGTTAGTTGTAGGGCTTCTGGGAAATTGGCTTCAGGACAACTCTGACTGGGCGTCCTGGGCCAGCTCTCCCGGAAGTTGTGGTCGAGTGTGTGCCCCAGACAGAGGCCTGCCTGAGGGGGCTCTGCTGGCTTGAGGAGGTGCCAGCCAGGGCTCCAGACCCGGCTCCTGCCTTCCATGCCCAGTCCCATCAGCAGCCCGTGCCTCTGCACCCCTGGCCGTTGCTGCAGGACACGGTGCCCTCCAGGCTCCCAGAGCAGCGGGCCCGGGGCTCAACACTAGTCACACGCCAGCACTTGACCGTCTCAGGGACCACATGGAAGGGAGTAGATGCTAGAGGTGTGGGGACATCGGTCCCCAGGAGGGAGACACGGAAGGGAGCTGGGAGGACACCGGTTACTTGGTGATTTAAAACATTGTCTTTTTTGACATGGGTGCTAATGATTGGCTCAAGGAAGGCACACAGCTGTGTGACACACCTAGAATGTTGTAGACCTTTCCCCATCTGTATACAAGTGAGCCAGCAGGGGGTGTGCGTGTGCAACAGGTGGCGGTGTCCTTCGCCCCCTGGACTTGATATGAGCTCAGCTCGGGGCCCATTCCGCATGCTGAGGGCTTTCTGAGGGGTCTGTGCTGGATTCCTGCAGCATCCCATGGGGCCTGCTTTCCCCAGGTCACTGCTGAGCGTGGACCCTGGCTTTCCTTAATCCCCCATTCCCCCCAAAAGCCGAGCCGCAGGAGGAGGACTTACGTGTCAGCAGGACAACTTCAAACCGATCCTTGGATGCCGCTTTGCGTCAGTGTCCCTCCTTGTTCCCCCGTCCCGGTCCCCACGGCGGACAGGACAGTTCAGCCAGCTCTGCCGCCTGGATGCCTGTCACCTTACATGTTCTCAAATCTCACCTTTCTCTCAAAATATCAAGGTGTTTTTTCTACAAAGGCAGTGCCTCTCCCAAGGGGATCTCTGCTGCCAGCTGTTAAGCTGAGGACAAGTTCACTTCCCTTCACCTAACATCGAACCTCTGAATCAGGAAGCACGACCGGACAAGAATGAGCTGGTTGATATCAACTGTTTATTTAATAACCATTGATAAGTTACAAAAATATCTTATATAAGCCTCTGGAGATGTACTTGGAGTTTGTTAATGATGGATATTTCAGAGGTTAAAAGGTGGAAGCCAGGCTTCCCTGGTGGCGCCGTGGTTGAGAGTCCGCCTGCCGATGCGGGGGACGCGGGTTCGTGTCCCGGTCCAGGAGGATCCCGCGTGCCGCAGAGTGGCTGGGCCTGTGAGCCATGGCCGCTGAGCCTGCGCGTCCGGGGCCTGTGCCCCGCAACGGGGGAGGCCACGGCAGTGGGAGGCCCGCGTATCGCAAAAAAACAAAAACAGAAACAAAAGGTGGAAGCCACTTCCAGAGGTTGTAAAGTAACCCTTAAAATTCTATGGTGAATTGTGCCCTTTAAATGGTACCTCATGATACCTCAATAAAACTGCTGCAAAAAATATAAAATTCCATGGCAGCTCCTGGTGAGGAAGAGGTAGGGACGGGAGACAGTTCCATATTTTGGCCACTTGAGGCCCCCCCAAGAGCTCTGTCCTCCGGCAGGGATCCTCCGGTCCCTCCAGCACCCGCAGAGGGAGGGGCCCCTCAGCTCTGGTCAGGTGGTGTGGAGCACCTGGAGGCACCCATTCTTGAGCACCCCACCTGCTGCGAGAAGGGGCCAGGCAGCCGTGTGCAGAGCCCAGACAGCTCATGTCAGCCACAGCTGGAGGGACGGCCAACCACGGAGGGAGACTGGGCCTTGGCTCCGGCGCTGCCGTGGGACTGAATTCAAGCTCCAACTCCTAGGAGCCAGGGGAATTGTGTGCCGCTCCCACCCAGCTGCTGGGACACTCTGTCTGCCCTGCCCCAGGCGGGGCTATCACAAGACCTCTGAAATCCGGCCACAATCAACTGGCCCGAGGTGCGTCTTTGACCCTCAGAGTGCCCCCACCCAAGCCCCCAGTCCTTCTCTGATGGTTCAGCTGGGAGGGGAAATGTATGGGAACTGCCACGCTCATGGTCCTAGCAGGTCTTAGAGAACACGCCGACCCTTAGAGAGAGCCAGAGGGTTGATAGAGAAAGTCCCTGTGGCCTTGGCGGTGCTGATTCCGAGCCCCGCCCCTGCCCCTACAGCCCGACTTCTTCCAGTCCCTGAGGTGCTGAGCGGTCTTCTTCTGCAGAGCCCGTGAGAATTGAGAGTCTCCTCATCTGTAGCCCAAACCTGACCATCAGCAGACTGGGCCCGGGGCTCAAGAGCTCCTGGAGGAGCAGCGGGGAGGAGCCTAGAGCACCGGCCTGGGTGCAGCAAGAGGAGAGGGGTCTGGAGTGCCCCAGGCAGACGTGAGAGGCGGCTCAGAGCGAGAGGCGCGTCCTCCAGGGGCCTGGCCTGTATTTGTGGAGCCAGCCCCACAGGCTTGGGGTACAGCCCTCATCCACCCAGTAGGGCCTTTGCAAGAACAGAGCCTTAGACGAAGGCTATTAGAGTGGCCAAGAAGGGCCAAGCTGTCTTCACAAAAATGGTCTGTGCCTGCCTCTTGGAAGAGCGATGCAACAATTCTCCAACAAGAGTGATGTGTTTTGGGTCTTTTTGTTTTGCTAAAAAAAAAAAAAAAAAAAAAAAAGTTATGGCCACATTACAAATTTGGAAGATTGAAAACCAACAAAAAAGTCACCCGTAAACTACGATTGAGATGTTGAAAAATGCTGTTTTAAGTAATTTCCTAGAATGCAGTTTAGTATTACACAAGTAAGGTGTTAGGGTGGATAAACCTAAACCAGTGATTCTCAAAGTGTGGCCTCAGGAACAGCAGCAGCAGTGGCAGTGTCACCTGGAAGCTCGTTAAAAATGCTGATTCTCAGGCCCCACTCACCCTCCCAAGGTAGAAACAGGGGTGGAGCCCAGCCAGCTCTGCTTTAACAGATCCCATGAGCTCTAGTTGGGGAACCATTGGTTTACACCTTTGTAATCCCATGCAGTCCTTACACTTTACCACCAGAGGGCACCAGCAGGCTGAGGTTTTCCCCTGCCTTGGCCAGCTTTTTTTTCCATTCTCTAAGGACCTGCAACAGACATTGAGGCCCCGCTACACTTTCTTTTTTCTCTTTCTTTCGTTTTTTTATTGGAATAAAGAAAGACTGATGATATGTTGGGAATTATTGGCTAACCTTAAATGCCACCATGTTTGGGCCAAATTGTACTGTTGTCCCAGTCCTTGCTGACCTGTCGACCCAGTGTTTTGGCAGTGGTAGAATGTACTTGACAGCACTTATTTTAAAAAATTGTTTTTTGATGTGGGCCATTTTTAAAGTCTTTATTGAATTTGTTACAATATTGCTTCTGTTTTATGTTTTGTTTTTTTGGCCACGAGGCATGTGGGATCTTAGCTCCCCGACCAGGGATCGAACCTGCACCCCTTGCGTTGGAAGGGGAAGTCTTAACCACTGGACCACCAGGGAAGTCCCTTCACAGCACTTATTTTGTTTGGAACATAAAGAAATGCAGAAGCATATGGGCCAGCAATAAAGATTATCTCCTAAGAAAAATTTGTGTTCTATAGAAAGCAGGAGACAGCGCCTCTCTTTTCCTTCTCCTGCAGTCCATGGGCGGGGCCCCTGGGATGAGGGCCTGGCTGTCATCAGTGTCTCTCCCCCCCGACCTCCCTCTGGTTACCTCTTGTTTTCTTATTTATTTATTTATTTTATTTTATAAATTTATTTTATTTATTTATTTATTTTTGGCTGTGTTGGGTCTTCGTTGCCCTGCATGGGCTTTCTCTAGTTGCGGCGAGCAGGGGCTACTCTTCGTTGCGGTAAGCAGGCTTCTCATTGCGGTGGCTTCTCTTGTTGTGGAGCACGGGCTCTCATGACTATATCATGAGAATATCTGGGGAAATGGCTGTCCAGGCAGAGAGAACTGCAACTGCAAAGGCCCCGGGGTGGGAATATTACCTGGGTTTCTATGGAGAAGAGAGCGGAGTAACACTAGAAGCAGGGAAACCCACTAGGGAGCTCTTGCGGTTGTCCAGGCATGAGACAGAGGTGGTTTGAGCAGAGTGGGAGCAGAGGAGGGGCGAGATGTGGTCAGATCGAGGATGTCCTTGTATAGTAGATTCGACAGCATCTGCTTCTGCATTAGATGAATTAAAACCTCTCTACTGAGATGGTTTCAGGTACGCGTCTTAAAATTCTGTTTCTGTGAAATATATTTTTACTTGGAATAATTATCACCTAGGAAAGACTATAGCTTCATATTCACCCCTGTATTCAATGCACTTAACCAGAGTAGTCCATGCACACTTTATTGCTATTCTTGCCATTTATTGAGTATTAACTGAGAGAACAGGTAAGACATTACTAGGGCATGCAGTCTTCTCACAGCCCTCTGAATTAGGTATTATCCCCATTTTACAGATTAAGAAACTGAGGCTCAGAGGGGCAAAGATATTTGTTTAACCACACATCTCCGAAGATGTTTGTCATAAGTGCAAAGGGTCAGAGAGACTTTCTCATCACAGGAAAAGACCACAGAGTGGGAACATTGCCAGAAGACAGATGGAAGCCATGAGCCAGGGAAAATGGGCTTCTCAGGGTCATAAAGGAAGTCTTAAAACTTTGATGGCGGCAATGACAGAGATGGAGCAGCCATTTCTCTTGCTTTTGAGCAGAGATGGGTAAGGAGTAAGCCCAGTTCTGAGAAGGGCTTTTCCTGGAGGCCTCTCTCCTTTACTACGTGCTTTGCACGAGAGCCGCCCTGAGCACTCTGTGATTCTGGGACCATCTCAAGGGACAGAAGCTCACACCCCCAGGCCAGCCACTTTGGCTTCATTTCCTGATTACAGAATGCGGCCTGCTCACAGCCCCCGTCCCTTCTGTGAGTGGTCCCCCAGAGTCACCCCAAGGGTCTCACCCATGAGAGTCACTCAACTTCCCATCTGCAGGGATCAGCGCAGGAGCCTTCAGCTTGCCCTTTGCTGCTAGCAACTTTCGCTGAGCATCAGTGATGTGCCCGTAACTGGGCTAGGTGCTGGGAACATTAGAACAAGAAAGACCTCATCCCTGCCCTTGAGAAACTCTCAACCGCTTTGGGGGAGCATCTTAGTTCTGCCCAAATGGGATTGCTCTCGTGGACCGGGGAGCTAATGACCACTCTGGCCACCCATTAGTAGGTGTCAATAGACACAAAGACATTTGCTGCTTGGCTGAAGGAGAAGGGAGTTTTGGGGGAGTGTTGGGAGGTGTTGGACTGGCTGTAAGGACAAAGCAAAGGACACACAGAATGGTGTGATGAGGAGGGAGGGGATGGCCTGGGGTCACTTGTCACTCTCCACCCCTGCCCCTCCCCACATGGATTGACCTCAAGGCCCAAAGGCCCAAGTGGCTGGTGGCAGCAGCTGAAAGAGCAGCTCACGAAGATCTGACCCAGCAGCATTGCTCAGGGACCAGAGCCTCCGCGACCCCAGCCCCAGAGAGCTCAGGTGGCCTCAGTGGGGGCTTTCTGTGCCCACCAAAGCAGCATTCCTGGCGGGGCTTCGACAGCATGTCTTGGCCAGTGTCCCCTTTGAGGGCTGGGGTACCATCGACTGTCCACCTGGAGGACAAGGAAAGGAAGTGTTTGGTGCCTCTGGGGTTTCCCTGAAACTAGTGGGGTGATTGTGGCAGGAGGCACCGGCCTCCAGGCTGCGGTAACTTGGGCATCACTGTTCATGGGACTGGGCTTTTGTTTGCAGTTTGGGAAGCCGGGCACTCAAGTGGTGGAGTGTGCATGCACCTCGTCTTGTAGTAATCGTAGGTCTTCGTGTGCCAGGCAAAGAGCACAGAACCTGACACGCATCATCTCATGTCATCCTCACAGTGGCCACACGAGGTAGGACTATTATTGCTCCCATTTTACAGAAGAGGATGCTGAGGTTTCATTTGCCCAAGCCTCCCAGCTGGAGGGGATGGTGCCAGGAACGGGGCCCAGGTCAGCTGACATCTGGTGCTGGTCCAGCCCCCACTGCATGCAGCTTAGGAAACGCCCCTCCTGGAGAAGGTCCAGCCAAGCACAGGGCTGGGTTCTGAGAGCCTGATTTGATTCTAAGAGTCTCCTTTCTTGGAGTTTTTGAAATTCTTCTCCCTTTTGAAATAACCTTATTGTTTTCTACATAACAGATGTATTGAGATATAATTCACATACTCCTCACTTCACCCATTTAAAATGTACATTCAATGGTTTTCAGTATATTCAGAGTAGTGTAACCATCACCACAATCAATTTTAGACTGTTTTCTTAACCCCCAAAAAGAAATCTCATACCCATTAGCAATCACTCCCTATTTCCCCTCCCCCTCCCACTCCAGCCCTAGACAATCACTCAGAATCTATTTTCTGCTTCTGTAGATTTGCATGTTCTGGACCTGTCATGTACATGGAACCATACAATATGTGACTTTTGTGTCTGACTTCTTTCACTTCACATAATGTTCCTAAGGTTCATCTATGTTATGGCGTGTATCAGCGCCTTGTTTCTTTTTATTGCCAAATAGTATTCTGTTGTGTGACTAGACCACATTTTCTTTATCCATTCACTAGCTGATGGACATTTGGGTTGGTATCGCTTTTTGGTTATTATGAATAATGCTGCTATGAACATCCCTGTGTGTATATATACATGTACATACATATATACACACGCATATGTACATGTATACATACCTCTTCATTGCAAACAAGGCAAGTACAACCAAAAAGTACAAGAAATAAAAAGTCAGAGACACCTGAAATCCCTCATCTAGAGGTAATTGTTGTCACCATTTGGCCAACATCCGGCCAGATGTCATCCCATTTCAAGCCTCAAAAATGATCTAAACCGTTTCTTTGAGTGTGGGCCCAGCTTCCTCCACTCTCATGGGTCATGGATCATGCAGGAGGCTGACACCAGCGCCCGCAGCCCCAGGCCTTCCATGGAAAGATGCTGAGGGCTCTTTGGGCCAGTGCTCTCCACAAGGCGGTGTGGGTGCATCCAGGGTCTGGGAAGAAAGTATGTGTGTATATAATACTATCATACTTTTATTAACACAGACGTGCTTGTATTTTATGTTCAGATACCTAATTATACCCAAGTTTTTACTGATGGGGTGCTTTCAGTCGTGAAAAGGAGGTAGATCCGTGCAGAGGTAGATGCTTCCGCAGGAGGCTGTCCAGAGCTCCCAGTTCTTCTCCATGCTGCCTGAGCCCTGGCGGCGGCTGCAGCTCGCCTGCTTCACCTTTCTTTGCTCACACCCGGAATTCACACCAGTACGGGTGTCCACAGACCAACTGACCCGAGCAGTAAGCCAGGAGAGGGAGCCCCGCAGCGCTTTCCGGGGTCCCCTATCTCAGCCGGCGCACCCAAGCCTGGGGTCCATCTGCCCCCATCGACGCACGCTCCACGCGGCACTCTGATGTCCTGCCTTTCTCGCCAGCACCCTCAGGCTTGTCTGACTTTGTCCCAGGGGAGCCCTTGATGCTCCCAGCGCTGTCGCGCCCCCTGGTGTCCATCCGAGTGAAGCGCCTTCTCTGACCCTCTTGGATCTAACATCTAGGACCCCTGGAACCCTGTCTCTGTCCTGCTCATAGCCAAAGCCTTAAGGCCCCCAGCAGATGAGACAAAGCGAGAGAAGACCTCGGAGAGATTCCTCGGAGAGCCGGCCAGCCCCAGAGAGGACAGGTCTGTCCATTCTCCAGCTCCGGATCTGCGGCTCGTCGGCCAGAGGAGGATGCGTGTTCCTCTCGGGAACGCAACGCAGAGCCGGTGCCTGCACTGTCGCTCGTGAAATGAAAGGGCTGGCAAACTCTGGGGAGGAAGCGCACGTATGCTGCCCCGTGTAATGCACAGCACCCATACTGGCCCGACACACACACACACACACCCCAGCACAGGGGCTAAAATTCAAACCTCACACCCGTGGGAGGGGCCCGGGCAGCCATGGAGAAGAGGCAGCGGGCAGAGAAGCCAGCCCAGACTAAGATGTGTGCAGTGGGGCCATGTCTGGTGAAGGGCGTTAGAGTGGAAAGTCGAAATATCTGATGGACATGGGGGAACAAAAAGAAAGCTGAAGGTATTTTGGAGTGAGGATGTTTTGGTGGTTGTAGCAGTCCAGTAAAGGAGACTGTCCTCAGATTATGTTAATGGAGACCCAGAAAGGGCAGAAGAGGTCAGGGAAGAAGCAAATGGGCTAAATTCTTTGTCTCTCTTGTGAAGGAGCTCAAAGTTATTGTTTGTGATTTTGACTCTGGTAATAATATAAATGTGGGTTTAATAATTTTCATGAAAAACTAAATGGAACCACTAACAATTAAAAACAGGATGTCTACTCTCCAAATCATTACAGATTAAAGCAAGCACCATAGTCTACAGAAGAAAAAAAATTCAATTAAAAGGAACAAAAAATTTAAAGAACCTTAAAAACACAAAGTCGAAATTCAGATAAAGAAGTTGGGCCAAGCATGAGCAATAATGACAATAAACGTGAACAATCTAGTTTTCTTATTAAAAGGCAGAACGTCTTAAATTACATATATTTTAATCTAATACATTACAAACACACCTAAAAAAAAAAAATACCAGAGAGGGAAAGAATCAAGGCTTGGGCAAAGATATCAAGCACAAATAAAAATAAAGTAGGGCTGATAACGTTCACATCAGATAAAGTAGAATTTCCTAGGGAGTGTATGGCACACAGCGAAGGAACTCTAAGTGGTGGCTACGTATGGGTGTAGGGCGCTGGCTCCTGCTCGCTAAAGTGCAGGTCTCCGCCATTTCTGGGCACGAGGGAGGACTGCACTTCCTCCGCCCCTCAAAGTAGGGCATGGTCACGTGACTTGGTTTGGCCAATTAAGTGTGACTATAAGTCTCAGGCATCCTGTCTGGGTAGAAGCCCCTGGTTGCTTGACCTCCCAGCAGGCTCTCTTCCATGTCCCATCAACTGAAGAAAAATTCCTTGATTTGGAGGTGCAACACTGAGCCGTTGTATGGTAAGGAGTTGCCCTGAAGGACCGCTCAGCTCCATAATAGACTTCGTGCAGATAGGAAATAAATATTTTAAGCCACTGCATTTTGGTGGTTGTTTGTTACTGCAGCATAACCTCACATTTCCTATCTAATATATTAATTATATTTATATAATATATTTTATATAATAAATATAAAATATATTTTATATAATAAAATATTATATTAATAGTGAACCTTTATGTACTGAATAAATAACAGCTATATGACTATTAAAATATAAAGATAAATAAATACCGTATGATTTCATTTATATGTGGAATCTCAAAAATAAACGAATAAACGCAACAAACAGAAAGAGACTCATCGATATGGAGGACAAACTGGTGGTTGCTGGTGGGGAGGGGTGTGGGGGGATGAGTGAAATAGGTGAGGGAGATTAAGAGGTACAAACTTCCAGCTATAAAATAAATAATTGACAGTGATGTAATATACAGCATAAGGAATATGGTCAGTGATATTGTAATCATTTTGTAGGATGACAGATGGTAACTAGACGTATCGTGGTGATCATTTTGTAATGTATAAGAATATCAAATCACTATGTCGTACACCTGGGACGAATATAATATTGTAAGTCAATTATAAAGAATAATAACAACAAAAAGAAAAACTATAAGGATAAATAGAAAAAAATCACATTTTTCCATCATGATTATCAGTGTTCAGTGGGGCATGGAGGGAGGGATGTGGATGGTGTAGGCGGTGTGGAGGGAGCGTCAGTGACCCTCCAGCCAAGCTCAGTAAAGGTGTGAATGTGGGGCAACTCCTAGAACAGGAGCCGCCAGTCATGCAGTGCCCACACTTCGGACTCAGTCAATCTTTTGTCTCCTGCGTTCAGGACAATCAGCTGCCGCCAGGGAGGTGGTGTCAGCCCCATACCTGCTGCAGGTCTCCCTCATCCCTGCTAGAGGAAGGTGCCGGACCCCTGCCTCAAGCCAGATCCCTCTTGCACTTTGTGATTCCGTTTGCCTCCCACCCTACCCACCCTGGCAGGCGACTCCTGCAGGCCACCTGACCCGGGTTCCCCCGCTGGCTGGCTCCTGGTGGCTTTAGCCAATTGGAGGCACCAGTGAGAGGCTGGGCGGGGTGGGGAGGGAAGTTGGGGTATTTCTCCCTCATCCCACCCTGCACTGTGGCACGGTTCCAACCCCAGGACAGTCTCTCCCTTCATCCCAGGCTTCCCACCAACTCCTCTGTCACACCGGCCCACACCTCTCTAGATGGTTCCTTCGGTTAAGCCTCTTCATGTAAAACGTCTGAGTCAAATCCCATTTCTGACGGGACCCTGACTTTTCTCCCTCCCTAACTGGGGTTGGGGCTCCTCAGTCTGTCCCCTACCAACCGCCTGGGTTAAGAGCTCTTCCTATGGAAGAGCAGGGCTCTGACCGTGTCCAGATATCGTGGCCCCTCCGCTTGTGTGCAGCCCCATTTTGGACCGCCCGTTTGGCACCAGGGGAGGACCTCTCATATCTCAGGCAGAGGAGGGAAGGCAGACTCCTGGAACCTGCCTGGCTGAGGACCTGGACGCTCTGCCTCACCTCCATGGTAGGGGCAGGGTGGTACCTCCCTGGCATGGGCTCGAGAGACGGGGCCTCTCCTCCAGGTGTGTTCGGGAGCCCAAGGTGGGGTTCCTGGGCCCAGTCCTGCCAAGCCAGGCTCCTACATACCACCAGCTGTAGCACCAGGGAGCCTCAACCAGGCAGACTCCCCCATTCCCCACCCTGACTCCCCAGTAACCAAGTGCTTCAGGGAAGGGAATGGCTTCCTCCGGAACACCCCCAGGCCTGAGGCCTTCCAGCACCTGTATCTCTCTTCGCCTCTGCCTAACCCTGTTGGTCTTTTGCAGTGAACCGTCTGACACTGCAGGGGTACCGGCCCTGTCCCGAGGACCAGGGCTCCAGTGAGGCCCATCCCCTGAGCTGGTCCTGGCTGCTGTGTTCACCCCGGTGAGAGAAGCTGCAGCAGCTCTGGAGGCGAGTTGCTCGTGCAGAGGGATGAGCCCCAAGACACAGCCCGGAGGACTGGAAGCCTTGTGCAATACCACCTCCCGGATAATCTCTGGAGGTTTCAAAACTTTTCCTGGTACTGATGGACTCTCTGTTGATCCTTCCCTGGCTTTTCAGCAGAAACTCGTGGCTGGGATGACGTGTCCCCGTTGCTGCCGAGGAAGCAGTCGGAGGACTTCAGGTTTGGATGTCAAGGAGGACTTGCCTTCTAGCAACGTCCTACGCCAACGGGTTGAGGGGTGGCCTCCACCAGCGGGAGGCTGAACTGGCAACAGTGCATGCTGTTTGCAGCTAATTCGGGGATGAGAGCTACTTGGGAGGAGAGCATGTGTCGCTTGGGCCCGAGGATCCTGGCAACCCAGATACTGTCCACGGAGAAAAGCTTTAGCTTCTGGTGGCGGCTCCCTGAATCCCAGAATTCTCCGCCCCTTTTGTCCCTGGGCTTTGGAAGATGTGCCTGCCTCACCACCGGCAAAGCCCACAGTGTTCCCACCGCCTTCCTGTTCCTGCAGCGCCCCTCAGCAGCCCCGACACGGGGCCTGCAAACAGCACAGTGAACGGAGGCACCGGCGAGCCCTCACCCTCATTGACCTGGCACCTGAGTTCTGAGCCACAGAAGCGGGCTGAGAGAAGGAAGATAGCCACACCCTAGAGAGCTCAGCCCAGAGAAGGGCCCTGGGGCAGTGGCGGAAGCTGAGGCGTGGGAAGGGCGTGCCTTCCCCAGCTGGAACATGTCTTCAAAGCTCTTTCCTCACCCAGGTGAGGTCACGGTGTCGGCCGCTGACCCGCCTGAGAACCTGCTGCTGAGGGAACAGAGGTCAGGGCTCGGATGCCAGCAGAAAACCCAGGTGCCACTGGCCACCTCCCCTCCCACCAGAGCCAAACTTCCTCTGGAGATACTCGGCTAGGCCTGCTGACCCCACGGCTTTGGGGCCACTCCGCTCCCAGTCCCCTGAGAGGGGTCATGCTCTCCTGGTGGAACCAGCCCCAAAGGCTCTTTTAGTCCTTGTTTTCACCAAACGAGGGACAGAAGACAGATGGGGGAGCTGCACAGGAGAGTCACGTACCAAGGATGGGGTGAGATTAGCTCGGAATTATTTAAGTTTCCTGCTGGTTTCAGGAAAAGAGATTCTAAGTAGTCATAATTTCTCATGCAAGACTCCGTAGGAACCGTAATTGTTAGCAGCTTCAGGTGAAAAGAAAACACACAACCCCCTTGAAAAGCACACTGCGCTATGCAAATAGGAAACCTGATAATACGTTCTCTTTCTTTCTGAGATCCTTGGCCTCAGGCCCCCACTGAGCCGGGTGCTTGCTATGAGGAAAAGCGACCCGCCCCATGCTTCCCGGAGCTGAGATTCACAAGGTAACCAGACCAGATTCCGCAAGATATATGGAAACCTTCTAAACCTCCCCAAAGCAGAAAGGAAGTTTTCAGTGATTTGTTTCCTTTAATAACAGAGAGAAGATGGAGTAGAATTAGAGGGCCCTCAGTCAGCTAAATTCAGTTTTAATTTAATTCACCACATCTGACTTCTCAGCTGTCCAGTGCTCTGAGCAGAGCTTCCTGACCTGGCCAAGCTGGTCAGAATCACTTGGGACAAAAGCCACATGGCCAGTCCTACCCCTGGAGGTCAGATTCAGTAGATCTGAGGGTGGATAGGGGCAGGAATCTGTATTTTTAACAAGATTCCTGGGGGATTCTGATACAAATCAACCCAGAATTGGGAACGGGCTGCTAGATCTCTTTAGAGGCAAAAGCCTTGTTTCCGCATTCTCCCTCCTTCTCAGACTAATTCTTAAAAAAAGGTGCAATGAGTAAATAAAGACAGCTTTCAAGATGTTCATGGAATGACTTTTTTTTACATTTTTCAACTAGTTAAGACAAAAACATTACAATGATTGACTTCTTCCATTTAGTTACATAAATAAAATTTTTATAAATATCTCTTTATAAACAATATAAATAGCTTTACAACATAAATACATTTATGCATGACATGAATTTACAAACAGCAATGTTTTACAGCTGGTTTTGTCAGTCTCTTAAAAACTGTCCCTTGTCATCACGTCGGTGTAGGTGTGTGTGTTTTGTGTATATAATATATATAATATATAACTTTTTATTTTTCATTAAAAAATAAACAAACAATAAAGTCATACCCCCCTCCCTAAATAATAATAAAACAGCTGGTGTTGTGTATTCCCAGTACCAGGAAAAAAAAAAAAAAAGAAATGTAATAGCCACATTGCGCTGGAGGTGCTTCCAGATGCTGGGAGGCTGATGACCAAGGATGACCTCAGCAAAACGGAGCAAGTTCCCAATCCTGAAACACAGAGGGGCCAAGGGACACTCAGCTGAGAAAGCCCAGCCTACAGGGCACTTCTAGAACCTTCCTCCCTTTCCCGCTGTAGCAGGAGGCAAAATGCCTCCACCTTCGCCCTACAGGCCCTGATGAAGGCCTTCCTGCAGAGGAAAAAGGGCCCTTCCACTCGGGGCCTCTCCAGGCCCTCATCCATCGCCTGCTGTGTCCTTGGCACTTCCTGCCCCAGCACAGGTGGAACCAGAAAGTCAGCCAGCCCTCCTCCCCCTCTGACTAAGTGCAGGCCTTGTCCTTGGCTCTCCGTGAGACACAGTGAGGGAAAGGGAATGGAAAGTGAAGCCCCGCCACCCAACCCCGGCCCACCTCTATTTTTTGCTACGATACAAACCCTCCGTCAGGTGCTTTACGTGTCTGGGGGATGGCGGAGGGAAGGGGGAGAGAAGCATCTGAAGATTTGGGAAATCTGGACTCAAGTCCCAACTGAATATTACTTCCTGGATGGCCATGCAAAGCTTTGAGTATCGCTTTCCTCACCCATAAAATGGGATATAGCCACCTCCCAGGGCTGGCTTTAAGATTCAACAGCAGGCCACACACTGGGCATTGGCAGAGTGTCTGGGTCACAGCTGCCCATAAATAGCACTTCCTTCCCCAGCTGGCTTCTCCTCAGAAAGGGTCCCCTTCAGAATCAGAGGAAATGGTGTGTCACGCCGGCCCTGGGGAAATGAGTGGTCGTGCTGGGTTTGCTGGCTCGTGAGTTGGCAGTGTCGTTTGATGAGGGCTGCACCCAGTCTCTGCCAATGGGTGTGTGGGTGTTCGGGGGCCAGAGGAAGGCTTCCTCCTGAGACAGGGTGGTGCCCTTCCAGAGGACAGTCCTGGCAGAGGGACCCCGGGCCTCAAGGCCTTGATGAACTTCCTCAACCCCTTTCTCTGCCGTCCCACACGTTTAAACAGAGGACAGATGTCTGTGATGTCTCTGGGCCCCATGGGCAATGGGTTCATTCAGGCACCCTCCACACCTCATCTCTGCCATTAGCATTTTATAATCAAGGCTATAACCATCAGCGACAGTCATTGTGGCAGCTGGTTAGAGCCAAAGTCAACTCCTGTGCAGACAAATGGCCACAGCCTCAGAAGGGCTTTCATTAATGGGAAAACCCTGAGCTGCCTTTCTCTTTTAGGCCCAGACAGTGAGATACCCTGGGCATCTCCACTAGGAGGTTGCAGGCAACAGGAAGGATGCTCTGCCTTCTCATGGGGCTGGGGGTGAAGGTGGGGTTGAGAAGGTTAAAGGTGGTGGAGGTGGGCATTCAGCTAAAAGAGAACTTCCAGGAGGTTGACAAGCTTCCCTGGTCAAAGGGGTCAAGGAGCATTAGCAACCTGGATTCCACCTGTGGAGTACCTCTCTCCACGAATACCTGGTACCCACAGACAGCCTCATCTAAGAACAAGGGGTCTATGGGGACATGCATGCCAGGCACTTTCTAGGACCTTATCTCCTGCTGACTCATAGAACAGCCTCTGTTTGGATTCTGAAGTTTGAACTTGGTGCTTAATTCACAAATTGAAAATTGGACGCCTGTGGCTCCTCCGTCTCTTCATTGTTGAGACAGGAGAGAACAGAACAAACCCATCACAACGGTAGCTTCTAAAGGCTGGTCCACCAGTGCCAGAATCATGACAAGTCAAGATCTCAGACAAGCGAAGCCCCTGCAGGAGGAGCACACAGCCTGGCCAAGTCTGGCTGCAGAGAGGAAGGACACCAGCTAAATGCTAGGGCAGGCGGGCGAGGAGTGCTCCTAAGCTGGGTGGGGCAGGTTTTCCGGGTCATTGACAGACATTTTAAAGAGCTCCTCTGGGCATCCTGCAGGCCCCAGTTCATCTTAGGCTAGTGTCCGGCCCTTAAGTTGCTCATGAGTTAATTTGGGGAGGTAAACAGGTTCACCAACAACCCTAGCTCAGGTGAAAAAGGTTTCTGTGTAGTAAAAAAGGCTCAGACATTGCGCTGGAGACCTTCAAAGATGGGCGCGCTTGTCCTTTGGGGGAAGACAGTGTAGACATTGATAAGGCTTCTGGGATGAGAGAACACAGCTTGGCCTGCAGTGGGACAGAAAGACTGTGGGACAGGGAATGACAGCAGCTGGCTGCAGGCAAGGCTGGACACCAGGAGGTCGGGTTCGAAATCACTCGAATGTCAGTTCCAGAGGTTGGGATGTTGTTTCTCCATGATACTGATGGGCAGCAGGAATGGAGGGGAGTGGAGAGAGGAGGGAAGGACATTTGCCGCTGTACCTTGCCAGGGGTGCAGCACCCGGCCGGGGCTGAAGGTAGCACAGGGGTTTCCAGCCTGGTGGAGGCGGAGGAGGCCATACCAGAAACCCAGGTATGGAGCCTAGGCATGGTGGGGGGGGGGCAGGAGGAGGGGGGGGGGCTCAGTTTGGGACATGTTGAGTTTCAGGTTGGGGCAAAAAACTAGATTATTTTAGTTTCTTTTTCCTTGCCCTAAAATAGTGCCACGAACACTGAGGTTCGATCCTGAAGTCACACGATTGCTGCAGCGTCAGGACCCTGGACAGACCAGTTTGCCCACGGCCATGGTTTAGAGAAGGGACAAGAATCAGAATGCTCTGGGGCAGAAATGCTCCCTGGTGATGCTAACAAATGGCTATTCTCCCTACCTTGAGGGGGCAGGTCTCGCTCCAAGTCTGTCCCATCACAGAGACAACAGACCCAGGGAGCTGTCCTGACCACTGGGCTGCTTACTGCCCAGCACCATGATGCAGTGGCTAGCAGATCAACTTACCCTTGACTCGTACGTATGCCTTTCCTCCTCTGCTCCCACCAACCCAGGATCAGCCCTCAATTCCCCCAGTTGGAGAACTGGGGTCAGTGTTGCTGGTTGCCTTATGGCCCTGGGGTGGGTGGGACCACACACACCCCCCCCCGAGCTGTCTCTGTTTCTCCAGAGGGAGCCAGGTGGGTCCATCCATGCTGAGCCATTTCTGACCTTGCCGAAGTTCCCTGACCACTTTATCCCTCACTTTCTCCATCTGTAAAATGGGATGATAAATGGTGTTGGGGAAAAATGTCTAGCACACACACTCAATCTTGTGCCCAGATGGCCTGGCTGGGAGGCGGAAAGGTCCAGGGGATCAGAGAGGAGCCGGCCTGCGGGAGGGGGTGCAGGCTTGGTTCTGGGGGGCTTCACGGGAAGCTGGGTGTGCAAGAGCTCCCGGCGGCCGGGGTTGGTAGTACTCACCGCCGCCAGGGGTCGCCGCACTAACATCCCAGGCCGCTCATGGAGCCGATCCTGTCCAGCTTGAGGCCGAAGCAGCCCTTGGACAAACCCTTCTTGTTGCCTCCCTTGTATTTCCGCGCGTTGGGGTGCTCTTGCAGAAGACGGGCCCACGCCGCCCGAGACTTGGTGTCCACGCGCAGGTCCCGGAGCAGTCGCGACCGGTCGCCCTTGAGATTGGCGCCACCGCCCCCGGGAGTCTTGTCGCCCTTCTTCTGACCTCCTCCCGCAGCCTGGGGCTCGGCCACCTCCTCCCCTGGCGGAGTGCGCGGGACCTGTCAGAAAGAAAGAACGGGCAGGTGAAGGGACGCACCGCGGCAGCGCGGGGGACTTTGCGGGGCCGCTGATGCTCCAGCCCGACACTCCGGCCAGCGCGGTTTGTCCTTTCGAGTCCTGAGCGCGCCCCCAGAGGTGCCGGACGGCTCGGCCCTGCATCCACCTGCCACGCGGCCGTCGATGTCCGCTCCTTCGGGGAGCCCCTTGCCCTCCTCTCCTTTGCCCCTTGCCGGGCTGACCACACTGAGGCAGAGGCTGCGCATTTGTCGATGCTCTCCCGAGTCCGGGCTTCGAGGGCTCCCCAGCTCTCACCCGCGCACGTCTCAGGGGAGGGAGAGAGCCGCCTTCCCGCCCCCTCTGCTCCCTCCGGCGGGCCACACCCTCCTAGACCCCCTAGCCCTACCACCGCCCCTCACAGTTCCGACGTCCCTGCGACAGCACCCACCTTCGGCGGCGCCCCGGGCTTGGCTTCGGAGGGCCGGAGCGAGAGTAGCGCGAGCAGCAGGGCGCAGGCCAGCAGCTGGGAGAGGTGCATGGTGCCCGTGGGGTGGCTGGGCGCAGACCGGCGGCAGCAAGGGTGCGCGGGGCCGGCGGGCAGACGGGCAGACGGGCAGGCGAGCGCGGAGCAGGCTGGCCGGGCTGCGACGCGGGTGCGGGTCCGGGTCCCAGTGCTGCGCAGCGCCGGCTGGGTGCGCTCTGAGCCCGCGGCTCCGCTCGCGCCTTTATAATCCAACCTGCCGCTGATGTCATCCTCCCGCCCACAGGGCCGCCCGGGCCAATGGCACTCGCGCCGAGGGCCGGGAGGGGTCCGCGGGGGCTCCCCCTCTGCCCCCCCGCCTCATCCCACCCCGGAGGGATCCCGCGGCTCGGCGGGCTCTCTCCCGACTGCGCTCCAAACTGCAAAGCGGCGCGCACAAGGGAACTCGAATTGCAGGGAGCGCGCTCTGGCATGCCAAGCGTTTGTGCGCCCGCTGCCCTGCGCACAAGGTTGGACCTCAGCACACACGCTCTTCCTGGAAAGGATCAGTTTCCCTCTTTGCAAGTGCAAAGATAGGCTCAGAGGAATTAAGTAACTTGCCCAAAGTCACACAGCCAGAAAGTTGGCACAGCCCGAAATCCACGCAGATCTGCCTTGTTGCCAATCTTTTCCCGGGGCACCTGACAGGCGCGAGGCCTGGCGCTGCGGCTCCACCTTTCACCTGCTCGCCGGGACAGTAATTCAGATCGCACCGACGCCTTTAGCTTGGGGAGGTAGAGGATGGGGCCAGAGGTCCGGGGGGTAGGCACAGAGAGAGCGGGGTTTGCCCGGGGCCGCAGGGGAGAGCGCAAGTCCTTCACCGGACAGTGCGAGCTTTTCGCCTGCGGGTGTGTTTGGGAGCGAAACGCGAACGAGATGCGAGGGTTCATGCGTGTGTGCGGCAGCATCTTGGGCCCGCCGCTGTGGCTCTAAGTGCGCCCTCAGCCCGGGCCGGCCCTACAGAACGTCCCCGGGTCTGACCCGCCAGATGGCTTCCTTCTGCACCGACGGGTGCGCGCCTGACCTCGACTGCACCCACTCGAGGATCCGCAGCGTGTGGCTGTCCCTCCAGTGGCCTGTGCACCTGCACAGTCTGGGGAGGGAGCTTTACCCAGCCCCGAGCCCAGTCTGGTTTCTGTGAGCCATAACAGGTGGTCGCCTTCGCGTTTTCTGCCTCAGAGTGGTCCCTACCATAGTTGTCGGAACACGCCCAAGTATCGCTGCTGCTCACGACTTGCTCTCCTTGGGCAGGGCGTCTCGGTCCCTCGGGTTCTGAGGAGTCCTTCGGGATGGGCCGCGGAGGCAGAGAACCGTAAGACTTGAGTGAGATGCAGGAATCTATGACTCCACTGCCTCCGGAGCAGGGGACTCGGCTGGACAGCGGAGGGTAGGGGAGTGCTTGCGGACCCCAAGCACCAAGACTACCCTGAGGGCTGGAGGCACCTGGACGACCTTTTGCGAGGAAAGGAAGCTGCGCCCCCCCGCGGGAACGCCACAGGAATCAAGAGGGGCCGGGAGAACCAAGTGTCATGCGGTGGATCCCACAGCAAAGCCTGAGCCCAGAGCCGGGAGGCAATGCCAAACCATCTGCTTTCTCTTCCCCACCCTGGCATTCTGCGCGGGAAAGTGCAGGTCCCTTTGTTTAGGAAATAACCTACACCAGAGGCCTGAGTTTGGGGTAGCAGAATTTCCTGAACTCCAAGATGATCCAGACATCAGCAGGGCATCCGTTGTATCCTGGTGAGTTGACTCATCACCTCCGGGCAGCCAGCCTGATTGCCTTCGCATGGTAACACCCATAGAGGGGCACCACTCTTTCATTTGAGGAGAAAGGAAGAGGTATAAGAAGGGAAAGAGGGAGGGAGCTCCAGGTGGACGATGGAAGTCCCGTCTCCTCTTTGTCTACTGGACGGAGAGGAATGTTACCAATCTGGAACTTCTTTGAGACTTGCTTTGTTTATACAGATTTAAGGAGCCAGGCAGATTGATTTTTTTTTAAATAAATAAATAAATTTATTTATTTATTTATGGCTGTGTTGGGTCTTCGCTGCTGCCCACGGGCTTTCTCTAGTTGTGGTGACTGGGGGCTACTCTTTGTTGCGGTGTGCAGCCTTCTCATTGCGATGGCTTCTCTCGTTGCAGAGCACGGTCCTTAGAGCGAGCGGGCTTCAGTAGTTGTGGCACACGGGCTTCAGTACTTGTGGCTCACGGGCTCTAGAGCGCAGGCTCAGTAGTTGTGGCGCAGGGGCTTAGTTGCTCCGCAGCATGTGGGATATTCCCGGACCAGGGGTCGAACCCGTGTCTCCTGCACTGGTAGGCGGATTCTCAACCACTGTGCTACCAGGGAAGCCCCAGATTGATTCTTGAGCCAGGCACTGGACTGGTTTCCAGGGGGCAAGAGGTACATCCTCTGAAACCCCTTACTGAGGACAGGTTGGGAGCTTCCAGTGTCCCATGGGCACCTCCTTCTGTCCGAATATCTGTAGGCTGGTTCTTCCTGTCTTCTTGGTGACAGCTGGGTAACCATCTAGGTCTCCTCTCTCTTTGAGCTTTGCGACTAAATACAATAAACTGACCCCGCCCCAGTGTGGACAGAACCAACACCCGGGAATCTACCTCCCCTCTTTGGAAGAGGAATCTTCTGGTGAGCCCTCACTTCTGACCACTGGCCTGTGGTCATTTGGGGCAGATCAGATCCTGGAAGAGTTAACTGCGGCATGAGGCTTTCGTGGGGCAGACCATGGAGCAGTTCCTGCTTAGCCTGGGCTTGGGAGGTGGGATGGGTAGAAGTGGGAGGATGATGCTGGAGGGACCTTCAGGGAAGGAGAGAACCAGCGCATGACCGCCTTGGCAACTGAAGGTTTCAACTCCTCCTTGGTTTCTTTGCCCAGGAAGCTGCAGAGAAGGCTCTCTCTCTCCCCTAGGCCTAGACTGGGGGCCCAGGTCACTTCTCCCTGCTTTCCGCTCATGAGGTTTGCTCCTTCCTGCTCTGGCCCCAGGGGCCAGGCCTGGGAAAGTTGGACCCACTGAGCCACTGAACATGAACTGTTTGTGGCACTTTATTGAACGCTCAGTGTGAAAACTCCTCCTAATGGCAAAGGAGAGAGAAAAGGCCACTGGGCCTCAGGAGCCTGGCAGTTCTGTGGGGAATCTTGTCGTTTGTCAATTATCCATCCACTGATTCCCCAAGTATTCACTGAGCATCCGTGCAGCCTGTGGGGTTCCATCCTGGCAGGGAAGACACCCCTCCACCCAGGCAACAGGCGCTAGCTTTGTAGGCCCAAAAGGACAATGGCAGGGAGGGAGGACAGCTCCCCCAGCTTGGGCTAGCAGGGCAGGCTTCCTGGAGAAGGAAAAGTCTGTGCTGAGCTGGGAAAGGAGACCCGGCAGGCAGGAGGAGAGAAAGGAGAGAGGAGGGAAACCCAGACGGAAAACAGAGTGATTCCCTTTGGGCTACTGGGAGGAACGCACCCAGGCTTAGCAGAGTGCAGTAAAAGAAAACATGAGTGCCCAGAGCTAGGGAAAGAAGGGGGAGGGGCTTCAGGTAGGAGTGCCCAGAGGAGGCAAGAGTAGGCTGGGGGAGTAGGTTGACAGATGAGGCCGAAGGAGGGTGATCAGTTGTCAGGGGACACAGAGAGGGAGTGGGAGAGAGAAGTCAGAGCCAGGCCGGTGTGCCAAACTCCAGGCATCAGAGAGTTGCACAGCTAGGACTTTCCCTCCTGGACCTCTGAAAGGACATGGAGAGAAAAGACTCTGTTCTTGTGGGCCCCTCTTCTCTTTTTCCCTTCCTCCACGAGGGCAAGGTAAGACTTTTGTGCCTACCACTGATGGGCCCTACTGGGGCAGAGTCGAGGTTCAGTCCACTACCAGGATCCTATAGGAGGTAAGAGTGGGCCTCGATGAGATGAGAAAAGTGCTCATAAGGCCTTTTTGGAGGCTGGGGAAGGGGTGGCTAAGACAGGATTGTCCACCTCCCCTCCCCAGGAGCAGGGAAACAAGCTCCCTGTGTAACAGCGCCCCCTCCTGGCCCTGCAGAGGATTCTCAGGCACACAGACGAGGGGAGGATTGCTCTGCTGTCCCTCTGTTTTCTCCGCAATTATTTCATCCCAGGGGCCCCTTTCCAGCTGCATAACTTCCCAGAGAGGACACTGAACAGGCGGTGAGCAGATCTCATGGAGGGCGGCAGGGAAATTGCAGCGGGACCCTCGCCAATCTCATCACTGCTTGGAGCCTTCAGTTTCACCATCTGTATTTGGGAAAAAGCCTTCCCTGCCTCCTGGATAGGGGCAGATGAGTCAGGAGGCCTGACAAGAGGTTTCTGAGTCCTAGACGAAGGTAGGAGGAAGCAGCTGGGGCAGAAGAGGGATCTGAATGTCACTGCACAAGACACACTCCCAGGTGGGAGGGTCCAGCGCTCCTGAGACTCCCCAGATCTGTTGGTGGTGGGGACCCACGGAGGATGCAGAGGCACAGCCTGGCCAGGTCTCCTTGAGCTTGGTACCTCTTCCAGGAGTCCTGCACCTGTCGGGCCTGGCTTTAGGAGTGGAGCCAGAGGCCAAGGAAGCATCATCCGTCCTTCCCGGGACAGAAATTCCAGAAAACCTTAACTTCGTCGTGCCATGAGGTCTTTGACCCCAGGACACTCCCACCTGATGAGCCAGCTGCCCTGCTTCTCCTTTCCCAGGGGCCCTGCCAGCACCTGCTCCAGATGGCCTCCAACCCCTCTGTCGTACGCAAGCGCATGACGTTAGAGTTTATCCCTCACCACCACCCTGCCTTTTTTTCCCTTTTCAAGAATAAAAGACAGATAGGCTCTACAGATAGGCTCAGTTCCCTGGGGGAAACGACTGCTCGTTTTGTGACTATCAACAGGCAGGTGAGGGAGTAGAGGCTGAAGCTTAAACCCTGAGAAAGTGATTAGGGAGGTGAAGGAGAGGGACCTTCCCAGCAAAAGATGGCTCCGCATCCCGACCTTAGCGTGGTGCATGCACCAGATGTTTGCAGAGGGAATGGATCTGCTGCCAGGCTCTGCGCCCTGGGGACTGAGCTTGCCTTGGCTGGGTTCTGGTAAAATATTGGCCATATGGAGCTTTTCCAAGCAGGGAGCTACTCCTTGCTGTCCTGGGAGGGGGGGTCCCTGCAGTGAGCCTACCCTCTTGGTATGTACCGGGAGGAGGCTGTCTATTGTCTGGTCTTAGAGACAGTGTTTCAGATTTGTTGGAGGTCACAGTCTTCAAGGAAGGGGGCTTCTCCCTGTGGACAGAAGCCGCCCCAAGTGTCTTACAGAAGTCTCTTAACATTGCACTTTCACGGAAGGCACCACAGGACGGGCCTGCCACGAGCCAGGGCCACCAGGCAGCTCAAGGAGCCACGTCTTTGGATTTTCCAAGCCAGAAACTCCTCTGCAGATTTCTGCCCCAGGAGTGTGTGACCACCAACTACTTTGTGGGGAGCAGTCAATTTCTAAAACGAGAATGACCAGAGAACACTAGCAAGAGAGCGTCATGACCAAGCCAGATGCTAACAGGGTTGGAGGAACATCCATTTTTGCAATCTGGTCTCTACAGGGATTAGAAAACACTTTTAAGCCCAAAGCCCATAAATTGTTTGAAAACCACCCCTGTGCCTGTGTGAATTGTTTCTGGGCCCAACGTGCAACACCACACAACAAACTTTTCTCCTGGATCGCCCAGGAAGGTCCCTGTGTCCCAGTGCAGGCTGGGCAAGAAGAAGAAGGGTCCTTCCCCACCAATGATGACCTGTTTTGCCTTGTGGGTGAAATAATTTAAGAGAGAAGGCCCCAGCTTAGAGTTGAGCAGGGTTTAGGACTTCTGATCAAGTAGCTGATTTGGAGTCTTGGGGTCCTTGGATATGGTAAAAAGGGGAGACAGGCCCTGTGTGTAGTGGATACAGGTCAGTGGGTTTTTGCCGCCTAGCTCTCAGCCTACTGCAGAAGCTGAGATGTCAAATGCTTGCTTGTCTAACCACCCCTACAGAACACATTGGTGTGTGACCTGGAGTCCCCCAGCCAGATGGGCCAGCCCTGGGTTTTAAATGAGGAGCCGTTGCTTCAGAGAATCCAGGGCCATGCAGAACACTCTTAGACACACTGCAAGAGCACTTCCTAGGGCACAGGGGCAGTGTGGTAGCATCCACTGTCCTGGGTCAGGGCTGTCACCGACACAGTGTTATCATAAATGTTGGTGGCAGGGCCGGCACTGAGGGCCTCGCTAGATCTGTTCTGCAGCTTGATTGGTCCTGGATGGGTTGTTGCCAAGCCTTCTCCACCACCCAATACCCCTTAAATAAATTCCTTTTCTACTTCACCCAGCCAGAGTCAGGCTTTTTTTTTTTTTTTTTTTTCAGAGTCAGGCTTTTTTGCTTACAAGTAAGTACCCTGAATGATCCCACAGTTACCCAGGCCCTGGTGCCCACAGCTTGACCTCTCCAAAATTTCATTCCTGGAATAACCAGTCTGCCAGAGCCTCGCTGCACCCTGATAGCTCCTGATGTGAGGGTAAGGACATCTGGAGACATCAGCCTTCTTCCTCCACCTTCAGTGATGGATACAAGGGCAAAGGGGACAACACATAGAGAAGACAATTAGGAAGGACTGAGCAGCTCCCCCGTGGAAACAGAAAGCAAATTGTCAGGACAACATTTGATGATTGGGTCCAGGCTGCCTGTGCTGGCCATGTTGTCTTGATGATAAAAATATCATGCTGACTCTATAGAATTAGACAGTCCCTGACCCGAGCTCACAGCCTGTGGGGGAGAGTTCACTCTGGTAAAATGAATGTGACATATGCTCATACATATTACTAAATGAAGCAAATATTTCTAACTTCAGCACCTTCTTACCCCATTACATCCAAATGTGTTTCTCAAGCAGGAAAGGCTTCACGGAGCTAAGAGAAACACAGAGTGGTGAGTGATGTGTTATGAGAAAATCCAGAAAGCTGGGTGGTGGCTGAGCCAGGAAAGGCGGGTGGGAGGGCTGGGAGTCTGCATGCTGGGCTGGGAGAAGGGGCACCGGGCTTCAGAGAACAGTGCCCAGATCAAGGAACCCAGAGGCTGGAGTCCTGTACCTTCCTTTTACCCCTAGGGATCTTGACTCAGAGGGATTAAGCATCATACTCTGGTCATTCTGGCCCCATAGCTCCAGGTGCCAGACCCCGCGTGGACCGTGGGCATGCCACCTTCTCTTTGCCCCTTGAGTTTTCATCTGGTGCCTCCCGCAGGGCAGCAGAGCAGCTGTCAGACTGGGGTGGTATGGCCAGGGCTGCTCACTGAGAACCCAGGTGTGTGACCCTTGGGACTGGTTTCTGAGCCCTGCTGGGGCAGGAGACCCGCCAAGGCAGCCTGGTTTCTGGCAGAAGGGCCTGGTTAGGACCTGAAATGATGTGGCATCTCTGGTGTGATGTCCCTGTGAGCACTAAGTCTCTTCCTGGGCTGGCTGATTCCCACGGGCCTGTCCTCCAGTTCAGCACAGACAGTGCGGGCCCCAGCCTTGGGGTCCCACAGCCCTAATACCAGTGGGGTTTCCTTCTCTCCCTCTGTCAGCTTCTCAGGGACCTCCCTGTCTGTCTCAGTCGCCCCAGCTCTCCGCACATCGCCTGCCACACAGTGGGTGCTCGGTAAGTGCACAGAGACTGGAGGCGGCCACCGTACTAAGCCTCAGGGGGCAGCAGGGACAGACACAGCCTCTGTCCTTGCAGAAGGAAGGAGCTGGCGAAACGACCAGCCGCCCCACTTCGCAGATGGGGCCGTGGAGGCCCCGACCGACTCCTGGCTCTGCCCTCAGCCCCACACAGGGCTCAGCAGGCTGCAGGGCCTAATGGGTGAGCTGGCTGGACTCCAGCGAGTCACGACGATCGGGCTGGGAGCGAGCACCCCGCTCCCCGCGAGCACATCTGCCGAGAGGAACAGCTGTCTCCACGCTGCGCCGCGCGGCTCCCGTGGGAATGTGCTGAGAGGCTTGGCCAAGACGAGGACGCGGCTCCTCCGCCGCCGGGGCCCATCTACGGGGTGGGGGGCTTCGAGTTCTGGGGCCTTTGTCATATCTGTCAGCGGCCATTTCTCTGCCACGGCACTGTCCCCTTTTCTCATTCTTTCCTGTTTAATTCCTGGGAGGTCTGGGAAAGACAGGCCTGGATGGGTGGGGAACACTGGTTTGGGGAGACGGAGAGCTCTAGTGACAGGACACCAGCCCTCCGTGTGTGTGCGGCCGTGGTGGGCGGCGTGCATCAGGTGGTCTGGGGCTGCAGCCGTCCAGCATGGGAGGTGGGCTGGGCCGGGCTTCTGACAGGGCAAGGCAGGGAGTCTCGTACATGGGAAAAGAGCCAGGCCAGGGAGACCCTGAGAGAAGGACCCCTGGGACCACCCTGGATTCCCGCAAGCTACGGGCTTGGGGGCTTGGCCCTCACACCTGAGCTCCATGATCGAATCAGCTGTGACCCACATGGAGAAGCCCTCCCCCACCAGCCGGGGTGGGTGGGTGAGGATGGGGGCGGGGCTAAAGCTGCCAGGGAAAAGGGGCCGAGAACCTGGGCCGGCGGGGCACAGCCTCCCTTTTTGCCTTCGGGTGGGGATCCTCACAGCTTTCAACTCCCCTCTCCCAGCATCTCCTCTGGTTGACACCCACCTGGGAGGCTGCTGGGTCCAGGGCTGCCGCAGAGTCAGAGACTGAGACAGAAACAGGACAGTGGCTCAGACGTGGACAGGGGTCTGCCTGGTCCCAGGGGCTGAGCAGTCCCCAGAACAAGGCAAGGCCATGATGGGGGGTTGGGAGGGCGGGCGGCGCTTGGATGGGAGGGCCTGTTCACCCCCAGGACTTCAGTCGAGCTCACACAGCTCTCTGTTCTGTGGGGAACCACAGAGCAGGAGTCAGGGCAGCCCCGTGTCTCCCCGGGGGGCAGGGCAGGGCCAGGAGGCTGGGAAAGGAGCTGCCCCTGGCAGTTATCTGACCTCAGGAGGACTTGCCCCGCGGCGATGAGCTCATGGGCACAGGGGCAGAGCTGGGTGGTGACAGGAAAGGAACGGCAAATGTTTGCTGGAGACCTGGAGGCGTGGGGCTTTCACAAGAGCTCATGTGATAAGACTCTCCCCAGGCCAGGTGCAGCGGGCAGCTGTGTCCTGTAGGCGGAGCCCCTGCTGCTTGCCCTGCCAGGCCTCTGCCCTTCACAGATCTGCTCTCGCTCGCTTGGAAATCTCGGCCTGAGGAACTCTCCAGAATCCAGCCTGGAGATGACCTGGGCAACATCGAGCTTATTTGGCTAGAATGATGAAGGTTCTTTTTTATTTTTATTTTTTAAATTAATTTTTATTGGAGTACAGTTGATTTACAATGTTATGTTAGTTTCTGCTGTACAGCAAAGGGAATCAGTTATACGTATACACATATCCATTCTATTTTAGATTCTTTTCCCATATAGGTCATTACAGAGTACTGAATAGAGTCCCCTGTGCTATATAGTAGGTTCTTATTAGTTATCTATTTTATATATAGTAGTGTGTATATGTCGATCCCAATTTCCCAATTTATCCCTCCCCCGCCCTTTCCTCCTTGGTAACCATAAGTTTGTTTTCTACGTCTGTGACTCCATTTCTGTTTTGTAAATAAGCTCATTTGTGAAGGTTCTTTTTTAAAATCAATCCTTTTTTTAAAAAATAGAATATTGACCCAATGATACAGTGCAAGATCAACAGAAATGTCAAACCTACGGCAAGTGTACAAATACCTCTACCAATATCACATGACTTGTCTACTTCTCGCCTAGGCTTTCAGATCCTCCCGGCAAAATTCGTGCCTAGTTAGAATCAGTGTGCACTTAATATCTTGTGATCAGCTTTTTCATGTAATGTTATTTTGTATAACCTTTTCCATGGATCTAAGTAGTCTGCAATATTAGTAGTTCACAGGCAGGATTTGGGCTAAGTGTCGTGTGCTTACAAATTATACAGGTAAAAACATCTCGATACAAATAGGGTTTTTCTCTTTTCTCCCTCCCTCCCTTCCTTCTTTCCTTCCTTCCTTCTCTCCCTTCCTCTCTTGCTCTGTTTCTTCAGTCAGAGGAACTGCTCGTTGAAAAGTCGGATGATGTGAGCGCACTGTGGTTTGGTGGCTCTTCACCTGCTCTGGGCCGATGGGTGTGACCTGGAGTACATATTTAGGGTACTCTTGTCCAAGTCCTCTGCTAATGCTGCAGTTTTACTCGTATTTGCCAGAGACCTTCAGTGTTGCCTTGTCTCCCTCTAGTTTCTAAATGATTTTATCAGTTTCATAAATATTTTGATATTATTGTTCATATTTATCATGAAGTGTTCTTTCACTCCATTGCTTTTCTGTATGTTTATATTGCGATGTTTACAAATTTAAAAAATATAATCTATTCTCATAGCCTCCCATACTTTAATTATATGCTTGTGTGGTTACTTGACTCAGACCTTTCTCCCCAGGGGCATCTGTTCTTAAAGGTGCCCCACTGCAACCCCAGCACCCAGCCCGAGGAAGTCCATTACAGAGGCTAAAGTGTGGGCCACGAAGTGGCTTTGATTCTTGTGAATTGGGTATTTTTACCTATATTGTGCAGATAGGAAACTGAGCTCACAGATGTTAAATATTTGAGTAAGCACCTCAGGTGGAACCGAAACTCAGAGGTCTGTTTGCTCTGAAACCCTCGCTTTGTCCTGACATCACTGTCTCAGTAGACTGGGTGAGCAAACACTTATATTCTTCTGTTGTGGGTTTATTTTTTTAATGGTTGTGTACGTGTATACATGTGTGTAGTTAACTTTAACCTGTCTGGAATGTTCTCTGGTAAATAGTATGAATAAGAGTTTGCTATTCACACGTTATTATTATCCATTTCCCGTATGAATGTAGTGATAATTTTTTTCATCGTTTTATTTTCATGTGATTTGTTATATATTAAATGCAAATAAATGTGTTCACATCTGCTCTACCATAAAGTTTTGACAACTGCCACATATGTTCTATAGATTGGTTGGTATTTCCCTGGTTTTGCCTTCAAATTAAAAAAATTCCTGGAAACTTGCTTTTCCATATAAACGTTATTATTACATTATAAACTTGTATAAAATTAAATTTAATTTTAATTAGTTGTATTTTATTTTCATTTAAACTTTTCTTATGGAGTTTTAATTTTATTGCATGGTGGTCTGAGAATAGAACTTATAATATTTCTAAGATTTGAACTTTACTGAGATTTTCTTTGTACCTGTATATATGTTATTTTTATAAAGATTTAATGGGTACTTAAAAATAGGACCATTCTCTGTAGGGTACAAAGTTTAATATATCGAACTTTATTAACTAAATTTTCTATGTACTTTTATTTTTCGGCAACCGATTTGTGATAGACTACTAGGAGTGGATAAAACCCCCATTTATTTGATAAATGACGTTTCCATACTTGCTTGGCTATTATTGTTTGCTCTGTCCCTCTGCAGCCCCCCTTCTTTGGGGGAAATCTTCCTCTACTCCCACCCTGTGGTTTTATTGGGGTGTACCAATCTCAGTGACCTATCCCTTTGACCACAGACATAGGCACATGGTTCAGATCTCACCAGGCCCAGGCCCCTGAGTTGGCCTATGACAGAAACCCAGCTCAAGCTGTAAGGGACTTTATTGTTTGCATAACTGGGAAGCCCAAGGAGGGTGGCTATTAGCTAATCACAGCCAGGCACAGTGATTTAAACGTGATGCCACATCTCTTTCTCCCCACAGCTCTCCTCTGCCTCTGTGTAATGACTGTATTCTCTCCCACTGTAGGGAACCTTTCTCCACGTGCTGGGGGATGGAGGCGAGGATGGAGACACCTTCAGATATCTTCCTCTGATATCTAGACCGAATGTTAGAAAAGAACCGCCTGGCCCCATTTGTCTGAGTCCCCAATCACTGTGGCCGGGAAGATGGTTTTTCATAGATTGGCCAGTTTTAGCTCAAGTGCACGTCTCTGGGGCCAGAGGTGGGGTATGGAGATTGACAGCCCCAAAAGAACCCTGACAAGTGAGGGAAGAATGGGTCTCCAAAGGAGATTTGATTACCATCACCAAATCAATGGGTAAGAGGTAACGGTAAGGGTAAGAGGTAGTGGGAATTGAAGAACAACAGTTTTCTACAACAGGTTGCATCCCCGTGGCTACATGATTGACTCGGGGCTGGGTATGTGGCCCAAGCCAGGCCCTTCAAAGAACTTCCAGGGATTTTTCCCTCTCTGGAGCTGGCAAGGAAGAAATCTCTTTGCTGTAGTGCATAAGGTGGTCAGCCTAGAGCTGCTTGTGGGGTTCAATCTCAGGGTTCCTGCTGCACTGAAGCTGGGAGAACCTGGGCAAACACCTGAGGGCAGTTGAACTTTCCACAGAAAGGAATTTGGTCCCCTCCAGACCAGGGGGTGGTAGGGGGTTGACTTCCCATAGTCACAGTTCTCCGAGTGGGCCTCAAACATGGTAATGTTTAAAAAATTATGAAAGTTCTTTATTATATTCTAACTTTTGAAAAATTAAAATAGTTTTTCTTTTTCCTGATTCATAGGTAACCTGTGCTGCATCACCAAGTTCACGTGTCAAGATTTTTCACGTCAAGGTAAGGTTGACCAGAAAATTCTTGAAATCTTTTTTTGTGTCCATTCCCTGAATCAGTCTGAAGAAATAAAGTATTACATGATCATTATAACACAGACAATATAAATGGTGAAAATGGATGTGTAAGCCACCACCCCGAAACAGGCACTGCTTACATTTCAGTTTGTACCCTTCCACATATTTTTCTATGTATATATACACATAAAGATGCAGATATTTTAATAATAAAATGCTTTTGAACCATAACACTGTTTTGTCGCCTCTTTTTCCACTTAACCACAATTCTTGAGCACGTCCTATGTGGCTGGTCCTGTCCTGAGCACTTGGATTGACTCATGTAATTCTCCTATCCTCTTCATTCCACGTAAATATATATAGGTGTATGTCATCATTTTCTATGGCATTTTAATGTATGGAGGTCTCAGTTTACTTAGTCACTTTCTTAGTGTTGGATTTGTACGTTGTTTCCATATTTTTACCATTATCAATGCAAGAACATGACCACAGATGAGCTTAGATCTTGCAGTATATTGTGATTATCTTAACGGGGCCAGAGAATCAGATCCCAACCCAGTAGGCTGGAGGAAATACCCAGCTGCAGGGGCAGGAAGTGAAGAATGGGGAGGATGGTGGAAAGATATCCTCTCTCTGAAGCTGATGGTTGGGTCAGTGGGGCCTGGCTTTGCTGTAAGTAGAGGCCGGGGCCAGTTCTGGAGAGGGGTGATGACTGCCCTTGGCCAAATGGAAGCAGGGGCTTCCAGTGAGTGACCCTGGCCTGGGGCTGGGCCTGCGGTGGCTGTTACGTTGCTGTCTGTGCTGTGCTGTCAGTCCAGTCACCGGCAACTTCAGGCAGCCTGGCCTTTGCTCTGCTGGGGAAATTAGGAGGAGCCAGTCCTATGTTCTGGATTACGCAGTCAAAGGAAACTGTGTCCCTTCCCTCAAGGCCAGATCGGGGTAACGGGAGTGTTACTAGGTCAAAAAACATCCATTTAAAAAGGTTTCTGATACATATTGACCAACTTCTCTCCAAAAAGTTGTATATACTTACACCCTTCCCACCAGCAGTGTGAAAAGCCCTTTTCAGAACTCTCCCTAACACTGGGTGTTACAATCTTTTGCACCTTTCTTCATCTGGTGGTTAAGGAAAGACCATCCCAGGAGTTTTGCTGTGGTGGTGGCAAGTGTGGTTTTCTTTTTCCTTTCTTCTTCTTTAAATCTTCCCTCGGCTACAGGTAAGGTTGAACATCCTCTCATGAAGTCACTGGCCATTTGCAAAGTTTGGTCAATTTCCACTTCATATCCATTGCTCATTTTCCTACTGGAGTATTCTTTTACTCCTAACTGATTTGTAATGGCTCTTTATATATCAGGAACATTATGCCTTTGCTTCTCACATGTCAAAATGCTGTTTCTCAGTTTCTGCATTGACTTTTAAATACATGTGAATACCATATGGAAGTCTCAGATTTTTATATAGTCAAATCCATCATATTTTTTTAATGGTTTCTAGCTTTGGTGTCATTTTTAGAAAGGTCTATCTTTTCACCTCCCAAGATTAAATAAACATCACTCTTTTCCCTAGTACTTTTATGGAGTTTTGTATGTGTTGGTTTATGTGTACGTTTTTACTTCTAACCCATCTGGAATTTATTAAGGTGTGAGGTAGGGATCCAGCTTTATTTTTTAATATGGAAAATTTTAATGCAGGTGTTACCAATCACCTACTACAATCGTTTAAAAATTCCAAATAAAACATAAAACTTTAGACAATTAGTATTTCTTGATGAAACCTCCAGGCTAGTGTTATTTACGGAACACACTGCTAGACCCAGTAATTAAAATTTTTGAATTCCTTTATTAAGTTGTTTAGCTACAAGCCTGTCATCAGTTGAGAAAACTTTGTCCAGAAAGCATGATGTTTTAAAATTACTGACGTTTAGCCATCTCTTCCTGGCAGTACTTAGGTAGCAGCTCTCACCATTTACTAAGTCCATACTAACTCATGGCAGTCAGTCCACGTCACAGGAGGATGTGTAACTTTTCACTTTCTCTAGTGCAGTATTCTGTGGGTCGCAGTTGGGAGAGGTGAGCATCCAGCTTATCTAAAAGAGACATCAAGTCATTAAAATACAACTTAAAGACAAAGGAGGGCAGAATCCAACCATTTTACTCCGCTTGAGATTATATCTGATCAATGTCTCTGTAACCAAAACAGCCTGGTCCGGGGACTTGCGGGTTAAGGAGCAAACTCCAGATCTGTGTGAGGAACTGGGCTCCTCTCTGAGCAACTGGGTTTAGATTCTGCCCCTGGAGCCGAAGCCAAGGAGACAGCATTAGTGAAGGGTGACAAACAATCGTATGCACCTGAAATCTCTTCACGGAGTGATGAAGAATACGAGAGGGCTCAGAGTGGCCAGTTGACAGAGAACCTGACTGCTCACAGCGGTCCAACTTTGGGTCACAGTGTACATTTGCTCTGCAACACTGACATGCAAGAAATGCTACATTTTGGGGACTTCCCTGGTGGTGCAGTGGTTAAGAATCTGCCTGCCAATGAAGGGGACACAGGTTCGAGCCCTGGTCTGGGAAGATCCCCCATGCCGCGGAGCAACTAAGCCTGTGCACCACAACTACTGAGCCTGCGCTCTAGAGCCCACGAGCCACAACTACTGAGCCCGTGCGCCACAACTACTAAGTCTGTGCTCTAGAGCCCATGCTCCACAACAAGAGAAACCACTGCAATGAGAAGCCCACGCACCACAATGAAGAGTAGCCCCCACTTGCCGCAACTAGAGAAAGCCCACGCACAGCATCGAAGACCCAACACAGCCAAAAATAAATAAATAAATTATAAAAAAAGAGGGAAGTTAAAAAAAAAAAAAAGAAATGGTACATTTTTCTATCTTTCTAAATCAGATTAAATGTGACTCAATCTTCAGTTATTCTACTGATAGGATGGTCTATTTCATCATTTTTAGGAGTCACTTGTCTGCCCAAGCATCCTGGGGTGAGGGGCATTGGAGTCAGGTTCACGGCAACTCAGAGGGTTTAACTGGGAGAATTTAGTGAGGGGACTATTCACGATAAGGGGATTAATAGGGGATAGTGACGGAGAGCTGGAACATGAAAGAGGGGCCTTTCAATAGTACTTGTAACCAGAGAAAGCAGTCACTGCCAGAACATGGCCGAGCAGGGCAGAGAATGAAGAGAATGGATTTGGGAGGTGAGACGGTAAGTGGAGAACAACCAGCACGAGGACTTACAGGAGTCCTGAAAGCAACCCCCAGCCTGAGGTCACACTGGGGTTTCTGTGCCCCAGTGTAGGGAGTTGAGTCTTCCCAGGCAGGAGCTCACTCCCATCTCTGGTCATCCAAGCCTGCTGGCACCACGGGTGGGACCGGGGGGTTGGTTGTGTGTGAACAGGAAAGGCTGTGCTGCCTTGGGATGCTGGTGCTTTCCCTGGACACCCTGGCAACATGGCGAGGCAGCCTCTCCCTTCCCTTCTCATCTAAGGACCCCCGTGGGAGTGTTAATCTCCAAGGTGGCAGCAGAGGTGGCAGAAATCAGGCACTAGTATAGGGACTTTGTTTCAGAGGCACTGCTGGGGCTCTCCCTGTGGCTGGAGCTGCAGTTGCACCGTGACCAGGAGAGCCAGGGACCTCGGGCGTTTGGGCTACAGGGCTGGAGGCACCAAAGCTAGTGAGTGAGGCTGAGGATGGGAGTGGAGATGGGGTGGGGCCCTGAAGTGGTTAAGTCTTTTGTCCCTGAGGGACTGTCGGGATTTCTGCTTCCCCAGCAGGCAGCTGGAGGAGCTCCAGGAGGACAGATTCAGGGACATATCCAAGCACTACAGGAGGACCTGACATATTAGGGGATGTTTCACCTACAAATCAACTGGCCTTCCTGCTGGCAAGGCAGGGAGGTCCCAAAACCAGGGTAATGTAGGCATGAATGTACATGTGATCTTACTTATCTGCCAAGCAGGCGAAGCCTATGGCTTTCCCATTACGTTGGTTTTGGTATGGTGAAAAATAATTGATGCTTCTTAGGGAAATAGGAATGGATTCATGAAGTCCATAAACGTACCTCCATAACATTGAAATTGAACAAAACCTGGAGATGTAATTGCCTTTTGAAAATTCACCTTATCTGGCGGAGAGCTTTGAGTTCAGCTAATCACAAGAAACCTCCTTTTTATGATATTGTCCCTATGAAAAACAGAGCTTCTCTCCAAATTTTTTATGATAAGTCAATGCCTTGGACAAGTTTACATCCCTGGAAAGGATAAATTCACTTGACATTTTGAAAAGTGTTCCAGAGGCAAAAAATCTCATTCTTCAGTGACTCTAACACGAAATTATAGAAATATTACAGGCATACACCTCAGAGATACTGTGGGTTTAGTTCCAGAGCACTATAATAAAGTGAATATTGTAATAAAGCTAGTCTAATGAATTTTTTGATTTCCCAGTGCACATAAAAGTTATGTTTATTCTATACTGTAGTCTATTAACTGTGCAATAGCATTATTTCTAATAAAATGTATATACCTTAATTTTAAAATAGTTTAATGCTAAAAAATGCTAAGCGTCATCTGAGCCTTCAGTGAGTTATAGTAGTGACATCAAAGATCACTGAACACAGACCCCTATAATACAACAATAATGAAAAAGTTAGTGATATTGTGACACCAAAATGTGACAGAGAAACACGAAGTTAGCAAATGCTATTGGAAAAATGGTGCCAATAGACTTGCTTGGTGCAGGGTTGCCACAAAACTTTAATTTGTAAAAAATGCAGTATCTGTGAAGCACAATAAAGTGAGGCCTAATAAAGTGAGGTGTGCTTGTATGTACTTTTTAATTTTGACACACTACACTTTAAAAAATTATATTTTTATTCTTTCTGGAATTTATTTGGGTTTAAAGTGAAGAATACAACTATTTTTTCCCAAATTGGTAGCCAGTTGTCTCAATACCATTTATTGAGTTTTGTAGCATAATCGTTAAGTTTTTCTCCCACCAGTTTAAACTTTTACTGTTCTCATGCTGAATTCTCATACATACTTATGTAAAGTTTTGGACTCTGTTTTATTGCTTTGCCTGCTTACTCCTGACCATATTGTTTTATTCACTGTGGTTTAAAAATATGTTCTAATATCTAGTAGGGCCTATCAGTCCCAAGATACTCTTCTTTTTCAGGAAATTCTTTATTCTTCTTCTATATTTATTTTCCAGAAGAACTTTAGAAAAATTTACCCAAGTCCACCAAATATCCTGCTATGATTTTATGGCATTTTCTTGAATTTACACATAAACTTAAGGCAATTTAACATCTTTTCAATATTTAGTTTTCCTATCCAGGGACAAGTTGTGCTTTTCCATTTTCCATAGCTTTAAAGTTTTCTCATACAGGTCTTACACATCTTTATTAAGTTATTCTTGATTTTTTATAGTTTTTGTGGCCATAACAAATGGGATTTAAAAAACAATGTTTTCTTGCTGTGGATTTTAAAAATTATGTTTTATTATCAGTTATTGCTGACATAAAACTATTAATGTTTACATGTTAATTTAAAATTTGGACTAATAACTAAATATTCTTATTGTATTAATAGTTTTTCACTATTTTCTTGGTATTTTTTTTTGGGTTTTTTTTGGAGGGTTGATATATGGTCATATCTTTTTTTTTAATATTTAAAATTTTATTTTATTTATTTTTTTACACAGCAGGTTCTTATTAGTCATCAATGTTATCCACATCAGTGTATACATGTCAATCCCAATAGCCCAATTCATCACACCACCACACCACCACCCCCCTGCAATATCTTGACGTATAATGATAATATAGTCGCCTGTTTTCCAATTCTTATTATTGGGTTTAGTGAAGTGATCATTTAAAGGAAATATAAAAGTGGCCCCATACAAAATGCATTTAAAAAAATAAAAATAAAATACCCTCCTATATGACAATAATAACCCATCAGCAAATACATCTAAAAAGCCCAATAATAATAGCCATATCAAAAATTAAACATAATTTAATGTTATGGGATATGAAGGAACACTGGACTACATGGAGAGCTGTATCACGTGTCCCCATGAGAAGATTTAGTATAATAAAGATGTTAATTCTGCCCTAAGTTCTGCATAAGTTTAACATGATTCCAAACAAAATCTCAGTATCTTTGTGATTGCTGAAAAATTGATTCCAAATTTTCTCAGGAACCATAAATTTATGAAAATGATCAAAAAGTTTTTTAAGAAGAAAAGTCTTAAGGCATAAATGTCCTCCTAGATACAAAAGTGTGTTATAAATTCTAATGAAGGATGTGTTACTGGTAAAGGACTAGATGGGTTGAAAAAAATAGAACAGGGGGTTCTGAGATGGACCAAATTTATAGAGGCAGGTCTCAACTATCTGGATCGGACAAATAGATTTAAAGCAATAATAATAGTGCATTGCTAAAAATTCCCATATATGAACTGGATAAAACAGGCACATATAAAGAAGGTATCTGTTATACCAGGTAACCATGGACACAGCCAGGTAACCATGGACACCTCCTGCTGCTGCCCTGGTGACTCCCTGCTCACCTCGCCAGTCTTACCGGTCACAGCACCTGGCTGTGAAGATGGACCCTTTGGGGCTCCCCCACAGCCAGTTCCAAGAGAAAGATCTAAAGATTTAAAGACTTAGATCCTGGGAGGCCTTTCTGGGGATGTACTGGGTACACAAGGCCATGGGATTTTCAGCTGAGATTTCACTAAGAACCCAGTTCTGGGTGGAGCTAGTCCAGCTCCTCTGATCCAGATAAAGTGTATCTATACTGTGCCTGGAGAGAAGGGAGGTAGGGTGGGCCCTCTGGGGCCTGGCTGCCTACACCTCCAGACATTGGGCTGGTGGAGAGACCTAGCTGGGGGTGGGGGGAAAGCTCTCAGCTTCCTCCAGAGGATGACTGGTATGGGGACAACCTGGTCACCTCACAGGTAGCAGTTCCCTGGTGGCAGAAGAAACCAAAGGCAGGAATGGAGGGAGAGACTGGCCTCCAGGCTGCAACTCCCCCAAACGCACCAGCTTCCCTGCCTTGGTCTCTTCCAAGAATCCCTCCATCTTCCGAAGGTGCCCCTCCCCAGAGTGTGTTTCCTTAGTGTGTTCTGTGACACAGCGAGAACACTTTGTTAAAAAATAAACCCACTGGGAATTCCCTGGCGGTCCAGCCGTTAGGACTCGGCAATTTCACTGGCAGGGCCTGGGTTCAATCCCTGGTGGGGGAGCTAAGATCCTGCAGGCTGAGAGGTGCAGCCAGAAAATAAATAAATTAATAAATAAAATAACCCCACGTCTGGATATGGGTATTTTCAGACTAAAAACTTGCTCTTCTCTGCAGACAGATGGCATAGCTGGTAGGGAAGATGTTGACCAGTATTTTCAAACAGATTTCAGTGACTGTTTTTCTTCAAGAAGAACAAAACTACGACACCTGAATAAGGTGAGTGAGTTCATTGTCTATCTTTTCTCCCCATGGTTGAACACATGCCATCCATAATGTTGAGACAAAAGTGCAAACGTTTTTACAGCATCTGACAAGATAACACTGGTGAATGTGATGTTTGAGGATTTAGTTAAAAATCCTCATGGAAAGTATGAGGCAGTGGAAAGCCCCAGGCTTCCACCTCATGGCTGTCTGCAGGGTCTGGCCCTGTGGACAGACCTCCTTGCAGTGGGAGGAGAGGACATGAAAGATTCTAGGTTGGCAGCCACAAAAATTGCCTGATCCAAAGCGGAGGAAACAAGAAGGGGGAACTAAGATGCAGACCTAAGAGGGGTGCTTGAACAGAGCTCTTGAGGACATGAAATCTGGCTTCACAGTGGTATGCACAGCACCCAGGCTTCTGCCGGTTACCTTATATATATCCTCTCAATGATGCATGAGGTGATTATCTTTATCCTCATTTCACAGATGAGGAAACTGAGACTTGACCAAGTGGTCTGCCCAAGGCCATGGCTGCCGGTGGTAGAGATGGGATTCAAATCTCTCTGAACAACTGTACCTGGTTGTCTTCACACAGAGCAGGCACCGTGAAAATGTCAATTGGATGGACGGATGGATGGATGATAGATATTGGGATGGAGGAAACTGGTAACAGACAGGGGAACTGGGTGCTGTTGGACAGGGATGGGGGGAGATTTATTCACTGGCTACTCTTTGGTATCTCTTGAATTTTGCACTAGATGAATGTATTACTTTTCAAAATAAATACAGAAAAATAACAAGGGTTTATAACTCCCTAGCAGAATAAAAGGCCACTTTTGAAAGATTAAAAATCAACTTACCTTCAGTTTTCATTTTTTTCCAAAATATTCTAATCAGCAAGATGCCCTGGGTGCTGTTCCATTCCTGTAAATTAAAAATAAATGAGACAGGGACTTCCCTGGTGGCACAGTGGTTAAGAATCTGCCTGCCAATGCAGGGGACACGGGTTCGATCCCTGGTCCGGGAAGATCCCACATGCCGTGGAGCAGCTAAGCCTGTGCGCCACAACTACTGAGGCTGTGCTCTAGAGCCCGTGAGCCACAACTACTGAGCCCACGTGCTGCAACTGCTGAAGCCCGCGTGCCTACAGCTCATGCTCCACAACAAGAGGAGCCACTGCAATAAGAAGCCTGTGCACCGCAGCAAGGAGTAGCCCCACCCCGCTCGCCGCAACCGGAGAGAGCCCACACACAGCAAAGAGGACCCAACACAGCCAAAAATAAATAAATAAAATAAATAAATTTAAAAAATAAATAAATGAGAAAAAAATGGACAGGAAATTGTTTATAGCAAGAATGACAGAAAATGGTTAATATTACACTTTAATAAGAGATTTTACAAGTTACTTGGATTGAAGGTCTTAATAGAGAATTGGATGAAGTCATGAAAAAAATATACTCAGAAGAAAATACATTTATGGCATCCAAGATAAGCCTCTAATAAGTAAAAATTAAATTGTTTATTATAACAAGTATTGGAAATAACCTATGAATCTAACAATATGCTGTAATTCTAGTCAAATAACTAATGGAAAATTCATGTGGGATATTACACATTTATTTAAATTGATGCTATAGAATTGTATTTGTTGACATGTTATGTGAATATTTTCAAGTTTTTGAAGTGAAAGAGTAACAAAACAATGTTAAAGTATATTCTACTGGAGGACTCACTTTTCAATTTCAAAACTTACTACAAAGCTACAGTAATCATGAAAATGTGGCACTGGTATAAAAGTAGACAAATCAATGGAATAGAATTGAGAGTCCAGAAATAAACCCATATATCTACGGTTAATTGATTTTGACAAGGATGCTAAGATCACTAAATGGGAAAAGAATAGTGTTTTGAAGATTGGGACAACTGGCTAACCACATTCAAAAGAATGAAGTTAGACCCCTACCTCACACCACATACAAAAATTTATTCAAAATGGATCAAAGATCTAAACGTAAGTGCTAAAAGTATAAAACTCTCATAAGAAAACATAGGTATACATTTTCATGACCTTGTATCAGGCAACAGTTTCTTAGATATGATACGTAAAGGACTAGCAACCGAAGGAAAAATAGATAATTTGGACTTCACCAAGCTTAAAACTTTTTTCATCAAAGGACATTATTAAGATAGTGAAAAGACAACACACCAAATGAGAGAAAATATTTGTAAATCATTTATTTGATAAGAGCCTAGAATCCAGAATACATAAAGAATTCTTACAACCCAACAATAAAAAGACAAATAACCCAAGTAAAAAAATGAGCAAAGGACTTGAATAGAAATTTCTCTGAAGAAGATATGCATATGGTCAATAAATATCATCACTAGCCATTAGGAAAATGCAAATTAAAACTACAATAAGATGCCACTTTACTAGATACTACTCCACTAGAATGGCTATATTTAAAAAATGGAAAATAACAAATGTTGTCAAAGTTGTGGAGAAATTGCAACCCTCATACATTGTTGGTGGAAATGTACAATGGCACTGTTATGATATGACCCAGCACATATGACCAGGCACTTTTACAACTATATATATACCTAAAAGAATTGAAAACATATGTTCATGCAAAAACTTGTACTTGAATGTTCATAGCAGCATTATTCACAATAGCCAAAAAGTGGAAAGAACCCAAATGTCCAGCAACTGATGAACAGATAAACAAAATGTGACATATATGTTATATATATGAATATTATTTAACCATAAAAAGGAATGAATTAGTGACTCACGTTACAATGTGGATGAATCTTGAAAACATTATGCTAAGACAAAGAAGCCAGTCATAAGGGGTCATGTATTGTATGATTCCTTTTATATAAAATGTCCAGAATAGGGAAATCCATAGAAACAGAAAGAAGATTGGTGATTGCCTAGGGCTGGAAGGATGGGAGGGAAATGGGGAGTGCTAATGGTATGGGATTTCTTTATGGTGTGGTGAAAATGTTTTAAAATTTATTGTGGTGATGACTGTACAACATTGTGACTATACTATAAACCACTAAATTGTGTACTTTAAAATGGTGAATTTTATGTTATGTGAATTATACTTCAGTTTAAAAATTTTTTAAAAGTATATTCCAATCCAAATCCAAATGTATGCCTACCTACCCATGTATGTTTGTCTGTATGTATATATGTATGTACTACGTATCCAACTACCTACCAATCTACAATCTATCTAACTTTAGGTAGTGGAACTACTCATAAATTTTTAGTTACTTCTTCATGTGAACATTTATAATTTGTATAACAAAGAAAAAAATAAAAGAAAACCCTAAAATAAACATGGAAAATACTAAGATACAATTTGTAAAAGAAGGGATGTAAAAGAGTTGCACAGTATACAACTCTGCAACATAAGAATATGGTACCAGTAATAGAATAAAATGAAAATACATGTGCAAAAGTGGTAAAATTATGTATGAGGCAAAAACTTTAAAACTTTTTTGTATTGTAATCTTTATCTTTACAGGTAGGCAGGAAGTGAACGTATTTGCCTTACAAAATGAATTGAATTTTTGTTTATTTACTTGCTGTTGAAAATGTTAATGACAACAATATCAAGTCTAGGTGCTTTTTTCAAAAAATTCACTCAGTCATTCTACAAATCTTCATTGAATAGGTTTTCTATATTTCTTATGAACCTTCCCTTTTGCTAATCTTTTCCTGTTGTTCTGAATTTTCTTCTTGTGTTGGTTTTATTCAAAATTGTTAATTCCTTTTAATTTTAAAATTTATTTGATTTTAGCTTTGAATCGTATTTCCTAATAACTGAAACATTTTTATGTTTATATAGTCTTTAGATTTTTGTTTCTCTTGTATTTTCTTGGGTATTTAATTTGCTATACTAGCAGTCTGTAAATATTATATTAGTTCATTTTTAATCTGTTTTGCATGTTAAGCAGATATTCTCTTATCTAATTAATTTATTTGATTTCATATTTGTTACTGTTCCTTTTAAAATTTGTTATATCTTTAAAAAAAATTTAGGTGTAGATTTAGTTGATAATTTTTCCCTTTTTCTTGTTACCATAAGCATGAAAGATACCAGAGTTCCTTCAATACAGCTTTAACTGTGTACCCGTATCTCTTTTTTGTTTGTCTTTAACATAACATCCCCATATTTGGTGTTGCCTTTTCAACTGAATCGTTCCATCACAGAACTTTCTTCTATTCTTGCCTGGTCATGTGCATATAGGTGATGTACTGGCTTTCTCTCCAATTTTATCATATGGAAGTCTGAGGAAGTATGTGTAAAATCTTTGCTTTGCTATTGTGAATATCTTTATCTTCAAAATTGCAATTAATTTTTGTGAAAGCTTAATGTACATTTGAGAAGGCTCTCTATTTCTCAATTTTCCCTTTTTGGATCAGTTCCTTTAATCACCCTTTTGTAGAAGAGAAACGGAGGCCCCTGAGGTGTAGGGACTTGCTGACAATCCCTCAGTGGGGCTGGGTTAGAGCCTGTGTTTGGGGCCAATGAATGGAGTATTGTGGAGAGTTTATGCCAGCAAGCTCCAACAGCACCCTTCTTTGCTGGTGCCCCATTCTGTGGAAAAGCTAAAGAGCAGGATTGCCTTAGGCCAAACAGATTGTTTTGTTGGCACTTTCCCTGCAGCCTTCCTGCTGCACACAGCATTATACTAGCCTGCTGTCCTTGGGCTTTTCTTTGGCTTTGCCTGAAGAAGGGGTTCTTTCCTAGGATGCTAGCTTCTCATGTAAACAGTCCTCCAGTGGGTCCTGCCACTGGTGTTCAGGGCATGCCCAGATATGCAGGAATCCTGGGATGAACGTAACTCATTCAGTCAAGCTGGGACCTACTATTCTTGCTTTTGTGTAAGCATGATTTATCTGAGCCAGTCTTTTAAATTATTCTATCTCCCTTTTCTTTAAAAAACAAGATTCATAGGTGTGGATTTTGTCTTTTTAATCCAGTCTATGATTCTGTTTTTTAAATAGGAGAATTTAGTCCATTTACACGTAATCTTATAATTGTTCTGTGTTACTCTGTATTTTTCTCAGTTAATAAAATTCTTTGTTTTCTCTTTAATATAGGATTTCTATTGGACGCTGTGTTTTTTGATTCATTTAAGTGAGATCAAATGTAACAATTTCCTAGTGTTTTACTATATTTTCATTTATCCAACAAAAAGCAGACTGCACACATTTCTTTATATCTGTTCTAATTCAAAAATGTTCTTTCTTATAAATAGATTCAGAATTATTTTTGTCATTCTCTTACCTTCTTCAAGTCCTCCTAGGTCAAATCCTCTTGGTCTGATTTTGGCATTCTGAAAAGTTAAATATTTAAAAATACAGTTATCACATTTAACGGCAACTATACTTTATATCATTGTTTTTCAGACTAGGGTATACATATCTGTGGAGATGGGCTATACAGTGCATAAAATTATCAGTTCTCCCTTCATTGAAATTTTGCTACCCTCCCCTCCAATAAGAGCACGTGTGTGTGCACGTGTGCGCACACACACACACACACACACAGCCCTTAAGGAAGGTGTATACCTGAGTAGCCATAATTCTACTGGGTGATTCTGTTTCCCTTGCTTAGCTGATTGGCTCCAGCAGACCCCTAACCCAATTCATAGGCTGGCCTGAGCCTCAGATGTTTTCTCTCTAGAACTCTAGAATGCAGAGACTCAATCAGGGTTGGGCGTTGGAAAAGGAGAAACAGACTCTTCACTGAAATTATTCCCCACCCCCACCCCATACATGAGTCCTTGGAGGAGTATTGATATCTGAAAACAAATATTGAGGTTTGGTTAAGAAGAGAAAGTGCCAAAGAGAACTTTGGTAGGCTACAGAGTCTGCGCCGAGAGGAAGAATAAAAGTTGCTTCTGGCAGTTAGGACCATCATCTACAAGATACTTGGTTATTTTATACTCCTAAGAGTGACTACTGTATAGGATAACTTCTTGTTAAACAATATTAGCAAACACATGTATTTACTATGTGCCAGGCACTGTTCTAGGTGCTTTACATATATTGACTCATTTAAATCTCACAGAAACCTTATGAGATGCTATCATAATCACCCACATTCTATAGGTGAGGAGAACGGAGACCCAGAGAGGTTGAGTAACTTGCCCAAGGTCACACTGTGGGTAACTGGAGGAGTTGGATTTGAACCCAGCAGTTTGGTTCCCCACGTCTAAAGTGCTACGCCACATTGCTGCTGTATTGGAGCTGCAATTTGAGAGCGCCTTTTCTGTTATTCCAGCTTCATATGAGGCTGGTATCTGGCAGGAGACAAGGCACAGAAGAAAAGTAAAATTCTGTCCTATAAAGACCTCCCTCTGGAGTAAATTCTCCAACAAAACAAAGTATAAGCATTCTGGATTTGGTGAATTAAATATGATCCTTTATTTTCTCATTTAAAGTGTAATAATTGTTAGATAACATTTGCAGTTGCTGAGCTATATGTATACTTCAAGTTAAAAACCAGAAAAATATGCAAGATGGAAGATCAGAGAAATAAAAATTAAAATAAGATGATAAGAGAGTATAAAAATTAAGACAAATTTAAAGCTAAGGATGCGGAAATAAAAATTTAGAAAAAATAGCATTGTAAGTGAGAGAATTTTCTAAAATTCACATTTAAAGTAGCATATGTGAAATAAAAAAGAAACAAAAGGGCAAAGAACTAGAAAAAAATTTTAAATTAAACCGAAAACAGTTAAGACTAATATGTTGATGGAATCCTGATTCAATAAAGATTAAAAATATTTAAAAAGATGAAAATTTAAATAAGAGCTAGTAGGTAAAAGAGAAATCAAGGTAAAGGCTAACACCTATGAGGCAAAAAAGTGGGAATATTCTAGAAGGATTTGTTTTTTAAAAGTTAGGATAAAAATAATACTATGAAGATAGAAGGATGAGAGAAATGTAAGTTTTAAAACTAAGTTTAAGATTCCTAGTTGGAAATAGTGGTCTGGGTGGGTCTAGTTGCTGCAGTTGAGGAGGCCAAGAACAATTGATATGGTGTTGATGAGACATATTTTCTGCTCACCCACAGCCCTCTCAGCCCACAGTACTCTGCCTGCACAGGTATGGGCTTTATAATGCACCCAACATCTGATCTAGGGCCTTCCAAAGTCACACCCCCGGGGCCAGCAAGCACTCTTTCACTTGAGTGGTTGGAATTTGTTCAATTCTACCTTAGGTTTTTCTTTAACCTATTTAATAGTCCTTTCATTATGTTGTACTTCCTTTAAGGCAAAATTAGCATGTGAAAGGCAATCAAAACATGTTGTTGAATGAATTTATTTCATCTTATCTCCTTGAAGTTTTTGTGCTGTTTGGTCATTACACTGTTCACACACACACACACACACACACACACACACTGCCTTTATCACCTTGCTTCATCTTTGAGGTTGTAATACTTCTTACTGAACCCGAGTTGCTTGGTTATCTGCTCTTTTCACCGTAACTCGTGGCAGTGGAATTGGGTGGGGGGAATGACACGGTCTACAGGACTTGTTCTTGGACTGGGCTGTTTAGGGTGAGAGTGTGGTGATGGGGGACAGTGGAGTCAAGGGTGACTCCTGGGTGTCTGGCTTTGTGACTGGGTGGATGTTAGTACCCAGGAAGCTCAAGTTGGAGATGGTGGTGGTTAGGAATCAGCGTTGGTATGGAAAGCTCTGGGGCAACCAAAACTTAGATTTCAGACACAGTTCCTCCTAATGCCAAAATGGAATTCTCCTGGAGGCAGCAGGTGGCTCAATTCCTATAAGAACAGGGCATGGTAACTCCGGTCCTCCACTCATATCTTGGGTTTTGGGGGCATTCCTCAGTCATTAATTGGCATCCGTCATCCAGAGACCAGTCAGACAAAGCACATCACCTGGAAACTTCCATGCCCATACCACCCTTGAAGTACAGAGTTCACCCACAATTCCCTGCAGTTCTCTAAGAATATGCCCTTCATAGCAATGATAAATTTCTATTTCTTGAGGCACCATTGAAATGTCCCAGAAGCCTAGCCAAGGTGAGCCTAATGCATCACCTTGGCCCTTCAGCAGAACACAGTTCCTTAGAATATTTGCTATATTCAAGGCTGCCAGGAGAGCGTGGGGTAGACTTTATCTGTTATACTTCATGTATTTGGGGTTTCCTTTTTCCAGGTTACAAGATAATTTTGTCCCTTCTGTTCACAAAACAGTTAACTTTCCTTTACCAAATTGTAATCATTTTCTGGTCCTGCCTTGTTGATGTTACTCCTAGGCCCCTTTGGCTGATATGCCGGGTGTTCTAAACTCTTCAGCCACACATTTTGAATTTCATGGTTCCCTTCCACGGATGTATGGTCACATCCATTATGGATGGATTTATTAGGCTCTCAGAGAAGAACAATATTTCTCTTTTGGGGGGAGCTTATTGTAATACTTGTGATAATGGAAATGGACTGGAATTATGGAGATATGCTTGTGGGGCAAGCCTCTCATCCCAACTCACTCCAGCATGTGCCGCGGTTATCCTTTGGCCCATATGAGGAAGTGTAGGGCCCACTTCACTTAGAGGACATGGGGATATGTCCACCTAGCCCTGCAGTGTTCACACCGGCTGACACTGCACTTTCTGCCAGCAGTCCAATCTCAGTGGGATGTCTCTGTTCAATTTATGTACAAAATTGTCCTTCCTCTTCTATTCCTGCTTCTAACTATTTTTGGCTTCATCTCCCATTTCTGGCCCTGAAAGCCCAGCTACTATGTTTTCAATCCTTTGTCCTTTTCTTCTTCTGGATCTTCCCATCTCTGGCTCTATTGGGCTCTCTCCCATCCATTGAATCCCTGGACCTCTACCATCCTCTGCTTCCTGTCCTTGCTGAGTTTCTTCCACTCTCTACAGTTTGAATAGACAAGTTTTGCCTACATCACAGTTTTGCTGAGGGTTTGGAAGGGATCTGTGTGAACATTAAAAACCAGAGGCCCATGGGTTCTTTTATTCTTTAGGCAAACATTGACTGAGGCCTTTGAATGTGGCAGGCACTGTAGATGCAAGGTTAAATAACAAATATTTTCCACCTTCAAGGAGATTGGTTATTAGTTGTGGAATCCTGAAATTTGCAAGTACTGTGACAGTGCTTTTGAAAACATTAAGGCATTCAGGAACAATTTAGTGTATCTCTTTCCCTTGTTTCAACAAGGAAAATATGGTGGTAGACTCCTTCACTATACAGATTCAAGCCACTGACAACTTTGACAACCTAATCCTGAATTTTGATCTTTCTATGGTCACCACTGGGCTCTGGATCCCCATGGCATTTTACACTGGTGATCACCTCCTTACTGAAATTCTTCTCCTGTCTCCTCAGCAGCCTTTCAAACAAACATTCTGCCTGCTCTTTGGGGGTTCCTCTTCCTTAGTTCACAGCTACCATATTGATGTTTTCTAGGTTCCATCCTTAACCATTCTCTCCTCTCTACACACTTCCCTGGGCAGGGCGTACAGACCTTTCAGTGGGTTTCTCAGTCGAGCCTACAGTCTTCCCTGGAACACTCTTCCCTACACTTTTAACTTGCTTGAGGTCTCCACCATCAGCTTTTCCCCACCTGAGCCTGGGTAGGCCCCCAGGGCAGGCTCCCCTAGCTTCCTTCACTTGCGCATCCCAATACTATATGCAGGATACTGCCTGCCTGCCCTCCCACCTAGCCTATCCGTTCGGAGGGCAGGACCACGCCTGGGTTGCCCCCCTCAGTATCCCGGGGCCAGCCCTGCACCTAGCCCTGAGCAGGTGCTCACTAACCAGGTGTGGAGAAAATCCAAGGATGAGTAAAACCTTGTCACAGGAGAGGACCGGCGTGGCTACACCCCTAAGCTAGAAGTTGGGGGCAGGCGTCGCCGGCTGGGTGAGAGGCGGCCCGGCGGGTCACAGCACTGAGGATTGGGGCTGGGGGCATTCAGGAGCAGGGGCGGGAGGGCTCCCGCCAGCGGCTGGCCCCTGAGCAGGGGGCCGGGCAGCAACAGCCATCGGTTACAGCCAGTCGTCTCCGCGAGGCCAGGCCATAGCAGTTGGGAGTGCCCTCCGCCGGGCCCTGCCCTGCTCCGGCCGCCGCAGCGCAAGTACAACAGACCACCGCCTCCGCCGCGCACTCACCCCGCGCCTCGCTTTTGGCCCCTCCCGGCCACCGTTGCCTCCATAACTCTGCGCCCGTGACCCGGAAGAGCATTCTCCTTAGCAACTGCGGGACGGCGGCGGCGCTTGCCTCCCGGGAGACAAGGTGAGGCCTCCCCGTCCCCTCCTCGCGCGCCCCACCTCGATCCCTCCCCAGGAGCGACCCCGGGTCTGGCCTTCGAGGCCTCCGTATCGCTTCGGGGGGCACCTGCGCCGGCAGCCCCGGGCGAGTGCCCTCTGCCTCTGGAATCGCTCCCCGGCCCTGGCGTCGCCCCTGCCCACCCCACGCTCCTAGCCCACCCGGTCTCCCAGGCCCGTCTCCTCGCCCCTGAGCCCCGCCGGCCCTCCCTTGTAGCCTAGTATGGGGTCCTGGGAGGAGAAGCACAGTTAAACAGGGCCTATTGCTGTAGAGAGAACGCTTCCCGAGGTTCGGGTCACCTGTGGACGCGTTCTTATGGGTCCGGATACAGATGTTTGGGGTTGACAGGGATGGGGCGCCTTAGGATCCTTGAACAGCAGCCACTTTATTGTAATACTTGGTGTTTGCCTGCCGCTTGGCGCTTTACAAACTGGTATACTTTATCTGCTTCGTTGATCGTGGAGATTCATTTAATCCAGCGTTTTGAACTGATCCTTTAACTGGGAATTAGCTTTCCAGTTTTTAGTGCGTTTAGTATTTTGTAAGTTGGATCTTGTGTCTACAGAAGGAGCTCTCCTTGGGACTGAGTAGGTTTGGGAAGAATTTCAAGTGAAATTTGCTACGTTGACGAAGTTGGGGCAGGTGTTGTTAATATCTTTGATTTACATTTGAAAACAGGTTCAACACAATTCGATTAAAATCCCAGCAGGCTTTTTTTCCCCCAGAAATTGACAAAGTAAAATTTATATGAAAATACAAGAGACTGAAAACCTCCCTTAACTGAGTTTGAAGAAGTGGGACTAAGGAAACTCTAAGCCTTATTTGAACATTGTTGGATAACTACATTATAATTAATCCAATGACAGTGGAGCTAAAACTGAGACATATGAACAGTTTTCGAAAATGACATTATATGGGACTAAAATGTAGGAGTTTATATATCAAAATCCATTATTCAAAACAGTATAATTTCATTTCAGCTCAATAAGTATTTATTAAGTACTTACAGTGCTCAGTAATTGCTTAGAGACATAGAAGAGCCAGAGAAATTTATACAGGCATCTGAATTGATTTTTTCTGTAAGAGTTGAATAGGGATTTTAGGCTCAATTGCTTTGGGCATCCTCCAAAGACTCATTTGTGAAGATGCACAAACTCTTAAGCAGACATTCTGTGATATTTTATTGCTTTCTTACAGGTTTGGTGCCCATTTATTCACTTATTCAACAAGTATTTGAGTGCTTACTTGGTACTAGGCACTGTGTTTAGCATTGGAAGTTAGGGAGAGTGAATTCATGCGTGACCCTGTCCTCAGCGGATGCAATCAGATTAATCACATGAATGTAAAACTGCAACTGTGACAAGTATTTGAGTTAGGGAAGTCACAGAAGTGACATTTGAACTGAGATCTGAAGGATGCACAGGAAGGGAAGAATGATCCAGTCAGAAAAAACAGCAAGGGCAAAAAGACCCTGTGATGGCAGGGTTCATGGAGAGGACTGGGGACTTAAGATACAGATCTGTGTTTCTCTCAGGAAGAGTGTAGAAGAATCTCGTGAGAGAGGGGGTTGGAGAGGTGGGCCAGAGGGTGCTGGGCCTTGTAAGCAGGTTGAAGAGTTTATCTTTGGAGTAAAGAGAAACCTCTGTACAGTTTTACTTAGAGACTTAGGCTGGATTGTGGGTGGGGATGACACAGTTAGATTGTGTTTGACTAGCCTGCTTTGTATCTTCTGCTATTGCTTAGTGTTTGCATTGTCTTCTCTTTCTTGGTTTTCTCAACATGCTCCTTCAGCTTTATTGCCGTTGAGGGAGACTCCATGTACCATTAGCAACGCACATCTACTTTTTTTTTAATTGGGAAAAAAGGAATTTTAGGGATTAGAATTGGACATTAGAAGTCGAGTTGAAATATTTTTGCATTAGTATGACTGCTAGGAGACTAATTTCTGTGACTCTTTTTAATTGTGGTTAAAAAATACATAGTATAAAATTTACCCTCTTAACCATTTTTTAAGTGTGCAGTTAACTATATTTACATTGTTGTGTAACATCGCTAGGAGTTTTTCATCTTGCGAAACTAAATTCTGTACAACGGCCTATTTCTCCTTCCCACCAACTCCTGGCAACCACCCTTCTACTTTTTATTTTCATGATTTTGACTACTCTAGATATCTCATATAAGTGAAATCATACAAGGTGTGTCCGTCCATTTGTACTTTCATACTCCTTCTCTGCAATATCCTTCCTTCTCCCATCAGTCAATTCAAATCCTACCAATTCTTTAAGGCCCAGTTCCTTTCCCTTGTCTTTCAACTTGAATTAATAGATCCAGAGTGGAAGAGGCCTTAGAAATTATCCTGTCTTATTCTAGGCGAGAAAATAGAGTCCTGTAGAAGTTTCAGTGATTAGCCCAAGGACAGACATCTTAGTGAGTTGGGGCAGAGTTGGGACTAGAGCTCTGGTCTTTCACCTTCTGGGTGGGTGCCTTTACTGCTTCAGTCTGCTTACATGTTGTGATTTTGTGCTTTATTCTTTAGTTAGACCAGAAGTACCACTGAGGCGCAGAAACTGATTTCCACATCCCCATTCCAATATGTTGAGGCATATTTGATGCCTAGGAAGTATTAGTTGACTAATTGATTGTCTTTAGGACTTTCATTGCCTAGAAGGTGACTCTGCATAAAATTTTGAACTTCATTGATTCAGATCCTTGATTATATTAATCAAATTTACATTGGTCCTTCTGCAGTTGAATGATTCTTTCACTTTTGCCATCAGAGTTGAGATTCTCACTTTTTCCTGTCTTTATTGCATGTATTTGCCCATGGCATATATACTTGGGTTCCCCTGCACATTTTGATGAGGAAGCCATCAGAAATGAAAAAGAACACATTAAACTTTTTAGGTTAGCTGATTTATTTTGAGGCAAAGGTTTATGTTTATTTGTGAGTTTTATTACTGCTAAATGGTTTTGAAAGAGTCATATTTGTACTACATTTTATAGTGTTCATCTCACAATGCTTACAGACTAGTTGATTTTAGGTATTGGACTGGAAATTATTTTGAGGTGACTCAGTATTTTAAGTACAAAAAAAGTATAACAAAGTGTTTTCTGGTGTGAGGAAGATTTGTAAATTTTTATTTTCAGTTTCCCCATTTATTCCAGACTTTGGTTTTCTGTAATGTTGTCCAGCCTTATAGGATCAGCCTTATAGGATACAGTTTTTAGAGTATCCTTTTACTGTAACCTTCAAAAAGTTTTTTGTTTTATCTGGGGAGTTTCTGTGGGAAATGAATTCATTTTCATTCAAGTACTACTAAGCACATGTTCAAATCAAAGTGTGGGCCTGCAATAGTTCTGTAAATCCCTCTGCGGTCCAGCTATTAGTGCCATTATTGGTGACGTGAGAGAAACTCAGCCAGAATTCTTGTTATCTTTATTAGACTGAGGGTGGTGGAACTGCACAAGATGCTTGTTTGTGTCATGTAACAGGAGGTAGAAGGATTTGACAGTAAGAACTTTTCAGATAGCATTTTATTTGGAACCATAGCAAGAACTTGATGCCCCAGAGTTGCAATTATGTGATTAACTCTCGTGTTGATGCTAGATTTAGTCAAGTTTAGTCAGCCATTAGTCTAAAAAAACTTCTTTCCCAATTTTTAAAAATTGTGATAAAATACACATAATATAGAATTTACCATCGTAACCATTTTTTGGTGTACAGTTCAGTGGTATTAAATACATTCATAGTGTTTTGCGATCATCACCACCATTCATCTCCAAAAACTGAAACTCTATACCCATGAAACCACCATTCTTCCCAGCCTCTGGCAACTACTAGTTTGCTTTCTGTCTCTGTGATTTTGACTACTGTAATTACCTCATATAAGTGGAATCACACAGTATTTGCCTTTTTGTGCATAATGTTCTCAAGGTTCATCCATGTTGTAGCATATGTCAGAATTTCTTTTAAGGCTTGTATGTATATACCACATTTTGCTTATCCATTGATCCATTGATGGACACTTAGGTTGTTTCCACGTTTAGCTGTTGTGAATAATGCAGCTAATGGACATGAGTGTGCAGTCCAACTACTTCTGATTCTTTCTTAAAACCCAGTAATAGCTGCCTCTTGGATGCACTAGTGGTGGCAGACAAGAGATAGTGTTCCCACTAGTAGGAAGGGACTTTCATGTTACACAAAGCACAGTGAAAATGTCTGACGAAATTAGCTGGAGATAAGGGCTAATGAAGAGGTACCTTGCCCTCAGAAAATGCCTTCTAATTAGAAAGTTAAGAGGAAGGGGATTATCATTTATGGAGCCCCTCCTATGTGTTGAGTAATTCACATGTATTATGTCATTAAATATCAATTGTTGTCCATTGAGAAAGAGGATTCAACTCTTTTACTGGGGAGAATATAGAGGCTCAGGAAGTTTACTTAGGTCATAAGGCAGTAAGTGTTAGAACTAAAGTATGGACCCATGTCTGTCTGATTCCAAAGTCCATATTCCTTCCACCACAACACATTGTGCTACTTCTCTAAATCAGGTTCTGATTTCAGCATGAGTGCTACGTATGAGAACATCGACATCAGTTCTAGAGGAACCATAAGGAAAAGGGCAAGTAATGAAGTAGACTGATACAGGAGGGAGTTACCTGTTCCCTGCGGTTTAAAAAATCCTTCAAATGAAGGACAGTAATTGTTGGCAGTATTTGATAGACATGAGAGCTTGGGTACCTAAACCAGGAGGAGGCAGGGAGTTATGTAATGCTAATTGAGTAACTTTGCCCTTTAGATTCCTCTGAGGCTTCCTTTAATGAAATTGGATTGTTTCTGTCTCCCATTGGGATTTGATGAGGAAGAGGTTTGTAGTGATTGTCTAGGTGCTGAGGGATTTGGAGAGAAGCCCCAAACATTTCTGTTTAACTTCACCTCATTTAGAGAGCGTTTCTCTACATGGGAAATAGTTGCTCCTTTCCCTCTTTGCCTTGGTCAGCTTTAGTTAGTTTTAGAGGATTGAATGTGAAACTGTAGCAGCAGTTATATGAGGGAGGAGATAACAGCACATGGTTATTTTTGTTTTAATTGTACTTAAAATCAACAATTTACATGGTTTGTTATTCTTTTTAGTTATTTTATGTTTTTTAAATGAAAACATATTTGAATTGTTCATAGATCTTTTGCTCCAATAAGACATTTGTTTTCTTTATGATTTACTGAATTTTGCCAGTTCAAATCAGTCTTAATAGTTTGGAAGTAAGGATGCCCTATAAATTTTATGACTAAAATATACATTATTAATAGGGAATACTTTTAATGATTGAATTAGGAACCAACTTGTATTGTGAAGCATTATTAGTTATTGGTTAAGACCATATATATATATATTTTTTTTGCGGTACGCGGGCCTCTCACTGTTGTGGCCTCCCCCGTTGCGGAGCACAGTCTCCGCACGCTCAGGCTCAGCGGCCATGACTCACAGGCCCAGCTGCTCCGCGGCATGTGGGATCTTCCCGGACCGGGGCACGAACCCGTGTCCCCTGCATCGGCAGGTGGACTCTCAACCACTTTGCCACCAGGGAAGCCCCAAGACCATATTTTTTAAAAGCTGGATAATTGAGGTGTTGTCAACTTACTATAAATTGTATGTATTAAAAGTATACAATTTATTAAGTTTTGATATATGTATATACTCAAGAGACTATTATCACAAACAAGATAGTGAACATATCCATCACCCTCAAAGCTTTCATTACATCCCTGGCTCCTTGACCCCCATGCCAGACAACCACTGATCTTTCTGTAATTATATATTAATTTTATTTCGTAGAATTTCCTGGAATTTTATATAACTGGAATCATATAGTATATAGTTATGCTTCTTTTACTCAGCATAATTATTTTGATATTTATCCTTTTTTTTTAATGTATCAGTAGTTGATTCCTCTTTAATGCTGAGTAATATTCCTTTGAATGGACGTACCGAAGTTTATTAATACATTCACCTGTTGATGGGTGTATTGGTTGTTTCTAATTTTTAGTTGGTAACAAATGAAGTTGCTATGAAAATTTGTGTACGAGCCTTTGTGTGGATGTATACTGTTATTTCTCTTGGTTAAATACCTAGAAGTAGAATGGCTAGATCATATGGTAGGTATATGCTTAACTTTTAAAGCAACTGTCAAAGTTTTGGAAAGTGGGTGTACTATTTTGCATTCCCACCAGCAATGTATAAGAGGTCTAGTTCCTCCTCATCCTTGCCAACACTTGGTATGGTCAGTCTTTTTAACTTTAGACTTTCTTATAGATGTATATTGGTACCTCATTAGGATTTTATTTTATTTTTAACATTTATTTTATTTTTTTTGGCTGCACCATGAGGCATGAGGGATTTTAGCGAGCCTGCACCCCCTGCAGTAGAAGCGTGGAGTCTTAACCACTGGACCGCCAGGGAAGTCCCCTGATTTTAAATTGTATTTCCCTAAGGAAGTGATGCTCTTCATCTTTTCATGAACTTGTTTGCTATCCATATAACTTCTTTGGTGAAATATCTGTTCAGATGTTTTGTCCATTTTTCATTGGGTGTGTTTCCTTATCACTGAATTTTAGAAGTTCTTTGTATATTCTGGATGTATATCCTTTTTCAGGCATAGGATTTGCAAATATTTTCTCCTAGTCTCTTTTTATTCTCTTAATGATGACTTTTGAAGAGCAGTTCTTAATTTTGATGATGTCCAACTTACAATTTTTTCTTTTATGGATTGTGCTTTTCTTGCTTTATCTAAAAAATCTTTGGCTAAGTTAATATCACAATGATATTCTCCTGTGTTCTGGAAGTTTTACTTGTAAATCTATGATCCACTTTGAGTAAATTTTTATATATAGTGCAAGGTATGGATCAAAGTTCATTTTTTAAATATATGGAATTCCAAAAAAAAAAAAAGGAATCCAGTTTTTCTAGAACCATTTGTTGAAAAGACTGTATTCCTTCACTTAATTCCCTTGTGCCTAGGTTATACCTAGGTTGAAAATCTATACATATTTTTGGTTCTATTTCTGGACTCTCTGTTTCATTGATCTATTTGTAGATATTGATGCCAGTACTACACTGATTTGATTCCTATAGTTTTATAAAAAGACTTGAAGTCAGATAGTGTAAATCCTTCAACTTTGATGTTCTTTTTCCAGACTTTGGCTCTTTGAGGTCCTTTTCATTTCTGTGTTAATTTTAGAATCAGCTTGTCAGCTTTTCAAAAAAGTCCGCTTGAGAATTTGATTCAAATTTTATTAAACCTATAGATGATTTGGGGAGAATGCCATCTTAACATCTTCCAACCCATGAACATTTATTTAGGTTTTCTTTTCTTTCTCTCAGCAATATTTTGTAGTGTTCACTGCACATATCTTGTACATCTTTTGTCACAGTTAGCCCTATGTATTTTATATTTTTGATGCTATTGAAATGATGGTTTTTAAAATTTTATATCTTTGTTGCTAGTATATAGAAATATGATTGATTTTTGTACATTGGCTCTTTGTTAACCTGGCTATGCTTATTTCTTCTAGCAGCTTTTTAAATAGATTTCATTGGATTTGCTACATAACGATTATGTCATCTGTGAATACAATTTTACTTCTTCCATTTTTTTAATATATTTATTTATTTTTGGCTGTGTTGGGTCTTCATTGCTGTGTGCGGGCTTTCTCTAGTTGCGGCGAGCGGGGGCTCCTCTTTGTTCTGTGGCTTCTCTTGTTGCGGAGCGTGGGCTCTAGGCATGTGGACTTCAGTAGTTGTGGCACATGGGCTCAGTAGTTGTGGCTAGAGGGCTCTACAGCACAGGCTCAGTAGATGTGGTGCATGGGCTTAGTTGTTCTGCGGCATGTGGGATCTTCCCAGTCCAGGGATCGAACCCGTGTCCCCTGCATTGGCAGGCGGATTCTTAACCCCTGCACCACCAGGGAAGTCCCTACTTCTTACTTTTTAATCTTTAACTTTTTATTTTTTCTTATTGTACTGGCTTCAGTTCCCAGTACAATGTTAAATAGAAGTGGTGGAAGTAGACATATTTGTCTTATTCCTGATCTTAGGAAGAAAGCATTTAGTCTTTCACCATTAAGTGTGATGGTAGCTGTAGGCTTTTGGTATATTTTCTTTGTCAGTGAAGAAGTTTCCTTCTATTCCTAGTTTGCTGAGAGCTTGTTTTTTTTTTTTTTTAATCAGAAACAAATGTTGGATTTAGTCAAATGCTTTTTCCGAGTCTACTGGAAATGGTTTAATATAGTCAATTACATTGACTTTCAAATATTAGAACTAACCTTGCATTCTCTAGATAAACCCTACTTGGTCCTGATGTGTTATTATTTTTATATGTCGTTGGAATTTCTTTCTTTTTTTTAAATTTTTTTATTTTTTTAAGTGTTCTCTCTTTTTTTTTTTACATCTTTATTGGAGTATAATTGCTTTACAATGGTGTGCTAGTTTCTGCTTTATAACAAAGTGAATCAGTTATACATACACATATGTTCCCATATCTCTTCCCTCTTGCGTCTCCCTCCCTCCCACTCTCCCTATCCCACCCCTCCAGGCGGTCACATAGCACCGAGCTGATCTCCCTGTGCCATGCAGCTGCTTCCCACTAGCTATCTACCTTACGTTTGGTAGTGTATATATGTCCATGCCTCTCTCTCGCTTTGTCACAGTTTACCCTTCCCCCTCCCCATATCCTCAAGTCCATTCTCTAGTAGGTCTGTGTCTTTATTGGAATTTATTTCTTGAAATTTATTAAAAATTTTCCATCTGTGATTATGACAGATACTGGTTTGGGATGATTTTTCTTGTAATATCTTTGTTTTTGTTTTTGGTATCAGAGTAGTGCTGGCAACCTTCAATGAATTGGGAAGTATTTCCTTTCCTTTAATTTTCCGGAATAGTTTGTATAGAGTTGGTATTTCTTCCTTAAATGTATTAAGTACATACACATTTAGAATTGTTATTTGCTCTTGATGAATTAACCCCTTTAATGTTATGAAATGATCTTTAGCCACAGTAATGTTCTGTGATCTGAAACCTACATTGACTGATATTAATGAAGCCATTCTGGCTTTCCTTTTGTTACTGTTAGCATGGTATATCTTTTCCATACGTTTACTTTTAACTTATTTGTGTCTTATATTTGAAGTGTTTCTGTAGGCAGCATATTGTTGAGTGTTGCTTTTTAACTAGTCTGACAATCTTTTTCTTTTTGGCCATACTGCATGGCTTGTGGGATCTTAGTTCCCCGACCAGGGATCAAACCCGTGCCCCCTGCAGTGGAAGCGTGGAGTCCTAACCACTGGACCACCAGGGAATCCCCCCTGACAGTCTTTTAATTGGTGTACTTAGACCATTTACATTTAATGTGATTATTGATATGGTTAAGTTTGATCTTTCATCTTGTTATTTTTCTTTTTTGTCCTATCTATTCTTTGTTTCACTTCTTTCGGATTAATTTTGTTTTTTCTAAAATTGTCCATCTCCCTTGTTGGCTTATTAATGATAACTATTTATTTATTTAGTGGTTACTTTAGGGTTTATATATACACGTTAAACTTATCACAGTCTACTTTCAAGGATATCATACCACTTCACATATAAAAACTTTGTGTGTGTGTGTGTCTGCGTTGGGTCTACGTTGCTGCATGTGGGCTTTCCCTAGTTGCGGTGAGCGGGGGCTACTCTTTGTTGCTGTGTGCGGGCTTCTCATTGCTGTGGCTTCTCTTGTTGCTGAGCACAGGCTCTAGGGCGCGCAGGCTTCCATAGTTGTGGTGCACAGGCTGTGGAGCGCAGGCTCAGTAGTTGTGGTGCATGAGCTTAGTTGCTCTGTGGCATGTGGGATCTTCCCAGACCAGGGATTGAACTCGTGTCCCCTGCATTGGCAGGCAGATTCTTAACCACTGTGCCACCAGGGAAGTCCTTTTTTTGTTTTGTTTTGTTTTTTTTGTTTGTTTTTGAAAACCTTTTAGCAGTATCTTTTAATTTTCCCTCCTGACCTTTGTGCTCATCATTTTTTTACTTCCACATATATGATCAATTCCAGTATACACTGTTGTTATTATTTATAACTAATCAATTGTCTTTTAAAGAGACTTAACTTTTAAGAATAAAATCTTTATATTTACCCGTAAGTTACTTTTTCTAGAGCTCTTCATTCTTTTGTGTAGATCCAAGTTTGCATCATTTTTATCATTTTCTTTCTGCTTTGAGGACTTTAGTGTTTCTGACCATGCAGGTTTGCTAGTGATGATTATTTCAGTTTTCACATGTCTGAAAAAGTTTGTATTTTGCCTTTGTGTTTGAAAGATATATTTGCTGCATAAAGAATTCTAGATTAACATTTTTTATTTTTAATCAGTGTTATAAGGATTTTGATTCACTGTCTTCTACCTTGCTTGTTTCTGACAAGAAATCTGACCTCTTTATTTCTGTTTCTTGTACTTAATGTGTCTTTTTTTTTTTCTCTGCTGCTTTTAACATTTCCCTTTAGACTGGTTTTAACCAAATTGATTATGATTTGCCTTGGTATAGCTTTATGTTTCTTGAGAAACACTGAACTTCTTAAACTGTAGTTTTATAGTTTTCATCAAATTTGGAAAATTTTCAGCTGTTACTTCTTCAAATATTTTTTCTTTCTTTACTTTTCTCAGTCCCCTTCCTCTGCCCTGCTGATTTCAGTTATACATATATTAGGTTGCTTAAAGTCCCACAGCTCACTGATGCCCTCTGTTCATTTTTTTCTGTCTTTTTTTCCTGTTTTTCATTTTGGATAATTCCTATTGCTTTATCTTCAAGTTTACTAATTTTTTCCTCAACAGTGTCTAATCTGCTGTTAATCCCATCCAGTGTAGTTTTCATCTCAGGCATCATCATTTTTATTTCTAGAAGTTTGATTTGGATCCTTTTTATATCTTCACTGTTTCTTAACCTGTTCAGTTTTTCCTCTAACTTTTTAAACATACAATTCTAATAACTACTACTTTCCTGTACTTTTTCATTATTCCTATATATTTCTACATTCTCTCTTTCTTTCTCTTTGTCTCTGCCCCTCTCTTTCTCTCACACACACTGTACCCACATACCCTCTATTTATTAATGAAGTAATGCAAGATACATAATAATTTCCCTATTTTGTATATTTGGATATAGGCTTAAGAAAGCTAGGTAGTTTGGTTTGCTCAATATCAGACAGTTAATGTTCAGATTAAAATCTAGGTTTTTCACAATGTCTGCTCTTTCCATTACTCCTGCTTCAGTAGGAGAGATAAGACAAGTGTTTAACTAAAACAGAAGTAAGAGTAGGGATGGCACCATAATAGAGAAGGATTATGAAAGATCACAAGGGAGTGTGTAGGTTATAAAAGACTTCCAAGGATGCAGGAAGCATTAGGGATGAGCCTTGAAGGACAAGTGAGATTTTGCATGATACTCTAAGGAGGGCGAAGCATTTGCGGAGAGAAGAGCGTATTGCAGTATGTGAGATTTGGAAGAGTGAGGCATGTGTTTAGCTGAATTGGGTGTGAATATGGAAAGCAGACAACTAGGGAGGTTAGATTAGACTGAATTGTGGAGTGTTTTTGATGTCTGGCTTTATCACAAGTTTTTTAATATATCTTGTCTTTTCAACTGCTGCATGCCTCTGACACAGAGATGGAGTCTTTTAAAATTTCCCTACATTCCTTAGTACAGTCTTGCACATAATTCATTTATAGCTTTTCTTACTATAGCACCCTTAGTTCTTCTTTATTAGTACTTGTGATTGCATTGTTTATTGTATAAGAAGTCTTAAATCTTGTGTTCATAAAATTCCTTCCAAAGAAGTCAGCATACTTTATGCTAATTCATTTATTGATTGTCTCAGCAGTCAGCTTACCATACCCTAAGAGTATCCCACTTTCTCAGGCATCCAGAATCCTGCTTCAACTTAAGGGTCATTGTGTAATCTTGTATTGTTCTAATGAAAGGAATGCTCAGATGATAGTGTTGTGGGCAGAGCCCAGGCCTGTTTCTCTGGAACTTTTTTACTTCTGGCTGGTAGGGAGGAGTACATGTGGCACTGTCCTTGAACTCGCAGCTGCCCACCACATGCAGAATTGGCCCTGACACTTCAAGTGCTCAACTGGACTCACTCTGATCTTTGTATCTCAGAGGAATTGAGAGCTGAGGATTCATCCAGGGTTTCATTGAATTTCAGTTGGGTAAAAAATAATTAATGGAAAAATATCTTATTGTTCAAATCACATCATTCCTCTTGTAATGCTTTTAATTATCTTCTGCAAACCTTTTTACTCTTTAGTTCGAGAAGTGCCCTCTTTGCTGGAGCTCCCTGAAGTGATTGCTCGTGGTTCTCAGTGAGTTTAATCAAAGAGCACATGCCTTTTGCTGTAAACCCTCCCTACCCCCATGAAATTCCTTGTTAATGCAACTTCAGAAGAAAAGATGAAAATCAAGCATTTGCTAACTCCTAGCAGGTGACTCGTTAGGACACTATAGAACCAAGCAGATTTTCAGTGGCAAATACTGAATCTAGAATTAAAAGACTATATATGTATTTACATGCATTTTTGTATGGTCTTGTTTGTTTTTAAATGGTAGTTTTTTATTAAATACTGAGAAGTTACAAAGTAATGTATGTAAAATATGTGTAAGGTATACAGAACACTAGGACAGTGAATACCCATGTACCTAACCACCGGTTTAAGAAAAAAATTGAAGATCTCTATGTTCCTGTTCCTTATCCCACCTCTTCCTTCCCATTTCAGAGGTAAACTGAATTTTGTATTTTCTTCGTACTTGAACCATATAGTTTGTATCCTTAAACTGTTGTTTAATTTTGCATGTTTTTGAAATTTATAAAACGAAATCACAATGCAGAAATTTTTCAGTGATTTGCTTCTCTCTATAACATTATATGTGTCTGCTTTGGTCATATTTTTGCAAGTATTTAATCCTGGGCTGCTTTCACTTAGTGTAAATTTATTTAATAATTTTCCTCGTTAGTTTTATAAAGAATGTGATTCATATGTTTCTACCTTGTAGAAATAAAAATGGTAATGCTCTCTGACTGGATAAAAATAAACCATTCTCCTTTAGGCATTTAATGTACTCTCAGGGCCTTCCTTTGTGAGTGGGCAGGAGCCCTTTAAGGTGGTGGTTTATTTTTCCTGCCTTTCCCCTTATAGTTCACCTTGGGCAGCCTGGACACGCCCCATTCTCCAACTAGGTGGCTTGGTGGTTCTTTACCCTGACTGCAGAGAAGAATCACCTGAGGAGATTTAAGAATACCCATGCCTGGGCCAAACACAGACCAGTTACATTTGAATATTTCTTTTTGTGACTGTTCTTATCTTTTGCCTGTTTTTTTTTTGTTGTTGTTATTATTGTTTGTTTTGTTTTGTTTTAGTTGGGTTGCTTCTTTCATATTGATTTGTAGCTCTTTACATATTCTGTATATAAATCTTAGAAGTCTTAAATGTTGCAGATATTTTCTTCTAGTCTGGTGCTTTGTCTTTATGGTTTCTTTTGGTTTACAGAAGCTTTTAATTTTTAAAATTTGAGTCTCTTTATGGTTTCTGTGTTTTATGTCTTAACTAAGAAGCCTTTTTTTACCCCTAGATTTTGAGCAGTTTTCTCCTATATTTTCTTTTAATATGTTTATAATTTTACTTCCAACATTTAGCACTTTAAGCCAACTGTAGTCTATTTTTTATGTATAGCATTAAGGATCTAACTTTGCTTTTCTCTAAGCAGATAGCCAGTTGTCCTATTATCATTTGAGTGGTCTTTCTCCCACTAATTTGAAATACCTTTTTTAGAATTTCCTAAGGGTCCATTTTTAGACTCAGTTTTCTTCTATGATGTTTTTGCCTATTTCAACTATAATAATATCATACTGTTTTAATTACCATTACTTCATAGTATGTCTTCAAATCTGAGAGAGTAAATCTTTTCTTGTTACTCTTCCTTTGCAAATATTTTTCATCCATTGTGTACATTTTTTTCTTCCATTTGATTTTTGAAATTATTTTTTATTGGTGTGAAATTCACATAACATAAAATTAACCATTTTAAAGGGATACAGTGGCATTTCATATATTCACAGTATTGTACAACCATCACCTCTGTCTAGTTCCAAAACATTTTCATCACCCCAAAAGAAAACCCTGTACCCATTAAGTAGTTGCTTGCTATTCTTCCCTTTCCCTGTTTTCTGGGAGTCACCAATCTGTGTTCTGTTCCTATGGATTTAACCTACTCTGGATATTACATATATAGTACATGGAATCATACATGACCTTGTGTCTGTCTGGCTTCTTTCACTTAGCATAATGTTTTTGAGGTTCATCCATATTGTAGCATGTATTACTTCTTTTTGTGGCTGAATAATATTCTATTGTATGTATATGCCACAATTTGTTTATCCATTAATCTGTTGATGGGCATTTGAGTTGTTTCCACCTTTTGGCTGTTGTGAATAGTGCTGCTTTGAACATGTGTGTACATTTATTTATTTGAGTAACTATTTTCAACTCTTTTGGGTATATACCCAGAAGGGGAATTGCTGGGTCATGTGGTAATTCTATGTTTAACTTTTTGAGGAATTGCCAGGCTCTTTTCCACAGTGGTTGAACCATTTTACATTTCTATCAGCTACATATGAGGGTTCCAGTTTCTCTACATCCTTGCCGATACTTGTTATTTTCTGGGTTTTGTTTTGGTGTAGACATCCTTTTGAGTGTAAATGGAACCTCATTGTGTGTGTTTTCTTTTTTTAAAATATTTATTTGGTTGCGCACAGTCTTAGTCACGGCACACAGGACTTCTTTGCTGCGTGTGGGATCTTTTAGTTGTGGCATACGGGATCTAGTTCCCTGACCAGGGATGTAACCCGGGCCCTCTGCGGTGGGAGCGTGGAGTCTTAACCACTGGACCACCAGGGAAGTCCCTTCATGGTTTTGATTTGCATTTCCTTGATGGCTAATGACGTTGGGCATATTTTTCATGAACTTCTTGGCCATTAATATATCTTCTTTGGAAAAATGTCTGTTCACAGCCTTTGCCCATTTTTTTTCTATTTGATTTTTAAGATGAGCTTCTTAGTTTCTATAAAAAAGTTGTGATTGGAATTTAATTGTGGTTACATTGAATTTTTTGACTAATTTGCAGCCAATAGCTTTGTAATATTGAGTCTTTCTTGTCAAGAGCAGTGTTTGTTTATTTGTTTAGGTCTTTTATAATTTTAAAAATAATGATGTTTGAATTTAAATTAGGTCTTATATCAGTGTTATTAATTTTGTCCCCAGACATTTTGTGATTTTGGTTATTGCTAAGAATTGATATTTTTCCTCTCATGTTTTCAAATTAATTATTGTGGGCATATAGGAATGTTATCGATAATTTCTTTGTTGATGTTGAATCTGCCCTTTCTGACATTCTTGATGAAATCATTACTCTTAATAATTTGTGAGTATAACCTTTGAGATTTTCTAGACAGACAATTATATTATCTGTAAATATTGAAAACCTCTTAAACTATTGAACCAACTTGATTTATGAAAAAGCATAATTATTTTTAATTGATAAGTCTAAATAGATGCTTTTTATTACTAGTGAATAGAGTTAAAATATATGTGTACATATATATGTATATATAATATTGTTTGAGAAATGTAATTTATACTCTTGTAAGAAACAAAAAATCAAACGTTACTAAAATGTATGCCTTAAAGTGAGAATCCTTAGTAATCCTACTTTCTAAAGAAAATTGTTGTTATGAATGTGGTGTGTCTAAATAGAGGTTTCATTTGTTATACTTTGAGAGGCAAAGACAGTTAAAGAGATGGCTCATTGCTAGACTGTTGGCATTTTTAAGATGGTGTAGGCCAGTGCCATATTTCACTTGAGAATTTCATCCCCTGCTGTCCCTGGAATGATAACAAGAGAGTTTAATTTATATTAAAAATATAGGTAAAAGAAATTCTTCCTTTTCTTAAAAGTGTATGCCATTCTTTCCTACTCTGGTATAATAGGTTCCGTGCTCTTCAAGAACTATGAAAATAATTTATTTTTTTGTATCTTTGCTTCTTAACTGAGGATATTTCTTGTTATCCTGGGAGACCTGGAACTTAGAAGTATTTCTGCATAAGGAGTGAGAAACTGTCTTGGCTTTTATGTAGGATGCACTGCACAGCAGATCCACATGAAGGAAATGGATTGGGCTGATAGTGGTTTAGAAGCAGCTCTAGTTTGAAATGGGGGCTAATGTGAGAGGCCCTGACTAGAATGAATGGAGTAAATGTGGTTTTGCTCTAGAATGAGCTTCACTGACTGCGAACTTGGAATTCATGTTCCAAGAGAAACCTCATGAAGATGAGAGATGCTCCTGAGGTCTGCAGAAGAATGCCCATTTAGTCTCCTAGAGCTGATTAAAGGGATTCTAGCTCCTGACAAGATGGAGATTCAGAGCTGGAAGAAACCTTAGATCCTCATCCTTTACAGCTGGCTTAGGCTTGTTCAAAGTATTTAAGGTCTTGGGGGATTGGAAAATATTTTTGAATCAAGTTTGGCTTCTAAAGTGAAAGGTAGACTGGATACTGAGAAACAGCAAATCAGAGAAGATTAAATATTGTATTTAATGGGGGAGAACTGGAGAATATGTTGTTTTAGAGAAACTTATTAGAGACATATAGTCACTATATTCCTGGGAAAAAATTTTTAAATATTAAAAAATAATTGCAAATGACTTATGTAAAGAATTTAAAAACAAAATTCTTTTTTATACAAAGTTTTCTAACTGATTATTAGTGGAATATAATAAAAAGGCTATTAACTTTATATACAGATCTTCCTTGATGGGGCGACTTCTCAGTAAACTCTTCAGCCAAGTTGGAAACGTGTTTAATACACCTAACCTACTGAACATCATAGCATAGCCTTGCCTACCTTAAATGTGTTCAGAACACTTACATTACCCCGCAGTGGGGCAAAATCATCTAACACAAGGTCTGTTCTATAGTAAAATGTTGAATAGCTCATGTAATTTATTGAATACTGTACTGAAAGTGAAGAACAGAAGGGTTGTCTGGGTCTAGAATGGTTGTAAGTGTATCAGTTGTTCACGCTTGTAAGGGTGTGGGTGACTGGGAACTGTGGCTCACTGCCACTATTCAGCGTCACAAGACAGTATCTACCACATATTGCTAGCCTGACAAAAGATCAAAATTCAAAAATTGAAGTACAGTTTCTACTGAATGTATATCGTTTTCACACCATCGTAAAGTTGAAAAATCCTAAGTTGAACCATCGTAAGTTGGTTCCAGATACAACTATCTGCGTTGTATTTGGACACTACTGAAGTCATATTGTAATGCTTTATCACTTGATTGTATTGGATTTTCTAGGTAGACAGTAATTTCATTTATAATTGATCATTTTGTCTCTTTTCTAATATTTATATTACCTTTTTTGTTATATAGCAACAACTAGCTTCTTTAGAACAATATTGAATGAATGGTAAATAATTTAACTGTTATAGCTGGCAGCCTTTTCCTGTTCTGGGAGTGCCTCTAGTGCTTTGTCATTATCCATAAGTTATTTTCTGTGGCTATCTTTTAACTTTTTTCCTTTTTAAACTTTACTTGGTAGAATCACATGCAGTTGTAAGAAATAATACAGAGAGATCCTGTGTACACGTCATCTGGTTTCCTCTTGGACAGCTATAGTATAATATCACAACTAGGAAATTGATATCAATACAATTTACCCATCTTATTCCGATTTTACCAGTTTTACTTGTACTCTGTGTATGTGTGTGTATTTCATTCTGTTACATCTGTAAATTGACCACCACAGTCAAGATACAGAATATTTCCTTCACGAGGACCTCTCGTGCTGCACTTTCACAGCCATAGCCATCTCCCTCACTCTCTGCCTCCCTAACCGCTGGCAACCTCTAAACTCTGTCTAATTTGTCATTTCAGGAATGCTTTATATATGGAATGAGGTATGTAGTACATACCTTTGAGACTGACTTTTTTCACTCAACATAGTTCCCGTGTGATTTCTCCAGGTTGTTGCATGTATCAATAGTTTGTTCCTTTTTACTGCTGAGTAGTACCATGGCATGGAAGCACCTTAGCTTGGTTAACCATTCATCTGTTGAAGGACACCTGGGTTGTTTTTGGCTATTACGAATAAAGTTGCTATAAACATTCATGTGGAAGTTTTTATGTGAATGTAGGTTTTCATTTCTCTGGGATAAATGCCCAAGAGTGCATATACCCTTTGCTTAGATTCACCCATTGCTAACATTTTGTCCCATTTTCTTTATTTTTTGTGATCACTCACCCTCCCTCCCTCTCATCCTCCACACACACACAAATATAAAATAACGGTTTTTTTGAGCTTCTTGAGAGTAAATTGCATACCTGATTACCCCTAAATTCTTCAGTGAGTATTTTTCAAGAATAAGGATATTTTTACACACCTAAAGAAAAGTTATCAACTTAGTTAATTTGACATTTATACAACTTTGATCATATCTGCCATCTATTACAAGTTGTCAGTTGATCCAGTAATGTCTTTTAGCATCTTTCCCCCTCTAGGACAGGATCTGGTGTAGGATCCCACATGGTATTTAGTTGTCATGTTTCTTCTATCTCCTTCAATCTAGAACAGCTCTTTAGCCTTTTTTGTCTATATGACATTGGTATTTTTTGAAGAAGACAGTTTTGTTTTGTTTTTAACACATGTTCCTCATTTAGTTTGTCTGATGTTTCCTTATGATTAGATTCAAGTTATGTATATTATTCTTGGCCTGAATACTACGTAAGAGGTGTTGTTTCCTTGAGAAATATATCTTATCACGTTAGAAAAATTTCTTTTTAGTCCTAGTTTACTAAGAAGTCTTAATTACGAATAGGAGTTGGGTGCACATCGTTAGGGCTTAGAGTTGAGGCCACTGGCTGGCCAATGAACTCACAGGTGTAGGTTGTGTGCTGCATGAGTGGCAAGGGTGACTGGCCCAGTGAGTGGAGTTTGATAGTAATCCTTGCTGCAAGTAGAAAGAAAATGAAATAGGTGTTGGACTTGATCCATGCCTTTTGGCTTCTAGCCTGATGACAGTTTGGTTCCATTGTGTTAATTTACTATATAGTGAATATGTTAACAGATTTCATAATGTTAGAGTAAACATTCTCTACCATGCATTCATGGAATATAATTTTTAAAATTTAATGTTGGATGAATTTTTTATTTTTTGTCTTATTTTGGGTTTTGCATTTATGTTCGCAACAAAAATTCTTCTGTAATTCTGTGTGTGAAAGAGTGCGTGTGTGTTTATATGTCCTGTCTTTGTCAGATTTGGTATCAGTGTTATTATTTAGCCTTAGCATGAATCGGAAAGTTTTTTTAAAACCCCCTCCCCTCCCCCCAGCAGTTTAAATAACATTGAGTTTACCTGTCTCTAAACTGCTCTGAGCCCCGTGCATTCTGGGGAGAGCTTGTGGATCTTTGGCAGCATTTTCCAGTTTCTTTTCTGGTTAAAGGTCTGTGTAGGTTTTTACCTCTTCTTAGGTTTTGTCTCTGCCCTGCTTTCCATTATTCTTAGGATAAAGATTCAGGCTCTGCATTTGTGGTCCTGTATTCTTTTTGCTGCCTAAGCGTTGTCACCATTCATCCATTTATTCAAGCTAGAAATCTCTGAGTCTTATTAGAATTTCCCCTCTACTTACGCCCTCTGTTCTTAATTTACATTTTGAATCTGCTTCCTTTTTTTCCATCCCTACCACTGCCTGGACCCTTCCAGCTGTCTTAACAGGTTTCTCAGTCTCCAGTGTCTCTAAGTCAGCCCGTGAACTACAGCTGCAGTGGTGACACTAAATTGTAAATCTGATCATGTTAGGCCCCTGTTCAGAACGTTTTGGTGGTCCCAGGGTGAAGCCTTACCCAGAGCTTCTGATTTGGGTACAAGAGTCTGCTTGCCTATCCTTGTTTTCTAGCTTCTAGTTTTGGTCCACTCCCCAGCAGTCCAGCTGCAAGTCATTCCCCAGAATTTCTTTGCCCATATTTTTCACCGTTTGCTCTCCAGAGTGTGCCCTCTGACCTCTGCTCCGCCTGGTGCGTTCCTCTTTACCCTTGAGCATTTCTCACAGCCTTTTTCTGTGAAGCCCTCCCGGAGGGGACTTCTTCACCAACAGAATTTATCAACTCCTCTCCGTGCAGCTACCTTACCTTTGCTCTTTTGTGACTGTAGTTATATTCTATTGAAACTATTTTTTGCATATCTCTTTTTCTAGTATATATTCTTGATCTCTTTAAGGGCAGAGACTGTGTATTAATTTTTGCATGTAGTGTTAGCACGCTGTTTGGCACCGTAGATTCTCAGATGCTTGTTGAATGAGTACAAGGTGTATTTAGAGGACTGTGAGAAAACTGGTTGAAGCAGAAGGTTCTTAGAGGACTGTTCAAGATGGTGAGCCAGTATGGGCCAACAGATTATGAAGCAACTTGAATGTTTGGCTAAGGAGTTTGGACTTTTTCTTTAGTTACAAGAGGGGTAGAGGAAGGAGGCAAGAGGAGGGAAGGTCATTTATTATTGTTGTGCTAAAGAGACTGGTTAAAGTTCCATTATGGTATTAAAATTATTTTTAGTTTTTTAAATCTTTTTGTGTGGGTACTGGTTTATCAAATAAATAAAGATTGCTGCCAAGGTAAATAAATGACCTTACATTAATAATAGCGACTGCGTATCGAGTGCTTACTATCTGCCAGGCACTGCTTTGAGAACTCTGCATGTATTACCTCATGTAGTACTAAAGACAGCTCTCTACATGGTAGGTTTTAGTATTGCCTCTTTTAGATGGTGAAACTGAGGCACAGAGATGTTAAATAACTTGCCCAAAGCCACAACTTTTAAGTGGTAGAACAGGATTCAAACCTGGGCATTTTGGCTTCAGAAGCCTCTTAACCACTAAGCTCTGCTGTCTTCCATTAACCTTTTAGCCTATTGTAGTGGCACTTGGCCCTCCAGAAAACTGGCATTTTAACCTTAAATTAAGAACCGGGGAAACCATTTTCTATATTAACTGACATAAGCACATATTATTTGACTTGTTTTTACAGTAGATGATCTATTTAGTAATAGCTTCAAATGTTTCGTCTGTTGCTTCAAGTGGGAACTAAAATTGAGCCTATTCTGCATCTGATTAGCATTTAAGGTACTTTTTGAAAGTATTAAATATTTGAAATGAACTTTTAAACATCAAACAGCTGGTTGTCTTCGCAAATTAGAAGTGAGAGTTTAGAGGAAACACTGTTAAGTTTTCTGGCCCTTGTCCTCAGGCCAGGTAAGAATTGTTCCAGCATATTCTTCAGTGCTTGGTCTAGTCTTTGTTACTTGTTTCAAAAAAAGAGCTCCACTATCCCTGAAGGAAGGCAATTTTCTGATCTCTGATATGTCTGGGAGTTTTTCTTTGTAATTCGTTGCAGAGATTAAAATGTGCTTTTTTCTTTTCAAGTTTCTTTTAAGGTCACTACCATGTGAAGTAACACAGAATACATGTGTGTAGGTTTGCCAAGATTACAGTTGCTGTGGGAATCGTAACTTTGGATTTCCTCACATCTGGATTATGAAACGTGCACAAAGGCCCTGTATGAATATAGGTTTTATATTTTATGTGCATCTGGAAGTAGCAAGGTCTTAGTGATATAGCTTCCCATAAATGACAAGGTGAACTCTTACAGCCTGCAATTTTAAAGTAATCCCAAGGTTCTTAACGTTGCTGTGGAGCTGATGTCCCATGCTTTCCTCCTCCACTTGGAAGGCTTGCGTCAACACTGGGAAACTGGAGCTCTGGAGTGGAAGTGGAGGCCCAGCTTATTTCCCTGGGACCAGTAGACTTTAGGTTTGTTTTGTCTCCCGAGAAGTAAGGATTCCAGGGCTGCTGTTTTGAGTTCTCTTTTTGAAGCAGCAAGGAAAGAAGTGCCACAGGTCTGTCTTAGTTGCATTTTAATATTTTTGGATTTATTTTGGTTATTTGTTTTTCTTGGATTGTCCTATTTCTCTACTAACTACCTGAAGTTATTAATTATTAAATCCATGGTGATGCTCTTATGGGTGGTAGAGGTTTTTATTTGGGAAATACAGAATTTTGAAAAGGCTGCAAACCCTAGAGTCATCTTTCAAGCTCACTCACGTTGAATGGTGTGAACATGGAACATAATTTCACTATAGAAAGGAGGACCAGCATCAGTTTGTCTTTGTAGGGCCTCTGTCAGGTCTCCCTGTACAGGGTGCTTAGCTGACAGACCAGATCCCAAATCCGCAGATTGGCTTAGGGGGTCATTAAAGTTTCCTCGTCTTTCTATCTGTGGTCTGAATTTAGTCTTAGTCATTTTGCTGTTTAGAATTTTGTGTCTGGCATTCCTCCAGTTGCCTTGAATAATGCTAGAATTCTTCTCTGTGACTTTGAGGGAACAGTACAACTGCTTGTGACTTTGTATGTCTTCCTCTGGAGTGTCCTGCAAGATGCCATGGGGACCTTGTGTTGTAGGCAGGAACATGGTCCTTAGCGAGGCCCTATCTTGCTTGGGGCTGAGTCTGTAGGTAGTAAATTCCAGATGTTTGTAGCTGCAGCCCTGAGAGTAGGCATTGGTGTAGCAACACCTTCCCAAGAAAAAAGTAAGATATAAGTGACATTAAAAAAAAAAAAAACCTAACAGAAGCCAGGTTGATATTAATCTTTTGTTTAAAGTAGAAAAAAAATAGTTTTCATGGAAACTGACATTTGAAATAACTTAGGGAAAACTGCTTTCAATTCTTGTATATTTTAATCATTTTGTCCAGTTGATTATAGATTGTGAAAGTCACATATTTTTCCAAATTGCCATGGTAAAATTGGCCATGTGGATAAGCTTTGCAACTTTTTTCCTTTGTCTTACTGATTTTGAGATTAGTGTATGTGGATAGATGAAGGCTTTGATTACCATTCAAATTATGCATATAGCTGGTGGATGAGTTATTTTTCAGCTCTATTATTAAATCGTTGCTTCTGTATCACAGCATGAAATTTGCACGAAATCTGTATGATAACCTTGCTCCATAAAATTTATGCTTTATGTAAGTAAAGGCCTTAAGTGATAACAGTAGTTTTCACTGAGTAAAATATTTTACCATTTATGACTTGTAATTTAAGAGTTTTTAAAAGGGAAATTAAAAGCCTTCTCACACGCTTCAGTATAGTTTAGTACGTGTATGTGTATTTGTGGAAGGTGAAGTGCTGTGTGTGTGTATAGGAGTAGGTGAAATAACATTGGGTATTAATTGGTAATTATTGAATTTCAGTGATTAGCATACATTCATTACATCATTCTTTCTACTTTGTGATTGTTTTTAAATTTATAAAATAAAAAGATAAAAAAAGTCTACCCAAAAGTAATGACGAAAAGTGATAAGGTCTTAGACTTTTATTTGATAGCACGGACTAGGAGTTAATGAAAGGCATGTTGCAATTTCCAGTACCTTGTGAGCAGCTTTTTCAGTGCTGCTGAAATACTGCCCTGAATTTCTTCAGGAGAGAGAATATTCTTTTATCCTATTATTGCCCAAGTTTACTGATGGCAGAGATATTCCAGGGTGACCACTCACATTATGAAAATAAAACCTTTTGTTTATGAGACACTTTCTTTTGCTATTTAGAACTGAGCATGAATTCTGATACCAATTGGGTGCCTTCTTGTGCTTCTTTAGATTCTGATTTCTGTTTTAAAAAGTGAAGTTTTTATTTAGTCCCTATTCTTTTAGATTCCAAAAGTTTCTCTGTCTGTTCCTTCCCCCACAGGATGAGGAAAGATTTCTTCTTATTTCTAAAGGTATTTGTGTTTGACCCGAGCCTTTTGCTACTTTGTCTGGAATTTGTCTCCAAGGTCTGTATGTTTATCCCCAAAAGAGAAGATAGAATACATTTCAGGGGTTTGAAAGTGCCAATTGGTATGAAAGTCTTTAAAGCATAAGAAGTAATCTTATTTGTTCCAGTTTAGAAATTCTGTAAATGACTTTAATCATAATAATAAAATATGGAAGAGAAACATGATTGAATTTATAATATAATTCTGTACAAAGTAAACATGAGAAATGAAGCTATTTGCTGAAAAATGAGGCAGCTTCCACCTCATAACATTTTGGGGCCTTATTTGATAGCAGAGCTTATATTTGAGAAGACCCTGGATGATCTTTTTCAATTTTGGTTTTGTATGCTGCTGCCTTAAAGCAAATCTTACATTTATTGTTGTGTTATTTGTGATCAGAACTCTGGTACTTCAGTGACATTAAGATGATTCTGTCTTTATTAGGCAGGGAGATGATACTTAGATCCACCCTAGCAATATCCTTAATGTACTTCCTGCCTTTCCTGATGTACTCCTGTGTGTTATCAAGATGTGAAAATATTAAACTCCAGAATTCAGATAAATCTTATAGTAGACATCAAGATTCTGGAGTATTAAATGAATTTAAAAAGAATGTCATAAGCAGGGGAAAGAAAGTTCAGTTGTCTTCAAGGGTTTTCTTAAATTCTGGAATATGGGGAAATGTTTTAGTATTTTGAAGATTATTATCATTACCTTTTAAAATTTGAGTTGAGAAACACTACATAGGCTTTTCATTCGTTTTCATCAGTGTCAAAGTTTATTGCCAAACTCTTTTTAATTCCCACTGTGACATTAGCCATTGTAAATTACCATCCTGTCATCAAGAACATTCATTCAGGGTCTGCTTTGTAAGGCACTGTGTAGAAATAGGCATAAGACATAGTTCTTGCTCGTCAATAATTTATGATTGTCGAGGAGTGACAGGGCATCTTTTTCTTGAGGTATAGTTGATATACAGTATTCTGTAAGGTTCAGTTGTACAACATAGTGATTCACAGTTTTTTAAAAGTTATTCTTCATTTATATTTATTGTAAAATATTGGCTAAGGGCATCCCTTTTTTTTTTTTTTCGCGGTACGCGGGCCTCTCACTGTTGTGGCCTCTCCCGTTGCGGAGCACAGGTTCCGGACGCGCAGGCTCAGCGGCCATGGCTCACGGGCCCAGCCGCTCCGTGGCATGTGAGATCTTCCTGGACTGGGGCACGAACCCGTGTCCTCTGCATCGGCAGGTGGACTCTCAACCACTGCGCCACCAGGGAAGCCCAGGGCATTTCTTTTAATTACTTCATTCAGTGAACATTTCCTGGGTGCCCTCTATGTGCCAGCCCTACTAGGTACTGGGATACAGTGGTAAACCAGACAGACAAGGCCCCACGCTCTTGGTGCTTACATTCTAGGATCTTAAACACTTAGCATGCTGAACGATGTAATTGTTCAGTACTTTACAAGGGAGGTATTACTTTGTTCTGGTATGGTTGGGAAAGACTGATTGAGAGGGTAGGGCATGAGTTGGACAGCTGGACAGGAAGTAAATGTCCCGTTCCCAGTGTGTATTACGTGGAACCTGCTGTAAAGGATTTTGTGGCCAAATAAACGTGGAAAACATAGCACACCCTGGGATTGCAGAGAAGTGATCCCAAGAGCTAGAGAAATTAGGTGAGGTTTGTAGAGGAGAGAGGAAGTGGAATTTGTGCTGTTCTTCAGTGGGTACAATTTTAAAAGTGAGGTTGGAGTGGAAGGTGAGTGAATGTGTGAACTTGAGAAACATGGGACATGCTGGGGGAATACTAGTCAAAATGTACCTATCCCTGTCCCCCCTTCTCTCCTCACTGGAGCTGTCATTTATCTTGGCCCTACCTTTTCAACTCTTCTTTCCTTTCAGTATTTTAACACATTTAAGTTTCCTCTTTAATGAAAATAATAGCAACAGCAAATGGAAACTCTGTCTTTTAATTTCACCTCTCCCTTCTTACAGCCAAACCTCACAGAAGAGTCATCTGAACTCATTAGTTCCACGTCCTCCCTGTCCATTAGTGCCTCACCTTATTTCTCTTTGGTGGTTATTCCTGTTGCTTCACTAAAACAGCTCTCACCAAGCTCCCTGTGACATCCATACTGCCAAGTCAAATGAACACTTAATTCTTTATTTCACCTCTCTTAGCAGCATACGACTTTATTGCCCACCACCTTCTTGAAACCTTGATTTCCTTGACATCACACTCTCCCAAGTTTTCTGTATCCTTCTGAGGAGACCATTCCTTTCTGTCTTTGCAGTTTTGGCTTTCTTCTCCCTGGCTGTTGAACTCTGAGGCTCCTCAAGTCTCAATCCTAGGCTCCTTCTCTTTTTATTCCATACTGTCTCCCTAGGTCCATCTCCTCTGTGTTTACAACTTCAGTTACTATTTGTTCTCTGGTGACTCCCAAATTTGACCTCAGCTTAGACATTGTCAGAGGACTAGAACATAACAGAGAGACTGTCACATATTTGAGAGTATAGAGTGAAAATAATGGGTCTGATTGATTGTGGCAGAAGGGTAAAGGTGATCACATTTCAGTGAGTTTCATTATTTCAGTTTCTTAAATTCAGAATTTCATTTTTCTTTTGGAAATGATCATTTCACAAACTTTATTGACCTATTATTTAGCAGGCACTTTGCTAGGCTTTGGCATTGCAGAAGGGAATAAAATATTAGATAATCTAAGTCTTTCTCTCTCTCTCTCTTTTTTTTTTTTTTTGGCCGCGCTGTGCGGCATGCAGGATCTCAGTTCCCTGACCAGGGTCCTAACCACTGGACCACCAGGGAAGTCCCTTTTTTTGTTTTTTGTGCTAAGTTTCTTAATTACATTTTCTAGTATAATGGTTTTTAAACTTAGACTAAAACTATATAAACCTATATTCTACTAAGAGTTATAATGCTTTACAAGTTAGAGAAGCATTTGGGAGCTAGAGTTTAAGATGATATGGCATCAGCCTTGTTATAATACATAAGATGGCCCCTTTTCTTTATCAGTAACCCTTGATTGATGCCAGCAGTCCCAGAATTAGCCTTGAGGGTCTAAAACTTAAATTTAACTCCCTAGAGATTTTCACAAAGATCCTAAAATGATAGGTTGTAGGTAGATGGTGTCCAGCCAATGTCTTTCATTAAAATGAAATAACTATATATAAGTCCCTCCTGCCTGTCCACTTTACTACTTAAGGATAAAATGGAGAACTCAGATTCTAATTACTCTTTTTGGTCTTCTGAGAAGAGCTCTAATATTCAACATGTCGAGTAAAAGTTTCTTAAATTACCATTCAGCTATGTCAATGGCCAGATCCTAGAAATGAAAAAAGAGTAACAGTTTATTCATTTTTTTCTTTATGGATGACGCTTTTGGGGTCATAGAGTCTAAGAGTTAATTTGGAGTTAATGTTTTTACAAGATGTGAGGTTTAGGTCAAGGTTTATTTTTTTGTCTACTGATGTCCAGTTACTCCAGTCATTTGTTGAAAAGGCTGTCTTTCCTCCCTTGACTTGCTTTTGCACCTCTGTCATAAATCAGTTGGGCATATTTGAATGGGTCTATTTCTGGGTTCTCTATGTTGTTACATTGGTCTATGTGTCCCTTATCACATAGTCTTGATTTCTGTAGCTTTAGAGCTTAAAATTGGGCAGTGTATTCCTCCACTTTATTCTTTTTTTTTCCTCATTATTTTGGTTATTCTAGTTCTTTTGCATTTCCGTATAAATTTTAAGATAAGCTTGTCTATATCTATGAAAAATCATGGGATTCTGATAGGAAATGTGTTGAATTTAAAAATCAGTTTGGGTAGAATTGACATCTGTACTGTGTCATAATCTGTTAGTGTTGATATCTTACTACTTCAGGAGAAATGTAGGAAGTTTACCACCATTTAGGCCTCTTTATCCTCCCTGCTTTCTAATTAGTTGTCTTAAATATCTCCTTTACATACATTGAGAACCACATCAGACAATATACTTTTGCTTTTAACCATCTAACATAGTTTTAAAAACTAAAGAGGAAAAAGTCTCTTGCATTTACCTATGAAGTTACCCACCAACATTAGTTTACTTTTTACTTCTGGGCTTCCCTGGTCGCACAGTGGTTAAGAATCCACCTGCCAATGCAGGGGACACGGGTTCGAGCCCTGGCCCGGGCAGATCCCACATGCCGCGGAGCAGCTAAGTCTGTGCGCCACAACTACTGAAGCCTGCGCGCCGTGCTCTGCAATAAGAGAAGCCCCTGCAATGAGAAGCCCGTGCACCGCAACGAAGACCCAACGCAGCCAAAAAAAATAAAATAAATTTATTAAAAAAATTATGTACTTGTCATTTTTATGACCCCAAATTACTTTGCAGCACATTTCGCTATTTTTTTCTGATTTCCAGTTATGATGGCTCTCTTCCTCATGTGTTTTGTAAGCATTTATCAGGCTTTTGGCTGTGGGAATATTCTGAGGAGGATTTGTTTGGTTCAGCCAGCAGCCTGAGACACTACAGCTTAAGGTCACTCTAAGTTAGTGTCTGTGCTTGGGGTTACTGCGACTGCACTGCGTGAGTGCAGGCCCGTCCTTGTGAATCTTCTGGGGGAACTCTCCTCTGCCCCCAGTTGGAGCCCAGGTCAAAACATACATTTCTTGATTGTTTTTCTTTATCAGTAGGTGTATTTTTTCCAGCCTACCTTTTCACTGAGTTGTTGAAGACCTCAGGGGTCTTGATTTTTTGCATTGGGGCTAATCTCTACTTGTCTACATTTCATATGGTGAAGGCTTTATCTCTTATTCCCCCTGCAGCTTTAAACTACAAGCCTCTTGGTACTGGAACCAGGATGTGCTCCCAGGGTCTCTGTAGCCTCAGCTTCTACGTATTCTGGTTTCTAGCTCTCACTTGATTTTTAGCTCCTGGGGATTTTCTTTTCTCTCTTGAGAGCTCAACAGTGCTCTCAAGTTGGTAATATTTTGTTCAGCAGTTGTAGTAATTTGATATCAGAAGGTTTTTCAGAATATTGACTCCACTCTGTTACCGGAAATCAGAGTTTCTGACACATCATTCTATAGATCATAGGTTGTTAGGTTAGGGACCCACGCCTGGTTCTTTCAGAACTAGTTGCCTGGGACAGAAGTTGCGTGCCATCTCACAGGGGGCTGTGGATGTGACCCTTGTCCTTAAAAGGAAGGAGTACGGGCATCTTTAGCACTACTGTCATGTCTGCCAAGGAAGTAGAGAGTCTCAAGAGGAGGCGGAGTGTTCAACTGTGTGTCAAGTGCTATAGCAAGGTCAAGTGAGATCAACACTGAAAACTGACAGTGGGATTTCACAATCGGAGATCTTTGCCAGAGCATTCTCCAAGGAATGAAGGGGGAAGAAGCCTATTGTGTTTTTTAATCTCTGGGAGGATTGTCCTTAGTCCAGGCAATTCCTGTTTTTCTCAGACAGAATGACTTGTTGTTTATCAGTATGTGGCTGTTTATTTTATATTCTCTCATTTTAATTCTCTCTGGGTTCCAGCCCTGCCTTAGGTAGATTGGTTCTGTTTGTCATAGAAACTGGACACAGCCATAGAATGTAGGGCCTATCTAGTGTGTACCTGTCCTGAAAACTTTCCTTTATATCTCTTCAAATGAGGTAATCAGGAGACAAAATGAAGAGGTGAGAGCTGAACTGGAGTATTAAAGTAAGAGGAAGAAATGAGGTATTGCCATTTTTTGCATGAAGTTTCTGTTATGTGGAATTTCTAAAATTATTATGAAAAATTTCAAACATATAAAAACTAGAAAGAGTAGTTCATCAACCTTCATTTACCAAATTCAAGAGTTTTTGCACATTTTGCCGCATTCATCCATTTTTTATTTCTCTTTCCTTTGCTGAAATATTTTAAAGAAATCGCTGACATCATTTATTGTACATATACATACGAATACATATGCAGTATGGAGATTGTCATGCAGAATCACAATGCCATTATCACACCGGATACAAAATTGACAATTCTTTGGTATCATCTACTATATTGAGAGTATTAATGAGTTCCCTTTTTAAAAGTTCTCTGAACATTCTGAGATTGTTTCTGCTTTGTTGTCTTTGCACTTGTCATTCTCTCCGCCAAGAAGGCCATACCCTGAGACCTTCACATGGACTTTTTGTCATTCAGATTTTAGCTCTGAATTATCTCTTCAATAGAGGCTTTTCCTAATCACCAAAGCTAAAGTAGTGTCCTCTTTCCCCATCCCACTTGTCACTATCTCATCTGTCTGTTTCACTGCCTTATTGTCTGTTTACTTGTTTATTGTCATCTCTGCCCCCTAGATTGTAAGTACCATGAGAGGAGAGACCTTGTCGGTCATGTTGTGTTTATTGCTCTGTGCCCAGGGCCTGAAGAGGTCCTAGGATATAGTAATGAAGTACATGTTTAGAAACAAGTCAGCTATTAAGGAGATTAATACAAAAAGATTCCAAAATTTTCTTAGTATTTTATAACCATTATTTCTTCCTACAGCTGATTCTCATTCCAGAGCTTTTCTTCTCTCAAGAGCTTTAACCAACAGCTGTGTTTGCAAAAAGTGCTGGGTTGTTGTCCCTTTCAGGACATTTAATCTTTTAAATCCTCAAAATATTTTGTAAAATATAAGTGAGTAAAATCACTTCTGACCTGTTGAGAGGCAGTGTTTTTATTGACATAACTCTCATTTGAGATCACTTTATTTGAGCTTGCAGCTAATAAATCTCTTGACCCATATGAAACTGGATGGAATGATCTTGTAGACCACATAACCTATAACTGATTATTTGAACTTCTTTTATTCAGTGTATCATTTGTATGATGTTAGGGAGTGTTTTTTAATTGATATATTGTTAGCTGTTGGCAGTGTTCTTTAGCATGAGAAACATAACTCAATAAACATACAATTTTATAATTAAAAACTTGGATTCTTTTTGAAAATGTGTAGTTTCACACCAACAGAAAGATGCAAGAATAGTTCAGAAACTTACTCTATACTCTTTGCCAGATTCCCCAGGATCAACGTTTTACCACATTAACAGCCCTCCTCTCTTGCCCTCCTTTTTTTGAGCTGTTTGAGAGTAAGTTGCAGACACTCAAAATGAAGCCATTCTCTTTTTTAACCATTGTGCAAGGATCAAAATCAGGAGATTAACATTGATATAAATGGCGTTAGCGAATCTATAGATCTTATTCACACGTCTTCAAGTTTCCCAATCATGCTGTTTATATGAAAAGAAAATCCTGGATCACAAGTTGCATAGAATTGTCATGTGTCTTTAGTTTCCTTTAACCTGGAAATTTTTCCTTTTATAATTTAACATATTTGAAGATTATAGGCCAGTTATTTTGTAGTAGGTCCCTCAGTTTGGGTTTAATTGATGTTTCACAAGTGACGTGTTTTTCTTAACGTATCATATCAGGAGGCATATGATATTGATTTGTCCCATTATAGGTGTTTACTTCGATCATTTGGTTAAGGTGGTCTGCCAGATTTCTCCATCATAAATATATGCTTTTCCTCTTTGTTTTTTTTTTTTTTTTTTTTTTTTGTGGTGCGCGGGGCTCTCACTGTTGTGGTCTCTCCTGTTGCGGAGCACAGGCTCTGGACGCGCAGGCTCAGCGGCCATGGCTCACGGGCCTAGCCGCTCCGGGGCACGTGGGATCTTCCCGGACCGGGGCACGAAACTGTGTCCCCTGCATCGGCAGGCGGACTCTCAACCACTGTGCCACCAGGGAAGCCCCACCCACTAGTTTTTAACATCCATTGATGAATATGAATTAATTATGATGATGATTATTACCAATGGTAATTTTCCAATGCCATTATTTTTTTCTACATTTATTATTTGGGATTCTGATGTAAGGAGAGTTTCCCCCATTTTTATTTATTTATTTATTTGTCTTTATCAGTATGAACTCATTGATTATTATTTTATTTAATGGGTTATAGATAATGTTGTCATTTAAAAGTTTTGATACTTAAATTGTCATAATTTTGGCCAGTAGGAGACTTTTTTTTTTAACATCTTTATTGGAGTATAATTGCTTTACAGTGGTGTGTTAGTTTCTGCTTTATAACAAAGTGAATCAGCTATACATATACATATATCCCCATATCTCCTCCCTCTTACATCTCCCTCCCACCCTCCCTATCCCACCCCTCTAGGTGGTCACAGAGCACCGAGCTGATCTCCCTGTGCTGTGTGGCTGCTTCCCACTAGCTAGCTATTTTACATTTGGTAGTGTATATATGTCCATGCCACTCTCTCACTTCGTCCCAGCTTACCCTTTCCCCTCCCCGCATCCTCAAGTCCATTCTCTATGTCTGTGTCTTTATTCCTGTCCTGCCCCTAGTTTTTTCAGAACCATATATATATATATATTTTTTAGATTCCATATATATGTGTTAGCATGAGGTATTTGTTTTTCTCTTTTTGACTTACTTCAGTCTGTATGACAGACTCTAGGTCCATGCACCTCACTACAAATAACTCAATTTCGTTTCCTTTTATGCCTGAGTAATATTCCATTGTATATATGTGCCACATCTTCTTTATCTATTCATCTGTCAGTGGACACTTAGGTTGCTTCCGTGTCCTGGCTATTGTAAATAGAGCTGCAATGAACATTGTGGTACATGACTCTTTTTGAATTATGGTTTTCTCAGGGTATATGCCCAGTAGTGGGATTGCTGGGTCATATGGTAGTTCTATTTGTAGTTTTTTAAGGAACCTCCATACTGTTCTCCATAGTGGCTGTACCAATTCACATTCCCACCAGCAGTGCAAGAGTGTTCCCTTTTCTCCACACCCTCTCCAGCATTTATTGTTTGTAGATTTTTTGGTGATGGCCATTCTGACTGGTGTGAGGTGATACCTCATTGTAGTTTTGATTTGCATTTCTCTAATGATTAGTGATGTTGAGTAGGAGACTTTTTAATGGGCTCCTGTGAACTTTTGACATGTCCCCGTCATTTTGTGAGTGTTTCCTTACTTTCTGGAACAAAAAGATATTCTAGGCCAGGGCTTGGTAAACTTTTTCTGTAAGTGGCCAGATAGTAAATATTTTTGGCTTAGTGGGCTGTATTGTTGAAACTACTTAACTCCACCCTTACAGCAGGAAAGCAGCCATAGACAATTTATACATGAATGAGCATGGCTGTGTTCCAATAAAACTTTATTTACAAAGACAGGTGGCTGATTGGATTTGGTTATGGGCTGTAGTTTGCCAACTCCTTTTCTAGGGTCACATCGTACTTTCCCTTCTGCAGTCTCAGAATTGGCCGTTTTTCTAAGGAGCCTTGGTTCCTTCTAACTGTGAATGGTATTTAAACACTGAGACCTGGGCCCTTGATATGCTCATTGCTACTGGGATATCACTGATTCTAGGCCCTCTTAGAAGGCAGCTAGGTAATATACGAATATATACATACATAGTTGTATGCATTTGTGTGTGTGTATGCATACAGGCACATCTATATTTCTGTATTATAAACCATTTAGTTTTAGTGATAGATCGAATTTCGTATCTATACTACAGGGTTTGTTCTAGCCTTTCTACTTCCTATATTTCTTTCTCCAACATTGATACATCTGACTCCTGTTATCCACAATAGTACCAATAAGTAAACAAATATTTACTTATTTGTTTAATTCTAGAATACACAAAGTAGTTTTAGAGTTGCTAACTTATACCTCTGTGAAAAACTAATCTATTAATTAGAATTTAATTCTTATTTACACTTCTTTTTTGTCTTTAGCCTTAGGGTTGAGTTAAATAATGTGCTCAAAAGTTACTTCGGTTAGTTTTTTTCCCTCCATCCCTTTAGTATGTTGTATTTTTCATTTTAAACATAGTTAGGATCACTTGTTTTTATTTGCACTGCATTTCAGGCTATTTCCCCCATTTTTATTTTATTTTATGTCGCTTTTTTTTGAGTATGTGAAACATGAGTATGATTTCAAAAGTCAAAACATACAAAAAGGCATATGCAGTGAAATGTTACTCCATATCCATTTCTTTTACCAAGTTTTCACTTTTCTCCTTTTCACCCTGTTCCCACCTACCCCCTGTAGTTATATAGTGTCACTAGTTCTAATTTACTATTTTGTGTGTCTTTTTGCACAAATGAGCATATGTTTGTGTGTAATTCTTGTTTTTTCTTCTTTTTCATAAAAGGAAGCATACTATGCATCATCTGTCCTATAATTAATTCACAAACTCATGAGTTGGGCAAAGTAGAACACTTCTCTGTGGTGAAATGAGTGGCCTCAGCTAAATCTGCAGGGGTGAGTGGGGACTTCATCAGGTTATGGTCAAGTTGAGCCAAGAACAGGAAGCAGACTGGAGTCACCCACACTTTCTGCTTTGGGTTAAAAAGACAATAATGACTTTGGTAGCAGGGATCTTGGTGATATTATCTCTCGAGACTGCTCTAATCTAGAGTGTCGTCCTCCAGTCTAGCAGTTGCCCTCTATGCCTGGTGCAGTTGTGATCCTGGAGTCTCCTTTCTCTGTCATCTTGGAAATTACCTTTGTACTTTTTTGTGCTGTGTTTCTTCCTCATTGTATCCCATATCATGCTTTTTCTTAGTTTACTTTGTCATTTTGGTGGAGCACATCTTTTTGTAGCCTCATAAGAAAAAATATGTGAACTTTTTTTAGATCTGTACTTCTGAAAATGTCTTTTATTCTACCCCCCATGCTTGATTTTTAGTTTGGCTGCATATAGAATTCTAGGTTAGAAATAATTTTCCTTAACTTGTTTTACTACTTTATTGAGGTTTAATTTATGTACATTAAATATTTCCAATATTTAACATTTTTTCTGAGGATCTAGTTTTTGTTCTGGTATCATTTCCCTTTAGCCTGAAGAACTTCCTTTGGTGTTTCTTGTAGTGCTTGTAGTTTCTTGTTTTGCTGGTGATGGATTTTCTTGGTTCCCCTTTACCTGAAAAAGGTCTTTATTTTGCCTTCATTCCTGAAAGATATTTTTGCTGGATATAGAATTCAGGTTGATAGTTTTTCCTTTCAGCCCTTTAAAGAAGTTGTCCTGCTGTCCTCTGGCTTTCATGAAAGAAGATGATAAGATGTTTTAGGAGTGCTGACAGTGTTCTGCTGTCTTCTGGATGCCTTGAAAGAAGATGATAAGAAATAAGAGGGAATTCTCTGGTGGTCCAGTGGTTGGGACTCTGCCTTCTCACTGCTGAGGGCCCGGGTTCAATCCCTGGTCTGGGAGCTAGGATCCCACAAACAGGGCGGTGCAGCCAAAACAAAAAAAGATAAGAAATCTGCTGCCATTTGAATATATTCCCTTCTGTGTAGTGCACCATTTTCCTTTGGCTGCTTTAAATTTTGTCTGTATCTTTGGTTTCTAGCAGTTTGGTTATGATGAATCTATATGTAGTTTTCTTTGAATTTTTCCTTTTTGGGGTTCATTGAGCTTCTTGAATCTATATATTTATATCTTTTACACCAAATCTGGGATGTTTTTGTCAATATTTACTCTACTTTTTTGGATTCATTCTCTCTTTATCTTTTGGGACTCCCAAGAACCTATGTTTGGTCTTTTGATATTGTCCCTTAAGACCATAAGGTTCTGTTCATCTCTTTGTTGAGTCTTTCTTCTGTTTTTCAGATTGTATAATACGTATTGATAAATTTAAGCTCATTGACTTTTTACCCTTTATCTCTATTTTGCTCATCCACTGAATTTTTAGTTTCAGATATTGTATTTTTCAGTTTTAAAATTTCCATTTTTAAAGTAAAATTTTATTTCTCTGTTGAGATTTCTTATCATTTCATTCAGTCACATGTCTTTTCCTTTACCTCAAAGAGCATAGTATTCATGGCTGGTTTAAAGTCCTTGTCTGATGTTTCTAACTCCTGAGTCATTTTGAAATTGGCAAATGTTAATCTTTTTCACTTCGGAATGGGTCACATTTTCTGGGTTTCTTGTATTTGAAATAATTTTTGATTGTGTCTTGGATGTAGTTAATAGCATCTTTTGTAATTCTGAATTCTTTTAAATTCCGCGGAAGAACGTTGATGTTTTTGATTTCATTGGCCTTTAGTCTCAGACCTCATTAGGTTCAGACTGTAAGTCTTGTATTCTGTAGCTTCAAGTCTCAGTTCACTTGTTTAAGCCTATATAATGCTGCGTTGAGTCTGTCCTACACACTTACACAGTTGGAGGGTCAGCCTGAGACTTGTACAATGTTTATAAGAATTAAGGGAGTCCCTTCTTCAGCTCTCTCTTCTAGATTCTCACTGGCAGCCAGCTGTGGTTGCCCAGGCTTCTTTCCCTTTCTTCTGGCCAGGCAGCCTGTGGGATTTCTCTTGAAGTTTTAGCTGCCTGTACTGCACCACTCCTGTGACTGCAGCCTGCCTGTCAGGCGAAACTGCCCCTGTTCCAACCCCCACCCCCCAAAAAACAAACACATGAAACTCACTTCAGTGCCAGTCACGTCCCTAAACTTCTACTCCTCCTAATAGCGTCTTTTGTTTACTCTTCAGAATCTCCAGGTAGTGTTTTTCCCCAGAATTTATAGTTGTTAACCTAATTTGTTTCTTATTTATTTATTTATTTAATTTTTATTAGTAAAATTAAAAAAAATTGAAGTATAGTTGATTTACAGTATTAGTTGTAGGTGTATAGCATAGTGATTCAATATTTTATAGATTATATTCCATTTAAAGCTATTACAAAATAGTGGCTATATTTCCCTGTGCTGTGTAATATATCCTTGTTGCTTATTTATTTTATACATAGCAGTTTGTGTCTCTTAATCCCATACCTCTATCTTGCCCTGCCCCCCTTCCTTCTCCCATGGTAACCCCTAGTTTGTTCTCTATGTTTGTGAGTCTGTCTCTGTTTTGTTATATACATTTGTTTGTGTTATTTTTTGGATTCCACATGTAAACGACATCATACAGTATTTCTTTCTCTGACTCATTTCGCTATGTAGGTCCATCTGCGATGTTGCAAATGTCAGAATTTCATTCTTTTTTTATGACTGAGTAGTATTCCACTGTATGTATACACTACATCTTCTTTATCTGTTCATCTGCTGAGGGACACTTAGGTTGCTACCATGTCTTGGCTATTGCAAATAATGCTGCTATGAACATTGGGGTGCATGTATCTTTTCAAATTAGTGTTTTCATTTTTTTAGAATATATACCCAGGAATGGAATTCCTTGATCATATGATAATGCTATTTTTAGTTTTCTGAGAAACCTCCATACTGTTTTCCACAGTGGCTGCACCAGTTTACATTCCCAACAGTGTATGAGGGTTCCCTTTTTTCCACATCCTTGCCAACATTTGTTCTTTGTGTTCTTTTTGATGATTGCCATTCTGACAGGGGTGAAGTGGTATCTCACTGTGGTTTTGATTTACATTTCCCTGCTGATTAGCGATGTTGAACATCTTTTCATGTACCTGTTGGCCATCTGCATGTCCTCTTTGTAAAAATGTCTATTCAGGTCTTATGCCCATTTTTATTTTTATTTTATTTATTTATTTATTTTTTGCGGTACACAGGCCTCTCACTGTTGTGGCCTCTCCCGTTGCGGAGCACAGGCTCCGGACGTGCAGGCTCAGCGGCCATGGCTCACGGGCCTAGCCGCTCCGCGGCATGTGGGATCTTCCCGGACCGGGGCACGAACCCGTGTCCCCTGCATCGGCAGGCGGACTCTCAACCACTGCGCCACCAGGGAAGCCCCCTTATGCCCATTTTTAAATTGGGTTGTTTGCTTTTTTGATGTTGAGTTGTATGAATTGTTTGTATATTTTGGATATTCACCTCTTATCGATCATATCATTTGCAAATATTTTCACCCATTCAGTAGGTTGGATTTTTGTTTTGTTGATGATTTCCTTTGTTGTGAAACAGCTTTTAAGTTTAATTAAGTCCCATTTGTTTCTTTTTGCTTTTATTTCCTTTGTCTTAGGGGATAGACCCGAAAAAATATTGCTACAATTTTTGTCAAAGAGTGTTCTGCCTATGTTTTCTTCTAGGAGTTTTCTGGTATCTGGTCTTACATTCAGGTCTTACATTAATCCATTTTGAGTTTACTTTTGTATTTGCTGTTAGAAGCTATTCTAATTTTATTCTTTTACATGTAGCTGTCCAGTTTTCCCAGCACTACTTATTGAAGAGACTTTTTTCTCCATTGTATATATTCTTGCCTCCTTTGTTATAGATTTATTGGCCGTAAGTATGTGGGTTTATTTCTGGGGTTGCTTTTTGGTTCCATTGATCATGTGTCTGTTTTTGTGCCAGTACCATCCTGTTTTGATTACTGTACCTTTGTAATATAGTCTAAAGTCAGGGAGTGAGATTCCTCCAGCTCTGTTCTTCTTTCTCAAGATTGTTTTGGCCAGTTTGGGGACTTTCTTGTTTCCATACAAATTTTAAAATTATTTGTTCTAGTTCTGTGTAAAATGCCATTGGTAATTTGATAGGGATTGCATTGAATCTGTCGATTGCCTGGATACTATGGTCATTTTAACAGTATGAATTCTTCCAATCCAAGAACGCGGTATATCCTTCCATTTGTTTGTGTCATCTTTGGTATCTTTCATCAGCGTCTTATAGTTTTCAGAGTACAGATCTTTTGCCTTGTTTGGTATGTTTATTCCTAGGTATTTTATTCTTTTTGATGCAATTTTAAATGGGTTTTTTTTTTCTGCTTTCTCTTTCTGATAGTTCATTATTAGTGTATAGAAAAGCAACAGATTTCTGTATATTAAGCTTGTATCCTGCAACTTGACTGAATTCATTTATTAGTTCCAGTAGCTTTTTGGTGGAGACTTTTGGGTTTTCTATGGCGTTATCATGTCATCTGAAAATAGTGACAGTGTTACTTCTTTGCTTCTAATTTGAATGCCTTTTATTTCTGTTGATTGCTCTGGCTAGGACTTCCAGTACTATGTTGAATAGAAGTGGTCAGAGTGGGCATCCTGTCTTGTTCCTAAATTTTGTGGGAAGGCTTTTAGCTTTTCACCATTGCATATGATGTTGGCTGTGTGTTTGTTGTAAATGGCTTCTATTATATTGAGATATGCTCTCTCTATACTCACTTTGGTGAGAGTTTCTATCATTGATGGATGTTGAATTCTGTCAAATGCTCTTTCTGTGTCTATTGAGATGATCATATGATTTTTTCCCCCTTCCTTTTGTTAATGTGGTATATCACATTGATTGATTTGTGAATGTTGAACCATCCTTGCTTGCGTGCCTGGAATAAATTCCACTTGATCAGGGAGTATGATCCTTTTTGTATATTGTTGGAATTAGGTTGCTAATATTTTTTTTTTTTTTTTTTTGCGGTACGCGGGCCTGTCACTGTTGTGGCCTCTCCCGTTGCGGAGCACAGGCTCCGGACGCGCAGGCTCAGCGGCCATGGCTCACAGGCCCAGCCACTCCGCGGCATGTGGGATCTTCCCGGACCGGGGCACGAACCCGCGTCCCCTGCATTGGCAGGCGGACTCCCAACCACTGCGCCACCAGGGAAGCCCTAGGTTGCTAATATTTTGATGAGGATTTTTACATCTATATTCATCAAAGATACTGGCCTGCAGTGTTCTTCTTTTTGTATTGTATTTTGTCTGGTTTTGGTATCAGGATAATGATGGCCTTGTAGAATGAATTTGGGAGTGTTCTGTCCTCTTCAGTTTTTTGGAATAGTTTGACACGGATAGGTATTTCCTCTTCTTTATATGTTTGGTAGTATTACTCCGTGAAGCCATCCAGTCCTGGACTTACGTTTATTGGGAGCTTTTTTTTTTCAATTACAAATTCAATTTCACTACTAGTGATCAGTCTGTTCAGATTGTTTCTTCCTGATTCAGTCTCGGCACGTTGTATGTTCATAGAAATTTGTCCATTTTTTCTTGTTTGTCCAGTTTGTTGGCACATAACTGTAGAATTCTCGTATGATTTTTTGTATCTCTATGGTATTGGTTGTTATTTCTCCTCTTTCGTTTCTTATTTTATTTGGGTTCTCTCTTCTTGATTAGCCTGGCTAAAGGTTTATCAATTTTGCTTATGTTTTCAGAAAACCAGCTCTTGGTTTCATTGATCTTTTGTGTTGTTATTTTGGTCTCTATTTTATTTATTTCCTCTCTGATCTTTATTGTTTCCTTCCTTCTGCTGACTTTGGTTTTGTTTGTTCCTCTTTTTCTAATTCCTTTAGATGGTAGGTTAGGTTGTTTACTTGAGATTATTCTTGTTTTTTGAGGAAGCCCTGTATTGCTATAAACTTCCCTCTTAGAACTGCTTTTGCTGCATCCTATAGATTTTGGAAAGTTGTGTTTCCATTTTTATTTTTCTCAAGGTATTTTTTGATTTCCTCTTTGATTTCTTCATTGAGCTGGTTTTTTTTTTAGTAGCATGTTGTTTAGTCTCCATGTGTTTGTGCTTTTTCCATTTTCCTCTCTATAATTGAGTTCTAGTTTCATACTGTTGTGGTCAGAAAAAATGCTTGATATAATTTCCATCCTCTTAAATTTGTTGAGACTTGTTTTGTGGTGTTAGCATATGATCTATGCTGGAGAATGTTTCATGTTTTCTTGAAAAGAATGTGTATTCTGCTGGTTTTGAATGGAATGTCCTGTAGATATCTATTATTCCAACTGGTTTATTATGCTGTTTAAAACTACAGTTGCCTTATTGATTTTCTGTCTGGATGATCTGTCCATTGATATTCGTGGGGAGTTAAAGTCCTCTACTATTATGGTATTATTGTCAGTTTCTCCCTTTGTGTGTGTTAATATTTGCTTTATATATTTAGGTGCTCCTGTATTGGGTGCAGGTATGTTAACAAGTATATATAATATTCTCTTCTTTTATTGATCCCGTTATCATTATATAATGCCTTTCTTTGTCTTTTGTTATAAGACTTTGTTTTAAAGTGTATTTTGTCTGATATGAGTATTGCTCCCCTTGCTTTCTTATTGTTTCCATTTGCATGAAGTCCTTTTCTGTCACCTCTCTTTCAGTCTGTGTGTGTTTTGAACTCTGATGTGAGTCTCCAGTAAGCAGCATATAGATGGGTCTTGTTTTCTTTTACCCAATTAGCCACCCTATATCTTTTGATGGGAGCATTTAGTTTATTGACATTCAAAGTAATTATTGATTGGTATGTACTTATTGCAATTTTATTACTTGTTTTCTGATTGTATTTCTCTGTTCCTTTCTTCTTTTTGTTTCTTCTCTTGTGATTTGATTTTCTTTAGTAGTATGTTTGTGTTCCTTTCTTTCTAGTTTTTGTGTATCTGTTGTAGGCTTTTTGATGTGGTTACCATGGGGTTCATATATGTTGACCTATAACTATACTTACTTGTTTTAAACTGATAGTCATATAAGTTCAAACACATTCTAAAAGGTCTACCATTTTTACTCCTCCCCCATATTTTGTGTTTTTGATGCCATATTTTATATTTTCATGTTTATCCATTAGCTGTTTGTTATAGTTACAGTTGCTTTTAAAATTTTTTGTCTTTTAATCTTTGTACTACTTTATTTAAGTGGTTGATCTCAGCCCTTACCATTAATTTGCCTTTCCTAGTGGGATTTTTCCTTTCCTACAGATTCTTAGTTCTTGTTATAGCCTTTTCTTTTTACTTAGAAAAGCCCTTTTAACATTTATTTTAGCGTAGGTTTAGTATTGATGAACTCTTTTGGTTTTTGCTTTTCTGAGAAGTTCTTTATCTCTCCTTCAATTTTAAATGATAATGTTGCTGGGTAGAGTGTCCTAGGTTGCAGGTTTTTCCCTTTCAGCCACTCCCTTTTGCCCTGCAGAGTTTCTGCAGAAAAATCATCTGATAGCCCTGTGGGGGTTCCCTTGTACATGACTCTTTTTCACTTGCTGCCTTTAGGATTCTCTCCTTTTCTTAACTTTTGATATTTTAATTGTGATACATCTCAGTGTGAGTCTGTTTAGGTTCATCTTATTTGGGTCCTTTTGTGCTTACTATATCTTCTTAAGGTTTGGGAGTTTTTCAGCTGTAATTTCATCAAATACATTTTTTACCCTCTTCTCTCTCATTTCTCCTTCTGGGACTTCTATAATGTGAATGTTGGTGTGCTTGATGTTATCTCAGAGAGCTCTTAAATTGTTCTCATTTTTTTTTTTGTGGTACGCAGGCCTCTCACTGTTGTGGCCTCTCCCGTTGTGGAGCACAGGCTCCGGACGCGCAGGCTCAGCGGCCATGGCTCACGGGCCCAGCCGCTCCGCGGCATGTGGGATCTTCCCAGACCGGGGCATGAACCCGTGTCCCCTGCATCGGCAGGCAGACTCTCAACCACTGCGCCACCAGGGAAGCCCCTGTTCTCATTTTTAAAAGTTGTTTTTCTTTTTGCTGTTCTTATTGAGTGATTTCCGTTATTCTGTCTTCCAGGTCACTTCTACATTCTTCTGTTTCACTTAGTCTGCTACTCATTCCTTGTAGTGTGTTTTACCTTTCAGTTGTTGTATTCTTCAGTTCTCACTGGTTATTTTTTATATTTTCTAGCTCCTTGTTAAAAGTCTCACTGTTTGTCTATTCTTTTCCCTAATTCAGCTAGCATCCTTATTACTGATGCTTTGAATTCTTTATCTGGTAAATTGTATATTTCTGCTTCATTATTTTTTTTTCCCAGGGATTTTCTCTTGCTCTTTCAATTGAGACCAGTTCCTCTGTCTTTTCATTTTGCTTAACTTTCTCTGTCTCTGTGAATTTAAGTGAACTAGTTACCTATTGCAGTCTTAAAGGGGTGTCCTTATGTGAGAGTGTCCCTGTACAGCATGTGTGTGCCCAGTGCCTTTAGTGGGAGAACTGGATTTGTTGTGAACAGGAGTCACCATCTTTCTTTGAGATGTGCTGGCAGCTGTCACCTTGGTAGGAGGTGGGGCTGGAGATGGAAAGGCTGGGGTGGAGCCAGCTGTGAGGCAGGACTTCCCCTCTGCTCAGTGACCATTACTGCCTTATTGGGGAGTGGGGTTGGATCTCAAGATGATGGAGCAGAAGCCCTGAGGTTCTGGTCTGAGCTGGCTCTGTTCCGTTTAAGTGTGTGTTCTCCCCTCTCTCAGCACTGGCACCCTTGCCCCAGAGGGGGCCAGTGCTAGAGCAAGAGGGGCCTGTGTGGGCTCTCAGCTCATGGTGGGGTGCAGGCCATGGTGAGATGGCTGCTGTCACAGATTGGAACTGCCCCCACGTGCTGCCTGTGTAAGTGCCAGCAACGGCCGCCTCTGCCATGCTGAGACACCACCCTGGGTCCCAGTTGCCTCTGTGTCCCACAGCCAAGTTCTCTTCCCACTTGTGGTAGCCCTTGCTCCAGTGTGGAGCTGTGAGGTGAAGTAAGTGTGGCTCTGGTGTACACTCAGCTCAGGCTAGGAAACGTGCCAGTGCAGTTCTGGGAAACTGGGCAGCCACTGGAGCAGTCCTTGTTCTGCTCTCTCCACCCTGCTTAGGAAGCAAGCCAGTACTTGCACCCTCCTCATGAGTGGAATCCAGGCTTCCCACAGCTCTCCTGTTACTCCTAGTAGCCCTCCATCTAGCCAAGGGAGCTTGTCTTCCCTGGGTTGGACCCAAAACACTTGCTCCCCAGGGTGGATCTCTGCCTGTGTATTCTTCCTTTTCCTCTAAATCCCCTCCCAGTGGCGCAAGTTCTGACCTGATTGCTTCTCTTCCCTTCTTGCTGGATTCCATGTGGATCTTTCTTACAGCCTTGGTTGTACAGGAGTCTTTCTGCCAGTTTCCAGTTAGTTTTCAGTGAGAATTGTTCCTCATGTAGATGTATTTTTGATGTGTTTGTGGGGGGAGGTGAGTTCCACATCTTCCTACTCCACCATCTTGATTGATCCCCCCCAGTTTGGTTTTAAGTCATTTTTCCAGGTTCACTGCCAAGCATGGGCTCTTCTGACTTACCATTTTCATCAGGAATTCACATGGTATGATATTGAAAAAATCTTTAGTAAGAGATGAGACCTGGAAGGTAGGTGTATTAGTCAGGGTTTTAGAGAAACAAAACCACTAGGACATGGATATGGAAAGGTATTTATCATGAGGACTGGCTCATGCAGTCATGGAGGCTAAGAAGGCCCACGGTGTGCTCTCTGCAAGCTAGAGACCTAGGAAAGCAGGTGGTGTAATTCAGTGAGTCTGAAGGACTGAGAACCAGGGGGCTGATGATGTACATTCCAGTCAAGGTCTGAAGGTCTGAGAACCAGGAGTGCCGAGGGCAGAAGTTCAGTGTCCCAGCTCAAGTAATCAGACTGGAAGGGCCAAATTCTTCCTTTCTCTTCCTTTTTGTTTTACTCAGACTCTCAACATACTGTATGATGCCCACCCGCATTAGGGAGGGTGAACTGCTTTAGTGAGTCCACCTATTCAAGTGCTAATTTCATCCAGAAACATTTTCACAGGTAGACTGAAATAATGTTTAGCCAAATATCGGCACCCTGTGATCCAATGAAGTTAACACATAAAATTAACCATTACAGGGCTTCCCTGGTGGTGCAGTGGTTGAGAGTCCGCCTGCCGATGCAGGAGACACGGGTTCGTGCCCTGGTCCAGGAGGATCCCACATGCCGCGGAGCAGCTGGGCCCGTGGGTCATGGCCGCTGGGCCTGTGCGTCCGGAGCCTGTGCTCCGCAGTGGGAGAGGCCACAGCAGTGAGAGGCCCGCGTACCGCAAAAAAAAAAAAAAAAAAAAGAAAGAAAAATAAAAAATTAACCATTACATTGGATTAGATTACAGAGTTGCATTGAGGAACCCTTAAGGGTTTTGGAAATGCTGTTCATAAACTATCTTCTGTGTTTTAGGTGAAACATGGATTGAGGAAAAGAGATAAGTCGTTGAGAGACCTGTTAAGAATCTTGTCATCTTTAGGCTACGCTATTGCAACAATCTGAATTCAGACAGTGCTAATCAAGTTGGAAAGGAAGGAATCTGTTTAGGATACATTTTGAAGACAGAATAGACAAAATACGGTAATAGAGTATTATTAATGGAGAGAAAGAATTTAGATGACTGCTGTTTGCTGCCTACCGATGATAATGATGTCATTAATCTGGATGCAGTATGCAGGCAGAAAATCTGGTTTGAGGACAATAATAACTTGAATTAGAAACATGTTGCATTCAAAGCGCTTGCCAATATTATTCAACAGGAGGTTGGAAAGTTAAAGGAGAACTTCAGAGAGAAGGGTTGGAGATGTAGATTTAAAACTCTTTAACAGAGAAGTGAAATGAGTCTTAATAATAGAACATTGCAAATGGTAGGAACTGAAGAGGTCAGTGAAAGAAGAGGAGTCATCAAGGAAATTTGAGAATTGCAGAGAGAGTTAGAAGAACCAGGTGACTGCTGTGTCCTGGATGTCACTGGAGAAGAATGTGTAGTCCAAGGGGCTGATGAGTGGCATCCTGTTCTGGAGTGGCCTAGAAGAAAATAACTGAGACTATACCGTTGTTCTGGTGATGAGGATTTTCCTCCCTGGGAATACTGAAAGCTTTATTTCATTGTAGAGATGAAGGCAAACATCATATTCCCAGGGGGATTAAAGAGTATGTCATGGGGAAATAGAGCTTATGAGTCTAGACCACATTTTCAAACTTTGGCAGAGACGGGAATGAGAGAAATAGAATGGTATCTGGTAGCTTGAAGCGTGCAGAATAAGAGCAGGGCCAGGCCCTTGATTTGGATGTATTCTGTTGGGGAGGCTACTGTGGAGAGAATAATGAGTATGACAAAGTTCTAGAGTAGATAGATAAAAATTGGATGAAGAGGGCTTCCCTGGTGGCACAGTGGTTGAGAGTCCGCCTGCCAATGCAGGGGACATGGGTTCGTGCCCCGGTCCAGGAGGATCCCACATGCCACGGAGCGGCTGGGCCCGTGAGCCATGGCCGCTGAGCCTGCGCGTCCGGAGCCTGTGCTCCGCAACGGGAGAGGCCACAACAGTGAGAGGCCCACATACCAGAAAAAAAAAAAAAAAAAAAAAAATTGGATGAAGAACACACCTTGAGGAGGTTGTCAACATGTAGGGACGTTTCTTCCTCTCATACAGAATGAGAGGAGAGGATAGATGAAATCATAGAGGGCTTTTGTCAGAAAGAAGAGTGAGTCCGTATAGGGGAGAGTTGGGAATTGAAGGCATTGACTGTAAATGAGAGAGTTAAGGGTTAGGTTGACACTTCCTCTTCCAGCTATAGCATAGAAAATAATTGGAAACCAATCTTCCTTCTGAGAACAACTAGAAAAGCTCACTACCACCCTCTCTCCCCCAGCAAAGGAAAAAAAAAAAGAATTGAAGGTATTTGAGAGGTAATAAGAATGAATATCTAGGAGAGAATAAAGGCTTAGGGAGATAAGGCTAGTGTTTCGTGTTGTTTGTCTCCTACAGATGTTTACTAATTTTTGGAGGGATCAGCTGAAAGACTTAGAAGCTGAAAAACTGAGTGGTGAATTTGATAATCTCTTAGGGCCAGAGAGAAAAGGATTAGAATTTAGGCCCTGCCCAGGTTGGGAGTGTGTGGCCCTAGTGAAACAGTCTTATTTGGGATTGGTAGATACACCTACAAGTAAGGGTGACTGCATGTATATAGGCCTTTAAAGGAGTTGTAACTCTACTTTGAATACATTTTAACCCTGAAAAAAGATTAAGGTAATTTGTTTTATTTGTCTTAGGTACTTGGCAGAAGCAAATGTAAATCCTGTTTGAAAGATGATAACATTATACTAGACCTCAAATTATTACTAGAAACATTTTGAAAGTATAATGTCCAGCCCATAATAATAAAAAAGAAAATCAGGCACATGATCAAACAACACAAACAAAATCAAACAGAAGAAACAGAAGGTAATATTAGATCAGTAGGGACCTCTGATATTGGAGTTTTTAGGAGCCAACTTTAGTATAGCTATTCTTACCTTGTGCAAAGAGATAAAAGATTCACCATTTTCCACAGAGAACTGAATACTTTCGAAAGAATGATATGGAAAATCTAGACTTGAAAACATAATAACTGAAATTAGGAACTTGATGGGTTCAACAGAAGATTAGATATAGCTGAAGAGAGAATTAATGAAGTGGAGAATTACTGAAGCAATTGAGGGAGACATTAAGACTTTGAGAAGGTCAAAAGTGTGTAATTGGAGTCCCAGACAAGGGGTTGAGAGAGAATGGGGCAGAAGTGATACTGAAGGAAATTTGCTGAAAGCTTTCCATAACTGTTGAAACTTATCAAGCAATAGATTCTCAAAACCTTACTAAGACTATGCAGAATAAAAAGAAATCCATACCTTGGTATATTGTATAAACCTGTAGATAACCAAAGACAAATAAAAAAATTTCAAAAGCTGTCTAGAGATGGGGAGAGGGAATAAAGTATACTTTCAAAGAACCAACAAGTAGAGTAATGGCTAACTTCTCAGCAGACACAATGGAAGCCAGAAGACGATGGAATGATATCTTCACATTAGAGAAAATAACTGTCAATCTAGAATTTTAAAACCTGCGATAATATCCTACAAAAATAAAGATGAAATACAGATATTTCAGACTTGGCAGTTTTTCAGTTGCACTAGCCACTCTTTAAAATGTTTGAAAGACAAATGTGGCTAGTGGCTACCTTATTGGGCAGCACAGATATTGAAAATTCCCATCATTTCAGAAAGGACAGCATTGCTATAGATATTAAGAAAACCATGAGGATATTTTGAAGAACCACGGCCTCCCCCCCAAAAAAAGGGGAACCTTTAGGTGATATTGACAAATGCTTAAAAAATGCAAATTAACAAAACTGATCTAAAAAGAAATTTAAAAATTGAAACTATTTAAATGTTAATTTGTGTGTGTGTGTGTGTGTGTGTGATGTCTGCCTTTAGTATCAGGGGGAATACTATCCCCATAGAATTAATTGGGGAGTATTTCTCCTACTTTTTTAGAAGAGTTTGAAAAGGATTGGTGTTATTTTTTCTTTCTGTTTGGTAGAATTCACCAGTGAAGCTACCTGGGCTTTTTTTATTGGAAGATTTAAAATTACCAGTTTAATTTCTTTATTTTTTATATGTCTATTTAAATTTTCTATTTCTTCTTAAGTCAGCTTCAGTAATTTGTGTTCTTCTAGGAATTTATCCATTTCATCTAAGTTGTCTAGTTGGCATAAAGTTGTTCACTGATTCCCTTATAATCATTTTCATTTCTATAAAGTTAGTAGACCTGTCCCCTTTTTCATTCCTGTTTCTGTGATCATCCTGTGGAGGTGGAATGGACCCCTTCCCAATTAGTAGGATGTCTATACTGATTGCACTCTGTACATCAAGAGAATCTGAGAGAAAATTTATTACTCACCTAGGAGACTCCTGGGGAGAGAAGGGTGGGTATAAGCATCTCTGGCCTGGCTTGAGCCAGAGGGAAGGAGTGAGGTTGGCCTTTATAATGGTTAGGGGACTGAAGATGCGGAGGTCCCATGTGCAGGCTGGGGATTTGTGAAATGTGAATTTCCCTCTCGTGCCAAAAAAGGTGGGGATGCAATGGACTTTCTTATCAACCTGTCCAAGTTGGGTCAAAGGGGAAGGGGGAGGTGAGGCTCAAGGTAAATTAGTGGTCAAACATCAAAAAATGGAGCCAGACTCTTTATCACAAGTTGTAAATTTTGGTTAAAATTTTTTTTGCAATTTTTGATTTTTCTTCAGATTGGATAATCTTGATTGATCTGTTTTTCCATGTTTATTGATTCTTTCTTCTGTTAGCTCAGATCTGCTCTTGAGTTCCTCCAGTGAAATTTTCATTTCAGTTGTTCTGTCTTTCAACTTGGAATTTCCATTTGGTTCTTTTAAAATAATTTCAATCTCTTACTGATATTTTTTATTTGATGAATCATTGTCATCATAGTTTCCTTTAAAGATGGTTTCTTTTAGTTCTTTGAACATATTTATAATAGCTGCTTTGAAGTCTTTGTTGCCTGAATCTAAAATCTAGGCTCACTTAGAGATAATTTTTATTGAAACTATCCCCTGCCCCATTGTATGGGTCAGACTTTTCTGGTTTTTTTTTTTTTTGCATACTTATAATTTTTGTTGAAATCTGGATGTTGTTGATAATATATTCTGCATTCTGATTCCTTTTCCTCCAGAGTTGGAGGTGGTTCCTCTGTTTGTTTAGCGGCTTGCATGGGCTAATTCTGTGGAGTCTGTTTCTCTCATGGTGTGTAGCTAGCTGCTCATGTCTCTGCTCAGTTCTTTTTTTCTTGTTTTTATTTTTAAGCATGACTTTCTGATAGTTGCCCTTGAGTCAGCATATCTTAGTGGTCAGCTTATGATTAGTCAGAAGTTGTGTTTAAACTCCTTGAAACGATGAGGCCCCCACCCTTTGTCAGTGGTCCTGGTGAGACTTGGGAAATGCATTCAAAATTGAGGCAGTTTACAAGTCTGCCCTGGGTTTTGCTTTCTGTATTTGCAAGGCTCACATTCATCCAGGGATGAATAGCTCTGTAGGACCCACTCATTTCTCTCCTGTATGTTTACAGTCTTGAGCATACACACAGCAGGAAAATGTAGATTCTTAGAAGATGCACTTTGGTTGTCTCATTCCCTGATTCTCCCTGTTATATTTCTGGTTGGTCTCTTGATCTGTTGCTTGCCCTAACTGGTATTACAAACCAGACTAGCTGTGATATTGGCTTTTCCTGATTTTTTGCCCCTTAAATCACTATTGTCGTTAAAAATGCCTGTGGGCGTGGAATTCTTCTCGCTCTGCTCCAAATAAATTTAGCTCTCTCTGGCAGTGGGGTTGCCAGTCATTACAGCTTGCCCTGCCCTATTAGGCCTTCCACATCAAGAAACTGGGGGTAGGTGTAGGATGGTGGGAGCCCTAGGCTAAACCACCATACATTTCCACTGTTGTTCCTGAGATTCAGTAGATTTTTCTTGAATAAACACTTCTCAATTTGTTGTATGTCTTCGGTTAATATCCAGATCCTTAAATGGTTGGTTTTGATAATTTTGTCCATTTTTATTGTTGGGGATAATATTTGTCAAACTCCTCATTCAACCATTCTGGGGGTTCTTTCCCCTGCCTTCTCTCTGTTTCTCTGTCTCATTTTTAAACATTTAAATTTTATTCATACTAAATTTTATTTCAGAATATGTTATGAAGTAGGGATCTATTGGCTATTTTTTTAAAAAATGGCATTAAGTAGTGTTTTAACATTACTTAACTATTTCATGTGTTTCCCAATTATTTGCAATGTATATTTTTTATTTTTAAATTTCAGTGAGATTTATTTTAATCCCATCCTCTTTTTTTCTTTATTCCATTATTATATCCTCTTTCACATGTTTTTACCATCTCTCGCTTTCCATTGGCTCCATCTTAGCTTCTGAATAGGCTTAACCTTCTCTTTCTTTAAACCTCTCATGACTTATCTCCTTGAGTTTCCTTCACTACCCAGGTTCATTAATTTCTTCTGTTCTTGCTACTCATAAGGCTGAATGAGACTAGGGTAAGGCAAGTGAGATGCCTAGGGCACAAACATTTAAGGAGGCACTTATCTTGGAGTCCTACAAGCATGGGGATGGCACTTGTGTCACTTAGCTTTCATAAATTTTGTGTCCTAGGTGCCTTGCTTGCCTCACCCTAGTCCTGGCTCTGCTACTCATATTTCTCTCTAGTATATATTTGTTGTAACCTGGTTTTTGTCCCAGATAGTATTCATTTATTCAAATTTTTGAGCACCTGCTCTGTACTATACATTGGGTCTCAAGACACCACTTCTTTTACCCAGATGCTTTCTTTGTTTACACTTTCTCAAGTCTAGTGCTTTTCCTACATTACTCCTCATTCCTACTCTTTTGTACCATGTGACACTATTAACCATTACTGCCTGTTCATCCTAATCTTAGCCCAACTCTTCAGAATGTACAGCTCTTTCCATGGCAAGACACCCTCTCTAGGAGCCAGTGGGCAGTTGGGCAGTGTATCATTGGCCCTCATTCTGGAAGCTGGTGAGGATTAGCTGGTGACTTGTGCTTTTAGTGTGTCAGGGTAGGAGTGTCCAGGATTTTTCCAGGGTTAATGGGCCTTCACAACTACATCACTGGGAAGGGAAGGTTGCTTGCTTGTTTGTCTTCTGCTTAGCATCTTGTATTCTTGGAATCTTTCCATCTGCTTCCAGTGCTTTGATACCCAAAGGCAGACTTTGACTCTGCTCGGCTGGTCTGGCTTATTCCTGCTGACTTTGTTTCCTGGTTTTCCATTCTTTGCTGATTTGTTTTTAGCATGGTTTCCCTGAATGACCCTGCTTTGCTTGGTGTTCTCACTGCTTGCTCATGAAAACAAACTCATCCAGTCATTTAAGGAGTGATTATTGAGCACCTGTTCTATCCTAGGTACTGTGGGAGCCAGTGGGATTATAGTGATGATCTCAACTAAACATTCCTTATCTTCCTGAGCTAGACAGAAAAGTTAGGTGTAAATCACACCAACTGAGGCATTTGCTGTGAAAAAAGGTTACAAATGCAGCTGGCCTAGGACATTTGAGTTGAGATCTCTGTGCCTCCGTCTCACTTGACTGGCAGTAACTCCCCTTACCTTTGAACTCTTGCCTGCATCAAGCCTTGATATGAAGCGCCCCATTGTCAATCCTGGCTCTTGGTTTTGGATTGCCTTTCTCCTGCTTGCAGCTTGCTCCAGCCCCTTGCCCCACCCAAGGCTGCCATTATTTGTTTTCTTAGTAGTTCGTGCAAACCCTGATCATGAACCTGTCTTCCTTTGGAAGTCATTGTCTCCCTTGTTTTCTTAGCATCAGACTCTATTGTTTTTTTCCCCTGTATCTTTATTAGCTTCTTTATTATGTTTTCTACTTCTTCTTCCTCTTTGCAAAAAAAGTTGCCCTCACCCAGATTTTGTCCTAGGCCCTCTTCTGCATCACCTTACCCCTTTTTGGCAATCTCTTCCATTCTAGAAAACGTTGGGTTACCGTCTTTATGCAAATGGCTGGCTAATTCATCTAAGTTATGCTCCAGTTTTCAAGTTCTTGATGTAGAAGTATGTATTTCCACGTGTAGAGGCATATATATAGAGGTATGTATTGCCATGTAGAGGTATATAATACCCCAAGTAGAATTCTTCATCTTCTCTAACTTAGTGATGTTATCGTCTCCCAGTCTCCTTACTTGAAATCTCACGCAATTGCCACCTCCGTGCTCTCCTTCAGAAATGCCTGGTCGCCAAGTGGTGCCAGTTTTCCTGTGTAATGTACCACGTTAACGGTCTGTTCGTTTCAGTGTCTGCAGCTGCAACTCTAGTTCGGGCCTTCCTTTCCTTTCACCCAGTCTGTTCTGGTTCTTCCCTGAGGTGCAGCTGTTGCCAGTCTTTCTCAACTCTAGATGACTCTAAATGTGCTATGCCAGGTTAATTTTTCCTGAAACACAACTTTGGTCTGTTGTTCTTCTCTTCCGCTCATTCATGCTTCAGAAATTCCCTACCGCCTTTGAGAAACGGGGCAGGTTTTCTAGACCTCCCAACTTGTTTTATTTTCCTTGCCACTGCCTCCCTTCATATAGGCTGGACTCCATCCAAATGGAATTAATGTGGCAAGAACCTGCCTGTGTTTTTCTGTTTGTGTGTCTATATATTTTTTTCCTTTTGCCAACAGTATGCTTTTCTCACATTCTCAGTTCTTAACATCTTTCCTGAAGCTCTCTTGGATTTCCTGATCTGGAGAGTCTCTCTTCCATCATATGTACATTACCCATACTTAAAAAAAAAGTGCTTATCACTCCCCAACTTGTATTAGTTGTTATTTTAATATGAGTTCTATAAGTCTAATTAACTTTTGTATCCCTCACTATGCCTAGTGTATAGTATCTTGCAGAAATAGTTGTTGAATTAAGGAGTGGATGAATGCATTTCTGAATGAAACCAGCAGATGGTCTGGACTCCTCTGTGTGCCTTTTCCACTACCTTGTTGTTTATCTAAGACCATCTGTTTCTCTCTCTTCTTGAAACTTCTTGACTTTATCTCTGAATCTCTTCACATATCACTAAGTGGCTTGTTACTCTGTCTCTGTTGCTTCTGCTCTCCTGAGTTAGTATTAATTTCAATTTAAAGAAAAATTACATCATTTTGGTGAAGGATGTGTGTGGGAAGTTTAGAGGAAAGGGTTTTAGTGTTCAGAATGACATCTTGATCCACTTTATGGGAAAGCAGGCTGCCCATCCGGATTTTGAGAATTTGCAAGTATAGGCTTGAATCCTGGGCCTGTGGCCAGCAGAGAATAGAAAGTAGATGTAGTGATGACATGTTCAGTGTCCAGGTCAAAGGCCAGGGGGCCAGCTGCAGGGCCCCACATTCCAGTCCGCTGAGCCAGGCAGCTGCCTTGTATTCCTTAGGAGCAGCTGCCGGAGCTTCTGGTCAGATGACTGGTTTGAAGTGATGGCAGGTAAGAGTAGGGAAGTAGATGTCTAACTACAGTATTCCCATTTTTTGAAAGCTAGTGAATCATCTGCAGTTCCATGCATAGTTGTGGACATCTGGTTGTGGCAGTAAATTAGGTTATGTTTATATTGATGAATGCTAAGGAATTGATTTATTTGATTTTGTAGAAGAACGTCATTTGTCTAAGGTTAAACTTAGTAAATGCCGCATCTCTTGAGCCCTAGTTTAGTACCTATTTCATTATAGACTTTAGATTCTAGATCTTTATACCATTTTTCAAAACCATATTCCCTCTCGCTCTTGTACGTTCCCCTAGCTGAATAGAACCTCAGAACTCCTTAGTTTCAACCTCATTGCCCTATTTGTGGAGATTTTTAGTTGAAGGGGCCCAAACAAGCAGGCTGGTGATACCCATGAAGTTGAAGACCTTGAAAAGCAAGTCAGGACAGATGGTGTGCTTGACTAACTGCCTAGGAGAAAGTGACGCCAGGACCCAGGAGGGATACCACATTGCCTTTGCCATCCAAGTCCTAAATTTCCCAGAGCACAGAGGAGGCTTCAGGTTAACAGTTCTTCAGTCACCCATCTCTCTTTGGTTTCAGCTAGTGACAACTGAGCTGATCAAGGCCAGAAGAACTCTGAGCTGAGCAGTGGAGGCCCTCCGGGATCTAGAGAGAAGAGGTGACCGTGGAACCAGTAATGAGCCATCCTGACTACCGGCTGAACCTCCGGCCCCTGGGGACCCCCAGAGGTAGCAAAAGGAAAATGGAATCTGCTCTAGCAACTGGAGACCTGAACTAAAGTGGAATGGAGGTGCAGGGCGGGTCTTAGGACTGAGGGAGACTGTAATTCCCTTGGTGGCCTGTTCAATATTCTCCTGTGTCATTTACTTTAGAATTGTGTGTTTTCTTGCTGTCGTAATTTATTGATATTGATTACAGTTGTTTAATCTCCTCTAGAAGAGTGATGATCTTTTAGTAATTCCTATTTTTAAAGGTTTGTGTCTATAACCAGCAAAGCATACTGAACCCATTATTCGGGTTATGTTCCATGTATATTGTGGTGCTGATTTAAAATTCAGGTCTCAAATCTGTGTACATTTTATTCATGTTTCCTTATCAATGTTTCCTCTTTATGACTATTTGAAATCATTATCAGGGAATTTTATTATGTTTTGGTCTTTCTAAATAAGAAAAAAAAGGTGAAATATCTCCAGTTTTGGAGATAGACGTTTGAGTAGAGTTGATTGATGCCTCATGTTTCTAGGCGCGTCCTCTTTGGCTGGCCCACGTGGTGTTGGTGCTTCACCAGGTGACAAAAAGTCAAAGAGCAAGACCACACGAGGGAAGAAAAAAAGCATATTTGAAACCTACCTGTCCAAGGAGGATGTTTCAGAAGGCTTGAAGAGAGGAACACTTATTCAGGTGCTTAAAATATACTAGAAGGCTATTCCTTGATTATGTGGAATCAGAAGTAATCGATTACTCATTGAAACTGTTCATTTTTCTCTGCTGTGTGCTTTGAGAGAAATGATGACATAACAGGCCCAGGGCTTCCCACTTCTCAGACCGGCAGTATAACTAGAGGTGATAAGTGCCACCAGACTGTGACAAAGTGCTCCGAGGTTTGAGAGAAGGGAACCGTTACTTCCAGTTAGGGTTGTCTAGGAGTGCTTTATTGGAAGGGATATATTAGAGCCAGGCCATGGATTGGTGCAGTTTGAATAAGTGGAGAGAAAGAGCTTTACAAGGGGACCAGTGTGGACTGCTAAGAGAGAAGTGGGATATAGCGTGTGGCTATAAGGAACATTGATAGGTCAGTTCGCCTGGAGCACATGGATGCTGCCTGACAGAGAATAAGCTTGAAAAGGAAACAGTAAATAGCAGCAGACAATATTTGTTGAGTGCTTTATAGTTTACAAAATATTTTTACAAGCTAATTCAGCAGTTTGGCTCAGCAAACGTTCAGCTATCCACTGTGAGCCAGGAACAGTTTATATAGTTAGGAGCACACAGCGTGGTTGCTCCCGAGATGAAGGTGGATGAGACTGACTTTCTATACTTTGAGCCTGCAGCCCAGTAGTGGAGCAGGCAGTCATGTGAACAGATGATTTGAGGATAAAGGGTAAGTGCTCAGATAAAAGTGTGACCACTTACTGGAGAATGTTGGGGGAAACCAGGAACTGTAGGAGATGACACCTGCGGTGAATATTGAAAGATGACTCATTTGGGTCTATTAAATGAGTGTTATGTGTGTGTGGGAAGGGAGTTATGGAAAGGTCGTGACACTAATGAAGACACAAACTGTGAAACAATATGGAGTGAGGCAGCTTAGGTCTCTTTAGGCGTGAAATCTGAGGCAGGTAGTAGGCAGTGAGATGGAGAGGGAGGCGAAGCCACATATTCTTTGAATTAGTCTATTTTATAATTCTTAGTTTAGTATAGAAACATTGCCATGTGTTACCTGGCTTGCTTGAAGATGTCGACTGTGTTCCATTTTCTCTCAGTCCGAGTGTCCAGCTTCTATATTTGTGTTTGGGGCTGGAGATCCAGCTAATTAACAGATACTGTCATCTTCTCTTCCTTTTTATCACCTTTTGTATTTACCTGTGGTCACGTGCTTAATATAGACTCTTGAATGAAAATTTGTTTTTAACAGATTAATTAGTTGCTCGCTCTGATTTCAGAGGTACAGTTGGTTTTTTTTTTTTAAAGCTTCCCTTGATTTCTTTGATAAGGTCTCTCAGGAAGGTTAAAGGTTCAGTTGGACATTTGTTCATTCATTAATCCATTCATTTGCTGTTTGTCGTTCAGGGCACATACTGAACTTCATTTTATCTGCAAGTTTCTTGGCCCTCATCTTGTTCTGTGTATGAGGACCTGTTGTGCTTTTCCCATTCTCATCTCCTGCCGTTCTCTTCCAGGTACACTCTGCTCAGTTCACCCTGATCTTCGAAACTTTGCCAGTAAAAACTCTGCTCTTTGATTCCTCTATGACTTTGTACATACTGTTCCTGGTGTTAGGAATGCTTTCTCCCACTGTCTTCATGTAATTGTGCTTGACCTTACCTAAATGTTACCCCCTTTACGAAGCCTCACTTTAATTCTCCAAGCAGAATTGGCCATTACCACTTTCCTGAAGCCGACATTTTTGTTTACCCTTTATTCTAAACTTATTATCATTTCTTGGAATTTATATTTCCTCAAATGGACTGTTCACTTCCTTGTGGGCATGGCCATATTTTATTCCCACAAATTAGCCCAATGACTGGCATTTGATTGATGCTTAATAAATTTATATCGAATAAATCTTTACTGACTGAATAAAGGATCAAGGTACTGTCTTTGAAGAAGAATGAGAGGATCCTCTGTTGTTATGACTTGGAAGAAAAATTGTTTATAAAATTTACAAAGATAGGCTCAGGAAACTATTCTGCAATGGTATTATTTTTGCTCCCTCGTATTAATTTTTGCTTTTGAAGCAACTCTTTGCTAATGTTAAAAAAAAAAGGTGATCAATATAACAACTCTCATTCCCAGGAGTTTGTAAGTGATTCCTCCTGGCCTGTGACATCATGAGACTCTGCAGCCAGAGCCTCCCCCCACAGATGAGAACAGTTGTTCTTTGCAGATGGGAAAAGGAATGGGTTCCAGATATGAGGTCACCGTGTGAAATATACAACACTGTAAATAAGATTTTCATAGGCAGAGAAACAGAGTCCATCTGTGCAGGCCTTAATGGGTAAGGTAAAAGGCTAGTCAAGAAAAGAAATTTGAATGCTGTTGGAGAAAATTAAACTTATTAAATATGTATATTAGATGTAAGCATTTGTTAGCTTTTGTATACAAACTTAAGTATATTGTGACATCCTTTTTCTTTCCCCAAAGAAACTTTTATTGAAAGATAAGAGATGTTTTTATTTTTTTATTTTTATTTACTTATTTTTTAATAGCTCTTTGAGTATAATTGCTTCACAGTACTGTGTTAGTTTCTGTTGCACAGCAAAGCAAATCAGCCATATGCATACACGTGTCCCCATATCCCCTCCCTCTTGAGCCTCCCTCCCATCCTCACTATCCCACCCCTCTAGGTCATTGCAGAGCACCGAGCCAATCTCCCTGTGCTATGATGCTGCTTCCCACCAGCCAACTATTTTACATTTGGTAGTGTATATATGTCAATGCTACTCTCACTTTGCCCCAGCTTCCCCATCCCACCCAATGTCCTCAAGTCCATTCTCTATGTATACCTTTTTATTCCTGCCCTGCAACTAGTTTCATCAGTACCATTTTTTTTCGATTCCATTATATATGCGTTAGCATATGGTATTTGTTTTTCTCTTTCTGACTTGCTTCACTCTGTATGACAGACTCTAGATCCATCCACCTCACTACAAATAACTCAATTTCGTTTCTTTTTATGGCTGAGTAATATTCCACTGTATGTATGTGGCACATCTTCTTTATCCATTCATCTGTCAATGGACATTTAGGTTGGTTCCGTGTCCTGGCTATTGTAAATAGTGCTGCAATGAACATTGTGGTACATGACTCTTTTTGAATTATGGTTTTCTCAGGGTATATGCCCAGTAGTGGGATTGCTGGGTCATATGGTAGTTCTATTTGTAGTTTTTTAAGGAACCTCCATACTGTTCTCCATAGTGGCTGTATCAATTTACATTCCCACTAACAGTGCAAGAGGGTTCCGTTTTCTCCACACCCTCTCCAGTGTTTATTGTTTCTAGATTTTTTGATAATGGCCATTCTGACTGGTGTGAGGTGATACCTCATTGTAGTTTTGATTTGCATTTCTCTAATAATTAGTGATGTTGAGCATCTTTTCATGTGCCTCTTGGCCATCTGTATGTCTTCCTTGGTGAAATGTCTATTTAAGTCTTCTGCCCATTTTTTGATTGGATTGTTTGTTTTTTTGACATTGAGATGCATGAGCTATTTGTATATTTTGGAGATTAATCCTTTGTCCCTTGTTTCATTTGCAAATATTTTCTCCCATTCTGAGGGTTGTCTTTTTGTCTTGTTTATGGTTTCCTTTGCTATGCAAAAGTTTTTAAGTTTAATTAAGTCCCATTTGTTTATTTTTGTTTTTATTTCCGTTACTCTAGGAGGTGGGTCAAAAAGGATCTTGCTGTGGTTTATGTCAAAGAGTGTTTTTCCTATGTTTTCCTCCAAGAGTTTTATAGTGTCTGGTCTTACATTTAAGTCTTTAATCCATTTGGGGTTTATTTTTTAAATATTATTATTATTTTTTGTGGTACGCGGGCCTCTCACTGTTGTGGCCTCTCCCGTTGCGGAGCACAGGCTCCGGATGCGCAGGCTCAGCGGCCATGGCTCACGGGCCTAGGTGCTCCGCGGCATGTGGGATCTTCCCGGACCGGGGCATGAACCCGTGTCCCCTGCATTGGCAGGCGGACTCTCAACCACTGCACCACCAGGGAAGCCCTGGAGTTTATTTTTGTGTATGGTGTTAGGTAGTGTTCTAATTTCATTCTTTTACATGTAGGTGTCCAGTTTTTCCAGCACCACTTATTGAGGAGGCTGTCTTTCCTCCATTGTATGTTCTTGCCTCCTTTGTCATAAATTAGGTGCCCATATGTGCGTGGGTTTATTTTTGGGCATTCTGTCCTGTACCATTGATCTATATTTCTGTTTCTGTGCCAGTACCATATTGTCTTGATTACTGTAGCTTTGTGGTATAGTTTGAAGTTGGGGAGCCTGATTCCTCCAGCTCCGTTTTTCTTTCTCAAGTTTGCTTTGGCTATTTGGGATCTTTTGTGTTTCCATACGAATTGTAAAATTTTTTGTTCTAGTTCTGTGAAGAATGCCATTGGTAGTTTGATAGGGATTGCATTGAATCTGTAGATTGCTTTGGGCAGTATAGTCATTTTCACAATATTGATTCTTCCAATCCAAGAGTGTGGTATATTTCCTCCATCTGCTTATGTCATTTTTGATTTCTTTCATCGTTTTATAGTTTTCTGAGTACAAGTCTTTTGCCTCTTTAGGCAGGTTTGTTCCTACGTATTTTATTCTTTTTGTTGCAGTGGTAAATGGGAGTGTTTCCTTAATTTCTCTTTCTGATTTTTTGTTGTTGGTGTATAGGAATGCCAGAGATTTCATTTTGTATCCTGCAACCCTACCAAATTCATTGATTAGTTCTAGTAGTTTTTTGGTGGCATCTTTAGGGTTTTCTATGTATAGTATCATGTCATCTACAAACAGTGACAGTTTTACTTCTTCTTTTCCAATTTGTATTGTTTTTATTTCTTTTTCTTCTCTGATTGCTGTGGCTAGGACTTCCAAAACTATGTTGAATAAGAGTGGTGAGAGTGGACATCCTTGTCTTCTTCCTGATCTTACTGGAAATGCTTTCAGTTTTTCACCATTGAGTATGATGCTTGCTGTGGGTTTGTCATATATGGCCTTTATTATGTTGAGGTAGGTTCCCTCTATGTCCATTTTCTGGAGAGTTTTTATCATAAATGGGTGTTGAATTTTGTCAAAAGCTTTTTCTGCATCTATTGAGATGATCATATGGTTTTTATTTCTTAATTTGTTAGTGGTGTATCATATTGATTGATTTGCCTATATTGAAGAATCCTTGCATCCCTGGGATAAATCCCACTTGATCATGGTGTATGATCTTTTTAATGTGTTGTTGGACTCTGTTTGCTAGTATTTTGTTCAGGATTTTTGCATCTATGTTCATCAGTGATATTGGTCTATAATTTTCTTTTTTTGTGTTATCTTTTTCCAGCTTTGGTATCAGGGTGATGGTGGCTTCGTAGAATGAATTTGAGGTGTTTCTCCCTCTGCAATTTTTTGGAAGAGTTTGAGAAGGATGGGTGTTAGCTCCTCTCTAAATGTATTATAGAATTCACCTGTGAAGCCATCTGGTCCTGGACTTTTGTTTGTTGGAAGATTTTTAATTATGGTTTCAATTTCATTACTTGTGATAGGTCTGTTTATATTTTCTAATTCTTCATGGTTCAGTCTTGGAAAATTGTACCTTTCCAAGAATTTGTCCATTTCTTCGTGGTTGTCCGTTTTATTGGCATATAGTTGTTTGTAGTAGTCTCTTATAATCCTTTGTATTTCTGCAGTCTCAATTGTGATTTTTCCTTTTTCATTTCTAATTTTATTGAATTGAGTCCTCTCCCTATTTTTCTTGATGAGTCTAGCTAATGGTTTATCAATTTTGTTTACCTTCTCAAAGAACCAGCTTTTAGTTTTATTGATCTTTGCTATTGTTTTCTTCATTTCTATTTCATTTATTTCTGCTCTGATTGTTACGATTTCTTTCCTTCTACTGATTTTGGGTTTTCTTTGTTATTCTTTTCTAGTTGTTTTAAGTGTAGGGTTAGATTGTTTATTTGAGATTTTTCTTGTTTCTTGAGGTGAGATTGAATTGCTATAAACTTCCCTCTTAGAACTGCTTTTGCTGCATCCCATAGGTTTTGGGTTGTCGTGTTTTCGTTGTCATTTTTCTCTATGTATTTTTAAATTTCTTCTTTGATTTCTTCAGTCATCTCTTGGTTATTTAGTAGCGCACTGTTTAGCCTCCAGGTATTTGTGTTTTTTACAGTTTTTCTCCTGTAATTGATTTCCAGTCTCATAGTGTTGTGGTCAGAAAAGATGCTTGATACAATTTCAATTTTCTTAAATTTACTGAGTCTTGATTTGTGACCCAAGATGTGATCTATCCTGGAGAATGTTCCATGTACACTTGAGAAGAAAGTGTATTCTGCCACTTTTGGGTGGAATGTTCTTTTTTTTTTTTTGCGGTATGCAGGCCTCTCACTGTTGTGGCCTCTCCCATCGCGGAGCACAGGTTCCAGACGCGCAGGCTCAGCAGCCATGGCTCACAGGCCCAGCTGCTCCGTGGCATGTGGCATCTTCCTGGACCGGGGCACGAACCCATGTCCCCTGCATCGGCAGGCGGACTCTCAACCACTGCGCCACCAGGGAAGCCCTGGGTGGAATGTTCTATAAATATCAATTAAATCTATCTGGTCTGTTGTGTCATTTAAAGCTTGTGTTTCCTTATTTATTTTCTGTTTGGATGATCTGTCCATTAGTGAAGTGGGGTGTTAAAGTCCCCTACTGTTATTGTGTTACTGTCGGTTCCTCTGTTTATGGTTGTTAGCATTTGCCTTATGTGTTGAGGTGCTCATATGTTGGGTGCGTAAACATTTATAATTGTTATATCTTCTTCTTGTGTTGATCCTTTGATCATTATGTCGTGTCCCTCCTTATCTCTTGTAACAGTCTTTATTTTAAAAATCTGATACAAGTGTTGATACTCCAGCCTTCTTTTGATTTTCATTTGCATGGAATATCTTTTTTCCATCCCTTCACTTTCAGTCTGTATGTGTCCCTAGGTCTGAAGTGGGTCTCTTGTAGACAGCATATAGATGGGTCTTGTTTTTATATCCCTTCAGCCAGTCTGTGTCTTTTGGTTGGGGCATTTAATCCATTTACATTCAAGGTTGTTATCAGTATGTATGTTCCTATTACCATTTTCTTAATTGTTTTGGGTTTGTTTTTGTGGGTCTTTTTCTTTTCTTGTGTTTCCCACCTAGAGAAGTTTCTTTAGCATTTGTTGTAAAGCAGCATTAGTAAATTAGGGGTACGATCAGAAGGTTTGAAGATGCCAGCACCAAGGAGGTATAGCAGGAGCCAGTGACATGCACTTCTAAGTATCTGGGGATTTTGATAGAGAATGGGAGAATTTTTAAAGCTGTAGTGGGGAAGCAGGGAGGGGGGAAACATTCTTCTTCTGGTCCCTGAGCTATATGGGATAAGAGAGAGAAAATCGGCCCCCTTTGAGAGCACTTGGAGGGAATTGGTCACATCAGGTTTCAGTGGAGGCAAGGAGGCACCAGAGCATTCAGAAAAGAGATGGAGGATTTGGAGCCACCAGTTTCAGGCTTAGGAAACGATTGAGGAGGAAAATGAGAGGTGAGGGTTTGGGGCAGATTAGGCAATGGTTATAGAAATATGGAAATGGAAGTTCTGGACTTATGTATGTAGGTGAGTAAGACAAGACATCTGCTAGAAGTCTCTTTCAGTTACAAGGCCATTTCTTGAGTTGCTTTCCTGACAGCTTCTTCAGGCTGTGGGGATGACCGTGGTCTGCTGTGGACTCTGCAAGAGATTTTTCTTTCTTAGTGTGATCTGTACTCTCAGGGGATCTGTTCCTGAGGTCCAGTTCTTAAGAGTATGCTCCAGTCAAATTGCAAACAGTTTTCTTGAACAAGGCATGTGTCCCTCCTTGTGTGCTTTTATATATCAGGAAGTGTGGGATAGACAATCAAGTATAGAATCTTTTTGGTCCTTTTAATAGTTGTTCTTTTTTTTTTTTTTTTTGCGGTACATGGGCCTCTCACTGTTGTGGCCTCTCCCATTGTGGAGCACAGGCTCCAGACGCACAGGCTCCAGACGCGTAGGCTCAGCGGCCATGGCTCACCGGCCCAGCTGCTCCGCGGCATGTGGGATCTTCCCGGACCGGGGCACGAACCCGTGTCCCCTGCATCGGCAGGCGGACTCCCAACCAGTGCGCCACCAGGGAAGCCCAGTAGTTATTCTTTTCAATAGAGTTGAGATATTTTATAATAACAGTACATTGAGTATATAACCTTTAAAAATTGCAAATCACTGTTATATACCTGTAACTTATATAACATTGTACATCAAACATATCTCAATTAAAAAAACACACAGACAAACAAAATAGAGCAAGATACAGCCCTGAGCAACCTGTTTCTTTCCCCTGAGTCCAGCTGTGGCATTTCTGAGTGCTCTGTAATTAAAGGTACTTTCAAAGCAGAAGGCATTCTCATCTCTATACTTCTTCATGTACTAACCATTCACTGAGCTTGAAGGGATGATAGAAGATTAGCAGTTGAAAAAAAAGAAACTTGGGTCAGAAAATGAATTTTAAAAAATCAATGAGTTTACTTTTATTTATTTGGAGTGTTTATTTCCTCTCACTAGACTGTAAGCTATGAGGGTAGAGCCTATCTATTATTACTCTCTCTCCATTGTGGCCCCATCACTTAGCATAGTGCCTGTCATGCTAATTGTCAGGAGATATTTGTTGAGTGAGTGGATGAATATTGAGGATAAATATAATAAGCCTTTTCCTCCCTCTCCCAACAAGAAACAGCTGCCCTAAAAGTGCAATTGCAGCGACATTCATAGAAAAGGGACTGGCCTGTGGGAGCTTTGCCTGCCTTACTTCCCAGTCCCTCTGTCTCTTACCCTAATACAGCATGGTGGTAGAAGAGTATTTGCCCTCTTAATCACTCTTGCCTATATTTCCTTTCTGATTTATCTTCAAATTTTACTCCTCCATCAAGGACCAGGTCAGACACCATCTCTGGAGCCTTGCCTAGTGCCCCTAGCTGAAAGTACGCTGTCCCCTCACTTGTGGCATTCTTCATGTTTTACTTTGTAAACAAAGGCTGAGCTTGGTTCTCACTCTCCCACATTGTCTGTCTCAGGGTCTGGCACATAATCAGAATTCAGTAAATAATTATTAAATTAAGGACTGAATGAGGATTTATAGTAGTCTGTGTGGGATTTAACAGTAATATAAACTGTTGCATGGAAATTTGTAATTTAAACATGGTGTACCAGTGAAAGAAGGAATTATTTTCTGCTTTATTTTATGCCCTCACCTATTTTGTTAATTGTGTATCTTTGGGTCTTTCAGTATTTTAGGGGAGAGATGTTATTTAAAACACTTTCTCAAGACACCCTTTGAGTCTGACTCTTAGGAAAATAACGGCCTCCGTCCGTGTGTTCCAGTGGCCTTCAGATGCAGCTGTAAGTGGGGAGGGTTACAGCTTCCTGCAAGAGCCTAAAATACTGAACTGCTGTTGAAGACGGCCCCACCTGCACCCCTGTGCATAAATAGAGGCAGACCCTGACTTCGTGCTGGACTGACGTGAAGTTGTAGGCAGACTGGGTGGCCTGGCTGTTGGAGCCAGGATTCCCACTTACATTAAGAGCTGGTTCTGGACCATTTTGAATTATTGACTCATTCAGCTCTGCAGAGGGGCCAGAGTAAAAAATATGCATCCAGCCCCTCGAGACTAAGTATTCAACCTGGAAGTCAACCTGTATCACTTTGAAAATTGTCACAGAAGCAAGCAATTGTGGGAAGGTCTTATAGAATAAAAAAAGGCCATTGTGTAGTGAGGCATAATCCCCCGTAACCTTGTTCTTAAAGTAAAGGTTTATATTTGAAGACTAGCATATAAGGGCGCATAAAATCCCAATAGTTGCCACTTTCCCACTCCACGCCAGTCTCTGTTGCTTCTCACCTCTGCCCATTCACTGCAAGGTGCCAGTGTGAGCTTTTAGTGTTTGATAGAACTCTGTGATACAGACATCAGTATAAATCATATTTCATGCATTTAATGAATAGTTCTCATACATCTAACTTGTTTCCTAGATCGAATTGTTTAATTAATTTTAAACTTTTTATTGACTAGTAACATATGTATGGAAAGATTGTAAGTGTGTAACTAGTTAAATTTTCACAGGTTTTATTTTTTATTTTAAAGGGTGTATTGAGAATTAATCCGAAGAAGTTTCATGAAGCCTTCATTCCTTCCCCGGTAAGTTCAATAACTTTATAATAAACCCAATGTCACATTTAATTTTTTAGATGTGCTGTAAAACTGAAATCATATATTCTAACTAAAAAACAGAGTAGTAAAACAAAATTGAGGATGGGCAAGGATTTGTTTCAAATTTAAATAAACAAAATTTGCCTTTGGTTAACAGCCCCTTCTGCCAATCTTAAAAATCACACTTCAAATGAAAGGGATGGCATTTGTTACTAGGCTGCAGGGAGCAGCTGAACCCACACAGATACCCACCAGTTCTTGTAATTGGACACCCTTGGTTTATAGCTTAAAAGGATTTATGGGTTTTTTCCACTGATTTAAGTTAATCTCTCCTAAACAAATATGCTATGTACTTTTAATCTACTGCATGAGCTATTCTGCAACTTTGTCCAAAAATAATGTGTATTATTATTTTTTTTTCTGGTCAGTTTCTCACTACACTTTTGTGCAGGTGATAGGACTTGGTACAAGGCTTTTTACCATTGGCTCGTCATAGTCTTTCTTAGGTTCATGACTCATTTTAATAGGCTCTCTCTCATTAAGGGAAGTTCACTCTGACATATAATTAGCAGCAGGTCTCTGGATAATGTTTGCTTGTGCAAAGCTGGGAGAGCAGTATTCTTAAATTCTTGGCCTAACTTTTCTAGGATACCATAAATAGGATAGCCATAGAATTAGATTTTTCACAGTGGAAGAGATTATAGGAAGAAACTTCGGCTCATAGATGAGGAAATGGAATACATATATTTCAGTTAACATATTTCATTTTGTGAAATGACAAGTTTAATGAGAATACAAGTTCAGTCATGTACTTCATAGGTATTATTACTGTTGTTGTTTCAATAACCTAAGACCTATTCTGAAGTTCAGTTTTGTCCTTTTTTCCCTTGCCCTTGTCCTGAAGCCAAGGATTCACATTTGTATCTCAAGTTTAGGTCTTACCCACTGGCTTAGATTAAAAATGTCACATGTCACCTTGTTCTCTCTTAGTCATTTTCTGTTCCTGTGACAGAACATGGTATATATTGCTGACCCTGGTGCTTAGATTATAGAATTGAGTGTCAGATTTGAGGTAGTAACTTAGCTGCGGGAGCTATTCCATCACACAGTTTACGTGGGTGTTAGATTTCAGAGTTTGCTCATAAGGTGAAATTCACATTCAATAATCATAAAAATTACCAATGAAAATCTCTTAGGAATATGCCATGTTGGAGAGGGAGTAACCATCTCTCAATAAGTCTAGCATAACCAGCATTTTCTCCACATCAGAAAGGGTGATTGTTTCTTCTTTGGCACACCAGTTGAAGGAGCTCAATTATACTAGGGGTCCCACTGTGTGAAAAACATGGATTTTCTTTTTTTTTTTTGCGGTACGCAGGCCTCTCACTGCTGTGGTCTCTCCCGTTGCGGAGCACAGGCTCTGGACGCGCAGGCTCAGCGGCCATGGCTCACGGGCCCAGCCGCTCTGCGGCATGTGGGATCTTCCCGGACCGGGGCACAAACCTGTGTCCCTTGCATTGGCAGGCGGACTCTCAACCAATGCGCCACCAGGGAAGCCCAAACATGGATTTTTTAAGCACGAGAATCATACCCAGTGCAGTAAGGAGTTCACCCTGAGAGGTACCTCGGAACTGAGCAGATCGCCCTCCCTGCACACTGAGGTTTGCTCTCATCGATGGGAATGATAAGTGGAACTACATACAGTATTTTGAAAATTTTTCTGCTTGCTTTCTCTCTTTCCTGAGTACACAGTATTGAATTTCTCTGTTAGATCCCTATTAGGCCGGCTCCTAACGAGTGTATGGCCTAGGACGAGATACAGATGGAGGCACACGTACCTTATATTAAATACTTAAAAGTTATAAATCAGACTAACAAACTGTTAAGTAAAATAAATTCATGACAGATAAAATACATTCCTTGCCAAGTATACCTCCACGTACTTGTACTGGGGTTCAGATGTAGAATTCTCAGACTCCTCGGAGCTCCATGCTGAAAGGTGGCTGCATGGAGAGGGTCCACCTCTGGCCTGCCCCTCTTCCCTTCCCAGTTCTTGCTCCCTGTCCCCTCTTTGCTGCCCTCCTGCCTCCTCCCCCGCATTCAGCAAGGGCCCTTGCCCTCTAGGTGAGCATCTTATCCCACATGTCCAAGCTCTGCCCATACCCTTTAGAAACACCCACCCATTAGCCACCTGTCGAGTCTAGGGGTGCCACCTGTGATGTGGTCTGCGTTTGGGAAGGTAGACCTGGGGAAGGTGCTTATATATGCCCTGGAGGTGGGCTTGGGGCTGATTACAATCCATTTAGCCTTGAGAGCTCCTTACCTGTTGAGGAGGGGTGTGGTCGGAGGAGGGCCAGAGCAGAGGTCCTCTGAAGTGTTGGCCTGGTTATGTTCCTGTAAGTTAAGTTCATGTGATTTAAATTTGCAAGTGATGTGTTGCCACTGTTTAATCTGGCTTGTTAAAGGAAGTTAAGCAAAAGTTATTGATGTTTCAAAAGCTCAAGTTGTTCTCCCACTTGAAATTGTATTCCTGGCATGTCCTATTTAGAAGTTTTTACACAGTTGTGATATTAGGATTGGCTTACTTCTATACCTCTTTTATTCTCTTATCTGGCCACTGATGGAGTAATAAAATTGTCTCAGAGGGAGAAAAAGTGCTAAATGACTCACCTCTACTACAGAAGCTCTGTCAAGACCCAGCTGTAAGTGATTGTAGATACTCCAGTTTTGGACACTGGCACAATCCTGCATTCTAGTTTTGTAGATTTTCTGGTCAGTTTCAGGTTTTAGAAGCATTATGGAGAGCAGTTGAAGGGGGAGATAGTAGAGGCAATGAATTACATGTAGGTAGATCCCACCACTGGTCTAGATTTCTGAGTATACGTAGCTCGTGCCCATGTCAACTGTGAACTTGTATGAACTGGAAGAATGCTCACAGGTAGACTAGAAGGTAGGATATCAGATGCAGGGCCTGACGGTTACCTGTCCCTGCTTTAGCAGGGACAATAAAGATAGGAATTGATAGAAGATGAAACCTCAGCTCTGACAATAAGAAACGGAAAGTTTCCTTAATTGTAAAATGAAGGGGTGGATTAAATATTGTCTAATGTTCTTCATAACTTTAAAATTCTAAAGTTTTTGGAGAAATAAAAATAGACTAGATTTGATGAAATTATTTAGGTTTATTCTTATTGACTCTAAAAACAGTTGAGAACTTATACAGTGTCACTTTCTGTGTTAAAATATCTACATATATCAACAGGCTAGAAACAATGAATTGATCATCAGGTATAAAAAAGTACTTTGTTTTGGGGGAACATGATTTAGGTTTATTATAATTTCTACTGATAGAAAGTTGATATTCATTTTCCTATGACAAACTCAACATACATGGGATGTTACTTCTGTGTGTACCTGATAGTGTTCTCTTGTTCTCAGTAAAAGTAAGAAAGAACCATGTAACTTTTTCACAAAACCAAGATAAATTGATATTATTGAGGTGCCTTTCTATCCCATTTGGGAATAAGATAAAGAGGAAAAATGGACCAGATGTAAAAACCTGGCCTTTTATAAAAAGCACAGTTTCAGTTCTGAATTATATTGGTGCAGGGAGTTCTGTAGCTTTTTTGTGCATCTCATCATGGGAGGCACTCTTTGTACATCTGTGGAATTTATTTCTGGTCCAAAGGGAGCTATTCCATCGGTGGAGGATGTTCTGACCATCATAGTATACTTGGGCTATCCTCCCCACTCCTGCCTCCTATATATTTAGTTAGATTACCCATAGATCCCTTTATATTTCCAACAGGTTGATCATTATCCATTTTTCTTTTTTTTCTATTCTTTCTGATGGATAGAGCAAGTCTTCTGGCATTCAAATGAAGGAATGAATTCCTTGGCCTTAAAAAGTAGTTAAGAGGTTATACTGCTGGAAACTCAGCTGTGCTCCAGACTAGAGCCTCCTTACCTATGCTATGGATTTTCTTCTCCTATAAATACCTATGCTATTTATTTTCTCTTATTTCATGTACACTGCTTTTTTTGTTTACAGTGTATGATGGATGTATATGAAAAGAAATGTATCTTTGAGAAAACAATTACAGTTTGTTAATTTGGAAAAAAAAAGTTAGGAGGGATTGACTCAAACTTTTAATATTGAGCTGTCCTCAAGTATCTTTTTTTTTTTAATTGGAGTATAATTGCTTTACAATGGTGTGCTAGTTTCTACTTTATAACAAAGTGAATCAGTTATACATATACATGTTCCCATATCTCTTCCCTCTTGCGTCTCCCTCCCTCCCACCCTCCCTATCCCACCCCTCCAGGTGGTCACAAAGCACCGAGCTGATCTCCCTGTGCTATGCGGCTGCTTCCCACTAGCTATCTATTTTACGTTTGGTAGTGTATATATGTCCATGCCACTCTCTCGCTTTGTCACAGCTTACCCTTCTCCCTCCCCATATCCTCAAGTCCATTCTCTAGTAGGTCTGTGTCTTTATTCCTGTCTTACCCCTAGGTTCTTCATGACATTTTTTTCCTTAAATTCCATATATGTGTGTTAGCATATGGTATTTGTCTTTCTCTTTCTGAATTACTTCACTCTGTATGACAGACTCTAGGTCTATCCACCTCATTACAAATAGCACAATTTCGTTTCTTTTTATGGCTGAATAATATTCCATTGTATATATGTGCCACATCTTCTTTATCCATTCATCCAATGATGGACACTTAGGTTGTTTCCATCTCTGGGCTATTGTAAATAGAGCTGCAATGAACATTTTGGTACATGACTCTTTTTGAATTTCGGTTTTCTCAGGGTATATGCCCAGTAGTGGGATTGCTGGGTCATATGGTAGTTCTATTTTTAGTTTTTTAAGGAACCTCCATACTGTTCTCCATAGTGGCTGTACCAATTCACATTCCCACCAGCAGTGCAAGAGTGTTCCCTTTTCTCCACACCCTCTCCAGCATTTATTGTTTCTAGATTTTTTGATGATGGCCATTCTGACTGGTGTGAGATGATATCTCATTGTAGTTTTGATTTGCATTTCTCTAATGATTAATGATGTTGAGCATTCTTTCATGTGTTTGTTGGCATCTGTATATCTTCTTTGGAGAAATGTCTATTTAGGTCTTCTGCCCATTTTTGGATTGGGTTGTTTGCTTTTTTGTTATTGAGCTGAATGAGCTGCTTATAAATTTTAGAGATTAATCCTTTGTCAGTTGCTTCATTTGCAAATATTTTCTCCCATTCTGAGGGTTGTCTTTTGGTCTTGTTTATGGTTTCCTTTGCTGTGCAAAAGCTTTGAAGTTTCATTAGGTCCCATTTGTTTATTTTTGTTTTTATTTCCATTTCTCTAAGAGGTGGGTCAAAAAGGATCTTGCTGTGATTTATGTCATAGAGTGTTCTGCCTATGTTTTCCTCTAAGAGTTTGATAGTTTCTGGCCTCAAGTATCTTTAAAATAAGAGATGCTGCAATAGATGCAGGCTTCTGAATGAATCAAGTAAGAGCTGAGTTGTGATTCAGTATCTATAGATTTGTGTATTGTTCGAGGTTCAATTCAGCCCTGCTTCTCTTCGTTTCTTGGGATAGAAACATGGCAGTACCAGCATCTTACCCTCTTAACTCTCTAAGCTAAGAGTGGTGTAGCTGCTTCCGAAAGAGGCATCTGATTGCATACGTTTTGACACATGATGATGGGATCGGATGACCTCTAGACAGCTTTATTTTCATTGTAGAGAAGTCGGAGAGATCCCATTACTTTATAAATTGCAGAAGGCAGTTGATGATGTTGTGCCACACTTCAGTTGTTCACTCTTTATTTACTGGTTGCCTCTTCTTATTTCTCTGAGAAGCTTATCATGAACCGTCTTTGTGACTGGCACGGTAGCTATTCCTTAGGGACTAGGGTGGGTCAGGTTTGGCAAAGTGTGCAGGCCACAGCTGCTAGCCTGTGGCTAAATTGGAAATTGAACAGAAAGACTGTTCTAAAGATCTCTAATGGTTTGTAATTGGAAACTGTAAAAAAAATACTGAGTATATGAAATACCATTCTGTGAGTGTGGTGGTGAATTTGCAGTGTTAATTTTATCTTTATTTAAAATATCATAGTAATCACCTGCAGTCTGTTGAGCGTAACATCAACTGTCTCTAGTAGAAAAGTTTGAGTGGTGGCTTTCCAAGCCAGTTTGCTGTTACCTCCTTTGAGAAAAATTAACATTTTACTTCTCTCTTATCCTCTGAAAAGCAGCACATAATATAAACTCTTGGAAGGGTGAAAGGATGAGAGTACATGTTTGTTTGTTTTTTTGCATATATGTATTTTATTTATTTATTTTTTTACAGCAGGTTCTTATTAGTTATCTATTTTATGCATATTAGTGTATATATGTCCATTCCAATCTCCCAATTCATCCCACCACCACCGCCCCCCTCCCCTTCCCCCCTTTCCCCCCTTGGTGTCCATACGTTTGTTCTCTACAGCTGTGTCTCTATTTCTGCCTTGCAAACCGTTCATCTGTACCATTTTTTCTAGATTCCACATATATGTGTTATATATGTATAATGTATAAACAAATATAATATATATTTGTATATATATATACACATATATATACATAATATATATACAAATATAATGTATAAACAAAATGTATAAACAAATATACATGTATATTTGTATAAACAAATATAATATATATTTGTATATATATACATATATATATATACACATAATATATATATATACAAATATAATGTATAAACAAAATGTATGTTTGTTTTTCTCTTTCTCACTTCATTCTGTATGACAGTCTCTAGGTCCATCCACATCTTTGCATGTTTGTTGGTGAAACATTTTGAAAATGTTTAATTTTTTCATGGAAACTTATTGCTGAAGTCATGCTTTTCTTAGCTACCTTTTCCATTTAATTATTTTTGCAAAGTAATTTGGCTTAATAAGAAGACTCTGGCAACTAATTAAGTTTGGCAGTCGATACCTGGGGAGTTCACTGGGGCTACACTGCTTCAGGTGGATTGTTTTTAAGTATGTGCTTGAGGGGAATTCCCTGGTGTCCCAGTGATTAAGACTCAGGCTTTCACTGCTGTGGACCTGGGTTCAATAGCCAAGACATGAAAACAACCCAGGTGCTAACTTAAGACTCGGGCTTTCACTGCTGTGGACCTGGGTTCAATAGCCAAGACATGAAAACAACCCAGGTGCTGATCAACAGACGATTGGCTTAAGAAGATGTGGTATATATACATTGGAATATTACTCAGACATACAAAAGAGTGAAATACTGCCATTTGCAGCAACATGGATGGACCCAGAGAATATAATGCTTAGTGAAGACAGAGACAGACAGAAAGAAAAATACTATATGGTATCACTTATATATGGATTCTAAAAAATAATACAAATGAATCTATATATAACAGACTCACAGACATAGAAACAAATTTATGTTTACCAGAGGCTGGAGAGGGACAGTTAAGGAATATGGAATTAACAGATACAAACTACTATACATAAAATAGATAAGCAAACAAGATTTACTGTATAGTACAGAGAATTATATTCAATATCTTGTAATAACCTATAATGGAATATAATCTGAAAAAAAATAACTGAATCACTATGCTGCACACCTGAAACTAACACGGTATTGTAAATCAACTATACTTCAGTTAGAAAACAAACAAACAAACCACATTGCTCTCTCTGCCACTTCTTTGGGGGGAGTATGACTTTGCTGGTTTTCTCCTAGAGAACCCAACTTCTGGAGCTGGTTGTTGCTCCTGCCCTTGGTTGGTTTTCTTTGGGGATTATATCAATGTGTTGTTGTTCTTGTGTTTTCTTGCAAATTGTCTACTTTTTACCTTTCCCTTACAAAAATTCAGTCATGTACAAAAGGTACCATCATGCTTTATTTTATTTAAAACAAAAAAGGGTAACTTACTTCTTTCTCATTTCAGTTATGAAAGCATGCAGTCCTCGTTTTCTTCCTTTTTTTTTTTTTTTGCGGTAGGCGGGCCTCTCACTGCTGCGGCCGCTCCTGCTGCAGAGCACAGGCTCCGGACGCGCAGGATCAGTGGCCATGGCTCACGGGCCCAGCCGCTCCACGGCATGTGGGATCCTCCCGGGCTGGGGCACGAACCCGTGTCCCCTGCATCGGCGGGCGGACTCTCAACCACTGCGCCACCAGAGAAGCTCCTCGTTTTCTGCTTTATGTATTTTTGTTTGTTTGGTTTGGCCTGTCTACAGTAGATCTTCTCTTATTTGTTGATTTTTTAGTATTATGTTAACCTGTTCTTCTGTGTTCATCACCATTTCTATTAGTTCCAAAGAGCCTGAGCTTCCTCTAGGTCTGTTTGTGGTTAAATACTAGTGTTCCTGTTAACTCAGTGGACAGATTGTAGAGTCTACAGTTTTCAAACCAAGGAAGTAACGTTTGGTTCCAAGCCTTGGTAAACTGACTACTTTATTTCCTTCTCCAACCTAGGATGGTGATCGAGACATTTTTATTGATGGGGTTGTTGCTCGTAATAGAGCCTTGAATGGGGACCTGGTGGTTGTGAATCTGCTTCCAGAGGAGCAGTGGAAGGTGAGTTAAATTTTCCTTTTATAACTGTAGACTTCTCAGGGCCTTTTGCAGTAGTGCATCAGTGAGACATCATTAACTGAAACAGTCACAGACCCCTAAGGCCCTTGGTTGCCTCAGAAGCAGACCACAGAATTCTTGGGACATAGAAGCATTGGGTGCGCAGACATTTAATGATTTCGGTTCACCTTGTTCCCTCCCCTATGATCTGTCTTCCCTGTCACATGCTTTGCATTGGTTTCTGGTAATTTTTAGGATAGAAAAAAAGCTTGCAGGGGACATTCAAACCTGATACGTATTAATATCCCACATTTAATGCTGGGAGAACTAGAAAGACAAAGCCATAAGGGTGGTGCAGTCTTCACATATTCCTGCTGCCTCTCCTGGAGAACCCAGGCAACACATATCTAGTTCTGTGATGTCCAGTTTGGTAATTGGACTTCTTGTGGCAGATAAAAATAGACTGTGTATTTTTATAAAACAGAAATTTGGTAGCAGACGAAAATGTTTTTAACATGAGAATATTCTGGGTTTTAGTCTCCATCTGTGTCTGTCAACTGAAAAGGAAGATTTGGTTTTGTTTTGACTATTGTTTTAAATAAGGATCAGGCACTAGAATGATTCATAGCAACAGTTTCTTTGAATTGTCAAATAAAACTGGTAACTTGTATATCTAAGTCTGAATTTTTCTTCCTAGTATTCTTTTCTTTTTTTGAATTTTATTTTATTTTATTTATACAGCAGTTTCTTATTATCTGTTTTATACATATTAGTGTATATACGTCAATCCCAATCTCCCAATTCATCCCACCACCACCACCTACCCCCACCCCCGCCCTCTTTCCCCCTGTGGTATCCATACGTTTGTTCTCTACATCTGTGTCTCTATTTCTGCCTTGCAACCTGGTTCATCTGTACCATTTTTCTAGGTTCCACATATATGCGTTAACATACGATGTTTGTTTTTCTCTTTCTGACTTACTTCACTCTGTATGACAGACTCTAGGTCCATCCACATCTCTACAAAATGACCCAATTTCATTCCTTTTTATGGCTGAGTAATATTCCATTGTATATATGTACCACATCTTCTTTATCCATTTATCTGTTGATGGGCATTTAGGTTGCTTCCATGAGCTGGCTATTGTAAATAGTGCTGCAGTGAACACTGGGGTGCATGTGTCTTTTTGAATTATGGTTTTCTCTGAGTATTTGCCCAGTAGTGGGATTGCTGGGTCATATGGTAATTCTACTTTTAGTTTTTTAAGGAACCTCCATATTGTTCTCCATAGTGGCTGTATCAATTTACATTCCCATCAACAGTGCAAGAGGGTTCCCTTTTCTCCACACCCTCTCCAGCATTTGTTGTTTGTAGATTTTCTGATGATGCCCATTCTAACCGGTGTGAGGTGATACCTCATTGTAGTTTTGATTTGCATTTCTCTAATAATTAGTGATGTTGAGCATCTTTTCATGTGCCTCTTGGCCATCTGTATGTCTTCTTTGGAGAAATGTCTATTTAGGTCTTCTGCCCATTTTTTGATTAGGTTGTTTGTTTTTTTAATATTGAGCTGCATGATTCCTAGTATTCTTTTTTTTTTCATTTATTTATTTATTTTTGGCTGCGTTGGGTCTTCATTCCTGTGTGCGGGCTTTCTCTAGTTGCGGTGCGTGAGGTTTATTCTTCGTTGCTGTGCGCGGGCTTCTCATTGCGGTGGCTTCTCTTGTTGCTGAGCATGGGCTCTAGGCGCGTGGGCTTCAGTAGTTGTGGCTTGTGGGCCCCAGAATGCAGGCTTAGTAGTTGAGGCATATGGGCCCAGCTGCTCTGTGCCATGTGGGATCCTCCCAGACCAGGGCTCGAACCTGCGTCCCCTGCACCGGCAGGCAGACTCCCAAGCACTGTGCCGCCAGGGAAGTCCCCCTAGTATTCTTTATATCATATCTTTTATTTTATTTGGCTCAATTTATTGCTACTCAAGAATTTGGTATCCTCTTCAGTGAGAGGTATTACAGCAGAGTGATTAATAGAGTGGACTTTTAGGCTAGGCTACTTGGGTTTGAAGCTCATCTTTGCCAGTCATCTGTATAACCTTGGGTGAATTATACAGCCTCTCTGTGCTTCAAATACCTCATCTGTAGAATGAGAATAATCATAGTACCTACTTCGTAGGTTTGTCATAGGATTAAATGAGAATATATGGAGAAATCTTAGAATAGTGCCTGACCCATGGTAGCAGCTCAAGTTTTTATTATTAATTTTTTCCAGAAATGTGGGAAGTACTACCTTATCTCAGAGCTTTGTTGAGGCAGAAACTAAATTCTTCTTTTTATCTGATAGGGCTATAGTAATTGAGTAAGACCTATGTGTCAGGAATTTGTAGGGTGCACGGAAATCATTAATGCTCAAGATGGACATAGTTGTTGCCCTCATGGAGCTTTTAGTCTGGTAGGGAGTGCAGGTAGGAAGAGACAGATGCTACTCACACTTACACAAATTTAAGGAAAATTTTGATTAATGCTGCGAAGTTAAGTGCAGAGTGTTTTACAAGAGTGAATTATCCTAGTCCAGATCTACCTCTTCACCTCCCCCCAACTCCCATCCCTAGTTGCTGACAATTGTGGATAGTCTCCTTACTTGAGTCTTGAAAACACAGCTAAGGGTTGGCTCCAGGTCCTAGGAACATAGGTTGATTTAGGTCATTTCCTCTTTTCCTGAAAGCATCATCTAGCAGTGTTGACTGGGTTTAAGATGACAGGAAGAATGCATTAGGGTCTGGTCAAACCAAAGGAAGTATTCCTAGAGGTCATAGAGAGAGTAAATAGGCAGCATTATAGTAAAGATAAGCCAAGGAACAGAAAAGATGATGGATCCCTTCTACTTAAGGGGTGAGAATGGATAGACTAGAAAGAAATAGAAGAGTGTTTAGCAAGACAGATGGATCTAGAGCTGACCAGAGCAGGTATGAGGTATTGACTGGTTAAAGAGTTAATGGAATGGCTGTGTTAAGTGTTAATTTCTTTTTTTTTTTTTTTTGCGGTACGCGGGCCTCTCACTGTCGTGGCCTCTCCCGTTGCGGAGCACAGGCTCCGGACGCGCAGGCTCAGCAGCCATGGCTCACGGGCCCAGCTGCTCCACGGCATGTGGGATCTTCCCGGACCAGGGCACGAACCTGCGTCCCCTGCATCGGCAGGTGGACTCCCAACCGCTGTGCCACTAGGGAAGCCCTTAATTTCTTTTTAAACATTTTAATAGAGATCTTGAAAGTATATGGAGCCTAGATGGTTTCACTTACTGATGAATTCCACTAAACATTTAAGGAAGAAATAGTCCTGATTTTACAAAAACGCTTACAGGAAAAACAAGAGAAGGATACCTTTTCCAACTCATTCTATGAGGCCAGCATTGCCCTAATACCAAAACCAGGAATGGACATTTTAAGAAAAGAAAGCTACAGACCAGTACTCCTCACAAACATGGGTGAAAAAGTCCTCAACAAAATATTAACAAATAAAATCCAGCAATGTATTAAAAGGCTAATACAACATGAGCAAGTGGGGTTTATCTCAGGAGTGCAAGGCTGGTTTAATATCTGAAAAGCAATTTGGTGTAATTCACCATATTAACAGGCTAAAGTTAACCCCATATTTAAATCAAATGCCATCATTTTGATAGATGCAGAAAATATATTTGACAGAAGTCCACAACCATTCATGATAAAAACTCATAGTAGACTAGCAATAGAAGAGGACTTCTTCAGTCTGATGAAGAATACCTAGGAGATACTTATAACTAACATTATTCTTAATGGTGAAAGAGTGAATTTTTTTTTTCTACTATTGGGAATGAGGTAAGACTGTCCCTTCTCATTCCTTTTATTCAACATCATACTGGAGATTCTAGTCAGTATGATAAAGCAATAGAAAAAAACATTTAGATCGGAAAGGATGAAGGAAAACCTTCCTTATTCTCAGACTGTGTGATCTTCTATGTATAAAAACCTAAGGAATTTACAAGAAAAGCTACTAGAACTAATAAGTGAGCTTAGCAAGGCTGAAGGACAGAGGCTGATATACAAAAACCCATTGTATTTCTATATAGTAGCAATGAAAAATTAGAAGTTGAAAACTTTCTTAAAGTACCATTTTTAATAGGATGAAAAATATGAAATACTTAGGGTTAAATGTGACCAAAGGTGTGTAAGACTATAAAACATTATTGAGAGAAATTAAATAAGGCCTCAGTAAATGGTGAGAAATACTGTGTTCATGAATTAAAAGACTCAGTATTGTTAAACTGCCAATTCTATTCAAATTGATCTGTAGATTAAGCATAATTCCAAACAAAATCCTAGCCCTTAAGCAAGGAGGAGGAGGATGTTTAGTGAAATATGTTCTCAGGATTAAGCATAGGAAGCCCAGACCAAAGAGGCTAGAGTCAGGAACTTTGGATGAAATCCTTTTAGCTGTAATTTGTAATGTTCTGCCTATATTATTTCTGCATTCCCCCAAGTGTAAAAACAACTTTCCAGTTAGCAGTACACTTTTTTTTTTTTAAGATTTTTTTGATGTGGACCAGTTTTAAAGTCTTTATTGAATTTGTTACAATATTGCTTCTGTATTATGTTTTGGTTTTTTGGCCATGAGGAATGTGGGATCTTAGCTCCCCAACCAGGGCTCGAACCTGCACCCCCTGCATTGGAAGGCAAAGTCTTAACTACTGGGCTGCCAGCGAAGTCCCGAGCAGTACACTTCTTAAAATGTAAAGAGTCCCTGTTTATCCTCTGTGTTGTCCAATCTGAATCTCTTTAATAGTCAGTCTTGTGGAGAGAAATATTGCAGAGGCTAGAGTGGACCATGGCATCTTTCAAGTCAAAAGAAAAGTAGGCTAAGTCCCTAAATCTTGGGTGCTGGGTATTGGCTGGGACCTCAGAAATGGTGCTAGAGCTTAATTGTAGAAAAGCCTCTGATGGTTTTCTTACCAATGCCTAAGACTCCTGAATCAGCACAGAAAAAGGAACTTTGGAGCCCACTTGGTTTTGGAGACTTCCATCAGAGCTACTGGCAGGTGGGCCAGGCACCTCATCAAGAATCATAGCAGTCACTGTCCTGTACAGGAATGGGCAGTGCTGGGGTTTCTAGGCAGATGGGTAGAGGGAAATAGAGGGACTCAGAAGACCAGTATTAGTATTAGTATTGAGGAGTCTGGAGAGGAGGTGATATTCATGAAGGAGGTGTGCAGAACAAAGCTGAGAGTAGCTGTTTTTTGTCAGAGAAAGATGGATGTGAGGATACCTCATTAGAATTGAGGCCAATCCTATAGGCCAGTGCTTGTCTCTAACTTGCAAATGATTCACCTGGGGACTTTGTTGCAATGCAAAGTATAATTTAGTAGATCTGAGGTGGTGCCCCAAATCGTGCATTTCTAACAAGTCCCTAGTCAACATTGGTGCTACGGGTTCTGGAACCATCCTTTGAATAACAAGCCTATAATATGTGAATCAGGAGAAAAGAAGAAAGAAGCAGCTAGGGAACTTGGGGATGAACTCTCTGGGCCCAGGATCTGAGACTTGGTTGGTGGGAAGATAGTTGAGGAAGAAATGTGAACCTTAACACTTGTGGCTGGGCCATGATGTCCCCCTGAGAGACTGGATCCTGAGCCTCTTATTATTAATGACATCCTTTTGAGCAAGGATTGGAATGGATATAGAGAAAGGCCTAGACTGGCAAGGAGAACCCTACCCTTTGTGTTGCTGGTAGAAGTAGAGTCGGGGTGATGACAGAGGGGCTGCCTTGGTATGTATATAGGCCCTCTTTGGCTTTCAGAAGATTTGAAATGTAGAGTGGCTCAAGGTTCCATACTTGTTCCGTTTCTGTGGAGTTCCTAAAGGTGTTCACAGTGGCTGCCTGACAACTGCTTTTTATATTAAAATCAGCCCCATTAAGTATGTCTCTTAGGCCTCATTGGAATAAGTATTTCACAGCTTCCCATTCTGAAGAGGGGAGCTCTGTCGGCTATAGCCCACCTGTGACAGTTGTTGGTGACAGGGTCAAACTAGGGAGAAGAGAATATTCAGACTGTCATCAAGAATCCCTGACATGTAGAATATAAACATCTCAAAGCATACTGGCCAATTGTATTACAGGTTTGTTAGTACAAAAGCATATTGTTATCAAAGGAATCTGTTGTCAATGGTGTGAGCAAATGCGAATTAATTGGATTATTCATCTTTGCTTCTCTATTCTTGTTGCGCTCACCCCTCTTGGGTATGTAAACAACAGTTCTTTTAGCTATAGTAGTAAATAGTCAATTTATTTCACAGCATGTTTTTTGGCAAAATAGATAGCTGTAGAAGTATCAAGCTGTGAGGCAATAATAAAAAATAATTTGCTCTTATATAACAATTATAATTTCAGAATTCCTCCATGCTTTTAGTATTTATATGTAATTTTTATTACAGTCATTTAATGAAGGATTCTTGAGGCGAATGATAGTTTCTTTACTTTGTCAATATGGAAATTAAGCGACTTGTTTGAGAACTTGGAGTTTTGGGAAACGGAGTAGAATCCATATGTCTTGACTTAGCTTAATGTTCTTTCCTTTCCTTATGTTTGTTTTTTTTGCTCTTTTTTTTTTTCTGTGAGGGTGTGTGTATGTATTTTTATAGCCTGAGGGTTTGTGGCTTTCCTCAGGTTTTCAGCGTGGATGGATGTGTCCCCAAATGGTTAGAAGCCATTGATCTTGATGATTCTGCCTGGAACAGTTCAGGGTACCTGGTGGCTTTTCATCCTCCACCCCTCCTGCCCTGTGCTAGATGATGGAGGTACAAACTCAAATAGGTCACATGCTTTGCTCTTAAGGTGCTTGTAGGCTGGTTGGAAGAGGGATGGGAACAGTTGTATGGTTTGTACGATAGAGAAATACATGTTGTTATGCGAGCACTAAACTGAGAGAATTTGGGAAGGTTTCATAGAAGGGGTTCCATTTGAACTATGGTTTGGAAGATGGGAATGGAGAAGAAGAGAGGTTTGGTTTTGTTTTAGGATGAGAATGATTTGTTTAGGGCTGAGAATTATTTGGCAGGAGAGGGTGGTGAAAATTTCCACTTTCAGGGAGGAACATATGAAGTAAGGGTCTGTCTTTCTGCCATGCAGTTGGCTGAGTGCTGCAGCCCCTCAACCAGCTCTCTTAGACACTGGCATAAGCAGGGAATTGCTAATTGTTACCAAGATCCCCCCCTCTAGGAAGACTAACATCCTGACCCCCTTTTACTGAAGCTCACAGTATCCTGCTCTTTGTAAACTCGTCTAATTGTCATGTATTTGATCTTAGCCCCACCTCTTCCATTTTCTTTTCTTTTTCCCACCAAGTTCATCTTCCATAATCATCAACAACCTTGTCCTTTATCTTTTTTTAAACTATAATAAATTCATCCTATTATTTTTCTTCTCTTAAAAATCAAATACTATAGTACATTGCAATTAAGTGTATGTAGACTCTGGATGCTGCTGCTGATTGCTAACTTTTTAGTGCTAACTGTGTACCAGGAACTTTATTTAGTGCCTCACACCATTCTTTAGTCTGCTTTTATCTCTATCCCAGTTTCGTGAATGGGAAACCTGCGGTTTAGCTTAAGCATACTACTTATTTAGGGAACAAATAAATACAACTAGGGAGTGACAGTGTTGGGATTCAAATTCACATCTCTTCATGTCATGACCTCATTGCTATTTGTTATTCCAGAGGTGCAAAGGAGAGAGTTATTTGATCTGTAGATAGATATTGTCAGGTATCATAAAAATCAACATAAATCCAGAAAATAATAATACATGATTTAGCATTAGGCAGTATCCTGAGTTGCCATCATGGGTAAAGAAGATGACTTTATCAATTGAAACGACCAAAGGCCCAGTATTCTTTTTTTTTTTTTTTAAGCAGCATATAGTATCTTTTTATTATGAGTTTTACTGGTCTTGATCTAGTATTTCAGTTAATTTTTAAAAAATTAAAAAAATCTTTTACTTAGTAGCTTTATATATATCTATATATATTTTTAATTTTTAAAAGAATTTTAAAATCTTTTACTTAGTAGCTCCCAGTATTATTCTTAGAAGACAAACAATTTAGAAACAATTAATTAGAATTCGAGTGAACTGAGTGGTTGTATCCTAAGGCTAGAGAGATATGAAAGCTACCCCAGGGCATTAGGGAGGCAAGTATTGGGAATGTGTCTTACCAGACATCTGCCCTACATAATAGATCGAAACCGAGAGAGCTAACCCAATTATAAAGTGAAACCATGAGCTACAGCCCGCTGGACAAGACATAGAATCAAAGAGGTTATAGACTCAGATGCCATTCTGGCTTGTTGGCAGCAGATCTCAAATTCATGGGACATGTGACACAAGTATTCAGAAGGCAGGTAGGCATTTGTCATATAGAGGGTGCCTTCTTCTGGGACTTTGGGACAGGGTTCTAATTCCAGAGATGTGAGACCATCTTATTACAAACAGACTGTTGGAGGCAGCCACTAGGCTGGGAGTCAAGGATAGGATTTAATCCCTGAGCTAGGAGAATTGGCTAGAGTGGTACTGGGAGCAAGAACCAAAGCAGAAGACCAACCTTGAAAGCCAGAACTCTGGGCCTTCTTTGGCTGTACCAAAGGAGATTTGGGAACCCAGAATTCAGCTCTGGTATCTTGGATCTGGGGGTTGGGTTAAAGCTAAGCCCTCTGATAAGAGGAGCCAAAGCTGTTTAAATATTAACTTCTTTGCTTGATTGGAAACTAGGGTGAGTAGCTTAGTTGATGCAGCCATAGTGAGTGGCCCAGAGAAAATCAGAGTACAGGAAGCTGATAAGAGCGTATTAAAATTAAAATCAGGTGAAACTGTGAAACAGAGGCTGACTAGCTGAAGAGTCAGGAGTGGATTTCAAGTGAAATTTCTTCTCATTGGAACTTAGCTTCTATATTCTTCTGTCTGAATATTTAAAATATAGTAAGACAGACTGGAATATATTTGATATATGGATACCCAATGGAAAATTATAATGTTATTCATTTATCACCCAGGTATTTGTTGAATACCTGCATTGTACTTGGGAATAAATCAACCAAGCACTTTGTTAGCTAAGTCTAAATTTCTCTTGGGACAGGATTATTTTACTTAATTTACAACAGAGTAAAGTTTATACATGAATTAAGAAGGATGGAAAAGCAAGGGCAATTATTCTATGTTTTCTAACATGTCTATTGTACAGTTCCTAAGAAAACTTATTTTTATGCAGAATGCTAATACTTCAGCAAGGGAATAATAGAAGTATGGATGGACATTTTGGAAGAGATTAGCACAGAAAGAACTTGAGTTTAAAAGAATAAAGGAAGTGCTGATAGGAGTAACTACTCTTGTTCTAAATTAAACAAACAAAAATCAAAGTGCACATTTAATCCCTAACTTTCAAAGGCTATTCCAAACCTTCTTATGGTCACATGAAATTGGTCTAGTACAGTAAATTGTTTCCTTTGACAACTAACTTTTCCTTCAAATGATTGTTTTAAAGTTTTGTCTTCCAAGTTCTTCTTTAAATATGCACCCATCATACTAGATTATATTTAATCCAATCTCTTATATAACCACTATCATTTTGGATTGCTCTCAATTCCAGTGGAATTTGGATTTCTTAGAACTGTTTGGTTTCTTGGCCTGCATGGCAGGCCCAAAAAAGACTTGGAAGGTACTTAATCTTGGAGGGCAAGGTCTTTGGAGCCTCCACCCATAACAGTATGGTAGGTAAGGTATATCTACTACCATGATCAGATTTTCCCAAAATTGTTATATACACAAACCTATTTTTAACAATCATCTTTTCTTCTTCTTTATTGCCAGCTCTAGGATCAAATACATCAGGTTCTTGCCTGCTTTAAACATGCCTTCAGATCTCTGTAATTCAAATTGAAATGTCTGAAATAAGGAATGTATCATTTAAGGATAGAGTAGCTTATTTGTGCTGGGAAACTCCCAATTAATATTTCAGGATTATTTGCTAGAAAACTAATTCATTCCTCCTTAACTCCATGGAGATGGTTTGGTGAAATTCACATTCATTGTAAGGAATGAGTTAATATAGGTAAAGTACTTAAAGCAATACTGGCATATTATAAATGCTCAAGAAATGTCAGATATTACCACTATTCTTTGAAATGAGGACTGAGGGTTACAGTTAGGCCAATATCATAATAATGACTCAAGTTTACTATTCCCAGCTCTTGAATTTACCACTGATAACATTTGCTCATAGCAGACATAAAATGTTGACATAAAATGTTGATATCTCAGTATGCATTCCTTTGAGGAAATTGCTAGACAGTTGTATGGTAGGCAAGATTATACTGTGGAATGATGTGGTTTATTTCTTACTCATGCCCTTTGCCCATCAAGCTCATCTAGGGTTTTGTTTTCAATGATCATCACTCCAGAGCCCAGGCTGAATGGAACAGCTGCCATCAGCTTTTCTGTGGCAGAAGGAAACAGAGCCCTGGAGGGGCCACATTTAAAATGCCTTTGTCCCAAAGCGACTTCATCAGTTCTGTTCACAACTCATTGGCCAGAATGAGTCACCTGGCCCTACTCAACCACAAGAGGGCCAAGAGGTACAGTTCTACAAATTGTCTGCAAGTAGGGATAGCAGGAAATATCTGGTGAACTGCACGGATGACTATCACACTGGATTAATTAGATTCATTGTACTTTGCATTCCTGACCAGCCATCTGAAAAGTGTATGCCACTGGTCATTAGGGAGATCAGGCAAAAATTTCTATATTATTTACTATAAATACATCACCACTAATGAAAAAAGAATTCAGAAATACCTGAAAATGATCTAGATGGTCTTTAAGATCACCCTTAGTTATGTAACTCTTGCTTTAAAGTACAGTGTGTAATATAAAGTAAATTTGTTGATCTTCAAATTAAGCTAATGGTGTAATTTTTGTAAGTGAAAGGCAAGGAAGTTTTAAGGAAGTGTACTGGTATTTATTTGATAATATTTATAAACCATAAAGAGTTTATCATTAGCAGTAGTATTTTGATATTGTTGCTTGCTACTGCTATTGTTAAAATTTTCATTTTTTATTAAAAATTTTTCAATAGCTATATATTATCCTATGTTTTATAGAAACTAGTCATGATTTAGGGCATATACATAATTGTCTTATGAATTTAGGCAACTAGGGAGAGGAAAATGGTAGATTTGGAAAACTATAGATATTGTAGTATTTTGGAGCTTGAAATGCAAGATAGGGATATAAAGTGGCAGGAGATGAGGCCGGGCTGGTAAATGGCAGGTTGGGAGGTTCACATCGTGAAATGTCTACATACTGTGTAAAGGAGTTCTGCCGTTATCATGTAGGTATGGGGGAGCCTTTGAAGAATTTTGAGGAGGGGTGATGTAGTCAGATTTGCATAGTAGAATATCATTTTGGTGGTAGGGTAGAGAATTTAAAGGAAAGGGGTAGGGACTTCCCTGGTGGCACAGTGGTTAAGAATCTGCCTGCCAACGCAGGGGTCGCAGGTTGGAGCCCTGGTCCGGGAAGATCCCACATGCCGTGGAGCAACTAAACCCGTGCGCCACAACTACTGAGCCTGCACTCTAGAGCCCGTGAGCCACAACTACTGAGCCTCAGCACCACAGCTACTGAAGCCTGTGTGTCTAGAGCCCGTGCTCTGCAACAAGAGAAGCCACCACCACAAGAAGCCCGCGCACTGCAATGAAGAGTAGCCCCTGCTCGCCGCAACTAGAGAAAGCCTGCACAACAACGAAGACCCAATGCAGCCAAAAAAAAAATTAATTAATTAATTAAAAAACATAAAGGAAAGGGGTAAAATTGGTGGGAGATTGATAAGAAAGTTACTTAAGAGAGTCTCAGTGAGTGATGATAAGAGTCACAGTGGCCATGTGGATTGTAAGGAGATGAATTTAAAGACTATTTAATAAGATAGAACATGGTGATTGGATGTAGTAGGCAAGGGAGAAGGAAGAAGGCAGGATGACTCCTACATTTCAGGCTCAGGTAATTGAGGGGTTGATGGCACCATTTGCTAAGTTAGGAAGGGGAGCAGGGACATATGATGGGTTTGTTTGGACACAATGAGTTTGTGAGGCCTGAAGACATATAGGTATATAGAGCTGGGAGGCAGCTGGATATTAGCATTGGGAGTTCAGGAGTGAGATCTTGGCCAGAGGTAGAAATTTTGGTAACCTCAGTGGCACTTGAATAAACTGTCTGGGGATGATTTATGGAGAGATATGGCCACTGAGGATGGAGTCTGAGGAACACCAACACTTAATGGGCATGGAGAGGAAGAGGATCCAGTAAAGGAGACTGAGAAGTGGTGGCCAGAGAGGAAGGAGGAAAACCAGGAGAGAATGTTAGGCTGGGAACCAAGACAAGGGAGCATTTGGATGAGGAGGAAGTAGTCAGCAGTGCCATGTTGTTGACAGACCCAGTGAGGAATTTTGCTGAGAAGTTAGATTTGGCTAACATGGAGCCATCTGTGACACTGCTCAGAGCAGTTTTAGTAGGAAAGAAAAGGAACGGCAGAAACCAAATCCCAGTGAGTGAAGCGGGGCATGAAGGAGGCCATGAAAGGGTAGTGATGAGACACAAAGATGATGGTGATGGTTGTTTGGGTATGAGAAAAACTTGACTTAAATGTAGTACCTTTTTTTTTTAAAAAAAAAATCAATTTATTTATTTATTTTTGGTTGTGTTGGGTCTTCTTTGCTGCATGCGGGCTTTCTCTAGTTGCAGCGAGTGGGGGCTACTCTTCGTTGCGGTGCGTGGGCTTCTCATTGCGGTGGCTTCTCTTGTTGCGGAGCGCGGGCTCTAGGCACGCTGGTTTCAGTAGTTGTGGCACGTGGACTCAGTAGTTTTGGCTCACAGGCTCTAGAGTGCAGGCTCCGTAGTTGTGGCACACAGGCTTAGTTGCTCCGCGGCATGTGAGATCTTCCCAGACCAGGGCTCAAACCCATGTCCTCTGCATTCGCAGGCGGATTCTTAACCACTGCGCCACCAGGGAAGTCCCTAAATGTAGTATCTTAAGTCAGATTTCCTAGAGGCCGAGCTTGAGATGGAGAGTCTTCTTGCCCATCTCAAAAAGTAGTCTATTTTTATGAAAGATTTCTGAAATACACCAAGTTACTTAAAATTTAATTAGTAAAATCATGACATAGATTAAAAGTTCAAATTTGAGAACAACGTACAGAGAACTGGATTTAACGCTAAAAGAAGTTGGGCCTGGCTGGTAAGAGAATGAATCGATAATGCAGAGCACAGAACCGAGGGTAGAACAGGGACGTGCTCTAGAGAAAGCCATATCAGGTTTTAGAAGCAAATGCATTGGGGACAGTTGGCCAGGAGAAGAGAGATGTCCCTATGGCAGTTTTGGGGAACATAGGCACCTTCCAGGGCAGCAGTTGGCAAACTTTCTGTAAAAGACAAGATAGTAAATGTTTGAGGCGTTGTGGGCCACATGGTTCTGTCACGACTTCTCAACTCTGCCAGTGCAGCACAAAAGCAGCTCTGTTCCAGAAAAACTTCATCTTCAGAAGCAGCTGGATTTGGCCTGTGGGTGGTAGTTTGCCGACCTCTCTTCTAGAGGCATGATTAGACCTCATGAAGGACTTTGCTCCTGCCCAACCAACCAAGCAACTATAGAAGCCTTGACACAGACCCCTGCTTCTCCTCCTTAAACAGCAGGACAGCTATGCTGGCAAAAGTTTTCCTGTTTTGACTCCGTCTCAGTATTTCAGGCTTTTAGTTCTTGAGTCTTTTGATTTTGAATCAGACAATGTTAGAGTCTCTATCTTTGTGGTTCTTGAAAATTAGCTTGCATGGATTCTGTGTTTTGTTTTCCTTTAGAGTTTTCTCTTTAATAATATGTGTGAACGTTAAGCTTGCAGCCTATTAAGAATTCTGTATGTATTTACCATAGTTTTAGATCATTTTTGATCAGGTTAGAAATAGATTTTGCAGATTAAGTTCTAAGTAGTATTTTTTGGAAGCAGGGGAAATTGAATGGGAAGCACACGGCCACCTTTACTTTGTTTCCTTACTACTGCTTATTCTAGCTCCATTCAGTTTCTCATCCAGTGTCCCTGGGCTCTGCCCTTATGCTTCAGGCCTTTTTGCCATTTACTTGAGCAGTAGGTAGTATGTATCAGTGCTTGAAGTGATCAGAGAGAAGACAAGTAGTTTTCCACTAAGTCCTTTTTAAGTGCCAAACCAGGCCCATTTGTGTCGCTGTAAAAATTGTCATTGGTACAGGATGTAGTAGAGGAGGACAGTAGTAGGTCAGGTAAAGGTCAGTGTTTGAGGCAAGTGACAAAGATCAGTTGAAAGGGATGAGTATAAGGCTACAAATGAGGAGTGTGTTCATGGTCAGGAACCAAGGAGATTTCTAGCAGGTTGGGACATAGAACAAATGATGGAGATAAATGGTTTAGAATATAGACTGTCGGCAGGGTCAGGGAGGGGTAGTCCACTCATGCAACTCCTCTGTCAAACCTTCGTTGAGTGCTTACTATGAGTCAGGCATCATGTCGTACCTTAGGAATGTGGTATAGAATGAGGTAGGCGGGATCCGGTTCTGCATCTAAACCACAGAACATAGAAAACGACTTGAATAACTGTTCTCTCAATTCTCCCAAAGATGGTACTTAAATAGTGCCATTCTAGGTTCAAAGTAGAGAAGTTAATTCATTATGTATAATGGATGCCTTAGTGTATAAGGGCTTACTTTTCTTGCGGAGCCTGGATTGAGAAAGTCAGTCTAGTAGAGCCACATGAATTGGTGAGAGCAGTGGTAGAGGAAGTCCTGGAGTGCTGTGGGAGTGCACGATAGGGATGTCCTGCTAGGCTGCATAGGATCTAGGAATGCTTTCTGGAAGAAATGAAGTCTGAATGGAAAGTAAGTTTTAACTATATGAAGAATAGGGAATAGAGACTTGATGGAAAGGAGAGCCTAGCCTGCTCTAAATCCTAAAAGTTGTTTATTAGCTGGAGTGGAGGCTGAGAGGAGAAAAGTAGTGGCTGGAGATAAGTCCTTGTCAGCCTTATTGGGGGCTCCTTCTCACTGGGTACTGGCAAAGGCCAGTTGTAGACTCGAAGACCCAGATCTTGCTGCGTGAATGTCAAGATGAGCTGGATACCTTTGCAATTCTTGGTACATGGTTATTTCTTTTCCTGGAACCACTGGTGGAATGAGGTTTGTTATACACTATGATGGAGTGTCCTCAGCCTGTAAACATCCTAGTCTCAGATACTTTGGGATGAGATCTTGTTGTCTTTTGACAGTAAAGAGGTTGAGCCTTGGCAGCCTTTGGGGCCTTTGGGGCCTTCTGTCTGTCCTCTTCAGTACATTCTTAGTGTTGGGTGTGGTATTCCTTTTGGGGTACTCTGTATCTTTGCAACTCAGAGTGTGGTCTGTGTACCAGCAACATTACAGAATCTCGGGCTCTACCCCAGGACCCACTGAATGAGAATCTGCATTTTAACAAGATTCCCAAGTGATTTGTATGAACATTTAATTTTGAGAAGCACTGTTGTGGATGATTAAAGAATTAACTCTTCTGTTCTTTTAAAATAAAAGTTACATTGGCACTATGGAGAAAGGAGGAAGATACATATGACACGATTACAGGTAATCTTGGAGGAGAGTCATGAGTGCAGTGTCACTTGTTGGGGCTTCAGAGGTTTGAAGTAATGATTTCCTTGTTTCAGCAGAATTAGACTCTGCACTTCCCCTTATACCCCCTGCTGCTTCCCCAGTTAGCTCTAGCAAATGGAGGATGGAGAGATTATTCTTATAGTTGTAGTTAGAAAAAGTGTACTAATTAGTTTATTGAAAAAAGATTTCGGGACTTCCCTGGTGGCACAGTGGTTAAGAATCTGCCTGCCAATGCAGGGGACATGGGTTTGATCCCTGGTCTGGGAAGATCCCACATGCTGCGGAGCAACTAAACCTGTGTGCCATAACTACTGAGCCTGCTCTCTAGAGCCCACGAGCCACAACTACTGAGCTCACGTGCCACAACTACTGAAGCCCGTGTGCCTAGAGCCCGTGCTCCACAACAAGAGAAGCCACCGCATGAGAAGCCCACACACCGCAACAAAGAGTAGCCCCCTCTCGCTGCAACTAGGGAAAGTGCACGCGCATCAACGAAGACCCAACGCAACCGAAAAAAGAAAGAAAAAAAAAAGATTTCAATCTATATCTTGAGTTGTTTTTATGCCAGTAAGTTTTCTGTAACTCTCTTTCTCCCACATTTTTAGGAAATCATTTTTATATTAAGTTCAGACAATCATGTCATTCCTTGTTAGCCTCCAGTTTCATTCATTTTTTTTCCCTGAAGAATTACCTCTTACACTGTGTTTAATACATGTTTTTATGATGCAGGCTTCTTTTTTTCCTAAATCACTAATTGAGACCTGATTCTAGGAGTTTGCAGCATGTTATAAAAGTCTTTTTGAAAAGTAAGCTTACAGAATATTGAAAAAACATTTTAATGTACAGAATTTTGTATCTTGAAACACTCCAAAGTATGAAACAGCTTTTAATAACTTAAGCATTATTATTATTCTTTCTGCCCTATGCCATTGTCATATCACATGCTATTGCATCAGATGGTATTGAAAAGAAAAAGAATAATATAAGCTTAAAGGGTAAAAACTAGAAGAGGCAAATTTAAACAAAACCAGTCTGAAACTGTTTAAATGTCTATATTTGAAATTTATCAAAAGGATATATTATTCTTTAATGAATAAAGCACTCACATTATCAAAATAATTTGTTATTTATAATTGGAATTATTTTATTATTTTTTTTATTTGGATGTTTTCTTGACTTTGGTAAGATTAATTTTTTTTTTTTCCCTGGTACGCGGGCCTCACACTGTTGTGGCCTCTCCCGTTGCGGAGCACAGGCTCCGGACGCGCAGGCTCAGCGGCCATGGCTCACGGGCCCAGCCGCTCCGCAGCATGTGGGATCTTCCCGGAGTGGGGCACGAACCCGTGTCCCCTGCATCGGCAGGCAGACTCTCAACCACTGTGCCACCAGGGAAGCCTACAGCCAGGTTTTTTGGACCCACTGCCCCTTTGTCGGCAGTGGTCTGGATTCTGCAGTTTGGCTTCTGACTCAGTAGTCTGCTAATGTTCTTTTCTTGGTCGTCACTGACTTACACAGTTTTCATTGGTCACTGTCTTAGTTTTCATTTTCCTTAGGCTTTCTATAGTGATTTAACACCATTGATTTCTATCTCTTTTTGTAATAATGCCCCATTAGCTCTAGAGCCCAGTTGGTTTTGTGTGTGTCTTCTTGGTCTGTTCTTTCGTAGTTAAATTTCTCTTATTCCTCCTCCAGTTGTAGACATTTCCCATTCTCCTGCCCTGAGCTGTCTTTCCTTTATATTCTCTTCCACAGAGGCCGTTATGTACACTCAGAGTTTAAACTGGCGCTACTCTGGGTTATTTCCACCATCCGTTCCTTACCCAACAGTTTTTGATTGGCCACTTTGTGCCTGGCACTAGGCTAGTGCCAAGATGCAAAGGGGAACACATTTTTGACTGCCCTTGATTTACTTGCAGATCAGTCTGAAATCAGGTATGTAAACAGAGCACCCATAGTATTACTTAAAGGAGATTTGCACACAGATGCCAGAGCTCAGAGGAGAGGAGGGGACAGGTCTGCCTAAGGAAATTGGTTAAAATTTCTTAGAATAGATGACATTTGAATTTCAGTTTAAGAGGAGAGTTTGCCAAAAGAAGATTCTGGCGAGAGGAGAATGTTTTAGGCAAAGGGAACTATACATTTTAAGGAATATAAGCATATATTCCTCCCAAGTCTAACCTGGTAGGGGCAAGCATCGTGTCATATTTATGTTTATATTATGGCATACTGGAAGGAGCATGGGCTTTTTGAGTCAGATTGGGGTCCACATTCTAGATCCTTTGCTTATTGACCCTGAGGTTCAGAGGCCTCTGAGCTATAGTCACCTCAAGTAGTGTCTGGCAAGTAGGTGCTTTTAAAATGTGAGTTTCATTTTTTCACTTTCTTTCCCTTGTATCTAGTTGCCCAATAACTGACATACAGTGGGTGGGGAATAAATACTTGAACAATTTTAGTGTTTCCAAACAATATGAGAAAAATGACTGATATTGCTTCTTTTGATGTAAAATTTTGTGACTAAAAAGCACAGGGTGAATTCACTAAACTTAGTGGTCTTACAAAGCAGAAATTTGTTTTCTTAAGAACTAAATTTAATTGTAGGAGAAAACAGCCGTGGATCAAGATAGGTTTGCAGGTTGTTTGCACATGGGAGCTGGATGTAATTTATCCCCGCTGAATATCCAAGATGGACTATGTTGATTGTAAATGTTTTCTGTAATGTTTCTTCACTACTGTTTACAGATGGTTTTTTATTTGTTTTCATCTTACTTTCCTTTGGTTTAAAGAATTAAATAAGTGTGGTTGTAGAATAAATTGTTCCAGGATAGTCTCTTTTCTCCCCAAGGCCCAGATGCTGTAGCTCACCTATTTCTCAGTGAATATTAGCTCAGACTAGAGTCATCTAGCCCTTTGTTACCAATTACATCCTTATTCCTTCGTGTGACATAAAGGCCTACCATGACCTGACCTCTGCCCTCTTGGACCACCTTCAGTGTACCCTTAGACTTTAGGCACCACAGACTGGAGGTCTTTGAATAAGTACCGTGTAGCTGCATGCCTGCATTTTCTTTTCACACACGTTGTTTCCTTTGCTTGCAATTTTCTGCTTATATCTCTCCCTCTTTCCCGGCTCACCTTTCAAGACTGGATTCACAGGTTTTAGCCTCTGGGAACCTTTACTTTATATCTCCACAATTGTTACCCAAGGTTGTTGTTGTTTTACTGAATTGAAAAATCTTCAGATGTTTTTCATCCCTTACTATAGAACCTTTATATTATTTTTGTTCACATTCCAATGGTATTTGATGTTTTCTTCTGGGTATTGTTTGTGCTGCTTATTATTAATGACTCCCACCGTACGATGATGCTAAAAGTGGCAGATACTATTTCTTTAGTCCTGTTCTGTGATAAGCACTCTTCTAGTTCCTTTGTAAATACTGTATATTGCAGGTATAGATTATTTGTAAGGTGGACTAAACTGTAGTATTTATTTTTCATTATTCATGTACTCATTTCTAAACAGGCCAGAGCATATTGATTTAATTCATGAGGGGGCAATGTGTGGCAACAGATGAAAAGTCAGTCCCTAAATCAGAAAATTCTTGAATTTGGGTTTTTGTTCATACTTCCATCTTCAAGCTATTTCTGTTAAGGTTGAAAAAACTTAGAAAATATATTGGTATCAGTTTTTATTATTAAATTATTTAAAAAGTAGTTTAAAGGTGTGTTTTTTTAAACAATAAATTAAGGCAGGGAGGTACTTATATATCTGTTAGTGTCTCCTTTATTCTTAACTTGTTGATGTGATGATTCGTTCAGCAAATATTATTTTGGACATCTGTGGTGCACCAGGTAAAGGAATATATATGTCATAGAATATAACAGATAGTGTGCTGCCCTCATGGAACATATGGAAAGTTTATATCATCTGTTAGGCCTGAATGGATCCAGGGAGGCTTGTTTTCAAAACCTATTTTTGTTTCTTTGTTTAGGAACCCTAAGGAGGTTTAACTAATGTCTTAACATTTGGAAACTGCTTTAACAAGTGCAAAAGTGAGAGGTGCTTTTTAGCTGTTTCTAATTAGAAAGGAAAATTCTGTTCTTTCAGCAGAAAATAAGTTGTCTCTTTAGCTAAGTTCATTTGGGGAAAGAAAAACCAGTCCTAGTATTATACACTTACAGTATGATTTTTGTCTTAGAATTAATAAGTTAAATGCCTTCCCTAAACTCATTCAGTTTAGGGTTATTTGGTACCTTTTTTGAGGTACCAAATAACCTTTTGAGGTGTAAACTTGATTAAAGAATAAATCACCTTTCACTTTATTTTCCTTCCTTCCATTTTGCCTTGAAGCTTTCCACTGACAGCTGTCGTTTCTGAGAAGCTGCATTGGGAAAGGGTATTGCTCCCTTCCTCTTTCCTTGTTCTTTAGGTCATCATCTTGAATCCTTAATGTGAATTGGGACACAGAATGTGCACATGTGTCTGTATGCATTGCAGGGGGAATTTTTTTAGGGAGTTGGAGGGTACTTGTAAGTAGTTGGACCAGGATTAGTATAGGAGAAAAATCAAGAAAGATAAAATTCATGTATGTATACGGACGTATACATATATATGGAAGAATATCTATAATATAGGAACTGCCCAAAGCACTTGCAGTCTTACATTTTATAAGTTCCATGAACTCTTGACCCGTTATTGAATTATAATTCATTTATTGTGTTGTATGTATTTTGTACCCTAGAATTTTTAGCCACAGTAAAAGCATTTGGCTGATGGTGTTTATTTAAAAATTTTTTAAAAATTTATTTATTTTATTTTTGGCTGCATTGGGTCTTCGTTGCTGTACGTGGACTTTCTCTAGTTGCGGCGAGTGGGAGCTACTTCGTTGTGGTACACGGGCTTCTCATTGTGGTGGCTTCTCTTCTGGAGCATGGGCTCTAGGCGCGTGGGCTTCAGTAGCTGTGGCATGCAGGCTCAGTAGTTGTGGCACACGGGCTTAGTTGCTCTGTGGCATGTGGGATCTTCCCGGACCAGGGCTTGAACCCGTGTTCCCTGCATTGGCAGGCGGATTCTTAACCACTGCGCCACCAGCAAAGCCCGGTATTTACTTTAAAAAGGCAGAAAATCCACCCTCAAGTCATCTCAGTTTCTGATTCCATCAGGGTAATCCATCCCCATTCTAACTGCCTGCTAAAAAAAAAGTGAATCTTTAGAAGAAGAGAGTATCTTCTATTTATAATTTTGCATCTAAAATGTCTATCATTTAACAAAAAAATTACCATATATGCCAGGAGACAAGACAAATAATAGAAAACCTAAAAAGGAAAAAAAAAAACCCCAAAAGCGACACACCTACAGATAATTCAGATTTTGGTGTTAATTAGAAATTGATTTTAAAATAATGAGTTAAAGGACTTCCCAGGTGGCGCAGGAAGGCAAGGTTGGTTTACTACTCAGAACTCAGTTAATAGGGAAGGTGATGGTCCAAGGGTACAAAATTTCAGTTATGCAAGATAAATTCTTGAGATTTGCTATATAGCAAGGGTCCCCAACCCTCAGGCCATGGACTGGTACCGGTCTGTGACTTATTAGGAACCGGGCCGCACAGCAGGAGGTGAGCAGTGGGTGAGTGAGCGAAGCTTCATCTGCCGCTCCCCATCGCTCCCCATCACTCATGTTACCGCATGAACCATCCTCCCCATCACTTGCATTACTGCCTGAACCACCCGCCACCGCAAGTCTGCGGAAAAAAATTGTCTTCCATGAAACCGGACCCTGGTGCCAGAAAGGTTGGGGATCGCTGCTATACAGCATAGTGCCTATAGCTAACAGTGCTATATTGTATACTTAAAATTTGCTAAGGGGGTTGATCTTAAGTATTTTTACCATAAAAGTAAAATTAAAGTGGGTGGAAAAAAACTTGGGAGGAGAGAGATACATCTGTGATCTTCATGATGGTGGTTGTCGTTTCTTTGGATGTATACTTATCCCCAAACTTATTGACTTACATATGTTAAATATGTCCAACTTTCTGCATGTCATTCATATCTCAATAAAGTGGTTAAAAATGGACAAAAACTCAATAAAATTAACTGCATTAATAGAAGAAAAGGAAAAATCATATGATTTACTTCAGTTTTTGCAGAAAAGTACTTGGTAAAATTCAGTACTCATTTTATTTTTTGGGGGGGGCCATGCCATGCAGCTCGTGGGATGTCAGTTCCCCAACCAGGGGTTGACCCCAGACCACCTCGGCAGTGAAAGCCTGGAATCTTAACCATTAGGCCACCAGGGAACTCCCAATACTCATTTTTAAAAAAAATTTTATTTTATTTATTTTTGGCTGCGTTGGGTCTTTGTTGCTGCGCGCGAGCTTTCTCTAGTTGTGGTGAGTGGGGGCTACCTTTCCGTTGCAGTGCGCGGGCTTCTCATCACGGTGGCTTCTCTTGCTGCGGAACACGGGCTCTAGGCGCACGGGCTTCAGTAGCTGTGGCTCGCGGCTCTAGAGTGCAGGCTCGGTAGTTGTGGCGCACAGGCTTAGTTGCTCTGTGGTATGTGGAATCTTCCCGGACCAGGGCTCAAACCCGTGTCCCCTGCATTGGCAGGCGGATTCTTAACCACTGCGCCACCAGGGAAGCCCTCAATACTCATTTTTGATAAAAGTTCTTAGCAAAGTAATAATAGAAGAAACCCCTTTAATCTGCTGAAGGCTTTTAGCCAAAAAAACCTACAAAACATCATAATTAATGGTGAAACACTGAAAACTTTCCTTCTGATAGTCTAGGGTATAAAACAAAGATGCTCATTATCACCACTTCTGTTCCACATTGTACCAGAAGTCATAGTCAATGCAGTAAAGCAAAGGAAACAGGGTTGGGAAAGGAAGCGAGTAGCCATTATTTTTAGATTGCTTGATTTTATACATGAAAAGTCCAAAAGAATTAAGGCTGCTACATACACAGTCAACTTACAAAAATTATTTGTATTCCTGTATATCTGTAGCAAACCAATAATCCTTAAAAAAAAATGATACCCTTTACATTAGCATATAAAAAGGAATACCTTAAGATAAATATAATGAAAGATTTCATTATATTCATAAATATAATGTAAGACCTCAACATTAAAAGTTACATGATGTTATCAAGAGACGTTAAAGATGCCCCAGCTAAATGATCTTGGACTGTAAGATTCAATATGGTAAAAATGTTAATTCTTCCCATAATGATCTATAGATTCCACACAATCCCAGCAAGCATTTTTATATGTGTGTGGAAAGTGACCAACTGATTCTAAGTAGTGTGAAGGCCAAAACTAACCAAGGTAATTTTGAAGAACAAAGCTGGAGATCTTGCACTACCCAACATCAAGATTTATCATAAAGTGAGCGCAATTAAGACAGTATGGTATTGATACAAGGAGAGACAAATAAACGGATGAATGGAGTAGAAAGTCCAGAAAAACACTCATTCATATACAGCCACTTGATTTGTGACAGGGGTGACCAGGCAATGAAGTGGGGGAAAGAATCTTTTCAATTTGGATATCCAACGTGGAGAAAAGGAATGCTGACCCTTATCTCACACCATACATAAAATTAAATTCTAGATTGGATTACAGATCTGTATTACAAATATATTACAAATATAGAAGGGGAGCAGTAAAGCTTTTAAAAGAAAGCATGGGAGCATATCTTTATAACCTTGGGAGCAGCAAAGACTTCTTAAACAGGAAACAAAAAACACTAACCATAAAGGGGAAAAAACCCCAATAAATTGGAGTACATTAAAGAACTCTGTTCATTAAAAACACCGTAAGCAAAGTTAATATTAATCTACACAATGGGAGAAAATGTGTGCGATACATCTATCCAATAAACGACTCATGTCTAGTTTATAAGGAAATCCCACAAATCACTGAGGAAAAAAACAAGCAAATAGAAAAATGGGCAAAAGACTTAAAACCTTCACAAAAAAAGGATATCCAAATGGCCAAAAATTTATAAAAAGATGCTCAGCTTCATCAGTTATCAGGAAAGTATGAGTCAAAACCATAATGCAGTACCAGTTCATAACCTACCTAAAGTACTAAGTTGAAAAGGGCAGGTAATACTAAGCATTGGTGAGGTGTAGAGTAACTGGAACTCTCATACACTGCTAGTAGGAATCTCAGTCAGTATGGCCGCTTTGAACAGCTGCTTGCTATCATCTGCTAAAGCTGCAGATACCTTATGATCTAGAAGTTCCATTCCTAGGCATATGCTCAACAGAAATGTGCACCAAAAACATGTTCATGAATCTTCAAAGCAGCACTATATAAAATAGCCCCAACTAGAAACCACCCAAATCTTCATCAGTAGTAGCATGGTTGCATACATTGTGGTACGTGTATACAATAGATTTTTATACAGCTGCAAGAATGGATGAAATACAGCTATGTGGAACAATTAAGTATGACTCTCACAAACGGTGAGGCATAGAAGCTAAACACAAAAGAATATTTGTGGTATGATTCTTTATTATAAACATGTAAAACTATTTTATGCTTTTGTCAGGATGTTTATCTTGCAAGGGGTAATAACCAAAAAGGGCAAGAGAGTGGTTTCCAGGGTGTTGAGTCTAGTAGGCAGAATTCTAAGATGGCTTTCAAAAGCCCCTTCCTCTGATATACACACCACATGTGGTCCTCTCCCCTTGAGTGTGAGTGGAAACTGTGAATATGATAGGCTGTTGTTCCAATGAGTAAGTTTACATTATTTGGCAAAGGTAAAGGGATTTTGCAGATGCTATTGAAGTCCCTAATTAATTGACATTGAGTTAGTAAAAAGGGAATTTATCCATCTGAGCCTGACCTCATCAGGTGAGCCCTTTAGAAGAAGGTCTAAAGGTCAGAGAGACTCTCCTGCTGGCCTTAAAGAAGCAAGCTGCCATGAGTTCTACAGCTGCATGGAAATGAAATTTGTCAACTGTGATTCAAGTTCATAAGAGGACCTTGATCCTTAAGCCATAGATGAGACAGCAACCTCAGGTGACACCTTAAAGGCAGCCCAGTGAGATCCTTAGCACAGGACCTAGGTAAGCCATGCCTCTAGACACCTGACCCACAGAAACTGTGAGATAATAAACGTCTTATTTTAAGCTGCTAAGTTTGTGATAAGTTTTTAGGCAGCATAGAAAACTAATACACTGGTAATACTCTATTTCTTGTAGTAATGTGTGTATGTGTTTACTTTGTAAACATTTGTCATATTATAATTATGTTTGTGTACTTGTTTGTGTATAAGTAAAAATGAATTATATTGAATATTGAATAAAGTGTTTACTTTAAAACAAGTAAAAAATTATTAGCATTCTTCTGCATTACCTTTGACCAGTATACAAATATAATCAAATAATTATATTGTAATTGTACTGGTCAAGTTGAACACAAGCAGATTTGGTCATAAAATTAACTTAAATATTCCTTTCCATTAGTGAACTCACCTTCTGTCCTTGCTCTCTTACTGACATGTCACTTATATTTTACATGTTTCCCCCAGTGGTTTCACTCTGAGTGTCACAGAATCTTTTTTTAAAAAAATATTTATTTATTTATTTGGCTGCACTGGGTCTTAGTTGCAGCACACAGGCTCTTTGTTGCTGTGTGGGGGATCTTCATTGGGGCATATGGGATCTTTAGTTGTGGCATGCGGGATCTTTAGTTGCAGCATGTGGGATCTAGTTCCCTGACCAGAGATTGAACCCGGGCCCCCTACATTGGGAGCGTGGAGTTTTAGCCACTGGACCACCAGGAAAGTCCCTGTCATAGAGTCTTGAAGCTGGAGATATAATGATTTTCCAGTCTAACTTCCATATTTTACTTTTTCCTATTTAAAAAAAATTGAGGTATAATTGACATATAACATTATATTAGTATAAGGTGTACAACATAATGATTTGATATTTGTATGTATTGCAAAATGATCACCACAAAAAGTCTTCACCACATAGACTTACGTAATACCTGTCACCATACATAGTTACAAGAAATTTTTTTTTTCTTGTGATGAGGAATTTTAAGATTTACTGTCTTAGCAGTTTTTAAATATGCAGTACGGTATTATTAAATATAGTCACCATGCTGCATACTACATCCCCAGGAGTTACTTATTTTATAAGTGGAAATTTGTACCTTTTGACCCCCTTGACCCGTTTGGCTCACCTCTGGCGATTACCAGTCTGTTCTCTGTGCCTATGAGCTTAGTTTTTGTTTGTTTTAAAAATTCCACATATAAGTGAGATCATAAGGTATTTGTTTTGCTCTGTCTGACTTATTTCACTTAGCATAGCATAGTACCTTTAAGGTCCATCTATGTTGTCACAAATGGCAAGATTTCATTCTTTTTTATAGCTGAATAGTATTCCATTGTGTGTGTGTGTGTGTGTGTGTGTGTGTGTGTGTACATCTGCTTTATTGCTTTTTCCGTTCATTCGCTGATGGACACTTAGTTGCTTCCATATCTTGGCTATTGTAAATAATGCTGCAGTGAACATAGGGGTGCATATATCTTTTCAAATTAGTGTTTTCATTTTCTTTAGATAAATACCCAGAAGTAGAATTGCTGGATCATGTGGTAGTTCTAGTTTTAATTTTTTGAGGAAGCTCCATGCTGTTTTCCAATTTACATCCCTACCAGTAGTGCATGAGGGTTCTCTTTTCTCCACATCCTTGCCAACACTTGTTATTTGTTGTCTTTTTGATATTAGCCATTGTAGCAGCTGTGAGGTGATATCTAATTGTGGTTTTGATTTGCATTTCCCTGATGCTTAGAGTTGTTGAACATCTTTTCATGTACTTGATGGCCATCTATATGTCTTCTTTGGAAAAGTGTCTGTTCAGACTCTCTGCCTATTTTTTTAATTGGATTGTTTGTTTTTTTTGCATTTGAGTTGTATGAGTTCTTTATTTATTTTGGATATCAATCCCTTATCAGATTTATGATTTGCAAATATTTTTCTCCATTCAATGGGTTGCCTTTTCATTTTTTTGATGACTTCCTTTGCTGTCCAGATGTTTTTAGTTGGATGTAGTCCCACTTGTTTATTTGCTTGTTTATTGCTTTTGTCACCTTTGCTTCTTTTTTGGGGGTTTTTTTTTTTTGTGTGTGTGGTACACGGGCCTCTCGCTGTTGTGGCCTCTCCCGTTGCGGAGCACAGGCTCCGGACGCACAGGCTCAGCAACCATGGCTCACGGGCCCAGCCGCTTCGCAGCATGTGGGATCTTCCCGGACCGGGGCACGAACCCATGTCCCCTGCATCGGCAGGTGGACTGTCAACCACTGCACCACCAGGGAAGCCCGTCACCTTTGCTTTTGAAGTCAGATCCAAAAAATCATCACCAAGACTGATGTCAAGGCACTTACATGTTTTCTTTCTTTCTTTTTTTTTTTTTTTTTTTGCGGTACGCGGGCCTCTCACTGTTGTGGCCTCTCCCGTTGTGGAGCACAGGCTCCGGACGCGCAGGCTCAGCGGTCATGGCTCACGGGCCTAGCCGATCTGCGGCATGTGGCATCTTCCCAGACCGGGGCACAAACCTGCATCCCCTGCATCGGCAGACGGACTCTCAACCACTGCGCCACCAGGGAAGCCCACATGTTTTCTTCTAGGAGATTTTTTTGTTCCAGGTCTTATATTCAAGTCTTTAATCCATTTTGAGTTGATTTGGGGTATGATATAAGATAGGGGTCCAGTTTTATTCTTTAGTTTGTGGATGTTCAGTTTTCCCAACACCATTTATTGAAGAAACAGTCCTTTGCACATGGCTCTTTTGTTGTAAATTAATTGACTACATACACCTGATTTATTTCTGGGCTTGCTGTTCTGTTCCATTGATCTATTCTGTCTGTTTTTTTACCAATACCATGCTGTTGTGATGATTATAACTTTGCAGTATAGTTTGAAATCAGGGAGTGAGATGCCTCCAGCTTCGTTCTTCTTTCTCAAGATTGCTTGGGCTATTTAAGATCGTTTCTGGTTCCATACAAATTTTAGGATTGTTCTCTTTCTGTGAAAAATGCCACTGAAATTTTTTTCATTGAGGTACAGTTGATGTACAATATTATATAAGTTTCAGGTGTACAACAGAGTGATTCACAATTCTTGAAGGTTATATTCCATATATAGTTATTATAAAATATTGGCTCTATTCCCTATGTTGTACAATATATCCTTGTAGCTTATTTTATACATAGTAGTTTGTACTTCTTTTTTTTTTTTTTTGCGGTACACGGGCCTCACTGTTGTGGCCTCTCCCGTTGTGGAGCACAGGCTCGGGACGCGCAGGCTCAGAGGCCATGGCTCACAGGCCCAGCCGCTCCGCGGCATGTGGGATCTTCCCGGACCGGGGCACGAACCTGTGTCCCCTGCATCGGCAGGCGGACTCTCAACCACTGCACCACCAGGGAAGCCCGAGTAGTTTGTACTTCTTAATCCCCTATTCCTATATTGCCCCTTCCCCCTTCCCTCTCCCCACTGGTAACGACTAATTTGTTCTCTGTATCTGTGAGTCTGTTTCTTTTTTGTTATATTCACTAGTTTGTTTTATTTTTTATATTCCATATATAAGTGATATCATACAGTATTTGTCTTTCTCTGACTTATTTCATTTAGCATAATACTCTCCAAGTCCATATTGTTATAAATGGCAAATTTTCATTCCTTTTTTATGGCTAAGTAGTATTCCATTGTGTGTGTTTGTGTGTATGTATGTATACCACACACATCTTTATCCACTCATCTGTTGATGGATACTTACGTTGCTTCCGTATCTTGGCAATTGTAAATAGTGCTGCTAAGAACATTGGGTGTATGTATATTTTTGAATTAGTGGTTTTGTTTTTTTCGGATGAATACCCAGAAATGGAATTGCTGGATCATATGGTAATGCTATTTTTAGTTTTTCAAGAAACCTCCATACTATTTTCCACAGTGGCTGCACCAATTTACATTCCCATCAAAAGTGTTCCCCTTTTTCTACATCCTCACCACCATTTGTTATTTGTGGTCTTTTTTTGATTATAGCTGTTCTGACAGGTGTGAGATGATATATCATTGTGGTTTTAATTTGTAAAACTGCCATTGGATTTTGATAGGGATTCAACTGAATCTGTAAATTGCTTTGCGTGGTGTGGACATTTTAACAATATTATTTCTTCCAGTTCATGAGCACCCAATATCTTTACAATTATTTGTATCTTCTTCAGTTTCATTCATTAGCATCTTATAGTTTTCAGTGTACAAGTCTTTCATGTCCTTGGTTAAATTCATTCCTAGGTATTTTGTTCTTTTTGATGCAGTTGTATATAAGATAGTTTTTAAAATTTCTCTGATAGTTTGTTATGTAATGTATAGAAATGAAACAGATTTTTGTATTTTGATTTTGTATCCTGCAATTTTACTGAATTTATTTATTAATTTTAACTGGTTTTTGGTGGTGTCTTCAGGGTTTTCTATATACAATATATCATCTGCAAGTAGAGATAGTTCTACTTCTTCCTTTCCAATTTGGTTGCCTTTTATTTCTTTTTCTTTCCTAATTGCTCTGGCTAGGACTTCAAAACTATGTTGAATTAAAGTGCTAAGAGGGAGCTTGCTTGTTTTGTTTCTGATCTTAGAGGAAAAACTTCAACTTTTCAATGTTGAATATGATGTTAGCTGTGGCCTTGTCACATAGCCTTTATTATGTTGAGGTACATTCCCTCCAGACTCAGTCTGTTGAGAGTTTTTATCATAAATGGATATTGAATTTTGTCAAGTGCTTTTTCTGCATCTATTGAGATGATCATATGATTTTTATTTTTCATTTTGTTAATGTGGTGTATAACTTCCTTATTTTAAAGGTGAGGGAACTAGGACATGTTTCAAGTTAGAAGTAATGTGACGTGCTTCAAGTTATGTATTGAACAGCAAATCCAGTGTCTTAGTTCTTGGAGGCTCTACCTCTGTGACCGTTTCTTCATATCACAGGCTTTCTAGAATCCAGAGGATATAAGTGCACATCGTTTGGTTATGTTGTGGATGCAGTTTGGATCAGGATGGAGGATACTGAGAGTGGGTAAATTTCTCTGTTTCTAATTAGAGGTCTAAGCTGATAGTGAAGATAGTAGGGAGGTGTAGGGGAGAAATTCATTTAGCCACAGATGTCTACTAGCCTGTGTTTATGCTGTGCCCTGGGATGTCCTTGTCACAGATTTTCTTTGTTTTGGGTACTTACTTCCCAGAAATGGCTTCCTGCTGTTCCAAGTTTTCTAAGACTCATGCTGGTTTACAGCCTTCCTCTTCCTTGAAACAATATGAAGTTAGATAATATCCCTACTTTTCCCAAGTGTGGAAACAGGGACTGGACTCTATATGGTTGAAAGAGTGTAAAGCCACGTTGAAGTCAATCATTGATCACAAAGAATCTTTGGGAGAAAATGTCCACAGATAGAAATACTGACTAAATGGTTTAGGAAAGCATTTGAAAATGAAATGTAATAGGTATGGCAGGTAAATGCATGTAAACATGTTTGATCCATAAAACATTTTTATTTGTGCCTATTTAAAAAAAATAGCTTTATAACTTATGGCTTCTTCTGTTTTGCATCTCTGGTCCTGAGTTCATAGTATTGTATTCTGGAAAAGCTAGAAATATTAAAATAGTGCTTTAAGGGTAAAGCATCTCTCAGTATTTCCATTATAAAATGCAATTTTAAAGGGTTTAGAAGTCAGCTATAAAAATTTGTTCTTGGCTGATACTTTGTATACAGAAATCTCTGCCCAGGGTAATTTGCAGAAGAATTTTTGCAGTGGCATAAACTGTGAGGTTATATGGCAGTACCAGCTTACATTGAGCTCATTTTTTATGCTTCTGTCAAAGTGGGGGAAAGATGAAAGCTTTTAAAATGATTCAAATAAAAGAGTATGAAAATTATATTTCTAGCCCTGTGCTTTTAGAAACTTCTGGTTAAAAAAATGTTACTCTATCATCAGAAGACTCACCATTGGCTTAAGTATCCAAATAATAGCACCACTTAACCCAGTGTAAGCCCCAAATCTAGATGACTTTAGAATAATTCTTTTAAAACCAGATTTTAACATCTGATTTTGAAAGTAGTATTTGGGCTGTCAGTGACTACGTAACCCCAAAGAGATCCCTTTAGGCCGCACTTGTTGAAAAATAGCTTTCTGTTTGGTACCTGAGCTTAGCTGTCTGCGAAGCAAGGAAGGAAGTACTAACGGGAAGGCAAAAACATGTTTCTTACGTGACTGGAGACTTAAACAGTGAAGCTGGAGAGCCTCTTGTTAATGTAACGTTCTTCCCAAAGCTTTGGGTAGGTCTTAACTTGAAAAGAAGGTTGACCACAATGCAGATAAGCTCCTTGCTCTTACACTGTTGTGAATACATGTGCACATACACTTCCACTGCACTTTACAGCTTGGCCAGGTTTCTTTTTCTTTTTTTTTTCCTACTTCTTCTTCAAAGCTAAATCACATAAGCAGATTTCCTCCCGGGATAATTTTATATGTGGTAGCCAGACTGGTCTTAGAGTTCACAATAGCTTCCTCTGTTGTGTCAACTTCTGAACCTTGGAAGTACAGTTCTGTGCATAGAGCCCATAGGGAACATTTGAGGTCTTGTTGGTTTGAAATGAAATATGACTTTATGTGAAATATGAATTGAAAATGATATTGGATTATATACAGTTGTTCAGAAATATAGTCTCCATAGTGGAGAAGGAACTGCCTCATTAGTGAAAGTCTGCCCCACCTTATTGTCTGAAGTAATGATGCTATACCATACTCAGGGCTGAACAAGGTAAAAAGAACAACAGGACCAACAGCAGAAACACGTTAGTTTTTGCTCTGAAAGAAAACAACTTCCTTACACAAATATACTTATCAATGCTTATTCAAAGATCTTAGGAGATTTGCTTTAGGTTCGTAGGGTCCTCTTGTCCACCTGCCGGGGCCTCCAGCTCCGGGTGTGCTGAGGTAGAGGAAAGCCTGCCTTGGCTTCAGCGATTGAGACATGTTGCTTTCTCTGGAGTCATCTATGCTGAGAGGCCACTTCTCCATCCTTGTCTGGTCCAAGTTTAGGTGGCTTATTATAGGGAGAGACAGGTGCTCATGCTGTCATGACCCAATGATATGGAAGTGACAGTGGAAATCTTAAAGGGAGAGAAAGGCACTACTGTATCATCGAGCAAGTGTTTGAATTCGCAATTCCTGAGAAGTGGGTATGTTTAGTATAGAGATGCCTTTTGGGGGAAAGAGTAGATTATGTAATTTTCCAGAGGAGTAATCTGTTACTCTCCTTATTTTGCTCCATTGCCCCAGATTTGGCCAGTGGACGCCCCCTAAGTTGGTTCCTGTGTCATTTTGACATGTTCTTGTCATCCTTTGAACACTTTATATTCTGGAGATGTTCCAGCCTCATCTTTCCCTGTGTTAGCCATTTTCTAAGAAGTCCTGGTACCGTTTAGTGCATAAATCCAGATGCTCCCAAGCCTTCTCAATGAAGAGAGCTAAGAAATATAAGTATTTACTTATATCTCTGTGTCTGTCTGTCTCTGTCTGTCTGTCTATCTGACTAGGTAGCTACCTGCCTACCTACCTATCTTGAAAACTGTGAGTTTACACTAAAAGCTCCAATTCCAGTGCAACACCACAGGGTTCATTATAGTTTCACCCTTTCGGTATTTGTAACTCTCTTCTTTAATGATGAGAAACCTGGCTCTTATTGTCCATATATTTACTTATTTGCTCATCCCTGTTTGTAACCAATATGCTGACATTGCCTGCTATTCTACTAGGTCACCTTTCTTACTCAGGCTTCAATCCTTGCCTCCTCACTCAGGCTGTGATTCCCCATCATTGTACCATATTATTTTTGAGCTTGTGTTCTTTTAAAGTTGGGAGTTCTAGCTTTTTTACATGGAATCCTATAGCCGGTTAATCAGTGGCGCTTGGTGTACAAGAACCTCGGCTCTACCCGTGTATAGAGTATCGTATCATTTCTATCCTTTTTTTCTGGCTGTGCTGCATGGCACATAGGATCTTAGTTCCCTGACCAGGGATCGAACCCGTGCCCCCTGCAGTGGAAGCACAGAGTCTTAACCACTGGACCTCCAGGGAAGTCCATATCATTTCTCTCTTGATATTTGTCTTGATGGCTATCTTTCTTTTAAGCATCAAGTTGAGAAAAAAGAAAAGAAATAAACTGTGTGTGCATGGATGACATTCAAGGCGGTCTTCGGCAAGGAAGAGCTCAGTCTTCCTTTTGGATTTGTGTGTGTGTGACGTTTCAGAAGTGTCCAGCTCTAACTACATCTGTCTACTTGTTCCTCAGACATGCCTACTTCCTGGACTTTTTCTATATCATGTTTTTCATAATATCCATGCTGTTAACCACCATAATATCCATGCTGTTAACCACCATCTTTCTAAGCCCTTCTTGGTCATCTCAGCAGGAAGCAATCATTCCTTTTGTTGGAGCTTATGCCATTCAAATGATATTTACTTCTGCTTGAAGGTATTTGGGAATGTGCTCTGTGGGCCCTACTTATTTCCAGGTATCAGTAGGCCAATACTAATGATGATATTTTTGAAAGTATTTTGTTAACTATTAAGTGTCACCTCACTGTACGGAGGAGTTATTTAATGCCTAATAGATGCCTTGCACATTATAAGGTTTTAATAAATGTTTATTGGGTTTTAAATTTTGTCAGAATGAAAAATATGTGGTATTTTCAGTTGATAACTTGGGCTCATACTTTCAATGTTTTAATTGAGTTTTTGCTCCCCACTGTATATGGATGCTGAGCTTGTTTGGCTTGGGTACAAAGAGATTTATTTGGTTCACATATTAGCATATAGTAAAATTTACCCTTTTTAGCATTCAGTTCTATGAATTTTAAAGGATGTATAGCTATGTGTAACCTCTACCACAGTCAAGATGGAAAACAGTTCCGTCCTACCCACAAATTCCCTTGTGTCTCTTTTTAGCCAACACTTCCCCTTACCCCACAGCCCCTGCCAACCACTAATCTGTTTTATGTCCCTATGGATTTGTCTTTTGCGGAATGTCATATAAATGGAATTATTTTGAGTCTGGCCTTTTTCTATTAGCATAATGCATTTGGGATTCATCCATGTTGTTTTGTGTTGCTAAATAGTATTCCATTGTGTTGATGTCCCAGAGTTTGTTTACCCATCCACCAGCTGAAGGACGTTTGGATTATTTTCAGCTTTTGACCATTAAGAATAAAACTGCTATGAATGTTGCTGTACGTGTCTTTGTATGAACATATGTTTTTATTTCTCTTGGTCAAATGCCTAGAAGTGGAATTGCTGGGTCATATGATAAACATATGTTTGTCTTTATAAAAAACCATAAAGCTGTTTTCCAAAGTAGTTGTACCATTTTTCACTACCATTAAAAATGTATGAGAGATTCTGTTTCTCCACTTCCTTACCAGAATATAGTAGTAGTATTTTAGCCATTCTTGTGGGCGGATAATAATATTACTTTTTGTTGTTGTAGTTGTTTGTTATCTTTTGTTTTGCATTTTCCTGATGAGAAAATGATACTGAACATTTTGTGTGTGTATATGCTCATTGGCCATTTATATACATTTAGTCTTTTCTGAGATGTCTATGCAACTCTTTAACCCATTTTTTAATTGGTTTGTCTTTGTGTTAATGAATTGTAAGACTTCATGTACTATGGATAAGGACCTCTGAGATTATATATGTGTGTGTGTATGTATACATTTATTTATTTATTTCAGATCTTCTGTGTTACTGTTTTTTTGTCTAGTTGTTTTATTACTTATTTGATAAATATTTATGAGGATTTGTTTATTTCTCCCTTTACTTTTGTCAGTTTTTGCTTCATCTGGTTTGAAGCTTTTTTATTAGGTGCATGTACATTTACAGTCATTATATCTTGCTAATGCATTAACTTTTTTATTAACATGAAATGATCCTCTTTGACCCCTGTAATACTTTTTTTTCTTGAATTCCACTTTGTGTGATGTTAGTATAGCTACTTCAGTTTTATGAAAATGTTTTCAAAGATGGGAAATGATAGAGAACATCTGTATGATGACATGAGAAAGTTTATCCATGTAGAAGGAGGGGGCAGTGAAATAGTGGGGGAGAAGGCACTACCCTATGAGCAAAGCCCTCAAGGCAAGAAATAGTATCCAAAGCTGGATCACTCTATCTGTGGTTTGAGGTGGGAAGAAGGAAAGGATGGTTGTAGATACAAGTAAATTTTTTAGCGTTGGCCATACCTTAAATCTATTTAAAAATCTAGCAATAGGCACACAGCTTATAGTGTGCCAGCAACCACTAATCAAATGTGGTTTCAGTTTTTATTATCAGTACATGAGTGTGGTAGTTCAAGTGTTGGCTGACTTTTCGGATAATTGTGGTTAATCTGTTATTAGTAAATTGGCTATATGGAACATCCTTAGGCTCTGGGACTGTGGCCCTTACATTAATGTCCTGAATATCCCTTGCTCTGAAAAATTTTCATTGTATACTGTCTGGTTTTCTGGAATGGTCTACAAATTGAGCTTATTCTTCAGTGTGGTCCAGCATATTGAAGTGTGTCTCAAGGATGTGAAATTCATTTTGCTACAGATGGTGTGATGTGAAGGAATCTGAGGTCAGGTACTGCAGCTAAGTCTCTATACATGTAAAAACTTCAAATACAAATAATCTTTATTTGACATGCGCTCTACATCCATGAGCATGTTGTTTAAACTTTTTAGGTTGTTTTCTTTCCTGAATGATGTTAACATTCTTGCTTTGATTCCATGTCAGAAATGGTTGTGATTCTAAAAGGGGAATGATCTTTGATTCATGGAAACAGGTGGAAATTATTACTAGTAGGCTTCTACTATGAATAAAAATACAAAGAATTATCTTTCAAAAGAACCCCACTTTGAGCATTTCTAAGGAGACTTCAGCTTTGTTCTTTACTAGGATTGAAGAACTGGCCACATTCCTCAGATGCAGGGGAGTACCGTCTAGTCTACCTCCTTGCTACAGCGATGGATTCAGGACTGGGCATGTGACCAAAATCAACCCCAGAAGCCTAGTCCCGAGATTTTTTTGCAGAGCACCTGGGCAAGAATTTCTCTCTTTTTTCCCACTGTGGTCTGTAAGAGGATGGGATATATTCTGAAGCTCCTGGAATCCTTCTTGACACACGAAGAGAGAGGCTGCCCTGGTTTTGGAGCTAATATTGAGGAAATCTGAGAGCGCCCCGCCGGCCCCCTATCACTCCCTCCCTCTGCAAATATCAGATGGGCCTCTCAATATGATCAGATTGACTCAATTATGTAAGCTAATCAGTTACTTACGTAAGCTAATCAGCCAATTCAAGTTATTCTGTCTCTTGCAGTTAAAACACTCATTATTAATACATTGAGTATGTTTTAGAGACTTAAGTCAAAATACAATAAAGAGTAAGGTTAAGAGAAAAGCAGTCACTGAGTACAAAGTTACATGTAAATGCATGTATTCTTTCACTAAATCTCAGTAATTGTCTATTCCTTCCATGAACTCTGTTCATGGAAGTTCTTCTGTCTAGTTCTTCTCTCTCTTGGGAACTCTCCCCTGGGGCTTACCCAGGTTTCTTTCTATCCACCCTCTTGCCTGACTTTATTTGTTCCTGAGTTTCGGAACTTGGTGTGATATTCTGCCAAATTCTCTTCCCCACCTCTGCTCATTTCTAGCATCAAAGTACATAATACCTTGCTACGGAGATTATTCTAGTTGGAATCTGCTGTGTTCTGTGAATTGTCTCTCCTCTAGGGGAAGTATGCCTGCTTCTTACTCTCTTTGGTGACTAGGCACAGAGGCTTGGTTGTATCAGGGTGAAGTTGTGGTTAGTTAGTTTCTTGTGGTGGCCGTGCAGAAAAGGAGAGAGGGCATGTGTTACAAGACACCCATAATTCTGTTTCAAGTCCCGTGATCCCTTCGGAACAGTGTCCAGAGACCCTAAAGCCAGACTCATTAGACGTCTGCACTCTTCCTCTCCTTCAGTCCAGGCCTGCTGTGCACAGAGGGCTCCTTGACAGATACCGATCATTTCTCCAAGAGCCCTGTTTCCTTTCTTTCTTAAAATATTTTTTAAAAAGAATCAAACAATTTAACAAGGGAGTTATATGGTTTTCCTTACTGTACTCACAGAGAAATGGACAAAGGGAGACAGATCCTGCTGTTCTAAGTTGCTAGAAGCCTGTTTTTAAGTTGATGTGATCTAAGCCAGGAAAGAGTTTGCGGTGGCCTGTGAATGGTGTATAATGGAAGGAACTGGCAGATAAGATTAAAATGGTTAAAAAAGGTCAGTGGGCATTGAGAAGGTCAAGGTCTTTGAATGATAAGCCAAAGCACAGAGAATTAGTTTCTCCAGGGAAGAGAAATCCATCAAAAATTTTGAGTAAAAAGGTAGTTTAATCAGATCTTTTTTTTTTCTGGAAGTTTGTAGGATGGTCCTGAGAATACCAGGGAATTTGTGGAAATATAAGAGCTCTTGTAAAAAGACAAGTGAAGGATTTGGTGAAGCAGTATGTTTGGCAGTAGAAAGAGTCAAATATGGTTGTGAGGTTTTGAGTTTGAAAGGCCTGGAAGAAAGTGGTCATGGTGTTAATAAAAAAGAGAACAGGAAGGGGAGGTGCTTTGAGGGGAAGGACTAGAGTGGTGTTTGATGGTTTGAGTTTAAGGTGATAGTAGCACATTAGGATGGAATTGTGTCAGAGACATTGTGTTAGGTGCTATATTAAGTATTGGCAATATAACAGTGAATAAACAGGAGAAAACGTCCCCACTTTCATGGAGCTTGTGTTTCACTGGGGAAGACTTAATAATGTAAATAAAATACCACGCTCAATAGTGGTAGGTACTGAAGAGGAAAAATAAGTAAAATAAGGGAGATATGAATTTGGGGGTGGGTTGAGATTTTAAATAGGGTGACCAAAGAAGGCTGCCTTGAGGAGGTGACTTTGAGTAAGAACTGAAGGAAGTGAGGGAGCTGTCCTTGGGAAGATCTTGGGGAACAGTGAATACATGCCTAACGTGTTCAAGGGATAGCAAAGATGCTGAAGTGGGGAATAGTTGGAGATGAAGTCAGCAGGATCACAGGGTGGGGGCAGAGATCAGGTAGGGCCTGTGCATCAGTCAGGGTGGCCATGGTGGCGATGAAGATAGAGCGATAGGATGAGCTGATGGATGTAATTGGGGGGTGGGGGGGGAGGGAGGGAGGAATTGATCCGTTGATAAGGATAACAAGATTTTGGGCCTGAATAACTGGGAAGAATGGGGACAGTTTCTTCTACTCCTGTTAACTAAATAAAAGGCACTCTTGGATTAAACTACCATAGGCAAACAAAGTTCCCAATTAACATATATATCTTTAAGAACGTCTGTAATATGTCTTTAAAATGATAGTATCCATGATCATGTTTTAAAATGAAAGAAGCTTATTGGCAAGCCTTGTCAGGAACTCCCTGTGGAAATATCAATTGCTTTTCTTGGCTCCAAGGTTATTTCCTGAACAGTGTATTATACTTTGTCCCAAGCATGCCATTAAGGGATTTGAAAGTTTGTTAAAACATGTGTGGCAAGTGAGTACTGTCACTTAAGCCCAGCCAGAGAAGCCGGGAAACGAAAAGCGGCTCCTAGGTGGACTTCATGACATGCATTAGCTCTGAATCAGAGGCTCAGGTAGTGGGATAGGCAGGGCATTATCTCCTGTGCACAAAGCCTTCAGCTGACACTGTTGTACACAGCCCTTTCAGCAGAAAGTGCCTGTGGACATAGGCATATGTAAATCTCTTTGGAGAAGCTCCATTTTACCAAGTTGACAGCAACCCCTGCCCCAGGGGAATGTCATAGAATTTATTTGCTTGGAACAGAATTTTCCAGTGCTAATATAGACTTGTTGTCTTTATGAGATTTAAAATAGCACTCTTCAAAGATGGCTTTTATGTTCAAGGAAGGGTTTTTTATATCGGTACACAGGGAGACTATGAAATGTTTCATGCTTGGAGTTTGGGAATGTTACGTGGCGTTTTTATTTACGATTGCATTTAAATTGGTTACAGGTACTTTTGCTCCCCAGTTTTGAAGTACATTATATTAATTATAAAAGGAGGGAGAAGAAAAAAACTAATTGAGTTTTAAAGTGACCGGTTTCTTGACTCTGTTGAGTTTGAGTTGCTCTTTGCGGTTGATCTGATTTACAGCTCAGTGTAGACATCCCCCCACACGCCTTCTAAGGGACAGATTGGTACTTCACACTCTGCAGAAATCAGGAAACATCCCTGGAAGCTGTGCTCACATTTTGGCTTTCTCGTCTTCAGGCATTCATGATTTTTCTAGCTAAAAATGTTTTAAATTGGTGACAGTGAACTTTATGGTTACATTTGGGTCCATATTGAAACTGGAGTTATAATTTAAATATGAAGGTCTAGAATTATTTTAGGAAAATGCATTTATTTAAATGTCTTCCAGTTTTATTCATTTGCATGCGTACTTATATTTGCTTCTTATGGTGATAAGTTTCAACTCTGATAAAATAACTGGTGGCTCGTCCCTGGTTTCCAGACAGTGTAGTAGTGGAGGGCAGTGCAGTTATCATGCAGTATCATGTAGATAAGCATCTGAATTTAGCTGGCTCTTGCTGCTTGGTAGTTATTTATTTCTTGTAATTTTTTTAGAATTCTTCTTTTACAGCCAATTCAAGTCTTTCTCATTTTCGTCAGAAGAAGAGAAAAGGAAACTAATATTTATTGAGCATGTTTTATATGCCAAGCATTTTGGGAGCCTCTGGAGAATATAAAAAATGAATGTGGTATGGTTTGCTGTCTGGTGGAAGAGAGAAATATGTAAACAAATAAATGGAATATAACTTGATCAACAAACTTATAATGAATCAATAGGTAAGGAATAGCAGTGAACAAAGGAAGGAAACAACATTTCTTAAGAGATGGGGGAGTTTAGTCAGAGAAGCAGTCACAGAAGAGCTGGATCTTGAATTTTGATTATTTGCCAGGCAGGCAAAAGATGCAGAGGTGTTTCATGCAGTGGGTGTTGGCGGGAGATGTACATGCAAAGCTCACTCTGAATCTGTTTGCAGGAAATCTCCCATACGAGTGTCCAGGACTGAGAGCTGGACTTAGAGCCCTGGATCTGTGGTCATGTCACAGCTCTGCTATTTAGTAGCTCTGGGATTGTGACATGTCTGAACCTGTTTTTTCCTGTGAGATGGAGATAATTATTCTCCTGTGTATCACCCAGGGTGGTTGTGTAGATCAAATTAGTTAATGTGTGTAAAGCACAGGGAAGATAGTGCAATATGAATGTGAAGAGTGATAATAGAAGTCTTAGTGTTTAACGTGTTCATAATTATATTTAAATTCTCTCTGCTTCACTAACTCCTGTTCCTTGTGTGTTCCTTTTCTCAGTGCTCTGTTCTCAGCTTCTGTTTTCAGAGAAGCTTTGCCTTTGCTGAACCATTGTGGTTAACTTCCTAATCTGGATTTCTGTCCTCCAATACACTCTTCCCATCTCCTGATCTACATTTCCAGCTACCACCTGGATGTTCCCCATCACCTTGGACTTTCTGGTTCTAAAGACTAAATTTGTTTCCTTCTATACAGATTCACTTACAACTTTGTTCCTGGCACCTGTGCTAAGAGCTTTTCATATATTATCTCAGTTCCACAATAATCTTATGATATTGGGTACTCTTGTCCCCATTAAATATAGTGAAACTGAGGTTCAAAGAGATTACATAGCTTTGCCAAAGTGGCATAGCTACTAAGCAGCAGAGCCATGATGCAAACCCAGGTGTGTTGACTACAGTTCCTTCTCTTAACCACTTTTCCCTACTTCTCACTTTACTAACTTTACAGTAAAGACCAGACTCATTAACTTGGCATTCGGTGCTCTTCATGTTTGCTTCTTCATCCTCTTTTCTCACTCCTACTGTACATTTTCACTACTACTTGCCTTTCCTGAGGGAAAATTTGTATTTTCTTATCTCCTTGCTTTTGCATATGTGTCCTTTCCCATCTTAGTCTCCTTTTCCTGTGTTCACCTGTCAAAATCCTGAGGGATGCAGGGCAGTGTAGTGGAATAAGCCAGGGCGGGAGTTGAGTAGATCTGTTTTCTGCTTTCCCTCACAGTCTTGATCTGTTTCACAAAGGGCTGGACCAGTTTACATTTATACCAGCAAAGTGTCGCGGTACATTCTTGCTGACATTTGGTATTGTCAGGATTTTTAGTTTTTGCCTGCCTGTGGGTTTGTGGTGATATCTCATTGTGGTTTTAATTTGCATTTCTCTGATGACAAACGAGGCTGAGCAGCTTTCCATCTTTTTTGTTTATTTGGCAGTAAAGAGCCACTATTTTGTTAAGTGCCTTTAAGCCTTTTCCCCATTTCTCTGTTGGATTGTCTTTCATTGATCTATAGCAGTTCTTTATATATTCTGGATTTGAGTACTTCTGTGGCTTATCTTTTTAAATTTCTTTTACATTATTTTAGGATAAAAGGAAAAATTTACTTTTAATGGAGTTGAATTTATCATTATCTTCTTTCATGGCAGTGCTTTTTGGTTATGTTTAAAATGTATTTCCCTATATATTTTCTCAAATATTATTTTCTAAAATTCTGCCAGCCTTTTAGATTAGCGTCTTCCTTAGACATTTTCCATTCACATGGTTGCATCATGTCTCTGATTTAGCAAGTGTTCTTGTCTTCGAATTAGGGATATTCTAAAAGGCATTTTGCTATTCCTTTGCTAACACAGGGTTCCCCTTAAAGTACAGAAGTCATGCTACACCCACTCTCCTTTTCCAAAAGGTGTATCTCTTCTTCTCTGTGTCTCAGAGCTCAAGATTCTGGGCGTAGGCCTATTCCTTTCAGTGGTAAGCGTCTAGTAGCCTCCTCTCAATTTCACCCCTAACGGTTTTCAGGGTTCCTCCCAAGTACTGCTGAAGAGGCCACATTACTGCTCTCCGCCCGCCAGAGATCGCAGCCTGTTGGAGAAAGGGGATCACCTTTTCCCCTCATTACACTGCCACACCACTCTGTCGCCCAATTTCACCTTCCAGAAGGAGACAATAGGTAGATTACAGATGTATCCATGGTAAAACTAACTTCAGGGTATATCTGACAAACATTTCTGTGTGTGTGTGTTTGTATTTGCATTTTCACTGTTTATTTTTATTAGCAGGTTATGTGATGCTCATCCTATCCCATTCATGCAACAAGACTTGAGAGTGAAAAAGTTCTGTGTGACCCAGCGATTTGGTTCCCTCACTAATCTGTTTCTGTCCTGTCCTCCAGAGACTAGACTAAATCTCCAAGGGAGAAATAATCCCAGTTGCAGCGTGCATTCAGAATAATGAGTGCAGTCAGCTGCCTCTCTCTCAGGTCTGTGGAGGAAACCAGAGGAAGTTTTAAAGTCCTCAGTTAACCAGGTCAGTAATATATCCATTCTCCTGAGGCCTCCCTCCTTTCACTCCGAGCCCAGAGCTCTCCAAAATACTGACCAACCTGAACTGGTAGCCTCCAGCACCAGACTTTTTACTCCCCTTACTCTTAAATTCTTATAGAGTACTTTCTGTCTACTTGTAGATGTGCATTTTTCTGTGGAGGAAGGAGTTATAGCTTTCTTCTGATTCTCAGCAGGATCTGCTAAACTTCAAAACTGAGGACCACTGAGCTAGACTTTTCAACTCTTTCAAGGTCAGTCCCACAGAGGAAGGCCCCTTACTTTACAGATCCAGGGAAAATTGGGCTTCTGCTTTCTAATCCACATATTCGTATGTCTGGAAACTGTGCTGAAAACTCTCTTGCATCCTGATAGTCTTTTATATTCCTTTTTTCATTTTTCTACCCTTTTATCCATCAAATAATGTTTATTCATCAAATATTGAGCACCTAGATTGATTATGCAAGTTGCCATAGAATATACAGAGAGATATTATTGGTGAGCAAACAGCCTTAACAGATGAGGTAAATCACATACATAGATACCACTAGCGTAGTGAAAAAAATGAGAAGTGCCATAGAAGAGGTGTGTATAAATTGCTTTGGGACTTTAGAAAAGGAAGAAATTACTCTGGTCTGGGGCAGGTAGCAGGGCATGAGGAGGACCTGAGAAGACTATGTGGTGGATTCTGGGTTATAGAAAATCCAAGGCATTTGGACTAGGTCTTGAGAGATGGGTAGAGTTTAGATGTGTGGAAATGTTAGATGCAGTATGCCGTCTCTGGTTCTTTATTCATTCAGATGAGACTTGAGTATATAATGTGACTTCATGGAGTTTATACTTATCAGGGAAGATAGACTCTGAACAGGTCATTTCCTACTTAATTGCTGTTCATTCATTCAACATATATTTGAGTGAGTACTAAATGCTATTCCTAACTCTTAGAATATAGCAGTGAATAAAATGGCCTCTGTGCTTATGAAACCCACATCCTAGTTGGGAGACAGAAAGTATATAATATATTGTCAGGTAAGTATATAATATATTATCAGGTAGTGATAAGTGCAGTGATGAGAAATAAAGCAGGGTAAGAAATAGAGTCATAACAGCGAGGTGGGGCTGTTTTAGTTAATGTGATCAGGGAATGCCTCTCTGAGAGGAGGATATTTGAGCAGAGACCTAACCAAAATGAAGAGAGCAATCCCTGTGAATAGCTGGGCAAAGAGTTTTCCAGATAGAGGGAACAGCAATTGTAAAAATCTCAAGATGGAAGATTTTAGTATTCTATGAATAGCGAGAAGAACTCTAGGATTGGAGTGTAATTTGCAGAGGAAGAAGTTGTAGAAAATGAGAATGCAAAAATAGATATGGGCCAGATTTGACAACACCTTGTGGCATGGTGATGAAAGGATGTTGGGAAGCTATTGCGAGAATGACATGATCTGATTTGTTTTAAAAAGATCACTCAAAGGCTTCCCTGGTGGCGCAGTGGTTAAGAATCCACCTGCCAGTGCAGGGGACATGGGTTTGAGCCCTGGTCTGGGAAGATCCCACATGCCGTGGAGCACCTAAACCTGTGTGCCACAACTACTGAAGCCTGTGCACCACAACTGCTGAAGCCCGCGTGCCTAGAACCAGTGCTCTGCAACAAGAGAAGCTGCCGCAATGAGGAGCCTGTGCACCGCAATGAAGAGTAGCCCCCACTTGCCGCAACTAGAGAAAGTCCGCCCGCAGCAACGAAGACCCAACGCAGCCAAAAAAAAAAAAGATCACTCTAGTTCCTTTGGTCCAAAATAGAATTCAGGAGACCAGTTATTACAGTAGTTCTGCAAGGAGATAAAGGTTGCTTGGATTTTTATAGTAACAGTGGAAATGGCAAGAAGATATATTTTACAGGAAGTCTCTCTTGATAATTGGATGTGGGGTGTGAGAAGGAGAGAGTCAAGGGTGATGCCCCAGTTTGGTGCCATCTGCCGAGAGAGGCAGTGCTGGGAGAGGAATGGGTTCTGGTGGGGACCAAGGGTTCTCCTGTTTGAGGCGCCAGCTGACATCCAAATGAAGATGTCAAGTAGGCAATTGGATATGTGTCTGGAATTTGGGGGAAGGGTTGAGGCGAGGCATTTAATTTTTGGAGTTAATAGCATATAGAGATATTTAAAGCCATGAGACTGGATGAAATCATCTAGGGAGTGAGTGTAAATGGATCCTCTCCCTAGTGGTGTTTAACATCTTCCTCTGTTACCTATATCAGGTCAGATTTAAGTTCAAGTTAGGGGACAATACTTCACAGATGGTGGTATTTACTTCCTAATTATAGTACATACACCAGTATAGTATTTACTTCCTAATTATGGTACATCAGGAAGTACTTTGGTTCTTTCTCTTTTTATGATATTTGTATTAATCAGTGGGTTCAGGTATTGTTGCTCTGGTCCATCCATTATAAAACTCCGTCCCCATCAGCATTTTGCAACCATTGATGGTCATCTTTTGCATCCATCATTTCAGTAGGGATATCAGAATGGTGATAATGAAAGTCTTTAAGTCATTCCTTCTTAGTTAGCTGAAACTCTTCTATAAAGAAGAATTTTACCTCATCAACTGTTTGGCTAACCTGAGGTACATTTTATCTAGGAAAAGTAGGATAAATGTTTAGAATTTTCTGAGGTTGACCAGAGAGAGCCCTTTTATGATGATTCCTGAGTCCTTTAGATGAGGCTCTAGTAGCCTGTGATAGCTTGCTTGTTTTTCCCATATGACAAGATCTTCCAGGTTCTTTTTTTTTTTTTTAGTTTGTTTGATTGTTTGTTTATTTATTTGTGGCTGCATCTAGTTGTGGCGAGTGGGGGCTACCCTTTGTTGTGGTGCGCGGGCTTCTCATTGCTGTGGCTTCTCTTGTTATGGTGCGCGGGCTTCTCATTGCTGTGGCTTCTCTTGTTGTGGAGCACGGGCTCGAGGCACGCGGGCTTCAGCAGCTGTGGTGCACGGGCTTAGTTCCTCCGCGGCATGTGGGATCTTCCCGGACCAGGGATCGAAACTGTGTCCCCTGCATTGGCAGGCGGATTCTTTTTTTTTTTCTATACACTTAAAATTTTTAATCCAGTACATTTTTATTCAACATTATGGCTGACATTTCATTAAGAATGAAAATGGCCGTAGCATCCTATAGCTCCAATAACTTTCAGTGCTTTAGTGATTTTTCTTTTCATTTATTTATTTATTTTTTAACATCTTTATTGGAGTAAAAAATATGGAACGCTTCACGAGTTTGCGTGTCATCCTTGTGCAGGGGCCATGCTAATCTTCTCTGTATCGTTCCAATTTTAGTATATGTGCTGCTGAAGCGAGCGTGGCAGGCGGATTCTTAACCACTGTGCCACCAGGGAAGTCCCCAGTTTCATCTTGTTTGTTTCCTTTTCTAAACTTGGGTTAGCCATTTCTCGTAGGAGTTCCACAACCCTCATTCTTAACCAATATGTGATATGGAACGGTTCTAGAGTGCCTGTTGCATCCAATGACTTTAAGGTGATCTTTTTTCCCCATAACATTTATTTTATTCTTGTTTGTACTGCGATAACAAAAATAGAATGAAAATACTTTAAAAATGCAATGTATTAATTTATATTTTAATTATACAGTTTTGAATGACTTGATTTATTCATTAAACCCTACTACCATACAGCATTCTCTGCTTTAGTAACTCAAAAGTGAATTTAGTGCCTAAAACACTAATTCTTGAGTATAGGTAATCTAAACCATGGAGATTATCATAAAATCAGAACTGGGTTGGTTTTGAAATGTGCTGTACAGTTAAGCTTGCTGTACTCTGGTCATTGCTTTCTACTGTGCTCTTTTTCCCATTGACTTTTCCTTGAACCTTTGTATGTGTAAGCCAAAGCGTAATTCTTAATATGTAGGTAGGTAGAATCGTGGTGATTACAGAATTCTCTTTGTATTTTACTCACACACATATACATACATACAAAGACTACCTTTCACTGTGGGATAGTTGAGCCTTCAATTTTTTTTTTTTTTTTTTTGCGGTACACCGGCCTCTCACAGTTGTGGCCTCTTCCGTTGTGGAGCACAGGCTCCGGACACGCAGGCTCAGCGGCCACGGCTCACGGGCCCAGCCGCTCCGCGGCATGTGGGATCTTCCCGGACCGGGGCACGAACCCGTGTCCCCTGCATCGGCAGGCGGACTCTCAACCACTGCGCCACCAGGGAAGCCCAAGCCTTCAAATTTTATAAAGTCAGAATTCTGGTTACCCTCTAATATTTTCTCCTTGGTCAGTGGGAACCAAATCCTTTCTGAAACCGTTAGCAGAAGAAATAAATACATAATAGAAAGTAAAGGCCTGGAACCTTTGTTTAACATCTTTCCAGAAGACTGCATTTTACCTCATATTCTAACTGTAGCATGTCAGTTGTTTTCTTTCACCCCTGCCCCCAGCTCTCTTCTTTCTGAGATAAAGTTTGTATGGGATGACACGTAAAAAAGAACAGTAGACCAGCGATTGTGTTGTAGCCACCGTGCTTTAGACGTAGGGTATGCACATGTACCTCCTGCCTGTGCTTTGGGCTGTTCTGACAGTGCCCAAGGTTGTGTTAATTCTTTGAGGATGGTCAAGGGCAGATCTTCCTAAATGTTATTGAATTTGCTCGGCACATTTAAGGAAATTGAATGGATTTGCTGATTTGAGTGATGTCAGATTTCTTTTTCTTCTCTAATTTGTCAGTGAATTCTGTTCTTTGAATGATATATTTTGGGTCAGGTATGAAACCAGGATTCGTGTTTCAAGGCAGAAGTGCAGGAGAGCTGGTTTTGTAATTGTATATTAATCTAAAACTTAGCTGTTGCTTCACTCTTATGTTCTCATGCAGGAAGGGGCCTAAGGGGAATCTTTTTAGAGATTTCTGGCTTAGCCAATTGAACTTTTTTTTAACTGTTAAAGAAAAGGAGCCTTGTTTGTTTGGAAATAATGAACAAATGTGGAAATAATGAACAAATTAATGAATGAACAAATGAATAAATCAGTGAGTCTGACAAGAGTCAGATTCCTGTTATCACATTTTCATGAAGTCATATTTTAAAACTTTGGGAATATACTTTTAGAGTCTGTGTTCTGATTGTGTGAATATCTTTGTAATCTTTTACTTTGATTTTCTGGGTGGATATTATAATATTCATTGGGGACAGTTATGTTAATTGGAATCTGTGACATTATAATGTTTGGAGAAAGATTTCTTTTAATAACCTTTTGTGCGTTGTATAAAATGAAGATCTTTCATTAAGCATGATCTTTGTGTGATCTAATTTGAACGTTAATCTGGTTTGTTGAAAGCAGGCATCTAATTTGAAACCCCAGAGTTAAAGTCAGAAAAATATTGGACTTCTCAATTATAAGCACATAGAGAAACTGCTAGAAGCTCACTCACTTCATTCAGATCTCTGCTCAAATGTCGCTTCATCCAGGAGGCATCCTCCCTAACCACCCTACTGGTAAACTAGCCTCAGTTTCCAATAACCAGCATTTTCATATTATATATTTTTTTCACTAGCACTTACCATTATTAGACTTTTGATTGTGTGCACCGCTGCATCCTTGCCACCTAGAACAGTGCCTTACACCGTGAAAGTTACTCCGTACGATTTGTTGAATGAGTAAATTGTTCACCATCTGTCTCCTCACTATAAAATGTAGGCCTCATGAGGGTGCCTGGCATGAGGCTGGCCTTCCAGCATTTGTTTGAAAGAACGAAACGAGTGTGCTACCAATAGTGATCCAATTCAAATACACACACACGTATGTATGATCACATCTTGATTATATGTTTAAATTGCATATAGATTTCTCATCCAGAAATAGATTATTAGAAGGATATGGTGTTCTAAGTAACATTTAGAACCTACAAAATCTGCTGTCTTTTTTGCTAATGTAGATGGGCAGATTTACATATAGGGTCACCTTTTTTTTTTTCCAGTGACTAAATAACACTGGTGTATGTTAATATTGTGCCCATAGAAATCAAAGGGTACTGTCATATGAGTGTCATGTGACTAACTCACTGAATGGATTAGTAGTGGATTCTTTTCTCCTATTTGCTTCATTTTTGTTAAATTGAAAATTTTTGACATATTGTGTAATGCTCATTCTTATTTCTAGTGTACATGTCTATCAGTTGCGTGCTTTCTATACTGATCTCAGGCCTCAAAATGGAGAATTAAGGGTTTATATTTTTTATGGGAACATTTTATAAACTCTTGTTCACACTTAATTTTTTTTCTATTTCATCTTACATTCTTGTGGTTTCATTTGGGAACACAGTGACAAACTATGTTGAGTTCTTTTATCATTTCCCAGCGTACTAGTTGGTCCCATGTGATGGACACTTTGTGAAGCAGTGTGGTACTTCTGGTATTCAGGGCCTTTGTGGGAGAGAGGATGAAAATATACATCAGAAAAATAGAAGTGGATGTAGCATTAATCTTGGGCATCTTGAAGAGCTGGATTGATTGTAAGGTAATCTGTGCATCTGGAAAATAAAGATTCTTTGTCAAACTACATGGTGAGTGTCCAGTGCTTCTGAATGTGCAGTTTTTTCCTTAGGAAAGAAAAATGAAAAAAGAAAAATCTGCACTTTCCCATTTTTCCCTCCAGTGATTTAGCAGAACTTTTCTCTTTTCTTCAGGTAATTAAACCAGAGAGCAATGACAAAGAAACAGAAGGTGCCTATGAATCAGATCTCCCTGAGGAGCTCTGTGGAAGCCATCTCCTGCAACAGTCCCTGAAAGGCTATAATGACAGTCCTGATGTCATTATAGAGGCTCAGTTTGATGACAGCGACTCAGAAGATGGACATGGCAACATGCAGAATGCTCTGGTTGATGGTGTTAAGAAACTCTCAGTTTGTGTTCATGAAAAAGGTGAGTTCCGGACGGATCTCCGACGTTTTATTTTAGTAGATTGTTTTAAGTATTGGAATTCTCTCTGTGCTACAGAATTAATCACACAATACAGTTGGTATCTTTCCAGTTTCTAACCTGTGGCAGCTTTTAGGAAAGGGGGATCTTTGACAGGCTTCCAGCTGCTGTTTGTGAGGAGGGGACAAATGCTGCTGGTGATTTGTGTGGTCAGTGGTTGCTGTTGTCATTTCCTAATGGGTTTTGCATTGTGTTGATAGCTAACCTTGAAATTTCCTGTGATGAGCCCAATCCCACCCTGTGGTTGATATGAACATAATTAAACCAAACTAAAATCCTTCCAAAGAAAGCACTTCGTTTTACCCTGGATTTTGCTTTAATTTTAACTTGGTACATTTCATCCTCAGTGGTGAATAGATCACCTTAAATTTGATAAGTAGATTATCTTTACAAAGTGTTTTGATTGTAAGCTTTTAAAAAAGCCAGTCTTGGGGCTTCCCGGGTGGCGCAGTAGTTGAGAATCTGCCTGCTAATGCAGGGGACACGGGTTCGAGCCCTGGTCTGGGAGGATCCCACATGCCGTGGAGCAGCTAGGCCCGTGAGCCACAACTACTGAGCCTGCACGTCTGGAGCCTGCGCTCTGCAACGAGAGGCCGCGATAGTGAGAGGCCCGCGCACTGCGATGAAGAGTGGCCCCCGCTTCCCACAACTAGAGAAAGCCCTCGCACAGAAACGAAGACCCAACACAGCAAAAATAAATAAATTAAACTCCGACCCCCAACATCTTCAAAAAAAAAAAAAAAGAAGCCAGTCTTATTTTCTCTGATCAAAATTTAAGCCATGGGTCCCCTGGATACTGAAAAAAGCAATTGCAAGCACATAGGCGAAGAGCTGTGACCAAGGGCCCTACCTGACTGCAGTCTGGAAAACTTAAGGGAAAGTAGCAATGAAAATTGGAATATTTCAATGTATAGATTTCTAGGAGGTTTTAAGTGCAGGGAATATGTTTTCTAGCCAGATTGATTTTTATGTATGTTATGAAATGGAAAATATTGACCTGGTTAGGCCAACTAGATTATGAGGGTTTTTTTATCAGGAAGAAGTTTCTGGCACAGTCCCCACGAAAGGCTAGAAGAAATGCCAGATTACTAAAGGAGGATGTTCAGCAGACACCCTGTGATAGGGACTGGTGAGCACAGTTCTCTGACATCCTGAAGAAAGCTGGAGGTGATTTCAGGAAGTGACTGCATAAGGATCACTCTGTGTCTTCACTGCTGATGAGGTAGTGATCTCGGGCAGCGAGCACTTTCTAAAAGCATGTGTCACTTTCTGGTGCCAAGTGCTACTCATTCAGAAGGACTTCCCGACTTTGAAATTCTATCTGAATGAAGAGGCTACTGCTTCCTCACTGCCCCACCTCACTGCTGACCTGAGGGCACCCAGGTTCTTTTGTTTTTGTGGCCTGCTTAGATAACTAGTGGTTCCACTGTTCAGGGCACAGCCAATGTCATTTGGATGTTATTCCTTGAAAATTCCTTCTTCTGATGTTTCTTCTTTCTTCCTTTAAAAACAGTATAATAACCAGGACCCTAAATAGCCAAATCCTCATCTGCAAGGTCACCAAGGGAGAGAGATATTTGAAGGACAAAGCCAGGGGAAGGAGTACTTTAAAACTTACTGGGTATTTGGCCCAAAACTACTTTGTGGAAACCTAGCTCAGGTGATTGAACTTGGAAGACCTCAGCAGCCTCTTTCCTCTAGGTTCCAAGTTGAAGGGATGAGATGCTTCAGTTTCTCATTAGTGATTGGTACCAATACAAGGGCAAGGAAATATTGATGGATGGAAGTGATGGCAGAATTGATGCCCAGGGTGGCTATTAATAATTCACTTTATCCTTTGTTTGGGAAATTCTGATGCCAGACGTACTCTTGATTTGTCCTCTGTTGTAATTTTCCTCCATCTCTGTTGCAGGTAAGTGTCACTGAGTGCTTTACAAGTCCACCGTATGCAGTTTTTTTCCTTACTGTTTTTATGGTCTTCGTATGCTACTGTTATTTATATTGCTTCCTTACTGGCCCTGACTGAAGGAACAGCCTTAATCCTTCCCTCAGAATCTGGTACCAATTTCTCTTTCCTGCTAGCCTCTAAATAGAGAGTTTTGAAACCACATGGCTGTTTCTCATTTCTTGCCCTCTTGATATTTAGGAAAATTGCAATTTGCTTTTTTAAAAATCATGGTGGTTTTAAGGATATTTCAACCAGCTTCTCTTCTCTGGATAATATAAAATCTGGTTACAAGTTAGGATGTTAGTTCTTTTTGCACCATTTAAGGGTTTGAAATTTGTTATTAAAACAAACCATAACCTTAAGAACATCATAAACTTTTCCTAAGACTTCTAGAAAGGTTCATTGCTTTGTGTTGTAATTGCAAATGGATTATTAATCCTAGTTCACACCTGTGTGCAAAAGAGTGATTTTTGTTTGAATATCATGTTTCTTTTACCCAAAGCAAACATGACATATTACATATGTCTACTTAGTATATCCCTTTTTGCCCGGGAAACATTCGTATCTTTACCATAACTACCAATTTCTCTGGTAATTGAGCAGGTAACCCCAGCTGTATGCAGCAAATGCCTATCATTGCATTCAGAGAAAAGTTTCTCCGGGCATCTCAGACCTACACAATAGTTGCTTCTAGGAAGACCACATGGATCTGGATCATCCTCAGACCTTGAGAGAATAGGCCAAAGACCTGGGCCCCTTTTGTAGGTCCAGCCCCACAGCCTCCCAAGGCTGAGCTTTTACCACTTCCCAGGCAATGGCATTGTTGTCAGCATAGAAAACTGCCATCTGTGTCAAGACCGGGGACAACCCAAATAAATATTCTTTGGTATCGAGTATTTGAATAACGATTGCCTGATTAGCAAACTCCAAAGGATAAAAAAACATCATGACTAATTGGTACAGTAGCTCTTTATCATACATCTTTGGGAACTTTAAGAACAGTTTTGGCCATCTGAGTCTTGGCGATGCTGACCTAATCAGGTTGTGATGTACTTTTCCTGTTCTCTACCTTAGTAGGGTCTGTCAGAGATCTTGTTCAGCTTTCTGGTCTGGAGAGAAGCTTCTGCCAGTACCCTGATGACTGAACATGGGTTTGAATGTAGAGTCGGTGACCCTCTAAGTTCTCACTTTTGTCTCTGGCCACCTTCAGCTCTTTTTTTGAAGGGAGAATCCACATGGAATCCTTGTTCCCTTCCGAGGTTTGAATCGATCTATTACTGCGCCTCCTGGGGCCTGCCCAAGTCAACCTTAGGAGTCAGGAAGAGCCCTTTTTTTCACACTTAAAATTCATCTCCTTCCAGCAACAGGCCTATTCATTGCCTAGGTTTAAGCTCGCTTTCCTTGGATAAAAAGTAACCGTATTTCCCTTTGGCTGAGAAAAGCAGATCCATATGATTATTCTCCTGTGATACTTTGGGGTTACTGAAATGCCAAGAACCCGTACTCCTGACTGTCTAGAAACCCTTCTTTCTCCGAGCTAATTTTTTTCATTTCCTTTCTGCTAGTGTTTCCAGATTCTGAGATCAAATCTTTCTTATGTTTTTGTTTCCTAGCTCTCCACTGTGTATAATGATGATTAATATAATTAGAAGACAGTTATGTTTGCTTCAGAAATTATATTAAAAATTAAATATAAGGCAGTTTCCCATCAACCACAATTTTTGGGCAATGTTTTGTGCCAGTGTTTTAAAGTATTTTTTTGTTTTTAAAAAAGAGTAAAGCCTTGTCCAGACCTATGTTAGAAGGATACAGTGGGAATTTTTGCTTTCCTGTCTTTTATTTATTTATTTTTAGCTGCGTTGGGTCTTCGTTGCTGCACGCGGGCTTTCTCTAGTTGTGGCGAGTGGGGGCTGCTCTTTGTTGCAGTGCGCGGGCTTCTTGTTGCGGTGGCTTCTCTCGTTGCCGAGCACAGGCTCTAGGCGCGCAGGCTTCAGTAGTTGTGGCACGTGGGCTCAGTAGTCGTGGCTCACGGGCTTAGTTGCTCTGCGGCATGTGGGATCTTCCCGGACCAGGGTTCGAACCCGTGTCCCCTGCATTGGCAGGCGGATTCTTAACCACTGCACCACCAGGGAAGCCCTTCCCTGTCTTTTAGACTGAGTGGGTGATGCATTCATATCATGTGTGATTCAGGTAGAGACAGATGGTCAGGACCTCCCATGTCTAAGACCTGTGCTAGACCAGCCATTCCTCCCTGTGAAGTCCATTATGGTTTATTACAGGATATTGAATATAGTTCCCTGGGCTAATACAACAGGACGTTGTTGTTTATCCATTCTGTATAAAATAGTTTGCATCTGCTAATCCCAAACTCCCAATCCTTCCCTCCCTTCCCCTACTTCCCTCTTGGCAACCGCAAGTCTGTTCTTTATGTCTGTGAGTCTGTTTCTGTTTCGTGGAAGTTCATTTATGTCATATTTTAGATTCCACATATAAATGATGTCCTATGGTATTTGTCTGTCTCTTTCTGATTTACTTCGCTTAGTATGATAATCTCTAGGTCCATCATGTTGCTGCAAATGGCATTATTTCACTCTTTTTTATGTCTGAGTAGTATTCCATTGTGTGTGTATGTGTGTGTGCATACCACATCTTTTATATCCATTCATCTGTCGATGGACATTTAGGTTGCTTCCATGTCTTGGCTATTGTAAATAGTGCTGCTATGAAAATAGAGGTGCATGTATCTTTTTGAATTATAGTTTTGTCTGGAATATGCTCAGGAATGGGATTGCTGGATCATATGGCAACTCTTTTAGTTTTTTAAGCAGCCTCCATAGTGTTCTCCGTAGCAGCTGTACCTATTTACATTCCCACCAGCAGTGCAGGAGGGTTCCCTTTTCTCCACACCCATGAAGCTTCTTTTACCTTCTCATTCCTGCCAATAGTTAGAATTATTCAGCTTTCTAGTTTTTTATACTCTAGAGATTAAGTTCTGTAAATTGCCTTTTCATATTGTTTGCCCATTGTTCCATCATAGTTACTGTTCTGTTGTTGATTTGCAGGCAGTTCTTATCTATTCTCTATAATAATCCCTTTTCCACTTTAGGCATCACAAATATCTTCTACCATTCTGTCCTTTAGTCATTTGTCTATTAACTTTATGGTGTTTTTCACTGAACAAAAATTCTTAATTTTTCTGTGATAAAATTAATCATATACTTTATGGGTTTTTTTTTTTTTAGTTTTTTGCATATTCCTAGGTCACATAGATGTTTTCTCATACAGTCTTTTATTAACTCCACAGTTTTGCCTTTTGCTGAACTTCATAAAGCTGATTCTTTATTGATTGAGAGTATCATTTGGTTTCTCTCCTTTAAATGTATTTTTGTTATTGAACGATCCTTGAATTCCTAGGATAACTCCTACTTAATCCCAATATATTATTATTTTTTAAGTACAATATTGGATTTACTTAGGTAATATATAGTGTAGGATTTTTTTGTATCATGTTAAACGGACCTATCATTTTCTTATCATTATCTGGTTTTTACAGTCAAGATTATATTAGCTTCATAAAATGTCCTGGTCATTTTTTTTTTTAATTTTTATTGGAGTATAGTTGCTTTACAATGTTGTGTTACTTTCTGCTGTACAGCAAAGTGAATCAGTTATACGTATACGTTTATCCCCTCTTTTTTAGATTTCCTTCCCATTTAGGTCACCACAGGGCACTGAGTAGAGTTCCCTGTGCTGTACAGTAGGTTCTCATTTATCTATTTTATACATAGTAGTATATATATGTCAATCCCAATCTCCCAATTCATCCCACCACCACCCCTTTCCCCTTGATATCCGTAAGTTTGTTCTCTACATCTGTGTCTCTATTTCTGCTTTGCAAATAAATTCGTCTGTACTGACGGTTTACTATTTTCCCAGAATAGCTTGTATAAGACAGGAGTTACATTGTAAAGCATACTCCAATAAAAGTTAATTTAAAAAAACAGGAATTAAGTCTTCCTTAAAATTTGGTAGACCTCATTGTAAAATTTTCTGCACCTGCTGTTTTTCAGAAGGCGAGATCTTTGCTCTTTCAGTCTCTTTTATACTGATTGGTCTGTTCAGTCTCTCTTTTTGATGCCAATTTTGGCATAACTGAAGGGCAATTTATCCATTTGAATTTATGATCACATAGATATTCCTAATACTCATTAATATTCTTTAATTATTAAAATGACTCCTTGTGTTGGTATTTTTGCCTCCCTTTTCGTTCTGTATTTTAATTGTTTGACTCTTCTCTTTTTTCTTAACTCTTGCTTGCCAAAGATCTATCTTATTAATCTTTTCAAGGAACATGATTTTTGGTTGTGTTATTTTTCTGTTTATTGTTGATGATGTTGTTCTGTATATCATTGATATTTGCCCTTATCTTAGTTATTTATTCCTTACTTGGGGGCGTTGCTTTCTTGTCCTTTTCCCAACTTCTTGAGTTGAATATGTCTTTTCGACTTCTCTTGTTTCCTTTGAAATATTTTTAAAGTTATAAAATTCCCTCTAAATACTTCTTTTGCCATACCTAGGATATACCTAGGTATATTTTTGTGTACATGCATACCCAGATATGTATTTACACATAATAATCACTGATACTTATTGAACATTTACTGCGTGCTAGGCCCTAAGTACTTTATAATTATTCCTCATGACATTTAATTATTTAATTCTTATAGCATATGCAGTATATGTTCTGCCTATGTTCTCTTCTAGGAGTTTTATGGTTTTGGATCTTACCTTTAGGTCTTTAATCCATTTTGAATTTATTTTTGTGTATGGTTTGAGGAAATGTTGTCATCTCATTCTTTTACATGTGGCTGTCCAGTGTTCCCCGCACTACTTACTGAAGGACTGTCTTTTATCCATTGTATATTCTTGCCTCCTTTATCACAGATTAATTGATCATAGGTGCATGGGTTTACTTCTGAGCTCTCTGTTCTGTTCCATTGATCTATATGTCTGTTTTTATGCCAGTACCGTGCTGTTTTGATTACTGTAGATTTGTAGTATAGTCTGAAGTCAGCGAGGGTGGTACCTTCAGCTTTATATTCTTTTTTTCCCAAGATTGCTTTGGCAATTTAGGGTCTTAAAGTCTGTGGTTCAGTATACAATTCAGGATTATTTGTTTTAGTTCTGTGAAAAATGTCATGGGTATTTTAATAGGAATTGCATTAAATCTATAGATTGCTTTGGTTAGTCTGGCCATTTTAACAATACTAATTCTTCTAATCCAAGAGCGTGGAATATCTTTTCATTTCTTTGTATCACCTTCTACTTTCCTTCATCAGTGTTTTATAGTTTTCACAGTATAGGTCTTTAATCTCTTTGTTTAAGTGTATTCCTAGATATTTTATTCTTTTTGATGAGATTGTGAATGGCATTGGTATTTTTTTTCTTTCTCTTTCTGATAGTTCATTATTCGAATATAGAAAAGCAACAGATTTCTGTATATTAATCTTGTATCCTGTAACATTACTGAATTCACTTATTAGTTGTAATAGTTTTTTTTTTGAGACATTCAAGTTTTCTGTATATAGTAGCAATATCGTCTGCAAATAGTGACAGTTTTACTTTTTCCCTTCCAATTTGGATGCCTTTTGTTTCTCTTTCTTGTCTGATTGCTGTGGCCCGGACTTCCAATACTGTGTTAAATAGAAGTGGCGAGAGTGGGCATACTTGTCTTGTTCCTGATTTTAGAGGAAAGGCTGTCAGCTTTTCACCATTGGGTATGATGTTAGCTGTGAATTTGTCATAAATGGCCTTTATTATGTAGATATATGTTCCCTCTCTACCACCTTTGATGAGAGTTTTTATTATGAATGGATATGGAATTTCATCAACTACTTTTTCTGTGTCTATTAAGATGATTATGTGATTTTTATCATTTTTGTTAATGTGCTGTACCACATTGATTTGCAAATATTGAACCATCCTTGTGTCCTTGGAATACATCCCACTTGATTATGCTGTATGATCCTTTGTATATATTGTTGGATTTGGTTTGCTAATATTTTGTTGAGAATTTTTGCATCTATGTTCATCAAAGATATTGGCTTGTAATTTTTTTTTTTTTTTTTTTTGGCAGTGTCTTTGGTTTTGGTATCAGGGTAATGGTGGCCTCACTGAGTGAATTTGGGAGCGCTCTGTCCTCTTCAATTTTTGGAATAGTTTGAGGAGGATAGGTATTAGCACTTCTTCATATGTTTGGTAGAATTCCCCTATGAAGCCATCCGGTCCTGGGCTTTTGTTGGCTGTGAATTTTTTAAATTACAAATTCAATTTCACTACTAGTGATCAGTCTATTCATATTGTCTGTTCTTGATTTAGTCTTGGCAGGTTGTATGTTTCTAGAAATTTGTCTGTTTCTTCGAGGTTATCCAGTTTGTTGGTGTATAACTGTTTGTAGTATTTCCTTATGATTTTTTGTATCTCTGTGGTATTGGTTGTTATTGCTCCTCTTTCATTTCTAATTTTGTTTATTTGGGTTCTCTCTCATTTCTTCTTGGTGAGTCTGGCTAGAGGGTTATCAGTTTTGTTTGTGTTTTCAGAAAACTAGCTCTTGGTTTCATTGATCTTTTCTGTTGTTTTTTTGGTCTCTATTTAATTTCCTCTCTGATCTTTATTATTTCTTTCCCACTGCTGACTTTGGGTTTTGTTTGTTCTTCTTTTTAGATGGTAGGTTAGGTTGTTTATTTCAGATTATTCTTGTTTCTTGAGGAAGGCCTTTATCACTCTAAACTTCCCTCTTAGAACTGCTTTTGCTGCATCCCATAGAGTTTGTGTTTCCGTTTTCTTTTGTCTCGAGGTATTTTCTGATTTCCCCATTGACCCATGTTGTTTAGTGTTTACATGTTTGTGCTTTTCCCATTTTTCTTTCTGTAATTGACTTGTAGTTTCATACTGTTGTGGTTGGGAAAAATGCTTGTTGTAATTTCTGTGCTCTTAAATTTGTTGAGACTTGTTTTGTGGCATAGCATGTGATTTATCCTGGAGAGTATTTCTTGTGTTCTTGAAAAGAATTTGTATTCTGCTGCAAACAACTTTATTTAAACCTGTGATTCTCAAGTTATTTGGTCTCAGGACACTTCTGTGTTCTTAAGAATTATTGAAGACTCCAAAATGCTTTTGTGTATGTAGGTTATATCTATCAATATTTCTGTATTTAAAATTAAAACAAAGAAAGCCTTAAAATATTGCAAAATAAGTGTACTTACTTCTAGTTGTGTTTCTGTGTACATTTAAGGAGAACTTCAGATTTTAAAATAATGATTTATTGGGCATCAGTGAGGTTAATGATGTATAGTAGATAAAACCATAGTCAAAATACTGAGGAGAAAAATGGAATTAACTTCTAAAATATACTTGTTTGTACTTTAAATTGATAATCTTAGAAAATTCTAGAAAACACAAGAATACATAAGCACACATTCTGTTGTTCATTAGAGCAGGGATTAGCAAAGGTATTCTGTAAAGGACCACATAGTAAATATTTCCAGCTTTGTGGGATACACCAGAGACAGAGACTTCTGTGTCACAACTACTCAACTCTGTTTTTGTAGCCTGAAAGTGGCTGTGGAGAATATGTAAATGAGTGGACATGGCTGGATTTGGCCTGTGGGCCAGTTTAGTTTGCTGACCTCTACTTTACAGACATGAGAAAATGAGAGTGAAAGGGACAAATAATGGCTTAGTATTATTATGAAAAGACTCTTGACCTTGTGGGCCTTTGGCAGGATCTCAAACCACAATTGGAGAACCACTGGTTTAAGCTACTGAAATTGATAGTTGATGCTGAACAAGACTTTAATGAATGTTTTAATTATTTACTGTTAGGAAATGCAACACGCTAATTAAAATAGTTTGGGTAAAAATCTGTTGCCTCAATTTTTGCTCAATTGTGGGGTCTTTTTTGGGGACTGTGCCCTGTTTTGCTGTTTTGACTATAGTATGGTCTATGTATGTCTTAGTTTATCAAACCTATTCACAATGTGAATTTTGAATCTTACATCTTCTTAATATGTTTAATAGTTTATATATAGCATTATTGCACATTAGAAAAAACTTGAGTATTAGAAAAAAAACATTGAGTATTTTGTGTTCTTTAGTATTAATTTGAAAGGAATTTTTTCCAGCAATTTCCTACATGTAATTGTTGATATATAAGAAAGCTTTTGGGGTTGTTTTGTGTATCTTTAAACTGGATACCTTAATGAATGCTCTTATTATTTCCAATAATTTTCTAGTTGGTGGCTTTGATTTTCTAGGTATAAAACAATTTTATCTGCAGATAATAATTTTGTCCCTAACTTTCTAATTTGTGCTTCTCAGTTTTTCCTCATGTCATTGGCCATTGCTTTAAGAACTGTATTACATAATAGTGGTGATTGCCTTCTTCTGGACTTTAATAGGAATGCTTCCAGTATTAAACCCTCAAGCACAGTGCTGGTTGTTGGCTTCAGACCTAGTTAACCAAGTGTCCCTTTTCTTTTTTAACTAAAAGTTTCTATTGGGAATGGATATTGAAGTTTTCTTTCAAGTGCCTTCTGAGCTTCTTCAAGATTTTGTTTTTTTTCCCCTTTGGCTTGTTTACTTGATGACACATAATGTTGAATAATTCTTGCATCCCTCATACAGCCATGACTCTCACTTGGTCGTGGTGTGTAGCATGTTTTAACATGTAACTCAGTTCTGTTTGCTGATATTTATTTATGATTTTTGGATTTAAAATACAAAATGTGTGATTTGTCTGCAGTTTCTTCTTATTGTGCTGTCTTTTTTGTGTTTTGGTATCAGGCTCTATTAACTTTTTGGGAAGAACTGGGGACCTTTCTTTTTCTCACTGCTTTGGAGCAGTCAGAATAGCATTGAGAATGATCAAGTGTTCTCAATACTTGAAGCATTTAAAGAACGCATGGTTGGAACATGGGCTAGGGCTTTCCTTAGCTGGCAGCTTTCTCCATGTGTAATGATTATTTTGTTTCTGTAGGGTTTTTTCCCTCTTCTTGCATTAATTTTGATAATGCAAAATTAAAATTATATTTTCCAGGAAAATCATACATTTTCGCCACCTATTCTAATATTTTAGAATAGAGTTGTACGAAGTTTTTTCAATTAATTTCCTCTGCATCTATAATCAAACCTTTCAGTTTTCCCCTCATTTTTTATTACACTAGGAAGTGACTTGTCTGTTTAATTTTTAGTAGAAACTTATTTCTACTATTTTTATTTATTGTAAGTAATCTCTACCTTTATCTTGTATTCCTAAGGACTTTCTTTTAAACATGTTAAGTCTGAGGTGGTCATGTATAGTTGGAAATGTAGGTTGAAGTTGACGTCAGAGATTGGATTGGAAATGTAGTTTAAAGCGTCATCGGCATCTGTTTAGGTCCTTGAAGAACCCCTCTATTCTAAGAGTTTCTTTAAGGGACTGTCAGAGGACGGGGGCCTACCTGTTCTCTTCTGCCACCTGAGTTTCCCTCCTTGAAAGCAATAAATATTATCACACTATTCCCTGCCCTACACTCTCTATAAGAAACAGAAACTCTTGTGGTTTTAAAAATCTTTTGTGTGTGTGATAAAATATATATAGCACCAAATTTGTCTTTTTAACCATTTTTAAGTTTACAATTCAGTCCCATTAATTACATTCATGATGTTGCACAGCCATTACTATTATCTGGTACTATTCCCACACGTTTTTTTCTCATGCTAAACAGAAACTCTGTAACCATTAAACAACTCCCCATTTCACCCGCCTCAGTCTCTGCTAACCACTAATCTACTTCCTCTCTATAAATTGTCTCTTCTTGATATGTCATGTAAGTGGAGTCATACAATATTCCTCCTTTTGTGTCTGGCTTATTTCATTTAGCATAATGTTTTCAAGGTTCATCTATGTTGTAGCATGTGTCAGAATGTCATTCCTTTTCATGACTGAGTAGTATTTCATTATATTGAATATACCACATTTTGTTTATCCATTCATGTTGATGGACACTGGTTTGTTTCCACCTTTTGGCTACTGAATAGTGAGTAATGCTGAAATGAACATTGGTGAGCAAGTATCTGAGTTCCTGTCTTCAATTCCATTGAAATTATACCCAGTAGTAGAATTGCTGTGTCATATACTTAGCTGTTTGAGAAATGTGGGTGTTTTTAAAGGAATTTTTAAATTGTTAAATACATAGTTATTAGAAGGGTTATCAGAGATAGAAAACCATGATGAATTATAACAATCTTGAAAAAATAATATTTGTTCTTTACTGAAATATGATCGAAGCTTGTCCAGTTCTTTCTCTGGCTTGTCATTTTCACCTTCTCCTCTTCTCATTTTTTATCATTGAGTCAGTCCTACCTATTTTCTCTTTGATGTATCAACAGACCTAGGGAGCTTGGGTTTCAGAACATTTTTCTAACATTACAAGTAATTTATTTTCTAGAATATACTCTGCCCCAATCCATTCCTTACAGCACCTAGGAATAGACATGCCTGTCAGCCTTCTTGCTAGTACTTTAACACCAAATTATTGGAATAGAAATTTAAATAAAAGCAAATAATCTATATTAAATGTAGTTCATGCTGTTACCTGGAAACAGAAGTTCCCAGGCCTCTAATATGTCTGTCACTGTGTGTGCCTGCCCTTCTCCTCAGTAGAGGTGAATGAAGACTTGAAGGTCTCTGGAGCCACCCCCCGTGCCCATGGTTCTTTTAGCATCTTTGCAGTATTGCACTCTTGATTCTCTTGCTTGCTGTCCACTTTTAGCTTTATACTTGGCTCCCTGAATTACTTAATAATCTACTTTTGGGGGGCTTACTGGTAATAAAAATGTAGATCAGCATCTTTGTGTGATGGTATCATTTTCTCCTTATTTCCAGTCACCCTTGGAATCTTTCTTCTAAGTCTGTCTACTCATCCCTCTCTCTGGTACTTTCCAGGTCAGGCTAGTCTATGCTAGTGACGAGGGTCATATCTGTTTACAGTTGCATTACTATAGAAATCATAAAATTCTGGACCTACATGAGTCCTACAAGATCAGGTACTCTCCTTGACGGGTGTTAGTCCACCCCTCGGGGCTTCCAGTGGAGTACTTCACATTATTTATAAATATTTCATGACACTAAATGAAAATAGTTCATTTGCTTTAAGACTGCAAGGTCAACTTATTTTACTTTTGATACAAATGATACTAGCCTACCGTGGTAACATTGACTTTTCTTGGTGATCAGAGGCTCTAATTAGCAGTTGTGTGTTTTTGATTAAAAAACAGGGTGACAAATTAATTTTTGATGCAGTTAAATTACTAAAAATACTTCAAAGTGTGAGATCTTAGGCAAAAATTAATTTTTAAAAATGTATTTTAAAAAATTCTGCTCTGATTAAAAGGTTAGAAACAACTGATCTAGTTCACCTTCTTTTTTTTTTTTTTTTTTTTTACAGACGAGGAAACTGAGACTCAGAGAGGTTACTTGGCATGTCCAGTGTCCCACAGGAAGTTAGTGAGTTTGTAAAAGAAAAACACCTTGTACCTCAAATAACAACAGACAGTTTCTACAAATGGGTTATTTTTTTTGAAGAGCAGATCATGCCAGATCAGTTTAATTTCTTTCTAGAAGACTATGTTGAGTATTGTTCATTGCCCATCTAGAGTCTATTTCCCTCTTTCCCTTTCCTGTATGCATCTAGATTTTCATCTGGACATCTGCCCCTTCCCCAGATTCCTGGGACTTTGAACTAAGTTGACCCCAGCTGCCAAGTTTTGGTTGCCTCATACTAGTTACTTGGTTACCTTATGCCAGTAGGACTTTCTGTGTAGCCACCTAGTCACATGTGGCTGTTGAGCACTTGAAATTTGTGACTGAAAAACTGACTTTTTAATTATATTTAATTTTAATTAATTTTATTTTAAAATAGCTACATGTGGTTTGTGGCTACTGCATTGGATGTTGCAGCTTCAAACCATTTCCTCTTCTCATAGGCACATTACCTAAGCAGTCTAATCAGGGTGACTCCTGCTTAGAATTCTGGGATGTAAGTAGTTTCCTGATGGATGTGAACATGAAAGATTTATCCCTGATTGGTACTGGAAGCTGTCCTATGACTAGCCAAGTGCTATGGATAGAAGAGTGGAGAAGCAGAAAAAAATCTGGGCCCCTACAACCATTAGAGGGCTGCGCCCTGGATCAACTGACCTTGAAGCCTGTCTTCCTTCTGGACTTCTAATTGCATTAGCCAGTGATTCACCTTTGAGATATAAGCCAGTTTGTGTTGAATGTTCTGTCATCTCAACCAAGAGCATCCAGGGAGATGCAGAGGGAGTGACAAGCCAGGCATTCTGCCACTTACTAGGAAGAGAAAGATGAATGAAGAGTAAAATCCAGATGCTTGTCCTTGAGGTGAAATTATTCCATAAGAGGAGATATAGTAACAGACGTGTGTTGTGGATCGTGACTGCCTTAGTCCCCTTCCATGGCAATTGCCTTTACTGACGTGGTAGATGCAGTCTGCCCTGTCCCCGGGACGTTAGCTGGATCATGAGTAGACCCCTGACCTAAGAAACATCAATATATTGACTGGCCAGTGACCCATTAGATTTTTTTCTCCACAGCTTGAGGACTCTGGGATAACAGTGTCATGTGGAGTGAGGGCTGGTGACAAAGTCATTAGGGAACAGAGGCTTCTAGAAACCACAAATAGTGCACACAGAGAAGAGGAACAGATTTGCAGAGGGAGGGAGGGACCATTCACAGTGGAAGGGGGAGAAAGTGAGAGGAGGAAGAGGGAGAGAAAATAAGACAATTTGCTCTCTAGGCCTTGAAGGATGAGTAGTTTTCCAGGCGAAGAAGGGTCAGAAATACTCTTGGCATGAACAGGGGCACAGAGGTGGATAGTAGGTAGAATAATATCTACAGTGGGAATAGTGCAGTGTACATGGTGGGGAGTTTGGAGGGGAGGCTAGAAAAATAGGCTGTGGTGAAGCTTTGTCCAGTTTTCTGTGGCTGCTAAGAGATCTGGGTAATGGGAAGTCACCCAAGGTTGTTAAGGAAAGGAGACTGATTGTTAGGAGGCGGGGAGAAATTGGGGCATGGCATGGGACCAGTTAAGATGCTTGACCTGACTGAGAGCAATGGCAGCTGGAATGCAGAAGAAGGGATAGGTAAGCAAGATATTTCAGAACTAGAATCGTCAGAGTTCGATGGTAGATCAGATATGGGACTTAAGACAGAGGAACATTCAAGGATGAGATTAACTTGATATCTAGTTTAGCAACTGCATGGGTGTTGACATTCTTAAATGAGAAAAATAAGACCAGGTATGAGATGGACTATGAATCTGGGTTCTGATTATATGTTGAATTTGAGTTACATGGGGGACACTCAAGTTGTAACATCCAGTGGGCAATTGGAAATAGAAATATCGACCCAGAGGAGGGATGTTGAGAGTTATAGATCTGAATATTATCAGTTGAAGCTATAGGAAATTGGTTAGATTATCAGGTAGATGGTCCACAGTTGGAATTACCTGAAGTAGTCATTATCCTACAAAACCAAGGCATAAGCTGGTAGATATGGAAAACTCAGGTGCAAGGATGGAGGGTGGGAAGTAACTCTGATAAAGATTTTGAGAGCCTTGTACAAGACCTAACAGAAAAATGTATAGAACTAAGAAGGAAGTGATGAGTATTTTCAAGAAATGAAGGAATGCCTCTCTTTTGTTAGTGGATATCAAACGATTAAAGATTATTTTTATTTAAAAAGACTGATTCTCACAATTATTTAAAATAACCTTTATTCAGGGAAGACCCCCTCTTTTTTTTTTTTTTTTTTTTTTTTTTTGCATTTAACCATTATTTTGAAAGAATGGATTGAAAGAGAAAAGTTCAATTTGGTATTTATTGAACTGGGAAAATGAGAATCATTACAGGTGGGGATGGTCAGTGTCTTCATCCCCACTTCCCTCGACCTGGGATTCTGAGCACTTTCGTCTGTGAAGTTAGTTTTCAGGTCATCAGACTCCAAGAAGAGAAGGCCCAGTCAAGTAGCTCTTCCCCGTTCACCCCTCTAGGCAGAATGTGGAAGCTTTATTCAGTTGGATAATGAAGCCTTTTTTGTAACTTAGTGTTTAACCTGCTTTCTTAAGGTTTTGTGTGGGTTTTGGTTTTTTTTTTTTTTTTTTTTGCTTTGATAGAGACCCTTTCTTTGCCACTATGCAGAACTATGATTCATCTTACTGGCATTGATTACCCCTTTGGGTCACTCTAAATAATGCCCATTCTCCCTTGAGAACTACCAAGTAGATTTTTCAAGTCATGCAGCAACATGTCAGGGGAGATCTTTGCTTGACTAATGGAGTATTGGTAGCTGTAACCTGCTGAGATTTACAAAAAGCTGTTGAAGACTCCAGCTAAGCCTATTGGGGGGAAAAAAACTGGCTTGTGTGGCTCTGGATGGGGAGAGGGAACTGGGTGTCCTACTCTGGGTGTAGAACCTCCACCATTAAGGACAGATCTTATTTAACATTTTGCAGTAGAAAATTGTCCCTGCTTTTCAGATACTGCTTGAAAAAAAAACCCAACAAACTAAAAAATAGATGAGTCACCCCTATCCCTTTAAGTGGAACCAGCCTCCCACCCCTGCACACCCTTTTACTAGGCCCCTGAGTAAAGCTCAGCTGCATAGTAAAGTTTCTCATCTCCGCTCCCAATTAGCTGACCCCTATTTGGCCAGTCCCCTCAGCTCTGACTCATTTGCTTGAGGCAGAGGCAGCAATCGAGTATAAACTTGATAGTCTTGGGATCTAATGTTCATTTTGACCCTCCTTATTTCAAAGCTCTTGATATCAGCTTATATGGACTAAACTGTTGTACTCTTGACTCTGCAGTTCACCCAGGCCTCACTGCACCTACTCTTCCAGGTATAAATGCTCCTTTGGCTAGCCCTGTTTGCATCTCCGCCAGGGAAGGAGGATCCAGTAAAATGTGGCAACACTCCTAGTAGGAAACAAACAAGTACTGAGCAAAAGCTTTTGCCAGTCATTCTTGCCTCTCACTGCTTCATTTTCCTTATTTGTAAAAAAACAAAACCAAAAAAAACTTCATAATAAATACCTGCCTTGACTTCTTCACAGGTCCTTGTGTAAATCAAATGAGGTAATGGAAGGGAAAGTACCTTAAAAAGAATAAAGCACACATTTAGTTATGGGCATTTTCCAAATCATTTTTTGAAGCCTGTCGCCTCTTGAAGCAAGAGGTTCTCAGACCGCATGATGTAAGTGATGAGCTCTAATGGCTCTTTTTGGCTGTCCTTGTCCACCAGGGGTCTCCTGCCTGTCTCTCCAGCCTATGTTTCTTTCTTTCTTTATTTTATATTTGGCTGTGTTGGGTCTTCATTGCGGTGCATGGGCTTCTCATTGCGGTGGCTTCTTTTGTTGCAGAGCATGGCCTCTAGGCATGTGGGCTTCAGTAGTTGTGGCTTGTGAGCTCTGGAGTGCAGGCTCAGTAATTGTGGCACACAGGCTTAGTTGCTCTACAGCATGTGGGATCTTCCCGGACCGGGGCTCGAACCCCTGTCCCCTGCCTTGGCAGGCAGATTCTTAACCACTGCGCCACCAGGGAAGCCCCCAACCTATGTTCTTGCACCTGCCCACTCAGACCTCACATCCAACCAAACCGGGCCTTGTATTGTTCCTAAGCACTCACTTCCCTCTTCTGCTTTTGTGTCTCTGTGCCTCCTCTTTTCTGCCATGAATGCTGCCTAATTCCCTGTCTCCTCCTGTGAAAATTCCTCTAACCTTCAAATGTCAACTGTCATTTTAAATGTGTATTAATTATTTATCGCTGTGTAACAAATTTGCCGCAGACTTAAAACAACACGTTTACTATCTCACATTTTCTGTGGGTCAGTAGAACATAATAAGAAATATATATTTGGCTTCTGCCCCTGGTTCCTGACACAGAGCTCCTAAAGACCTTGGAACTTCCTGAGTGATAGCAGTGCTAGGAGCATCTTTTGTTCTAATATGTGGTCTTTGACCCTGGTTCCTTGACACAGAGCTTCTAAAACCCTTGTCATTTCCTGAGTGATGATGGTGATAGGAGCATCTATTGTTCTGTGAGGCAACTCTTGGTGGACTCCAGGATAGCTTCAGGATGGGGTTGGTCATGAAATGATTCTAATCATTTCAGGCTATGGTTAGAAGCTTGAAATTTTCAGCCCCGTCCCCATCCTTGAGGGAGTGGAGAGAGGCTGAACATTGAATTAATATTTGATCATGCCTGCATGATGAAGCCTCCATAAAAATTTCTGAACTATGGGGTTTGGAGAGCTTCTAGCTTGGTGAATACATCCATGTGCTGGGAGGGTGGTGCACCCCTCGACTCCATGGGGACAGAAGCTCATGTGCTCAGGATCCTCTGGGCCTCCTATGTACCTCTTTGGCTGTATCCTTTATGATATCCTTTATACTAAACCAGTAAATGTAAGTTAAATGCTGCCCTGAGTTCTGTGAACCGTTACGACAGATTATCAAACCTAAGGATGGGGTCATGGGAACCCCCTCAATTTGCAGCCAACTCAGACAGAGTGTGGGTAATCTGGAGGCCCACTACTTGCATTTGCAGTCTGAAGTGGGGGGTGGGGCAGGCAGTCTCATGGGACTGAGCCCTTAATCTGTGAGGTCTGTACTCTCTCCAGGTAGTTAGGATCAGAACTGAATTAAATTGTTGGCCACCAGGTGGTGTCCACAGAGACTTGCAGAATTGCTTGGTGTGAAAAACCCATACATTTTATATCCTAAGTGTTATGAGTAGAGGAAACAAGGTTCCCCTTTAGTCAGGAATCTGGGCATGGCCCAGCGTGGTCCTCTGCTTCAGGGTTTCTCACAAGGTTGCAATCAAGGTGTCAGCCATCTGAAGGCTCTACTGGGGAAGGGTGTTCTTCCAAGTTTATATGGTTGTTGGCTAGATTCAGTTCCTTGCGGGCTTTTGGACTGAGGATCTCACTTCCTTGCTGGCTGCTGGTGTGGGCCTCTCTGTATGGCAGCTGGCTTCATCAGATCCAGCAAGGGAGAGAGTCTGTTTTCAAGGTGGAAGTTACAGTCTTATGGAACGTAATCATGGAAGTGACATCCTGTCATGTTGGCCATATTTTGTTGGTTAGAAGCAAGTCGTAGGTCCTGCCTACACTCAGAGGGAGGGGGGTTATTCCACGGTGTGAAGAGCAGGAGCTGTGAGGGTCACTGGGGGCCGTCGTAGAGTCCACTCAACCACAGGATGTTGTCCCCATGAGCCTGTACTTATTTCTTCCAGCTAGATGTGTGATCTTTCCTTTCCGCGACTCTTCTTTCTAGGTACTTGTTTCTTTTTTCAGTTCACATTCCATGACTGATATTATTATGGTTCAGTATTTTCTTTATTTCCCTCATATAACTGTTTTTGCTCATCTTTCACCTACTTTCAACCCCCAGAACAGTCTTGTACTCAGCAAATGTTCTGCAAAAGATTACCCTTCCTTTCCTTCTTTGAAACTGAGGAAGAGCCAAACTAGTTGCTTTCCTGTTTAACACCTGAATCCTTTTTCTGCACAGCAGCCACATAGGATCCATTATGAAACCTTCATATTTGTCAGTTTGGCATCAAAAGCAATGACTCATCCATGTCTATATAACCTGGCTGGAGTGATCTGCCTGATTTGCATTTAGAGCTAGAGGTTGTTACGTTATTAAGGAGAAGCAATTTTCCATTAAAGATGCTTCAAACATTAGCTGTTTTTGAGTGGTGTATTGTTCTGTTTCCCAGGGGGCCTGCTGGGTCTCAGAAATGATGCAGCCTGTAAGAATTTTTTCTTCTTTAACCTACCTGTTTTCGTTTGCCTGGTAATGATCATTTTGGAGTCCTATTTTTAGGTAATAGGAACTGAATTGATAAAGAGGCCTGAGTCTCTAGAATCAGCATTTTAATACTTTCCCTTTTGCCCAAGCAGTGGGCTGGATCTCATCATCCCTGTTGGAAATGTTCAATAGGATGAAATACCACATGTGCTTTAGGAGACTTAGAACATGAGAGAGATATATGTTTGATATATGTGGATCCCAGGCTCAGAACACAGCAAAACTCATTTACTTTAGCTTGCCGTGCTTGGGGTGGGGGGAGGCCAGTCTCTACTTAACCCCCTATGATAGCTCAGCACCTTTTTCATTTTTTGAAGTTTTGATGGATAGCTAGTCTTTGGAAGACAGGTAAAGAAACACTAGTCAGATTTTAGTAAACACTGTGTTTCTGGTGTTGAAATGGTCATGTCACAGTAACAGGTCAGGCTTGTCCCCTTTAAGAAAAACTCAGATGGAAGTCAACTTAAACTTGGAGGAGTCATTCTTCTGTTGGGAAAGATGCAGAATTAGTAAGTTAAAGCCAGCGGTAGATGGGAGCACATAAGTATGTGGGCCTACATTTTGGGTCTTTTGGGAGCCATGAAGCTAAAAGCCAATTAAAGCTTTAGTAGAGAGAAATTTAGAAGTGGTTTCTCCTGGGCAAGAGAAAGATTTGGAGCAGAGAGTGCTCAGAGAAAAGCAGTGTTGATGATGTAATTAATACAGTTAACAGCTGGGAATGGGAATCAGTGCGAAGCCGCATCTGAGAAGACCCTGTGAAGGACTCAGGTTTGGGCACGAAAATCACTCTACCCAGGGCACCGCTTCAACTCAGGAACCTGAAGGTATCTTCATGTTCAGCCTGGGGAGAAGGGTGACCAAGTTCTGACACAGTGAGTCCCGCTGTTCTTCATCTCTCACCAGTCTGTAAATTAGAACAAGGAAGGAAATTTGGGTAGTGAAGGGATTTTTTTCCTTTTAATGCTTGAGTATTAGCTTTCTTTTCATTCATTTATTTATTCTGTTACTCTTATATGAAGTCCTTCTTTCCCCAGTCTATACACATCTGTCTACTTTCAGACAATGTTATCATTGTTATCATCTAATTGATATTCCCAGTCTCTGCCCCAAGATGTAGAATGATATCTCCAGCTTGGGTAAAGGACGTGATCATACTTATATCGCATTGTCACCCCAAACTCAAAATGGGCCCAAGAGTTGATTGACTTCTCCCAGTATCTTGTCATTCAGGCACATCTTTCAAAAATCATGTTTTCTTTTCCATTCTCACTTCTACTAATCCTGTTCAAATCCTGAAGGTTGTGTGGCATCATGGGAAGAGGATGAGACTTAGGTTCGAATCCCGCCCTTGTCGTTTCCTAGCTGGTATCCGTGAGCAAGCGTGTTATCACTTGGTGTTTGTGAGCCTCGTTTCCTAATGATCTTTTAGAACCTCATCTCTAAAATGGGCATGATAGTACTTGCTACCTCATTGGATTACTGGAGAATATTAAATTTGGTAGTGCCTATGAATCATCTAACACAGTGCCAGGTGTGTGCCATAGGCGCTCAATAACTAGTTACTATTACTATTTTGTAAATTTTTTACTGTTAATATTTTGAATGCATAGAGTGTAGCGCCTGGCATGTTCAGGGCCACTGTTTTGGGAAGCCATTCGCATGTGATCCTCCCCTGGGATTGTGGAACCCAGCTCTGAATATATTAGGTATCCTTCACCTCCCTAGCACTTTTCAACAGATGAATTGGCTTCTACGTTTCAAAAAACCAGAGCTGTTGCCCACCCCCTTCCCCTGTGGAACCCCCTCAGCTTTCCACTTAGGAATGGCTTGTGTCTAGACTCCTTCCCTCCTCCATTTATTTTGATACAATGAAGTTGGCATCTCTCTGACCTTCTGCCTGAGGTTAATCCTTCCCTCTGGGTTCTGGGTCCCTTCCCTTCCCGCCCAGGGTCCCCTCCCTTTCTTTGTTGTGCCCTCTTCAACCACACCTTCTTTAGTGATTCTTTCCTATCAGCAATTAACTGTGTTCAGGCTTCTCTTATCTTAAAAAAAATACAAGAAATCATGTGTGATTTCTTTTTCCCTCTGCAGCGTCCACCCTGTGCTGTTCCCCGCCTTCACAGCCAGCCTTCCGGAGCCTGGTGCACACCCTCGTCTCCGCAGTCAGTTCCCCGCATGGCGTTCTGCTTCACTCCATTTCCTCCTATGACCTTGTCACTAAGTCTACACTGCTGACCATACTTTTCTTACTGAAACGCATGCTTTCTTTGGCTTCTCTGACTTCACATTAGGCTGATTATTCTGCTACCTTTCTGATCACACCTCAGTTTCTTTTGCAAACTTTTCTACTTGCGCTCTCTTAAATAATGTTGTTCCTCACTGCTCTATCCTAGGCTCTCTTCCCTTCTGATTCTGAACCATCTCCGAGCGAACCAGTCTACTTGTTCATTTGTCCTCTGTACGCACACAACATGCTCATTTCTGTCTCCAGCCCAAAACTCTCTCTTAAGCATCAGATCTAATATCCAACACCTCAAACTCGCTAAGTCCGACTGAACTTATATCCCCTCCCGATTGCCTGAAGATGCTCTTCCTATAGCAGGTCATGGCTTATTTGTCTAGAGCAGTGGTTCTTCACTTTAGTGGGCGTCAGAGTCCCCTGGAAAGTGTGTTCAGATGGCTGGGCCCCATCCCCAGAGGTTCTGAGTCAGTAGGTCTGGGGTGGGGTCTGAGAATTTGCATTTCTGGGAGTTCCCAGGTAATGCTGATGTTGCTGGTCAGGGGACTATACTTTGAGAACATCTGTTATAAGGAAATTAGGCAGTTTTTCCCATTCCTTACTCTACCCCTATAACTTCCCCAGCCTCCAGTTCCCAGCTAGCATCTGAATAATCTTGTCAGTTTTGCTTTTTATAATAAATACCTCTCTATCTAGAACCCTCCATTCCTTCTGCCACTAGTCTGATTTATTGCAGTAACCTGCTAACTGGCCTTTCTGCCTCCGGTTTCACTTCTAAATCTGTCCCCCATATAGCAACCAGTGTGAGCTTCTTAAACCATAAGCCATTATTAGTCCCCTGACTGCTTTCTTCCGTAGCTCTCCACTGCCTTTGGGATAAGCCCAAACTTCGTAACGTTAACCTGGCCTCTGCCTACCTATGTGGCACCATCTCTTCTCCCTCCTTACTTTGCACAGAATTCACCAAGCATACAGAAAAGCACATGCAATCTAAATACATATTGTATAGCAGTTATTGAGTGCTTGCTGTGTTCTAGCCACTGTGGCACTTTGGCACACATTAACTTCATTTAATCTTCCCACTAACTCTGTAAGATGGGTTACATTTTACAGATGAGGAAATGTGACCCATTTTATAATGTTGCCATCCCTGCGTACCAGTCCTTTCCAGTCAGTTGTGTCCAGGGTAACAGGGTTGGATTCACTCAAAACTGACTACCAAGAGCTGATGATAATAACCATGACAACAACAGTAGTAGTAATATCTAACAATTTTTGTTAATGTACTTTGTGCCGGGGCACTCCGTGTAAACATAACTCATGTATACTATTCCTGATTTCCAAAGGAGGAAATTGAGAGAGGGAGTAACTTGTTCAAAACCACAAGTTCAAGATCACAGGATGTAGGTTGGAATTTAGGTCTTGTGACTCCAAAGCTCATGGTTTTTTTTTTTGAAAGTTTCATGACTTTTAAAAAATAATTAATTAATTTTTGGCCGCGTTGGGTCTTTGTTGCTGCGCACTGGCTTTTCTCTAGTTGCGGCAAGCGGGAGCTACTCTTTGTTACGGTATGCAGGCTTCTCATCGCAGTGGCTTCTCTTGTTGCAGAGCATGGGCCCTAGGCACACAGGCTTCAGTAGTTGTGGCTCGGGGGCTCTAGAGTGCAGGCTCAGTTGTTGTGGTGCGTGGGCTTAGTTGCTCAGCGGCATGTGGGATCTTCCCAGACCAGCGCTCGAACCCGTTTCCCCTGAATTGGCAGGAGGATTCTTAACCACTGCACCACCAGGGAAGTCCCAAAGCTCATGCTTTTAACTACTCTGTCATTTCTGTGGGTGGAAGCAGTGAAGTTATTTAGAGAGCTGTTTATCACTTGGCACCTTCTAAAATCTAAAATCCTTCTATGTCTTTAAGTGAATTAAAAAATTTTTGGCAACCCTCCCATCCTCATTGGAACCCACCCGCATGCACCTGTCTTTCTTCCAGATCTCATCATACTGTGGTAAGAAGAGTTTGGAATTGGAGTCATACTGGGTTCTGATGCCACCTCTACTAACCATCTCCTTGGATGAACCCTGGGATAAATTACTTTACCTCTTAGAACGGCTGATTGCTATAAGAACCAGAATAGTAATGCTTCCCTCATGGGGTTGCTGAGAAAAATAAATGTGAGAATACCTGTCTCTTCTCTCCATCCCTTGTGCTTTTGCTTAATGTAACATTGGGCATTATCACAGTAGCTTCCTTGCTGTGTTTCCTGCACAGATCACCACTGCCCCTCTCCTGTTCTTAACTCCAGTCACTACTCACTAGGCTCTACACTGCCACCTGAAAAATATTTCTGAAATACAAACTCTAGCGACTTTCTGTAGATAGTAATGGTGAACTGTTATTCACACATGCACTCTCCTACTGAAGCAACCAAAAATATTTAGATAAAATACAAAAACCAAACCCAACCCAGCCTTCTTCTTAAAGCATCAAAGAGCTCACAGGCATTACCAGGTTAAAATTAGGGTGGAAAACCCATGCAAGAGTGCAGGTTTGACCAGCGGTTGTGGGGGACAGAAATAAAGCTCAGATTTCTCACAAGAAGCTGGGACCCCAAAGGACTGCACTGTCACGGTGAGGGTGGACCTGAAACATACCAGCTCTCTTCTGGAATTGCAGCCCAGGTTCAAGCTGACTGGCTCAACCAAGGAATCTCAAGTCTTGAATTGGTTTATGGGCTGGTTGTGCCTCTGGGTGTCTGGCAAAATCAAGTGGAAATTCTTTCAGAAGGAAGGTTTCTTCTGCCCAGGCCTCAGATTATTCAGTAACCAGCACGTAAATATAACCAGGCACCCAAGGAAACCATACTCCAAGGGCAAGAATCATCAGCAACCACAGACAGCAGAAGCAGCCCTTCATAAACGTCATCAGATATTGGAATCATTACCATCTATAAAAAACTACTGTGTTTAAAGAAATAAAGGATAAGCTTGAAGATATCTGCAAAGAATAGGAAACTATGAAATGTGACATAGCAAATTAAAAAAGGAATCAAAACTTATAGAAATAAACATAACAGTAATGAAATTTAAAACTCAGTGGATGAGGAAAAGTTTATATTTGATTAAATATTTTAAAGAGAAGAACCTCGGGCTTCCCTGGTGGCACAGTGGCTGAGAGTCCGCCTGCCAATGCAGGGGACACGGGTTCGTGCCCCGGTCCGGGAAGATCCCACATGCCGCGGAGCGGCTGGGCCCGTGAGCCATGGCCGCTGAGCCTGCGCGTCCGGAGGCTGTGCTCCGCAACGGGAGAGGCCACAACAGTGAGAGGCCCGCGTACCGCAAAAAAAAAAAAAAAAAAAAAAAGAAGAACCTCAGTGGATGCATTTAACAGAAGATTGAATAAAGCTGAAGAGAAAATTAACAAACTGGAAGATGGTAAGGAAAAATTATCCAGAGTATAGCATGGAGAGACAAATAGAAATGCAGAGGGAGTGGGTAAGAGACATAGAGAATAAAGTGAGGTCTAAATAAGTTTAATTAGAGACCTAGAAAGGAGATGAGAGAGAAGATGAGCGAAGGTGAAATTTAAAGATAATGGCTGAGATTTTCCATAACAGTTGAGATACCAAACCACAGATTTACAACCAATGATTGTAAGTAGAATTAAAAAAAAAAATCCATACTTAGATACATCAAGATGAAACTACAGAAAACCAAAGGGAAAATCTTAAAAGCAGCTAGAGAAAAAGACAGATTATCTTCAAAGGAGCAATAGGCTGACCCTTGACTCCTCATCAAGTATAATTCTGATTATGTTATTCTCATATTTTTCAGTGACTTTCCATCCCTAAAGCGTTAAATACATGCTCTTCAGCATGTCATGTGAGGCCTTTCGTGGTCTGGTCCCTGCAACGTGTTTAGACACAGAGAACCTTTGTCCTTCTCATTTTACTCTTGATTAGGTGCCTTACACATGGTCTTCCTTTCTGGAATGCTCGCCATGCCCATCCATCTAGCCAGCTCCTACTCAGCCTTCCCACTTTAGCTCGGGGGTTCGCTGTCAAACTCCCTGGCTCCCTTCTCACTGCCTTTGGACACACTGCTTGCCAGCACTCACCAACTCCATGTACTTCAGTATTTGTTTGCATTTTGTTTCATTTCTAGTACACGAGTATCCAAGGACAGAGCCAGGGTCATTTGTAGTGCCTGACACTCCACAGATATTCAGAACCTTCACTGAGTTGATGCCAGCATTTCAAGGAGTCCCACGGCCACTTAAGCAATATCTTGATGTAGGTTTTCATGGCTCTTCCCATGATGCTCTGATTCCTGCTTGTGTGGAGCAGGCTGCCACAGTTAGCACCAGGATCCCTGAATGATGTCATCGGCTGGCTCTGCCCCTTCAGTACTTCCATTTCCTTGGTGAAACTGGAATAACAATATCCACTCTACCTATCGTATGAGGTTATGGTGTGGATCAAATGAGGTGATGTATGTCAACACACGGTGAACGTTCTGTGGCACCCTACAATTGCAGTAGCTTTATTTCAGAGTGAGAGATTTGCTTGGGCTGGCAAACTTGCAGCACAGAAAATGATTCTTTGTTGTTGTTTTTTTCCATAGTCACAGGAGACTGTTTCCTTATTTTTTTTCTAATTAATTAATTAATTAATTTTATTTTTGGCTGTGTTGGGTCTTCGTTGCTGTGCCCGGGCTTTCCCTAGTTGTGGTGAGCAGGGGCTACTCTTCATTGTGGTGTGCATGCTTCTTATTGTGGTGGCTTCTCTTGTTGCAGAGCACGGGCTCTAGGCACTCGGGCTTCAGTAGTTGTGGCGTGCAGGCTCAGTAGTTGTGGCTTGCGGGTTCTAGAGCACAGACTCAGTAGTCGTGGCGCACGGGCTTGGTTGCTCGGCGGCATGTGGGATCTTCTTGGACCAGGGCTCGAACCCGTGTCCCCTGCATTGGTAGGTGGATTCTTAACCACTGCACCACCAGGGACATCCAGAAAATTATTCTAACATGAATGTTACCTTGCCCTGTGAGGACTTGTGTTGTCATGCCAACATTTCACAGGGGAGAGGGGCCCAGAAAGTAACTTTTCCTCGTTGGTTGATTTTGAGAGATCTGAGGGGAATTGTTTTCATGGACCAAAATTTATATTACAGTTTTCATTGAGTTCTTGGTGGAAATTGTAAATTTCTGTGACCCTTCATTCAGAGATGAGAAAGCTTGGATTTGTCAGAGTTTGTCACTCTTTTAATTGGAAAGACTGAAACACTTTTTTGCCCAATTCCTTGCTTTTTTCTTCACGTTGCCTTTACTTAGCATCACAGTCTAATCATCTGAAAACCTGATGAATTTGTCAAGTGTTAAGGATCACCAGCCTTGTCAGTCCATTGTTTCTGTGTGAGGAGCCCAAATCAAACTCGCTTCTAAGGCAGTGGCAGTGCCAGCTCCAGCAAGCCAAGGTGTTTTCCTTTTGGAATGTTTGAAATAGAAGTTTCAGGTAATCTGTATAAAGAGATTAGGATTTTACTCGATTTTCCCTCCTAGAGTGTTTTTTTTTTTGAGAATATAGTGAGCAGTTGCTTATATTTGTAGTATGTCCAGTTTTTAGAAAATTCTGTTTTTTAGATGAAGAATTTTGGTAGTCACTGGTTTCTGGACATTTTTAACTGGAAGGAGCCACAGAATGCATGGGGCCGGCTCTGCCTTCAGTACGGCAGACTGAAGGCTGTGGGGAAACATAACCTTTTCCTTCCTCGAGGACTGCCGGCAGCTCTCCCCTCTTCTAGTAATTCATCAGGGAGTTTCATCGTTCTGTGAAAGCATTTTCCCTGATAGTCAATCAAAAGCTCTTTTAACTTAAGCCCCTTTTCTTGTACTAAGTCATTGATAGTGATGGAGACACACTTCGCAGCATCCTTCTCAAAAATCTCTCTCAAATCTTGCCTCTGTTCACTGTCACTGCCACTATCTTAATTTAGATTCTGATTGCGTCTCATCTAGACTGTAACCCCAGCTTCCTAAGCTCTCTGCTACTATTGTCTCTCCACCCTGGAATGCTACCAAATTCATTGCTCTAAAATATATGTGTCCCTGGCCTTTCTAGTGCTTTGTGGGATAGTATCCAAGTTTATCAGTTTCACTGTCTGGACTTGTGTGTTAGGAAGTATGTTCTGCTGAGAGTGGCGTTAAATCCTAAAATATCAATGGCTTAAACAAGAAAGTTTATTTCTATCTCACAGAAAAGAAGAACAGAGGTAGGCAGGTCAAGGCTTATAGGTTAGCTCCATAGTCTTCAATTCTGCTGTGCTGCTCTGCACAGCAGAATGCACTGTTGTCCTGTAGCCTCCAGGACCAAGATGAGTGCTTGAGGTCCAGCTGCCACATCCACATTCCAGCCAGCAAGGAGGAAGAGGGAAAGGCTGCACCTCCATCCTTTAAATCACAACACTTTAACCTGCATCTTATTGCCTAAAACTTAGACATCCAGGCCATGTTTAGTTACAAAAAGACTGAGGGATGTAGTCTTCTAACTAATGCTAGCTAAAAAAAAAAAAAAAAAAATCGGAGTTCTGCTTAGTAGGAAAGAAGAGAATAGATAAATTGGGCAGGAACTAGAATCTCTGCCATAGGACCTATCCCACCTCCCCACCAGTTTTGTTCCTTTCCCCATCCAGTCCCTTCCTGCCCAACACTTGTGTCCTCAACCCGTTAGTAGCTACAGTAAATCTCTTACTAATCCTTTACCATGTCAGGCTCTTTCACAGCTCTGGGCCATGTACAAGTGCTGGCCTTTACCTGGAATGCCCTTCAACTTTCTTTCTCCAAAACATCTGTATATCCTTCAAGCCCAACTCACTTCCTCAGTGAATCTTGCTTATTTCCTTAACATTGACAGCACATTACTTCATACTTGAGCATATATCAGTGGAAGAGCTTCAGGAACTTAGTAGTTGAAAAGACTTGGGTTTGAATTTCTTCTCTGCAACTTGGGCTGGAAAACTATAAATGTGGAAGTTCTTGGCATATAAATTATACTTAGAGCCATAGTGCAGATCTCTCTTCTTGAGTTCCAGATCTTCATGTTGAACTGCTTACTCAGTATCATCACTTGAAGATCTCACAGGTGGCCTCTCGTATAGAACCACCTCTGAAGTAGAACCCTTGATCTTCACCGCCTCTTCTAGTCTGTCCTGTGCCAGTAATGCCTCCATCAGCCTAGCTGCAGACGTTAGAAAGCTTGAAGTAATCCTTTATTTCTTATATCTAATAATCCTTAAACTCTCACATCTAATTACCACTAAAGTCTATTAGTTCAACTCCAAAATATCTCTTAAATTGATCCTTTTTTTTTTTTTTTTGCGGTACGCGGGCCTCTCACTGCTGTGGCCTCTCCCGTTGCGGAGCACAGGCTCCGGACACGCAGGCTCTGCGGCCATGGCTCACGGGCCCAGCCGCTCCGCGGCATGTGGGATCTTCCCGGACCGGGGCACGAACCCGTGTCCCCTGCATCAGCAGGCAGACTCTCAACCACTGCACCACCAGGGAAGCCCAAATTGATCCTTTTAATTCCATCTCCAGGGCTTGTATTATAGCACTATCCTCTTGTGTCTGGACTTCTGCGATAGCTCTTAACTGGTCTCCCAACATCCCCTCTTAGGTTGGCCGAGTCTCAAGTTAGGCAGTCACTTTCTTGAACAAAATCCTTAGCCAGCTTCCTATTGTATGTAGGTTTAAACTCAGGATTCTTAACTTCTGCAAGGCCCCATCTGACTCAACTCCTGTCTACCTCTCATTTCCATTTCTGGCCATGCCCATTCTTGTTCATTGTCCTTCAGCCACATGGTCTTTCTGTTCCTGATTGTGCCAAGGACTTCCCACCTCCACCCCTTCCCAAGTACCATTCCCCACTTGGGGTCTTTTGCCCCCTTCCTCACTCCTACACACACCATCCTCATATTTCAGCATCAGTGTCACTTGCACACAGGGCCTTTCTCTGACTTCTTAATCTAAATCATATGTTCTCTTCTCTCCCTCCTTGGGAGTGTTCTTTCATTCTTAGCATTCATCACAGTTTATAATTCTATATTTATTGAGTGCTTATTTATTGAATATCACTCCAGCATTAAACTGTATGTTCCATAAGGGCTGGGATCATCTTTCTCTTATTCACACTGAATCCTCAATGCCCAGTGCTCAGTAAACACACATGGTATAAATGAAGAAACAAATGATCTTGTGATTAAACAACGCGATAGATTCTCTCATTAAATTGACAGCTTTGCTGCTCGCTGTGGCAAGACGTAGTTGTTGGAAACCTGTTAAGGTGATTCACTTTTCTAAACTGGCAGTGTGTTTCTTCACATTCATTGAACATATCTGTGGTGCTCACCTGTAAGGCTACAAGCTTCAGTTTAATTTATTAGGGTGCATCTTTGTCTGAACAAAGCTTGATTTCTGCCGGGATATCCTTATGAACACAGAACCTGAAAAGGTCATGTTCAGGTGTGATCTCTGAGAATCATAATTGGGCCCACTTCCATGGCTTGCCCTCTGTTTTTGAATGCAACCTGGCATAACCTTTGGAACAGAAGACTTGCTTCTTATTGGGATGGAATCTGAAGCAATAGTCATTTTAAGACGGAGCCACCAGTGACCGTTACAGAAAGCTGCATGCCCAGGATTTGGGCTGTCTCGGAAAAACCCTCACTACCCTGTCTTGATTGCCAGCTCTTGAGACCAAACTCGGATATCAGATATCTAGGTAGAGTATACTTGTTCATGGTAATTCCAGCCTCCTAATCGTTCCTGAATTACCTGTTGTGTGGAACACATTGGCAAGATATGTTATGGAACTGGTGTGGGTTTTTTTCTCCCTTAGAGTATAAAAGATGTTCTGAAAGCATCTGATGATTTTGGAATCGTGAACTTGGTCTAAAATAAAAGATGAACTTGGATGATGTCCCTCTTTTACAGGGTGATAAAGAGGGTGATCGACAATGGGAAAGTTTTCATTTGTTTTTCTTTTTAGAAAACAAAATTCTGCTTTCAGTGGGCACTATCGTAGGTAGATTTTAGCATAGATGGAAAAGCATACAGTTGATTGTTCTTAAGCCCCAGTAGGTCAGATCATGTCAGTGTTTCCAGAGTACGCCCAGAGTAAAGTTGGCTTTTAGCTGAGCCTTTGCTAAGAGGCAGCCAGTCCTGAAAAGGATTTATTTATTTATTTTGGCCTTGGTAATGTCTAAATGATGATAAGTACAAGTCTCTCTTAGCTAGCTGGAGTGGGTCCCACATGAATTGGTTGTGACCCCTAGAATCCAGAAACTCCAGTAGAGTTGGATAAGAATATTTTGTGGGGGAAATCTAATGTAACGCATGAAAATATAAAATATTAAATGTTCAGAAGTTTGTAATTTGCTGCTTTTTTTCATGAGTGGTTTTAATACTTCTGGTCCAGAGCCTAACTCCCTCTTTAGTGGTTTCAGTTTCTTGGGTGAATGTGAATTTTATAAGTTTTTTAAGAAAGGAAATTAAACATTAAAAGACTTTAAGTACTTTACTCTTTATATAATGTCACTAAGAAAAGCCAGGAAAATCAGGGTTGGCTTTTTTATTTGTTTATTTAATAAATATAATCTATTTTCCACCATTTTGTTTGTTATGGCTGTACCAAAGTACTTTTAAAAGTTAACATTTATTTTGATTTTGTTTTATTTCAGCAGATGTGCATAATAAGTTAACCTATCTCTATTCTTCATTGTGGGCTGGGGCAGTGTATAACATTTAGTTATTTTGGCATTTTGACACATAGGCGATTTAGTTTAATTCAGCATAATTTGATGCTCTCCGCTTGTATGATGCCTAACATGTGAATAATGTTAAATAGATAAAATGCGGCCTGCTGAGTGTGAGCATTACTACAAGTTAGTGACGTAACTGACCTTAGCCAAGTCACCTAACCACTGTGGGCCTGGGTTTCCTTTTCTGTAAAATGAGTAGTTTGGGGTAAATGGTGTCCAAGAATCCTTGCAGCTCTGAATTTAAAAATCCCATGAGTCTGTATGCCTAATAGGTATGTGTCTACCTGATTCCTCCTCCTCTTCTTTTCTCTTTTTTTTAAATTAGGAAAAGAGGATGCTGGTGCACCAGTTACAAAAGACGAGAACACCTTCATGTCACAGGACACAAGAGCTTTACCAGAGAAGTCGCTGCAGAGATCAGCAAAGGTCTCTGCCTGTTTCCTTCACTTGTCTGGCTGGTAGCTGAGCTACCTGTTGGAGGCCTCTCATACATTTCAGTTAGGACTGTAGTTGGTCAGTTAATCAGAAAAGTCAGTGGAAGCAGGGAATCATAAAAAGTGAATCTTTTTCATAACTTTAAACATATATTCATTTGTCTGTCTTTGGATGAAGGGCCAAGGCCTTTTCTTCGCATGTGGGTATGTTTATTGAGGTTCTGCATTATCTTTTTCTGCATAAACTGCACTTGTAATGTGACATCTATGATTTCCAGTTTGGTTTATTTAAAGTGAAGTGAGAGGGACTTCCCTGACGGTCTAGCGGTTAAGACTCCACGCTTCCACTGCAGGGGACACGGGTTTGATCCCTGGTCGGGGAAATAAGATGCTGCGTGCCGTGCGGCACGGCAATAAATGAATGAATGGAGTGAGAATTTAGGCACTGGTGAAGCAATATGAATGTAGACTCCTAGATTTTTGGTTTTTTGCTCCAATTTTTTTTATTGTTGTCATGACCATATCTAATTCAAAAGTAAGTTTTTAATAAGTATTTTTTAGTTTCTCCAAAGTATTTAATTTAGTTGTCCAGTAACAAAAGCAATTTGTTTTTTTGCATAATTCAATTTTATTTTTTAATTATATATGCTAGGACTTCCCGGGTGGTGCAGTGGTTAAGAATCCACCTGCCAATGCAGGCGACATGGGTTTGAGCCCTGGTCTGGGAAGATCCCACATGCCCCGGAGCAACTAAGCCCGTGCGCCACAACTACTGAGCCTGTGCTCTAGAGCCTATGTTCCACAACTACTGAAGCCCGCACACCTAGGGCATGCGCTCTGCAACAAGAGAAGCCACTGCAAGGAGAAGCCCGTGCACTACAACAAAGAGTAGCCCCCGCTCGCCACAACTAGAGAAAGCCTGTGCACAGCAACAAAGACCCAACACAGCCAAAAGTAAATAAAATTAAATCTTAAAAAAAAATTATATATGCTAGTGACATATTCAGATATGAGATCAAACACAGCTGATTCTCGCTATGCAGGTAGCTCCTGGTGGAAGGAGTGGTGCAATGACACAGGATGGAGTGTGTGATAGCATGAGGTTTTCCTTTACCAGAGGCATCCGCCAGCACGTGTAACCTGGGAATGCGGCATTGCCACTCAGTCTAGCAAGTTGGATAGGAGAGTGTCTCCTGCGTATCGACATGAGGAATTTCTAAATTATATTACATATATTTTACTCTCCCCTGCCAATTGCCCATTCAATTATCTAGATCTTTATTTTAATAAGCATTTTGTATTATTATTATTTTTTTTTGCGGTACGTGGGGCTCTCACTGTTGTGGCCTCTCCTGTTGCGGAGCACAGGCTCCGGACGCGCAGGCTCAGCGGCCATGGCTCACGGGCCCAGCCGCTCTGCAGCATTTGAGATCTTCCCAGATCGGGGCACGAACCCGCGTCCCCTGCATCGGCAGGCGGACTCTCAACCACTGCGCCACCAAGGAAGCCCTTAATAAGCATTTTGAATACTAACCATATACTAGGCAATATGATAGGTGTGAAAGAGTATAATGAACGGAAAGATCGTGGGCTGGGTCTGGCTCACAAATTTGTGTTTTGCTTGACCTGTGCAATATTTAAAAATTTTGGCTTAGTAGCTTATACGAAAAAAAAAAAAAGGAGTGTCAGGCTTCTGGCGTCTCTTGACGAAACAAAACATCCAGCAACAGTGGGCCACATTCTTAAATGACTTTGGTCAGAGCTAAGTAGAGGCAACCTCTGTCAGTGGAATTTGTGTTCTGCAATTTGCTGCTGCCCCCCAATGGTGCTTCCTCTCTTGCTATTTTTGGTTTTGGGGTTTATTTGTTTTTGTATAGTTTCTTAATGAATTCAATCTAAAATTACAAGGCAAAACTTACACTGTGGTAAAGTCATTTCTGTGACAGTTAACACATGAATCATGAGTAATGTCATGCTGATTTGTATACTTCTTGTTCTGTCGAACATTAAAACGAAAAGCATCAGACATGGCATAGATTCGTTTCTCCTTGCTCCTCTCCCCTAAGCACAGCTACAAATGCTGGACAATAGTAAGAGACAACCAAAGGAGAATGCTGAAAGATGAAAAGAGGAAGGCAGACTAGTTAGGGACTCTAGGGCTAGAAGAACAACGTAGCAGCAGGGGACTTCACAAGCCCTCCACCAACAGAAGGGGACCCAGGCCCCGTGTTTCTGGATCCCAACCCCACAATAGAAGGTGGCTCAAGCAGACTCGTTCCTCACTCAGATCTAACAGGAGGCCCTCCAACGACACCAGGCAATCCCAGCAGCACCTGTAAGACAAATTGACTGGGATCTCTGCTGATGGCAAGTGGCCAGGAAAAGGGCGCTCCTTCCCCACCACACCTGAGACTTCTGTCCCTCACCAAGAGATGCCAGGCATCTGGGTGGCTTCGACAGCAGGGATCCTGCCAAAGAGGTGACCTAGCCCCAGAAGTCTCTTTGTCCCTATGGGCCTGAGACTCCCCTCCCCCACCCAGAGACACCTGGCATCCAGATGGCACTAGCAAGGGAGATCCTACCACAAGTACGTGGTCCAGGAAACCTCTTTATCCTCATGGGCCTGAGATGCCCCTCTCCCACCCAGAGATGCTGAGCAGCCAGGTAGCACCAGTAGAAGGGGGTGCCACTACACCCAAAACCCTAAGCGAGAAGTCTCTCTGTCTCTGCGTGGATGTGGACCAGGATGTGCTCCTCACCCATATCAGAGAGACCAGCCAGGTGGCCAGCCCCTCAGCAGTACCAGCAGAAACTAGTGGGAGCCCCAGTGGTACCTTGTCAACCAAACATATCAAAATAGCATTGCAAAGGCTCTGAAAACTAAATTGTCACTGTAGCTACAGCCCACAAAAGTAGTCCGGGACCTGCATGCTCGCCCTAGACAGGGTGACTGCCTTCTAAAAGGCAAGATTTAAATAAGACCTTGAACCTGCTAACATTATAGCCAAAAGGTCCAGGATACATTAGAAAATCACCTTATACCAAGAACCAGGAAAATCACTACTTGAGTGAGGAACGACAGCTAACACCAAGTTAGTTGATGCCAACACCAAGATACTGCAGTTACCTGATAGCGATTTAAGATAGCCATCATAAATATGCTTTAATAGCAAGTAAAAATTCTCTTGAAACAAATGAGAAAACTGAAAGTCTCAGCAAGGAAATAGAAGTTATAAAAAGGGAACTAAATGGAAATTATAGAACTGAAAAATACAGCAACAAATGAAATACTTGCTGGATGGGCTCAGTAGTAGAGTAGAGGTGACTCAGCACAGAATTAGTTAACTTGAGGACCAATCAATAGAATTTACCCTATGTGAACAGAGAGAAAATACATTGAAAAAAAATGAACAGAGCCTCAGGAAGCCGTGGAACAGTAAAAAAGATCCAGCATTCAGATAATTGGAGTCCCAAAAGAAGGATCAAGAGAGTGGGGCTTAAAGAATAAATTATGCTGGGGACTTCCCTGGTGGTCCAGTGGTAAATAATCCGCCTTCCAATGCAGGGGACGTGGGTTTGATCCCTGGTCGGTGAACTAAGATCCCACGTGCCATGGGGCAGCTAAGCCTGCGTGCCACAAACTACAGAGCCCACATACCCTGGAGCTAGCACGCCACAACTAGAGAGAGAAGAAAACCCGTAGGCCGCAACTAGAGAGAAGCCCGCGCGCCACAACAAAGAGCCTGCGCCACATGCCTCAACAAAGACCCTGCCTGCTGCAGCTAAGACCCTGCCTGCCGCAACGCAGCCAAAAAGAACACATTGTGCTGACTGGGAACAGGTTAAAAAAATACCTTAGAGCTTTTGAGGTCCTAGCAGCAGTTGTATAACATTAATGTGTGATGGTATGCATCTGTATGATTATAATTTTCTTCTTTTCTGGTGGACTCAGTAACTTGTGTTTAAGGTTAGAGAATAGCAGTGGCTGAATGGTTCCAGAATTGAGGATTTTCGGGGTAGGTGCAATGGAACAACAAGAGGGGTGAGGCATTTGATGACATACGTAACAGGACTTGAAGTGATGAAACATGGTGTCTCTGGCAGGTAGGAAAGGACTCAAGGCTAAGAAGTAGCTAACAGACATTGAGAGAAGGCAAGGGTCAAGGCACTAGTGGTCTCGATGTGGTGAAAAAGCCCGTGGAGGGGCACAGGAGAGTGAGAGCTGAATGATGGGTCAGTCCAAGATGATGTGTTTCTCTTGGTAGAAATAGCATGTACTTGTGCTATTGAATTTTTGCCTGGTGAAATGAGAGACTGGGTTTAATCTTGGAAAGAAGGAAGGTTAAAAGGTTTCAGCATTTGAAGGCATAATAAAGAAGTTATTTACGTTTAATAACATTTTAAAATAAACAATTATTGTATTGTTCACCTGAGATACTGGTATAGTTCATGTGAGAAAAATGTAATGCAGACCAAATACCTGGAGCTGTACTTCCCTGCTGGAGTTTTACATATTTTTTTGAGACATAGATCTTGGTTTTAAAAGCACTTTCATCTAATTAATCTGTGTATTGCTTAGTTTTCCTTGGGTATATGTGCTCGCTGGCTTCAGTTGTTACAACTTAAATATAGATAACTTAGTCACAGAGCCTCACTGAGAGGTACTTCATTTAGACTTAGAAAAACTGCTGGACCCAGATAGTTGACCAAATAACATTCTACTGACTTCTCCCAACTGTTATCCAGTCCTACAGATAAACAGCATTGACTATATCTTTGGTATTTTCAGGTGGTTTACATCTTGGAAAAAAAACATTCCCGTGCAGCGACTGGCTTCCTCAAACTCTTGGCCGATAAGAACAGTGAACTGTTTAGGAAGTATGCCCTGTTTTCTCCCTCGGACCACCGGGTGCCTAGAATTTATGTACCTCTCAAGGACTGTCCCCAGGACTTTGTGACCCGGCCTAAAGATTATGCCAACACGCTGTTCATCTGCCGCATTGTGGACTGGAAGGAAGACAGCAACTTTGCCCTGGGGTAGGTGACCTCTGGCGAGAAAAACCACAGATCCCAGACGGAACTTGGTTTAGGTAGCATTTACGTAAGCATTTTTGTGTGTATTTTAATTATTATTTCTTCATTAAAGCATGCGTACTAGGCGTGGTTCTTCAGAAATCACCCTTAGCTACCACAGCTGGCCACCTATAGGTTCCTTGAACTGCCAGGCAATCACCTCTTTTGTTTGTTTTTTGGCATAAAACATAAGCACATTCTGAACCTCTGCTTATTTCCTGTTACGTTATGAATCCTGTTTGTAGTTGTGAACTTGCAAAGAATTCATTGTATCAAACAATCAGACCCCTCCTTTCAGACACTGGTGTTAAAATATGTGAAATTCCAGGCGTATTCATGGGACCTCAGTCCCCCATGCTTTAAAATATGAAAGTAAAGGTATGTTTGAATGATGTGCTTTTTTGGTATTGATCCTTCAGAGGTTTCACTTGTGGCATTAAACATTAAATTACCCTACTGTAAACAGGGAAAGGTACCATGTTTTTAGGGAAGCTTTTAGAAACCAGTCTAACTTAAATATAGATTATATAGCCACGGAGCATCATGGATAGCCATTTCCTTGTAATCTGAAGAAACTGCTGGACCTAGCTGTTTGATCAAATGCTGTGCCTGTTTCCTTCTTACAATTGGTATTCATTTTGAAAGAGAAGTATTAAGTTTTAGCTATATCTGTAGTCCTTTATTATAGATGGTGTCTGGTTTATGCTTAGGTTTCATTTTAGGAAATGAAAATAAAGGCATACAAGCTAGAAAAATTTGCTCTGATACTACTTTTAGTCTAATTGGGTGACTTGCTTGTTGGTCATCTAACTTGTGCAGGATGGACCCTCCTGGGAATGTTCCGTGGTTATGAGTGCCGACACTGAATGGATGGCCACGATGTGCTGCTTTGATGAGGTTTATTCTCTGCTTAGCCTTTTATGGTTAGTGAAGTAAACCAAATCAAATCTGTGTGTCCTAATGCAATTTAAGAAATACTATCCTGGGCCACTTTCTCAGTGCTATGAAGATCACTGTGATTTATATGATCTCAGAGCCACTCAGGAACAGTTGCACTTTCTTTTTTGCTCTCAAGTGGTGGGACTGCAATGTCATCATTTTGAAGCCTAACTCATTATCCAAAAGTGACGTCAACCCCTTGAGCCCTAAATAGCCCTTCTCAGCGGCTTGCCAGTTTCTCACCATCCACTCAAAAGGCTTGATAATGGCTGTGCCACCTGGCCCCTGGTGATTGTGCCCACCACACTGTGCTTGGCAGTGAAAAGGGAACACTTTCACATCAAGGCAGGAAATCCAGCCTTGTCTTTTATCTGCCTTTCTGTCATATCCCATTGTGTATACTTGGTTGGGCTGTTTCCTTAGTTTTTGAGCTGTAAGGGTGTAGTCAGGAAATCTTCACAGAATGAGTTTCTCTTATTACTCAGATGGCCCTTCAGGTGCTTTTTCGTTTTGTTTTGTTTTGTTTTGTTTTTACAGATCCTCCCTTACTTCATCAAGAACTCTTTTCTTGTGGGTAAAGTACAACAATAATCAAAAAAGGAGTCAGGCCTTTGAAGCAGCAAGGACATTCTCTGAATCTAAAGAAAGAATATTTTAAAATAATAACCATATATTAATCATCTATTTTTCAAAATGCAAAAGTTTGAAGATTCTCATACTTAGATGGAAAGCTGTGCTTTTTCTCGACCTTTTTACTATTAAGACATTAAAAATTGTCTTTTATGGAAATAAGCCTTTTAAAATCCTTGTGGAAAAGAGAAAATTTATCTCAAGAAATAAAATGTGGCGGGTCTTCATGGTGAAGTTCTCAGCTGACGTCTGTCTCGTGGGGGGTGCGCGCTGCAGCTGTTGCCTGTTGGGGGTCGCCTGGCTCTTTTGTTCTGGCTATCTGTTACTGATCTTTAGGAGCTGAGGTCACCGTTTCCCAGTCAGAACATGCCGTGCTGTGACCGCTTGGGTTTCCTCTCTCATCTTTGCCAGGTTCTGACCCGGAGCGTGAAGGTAGTACTTGCTCTGGGTATGAATATGAAAGCATAGAAACTATGCCTAAAAACCAAGTTTAACCGAAGCGCCTTTCTTTTGAATTTCTTCCCTGCCCCAACACTCTGCCCTTTAAAATTATTGAACTTCTGCCTATATAATTGCTACTGATTATTCAAGTCCAAAGTCATTTACTTCTTCTGTAGTTAAATTCAGTTCACAAAGACAGGTGTTAATCATATGTGTAAGTCACTGCTGTATTATGTGAGAAATACAAATGTAAACAAGCTGTGGTTTCTTTATTTAAAGAAATGATAACCTAATGCAGAAGGAGTTTACATAAATGTCACAGGATTAATTTGATTCCAAGAAATGGAATCCTACTTGATCTAATTTAAATAAAAGGGGTGATTAGTATAAGACATCGGTGGTTCACCTAAAACCCAGGGCAGTAAGCGTAGGCAGGTCTCATGAGGAGCTCAGAACTAACACGGTGGCAAAGGAGTCACAGCTTCTCTCTCAACCACCCTGACCGGTCCAGCCACCACATGGTATCTTTTCTCTCCCCCTTTCTGCACATGACTTGTATTAGTCTGCTTTTTTCTACACAGGAGCCATTTACCTGCTTGATAGCATACATGGCCCCCAAATGGTACTGCCAGTCCTCTGCAGGTCACACACTGTAGTCTAGAGCACAATACAGAATTCCTAGGGTAGAAGATCTTTATTGGTCTATTGAGACAGTTATTTGCCTAATAGTTGTAAACAGAGGTAGGGGTCCGAAGTCCTGCGATCCAGTGCCCCGTTATCAGGGACTGGGGGACTCAACTCCCTGGCAAAGAGTGTGGGTAAAGCAGATGGACTGAATGGCCTGTCTCTCTGAGCTCTAGCTGTGGTACAAAGCAGAGTGTTGTAAGCTCTTCCATAGGAATAAAATAATTTTCTGGAAGCTTAGAGGAGGTGGATGAAGGGGGAAATCCAGGGTTGTTTCTGGGAGAGTGGAAGCCTGTTTGCTAAAAGATCACTCTGATTCAGAGTCCAGAGTGGGTGGGAAGGGCCATGACTGAAAGCAAGCAGTAGGCTGTCGCACTAAGATGAGATGGGAGAACCTGAAGTAAAGGAGCTGCAGTGAGGGAAGCAAAAGGAATGAAAAGAGTCAGGGGAGACGAAGAAGGTAAATTTTCTCAGACATGGTAACCAATGGGAAGAGGGGCATGAAAGAGAAAGACAGAACCTTGAATGAACTCTCAGGCCTCTGACTTGCGTGATTGGTTAGATGATGGCATTTAATCACGATTCATCAAGGACAACTTCATCTCCTACTGTTCCCTTCACTTATGCCTCATTGCTTGCCATTTCGTTGCCGACTGTGTTCCTAGCTCCAGGCTTCTGCACACTACACTTCCTTTCCCAGCAGCGGCTTTCTCCTCTCCCCAGTGTTTATTTAGTGAAATACTCAACTTTTAAACTTAACTCAGTCGTCTACTCAGAAAATGTTCCCTGACTGAGTCCTCCGTCATGGGTGCTCCCATAGTTTCTAATAATACCACTCTTAAAGCTCTCATCTGTTTGTATTGTAATTGCTTATGTAAGTTATTTACTTGGCCATGAACTTCTTTAGGACAAGGATACTCAGTGAATGTTTGCTGGCTGGTCAGATGGGTAGATGAGAATGATTTGATGACCCCAGGGTCTTCAGTCATGTTGACTAGGAAGATGTACCATAAATCAAGCTAGAAAACACAGGAGTGGTTTAGAACAGAAAGTGATGAGAACCAGGTTCTGTGGTTTCAAAATCAACACTTGATAACAATATACAGTCAGTATATAACTGCGGGTGGAGAACCCCACATTTAGAATCTTTAACAAAAACGTTAAGTAGCATGTGCACATTAATGGAATGTATAATTTCAGTAGCTTTGGAAGGGGCCTTCAGGAGGCCATCAGTCTTGGTGCCCCCTTCAGTGTAAGCATTGCTTCTCTGGCACTCCCAGTGACACTTTGGTGCCTCCAGTTAAGGGAAGCCCAAAGAGAATTACAGTACTAGAGACCTCTAGTTGTTACAAGTTAATTTTTATCTTGTTCTTGGAATTGCCATGAGAGATTTCAGTTGAACCTTATTCACCTCTATACATTACATGCCACACTTTGATGAACCTTAGTCCTGTAATGCTATCAAAAATCTAAAAGTAATCTGTTCTTAGTGAACCCTTACTGGCTTTTCGGGGTCACTGCTTTTTGTTATGCATCACAACATATTTAGTATTTTTTACATTTAGTACTAGATTCTTGTCCAAGATACTTAAAAAGCCACATTGGCTTCCTTGCTGAAATGATTTGTAATTATATAATCGGACTTATAGTTTTAAGAGCTTCTCAACTCTCTTAAATCATCCTTCCCTTTAGAAACTCTTGCAGTGGAATTCATGCTTATACTTTCTCAGACCTTTGTGAAATCTGCTATCCTAAAGTATAGAGTTTACAGTCCCATCCTTCTCTTCCAGGATGTCATGCACATGGAGATATCAAGGTCACTTTCTCCTAGATTTATCATGGCTTCTTCTTCTGGAATATTTAAGGATAAATCTTGAAGAAAATGGAAAAGTTTTACAGCAGCTACTGTGAAAAACATAATAGTGTTTCTTGGCAACACTGAAGACTAACTAAAGATCTATGACATGAATTGACCTAGAGCAAACTGACATATTTATATTACTTTCTCTAGCAAACTTTGGTAGCTTTCAGGGATGGGAAGGAGGAAAATGAATAGGTCAATGCATGTCTAGCAGGGTTGAGAAATTTTGGGTTGAACGTGGATTGTCTAGGCTTAATGTCATAGTACTGCTCATTTTAAGAGAATGAAGGATAGCAGCTTCCATTGGAGAGAGTGACTGGGTGAGGTGAAAGGAGAGGAAGGGAAGTTCTGATTGACGATGTGTGTGGTGGGGAAGAAGTGGCTGATGGGTAAGGGGGTCTGTTCTGGTATCTTCTTCAACTCCCACCTTTGCACCTATAAGGTGTCAGTAATCAGAAATATTTGTTGACTAATAGAAGCAAATACTTTTACTATTCCATTCAGGTTTGATTGATACCGAATTTCTTATGAGGTAGATATGAATTGGGGAGATGGTCATTAAATTACATTAAACTGTGTTTAGGAAAAAGAAACAGTAACTAGGTTGGTAGAAAAACCAAACAGGATAAGTTAGTTTGTTTCATTGAGGCGTAGCCTACAAGATTTGCAAATTGAAAAATAGCTCTAGCTAGTTCTTCCTCCTGTGCAAAGAGTATTTCACCTTTTCAAGAGAATGTTCGTATCTGAAGACTCTTCTGAGGAAGAGGCTGTGTTATGTAATCCTAAAAACTTGTATTACCAAACTTAGACTTTATAAGTCCTTTTCGGGGGGCTTTGGCTCTAGCTTGGCTGGTAGACAAAAAGCAAATCAGGCTGAGGAGGGGGCTCTTTTTTGTGACTGTTGGGCTCCACCTGGTGGCCTGGAACGATCCGCTTTGGTAAAAGCTAATGTCTTCAACATTGAGAGCATCTTGGTCAAAACAGAGCAAAAGTAAAAGGAATGGAGGAGAGTGGTCTTGATGCAGGCTTTGGTTCCAAATTGTTCCTTCCTTGTACCGTGTGCAATCATGAACCCTTCTTCCATGGTTGTCAGCTTCATCCGCAGTCTTCTTGAAAATATTATTTTAAAGTATTAGAGAACCGTAGCTACCATCAGCCTTCTTTTTTACTCCTTAAAAGCTTTCAGCCTCCTCTTTGCTCCCTTCACATTGACATTAAACTCTTCACTCTCAATCTTTAGGGCCTTCCCTAAAATCAGTCAGTGTTACTGAGCCTTGCTTCTCTTCCACATTCTGTCATCACTGATCTGCCCACACTTTTTTTAAAGTCCCCAGTTCCTTACTTAACTGCCTTCTGCTGCATCATAATACTGAGCCAGAAAAAGGGAAATAATATGTTCTTTCCTCCTGATTATAGAAAATAATACCTAAAATATACAGCTCAAGTATTTGCCATACTTTGTTTTCACTGCATATTTTTACTGAAGTTCTGGGTGTGGCCATGTTTGATTGTTCTCCACTTGCAGGTTCTCAGGGATCTGATATACCATTGTATCTGTTTGCATGGGGTTTCCAACATAGGCCAATATGCATGAAAGCATTTATGTGAGAGCAATAATGATAGTGATAATCACTCCAAGAATGTATGACTGCCTTCCCGTGTATAGCCTAGTTTTAAGGCTAAAACTTTATGAGGCTATGTGGTAGAGGAAGGAGGATGAATGGTTTGCAACACTAATGTTGACTGTTAAGTGTTCCTATTTTCTTTAAGGCACAGAGACCAATTCGAAGGACTTTCCTGTCTTAATTTCTTCTGTCTGTAGTTGGCCCCTTCCCTCAGTAAGGTTTTTACTAGCACATTATGCAGAACAGTGGACCTAATGCTTATTTGTTGAGAATGTTTGCACATACACACAACTCCCAAGTGTAAGAAGCTGGGAATGTTTCAGCACTGTCCTGATTAATCTTACAGTAGGATCCAGTTGTAACAGCATAGATTGTGAATGGGAACAGTATTTGTGGAGGAACTCTGGTGAGTGAAAAAAATTGAGGTAGTGATCATTATAAATTACTCTAATGAGGAAAACTTTCTATCTCACAACTATTTCTTATTGCAGTATCAAAATTTTTTAAAAATTGCATTTTTTTCCAATACATACTCATTATATATTTGATACTAAAATTATTTAAAACATGTGCCATAGAAAGTGAATATTTTCCAGAATTTCATCCCCTGAAATAATCACTATTAAGGGTTGGGTATATATTTGTCTAAAATATTGTTTTAAAATATTTATTGGACTTCCCTGGTGGTGCAGTGGTTAAGAATCTGCCTGCCAATGCAGGGGACACAGGTTTGAGCCCTGGTCCAGGAAGATCCCAGGAAGTAGTTGTGGGGCACTGGCGGAGCAACTAAGCCCGTGTGCCACGACTACTGAGCCTGCGCTCTAGAGCCTGTGAGCCACAACTGCTGAGCCCGCGTGCCACAACTACTGAAGCCCGCGTGCCTAGAGCCCGTGCTCTGCTACAAGAGAAGCCACCGCAGTGAGAAGCCCGCGCACCACAACAAAGACTAGCCCCCGCTCTCCACAACTAGAGAAAGCCCGCGCACAGTAACAAAGACCCAATGCAGACATACATACATAAAGAAATAAATAAAATGAGGTTTCCTTTATTAAAAAATATTTATTAATATTAATTGCAAAGTATGTTTCACAGATAAAAGAATACATGTAACACTAAAGTGATTTTTGAATTCTTGTATTTAAACCAACCCTTGAACTCACCACCCAGATTAAGAAATCTGTCACAATACTGTTGAAGCTCCCTGTGTGTTCCTCTCTGTCCTAACCCCTAATTTTTTCCCAGGAGGTAACCACTGTCTCAGACATCTACCTTTCTTTATAATTTACCCATATTTATATCCCCGAAAGTGTTAGTTTTGCTTGTTTTCGAACTTTATAAAAAATACCATCCTACGCAGATTCTTCTGCGACTTGCTTTTTTTTCATTTAACATTATGTTTCCAAGATATATTCATATATTTCATTCATTTTAATTCATAATATTTCTATTTCCTGAAATATACTATAATTTGTTTATCTAGCGGTGCATATTTGGGTTGAGCTGAAGGTCTTGCTATTATAAACAATGCTCCTATGAACATTCCAGTGCTTACTAACTGGTTTCTCTAGACTCTACTTAAGAGTAAAATTACTGCATCATCTGTGATACATATGTGCATGTTTAACTTTACAACTTTACAACCAAATCATTTTCCAAAGTGGCTCTACCCATTTTTAGTCCTACCAGCAGTGTTTAAACTCCATTGCTTCACATTCTTATCAACATGTGATATTGTTAGACTCTTCAGTTTTTGCCAAACAAGTGGATGTAAGATGGTATCTCACTGTGATTTCAATTTGTATTTTCCTAATTACTGATGAGATTGCGCACCTTTTCATATATTTATGGTCATTATGTTTCCTCTCCTAGAGATTATCTTTAATGTTTTTACTCATTTTTTTCACAGTTAATTTTTTGTTTTGATAATTTAGATTTCGAATTGCAAAAATGGTACAGAGAGTTCCTGTATCCCCTTTACCCAGCTTCTCCTTATGTGAACATCTTTGTATTATCATAGAATATTTACCAAAACTAAGACATTAACTTTGGTACAATACTGTTAAATAAAGTGTCGAATTTATTCAGATCTTATCAGGTTTTCCACTAACCTCCTTTTTCTGTTTGAGCATCTGGTCCAGGATCCTACATTGCAGTTGTCATGTCACTGTAGTTTTTCCAATTTGTGATAATTCCTCAGCCTTGTCTTTCATGACCTTGACACTTTTGAAGACTACTGGTCAGTGATTTTGAATGTTTCTCAGTTTGGGTTTGTCTAATGTCTTCTCATGATTAGACTGAGATTAAGCATTATTGGGAAGGATACCATAAAGTGATGTACATCATATCGGGGGGTACGTGATATCAGTATGTATACTGGTGAAGTTAACCTTGATCACTTGGCTAAGATGGTACCTGCCAGAGTTCCTAACTTACTATTTTCCTTTGTAAATATTATACTATATTCTGGGAGATATTTTTTGAAACTCTGCAATTCTCTTTTTGCTTAAACTTTCACTCACTCATTTTAGCATTCTTTTTAAATTGGGATGTTTGTCATTTGATTTTTTTTTTTTTGAGTTTAAAAAAATATTCTAGAAAGTAGTCTTTTAGCAGTTAATAATATGGAAAATATCTTTTCCTTGGTTTAAGAGTTGTCTTTTCATGTTGTTAATGTTAACTTCTGAAGAACAGACACTTTAAGTTGCATTTTCTAACTTTTTGGTGCTGGTATATAAAATTACAGTTAATTTTTGTATATTAATTCTTTATCCAGACACCTTGCTAAATCCCCTTATTAATTTTAATACTTTGGGTATAGTTTCCTTTGGATTTTTAATGTAGATAATCATATCATTGGTAAACAGATTTGTTTCTTCAATTCAAATCCCTAAAACTTTTATTTCTTTTTCAAATCTTCCTGAACTGGCAACTCACAATTGGGAAGGAGATATTTTCCACACAAATGAGTAATGACAGTTCAATTTTGAGTGAAAGCAGTAGTAGCAGGCATTTTTTTCTTGTTCCTGATTTTTTTGATATTAGTATTAATAACTTTGCTAACGTGGCAGCTGGTTATTAAAGGACTCAAGTGTTTACCTAGATCCATGTTTTGGGTTTTATTTATTTTTTTACCATCTTCAGTTTTCTTAGTTTTCCTCTGGAGTTTCAAGGAGGAACAGAATGCCTTTTTTCCAGGCTCAAGAGCATTAATTTGTTTATTTATTTATTCAACCATCATGTATTGGGCACTTAAGATGAACAAGCATCAGTGTAAGATACAGAAACAAAGAAATGTTTATTCTCTTTAGGATGATTCTCCTCATCTATAATAAATAAGAGATGTACAATACCTAAACCACATTTACACAGCTAGAAAGAGGCATGTGCCAGAAAGGAGATATAATCAAAGGAGAGTGATAATACTGAGGAGAGAGATCTGCCCTGGGGAAGGGATGACTTCTTGGTCTTTCATGAAGGTGAAATGAGCTTGTTTTATTTTGGGGGGGCCTGGTTCAACATGGAAATCATAAAGGGAGCGGCTTTAAGATAGAAATACATTGCTTAAGGAAGGAGCCATTAATAGTATTTTTATGCTCTAGAACCAGCCGTACCATGTCAGTGTGTACTGAATATCTACAAGATATATGATGTGAACAGTCCTGAGATTTTATTTTTGGTAGTAAGAGCTTTATATTTTCTGTTGCAGAGGGAAGGGAAGGAAAGGAAAGTTTGCTTCTCATGGAAGATATTTTAAAATATTTTTGTATTAGTTAGGTTGCTTTTAGCACCAAGTGATAGAAAACCCTGACCCAAAGTGACTTAAATAATAAGGGAATATATTATCTCACATAAGTGAGAGTCCAGAGGTTGTGCAGGCTTCAGGCCTAGTATAGTCAGTGACTTGATATTATCAGATTGCCCTTTGCTGTTTTCAGTGATCTAGCAGTGGATTCTCTATGGCCGTGAAGATGGCTGCCAGTGTGCTCAAGCTGCATGCTTTCTTGATCACATCAAACAAGGAAGGGGGAAATTCTATCCACCAACCACGATATCGATTATGGTCTCCAGGGGAGCTATGCTCTGATTTTATTAGAATAATGAAGATCTGAAGGTGAGATGAGTTCCCTCTATGAAGAAGATTAGGTTTCTATTAGGAAGGAGGAAGAGAGGATTGAATTTTGGTTAGGCAACCAGCACTGGGCACCATAGTTTCATTATAATAAATGTTTCTATAATTTTTAAATTAAAAATGTTACAACATTAAAGGAAGTTTAGAAAATAGAGAAAATAGTCACTCATAATCCTTTTTCTCTAAAAAAAAATTAACACCATTCCCTTTTAATCTTTTCATAAATGTTTTTACATAGTTAAATTACACTATTCCTAAATACATTTTATTCTTTTTACTTTATGTCATAGTCATTTTTATGTTGCTACATCTTCAAAATTATTATTATTATTAATTTATTTTTGCAGTACACGGGCCTCTCACTGCTGTGGCCTCTCCTGTTGCGGAGCACAGGCTCCGGATGCGCAGGCTCAGCGGCCATGGCTCACGGGCCCAGCCGCTACGCAGCATGTGGGATCTTCCCGGACCGGGGCACGAAACTGTGTCCCCTGCATCGGCAGGTGGACTCCCAACCACTGCGCCACAAGGGAAGCCCCTCAAAATTATTTTTTAAATGCGTAATAATCAGTTGAACAAATATACCATTGTTCAGTTTATCATTTACCTATTAGTGGAAATCTAGATAACTTCTTTTAGTCATTCGTCTCAGTTTTATTTTTTAGAACAGTTTTATATTTACAGAAAAATTGTCAAGATAGTACAGAGTTCTCACATACCCCCGCACCTAGTTTCCCCTATTGTTAACATGTAGTATGGTGCATTCGTTACAGTTAATGAACCAAAACTAATATGTTATTATTAACTAGGGTCCATACCTTTATTCAGAAATCCTTGATTTAAAAAAAATCTAACGTCCCTTTTCTGTTCAGGGCTCCCATTTAGAATACCTGTATATCACATTTAGTTGTCATGTCTCTTTAGGGTCCTCTTGGCTGTGAGAGTTTCCAAGTTATTTGGTTTTTTAGAATTCTTTATCAATAATAACTTTTATTTTTTTAAAAAAATTAATTAATTAATTTATTTTTGGCTGTGTTGGGTCTTTGTTGCTGTGCCCGGGCTTTCTCTAGTTGGGGCGAGCAGGGGCTACTCTTAGTTGTGGTGCGCGGACTTCTCACTGCGGTGGCTTCTCTTGTTGCAGAGCACAGGCTCTAGGCCCGCGGGCTTCAGTAGTTGTGTCTCGCGGGCTCTAGAGAGCAGGCTCAGGAGTTGTAGCACACGGGCTTAGTTGCTCTGCGGCATGTGGGATCTTCCTGAACCAGGCCTTGAACCCGTGTCGAACCCGTGTCCCGTGCATTGGCAGGCGGATTCTTAACCACTGTGCCACCAGGGAAGTCCCCCAAGTTATTTTTGAAGGACATATTTTAGTGCAGAGTAGGTTGCTTTTTAAGAGAATTGGGCATTTTTAAAATTTATTTATTTATTTATTGGCTGCATTGGGTCTTCGTTGCTGCACGCAGGCTTTCTCTAGTTGCAGCAAGCAGGGGCTACTCTTCATTGTAGTGCACGGGCTTCTCATTGTAGTGGCTTCTCTTGTTGCAGGGCATGGGCTCTAGGCGCGTGGGCTTCAGTAGCTGTGGCTCGTGGACTCTAGAGCGCAGGCTCAGTAGTTGTGGCGCACGGGCTTGGTTGCTCTGCGGCATGTGAGATCTTCCCGGACCAGGGATTGAACCCGTGTCCCCTGCATTGGCAGGCGGATTCTTATCCCCTGCGCTACCAGGGAAGCCCCTGGCCAAACATTTTGATGCAACATTGAATCATAGTTGTCCTAAAGCAGCTGTTACCATCTTTTCAGACAGTGAATAGAAGACAGAAACTGCTTAGGAAGTTGTAATATTTGAACTGTAACACATGAAAGGGAAAGTTACTTTCAGTATTCATTTAAAATAAAATTTACACTGAAATAAAAATATAAAACAAATCCTTCTGTAAGAGAAATACACAATGTGTAAGTCAGTTCCTTACTAGCTTCTGCTTTTGTTTAGATCCCAAGTTATTTTGGTGTTTAGAGTGATGGCAGAATTTATAAGTAGACAGCATATGATTCTTTCTGGGGCATCTAAGGTCTGAATACATGAGCTCTTATTGCTGACCTGTTAGATTTTTATCTCCTGCAAGCTATCTAGTCTGTGCTACTATCAAATGCATCTTGAGTGAAAACCTATAATAAATTTATTTAAATACGATATTTGAGAAACATTCTCTGCAACTTAGTAAAATAAATGTTAATTCCTACTAATAGAAACTTGGAGTCATTGATCACATTTGGAGGCCCTAATCAGAATATAATTTTGTTTTTATAGGCCATGTTATAATTTCAGTGAACAAATCAAGATTCTTTGGACTCAGAATAGAGCATGGTGAAAAAATTTTGCCAGAACGCAAAGCAACAATAAAATTAAATAAGATAAAAGACAGGGTTTTTGTTTTTTCCTTTAAATTTCAGCAAAGATCTAATGACTGACGTGACTTGTTCTGACGAATATTAGGCCCATCATCATGCTTACTTTTGTCCTCCTTTCCTTTCACCTTTCCATCCCAACAGAAGGGGATCCAGTACTCAGCACTCGTCTTCTTTTTGGAGAAATTGCTCCATTTCTTGGTAGGCTGTCGTCTTTATCTAGCAGTCCTTCAGAAATGGTTTGTGAGAATTACATTCTGTGAGTTCTTGCATTTAAAAGTCTTCATCTTTAAAGTCTACTAACTTCAGTGGTAATTTTCTGTATTAGTTTTTCCTGAGACATGGTATATACCCTTTCTGTCTGTAAAATTTCTTTTATTTCAGGAAAGTTGTCTTAGTGATATTTTTGAAAATGTTTTCTATTTCATATATGCAGTTCCTTCAGGAATATCAGTTATGCCAATGTTTGATCTCCTTCACCTACCTTTCATATCTGTTTTCCCTATAATCTTTTTATACTCTTAGTATGTTCCAATTTCATTTTTTCCCACTTCTCTCAGACTTTTCTCTATGATCCTTATTTTTTTCAAATTGTGTCAGTTCTTCATTAGTTATCTCCCGTATGACTTTTCATTTCTGTGATGGATTTTTTTTTCCTTTTCTACTTATTTCCTATTTCCTAGGTCTAACACACTATTTTTTATTTCCTTTTGTGAAATTTATTTATTTTGTATGCACTTGGATCTTTGCTTTGAGCTCTTCTTTAGTGGTGATATTTTCATAAATTTTTGAGCTCTTGCTAATATCTTTGGTCAAGATAGTCATTTCTGTGTCTGTATACTTATAATGTATGTTTTCTCCTTCTGCCATTTCCCTTGCTTGCTCTTTTCTTCCTTTTTACATGCAGTATTTTTTTAATGGAACACCTCCCCACCTTCCCCCCCACCCCCCGCATCTTTAAATAATGTGTTCTTAGATTTTAGCATTATAGTTTTTAAGTTGAATATTATAAAATGCCGTTTGTTCAGGTGTTTAAACCCTCCATTAACAAGCATAAGATGATCATTTTTGGCCACTCCAGTCTCACCAAGTAGGAGTAGGATGGGCACTGTGTTTTAAGTCTGCTTCACAAAGACTGTTACTGAGACTCCTACCCACATATTAGCATGTGTTTCTTTCCATATTAGTTGAATTCTCTAATAAGCTCTATATGATCTACCTTGTTGTTTATACTTCTTCCGAAAACTGTGTATGCTGTTGGATTATATGTATGGTTAATTATTTTACATGTTTTTTTAATACTGTAGGAAATTGTGAAATTGTGTTTTATAGGTAAAAAATGGTCAAATATATTGGTAATTTCATATGGATCAACATAATATATGATTAACCTCTTTATATCATTACTTGCCATCCTTGAACCCTTACTTCTGAGTCATCTCTCAATTGACTCGAATTGCACATAGTTCTGAAAGTAGGAAGTATATTTCATGCCTTGTTAATAAATCAGTTGGGATTCTTGGAGTCTTAGCCTTGAATTCAGAGGAATCACAACTGTCCTCAGAGGTACTAAAGTCTCTCAAATGTAGAAGTGAGTATTACTGTGAGTGAGTCTTAAGTATGACAGTGAAAGGCCCAACCCCTCCCTTGCATTCTTGGTCCCCAGACGGTGTGCACAACTCTAGAATAATAAAAGCAACGTTATATCCCAACTTCATAAGATGTTACCTCCCGATTTAGCCCGCCAGTACGCTATACATCATTCTAATCAGTGAATTCAGTGGGCTTCTCTACTTCTGTAAGGTGAAATTCTTGATTACAAACAGTACTGAGTGAGGTAACACAATAGCTTAAACAGTATTTGGTAAATCTATGGATTATGGTGTTTATAAGCAAGGTGGGTAGAACAAATGAAGACAGTAAACCCAAACCCAGAATTAGTGTTTCTTTTAATGGAGAAAGATTGCTGTCCTCTCCATCATAGAAGAGCTCAGTGAACTAAATCTGCTATCAGCTGGTTGGTGGGTCCTCCTGCCGTGGTTCTGTATCGGGGCAGAGTTGGTTGCTGCTGCTGGGCAGCTGGCATTCTGTAAGGGTTGGTTAGCATTAGTGAGAGGAAGCTCATGCGGTGGAGCTCATTTCCTGTTACCAGGTACTTTGTTCTTATGCCCATTGAGCAAGCACTGCAGTGCCTGGGGAAGGGGCTTGGTTGACATTCTGAAGGTCATCTTGCCTCCACAGTGGGAGTGTTTTGCTGACCATTCTCATGGAACACAAATAATCGTACTCTGGGCCCATTACAGTTGACCCGTTTCTCCATGTCTGTTCCCCAGATGTCTTTGTCACCAATCCTCCAATCTTTCTTCTTTTAGGTCCCTATCCATCTGGTTAAACATGTAGCCTCTGCCCATCAGGCCATCTTTCCTCAGCCAAAGTAGACCATGGATATATTCCTTGAACTTCTGCCTGCAGGGAGGAAGTTTCTGCTCTACTGTCTTTTCACAGACCACCACTTAGGATGGATATGCTATCATAGTCCGTTTATGACTTGTGACAATGAAAGTTCAGTTAGAACTAGGCATCCAAGGTACTCAGACCTTTCTGCATCTTCCTATATCTTGTGTTTCCTAATCTTGTATTTCTATGTATATACATATATGATATATATATATATATATCATATATATATATATGGTTTGGTTCTCTTGAGTCTTACTCCTTCTGATTAGTACTCCTACTTTTCATGTAGGAGACTTAGTAAGACTGAATTCAACAATACAGTGACTTATCACCCTTGGATTTTAATTTTTTTATTTATTTTTTGTTTTTTGGGTTTTTTAAATTTTATTTATTTATTTATTATACAGCAGGTTGTTATTAGTTATCTGTTTTATACATATTAGTGTATATATGTCAATCCCAACCTCCCAATTCATCCCACCACCACCACCACCACCCACCCTGCCACTTTCCCCCCTTGGTGCCCATACATTTGTTCTCTACATCTGTGTCTCTATTTCTGCCTTGCAAACTAGTTCATCTGTACCATTTTGCTAGATTTCACATATATGCGTTAATATACGATATTTGTTTTTCTCCTTCTGGCTTACGTCACTTTGTATGACAGTTTCTAGGTCCATCCATGTCTCTACAAATGACCCAATTTCATCCCTTTTTATGGCTGAGTAATATTCCATTGTATATTTGTACCACATCTTCTTTATCCATTCATCTGCCGATGGGCATTTAGGTTGCTTCCATGAGCTGGCTATTGTAAATAGTGCTGCAGTGAACATTGGGGTGCATGTGTTTTTTTGAATTATGTTTTTCTCTGGGTATATGCCCAGTAGTGGGATTGCTGGGCCATATGGTAATTCTATTTTTAGTTTTTTAAGGACCCTCCATACTGTTCTCCATAGTGACTGTATCAATTTACGTTCCCACCAACAGTGCAAGAGGGTTCCCTTTTCTCCACACCCTCTCCAGCATTTGTTGTTTGTAGGTTTTCTGATGATGCCCATTCAAACCGGTGTGAGGTGATACCTCATTGTAGTTTTGATTTGCATTTTTCTAATCATTAGTGATGTTGAGCAGCTTTTCATGTGCTTCTTGGCCATCTATATGTCTTCTTTGGAGAAATCTCTATTTAGGTCTTCTGCCCATTTTTGGATTGGGTTTTTTTTTTTTAATATTGAGCTGCATGAGCTGTTTATATATTTTGGACATTAATACTTTGTCCGTTGATTTGTTTGCAAATATTTTCTCTCATTCTGAGGGTTGTCTTTTCAACTTGCTTGTAGTTTCCTTTGCTGTGCAAAAGCTTTTAAGTTTCATTAGGTCCTGTTTGTTTATTTTTATTTCCATTACTCTAGGAGGTGGATCAAAAAAGATCTTGCTGTGGTTTATGTCAAAGAGTGTTCCTCCTATGTTTTCCTCTAAGAGTTTTATACTGTCCGGTCTTACATTTAGGTCTGTAATCCATTTTCAGTTTATTTTTGTGTATGGTGTGTGTTAGGGAGTGTTCTAATTTCATTCTTTTACATGTAGCTGTCCAGTTTTCCCAGCACCACTTATTGAAGAGACTGTCTTTTCTCCATTGTATATCTTTGCCTCCTTTGTCATAGATTAGTTGACCATAGGTATGTGGGTTTATCTCTGGCTTTCTCTCCTGTACCATTGATCTGTATTTCTGTTTTTGTGCCAGTACCACATTGTCTTGATTACTGTAGCTTTGTAGTATAGTCTGAAGTCAGGGAGTCTGATTCCTCCAACTCCGTTTTTTTTTCCCTCAAGACTGCTTTGGCTATTTAGGGTCTTTTGTGTCTCCATACAAATTTTAAGATATTTGTTCTAGTTCTGGGAAAAAAGGCCACTGGTAATTTGATAGGGATTGCATTGAATCTGTAGATTGCTTTGGGTAGTATAGTCATTTTCACAGTATTGATTCTTCCAATCCAAGAACAGGGTATATCTCTCCAATTGTTTGTGTCATCTTTGATTTCTTTCATCAGTGTCTTAAAGTTTTCTGAGTGCAGGTCTTTTACCTCCTTAGGTAGGTTTATTCCTAGGTATTTTATTCTTTTTGTTGCAATGGTGAATGGGATTGTTTCCTTAATTTCTCTTTCTGGTCTTTTGTTGTTAGTGTATAGGAGTGCAAGAGATTTCTGTGCATTAATTTTGTATCCTGCAACTTTACCAGATTCATTGATTAGCTCTTGTAGTTTTCTGGTGGCATCTTTAGGATTCTCTATGTATGGTATCGTGTCATGTGCAAACAGTGACAGTTTTACTTCTTCTTTTCCAATTTGTATTGCTTTTATTTCTTTTTCCTCTCTGATTTCCATGGCTAGGACTTCCAAAACTATGTTGAATAATTGTGGCACATAATAATTGTGGACATCCTTGTCTTGTTCCTGATCATAGAGGAAATGCTTTCAGTTTTTCACCATTGAGAATGATGTTTGCTGTGGGTTTGTCTTATATGGTCTTTATTATGTTGAAGTAGGTTCCCTCTATGCCCACTTTCTGTAGAGTTTTTATCATAAATGGGTGTTCAGTTTTGTCAAAAGCTTTTTCTGCATCTATTGAGATGATCATATGGTTTTTAGTCTTCAGTTTGTTAATATGGTGTATCACATTGATTGATTTGCGTATACTGAAGAATCCTTGCATCCCTGGGATAAATCTCACTTGATCATGGTGTATGATCCTGTTAATGTGTTGTTGGATTCTGTTTGCTAGTATTTTGTTGAGGATTTTTGCATCTATACTCATCAGTGATATTGGTCTGTAATTTTCTTTTTTTGTAGTATCTCTGTCTGTTTTGATATCAGGGTGATGGTGGCCTCGTAGAATGAGTTTGGGAGGGTTCCTTCCTCTGCAGTTTTTTGGAAGAGTTTGAGAAGGATGGGTGTTAGCTCTTCTCTAAATGTTTGATAGAATTCGCCTGTGAAGCCTTCTGGTCCTGGACTTTTGTTTGTTGTAGGATTTTTAATCACAGTTTCAATTTCATTACTTGTTATTGGTCTGTTCATATTTTCTGTTTTCTTCCTGGTTCAGTCTTGGAAGCTTATACCTTTCTAAGAATGTCCATTTCTTCCAGGTTGTCCATTTTTTTGGCATAGAGTTGCTTGTAGTAGTCTCTTAGGATGCTTTTTATTTCTGTGGTGTCTGTTGTAACTTCTTCTTTTTCATTTCTAATTTTATTGATTTGAGTCCTCTCCCTCTTTTTCTTGATGAGTCTGGCTAAAGATTTATCAATTTTTTTATCTTCTCAAAGAACCAGCTTTTAGTTTTATTGATCTTTGTTATTGTTTTCTTTGTTTCTGTTTCATTTATTTCTGCTCTGACCTTTATGATTTCTTTCCTTCTACTAACTTTGGGTTTTGTTTGTTCTTCTTTCTCTAGTTCCGTTAGGTGTAAGGTTAGATTGTTTGAGATTTTTCTTGTTTCTTGAGGTAGGATTATATTGCTATAAACTTCCCTCTTAGTACTGCTTTTGCTGTATCCCATAGGTTTTGGATCGTCATGTTTTCATTGTCATTTGTCTCTAGGTAGTTTTTGATTTCCTCTTTGATTTCTTCAGTGATCTCTTGGTTATTTAGTAACCTGTTGTTTACTCTCCATGTGTTTGTGTTTTTTATGTTTTTTTTCCCCTGTAATTGATTTCTAATCTCATAGCGTTGTGGCTGAAAAAGATGCTTGATATGATTTCAATTTTCTTAAATTTACCGAGGCTTGATTTGTGACCCAAGATGTGATCTATCCTGGAGAATGTTCCGTATGCACTTGAGAAGAAAGTGTAATCTGCTGTTTTTAGATAGAATATCCTATAAGTGTCAGTTAAATCTTTCTGGTCTGTTGTGTCATTTCAAGCTTGTGTTTCCTTATTAATTTTCTGTTAGGATGATCTGTCCATTGGTGTAAGTGAGGTGTTAAAGTCCCCCACTATTTTTATGTTACTGTCAGTTTCCTCTTTTATAGCTGTTAGCAGTTGCCTTATGTGTTGAGGTGCTCCTATGTTGGGTGCATATATATTTATAATTGTTATATCTTCTTCTTGGATTGATCCCTTGATCATTATGTAGTGTCCTTCCTTGTCTCTTGTAACAGTCTTTGTTTTAAAGTCTATTTTATCTGATATGAGGATTGCTACTCCAGCTTTCTTTTGATTTCCATTTGCATGTAATATGTTTTTCCATCCCCTCGCTTTCAGTCTGTATGTGTCCCTAGGTCTAAAGTGGGTGTCCTGTAGACAGCATATATATGGGTCTTGTTTTTGTATCCATTCAGTGAGCCTGTGTCTTTTGATTGGAGCACTTAATCCATTCACGTTTAAGGTAATTATTGATATATATGTTCCTATTACCATTTTCTTAATTGTTATGGGTTTATTTTGTAGGTCCTTTACTTCTCTTGTGTTTCCCACTTAGAGATGTTCCTTTAGCATTTGTTGTAGAGCTGGTTTGGTGGTACTAAATTCTCTTAGCTTTTGCTTGTCTGTAAAGCTTTTGATTTCTCCATCGAATCTGAATGAGATCCTTGCCAGGTAGAGTAATCTTGGTTGTAGGTTCTTCCCTTTCATCACTTTAAATATATCATGCCACTCCCTTCTGGCCTGAAGAGTTTCTGCTGAGAAATCTGCTGTTAACTTTATGGGAGTTCCTTTGTATGTTATTTGTCGTTTTTCCCTTGTTGCTTTCAGTAATTTTTCTTTGTCTTTAATTTTTGTCAGTTTGATTACTATGTGTCTCGGCGTGTTTCTCCTTCGGTTTATCCTGCCTGCGACTCTCTGTGCTTCCTGGACTTGGGTGGCTCTTTCCTTTCCCATGTTAGGGAAGTTTTCAACTATAATCTCTTCAGATATTTTCTCAGGTCCTCTCTCTCTCTCTTCTCCTTCTGGGATCCCTGTAATGTGAATGTGTTTAATGTTGTCCCAGAGGTGTCTTAGGCTGTCTTCATTTCTTTTCATTCTTTTTTCTTTCTTCTGTTCTGTGGCAGTGAATTCCACCATTCTGTCTTCCAGGTCACTTATCCGTTCTTCTGCCTCAGTTATTCTGCTATTGATTTCTTCTAGTGTGTTTTTCATTTCAGTTACTGTATTGTTCATCTCTGTTTGTTTGTTCTTTAATTCTCCTAGGTGTTTGTTCTTTAATTCTTCTAGGTCTTTGTTAAACATTTCTTACATCTTCTCGATATTTGCCTCCATTCTTTTTCCAAGGTCCTGTATCATCATATCTGTCATTATTATGAATTCTTTTTCTGGAAGGTTGCCTATCTCCACTTGATTTAGTTGTTTTTCTGGGGTTTTATCTTGTTCGTTCATCTGGTACATAGTCGTCTGCCTTTTCATTTTGTCTTTCTTTCTGTGAATGTGGTTTTCGTTCCACAGGCTGCAGAATTGTAGTACTTCTTGCTTCTGCTATCTGTCCCCTGGTGGATGAGGCTATCTGAGAGGCTTGTGCAAGCTTCCTGATGGGAGGGACTGGTGGTGGGTCTTCTCTCAACATTCTTATTCAGCATCACATTGGAACACCTGCTAGTGTTGGTCGGTCTCCTGCAGAGGCGGGGGGTGGCTGTGGCTCAGCGTGGGGACAAGGACACTAGAAGCCAGATTTTTATTTTTGTTTATTTATTTTGTTGCCATCTTAGCCTGGCAGCTGCAATAGAGTCAAAATAATTTTTTGATATGCATAGGAGGTCACTGAGTTTCCACCTTAGCCTGGAATCAAGACTTTAGAGGTTGAGCATGTAATTCTTTTGTTTCCACCCTCTTTTCAGGTTCTCCAGGTCTCTCACTGTTTCTGTGATCTCTTTGGTATCTTTCCAATAAATTACTTTTCCATCTGGAGTTAGTTTCTCATGCTTACAACCAAGAACCCAGACAAACCCATTAGTTTTAGGAGATGGATGTAGAGAATAGAACCTCAGGAACCTGTGAGAATAATTGTTTAGATGGGCTGGAGGTAACTCAGGTCCCATTAATTTTCAAAATATTAATTTCCAAAATGTCCTTCAAACTTCAGAGGTGACAACAGGTTCCCCAAATCCTCAACAGGAACTGCATTCTAGTGAACACAGGTCATAATGTTGTCAATTTGAAAATTAATGAGACCTGAGTCTTTAACTGTCTAGATTCTTGATTGCAAACAGGAGAAACCAACTGTGGTTGGAAAAGGAATTTTTAGAAGGGTACTGAAGGGCTCTTAGAAACAGTAAGAGTCTTGAATGTCCTGAGAAAGTTATGGGTAGGAACAAAGGCCAGTCTGGAAAGCCAAGAACAAGAAGTTCAATCATAGTCTTTTATCAGGATTAGTTTGGCCACAGTCATACAGCGTGCTGGCTTTCACACTAGTTTCACAGTGTACTAGTTTTTGTAGAGTTAGAGGAGTCTTCTATAAAGAGATGCCAGGCATTAAGTAGGAGGCTTCTGTAATGGGAATTGTAGTCCTTTGGTCCACTTACATGCAATGTGGAAGTCTTCATTTCTGATTTGTATGCCTTTCCTTTCTTTTTCTTGCTTTATGGTTCTCACTAGGACTTCCAATACCATGTTTAATACTATTTGTGAGAGTGAACACCCTTGTCTTCCTGATCTGGAGGAGAACATTTAGTCTTTCACTATTAAGTTGAGGACCTTCCTGTTCATTACTCATTTGCTGAGTGTTTTGATCATGAATAGATGTTGAATTTTGTTAAATGCTTTTTTGTTTCTATTGAGATAATTGTATATGTTTTTTCATTGTTTGCTAATTGATGAATTAAATTGATTAATTTTTGAATGTCAGACAGATCTTGAATTACTTGGTCTTGAATGTTGTATTATCGTTTTACGTATTGCTGAATTCTGTTTGCTAATATTTCATAAGAATTTTAAGTCTGTTTTTCATGAGGGATATTGATCTCATGAATCCTTTGTCTGATTTTGGTATCAGGGTAATGCTGGCTTCATAAAACTAGTTAGGAAGTGTTCTGTCCTATTCTGCATTCTGAAAGAGTTTCTATGGAATTAGTATTAATTCTTCCTTGAAGACTTAGTAGCATTCTCCAGTGAAACCATCTGGGCCTGAATTTTTCTTTGTGGGAACATTTTAAACTATGAATTCAGTTTCTTTAGCAGATAAAGGAATATTTAGGTATTGGTATCTGCTTGAGGAGTCTTAGGCAGTGTATATCTTTCAAGGAGTTTACCCATTTCATCCAAGATGTTGAATTTGTTGGCCTGAAGTCATTCATAATTCCCTTATTATTCTTTTAATACTCATAGGATCTATAAAAATGTTCTCTCATTCCTGATATTGGTAACTTCTTCCTTATTTTTCTTGATCAGCCTCACCAGAAGCTTACCTATTTTATTATCTTTTCAAAGAATCAGCTTTTGATTTTATTGGTTTTCTTTATTGTTTCTTCATTTTCTATTCATTGATTCTTATTTCTTTATTATTTCCTTCCTTCTGCTTACCTGGGATCTAATTTGCTTTTCTTTTTTCAGTTTTTTAAGGTAGAAGTTTAGGTCACTGACACATTTCTTCTTTTCTAATATGAGCATTTAATGCTGTAAATTTCCCTCAAAGCACTGCTTTAGCTGCTTCTCACAAACATTGTTATGTTGTGTTTTATTCAGGTCAAAATATTTTCTAATTCTCATTTTACTTCTTCTTTAATCCATTGGTTGGTTAATTTTCATATATTTGTGGATCTTCCAGATAGCTTTCTGTTATTTTTTTCCCATGTATTTTTGCTATCTTTGGCTTTTTGATGTGCTTTCTGGGAGATCACCACCTACGTTTGAGGAGAAGGCACTGGTCTGAGCCACCATTGTATGTGAAATGCCTACAGGCCACCTGGAGCCCACAGGTCAACCTACAGGCTGCCTTGAGCCTGTGCTGGTGGGCAGGTGTATGTGTCAACAGTGGGCTGGTCTCTCTTGGCTGGCATATGAGAAATGGGGCCAGCCGTTCTGCCACCACTGCCATGTTCCAGTAGTGAGGCTGAAAATGGGAATTTGTTAAAAGTCTGCATGTAAGGCAACCACATCCCCAGTCCCACTCCACCACTGTGTACCTAAGAACTCTAGTAGCCAGGCATCTACCCTTATGTAGGAAACAGAATCTTCTTCAAAGAAATTGAGTGGCCCCAGAGAAGACCCTAATGCCAGAGCTAAACTGCTTGCAGGAATTACTGAGGGTGGATTCCTGGATCACGCTGGTGGATGAGTAGACCTATACAATGGAGGAGGTAGCCTTCTCTGGTCTCCCCATCACCCTCAACAAAGGCGGCTGTTTTGAGACTTATGTCACGTTTCCTTATTGACTATCTGTATTCAGCACTTAACTTTAGACTTGTGGTCTGTATGTGGCATGCCAATACTTGGAAGAATCGAGAATTATCAATTTTGATATATGTGTAGATGCCCCACAGATAAAAGAGTGAGATCAGCCCTCTAAAAGATGGAATCCTACTCATAGCATCAGGACTGTCCTATTAAATGCAATCTTACTTTTAATGGACCAGTACCTTAAAATGCGGATGGTCGTTTGCTGGGTGACTGGATTAAAGATAATTTAAATTTTCTTCTTGGTATATTTCTTCCTTTTCTAACTTCTCTAGAGTGAACATATATTACTTTTGTGTTCAGATAAAATATTTTAAAACATTAAGGGAAAAATTAGTAGAATTGTGAAATAAATAAAAACATGAGATCTAATCTAGTAAGCATGATGTAAGGTATAGGCACTGTGAAACTAATGATTTAACAGCAAACTGGGTTGATCAGAATTGTCTCTAAAGGTGTTTACAAGAGAAATAATTGACAAAAGCTTTTAATTCTCCATGAATAACAACTTCCAGAGTCCTAAGAAGGGCCTTCTGGCCCTACTCCCTGGGTCAGAATTCCTGAGGAAAGGTAAAATTATACTGTAGTCATGGCGTTAATAGGACAAGAGTATCCTCATCTCTTCTGCTTGCCCCCCCACCTCCGTTCACTGATGATGGTGTTCCTTCTGGGGGAGGGGCAGGAGGTTTCAAAGACTTTCCTACTACCCTCATTTTTAGAGAGGAAATGGGTCACCTATGTTTCATTACTCACTAACATGCTTGTTCCTCTCTGTCCTGTCCACAGGCAGCTGGCTAAGAGTCTTGGGCAGGCTGGTGAGATCGAGCCTGAAACAGAAGGGATACTAACAGAGTATGGAGTGGATTTCTCTGACTTCTCTTCAGAAGTTTTAGAATGTCTCCCTCAAGACCTGCCTTGGACAATTCCACCAGAGGAATTCAGCAAGAGAAGAGATTTAAGGTAAATATCTGAAACGCGTAAAGAACATCATGTTTCTTAGTATGAGTGTGTTTTGTGTTTGGTAACTGCAATCATTGTTGCTTTTGTTGTGGTCATCCATTTACAATGCTTGGTGTCAGTTTATTTATCTCTTGTAAAAATAAAATACAGTGTGTGTGTGTGTGTGTGTGAAAAAGGTAACTGAGGTGATGGATGTAAAAGTATCCTTCTTCTGGTAATCATTTCAAAAAATGAATGTGTCAAATCAAAAAAAAAAAAGCACATCATGTTTCTATCTTTCTGCCTTCTAACTTAACTCTCCTATGAGCTGGCCTCAGATATTCCCATCTTTCCACCAACATTCAATTGTACAATTGGGAACTAAGTGCTCTGTACCGGAGGTTGGCCAGTGATGGCCTCCAAGCTAAACCGAGCCCACTGACTGTTTATGTACAGCCCGTGAGCTAAGACTGGTTTTCATATTCTTAAATGGTTGAAAAAAATCAAAACAATAATTTTTCATGAAAATTATATAAAATTCAAATTTCAGCATTCATGAAGTTGCATTGGAACACAGCCATGCTTATTTGGTTATATATTGTCTATGGCTATTTTTTTTGCACTACAAGAGCAGAGTTGAATAGTTGCAACAGAGGCCATGTGGCCTGCAAAGCCTAAGATATTTGCTCTCTGGCCCTTTATAGAAGAAGTGTGCTGACTTCTCTTCTAGACCATGCTATTATAATTTCAAAAGGTGTAGTTGCCACCTCCTTTTCTCATTGCTATGCCCCATAGGTCTGGTCAAATAAGGACAGTGTTATCTGTTTAGAAATGCCTTCCTTTAAATGGGCCTCTTCAGGCACAGAGCAAAGGATTCAAGACTTCTGTGCTTGGAGCTTCATTTTAAAGCTTTACTTTTAGGTCTGGAATTTGTTGGAAAGGACTTTTGTGGTATTTTTTTAACAACATCTTCTTTGAAGATGTTTCTTCATTGTGGGATGTTAGTTCTTTTCTGATATTTCTCTTCAGAATTTGGTTTCAGTACTGGCATTCATTTTGGATGCCACATGGAGATATTTAGAACCAAGAAACTTTTCATACAACCCACTGAGGCCGTGGAAGGTTTTTTGCTAAGGTCATCCCGTGTCAGAGTCTTTTCCGCCACACTTGCGCACTTCATGCAGCTGAACTTATGATACCTTAAGCTCTTGGTGCCCATTACTCCACCTAGTTTGAGAATCCTCCTTTCCGGCTCCCTCTTGCTTTTGTATCTTTTAGAAATGTACTTCTTTTCTTTTCTTGCCGCGGGTAGGCAAGGAAAAGGAGTTGACAGTTCCCTTTCCTGCTTGTTAGTAACTCTGATGGAACACACATTATATTTGAAGTCAGTTAACTCAAGTTGCCTTCCTGGCTTTCAGCAGTAACCACTGTTCAGAGAACTCCTGGTCAGTCATCTTGTCGGGGGTTTTGAGATCTTGAGTCCATAATCTTACCCTCTCTGAACCTTCATTTTCTCATATATAAATTGAGGGACTTGTTTTCTGAGATCTTTTCCTAAATCTAGGAATCTATTTAAAAATTTTTAATAAGAAAAGAAAGTTAGAATGGATGGCTGAATTTTATTGTTTGAAATGTCAGTTAGTATAGCTATTCTGCAGTAGCTATTAAAAGCTATTAAAACATTTTAAACCTACTTACCCTTTCACCTAAAAACTCTATTTCCAGGAGTCCATCCTCCTCAAAGAAGTGTTTTAGGATGTACGTAAAGAATGTTCGTTGCTGCTTTATTATAAAAGTGACACTGCTGATGTCCATCATTAAAGGAATGGTTAAATAACCTATGTCATCTCAATAAGATAACATTCCCTGCAGCTGCAAAAAAGGAACCATTTCCATGTGGACTTCCTAAAAGGATGGCCATCATATATTGCGAAGTGAAAGAAGCAAGTTTCAGAACAGTATGAATATGAGCCTAGTTTTTTATAAAGTCAAATAATATAAAAACGATATAAATGTGTATGTACATACATATACATGTACACATAAAAGTATATTTGCAGAAAAAAAAGTTCTGGAAGGAAATGCATTGAACTGCCGACAGTGATTATCGTGTGTGGACTTCAGTGAAGTGCCTATCATTTCACTGATAGGGAGGCAATATTTTACGTTTCATTTTATAAATTACTCTGTTATTCAAATTGTTTAAAAATAAACTTCTATAACTTTAAAAAATTATAGATGGAAATATCAGAAGAGAGAGGTGCTCAACCTTCCCTAGCCTGACTCCTAGCCTGCAGATGAATAATAATAAGGCATGCCAATAGTCCTAGAAGCCAGTGTCGCTCAGTTCCCCTCTCATGGCCCCACCTTGCCTTTTTCTTTGGCCCCCATTGCCTTCTGAGTTAGACCACAGACTAGGAGGTCTTGCTCTGCAGACGTCTTCTGTTAAAATATACCTATGTGTCCTGCAAGAGGATCCAAAGATACAGGGAGCTTGTGGGATGCTCTCTGCTATTAGCACAGTAACAGCGATTTTTTATTTTTAATCACTTTAACTTCCAGAAACTTTTTACCTGCCTATTATCCGCTAGAATTGTTTCTCTAAAATTCAAATCGTATTCTTTTTTCTTTTCTTTTCTTTTTTTTTTTTTTTACTCCTTTGGCTTAAAATCTTTCAACTGCTTCCTGATGCCTAAAGTAGTAATCTCTAAACTTTGTTGAACATGCATTCCCTGTAACATATGTGCCTTTATTTTAAAATTACAAGTGTACTTACTACTTTACTAACTTATTATATACGCTATTAACATACATAAAAGTGGAAAAATGAGAAAGAAATACATTTTAATATATTTTTATTTTACTTTAAGAAGGTATAGAAAACTGTTCATATTGTTAATCCTACTTTTGGTGAAAGCAATGTGATTGAATATTCTTTATTTTTTTATTTTGCTTTAACAACTTGCAGTGTGGAAATACAGAGGTCCGGTTGTAAGTTTTGTATATTTTGATACTTAGTTTTGGTTTTAATGGTTATCATAACTGAAAAAGATATCATATCTTAGGAAGAAGTGAGCTCAACTTACTAAATCATAATACTTATTTTTTAACCCTGTTCACTGATTATATTCAGATTCATTTTGAAATCCAGCTAATAAACTTCCATCTTTCATGATGTCAGTCAGTTCTTGTGGACTAATTGAAAGGCGTTGCATTTTTAGATTTTTTAAAATGATTTCATAATCTTCGATTATTCTTCAGTTGGCATCTTTAAAAACTGGTTATAAAATTCTGTTAGAAAATTTAAGTGTATAGATATGAAAAGTTTTGTAGTTTTTAAGATTAGGTCATTTTAGGTCCCCAAATTGTATAACAATGGAAACATTTCAAAACATCCATTTTTAGAATTTTATATTAAAAACTTGAGTTTCTTGTTTTATTTTGCTTTCAAAAAGCAATAACTTTTTTTTTCTTTTTTTTTAATCGTTGTTAAAACATCACTTTTACCTTGAAGGGACAGATTAAGTGTGTTTATTTTTTTCTAAGTATCTGCTATGGACCATATGATTGACAGTCATTGTTTTGAAATCATAGTGTGGCGGATGAATTCATGTTAGGAGCACAAGAAATGTCAGCTTTGCTATTTTCATGTTATTAGTGGTATTACTATTATTAGTTCAATATTATCATCAATCTGTGGATCTTTGCAATAATCTTTTTTAGCCACTTGCCTATTTTGTAAGGATTAATTTAGCTAAAACTAGATAATTTTCATAAATCCATGGTACTGGACATGTGTAAATACCTATTGTTCACAGTTGGCTGAAAGTATAGGAACCAACAGAAGTGCCAGTATCGTTCATTGCCTTTTGTGTTCTGGAACACCGACTCTCTTCTCACTTGAGGTACACCTCACTTACCACCTGATCCACATACCTTGTGAGGGTGCCAGCATTAATTCATGTATTTATGTAGTCACGGTTAATTTCTTTTTACAATAAAAAATAGAGAAGTACTTAGTATGCTGGAGTGTTTGGAGCTGATTACCTTTTCCTTCTCTTTGACTGGTCTTTTAATAGATTGATTTCATTTTTCAATCAACAAATTTATGGAACACCATCCATGGGCAGTAGAAATTCACCAATGAACAAAAGTAGATGTGGTCTCGGTTCTTGCGGAACGCTCAGTCTTATAGCAGAGGAGCGTGAATCAAATGTTTTAAGCAATAGTCAAATATGGAATTGTAATGGAGGAGAGAGATAGTTGGTACAAGAGTTTGTAATACTGTGATTTCTTCTGCTCAGAGGTCCAGTGCCTTCAAAGAGGTTTTATCAATATTACTTTTTCTAGGACTGTCAAAAGAACTAGAAATGAGTCCTAACACACACTAAAAAACATATGCTATGAATAAATAATATGTATTCTGGGAACTCCTAAATAAAACTTTTTTCCTTTTCCTCCCTTCTCTCCTATATACATTTATTTACATATATTATTTATGTATCTCTGTAGAATATATATGTGTATATATAATATATGCCGAGTGCTCAGTTAGTCACTGGAAATACAAAGACAAGTAAGGCCCAGCCCTTGTTCTTCATGACTTTACTGTTCCTCAGGGAGGCAGATTTATACTCAGATAAATTACAGCAGAGGATGGCAGGCGCTGTAACATTCATATGGACAAACTGGCAGCGTCCTTGGTGCTTGAGCTGAGATCTGAGAAATGCGCAGGCATAGGGGGAACTAGAGTGACTGAAGTAGTTCTCAGTTCAGCGATAGGCTGTGGCTGCAGAAAGGGTGGTATGTTCCCCTAAGACTCCCAAATCCCGCTGTAACAGGGCTCTCACAACTCCAATGGTTTTGATAGCTTCTTGACCCCCTCTGCTGGGCCACCCTGCCGTGGAGCCTACAGTGTTACCCTGGCTCTAGCTACGTAAGGACTTCTACATACCCGTTTAGGTTTGGTATTTGAACGATTATATTTGGAACACAAAAAAGTTCCATCAATCTTTAAACCTCATAATCCAATTATGTCAGTAAAATTCCATTTTTTTAGTCCAGTGGAATTGGGGTAATATTTTGCGAACTGAAGTTGAGAGAAATAGTGTTTATTTTGAAAAGAAAAATAGTTGGTTAGCAGTTTTCAAGAAGTAAGGCTAGTGTGAACTCCTAGGGGCAACAATCTGGCCCTTCTGATTGGGAGTACTATTTTTCTGGACCTTCGGCTCCATCTCTGGAGAATTGCTGCTTGCATGGCCTACCCTGCAGTTCTCCTTAGCAGGGCATCTGAGGTTTAAAAAAAAAAAAAAAAATGCAGCGTCGATACTGCAAGCCTTTGGGGGTCAGGAAGAGAATATATCCAAGGACACTGCTTAAAGGGGGTTGCACCAGAAGTCCAAGAAACCCCAAGGTTATTTCTGAGACTGGCTCCAATTATTTTCAATTTCATTCATATTGTTTTGTTTCCTTTGTTATTAAACTGGAAACAAAACTTAAAAGCTCAATTAAAGTGGAAAATGAAAACCTAAATTATTAGAGGGGGAAAATACCACCCTAAACTGATTTTTATATTTTAGTAGTATTGTGGAAGTTTGGATCATGTCAGTTTTCAGTAAAACTCTGAGCTTCCTTGAAGGGGAGGCGGTTCTTATAGTTTTTCACAGGAGAACTTGTAGATATCTATTTCTTTACTATTCCCGCAATAAAAAGGAAGCCCAGTGACCTCCACCGGACCATTACAAATGTGAAACTTGGCATATAAAATTGCTTGCTCTAAATTTTCCAATAGCTTTTTTTTTTTTTTCCATTTAATGTCGTTCTGCCAACTAGTGATTTTATTATTATAAACAGGACACTGTATTCACTTTTAAGAAGAAATATGAAGCTGGAGGTAAAATTACAAACTGCAGCTTCTCGGCTGCCAAAACAGAAAACAATGAGCTAAAAATACCGAGCACAGAAAGGGTGCTGTGGCGAGAAATACTGAAGTATCTTCAAGATTGAACTGTTCTAGATAGACAGAAATTTCCTCTCACTCCAGGTAAAACCAACCTTGAAATAGCAACTTGAAAGGAGAGACATATAATACTAAGCTCTTTCAGGTCAACGCTTTTGTGGGAAAGCTTTCAAACATAACTAACATTAAATGACCAATCTTGCTGTTTATGAGGAAGTCCAATCTGATTAAATTGCCATTTAGAAAAGGTTCCTCTGGTTAGGGAGTGTGGCAGCGTAGAAAGAGCACTAGAAGTTAGGGACTGGCTGGGTGACCTTGGACAGGTCAGTTAAATTTGGGGAGACAGAGAGAGAGCAGTTTCATCTTTTATAAAATGGATTATTTGACCAAGTTAGGATTTTCCACAAGGTGTTGGTAGGTCACAAGCTCTTTGGGATTTTAATAGGTGCCGTGGAGAAAAAAGATTCTGTGGCCACCCATTTTTGGAAAACAGTGGGTGAATAGATTTCTTACATTTTTTTGTGGATCATCTCACGGAACTAGCGTTCCTTAGAATACACTATGAAATTGCTAAACTAAATATTTCAAAATGTATTAGCTCTAATGGTGTATAACTGTGTTTGAGATGTCCTTTTCTGAATTATTCAGAGCAAACTTCTTGGATTTGAAAGAAAATGGTATTCCATTGGTAACTATCTTCCACATTTATCTGACAAATATAGACGGTGCCTCACTGTGGGCAACAGAAGAAATTCAAGGACAGCGCTTTCAATCTCAGCTCTTCCATTGTCAAGGGAACCCCTTCTTTCCTTGCCTGGTGAGAAGCAAGATTAAATTGTTCTGCATTGGGCTTCCCTGGTGGCGCAGTGGTTGAGAGTCCGCCTGCCGATGCAGGGGACACGGGTTCATGCCCTGGTCTGGGATGATCCCACATGCCGCAGAGCGGGTGGGCCCGTGAGCCATGGCTGCTGAGCCTGCGCGTCCGGAGCCTGTGCTCCGCAACGGGAGAGGCCACAACAGTGAGAGGCCCACGTACCGCAAAAAAAAAAAAAAAAAAAAAAAAAAAATTGTTCTGCATTAAATGGGGGAAGTTGTCATTGTCATTTGAAACTACTGGCAACGTTATTCCCTTCATGTAAATCCCAACTCACTGTTTATGAAAATACAAGAAACTCATAGATAATAACAAAGATTAATGCGTCCAAAAGTAGACCATTTGTGGATATTCTTAATTGTAAGTACTTGAGTAGTTTGTCAACATAAAATTTATATTGATAAATAGCAGTAAATCTTAGAGAACACAGATGGTCAAAGATCAGTAGATTTTATCTGAACAGGTGGAAAAATGCCTATTGACAGAGGAGACAGTATTTGAACTTGTACTCAGAAATAATTTTATAGCGTTGTGGAACTATGAATGCACAGGAAAGATGATTAATTTCTATAATTCTAAATACATAAAATCTGTTTGGAAATTATACTGTAATGATAAGAAAAAAATTTTTTGTGTGGGTGGCCTAGGATTTGGAGTAAACTAGTGAGATTTAGGGATAGTTAAATGTCAGAGTGGCAAAGTCTCTTCACTGTTTTTTATATTGAGATATTCAAATGCAATAAAATTTACCTCTTTTACTGTACAATTCAGCAGTTTCTTGGGCAGTCTAAAAATTATGCAACCATCACCTCTATTCCAGAACATTTTCACCGCCCCCCAGAAGAAATCCTATACTTATTGGCAGGCACTTCCCCTTCCCTCTCCTCCCTAGCTCCTAGCAACAACTAATCTACATTCTGTCTCTATGAATTTTCCTATTCTGGACATTTCATATAAATGGATTCCTATAATAAGTGGCTTTTTGTATCTGGCTTCTTTTACTTGGCATAATGTTTTCAATGTCCACCCATACTGTAGCACAGGAGTCCCCAATCCCTGGGCTGTGGACTAGTAGTGGTCTGTGGCCTATTAGGCACTGGGCCGCACAGCAGGAGGTGAGCAGCGGGTGAGTGAGCAAAACTTCATCTGCCACTCCCCATCGCTTTCATTACCGCCTGAACCACCCCCCCCCCCCGCCCTCCATCCCCGTCTGTGGAAAAATTGTTTTCCACAAAACCGGTCCCTGGTGCCAAAAAGCTTGGGGACCGCTTCTGTAGCATGTATCAGGACTTCAGTCCTTTTTACGGCTGAACAGTATTCCATTGTATGGATATACCACATTTTATTTACCCATTTGTTGATGGACATTTGGGGTGTTTCTACTTTTTAACTGTTATAAATAATGCTGCTGTGAATATTTGTACACAGGTTTTTGTGTGGACATATGTTTTCAGTTCTCTTGAGTATATACTAGGAAGGGAATTGCTGGTTCATGTAGTCAGTCTGTATTTAAACTTTTGAGTAACTGTCAAACGTTTTTCCAAAGTGACTGCACAATTTTACATTCCTACCAGCAGTGTATGACGTTCCATGGTCTCACCAGCAGTTGTTATCTGTATTTGTAATTATAGCCATCCTTATGGGTGTGAAGTAGTATCTCATTATCAGTTTGTTAAAAAATCTTTTTCAGCTTTATTAAGGTATAGTTGACAAAAATTGTATATATTTAAGGTGTACAATGTGATGGTTTCATATAAATATACATTGTGAAATGATGACCACAATTAGGTTAATTAGCATTCATTACTTCATGTAGTCCTTTTTTTTCCCTTTCATCTCCCCATCCCCCTCATTGTGGTTTCAATTTGCATTTTCCTAGTGACTGATGATTCTAATGTGTTTTCATGGGCTTATATGACCATCTGTGTATCTTCTTTGGAGAAATGTCTATTCAAATCCTTTGCCCATTTAAAAACTGGATTGTCTTTGTATTGTTGACTTGATAGTTTATATATTCTAGATACCAGTTTTTTATCACATATTTGATTTGTAAGTATTTTCTCCCATTTGTAGGTTGTCTTTTCACTTTCTTGATGCTGTTCTTTGAAACACAGAGGTTTCTAAATTTGATGAAGTCTAATTTATCTATTTTTCTTTGGTTGCTGGTGCTGTTGGTGTCATACCTAAGAAACCATTGGCTAATCCAAAATCACAAAGATTTGCACTTGTTTTCTTCCAGGAGTTTTATAGTTTTAGCTCTTTCATTTATGTTTATGATCCATTTTTAGTTAATTTTTGTATATGGTGTGGTATAGGTGTCAAACTTCATTATTTTACATGTGGATATGCAGTTGTCTCATCACCTTCATTAATGTTGAAAAGGTGGTTCTCTCCCTATTGAATTGTCTTGGCACACTTTTTGAAAATCAGTTGACCATAGATGTATATGTTTATTTCTGGACACTGAATTCTGATCCATTGATCTGTATGTCTATCTTTATGCCAGTACCACACTGTCTAGATTTCTGTAACTTTGTGGTAAATTTTGAAATTAGAAAGAGTGAGTCTTCCAACTTTGCTATTTTTTCTCCCAAAGTTTTTTGGCTATTCTGGGTCCCTTGCATTTCCATATTATTATGAGGATCAGCTTATCAATTTCTGCCACCCCAGAAGAAAAAGGAGCCTCAAATAGGGATTGTGTTTAACCTTTAGATCAATTTGGGGTGTATTGTCATTAAATCTTCCAAACCATAAACATGGGATAGTTTTTCCTTTATTAAATCTTTAATTTCTTTCAATGATGTTTTACATACTGAAAAGTATTCAAAAATATATAAGGCTTACACTTCTTTTGTTAAATTTATTCCTGTGTTTTTTTCTTTTTGATGTTATCACAAGTGAAATTTTCTTAATTTTATTTTCAGATTCTTAATTGCTAATGTATAGAAATAAAATGATATTTCTATAAAAATCATGTAACCTGCAACCTTACAGAACTCATTTTTTAGCTCTAATAGTTTTTGGTAGATACCTTAGGATTTTTCATATTTAGAAGATCATGTCATCTGCAAATAGGTACAGTTTTACACCTTCCTTTCCAATCTGGATGACTTTTATTTCTTTTTCTTACTCAGTTGCTCTGGCTAGAATTTCCAGTACAATCTTGAATAAAAGTGGCAGCAGTGGACTTCCTTGACTTGTTCTTGATCTTAGGGGGAAACCATTCAGTCTTCACCACAATAATTATAATGTGAGCTTGGGGGGTTTTGGTGAAGGCAGTTCCTTCTGTTCCTAGTTTATTGAGTGCTTTTCTCATGAATGCTGTTGGATTTTGTTGAGTGGTTTTACTGTGTCTGTGATTTTTGTCCTTTATTAATATATTTAATTGACTTTTACATGTTGAACCTACCTTGCATTCTTTTTTTTTTTAACATCTTTATTGGAGTATAATTGCTTTACAATGGTGTGTTAGTTTCTGCTGTATAACAAAGTGAATCGGCTATACATAAACATATATTCCCATATCTCCTCCCTCTTGCATCTCCCTCCCAACCCTCCCTATCCCACCCCTCTAGGTGGGCACAGAGCACCGAGCTGATCTCCCTGTGCTATGCGGCTGCTTCCCACTAGCTATCTATTTTACATTTGGTAGTGTATATATGTCCATGCCACTCTCACTTTGTCACAGCTTACCCTTCCCCCTCCCCGCATCCTCAAGTCCATTCTCTACGTCTGCGTCTTTATTCCTGTCCTGCCCCTAGGTTCTTCAGAACCATTTTTTTTTTTTTTTTTTAGATTCCATATATATGTGTTAGCATACAGTATTTGTTTTTCTCTCTCTGACTTACCTCACTCTGTATGACAGTCTCTGGGTTCATCTACCTCACTACAAATAACTCAATTTCATTTCTTTTTATGGCTGAGTAATATTCCGTTGTATATATGTGCCACATCTTCTTTATCCATTCATCTGTCGATGGACACTTTGGTTGGTTCCATGTCCTGGCTATTGTAAATAGAGCTGCAATGAACATTGTGGTACATGACTTGTTTTGAATTATGGTTTTCTCAGGGTATATGCCCAGTAGTGAGATTGCTACCTACTAGTAGTGGGTCATATGGTAGTTCTATTTTTAGTTTTTTAAGGAACCTCCATACTGTTCTCCATAGTGGCTGTATCAATTTACATTCCCACCAACAGTGCACAACCTTGCATTCTTGATTATGATGTGGGATCCTGGGCTTCCCTGGTGGCGCAGTGGTTGAGAGTCCGCCTGCCGATGCAGGGGACATGGGTTCGTGCCCCAGTCTGGGAAGATCCCACGTGCCGTGGAGCAGCTGGGCCCTTGAGCCATGGCCACTGAGCCTGCGCGTCCGGAGCCTGTGCTCCACAACGGGAGAGGCCACAACAGTGAGAGGCCTGCGTACTGCAAAAAAACAAACAAAAAAAAAAGATGTGGGATCCTTTTTATGTTGCTAGATTTTGCTTGCTAGTGTTCTTTTGAGGATTTTTGCATCTGTATTTCTAAGGGATCATGGTCTGTAGTTTCCTTTTGATATCTTTGTCTGGTTTTTGTTTGAGGATGATACTGGTCCCATAGAATGAGTTTTAGAAGAGTTTGTGAAGAATTGGTGTTAATTCCTCTTTAAATGTTGGGCAGAATTTACCAGTGAAGCCATCTTGCTCTGTGCTTTTCTTTATGGGAAGTTTTTGGTTTTTTGGCTTTTGTTTTTCTGTTTTTTAAAAATTAATTCAATCTCTTTACTTGTTATAGGTCTATTGAACTTTTCTACTTCTTCTTAAATCAGTCCCAGTAGTTTGTATCTTCCTATAAATTTGTCCTTTTTATCTTGGTTCTCTAGTTTTTTGGCATTCAACTGTTCATAGTATTCCCTTATAATTCATTTTATTTCAGTAAGGTTAGTAGTAATGTATTCTCTTTCTTTTGTGAGTTTAGTAATTTGAATTTTCTCCCTTTTTTTCTTGGTCCACCTACCTAAAAGTTTGTCAACTTTGCTGATCTTTTCATATAACCAACTTTTGGGTTTGTTTATTTTCTCTTTGTTTATCTCTTCTCTAATTTATTTCTGCTCTAGGCTTTTTTCTTTCCTTCCTTGCTTGCTTGAGTTTAGTTTGCTCTTCTTTTGCTAATTTTTTAAGGTGGAAGTTTATGTTAACTGAATTCAGCTCTTTTAACTTTTTTGTATAGGTATTTACAAGTATAAATTTACCTCTAAGCATTGCTTTGGTTGCATCTCATACATTTTGGTAAGTTGTGTTTTCTTCATGTATCTCAAAATATTTATTTATTTCTCTTGTGATTTCTTCTTTGACCCGTTGGTTGTTTAGGACTGTGATATTTAATTTCCATAAATTTGTGAATTTTCCAAGTTTCTTTTTGTTATTCATTTTGAATTTAATTCCATTTTGGTTGAGAATATACTTTGTGTGATTTCAGCCTTTTGAAATTTATGGAAACTTGTTTTATGGCCTGGAGAATGTTCCATGTACACTTGAAAAGAATATGCATTCAGCTGTTGTTAGATGGGCTGTTGTAAAGATATCTTTTAAATTTAGAAGGTTGATAGTATCGTTCAAGTCTTCTGTTTCCTTTTGATCTTCCATATAATTGTTTTCTCTGTTATTGAAAGTTGGGCATTGAAGTCTCCAACTATTACAGTTGAATCGTTTATTTCTCCCTTCAGTTTGGCCGGTTTTTGCTTCATATATTTGTTGTTAGGTGCATATATGTTTATAATTGTTAGATCTTCCAGATGGATTGATCCTACTTATAAAGTGTCCTTTTTGTCTTGAAGTCTATTTTGCTATTAGTTTAGCTACTCCAACTCTTCTTTTTATTACTGTTTGCATGATATATCTATATCATAAAGCTATACCTATATCTCTTGCATTTTAAATAATGTGGAAACTCTGAAAATCAGATCACCTTCCCTACCTCCCTAAGATTTGTTATTGTCACTGTTTTCCCTTTGTGACATCACTGAACTAATTCTATCGCCTCTATATTCTTTGTTGTGTGAAGTCATGGAAGTTTCTGCTCTGCTAGCTTAGTGGTCAGTTAATGAGTGAACAGAGATTTTCTTATATGCTTGGAACCAGTAGTCTCCCAGCCTTTACTGAGAGCCTCTGTGCATGTATTGGGGCATACCTTCAATGCTCAGACACACACTTTACAGCTCTACTTCCTGGAAGTCTTCACTTCCTGCTGTGCAGAGCTTCAGGGTCAGCCAGAGGTGAGAACTTAAGGCCTTACCTGGTCTCTCCTGGGCATGTGCACAGCCTTATGCATGTGTGTGGCTGTCTCGACCCCCAGGAATGTGTCAGGCCTTTGCAAAGACCTCTGTGGACACCTTATCCCCCAGCTTTAACTTTCAACGTTTTTGGATAGCTTCTAATTTTCCATCTGTTACCACTGCCTCAGAAACCTGTGATATTAAATAATTGCTGCTGATTGTTTTTGACAAACATCCCTGGGGATATAAGGCTTTTTGCACAAGAGCAAGGTGTGAGTCAGGTCAAAGTAATGTGAATGGGGCTTTTCAGGGAGCTGCCAGACAGCTCCCATAAAGACAAGAATGAAGATTTTGGTGAGCTTCTAGATCTGTTCTGCCCCGCCAGTGGCTGCTGGGCTGCCAGTTTTCACCATAATTAGAAAGCTGTTGGTTTTCAAGGCTACTTCAGAGCTGGGACATGGGAATAAAGCAAGTAAAAACGTTACAAAGCTCACTGTTCTAATTGAAATTCATCTATTTCTCTTGAATAAATGTACATCAGATTTTTACAAGCCTTTGGTTAATTTCAGAATTATGAAAAGGTTGATTTTAACAATTTTACCAATGTTATTAATGCTTGTATGGAGTGGTGGCTTTTCAGAGGTCCATACTCCGCCAGTCCCCGATGTCACTCTAAAGTCTCTTCATTTTTTAATGCCAGGGTTGGAGCTAAAAGAAGACAACTTCCAGCAGAAAGTTTTAGGAAAGAAACAAGCCCCTGCTGAACATAACAGAGAGAGGAGAAAGAAAGATAGAATTTGAAAATAAGAGCCATGAGAAGTAAATAATTGTATGGGCAAATCATTCTTAAGATTTAGAAATGTTGGGTAGCTTGACACTCACATCAGTGCAGTGAAATTATCAACTTTACTGATAATAGGAAAGGAGGGGAATAAATTTCTTAGCTTTCTATGCAGTATCTTGTTCTACACTTAACCCTTCATCTTTCCCCAAACGATTTTACTCTATGATAGTTCTGTTTCTTGCCCTTTACTGCATTTCATCCATTTTTCTGCATTTCATCCATTTTTCAAGGGCCCATCTTAACTACCGTGAAGCTTTTGCCATCTCACTGTGGAAAAGTTAGTCATGCCCCACTCTTCTTTCCCTTGACCGTTTGTTCATACCTATATTATAGCACTTGCCATACTATATTTCTAACTTACCTGTATGTGACTCTCTCTTCCTGATGGATAGCAGAGTCCTCAAGAACAAGAGCTAGGTCTTACTTGCCTTTCTGTTTCTAGAAGCTAACTCAGTATGTGGTATATAATAAATCATATATGTAAATGAATATGTATAGGGTAAAAGAAGGGAGAAAAAGAAAAAAGACAAAGAAGGTTTTATTTAGAAGTTTGCAGAATATGTGTTAATTTATTCAGTATAATGTGTTTTTAAGCAAGGGTAGGATTCATTCCTGTTTCTTTTTGATATTCCTGGGAAAAAGAATATAGATAAAACACAGTCCAGCGCCTTCAAAGAAGTTGCTGTTTAAGATGTTTTCCTACCTAATTTTCCCACTAAATGAAATGTTAAAATTACTATAATAAAATGAGGCACAACTTCTGTTTCTGACAAAGATGGCATATACCCATCCTTCCTGGCCCCTCCTCTTATAACTAAAAACATGGACATAACACAACAAACAAGCATAGGAAGATTCTGAAAGGGGGGGAAAAGAAGGTGGATTGCCTAGGGGTCTCAGGACTTGAGGAATAGCATGCCAGTGATCCCCTGGTTTTCTTATTGTCTCCTACATATCCTAGATAGGGTACTGTAGAAATTACCAACCTGGAATGGCCAAAAGGCACAGGAAAAATAACCCCCAACAGAAACCTTTCTCCTCTAGCCAAAAGAACAAGAAAAGCGTCTCTATCAACAGAAAACCTTTTTAGCAATGCCCACCGTACTCCAGCCAAACACCAATGGAAAAGACACACACACACACACACACACACACACACACACACCCATAGTTTCTGTTGGGCTGAGCAACACATTAATATTCTACATCCCTTCGCCCCATCCTATCTCATAAAATCACTCAGCAATGCTCCAATTCCCCCACTTGGTAATGTCTGTGGAGCCATGCAGTGACTTAATCTTCCATTGTGTCTGCCACATGCAGGTGACACTCTGATTCCTACTTTGGGAGGTGTCTGCAGACCTGAGCAGGGAGCTAATCTTCCATCCCCTGCACAGGAGAAGCAGTTGGTGGTGCCCTAATTACCCTACCAGAGTAGTGTCAGTGGAACTAAGTAAGGAACTGTCCCTCCTTCCCCTTCTCAGTGGAAGCAGGCATGCTCCAGTTTCCCTACTGTGATAGCGTCACTGGGGCCAAGCAGGGAGCTGACCCTGTTTCCCATCCAGTGGAAGCAGGTTGTGTTTCCTCTGCATGGGTAGTATTGGAAGAATTGAGAGTAGAGGGCTTCCCTGGTGGCGCAGTGGTTGAGAGTCCACCTGCCGATGCAGGGGACATGGGTTTGTGCCCCAGTCCGGGAAGATCCCACATGCCGCGGAGCGGCTAGGCCCGTGAGCCATGGCCGCTGAGCCTGCGTGTCTGGAGCCTATGCTCCACAACGGGAGAGGCCACAACAGTGAGAGGCCCGCGTACCGCAAAAAAAAAAAAAAAGAATTGAGAGTAGAGCTGATCTATCCCTTGTCCAGCAAAAGTAGGTATTTCCAATTGTCCCTTGAGAGTAGTACCAGCAGGTTCCAGTGGTGAGATGAGCCTCCATTCCTGCCTGGCAGCAAAGAGACTTGATGAGTCAGGGCTGATCACCACAACACCCCCCCCCCGCCGGTGTCAGTGGAACCCAGTGCCAGCTGAGCCTCTGCCTTCTACCAGCATAAACAAAGTGGTAGGAGAGGGATAGTTGGCACTCACCTACGTTCCTCTCCTAGTGTCAGCAGGGATTTGAACTTCTGCTCCCAAGCTGTAGTGACAAAGCAGTATATATCGGACTTTAGCTTTCCCTCTTCCTGGTGGCAGTGGGGCCTAATGGGGAGCTAAGCTTATACCCATACTTGGAGGCAGTGAGACAGTGTGAACTGGTGCCCATCTTTCATGGGAAGATGTCAGCAGGGCTGAAAGGAGAGCTGAATGGCTACCTGCCATCCGCAGTGAGGCATTTTGAGTCAGTGCTTCACTTTTGCTGGGCAGATAGCAACAGGGCCCTGCGGGAAGCTGAACATGCACACCTGGCCCTAGTATGACACCTCTGTAGGGGACTGCTCGCTACAAAAAGATTAAATAGGACCCAGAGTCCCATAATGTAATATCCAGAATGTCTAGGATACAGCTGAAAATCACTCGTCAGAACAAGAACCGGGAAGATCACAATATGAATAAGAAAAGATAGTTGATATCAAAACCAAAAGATGAATCAGATGCTGTGATTATTTGACAAGGATTTTAAAGCAGTCTTTATGAAAGTGGTTTAACAAATAATTATAAATTCTCTTAAAACATGAAAAAATAGAAAATCTCAGCAAAGAAATAGAAATTCTAAAAAGAGAACCAAATGGAAAATATTGAAGTGAAAAATACCCTCATCAAAAGAGAAAACTATCCAGAGCTCAATAGTAGATCAGAGATGACAGGATAGAATTAGTGAACGTGAAGACAGGCTAACAGAATTACCTAGCCTGAGCAACAAGGACTTATGGGATAATAATAAAAGAGCTAACATTTGTATCACTGGATTCCCAAAATGAGAGAGTGAATGAGACTGGAAAAGTAGTCAAAGAAGTGATGGTTGATAACTTGCCAAATTTGGCCAAAGACAAGCCCACAGATTCAATAAGCTGAGCCTACCCCTGTAAAGAAAAGCACACTCCTCCTGTGTGTCCTCTGCTCTCAATACTTGACTACAGTGCTACTTCGCTTCTGATACCAGATGTGTGTGTTTCCCACACATCAAGCAAGTTTGCAACACCCGCTTGGTATCCTGTAGTTTAACTCAGTTCTGATACTATCAACTAGATTACTGGTTTATTATGAAAGGATGTAGCTCAGGAACATCCAAATGGAAAAGATGCACAGAGAAGGTATGTGGGAAGGGAGTGCAGAGCTTCCATGCCCTCTTTGGGCATGCCATCTTCCCAGCACCTCCACATGTACACCAACCCAGAAGCTCTCTGAACCTCATCCTGTTGGGTTTTTCTGGCAGCTTCATTCCGTAGGCATGATTGACTAAATCATTGACTATTGGTAGTTGAACTCAATCTTCAGCCACTCTCTCCCCTCTTCTGAGGTTGGGGACTGGGGCTAAAAGTTCCCGCTCTCTAACCACATGGTTGGTTCCTCTGACAACCAGCACCCCCCCCACCCCCATCCTTAAATGGTTTCCAAAAGTCACCTCGTTAACATAAACTCAGGTGTGATTGAAAGGGATTTGTTATGAATATCAAAAGACACCTTTATTGTTATCATTCAGGAAAGTCCAAGAGTTTTAGGATCTCTGTACTGGAAGCAAGGGTGAAGACCAAATATATACTTCTTATTATCAGTCACAATATCACAACCCCAAACAGCATAAACCCAAAGAAATCGATGCTGACACATATCATTTTAAACTTCTGAAAACTAAATACAAAGAAAGAGACTGTGAAGTAGAGAGAGGCTGCATTACTTTTAGGGGAGCACCAATTCAAATGATATTAGTTTCCCATTTGAAACCATGGAGGCCAGAATGAAGTGGCACAACATTTTTCAAGTACTGAAAGAAAACAATTGTCAACCATGAATTCTGTTTCTGGCAAAAAATATCCTTCAGAAATGAAGAGGAAATAAAAAAATTCTCAGGCAAAAAAAAGCTAGGAGAATCTATTGCCAGCCAAATTATTCTGAAAGGATAACTAAAGTTCTCTTTAAAAAAAAGGAAATGATAACATAAGGCTTGGAATTTCAGAATGGAAAGAAGAACATCAGAATGAGTAAAAATAGGAGCAAATATAAACTATCCCCCTCATGAGTTTCTTAAATCGTAAATTATAATACCAACTAATGTAGTGATCAATGTCATGTGGAAAACATACTTAAGATAATTATACTTAGAATGGGGAGAGGATAAAGGAGCCTAAGTGGAATTAAGGTTTCTACACCTCACTCAAGGTAGTAAAATGTTGATATGGGTAGACTGTGTAACTTATGTATATTGTTGTACCTAGACTAACCCCTAAGAAGACTATACAAAGTGATATATTTTAAAAACTTTATAAATAAATCAAGGTGGAATCCAAAATATAAATGTGTATTTAAACTATAAGAAAAAGAAAAACAGTAATGAGAAAGAGAGGAAACAAACAGAAAACAAAATATAAAATGGCAACTTAACCCATAAAATATTAATAATTACCCTTAAATGTAAATGTCCTAAATATACCAATTAAAAGGCAGAGATTGGTGGGATGGATTTTTTTTAAATGATGTAACAATTAGATGTCTACAACAAACTCATTTCAAAGACTGTAACATAGGTAGGTTTAAAGCAAAAGGATGAAAAAAAGATATGCCATGCAAATACTAATTTAGAAAAGCAAGAGTGTCTATATTATTATCAGATAAAGTAGACTTCAGGACAAAGAAAATTACTAGGGACAAAAAGGGTCATTACATAATATTAAAAGGATCATTCCGCCTAGAAGACATAATGATCTCAAATGTAAATGCACCCAACGACAGAGTCTCAAATTACATTAAGCAAAAACTGTGATAGGGCTGAAAGGAGAAATAGATCCACAATTATATTTGGGTACTTAAATACCTCTCTCAGAAAATCAGAATTGATACAGAAGATCTGAAGAACACAATCAACCAGTAGACCCTAATTGAGATATACGTGTAGAACACTCCACCCAACAATAGCAGAATACATTTTTTTATTGGCAGGATGGGGTATTCACCAGGATGAACCATATCTTGAGTCATAAAAAACACCTCAACAAGTGTAAAAGAAATGACATCATGCAGAGTATGTGTTTTAGCCACATAGAAATAAATTAGAAATCCATAGTAGAACAGCAACAGGAAAATCTCTAGGCCCTTGGAAAATAAACAACACACTTCTAAATAGTCCCTTGGTCAAAGAGAAAGTCTCAAAGGAAATTAAAGTAAATACTTAGAACTAAATGAAAATGAAAACATAGCAAAATATGTGAGATGTAGCTAAAGCAGTGTTGAGAGGGAAATTTATAGCTCTAAATGTGTAAATTAAAATTAAAGAGGAAAGGTCTCAAATCAGTTATGTAAGTACTTACCTCAAAAATCTATAAAAAGGGAAAAAACCCAATGTAAGTAGAAAGAAATAATAAAGAATAGAAATCAATACAGTTAAAAATAGGAAAAAATAAAGAAAAACACAAAAACTTGTTCTTTGAAAAAAATCAATAAAATTGATAAACCTTTAGCAAGACTGACAGATAAACAGAAAAGGCACAAATCACATTAAGAATGAAACGGGACATCACTACAGATACTGCAGCTTAAAAGGATTATAAGGGAATACTACAAGAAGTTTATAAATCAAGAAGCTTATCAAGAAGTTCATAAATTCAGCAACTTAGTAGAAATAGGCCAATTCATCAAAGACCACAAACTATCAAAATTCAACCCAATTGAAATAGACCATCTGACTAGTCCTATAACCATTAAAAATAGTGAATTCAGAATGTGGAAGCTCCCTAAAAGGAAATCTCCAGGCCCAGGTGGTTTCACTGGAGAATTCTAGAAAATATTTAAAGAAGAATCTATACCAGTTTTACACAATCTTTTCCAGAAAATAGAAGTGGAGGGAACACTTCCTGACTTATTTTATGAAGCCAGTATTATCCTGATACCAAAGCCAGACAAAGAGTATATAAAAAAAGAAAACTATAGGCCAGTATCCCTCATGAACTCAGATGCAAACATACTCAACAAAATATTAGCAGATTGAATCTAGCAGTCTGTTTAAAAAAATTGTAAACCATGACCTAGTATTATTTATTCCAAGTGTGCAAGGCTGGCTCAACATTCAGAAATCAATGCACCATATACAAAAATTAATGTAAAATGAATCAAACACATAAATGTAAGAGCTAAAACTAACTGTCCTAGGAGAACACATAGGAGTAAATCTTCGTGACCTTGGATTAGGCAAAGGATGAGTGATCACAGAAAAAAACATTAATTTAACTTCATCAAAATTAAAAACTTGTGCTTCAAAGAACACCATCAGGGGCTTCCCTGTTGGTCAAGTGGTAAAGAATCTGCCTTCCAATGCAGGGGATGTGGGTTCCAGCCCTGGTCGGGGAACTAAGATCCCACACGCTGCGGGGCAACTAAGCCCGCGTGCCACAGCTACTGAGCTCGCGCACCCCTACGAGAGAGCCTGTGTGCCGCAAACTACGGAACCCATGCGCCCTGGAGCCCTCGCGCCGCAACAAAGACCCAACACAGCCAAAAAAATAAAGAAAAAGAACAAAAACAAAAACACAAACTGATTTTCAAAGAACACCATCAAAAATTGAAAAAAAGAAAAACCCCACAGAATGGGAAAAATATTTGCAAATTGTATCTAATAAGGGACTTGTATCCAGAATATATAAAGAACTCTCACAACTTAATTTTTAAATGAGCAAAGAATTTAAGTTATACGAATAGCCATTAAGCACATGAAAAAATGCTCAATATCATAGGTCATTATGAAAATGCAAACCGTAATGAGATAACACTGTACACCCACTAGGATAGCTATAATCAAAAATACAGATAACAGGTGTTAATGAGGATGCAGAGAAATTGAAAACCCTCATATACTGCAGGTGTGAGTGTAAAATGGTGCAGCCACTTTGGAAAACTGTTTGGCAATTCCTCAAACTTGAATGTGAATGTTCATAATGGCATTTACATAATAGCCCCCAAAATGGAAACAACCTAAACGTCCATCTACTGTGAATGTGTGGTGTATTCATTCATTGGAATATTCTTTGGCCGTGAAAAGGAATGAAGTACAGGTACATGCTACGACATGGATGAGCCTTGAAAACATAATGCCAAATGAAAGAAACCAGGCATAAAAGGCCACGTAGTGTATGATAGATAAGAAAGTCAATTAGTGGTTGCTAGGGGCTACAGGGAAGGGGAAATAGGGAGGGACTGCTAATGGGTATGGAGTTTCTGTTTTGGGTGATGAAAATATGATAAAATTAGGTAATGGAAATGATTATATTATACAACTCTTTGCATATACTAAAAACCTCTGAACTGTACATTTTATATATTTATTTTCAATTATCAATAATCACGCCTTGGATAAGCCTCATTGGCTATGATACTGCAACTGTGCAAAGCTTGAATTGTACATTTTAAAAGGGAGAATTTTATGGTGTGTGAATTATATCTCAATAAACTGTTATTAAAAATCAATACATGTAATCTATCATATTAACAGAATAAAAAAAATTTTTAATTGTATGATCCCATCAGTTATTACAGAAAAGGCATTTGGAAAAAAATCCAACACAGAGTCATACTAAAAACTCTCAGCAAACTAGACAAGGAGAGGAACATCATCAGCTTGATAAAGATCATGTACAAAAAACCTACAAGGAATAGGCACATAGATTAATGAGACAGAATAGAAAGCTCAGAATTAGTTCCACACAAATATGCCCAATTAATTTTTGACAGAGGATCAAAAACAATTCAATGGAGGAAGGATAGCCTTTCAGGAGATGGTGTTGGAGGAATTGGGTGTACATAGACAAATGAACCTTGACCTAAACCTCATGCCTAATGCAAACGTTAACTCAAAATGAGTCATGGACTTAAATATAAACTGTAGAACTGTAAAACTTACAGATCAGAGCATAGAATACTTGCATAATGCAAGGTTAGTAAAGAGTTCTTAGACTTGGCACAAAAAAGCACAGTCCATATCAGGAAAGATAAATCAGTTCTCATTAAAATTAAAAGCTTTTTCTGTGGAAGACCCTGTTAAGAGTCTTTAAGACGAAAAGACAAGCTAGACTGGGAGAAAATATTGCAAACATATCCAACAAAGGATTAGTATCTACAGTACATAGAGAACCCTTAAAACTCAACAGTATAAAAACAATCCAATTAGAAAATGGGCAGAAGACATGCTACAGATGGTAAATGCACAAGCAAAAAGATGTTTAATGTCATGAGCCACTAGGAAATGTGAATTAAGTCCACAGTGAAATACCAGTACACACCTATCAGAATGGCTAAAATAAAAGGAAAAACCAAAGTTGGTGAAAAGTTCCACGCGATACCAAATGCTGGTGAGCATGCGGAGAAAGTGACTCATGCACACTTCGCTAGTGGAAATGTAAAATGGCACAGCCACTCTGGAAACACTTCCGCAGTTTCTTAAAAGGCTAAATGCAGCCATCATACAGGCTGCTAATTGCATTCCTGGGCATTTAGCCCAGAAAAATGAAAACTTATGGTTCACACGAAAACTTGTACACAGATTTTCATAGCAACTTTATTCATAACATCCCCAAACTGGGAACAACCCAGATTTCCTTCCACGTGTGAATGGTTAAACAAGCTGTGGTACATCCACATCATGGAATGATACTCAGCAGCAAAAAGGAATGGACTGTTGATATACACAACAGCACGAATCTTCAGGGAATACGCCGAGTGAAAAAAGCCGGTCTGAAAGGTTTACATCTGTATGATTCTGTTGATATCACTTTTTAGGAAAGACGTATTTTGGAAACGGAGAATAGGTTTGTAGTTACCAGGGATTGAGGGAGGTAGGGCAGGTGGGAGTTGGGTATGATCATTATTAAAAGACAGTTTGAAGGATCCTTGAGATGATGATAGCTCTCTGTCTTGATTGAGGTGGTGCTTACGTGAACCTACACGTGTGATAAAATTGTTGAGAACTTCATGAGTACAAGATCAGTGCATTGTATCAATGTCAACATCCTGGTTTGGGTGTTGTACTATAATTTTGTAAGATTTTACCGTTGGAAATTAGGTAAAAGGTAGATAGCATCTCTCTATTTTTTCTTACCATTGTGTATTAATCAGCAATTATCTCTAAATACAAGTTTAAATTTTTTTTAGTAAGAGCCACCAGGTGAACACAGAGGAGAAAATCATTAATTTTGCATGAGGAAACTTTGAAGCCAGGTAATCTTTGAATTTGGTCATGAGGGATGAATAGGATTTCCAAAGGCTTTTGTCTTATTATTATTTAAAAAAGAAGAAGAAGGGGGGAAGAAAGCAATTAACACTGTTCCTGACATCCTCTAAGAAGACCTCTCAGTAGGGGATATGTCTGTATGGCCCTTGAACTTGTGTCAGTATCCTTAGGCTGCGGTGAAATTCAGGAAAATCTGAGATTGTGAGTTAGAGGGCAAGAACAGAATGTTTGGATGGGGGAAGATGAGTAAAATTTGGACATTAAGTGCCTAGAATAACCAAAAGGAGATCTCCAGGAGGCAGAAAGCAAAACGAGCCTGGCACTCAGGAAAGAAGTCTGGGCTGCAGATACCTATTTAGGTGCATGAAGTAGTAGTTAAAGCCACAGAGTGAATGAATATACCTAGTAAGCCTACAGTCGGAAAAGGAAAGAGGACCAGTGATGGACTGTGAAGAGCTCCAACGTTTAAAGAGTGGAAGCTTCTTAGGAGAAGGTGGGGAGTGGGCTGCAGAAAAGAAATTAGAAGAGTTAAAGAAAAGGCACAGTTGGTGACAAGTTCCAATCAAGGGTGAGCTGCCCTGTGCTCTGGAACAGAAGTCACTGCATTTGGTCATCAAGTTCTTTTCTTTGTCTTTTGAATATCTCATGAGTTGTTTCGTTGGCGTGATGAGAGCCAAAGCAGGCTGTAGGCAGTTGAGGGATGAAGGGACGTGAAAACGTAGGGGGGCTAAGTAGAAAGCTCCCTTTCAAGGAGCTTTGCTGCACCAGAGGTGGTGAAAGGGAGCTTGACAGAAGCAGGGTCCTCAAGAGGTTTTTGAGAATGAGGAGGATCTGAGCTTGCTGGCAGGCAGTGGGTAAGGTGCCGCACATTTCTGGACTCCTCTTCGGAAATTGCCTTCAGAGCCTAAGGCACATTTTCAACAATGGCCAATCTTCATCTTTTGAGAATGCGTTTGAGTTTTGGAAACAGCCAAGTCAATTTAGAGCCAAGAGTGGTAAATCAGGTGGGTGATCAAGCTGGATAATACAACTTCAAAAAAAAATAAAGTATAATTATAAAGTAGTAAAACTGATTTTCTTGTGAAGCTCATGAATTGGCTTAGAAAGTAGTTCTTAAAGAATTCCAAAACCCTTTTGAGCAGTTGTGGCATCATGTGAATAAGTGTACAGAGTCCCTCTGTAACTTTCAGAGGAAGAGACTGGCGTGCATGGAAGTCCTGTTATATGTGTGAAAAAATTGGTTTTGTTACATATATTTACTCATACTGTGCAAATGTAAAGTTTCCCTATAATCTTTTTGCCTGAGAGGTGACCTAGTGGAATTATACCAAAGTTTGTATGTGGGAGAATCAAGAGTTTCAAATTGTGATTGTTTAAACAGTTCTCCTGTGGTCTTACAGATGTAATTAGAATTCCTAGGATAGGAGTGTTCCCACAAGCATAATAATACTTTAAATGTGTGTTCAATTATCCTTTTCTATAGCCATATTTAATCGTTTCTTTTTGAAATAGAGTTACTTTGAAAATATTAAATCACTAGCATAATCTTGACTGTTGGTCAGACCTGGGACAGTGCTGGGCATGTAGTAAGTACTCACTGGGTGTCCCTTTCCTGTCATCTCTGCCTTGGGGCTTGATACACGCTGAGGACACACAAAGAGAAAGATCAGTTCCCTAGTAAGAGATCATCTCCATTAATGTTCAGCCAAAAATACACAGGATGAAGAAAATGAACACATGTAAAAGTTTGAAGTTTGCATTTAGCTTTGTTGTTAATGTGGCAGATATGCATACACCAAAACACATATTTAATTGAGTGCACCTTTTATACCTCTTTATATGTTTAATTATTTTATACTTAAGTATTACCTTATTTAATCATTCAAACAATCCTGTGAAACAGTTATCCCTGTTTTACAGATGAAGAAACTGTGGCTCAGATGAGTGTAGTCACTTGCCCAAGGTCACATGGCTGAGAGGGGCAAAGCTTGGACTTGAATTCAGTTCTGCAGTCTAGGAATCTCTTAACCACCATCTCCATGTTTCTCCACCTTAAACCCACACCCTTGATAAACATTTTTTAAAAAATCAATCAAAAAAACACCAAATCAATCAAAAACACCACATACTTCTCCTCCCCATATTGAGAAAGGAGAAGTTAGAGCCTCTTCAAAACCGTACTGGTCAAAAAATGTTATAGCATTGTACTTTGTGTAATTTGAGTTACAGAAGCAATCTTTCTAAAAATTAATTTGTTTTTGAAATAGAAACTTGAGGGACTTCCCTGGCGGTCCAGTGGTTAAGACTCTGCACTTCCACTGCAGGGGGCGTGGGTTCGATCCCTGGATGGGGAACTAAGATCCTGCATGCTGCACAGTGCGCCCCCCACCCCCCCCAAAAAAATAGAAACTTGTTGTTGATACTCTGCCATGCCCTCCCTCTGCTTTCCAGCACCTGGTGCCCCCAGGAGTGGGCAAGGTGGAAGCATCGGCTGTAACATCCTGTCTTGGCTCGCTAACGAGAAAGCGTTAGAGAAAGCCACGACGAGTTAGCCATTCTAGGAAACTTCCCGCAGCTGTTGCATTAATTAAGACTTTTGGTCCCAAATAACAGAAACCACTGGAGCTCACTTAAGCAGAAAGGGGAATTTGTTTTAAGGATCCTGCGATGACTCCCAGAATCCAAGGGCAGCGAACCCAGAAAGGCTTCTTCATCTCTGCCTCTCACGCTCTCTACACGTCGGCTTCCCTCATTCCTACTGGCCTCTTTGGCTTCCTGCTCCTCAGTGGGATGGCTGCAACCTAAGAGCTGCCACAGTCACCCAGAGAGAGCCTGATATCTCTCTCCATCTTCTCCCCTCACATACTTTCCTCCTTCTCACACTCTCCCTTCTCTGTCCTAATTCCGAATTCTAGAGCGAGAATCAAGTTTGCCCTGCTTTGGGTTACATGTTGGTTTGGGAGAAGGAACGTCAAGACAGATAACAACCCACCACAGTTCTGTTCCCTCCGACCTTTATACATGATGCTACTGGTTATTTTTCTATCCCAGGAGTTTGAAAATTTTAAATGACCCTGATATCACAGGGGTGAAATACTAAGATGTAGGTTTTAGAGACAAATTTGGCTTGAATCATCACTGTGCCACTTAATAGGTATGTATTCTTGGGCAAGTTACTTAAATTCTCTGAGCCTTTCTTTCTTTACAAGTTAAAAGGAATGTACAGTTACTGTATTTCTCATGAGGTCATGCAGGGGTTAAATATAACAACATGTAGAATGCTTACGCAGGTCTAGCATATACTATGCTTGATAAAATATTGCCCCTTCTTTCTTTCTGGTGAGCATTAAGACACATCGCCTTACCAAAAAGGTGTTTGAGGTATATGTAGAGTACAAATCTCACACTGGCTGCTGCCCTCAAATTCTGTTCCCTCTTACCCCCTTTCTCTGGCCCCTTTTCATCTACCCTTGCATATCAGTATATTCATAGTCCAAAGGACTTGGGGTCTAAACCTAGAAAATTCTCTAGGGCCATATTCCCAGGCCATAGCTAGAGGTCCCGAGACATCATCTGAAGTGGGATCTACTCTCACAGATAGATGGTACTTCTGGTAAAGGGACTATTAGCTCTACCACAGCCCCAGTCTTTTCTCCCATGGTTAGAGTTGAAGGGGCCCACTTAAAGATTCAATTCAGTAAATATTTATTATCTTTACTATTTGCAAGACCCTGAAATAGGTATTGTTGGAATTGCAAACTATGTAATTGAAAGCAATAGTCCTTTCCGTCAAGGAGAATAAAGTCTGAAAGAAGAGGTGGTGGATCTACACAAATCGCTAATTCAGGATGTTTAGTACAACTGGCTTGCCAAGGCCCCATGTTACTGTAGACAAGTCGTCTTAAGGAGGGTGGAAAAGTCGTTGGAAGCCAGATCATGGAGGGTATTGAACGCCAAGCTGAGGACTGTAATGTCAGGAAGCTGGAAGCCAGTGAGGATTTCTGAGAAAGGAGCGTAATCTAATGCTGTATTTTAGGAACTTTATCCTGGTAGTCAAATGCTAAAGGATCTGAAAGGCAGGAGGGCAGGAGAGGAGGCTGGAGTCTAGCTGGGGAGCTGCTTCAGTGGGAAGCGAGGGTGGGATTATGAATTCGGGCCCAGTCCAAGACTTGGTAAAGACTAGAAGATGGGGGTTGGGCTGAGGTAGAGGGAGTATGCGGGAGTATGCAGGAGTAACCCTGAAAGTGCAGGAAGAAGTGTAGACTGTAGATGGGGGGGTCACCTGGGGTCCCTTGGGAGCTCCTCCTCTCCTGAAGATGGGGTGCGAGTGGAGAAGTAGCACTCCATGTTTCACTGCACCCTGCGGCCAAGGGAGTGCCAACTGTAACTAAGGGTGCTGCATTAGAGCTTGACTTGCCCTGCCCACCTCATAGGGAAACTTTGTGGGTGTTTGTTTTTTATAAATTTATTTATTTGTTTGTTTTTATTTTTGGCTGCGTTGGGTCTTCGTTGCTGCATGCAGGCTTTCTCTAGTTGCGGCGAGCAGGGGCTACTCTTCGTTGTGGGGCGCGGGCTTCTCATTGCGGTGGCTTCTTTTGTTGCAGAGCATGGGCTCTAGGCGTGCGGGCTTCGGTAGTTGTGGCTCACGGGCTCTAGAGCACAGGCTCAGTAGTTGTGGCACATGGGCTTAGTTGCTCCGCGGCATGTGGGATCTTCCCAGACCAGGGCTCGAACCCGTGTCCCCTGCATTGGCAGGCGGATTCTTAACCACTGCGCCACAAGGGAAGCCCCTGTTTTTGTTTTTTTGAGAAAGGAAAACTAGATGAATTTCGGTGCCTTATTTGGAAACTCTCTGGAGCAAACAGTAATTATGGACACATTTTCATCACATTTTCATCTAAAGTCTAAGTACTTAGTATTAAAATCAGCCAGGAAGTCGCTAGCAGGCTGTTGTTTTTTTTTTTTTTTAAACTGTAGAATCCGCTCTGTGAACAATGAAACAGAATTTTGGCCCCAAATTAATATTTAAAAGACATACAAGACTGGAGTTTGCTTTCCCCATTAGTGAGAAGAAAGAATTTACACTGTTTAATAACAGAGTCCCTGATCATCTTAAAATATAGCTGAAATTTATTTTGACATTTTTGTTTGATTATATTGGTGGTGTTTTATTCAGCAGCAAATTTAATAAAAATGCTGGTATGTATTTCTTAAACAAGTCTCTCATCTCACTAAACTGAGACTCACTTTCTAATGCTCTCAGTACTTTGCAGAGCCGTGCAGGGTCTAATAAGGCTCATTCATGGTGCTTTAATCATGCTCTTAATAAAAAGCAGTCATTTGGGGAATACGTTTTCCAGGCAGTTTCCTTGCCCCCTGGAGGAAATATTTTGAGGCCTCCCAGTGACCATGGGATTAAAAGTCTTGACAGGGAAGTCCTAGAATCCTTCAAGAGCTAGGCCTTTGAAAGATGCATTGTTACGGACTCTCCCTTTGAAAGAGACCACTTTATCTTACTCCTAAACATCTATAGGACAGACATAGCACTTTCTGAAAAGAAATTCTGGGTGATGTGGAAGAACAAACGTATGTAGGTAATCCAGTATGGGTAGTGTGTAATTTGAAGAATGATAGTTCCATTTTTATGGTTGCCATAACAATCATACAGTTGTGCAAAAAATGTGTATAGCTTTTATAGACGGGAGCTGGCACCATTGCAATGATTCTTCTCGTATCAGAACAACTGTTTTCAGATCTGAAAAATAGGGGTGGCTTAACCCTTCCCCAGTTACCTCAGCATGCTCCCTGAGAAGGCTCTTTGGATCTCTGGGGCTGTTGAAATGTATTCACCACTTACATTTGCATTTTAGCCTGATAAATGGATTGAGAATTAAGGTTGATGATCCTTCCAACAGCAGGTTCTGAATTCCTGGCTTGGGAATTCAAAGGATGAGAAAAAAAAACTGCTGTTCCTCAAATAGAAGTGTAGGAGAGATGTCTAGACATAGTTAATTCCTTGACCTTGTAACTATTCTTAATTCCATCCACTAGAATTTAAATCCATTAAATACTGGCCTTTACCATTGTGTTTAAGTCTCTGATAAAGTCATATTAAAGTTTGATTACATTTTCTGTTTTATTTTAATACATTCATTATGTCTGTTCTAGAAATTGCAAAGCAAATTTAATAGCGTAGTCTTTTAAAGTGAAAATATATCTATTCATGTTCCTTTTTCGGCTACTTTTCCTACCTTTGGGTACTCATTCCAAAAGAAAGTACCTGGGACTTGACTTTCTCTGACATACTAAAGAATATCCCTTTTGAATAAACTTGATGTCAGAACTCTGTATGTGGATTTTCAGGTTGAGGGTGAAAAGTTGTCAGATTTGGGTTCGGTACTCAAAAACGAAGTCATTGACAACTTAGTCAACCACAGAGAAACTTTTCTCAGAGAAATTTGGGGGTAATTAGTAGTTCAGCAAAAATGCTTCTGGGGTGTTTAAATCTTAAGACAAAGTATGGAACTAAGGGTAAGTAGAAGAGATGTCAGCTTCCATTTGAAATAAAACTTCTTGGCTTATTCACCTCTTTTAACACCTTCTCTTTTGAATTCCTGTTCCATTAAATCAAAGTTCTGCAGTTCTGTGACCTTAGGCAAATTACTTAATCTCTCTGAGCCTCAGTTTCCCCATCCATAAAACAAGAGTAAAAAATAATACCCACCATTATTATAATTCTAAGAGAATCACCTCTCAAGAGATTCTAGGAGATGTAGAAAAAAAGTGTTTTTAACGAGAGCAAGATTTCCCATATATTGAAGTGAAGACCTCTAATATGTTAATACTCTGCGAAGATTTTGCACATAGGAGAACTTTTTATGCCTAAACTCTAAACATTATATTTAGAGGCTTAGATATTTGATCCCTCTGTGGGAGCATTTCCTGTAAGCTTACTGCTACTTCATTTTGTCAATTTTAAAACTTATTTTATATCAGTCAGTGTTCTTCTAGCCTGTTTTAAAGTAACCCCAACGTGATATTTTAAATCTGGGTCATAGGAAGACTCTACTACCCAGAGGTAAAAGAAGAGAGAGAGATGTTCAGAGAGTGCTTCGGGTAGAAGGACTTTCTGGGCGCCATGCGACTCGGCTGCTCTCATTTCTCCCTTAGGCGTGCAGAGCTGCATTCTGAACACCTGCGAGCCTAGGTTTACGACTTCTTGGACAGGAAGTAAAAGAAAGCAGAGGCCAAGCCATTCGTATCTACATATAAACTCTCTTGGTTGAGTTGTGCCCAGTAGTTCGGGGCCTTCAGGTAAACTAACTTGGTGGCTTCCAGGCCTTTGCTATAGCTCTTCCTTTTGCCCAAGTCCTTCTTTCTCCATAAAGCCCGTGGCTCACTCCTCACCTCCCTCAAGTCATCTTCAAGTGGCATCATCTCATTGAGGCCTTTGCTGACTACCCTATTTATAATTGTAGTCAGCACTTCCAACCTCCCTTGCTCTGTTCTAATGTTTCTTTTCTTTTTCCTCCACAGCACTTAATTATGATACTGTTTATTTTCTATCTTCTCCCACACTAGAATGTAAGTGGACAGGATTCTTTGTTTGTTCTCAAATGTGTCGCAGACACCTAGAGCAGTAAATGCCTGTAAATATTGAATGAAGACATTCTGGCCTTCTTTCTCTTAACCTCTGATACCTTCACATTGACATTGTACTGGTTCCTACAACTTCAATTTGTGCTTGACACAAAATAAGTGAAAATTTATGAAAAGAGCTACAGTTACACATAGTTTTCAGCCATTTAGAACAAGAAAGGGATGGGCCTATTTCTTGGGAAAATTCATGGCTGCAGGATTGCATGGCAAAAGAGGGATCCAGCTAATTCTTTGTGGCTGCAAAGGGCTGAATTGTGAAGTTTCTCAGAATCAGATTTCAGCTCAGCTTATAAAGGTACTTTCCAATAGTTCGGGCTCCTGTCTGAAATTGAATGGCCTGCCTAATAAGTCAGTGACTTATCCCCTTATCCTGAGTACTCACGATGTGGGTTGATCTGTGTGATTGATTCTGGTTCGGAGACATTTGGGGGATAAGATTTGGACTAGGGTGGACTCTGAGGAACTTCCAACTCTGTCGATTCTATGATTCTGGCCACTGAACTGATACGGAGTAATTTCCAGGATTTATTGTTAAGTGAAAAAGCAAGTTGCAAGAGAGAATTTATAGGATTCGACTGTTCGTGTTAGAAAGAAGAGAAAATGAGAAAAAATATATATCAAAAAGAAAGCAGAAATGCAAAAAAGAATAAACCAGAAAATGATGAAATAGTTATCTCTAGGGGGTAGGAATAAGGTAGAAGGATAGAAATGAGAGTAAGACTTCTCTGAGTATACTTTAACTTTTGAACCATTTAAATATTCAACAATAAAATTAAATTTAAAGGGAAATAAAAGCAAAATCTCTAAAATCGACATAAGACAATAACAAATGGTACTAATGTTTATCAAATGTATAGCATTACTACACAGAGAAAAAAAGGATTCAGGTAACTTTTGGGCACTATGCTTTTTGAGCACTTTGTACATCCTTAGTGACTATATTCTAACGATAAAACTCCAAAGAAATCTTCATAGATACTTTGTTGCTAGTGGATACTGGGATTGTAATTCTGAAACTGTTTTAAATATTGAAGCCATTGGGAGCTGAGGCTCTCAGTGGAAGAATAAAAATATAAATATAGAATGTGGGAAGAGGAGGAAGACCTCTGTAGTATTAGAGTTCAGTTGGAGGTGTAAATGTGACTCATGACTTTTACGCAGTATATTAGGTTGAGCCACAGGAAATTGCCAGTTTTAGCCGTAGCTAGTCAAATATCAGCAATTTCATACGATTTAACTCAGTATTTTCTAATTCAGCTCACTAAAAGGGCCTAGAAGTAATGACACCTGAGTAGTAATGAGCATAGCGCTCTAGAGCCCTGTGTTGGCTTCTGCATAACGTTCATTCCCCACTGGAAGAAACCTGGGCTCCTTAGGGACATGGTGATTATTAGCCTGGGCAGGAAATGTATAAGGTGAGCCTGAAATAGTTACTGTGCCAAACAGCACAGAAGTGCTCCAAGACTTGTGGAGACACATTGCAAGAGCACGGGATCACTTGAAAGGGCCTCCACCAACCTCATTTGGGACAATTTGAGTATCAGAAAGAATAGTAATGGTAATGGATAATATATTTAATTTTTTTTAAGTCAGTGAATCTGTAATAATACTCAAAAAGAAACCAAAAACGAACAAACAAACAACAAAGTAGGGTCAGTGCAGAAAAAGCTCTTGACAGAAGAGTCAGCTCATAAATACAGACAGTATTATAGGATTAGAAAATCACCATTTTACAACTTGCAAAGTTATGATTGATTCAAGCAAAAAGCATCAGTGGAAGCTAGAATCACTGGCTGAAAGGTTCTTTGAGAGCAGGATATTCACATGATCTAAAAGTCTTATTCCACAGATTACTTATTAATTATAAAGAGTAAAAGGTAGCCTTATAATAGAAAGCTCTGGCTGTTAGCACCTTAGCAAATCAATCTGGCAACCTCACAGTCTGTGCCTTCTGGAGGAATGCAGTACGAAGTGCACACTATCCCCTGTGAAGTATTCACGGCAAAAGTTCACCGTGAATCTAGTCAAGACTTAAAACCTAACTTTCTGTTTGTTGGAAATTCAGAGAGGATTAATTTTGCCACGTTTGATTTATTTCTGTCCTTTCCTCTCTTCTTCCTTCCATGGGGAAACAAGCTGATAAATCTAGAACGTGAGACATTCTACAAGACAACTGGCCTGGACTCTTCAAAAAAACAAAAGCAGTGTTATATTTTTTTAAAATAATAAATAAAGATAGAGGGATTCATATACATTAAACAGACTAAAGAGACATGACTACCAAATACTGTGTAAACCTTGATTAGAGCCTAGATCAGGAGGGAAACAATTTTGTGAGACAATTGAAGACATTTAAATATGATCTGTAAATTGGATAGAGGAAATTAATGTTAACTGTGGTGGTAGTATTCTGGTTCTGTAGAAGAATGCCTTTATTCTTAGAAAACACATGCAAAAGAATAGAGGGGTAAAGTATCATGATCTGTACTACATAATTTAAAATAGTTCAGATGTAAAAAAAAAGCTAGGTATATGAAGGGAGGAGCAGAGGGAGGAGAAAGATAAAGCAAATATGTCAAAGTGTTGACATTTGATGAATCTTAATGAAAGGTATATGAATGTTAATTTTACTATTCTTTAAATTTTCCTGAAAGTTTAACATTTTTCAGAATGAAAATTGAGGGGAAGAAAGTTAATTTTAACATATTCTCTAAGTTTAAACCGTGGCTTTCCTGGCCCATGCCATGGCCTCTGGCTCCCAGGGTACCAGGCCAACCTTGTCCTGTGACCTCTGCTCCAGGGTGTCGTTTTTTTGAAGTCTAAAAAGAGGCACAGAATGGCGAGAGGTTCAGTGAGTGGGTGAGTAAATGAATATAACAAGGGAGACCATTTTAGTTATTTCTGATTCCGTTCTCATCTTATCACAGTCCTTTGGAAAGTAACCTAATCACTACATTCACTTGGTCTAGAATTTTGCTAAAGCTTGAGGTAGACCTTTGGTGGACCCTAGATTAAAAACCCCTAGCTGGGTGAAAAGAGCCTGCCCAGAGCATTGCCTCCATTCTTTTTGTTCTCTCTGTGGCCTCCTGTGTGTCATTCCATCACTATGGGGAAGTGGAGGGACAGATGGACCAAGATCTCCTTCTGCTTTAAATAGACCTCAGTCTTTTTCTGTTCTGAAAAATCTGTGGTTTGTGTCAGACTTTTTAGCATCTGTTGTGGCAGTAGAACTGAGTGAAAGAGTATTAACATATCCACAGCTGCCATCAGAAAAAATAAACGGTCCGGCCCTGCTGCACTAAGGGGCGCTGATTCAGGTTCGAATGATGCTCCCTGCTCCATGGCCTTTGAGAGGAGAGGTCGGCGCATCCCTGAGGAAAGTCAGTGTGAAAGGGAAGCTCAGACGAGTTCAGCATCTGACTTGGCTGGTTCATCTTAGCACCCATCTGGCTGGACTCCCCGCATGGTGCTCCGTAGAGACGCATCACGTGGTTGAGTGCTCCAGCTTTTTAGTTACTTTTCCTGCTCCAGTTTACATAAAATTATCTGGTTTCTATATAAACTCTGATACCATCTAATATAAGAAAGTGGTAAAAAACTGTACTCTTTATCCTCCTAAGGTTATTTCTTAAATATTTTCCATCCCTTTTCACCCATTCGCCATCATTGACCCAGATCCTCCTCACCAGAATTGCTTGTGAGCAAGGAGACAAACCCAGAGTCACGGACAGAGGAGGGCCTCTATAAATTTTGTTAGTCTGGAATTGGTCCCTGAACCACAGTTTGTAAAACACTGTTTTATGAGAAAAGAAGATGGGATGAAGACAGAAAAGGACACCCTTGGAAACAGTAACACTGTGGTGTGACCACAGGGTTGGATGCCAGGAGGTCATGAGTTCTAATCCTAAATGTATTTCCCAAGTCACAGTGGCAAAATTGAATGGAAAAGTGCTAAAGAGGCCCCTTTGGTGATTTTTTCATTCACGTATCCATCAGCTATTCATTACATGTGTGCCTTCAGTGTGCTGGAAGAGATACACAGATAGGTCAGGATCAGAGCCAGACCTTGAGGAGCTCTCAGTCTTGTCACAGTGATGAGACATGTCCATAAGTAGCCGCCAGCATGCCAGGGGTAGTGGTCAGTGCCATTGCACTGGGGCAGGTTGCAGGCATGGGCAGGGCAGCTGGGGGAGAGGCAGCTTCTACTCTCTGGAGCCATGAAGGTTCCCTGGAAAAAAGATGGCATTGCAGCCAGGCCTTTAAAAGTTAGGTGGGTCTTAGACATTGGAGATTGGTGGGATAAATGTCCTAATGTTGGGAACAGCACGAACAGTGTTTCAGGGACCAGAGGGTGTAGAGAAAAGTTTGTCATACGAGGTACACGTTGGGAGTGTGCAATCGGACTAGAAAAATGCAGGCCGGGGCCATATCATGAAGGGCTTTGAATTCTAAGCTGAGTTTCTATTTTAGTCAGTAAGGAGTTGATGAAGGCTTTTTTACCAGGCACGTGCTTTAAGACGATTAATCTGGCAGTAGCCATGACCTTGGGAGAGCAATTTCTGTGATGTCGTAGGGGCCATGGCCGAAATCCAGTGAGGTAAATGGTGACAACGTGGTGAGTAAATGTTGCTGTGGAGACTAGACAGCTGCCTCCAGCTGCAAGGAGGTAGAGATGTTGGTCCCCTGAGGAGGAAGAGGACGCAAGGTCAGAGGAAGAGTGTGTGAGTGACAGAGGAACAGAAGTTCTTTCTGTGCTTTCGTTATTCCCTGGGATTCCTGGCCAGGTCATAATGGATTATAGAAGCCTTTTAGTTATTCTTCATGTGTTCTTTTCTCGGACCAATGGCTTTGAGTAAAACAATCTTCGAAGTTTTCTGTCCCTTTAAAAAGTTCGACTAAGCCCTTCAGTCACGTGCCTTCAGAAATTTTGGTTACATAACGCTGCTCTGAATTGGAATTCTGCAGCCTCATGCACTGGAGCCTCATTCTTTCCCTCCCCCACCTGGCACTTTATTTTCTGTGGGTCAGGGTTAGCTTCTTTCTAACCATTGTTGCGGAACTCTTTAAATATTTGGTCTCACAGGTTCTAAAAGCTGGCAGGCCAGGCTGCTCCCTGCAGGTTGTGAGACCAAAGCCTTCCAGAAAAGGAGCCAGTAAAATCCCAAAAGCATGTTAACGGAGTGTAACTGCTGCATGGAGCACTGCCCCTGTGGGGCCGGGCTCCCAAGCGCTGAGGCCAGCAGCCCGCAGCCGCTGTGGCCCACGACCAGAAGGAGCCCTCATGCACCACATCGTGGCCGCTTCGTAATTGTGGTGATGACAACAGATTAAATCACTGGCTCTCAGCACTGAGGACTGGGGTTTGTCAGGGTCACTCACTGTTCCCTTGCTTCTCCCAATTTTCCATCGCGAGAGAGCAAGTTTGGAGTCCACTGCTACAGTACAAATACTTGCTGGGAGCTCTCCAAGTTTTACTCTGTCTAGAAGTTAGTTCTCTTAGTAGCCTATACTGAATGTCCGTCTTTCTTCCAGCATCCCCTCAACACATGATTCTGAAATGTAACTCCTCAATATATGTGTGTATGTTTTTGTACCCTGTTTTTTTTTTTTAATGATTTAAGGCAACTTGCAGATACACATATAATGCAATGAATAATTTTAAAATTCGGCTACAGGGCAAAAGGGTTATATGAATAGGAAAATTAGGTACACCAGGATAAAGGTTAGTTCACAAAGTTCAAACTACAAATAAGATCCTCTGGAAACAAATCACACATGTTTTTCTGAGTTTCCTAGCAGGCAAAGCAAAGAAGGAAACTTAACAGGATAAAATTCACATGTGTGTAAGGTACAAGCACACCATCAGCTCAAGAGAAGAAGAGCGAGTCCTTGCACTGCATAAACTTGCTCCTGAAGTGCTCATGAAAGGGGCACTGAGTGAGCAAACGAGCAAGGCCCTCATCAGCTTCCCTGCAGCAAATAGCATAGACACTTGTTTGACTTCTTGCAGTATTCCATGGGGTAGGCTTGGTGTTAAGGCCCCATGTGAGAAGGACTCCACGGGAGGCCTGTGCATGGTGTTGCAGTGTAGTTTATCACCTTTCAAAGGTGTCTGGGAGATTCTGTGCCACAAAAAAAGTGCCAAGATCAAATGGGTCTGGCAAGAACTGTGTGATACCAGCATACTGAAGGCTCTGAGAAGTCCTACTATTAAAAAACTGAGACTTCCCTGGTGGTGCAGAGGTTAAGAATCCGCCTGCCAATGCAGGGAACACAGGTTCGAGCCCTGGTCTGGGAAGATCCCACATGCCACGGAGCAACTAAGCCCATGCACCACAACTACTGACCCTGCTCTCTAGAGCCCGCAAGCCACAACTCCTGAGCCTGCGTGCCACAACTATTGAAGCCTGCTCGCCTAGAGCCCATGCTTTGCAACAAGAGAAACCACTGCAATGAGAAGCCCACGCACCACAACGAAGAGTAGCCCCCACTCGCTGCAACTAGAGAAAGCCCGCACGCAGCAATGAAGACCCAACACAGCCAAAAATAAAATAAATAAATTAATTAAAAAAAGAAAAAAAATTGGCTCAGCATTTACCAAACTGATTTAATCACAAGACCTTTTTAAAAAAATTAAAACACTTACTGGAAAACACTGATCTAAAACAGGGATCAGCAAACTGTCTCCTAAGGGTCAGATAGATATTTTAGCATACAGTCCCTGTCAAAACTACTCTACTCAGCTCTGCCATTGTATCCAAAAAGCATGAGTGTATTCCAATAAAGCTTCATTTATGTATACTGAAATTTGAATTTCATATAATTTTCACGTGTCATGAAATAATATTTTTCTTCTTTTTTTTTTTCAATCATTTAAAAAGACAGAAACCATTCTTAGCCTGCAGACCATTCAGAAACAGGTGGCAGGCCCAATTTGGTCTGTGAGCTATAGTTTACCAACCCCTGATCAAAAATAATGTTTGGATGGTATGTCTTCCAGCAAGTTTCCCTGAGTACCATTCCTCAGAGTTGTTTTATTTTTATATTATTTTTTGTGTGTGGTGGTGAATTTTTTTTTAATTTTTAAAAAATTTTATTTTATTTATTTTTATACAGCAGGTTCTTATTAGTTATCTATTTTATACCTATTAGTGTATATATGTCAATCCCAATCTCCCAGTTCATCCCACCCCCCCGCCTCTCCCCCCTTGGTGTCCATACATTCTCTACATCTGTGTCTCTATTTCTGCCTTGCAAACCAGTTCATCTGTACCATTTTTCTAGATTCCACATATATGCGTTAATATACGATACTTGTTTTTTTCTTTCTGACTTACTTCATTCTGTATGACAGTCTCTAGGTCCATCCACGTCTCTACAAATGACCCAGTTTCATTCCTTGATGAGTAATATTCCATTGTATATATGTACCACATCCTCTTTATCCGTTCATCTTTCTGTGGGCATTTAGGTTGCTTCCATGTCCTGGCTATTGTAAATAGTGCTGCAGTGAACATTGGGGTGCATGTGTCTTTTTGAATTATGGTTTTCTCTGGATATATGCCCAGTAGTGGGATTGCTGGGTCATATGGTAATTCTATTTTTAGTTTTTTAAGGAACCTCCATACTGCTCTCCATAGTGGCTGTATCAATTTACATTCCCAGCAACAGTGCAAGAGGGTTCCCTTTTTCCACACCCTCTCCAGCATTTATTGTTTCTAGATTTTCTGATGATGGCCATTCTGACTGGTGTGAGGTGATACCTCATTGTAGTTTTGATTTGCATTTCTCTAATAATTAGTGATGTTGAGCAGCTTTTCGTGTGCTTCTTGGCCATCTGTATGTCTTCTTTGGAGAAATGTCTATTTAGGTCCTCTGCCCATTTTTGGATTGAGTTGTTTGTTTTTTTAGTATTGAGCTGCATGAGCTGTTTATATATTTTGGAGATTAATCCTTTGTTGATTCGTTTGCAAATATTTTCTCTCATTCTGAGGGTTGTCTTTTTGTCTTGTTTATAGTTTCCTTTGCTGTGCAAAAGCTTTTAAGTTTCATTAGGTCCCATTTGTTTATTTTTGTTTTTAGTTCCATTACTCTAGGAGGTGGGTCAAAAAACATCTTGCTGTGATATATGTCCAGAGTTGTTTTAGTTTAGACTTTTATGTTTCTGGCTTAAGAGCAGATTTTCTTAAAAAAGTGTAGTAGAGGATTGGTTTGAGTGCTTACAGGCTAGTCTAAGGTTTTTCTCAGAAACGATGTGTGGGCCCTCTCAAAAATGACATTTGCAAACTAATAGTTGAAGCCTTAAAGTTTTACTGTGTCACACATGGCTGAATTGATTTGAGGCTGGAAGTGTTTTAATGGGCATTATTATTCATTCATAGAAATAAAAGTCTCAAAACACCCAGAGACATTTGATTTTAAGAAAATATAACTTCCCACTCAACTCTCCATGTAAACCAGTAAACTGTGGCCCCCATCAAACTAAGAGTATTTTTTATTTTAACTTGAGGAACGTTCTTTCAGTTTCTTATGTTGTCTTTATGATGGTTGATGGAGAACCCAAACTTTCCCACCACCAAGTCTAACATTTCAGTTTCAGTTCAACGGGTATTTATTGAGTACTCAGGATATACAGTGCATTTTGCTGGCTTCTATGGGGGATACAAAGAGGAGCAAGAAGCAGACAGTTCCCTCTTTACCTTGTGAATCAAGTTCAAGATCCTCACCAATTTAGAGCCCATTACCATGGTATCAGGATTAATTTCACTTCCTTGTCTCTTCCTGTCAGCATGCATGCATTCATTCATTTAACAAACATTTGTGAGTTGCAACCTCTGTTCATAGCACTGTAACACAAAGCCAAAGAGCTTGCTTTCCAGGGGACATCGGTGTTTCTCTTTTCCTCTGGCACTCTTGTGTAATTACAGTTTCTTTTACATAGTGAAACAAATTATTTCTTTATCTCCTGAGACCTCAGCATTTATGTTCCCCACACTGTATGTGCCTATTCTTGAGATGTTTAGTGAGAAGAGTGGATCTTCTGGTGAAGCACCCTTCCTGGGACTGTGCTCTAAGTGCTCTTGTCCCTCCACCTGAGTGGCACCCACCTTTCCCTGTCCCCTTTTCTTGGTGTACCAGTGAGTATATAGTTTTACCAGATTCATCATTTTAAAGCTATTAACTGTATTAAGCAATAGGAGTCTATAAGATTGTTGAATATCCTTATAAGCAGTATTATATATCTGATTATTTTTTGATTGGAGGAGATTTTATACAGTGTTAATTTTTTCCACTTATAATAGTAATACTTAATCATAGTACGCATTTGAAAAATATGGACAAGTATAAAGGAAAAATATTAATCCATAATTCTACTACCCATCAATCAATTCTATTAACAATGTTTTTTACTCTCCTTGATTCAGAAATCACATTTAAAATTTAAAAAAATTTAAATTAATAAACAGTAAAATTGACCTTTATTTGTTGTACAGTTCTTTGAATGTTGACACATGTAGGTTCATGTAGCCATCACCACAATCGAGATACAGAAAAGCTCCATTCCCTCCGAACAAGCACCCCTTTTTCATCCCACCTTCCCCAAGCCCTGAAAATCATTTATGTCTCTGTTACATAATTTTGTCTTTTTGAGAATGTCATATAAATGGAATCATAGACTATATAAGCTTGTGAGAGTGGCTTCCTTGACATAATACCTTTGAGATTCATCCAAGTTGTTGCATGTATAGTAGTTTGTTCTTTTTGTTGCTCAGTGGTATTCCACAGTGTAGATGTACCATAGTTTAGTTATCCATTTATCCACTTACCACTTAAGAGTCTTTTTTAAAAAAACATCTTGACATTTCTGAAATCCTGAAGTACTTTAAAATCAATGTTTATATTTAACGTGCTCGGGGTTTTTGTTTCCCCAAAAAGCTATTATTGAATTGATAGTCTGTCCTAGAATTAATACGGTCTTAGAATCAAGGTATTATGGTGCTGAGATGATCAGTGTGGAGGATCAGAGAGGGCTGGTAAAGGGTTATCAGGAATAAGGGAACTGAACAGTAAGGGGACAGGTAAAGGAAGGCCTCGAGAGGTGTGCAGCCCGGCGCCCAGAGCTGCTTGGCAGCCTGTGAGGGCTTTGGGGAAGTTTTGAGCAGAAGAGCAACATAGGAAATAAGACTTTAAGAACAAAGCCAACTAATTGTGGTGACTGCCAGGATGTCCACCATCATGAGTGTGGATGAGACGGGAGGGGACCGGGGAATGGCAGCAGTGGGGCTGATAGTACTGGAGGGAGTGGAGGAAGAACTTGAGGAGAGTGCAGTGGGGGCAGGGAGTGCTGACTAGAGAGCCTGTGTGTGGGGAAGGGAGGGTGGTTCCTGCTAAACACCCTGACTTCCAGGCCAGTGCCCCGGAAAACGGGGCAGGAGGTGTGGAGAACTTAGGACCGACTGCCCAAATCTTAGGTATTTATATGGTGTGAATGGGTAGGTTGGGTGGGTCATGTTATTTGGGAAATTCTAAAGCAAAATGAGAACGTCCAGGGGCTTCACAGATTAAGAATGTGGTATGCCTAGGGATACTGTGTGGAGATAAAGAGGCATAGGGTGTACTCAGTTATGTGAGCCTGCATGAAGTATATGATTATTTCATGGAAATAAACTGTGATTAGGGCCATTTCCAAGTAGAATTGCATCATGGCTAACTGTATGGGCCCAAAGTTTTCTGCAGAACCTATTCTTGAGTCCCATCCCCCTGTGTCACAAGCCAGACGGTTTATTCTTTGGCACAAGATAGAAGGAGCAGTAAATCATCCTCATATGATCCTTGAAGGACAGGTTCCCATCAGCCACTGAGGAAGAGGGAGGCAAAAGAAAGAACTGACTGTTGGAGAGTAATTTGCCAAAGGGACTTGCCCCTCTTGTCAGGAAACTTCTTGGGAAGCCCCATTCATGGAAGCCGCCTGGCTTCCACCCGCTCACACCTGTTCTAACTCAGGATCAAGGAGAAGTAGGGGCCAGTCAGCAGAGAGAAAGAGAAAGACACTCAGAGACAGTACGGAGCCTTGTTATCTTCCCCCAGTTTGCATTTTATTAAAGATCCCCTGTTAGAGAGACAAGAGGGAAGTTACTCCCCACTTTGTCTACCGTTTATACACTTGCAAAAGAACCGTTCTTTAAAGCTGTACTACAGTGGGGTAAAGTTTCTGTTATTTGTGGCCTCACTAATTATGTCTTCAATCTTCCCTAGAAAAGACTGTGTCTTCACCATCGACCCATCAACTGCCCAAGACCTCGATGACGCCCTCTCCTGCAAGCCCGTCGCTGACGGTAGGATGGAATCTTCTCTCCCCCTCTAGGTGGCAGGCAGCGGGCACCCCTGTGTGGCCAGCCTGGCTGCCCGGGTACTCCCTGAACTTGCCGTAGGCCCCTGAGCCTACACAGCATGTGACCTAGAGATTGTGCTCCTGCCCAACTTCAGTGAGCGTGAGAATAAGAAACGTCCTCTTGCTAGGACCCTTCTCGGGCCTCAGGAGGGACAGCAGTGAGGGCAGAACTAATTTCAGGCCCGGCCCTGCAGGAGGCTCCAGTGAGGGCATAATGTGTTAAAGAAGGCCCCTAAGCTCTGCCTCGGAGAAGCACAGAGTTTTTTTTACCTGAATTGAATGACACACTGGGGTGATTCAAGGGGTGCTGTCCAAAGTCGTGCTCAGCAGAGGCGGCAGGAACGCCTCCCCTGAGGAAGCCCCTCATGGCCCGAGCTGGAGAAGCTTGCTCTGCCCCGCGCAGGTCTTCATCTGTCCAGCGAATTGCGGAAGGCAGCTGTTAGAGGCTCCTGAAACATTCTTCTGGGATGGAGCCAGGAAGGAGAAAGTGGGATTTGATGCCACTGGTCTTTGAAAACTATCATGGGGGAGGGGGAGATGTGTGAGGTGTGAGAAGAGCAAACCCTAGCCATGCCCTTCCTAATGCCCCTCCAGATGAGCCGCTTAGAGTCTGCAGCTGCCTCCTGCCCCTCGCCAGGGTGGGGTCTGGTGACTCCTGTGGCTTTAGTTATTCTCCGATATGGCTTTGGCACTAACGTGGCCTTTGATGGCTTGCCCATGATGGTATGCAATCTTGCGGCTTCAGTCTCCTGCACAGTGTCGGTGGCCCAGTGGCCTGGTCTTGGCAAACACTGCAGAAATGTTCACATATTCCATTAATGCAAAACTTCATGGGCTCAGCATGTTGTCTCTTCTCCATAAAAGACAGTGAGGCTCAGTAGATACAAAGCTGAGAGACAGAAAACATCACTGCCCAGAAATGCTTTCATCTTCTTTTAGTGAGTCTTCCTTGAAACTGTGGGCAATGGTGCTCAGTGTTTTCAACTAAAGAAAATTGAAAGGAAGATAAAGCATAAAGAGAGAAAAGTTCCCATGGAAATTTCAGAGGAATTATATATTTTTTAAATCTAAACTTCAAGCAGCCTACTTAAAAAAGCAAATACTACGTTGGTTTCTTATATCCTGAGCAATCTTTGCTGCATGGAAAGGCTTGGGCATATCACTCTCACATCCACTTCTCTGAGTCCCAGTTGAAAAGTGCCCCCCCACCCCCGGCAGAAAGCCAGGTGCCACTGGACCTCGCTTCCTGTACTTCCTTTCTCTCCAGCTTCATAGCCCTGCTCTGTTTGTAGCCTAGTGCTTGGAAACAGTTGCTTCATTTATTTTGGCCACGTCTATAGTCGTTAATGGTGGAAGGGTAGGCCTAATCCCTGTTACCCCATCTCAGCCGGCTCACATGATATCCCCCTTGCAGGGGCACCAGGGAACAGGCACGTGTCTTGCCCCACTCACCCCGCACGCTACGTGTCGTGTCTAGGGTACCAGGTTACCAGCAGAGGCTTCGTGTAGGGAAAAGGTGGAGCAGGAAGGATTGACTGGGGACAAGTTGTACATGTTTATAAATTTCCAGCCGAAGAATATGCTTTGTCAGACAGTCGAAAACCAATTGTTTTCAATGTGCTGTTCAGGGAGAGCATTCATAATGAGGGAAATCATTTAGCAGCGCAAGATGAAGGAAAAGGAGAGGAAGTAGAGGCAGAGAAATGAGTCAGAGAAACATTATAATTGTTTAGAGATGTAAGTAGAAGAAACTAAACTGGAGGTGGTGGCATTATTATTCATGGGGGTGGGGAGGACAGCTGTGAAAAAGGGGTAATGACAGAAAAGAATCAGTGGAAATGGATTTGGAGTTGAGGGAGGGCAATCCAAGACGGGGCAAAAGTTTCAGCCTGGATGGCGAGGAGATGGAATCGACAAGTTAGAAATGGGGAAATGAGGAGGACCAGCTGGTTTCGGAGAGAGCACGTCTGCATGGAGCTGTGTGATGGTGTGTGTTTATATAAGCTGCTGCAGGTGCTCTGCAGAGGAGGCTGAATGCACGCGGCCCACCTAATCGTATACAGAGAGCCATGAGGAGGGGCCGGCAGCCCAGCAAGATGCAAGCTGAGTTTATTAGGACGACGGGCTCATAAGGGGTTTTCTCTTTTCCCTAGTTTCCAGATTTTTATAATGTGGTAATAATAGCTTCATAAGGAAAAAATTTTGTAATAAAAAAAATTATGAGGTGCCAGAAATCACAGGCTGCCCGGTAGCCGCCGCACCAGGTGATCAGATACCTCCCGTCTGCTTAGCTATTCTTGCATTCCAGGGGAGTAATTAACATCTGGTCGTTTGGCAGGGCAGCAGAAAAGGGACCCGGCAGAGCAGTCGGCGAGGAGTCGGGCAGTCGAGCGTTTTTACGGTGGCACTTCCACAGTTGGCCTTTGTGACAGCTGTTTCCGCCAAGGCCATTTACCCAGGGAGAGGAAAAGTGAAAGTCAGTTCCAGTTTGGATTGGGGTGAGGCTGGCTGAGTTCAGGCTCTGGTAGTTACCAGTTCATGTCAGTTTTTGCTTAGAGGAAAAGAAGTTTAATGTTTCAAAAAGCAAATAATGTTTTCTGGGCATATTTACATCATCTATAACCATTTTTATTTAAAGAAAATATAAAGGTTAAACTTTCCTTTGGTCCCATTGAAATCATCTGAATGACCCTTCTGTGAAGATAAAACGCACAGACAGAAGTAAATTACTTAGTCCTTACTCTGTCTTTCTGTCGAGTTCAGATGAACCCCCAGGACTTGTTACCAGTATCTCCTCTAGGTGCGAGATTTAGACATTACGGTCTGCAGGTGAATTCTGCAGAAACACAGTGACACCTGCTCCCCAGTAGGCCCTGTTTAGGTTGGAAGGCTGAGGAGGGGGTGCCCTCTACCCTTGAGGAATCTCAGCTTTGGAAGAGATTCTGCCAGTCATCTAGCCCGGTAATTTTTCACCTCTTACAGCCTATAAACACACTTGAGGGCAACATTCCCGTGAGCATTAACCAGCCCGCTAACTTTAACATGGAGTCTTTCACTTTAGCTCGAGGAGATATTTAATAATGTAAGTGAGTAAGACTGGTTATAATGATAACCCAGAACCTAAAGACAGTAAATCACACACTCCAGTGTTTGATTACTGTAACAGGCCTTTGCAACACACCTCACAGTTGACCTCACCGCTCAAGTGTGGGAGCGCCACAGTTGTCACATCACCCTCTGGTTTTCAGATTACCTCCACAGCATCTACTTACTGAATATCCAGGCTGCACTTTAACTCTCTACCTTACAGGCAGCCCATCTGGCCTTAAGATTGCGTGACTGTCAGGAAATCCTTCCCTGTAATGATCTGAAATACCACTGTCTTCCTGTAATTTTCCACTCGTTGGTCCCATGCATGCCCCTTGGGAGCCTATAGAATAAGTCTCGTCTCTCCTGTGACAACGCCTCAGATACTAGATAATGGCTGTCATGTATATCTGAATTACAGCTCCCCAGTTAAGCATGCTGTATATTTTTCTATGTCCTGTAGCATATTAAATTTGAGCCCGTTTCCCATGTCACGGTGTTACTTCTGCCTTTATGAGCTCTGAGGTAAATGGCTGCCTGTATCCAGACTTCTCCTCCCTGGCTGCCAGGCCACGGTGACTCTCTCCCAGCCACTTCCAGCCACCTGTTCTGTTCAATTAAACCTGCATTATTGCTTTGCTCTAGTCTCTGAGAGAGGAAATTATCAGTCAGACAAGTCAGGACCTTTATTCAGCTTTTAGTTGATTCAGGCTCCCAACAGATCCTACAGGAAATTGATGTTCCCTGCTTCTCTGGCGTCTTGTTTCTCTAATGTTTTGTTCTGTAATGAGTGCTCTGCCATTGAACATGGCAGGGTTATCCTAGCCAGACCTTAGAAATGAAGGATTGGAGAAAGGGGGAGTGGGGACTGACTGCTAATGGGTTTGGCGTTTCTTTGGGGGGTGATGAAAATGTTCTGAAATTACTAGCTCAGAGTTATACAGCTCTGTGAGTATACTGAAAACCACTGGGGGAAAATGAGTGAATGGATGAATGAACTAAGAATAAATAAACAAATCCATTCATCCTTGAGGCTTTTTGGAAATTGGAATTTACACCTTAACGATAACTTAGCGGAAGTCCTGATGGATTGCCTGGGCTGGATACCCAGAGTCGTATCCCTCTTACCCGTCTCTCCTCCTTGCTGCCTTCACCTCTGAACCACGAAAATCCCACCCAAGGAGCGCACCCCTGTGCTCAGCCACCTGCTCGTCTTTCCCACCCCCACAGGGGGCAGCCATCTGACTCAAAGAAAGAGGGATGTGTCCTACTGTCCAGGTATGAGAAAGTGCTCAGGTCATCATCCAGCCTGAGGGACCTCGGGAATGCACACTACCTGCCCTGCTGTAGGGGGCGCCAGACTTCCTGCTGGTTTGCCTCTTGTCTGGCTTTCCCTTTCCCTTCCCTGAGGAGGATGGACTAGGCAGCTCTGTTCCTGGGAGCCCTTCTCACTTAGGAAATAGGAACAAGAGACTAGGAGAAAGTCTGTACGAATTTCACAGAATTCCTAAACTCTGGACTTCCCCGTATGGTTATATGTGTCACCTGCTGAGAGTTCTTGTCACGAGTGATCTTCTTTGGAGGCAGTGAGGAAGTAGGAGCTGGAAAGACTGTGCTCCCCTGGCTTAGGCTGGAGAGCCTGAGCAATAGAATGGATGGTAGTAATTTTAATGAGCAAAGAGCAGAGACGAAGGCTCTGGATCTGCTACTGGGAAGGAAGAGAGCATGGGTGGGCGTCCTGGAGCTTACGAGTACAAGGTTCCAGCACATCGCAGCAGCCGGGCCACACCCTCTTCCTGGGCTCTGTTCTCACCTCTGGGAAGATCTTACCCCACCAGGCATTCACTGCAGCCCCTTTATGTTTCCCTTTGGTTTGGCTTCCTCCTCTCACAAACTTAAGTCTCCATCCTGTAAGACCTTCCTCAGCCCCCTACAGCCTCAGGAGTGTTCACACCTTCCTTTGTCCATCAGGACACCTTGAAGAGCAGTCTGCTTGCTGCGGCTCCTTTCCTGCTTCCCATTTATTTCTTACTCCCTCTGCTATGTGGCTTCAGAAAGTTCAGTGCGCAGGTTGTCCCTGACTTCAATTCAGCAAACATGTGTGCAGTGTTTGGCTTTTCATCTACTCTTCTTTGGACTTAGGGGGCTCTACTTCCTCTTTTTTTTTTTTTTTTTTTTGGTGGTACGCGGGCCTCTCACTGCTGTGGCCTCTCCCGTTGCGGAGCACAGGCTCCGGACGCGCAGGCTCAGCGGCCATGGCTCACGGGCCCAGCCGCTCCGCGGCATGTGGGATCTTCCCGGACCGGGGCACGAACCCGTGTCCCCTGCATCGGCAGGCGGACTCTCAACCACTGCGCCACCAGGGAAGCCTCTCTACTTGCTCTTAGTTGTAGTTTTTGGACTACTTTTCTCTAGTTGCCTTCTTTAACTCTTCTTCTCTGCTCCCTCGCTTCATGGGAGTCTCCAGTCCCCTTGCTTCCGTGCTTTTCAGCCTTTGCGCTCTGTTCCCTTTGCCTGCATTGCTCTTTCCCTGGAGAGCCGTGTGGCTGAGTGGAGATCAGGTGGGTCGCTCTCTCAGTAAGGCCTTCCCTAGTCACTCTGCCTCTAATTTCTTCCCCTCCCACCCACTCTCCACCATCCTTGCTTTACTTTTTTCCTCATCACTCATCACCCACTGACGTGCTATTGACTATCTTGTTTCTTATCTATTCTCCCACCGTACACCCCCTGGCAATGTGAGGCTCAGAGCAGGCGCTCAGTGAGTCTCTGGTGGTATTCACAGGCTGCCGAGAGGAGAGGGGGTTCCCAGGCAGAGGGAAGAGTGTGTGCAAAGTCCCAGGACGCCAGATACATGGTATTTTGGAGGGAACCACACAGAACTTGAAATATCTGGACCGTGAGGTTCAAGTGGGGTGGTAATCGTAGATAAAGCAGGGAGGAGATCATGAATTCTTTTGTAGGCCCTGCTAGAAAGTTTAGACTTCATGGAGAGCGGGTGTGGGGGGACGGACTGCAGTATTTAAACCTCAGCTTGAAGAATAAACAGGGGTGAGCCACACAGTGGGGAGGAAGAATAAGGGAACAGAGTGTGTGTTGGCCCTGTGCTACAAAGACTTCGGCACCAAAAGGAACCGGAAGTCAACGTGACTGCACCATGACAGAGTGGGAGGAGCCTGTGCCGTAAGGCCGGAAAGGGGCACGCAGGCTCCCTTTCGGAGTGGGAGTCTTATCTTGAGTGTAATGGGAAGCAAAGAGCTTTAAGCAGGAGAGAGTCAGGATCCAACTTGCAGGTGGGAGAGATCTGTGTGGCGGCAGTGAGGAGTCTGGACTGAGTGCGGTGTTAAGATGGTCTGAGTTCTGAGAGGCAGCAAGTGCCCCAACCAAGGCAGAGGCCGAGGAGCCAGAACTGGAGGGAGGCAAGAGCCAGGACAGGAAATCGGGGCAGCACTTGGGGTCCGGGCCGCTGCAGGAGCCTCTTAACTGCTCTCTCGTGTCGGCCTTTTCTTCCCACGGATCGAAGCCAAGGCAGTCCTTGTAAAATGTCGATCTGATGAGGTCATTCCCCCGCTCCAGTCCCTCCAAGACTTCTCGTCCTGCTGAGGATAAACACCCAAGTCCTTCCTGGGATGTACTGCTGTCTCGTTTGTTTGTTTGTTTGTTTTTTCTAATCTTCCTACTGCGGTCTCTAACTGCCTCTCCAACCTTGTTCCCCACAGTCCCTGTCTCACCCGCCCTCCTCCAGCCAACATGGCCGTGGTGTTGTCCTCCAGACATGCCAGACAGCTCCTGTCTCAACACTTTTGTACTTTCTCTTCCCTCTGTCCGGATCCCCCTTCTCCCAGATCCCTCACTACTCTAAGTTCTACTCAGATGTCATCTCAAGGAGGCCCTTCCTGACCACCCTATTGCCACAGTCTTCTCCCCACCCCACCACCCCCTGCTTCTCGATTCCCTTTAAGGTACTCTTGTGGGTCTGTCCTCCTGGATGGTAAGCTTTACGAGAGAAGGGATGTCCTTTTGTTCACTGTTGAACCCTCAGTGCCCAGCACACTGTGTGTTACATAGTTGACACACGTGGAAATGTTTGTTGAATGAGTGAATAAGTTTGTAAACTTTTGATATTGGCAGTAGGAGAAGAATCTAGAATTTCATCTAAGTTTCTGGCTTGGGCAGTAGGCAGAACATAATGGCATTCAATAGGAAATATTGAGGAGAGCTGGTTTTGGGGGGAAGGTGGTGCATTCAGAGATAAGCACATGTTGGGTTTGCAGTCCCTGAGAATCATCCAGCTAGAAATACGAAGGGGACAAGTCAAAGGCGTTAGGGCTAGAAGTGGAGATTTGGGAGTCATCAGTACATGGGCCTGGGAGAGGTGGCCCAGGAGAAGTCACAGACTGAGAAGAGGACTCCGCTGGGCCCCTGGGAAGATGTGGAAAATAACCGAGAGGTGAGGCCAGGGAGCCTGGAGGCGAAGGAGAGAGAGGGGAGAGGGGGCAGGCAGAGCAGGCTAAATGCAGAAAAGCCACAAAGGCTGTAGGAGAGTCAGGTAAGAGAGAACTGGGAAGTCTTTGGGTTTGGCAACCAGGAGATCATTGATGACCTTGAGAGACTAGTGTCAGTGGCTTTGAGGAGGGGAAGCCAGACTGCAGGTGGTGGAGAAGGGAGTGGAAAACAGGAATGGAGGTGGCTTTCCATAAGAAGCTTGGCTATGAAACCTATGAGTGGCAGGGAGGACAGGACAGCTTGGAGAAGGAGAAGTTGAAAATATAGGAGTGAGAGGAGCTGACGATTTTGCAAGGTCTTGAAGAAGAAGGTGGGAGTGAATTCAGAGTATAAGTGGAAAGTGAGGCCAAGACATGGAGGGTAAACACCTCTTCCCTTGAGGCAGAGAAGCAAGACGTAGGGAATGGGCCGCTGCTGAGTATTAACCCTGGATAATACCCACTTCAGCTGTGAGAGGAAGCGGCCCTCCTGCTGAGGGCAGATGGGGAAGGGGCTGTGTACGGGGAGCAGGGGATAGTGAAAGGGCTTGGATGGGGGAGCTGACCAGAAACCGATCATACAAGGCCTTCCCAAACACTGTTGATGTGTGCTGAGTTGGAATACTACCAAGCCTGGGTGATTTTCTTTAGCCTTCTAGGTGTGGGAGCAGAAGTTGCAATGATACAAATTTGGGGGTTTGCTGAGAGGGAGAACATGGTGGGCACCAGGACAAGGATGCTGGGACCTTGCTTCCCCTCTCAACCTGTTTCTTCTCCGTCCCCTACTTTTATAAAGACGTCATCACCTACCACCCAGTCAACCAAAGTTTTTTTTTAAAAAAGGGAATCCTGGGGCTTCCCTGGTGGCGCAGTGGTTGAGAGTCCGCCTGCTGATGCAGGGGACACGGGTTCGTGCCCCGGTCCGGGAAGATCCCACATGCTGTGGAGCAGCTGGGCCGTGAGCCATGGCCGCTGAGCCTGCGCGTCCGGAGCCTGTGCTCTGCAACGGGAGAGGCCACAACAGTGAGAGGCCCGCGTACCGAAAAAAAAAAAAAAGGAATCCTGGAGCTTCCCTGGTGGTGCAGTGGTTGAGAGTCCGCCTGCCGATGCAGGGGACACAGGTTCGTACCCCGGTCCGGGAAGATCCCACATGCCGCGGAGCGGCTGGGCCCGTGAGCTATGGCCGCTGAGCCTGCGCGTCCGGAGCCTGTGTTCCGCAACGGGAGAGGCCACAACAGTGAGAGGCCCGCGTACTGCAAAAAAAAAAAAGGGAATCCTGGAATCACATTTGATTCCTCTTCCTCTCAGCACTGTTGTCATGGCCTTGTCAATAATCTCCCCTCCCCTGCTGTGCACCCTCTACCTTGCTACCCAGATAGTTTTCTTTTTTTTTTTTTTGTGGTACGTGGGCCTCTCACCGTTGTGGCCTCTCCCGTTGCAGAGCACAGGCTCCGGACGCGCAGGCTCAGCGGCCATGGCTCACGGGTCCAGCCGCTCCGTGGCATGTGGGATCCTCCCGGACCGGGACACGAACCCGTGTCCCCTGCATCGACAGACTCTCAACCACTGCGCCACCAGGGAAGCCCAGTTTTCTTTTATGTACACATGAAGACCAGATCATGTCACTTTTCTGCTTGAAAATCTTCTCGTACCTACAGGATGGTCCACATTTCTTAGCAGAGCTTTGTTATCAAAGTCCTTTAAGATTAGTTCCCCAGCCCCCTCTTCCACCTTCCCCACCTCCCAATGCCACTTCGACCAACACGCAGACACACACACACACACACACACACACACACACACACACACACACACCGCGCACACACACACACACACACCGCACGCGCCCCTAATGGTGTCTGGCCACTCTAGGCTTTGCATATCCAGTTCACTCTACCCTGCCTCCCAGCCTCTGCCTGCCCTTTGCCCTTCAGTTAGAATGCCTGGCCTCCCTTCCTACTTCTGTGTCAGAATTTCGTTCAACAGCAAGATGAAACCTCTGCGGAGCTTTCCTTTCCTCTTGGCAGAATGAACCGTTCCTATCCTATCAGCATATTTTCTTCATGTGTCTAATGCAGCAGTAAATATCATTGCTTGTGGATTTAATTCACCTTTTTGCTTGTTTCCTAAAAGCAGGGCAGTCCTTGGACATCTCTATATCCTGAGTGTCATGCATGGTACCCTGCATTTGAAAATCGCTTGATCTAATCGGTCTAACCAGGCATCTTGTTACAAACTTTTAGCGTTTCACTCCTTTTTCTGTTTCTTACCTTGCCCTTTTTATTTCCACCGTGCTTCGACCCTTAAGTTTGTGGGTTGTTTATGGGCTTTTATGCTGACCTATAAGCTTACACCACATGCCCTCCTACAATGTCTACTTCTTTAGAATTAGGTGTACCTTTCCCTCATCACAATCATGGTTTTCAGTCCATCTCCTCATGTCTCAGTGATACTGTAAGATAACTGAATGATATATTATGATCGTGACATCTGGTCCTGCAGCTCTGTGAGTTGGCATATCTGAGGCTCACTTCTTCCCCATTATTTTCTTTCATGAGTCTCTTCTATAGCCTGCAGTACTCTTCTCACTGCATACCTACAGGCTTCCACAGCAAGTTGTTTATTGGTTTTATTTGTCATTTTTATTGTCGTTTTTATCCGTCTCCCTCCTGTCTGTATCCTTGCCATTTCCAAATTCAGTGAGTGCTAATTTTCTGATAAAATTTACTTATTGAATAAACCTTAACATGGTAGTGAAGGACAATAACAACAACAACAAAAAAAACAATTTATGATGTAAAAGCCAGAACTTTTCTTCCTTTAATTATTTTGGCAAACAGGCTTGCTAGTTAAGAAAAGGCTTTTTAACAACCAAGTACATCTTCGATTGCAATACGGTCATCTGTTAGTTTAGAGAAATAGAAAAGTTGGTATTACAAAAATCCAAGTATTCCTTTGTTAGCAGATAGATCTTAATTAATAGCATGTTGAGACATCGGAAATTGAAAAAGTTTGTTTTTTATTACCCTCTGTTGGAAGTGTTTGGAGGTTAGATTGGTATAGGGAGGTAATGCCAAGGTAATTCCAGAATGTAGAAATCAGGTGACATTTTGAGACTGGAAATCAACTTTTTCAAAAATTTAATTTTATTTTATTGAAGTATAGTTGATTTATAATGTCATATTAGCTTTAGGTGTGCAGCACAGTGATTCAGTTATACATGTGTGTGTGTGTGTGTGTGTGTGTATGTGTGTGTGTGTGTGTGTGTGTGTGTATGTATATTCTTTTTCAGATTATTTTACCTTATAGGTTATTACAAAATATTGAGTACAGGTCCCTGTTGGTTATCTATTTTATATATAGTAGTATGTATGTGTTACTCCCAACTTCCTAATTTATCCCTCCCCCTCCTTTCCCCTTTGGTAACCATAAGTTTGTTTTCTTTGTCTGTGGGTCTATTTCTGTTTTTTAAATATGTTCATTTGTATCTTTTTTTTTTTTTTTTGGTTCCACATATAAGTGATATCGTATGATATTTGTCTTTCTCTGTCTGGCTTACTTCACTTAGTATGATAATCTCTCTCTAGGTCCATCCATGTTGCTGCAAATGGCATTATTTCATTTCTTTTTCATGGCTGAATAATATTCCATTGTATATATGTACTACATCTTCTTTATCTGTTCATCTGTTTGTGGATATTTAGGTTGCTTCCGTGTCTTAGCTGTTGAAAATAGTGCTGCAGTGAACACTGGGATGCATATATCTTTCTGAATTATAGTTTAAGACTGGAAATCAACTTTACATGGTTATCTGTAGAATTTCCTCTTGCCTGGAGATCTGTAAAACATCAGGTAGAATTTGCTATTTTAGTTTGTATAAGGCTGAAACAGAATGTATGGTAGTGGTTTTAATCTCTTTAGAGTCACAGTCTCTCCTCAGGAAAAAATGCACAAATGTGTATATACACTATATTTTGCATAGGGCTTACATTTCCAGTAATATCATAGAATGGATAGCCTGAAGAACTCTTCTTCAATAAAACTCTTTAAAATGATTCATCTTTTAGAAATGTATGGCTGAGCTGGCAAGAAAGGTCTTGCCAGCCCTTGGAAGCCAGGAATGAAACAAGAGCAGATAACCAAAGAAAGAGGTATGTGCCAAAGCAGCTAATGGTATCTTCTAATGTCTAGTGACCCAGAAAGTTTGCTCAGGACCTGAATTAATACTACCTGCATGGCCCATAAAATTCCAAGCCAAGTATCTAGTTTAAAGTGGCACCAAATGGACAGTGTTTCTAGAAACCAGTCAGAATCATAAGCATATCCTTTCCAGAAGAATTAACTCTTAACCAAAGCCTTAAAGATTTGCCAAAGATAAAAGTTCTAGTAAAAGTAAACATACAGAAAAGTTATGAAACATGCAAGGGTGCAGCTAAAGCAATACTTAGAGGAAATTTTCTAGCTTTGAGTGCTTATAATAAAAAGGGAGAAAGTTTAAAAAATTGAGCCTATAAAGATTAGCTTCACAAAATGTTCAGAGATAAGGGGAAGGGAGAAGATGACTTGCTACAAGAACATAATTGTGGGTACAAGTACTGAATCAAATTATGAGCATTATCTATTATAACTGTAGCAGTAGAAGCTCCCTCTACTCACCAAAGAAACGCACAAGACAAATAACCAAACTCTGTAATGCCTTTCATGCATGTCATAGTAAAACACATAATTCATTTACTTGAATAACAAAAATTCCTGTTTCCACTTTTGGCCCTGCCAAAATGTAAATCTTAAAAAGTGGAAACAAAATATCAAACATTGCTCTTAGATCTCATTTTCATTTTTATAGTATTAGAGTGCTATTGTCAAATTAAGGTCTTTTTCAAAAAATCATCAATGTTTGAAAAACATTTGGCATGTTAATTCTGTTATAACCGAATTGGGAATATATAAAGATACACTTTTTAATATTCAGTTTCTGTGTTATTTTGTATTTTATATCATATATGTTACAGTGTTCATGTTCCATAAGTGTTTCAAATATCTTTTAAATAATAATAGAAATACAGTAAATAACTTCCAAAGTGGTAGAGAGCACAGGACATATAAAAAGCACATATTAAAGTACCAAAAAATAATTAATAAGCACATCAAATTTAACTCTGCAGTTAAAAAACAAAGACTGTTAGACTGGAGAAATCTAGCTATATGCTGTTTATAACCACACACTTAAAACATGAAGACGCAAAGATTAAATGTAAAAAGGTGGGAAAAGCTATACCAGTAATGTACTAAGCAAAAGAAAGCTAGTATATTTTTTATAATGTCTGACAAATAGCTTTTAAGATAGAAAACATTACTAAATGTATAGAGAGTCTCTAAATGATAATTAGAAGGATCAATTCATCAGAAAAGGTAGTGTCTACACATATTACCAAGTGCTATAGCTTCAAAATATATATTAAAACAACAGTTGACAAAAATATGAGGAGAGATTGATAAATTCATCATCATAGTGGGTTAATTTAATATGCCTTTCCCAGGAAATGATAGTTCAAACAGACCAGAAATTCAGTAAAACTACAGAAAATTTGAACAGCACGGTTAGCAAGCTAGCTCTAATAACCAATAACTAAGTATAATACCCAGAAATGAAGATTACACAGTGTTCTCAAGTGTTTCTCAAGAGAAAACATATACAAAAATTGACTTTGTATTAAAGCATTAAGCATATTTCAAAAAGTCATTGGTATCATACAGGTCATGTTCTTGGGTCACAATACAGTTAAATGAGAATAAGTGCACAGACATTTTTAACTTAAGAAAAATTCAGTATGTTTAGAAATCTTAAATACCTTCTGTTACCCTCTCCCAGATTAGTGGCTAGATGAATGGCCTAAATCAGAATATACTTGATGTCATGTTTCCTTAATGCTTGAAGGTTGAGTGAGTTACCTATTTCCTCATGGCTGAGTTTACCTCTGTCATTGCCTTGCACACGAAATACCCCCTTACATAGGACTTTGGGTTTCTACCCCTGCTTCTTTCCTCATACTACCCAGGAGTACCTAACTCTGAAATATGATCCATGTTGACCTACAGGCTATTCACCAGAGAGCCAAGAATGGTTGAAAGCCTTTATTACAAAGATACCATCAAAAAGGAAACTACCTTGTCTAATAAAAGAAACTCAGATTACCAGAGATTAGCAGTAGAGGAATGATTCCCGGGTGGGGAGGACAGCTGGACCACATGGATAGTCTCCATTTGGACATCCCCTTCCTCCTTACTAACCATGACTCCCTCTGCCCACTGACCTGGGTGCCGAGAGAACTTGTCATCACTTTGGTCCAAGTATGGTGCCCATAATCCTTTGCTTAGTACCTCAAGCACAACTGAGACTAGACTTTTGAACAGGACTTTACTTAAACCTTAGAGGGTAGCAAAAGGAAGAGCAACGGAGAGTAACAAAGCATCAAGAAGTGTCCTGCTTTCCACTGCTCCCAGATCCAGGCCCACCTAGGTTCTGACCTGTCCCCACACTGAGCATCACCCGGGCGCCCGCACCTCAACGTCTGCCCTTCAGAATTCTAGAGCTAAGAGCTTCTGGAAAGACACCTTGGCCTCCTTCTTTCACTTCGCACTTCCCATCTGAGGACTTGCCCCTTCCCAGAAAGAGTAACATTAGGAAGGTTCATTTCCTTTAGAGAAGCATATGCCTATGTCTCACCCTGCAAGCCCCAGCACGAGAATTGTCTTGCCAGTGCACTACAGTGGCAGTATAATTGCTGCACACTAACAGAAGCCAGAGATCATTTGGTTATACATCTAGTAGGAGACCTAGTCTGCTCCTCTCCCGCCACATACATAGCACTGGCCCCTGAGGTGACTTAAAGCATTACATCACTTTGTGCTCTGCACCACTTCTAACCTTGCACAGGGTATTTTATTGCAAAGGACTCTTTGCAATCCTTAACTCAGGTGGGACCCCACCTTATACCCCATGCCCACACAAACTACCTATTGACCAGGGATAGAAAGACTGAATCCTAGGCTCTTGTCACTTAGGTCATTGGGTGGGGAAATAGGCTTTACAATCCAGAGTCTTACTTTAAGCACCATGGGGAGAGCATCACGGCCCTTTGCTATATGGACCTGCTGGAATTCCATTTCTGTCCTGCCTTGAAGGAGGGCCAAGGGGACAGATACATGTACAGAGATGTAAATCCTGTATGTTCTCCTGTTCTCCCGAGACCCTCAGGAGGCAGCCTAGCGCTTGCCTGCCCTTTTTGTACTGGACCACTCCTTTCAACCATTCTTCTCACCTTGAGTTGTCTTCCTCAGCTTTCTAGCTACTGGTCTTGCAGTTGATCTCTCGTGTCAGGCCTTCTCTAGCCTTTCGGAATTTGACTTCATCTCAGACTCAGTACCTTAATTTAAACCCCCAGATTCAGCTCCTCATATTCTCTTAGCCCATTGGTTATGCTTTTCCCCGTTTCGTTCACTTCAACAAACTGAACCCTGAAGTACCGTGTTTCAAAGGGATGGCCTTCCTAAATATCGAATACTATACTGTAAGAGGCAACTCACACTTATTCAATAATTAGGAAAATTTAATCTGTTAACTGTTAGAAATATATGCCCACATGTAGGTTAAAAATAAGATTTATGGGAATTCCCTGGTAGTCCAGTGGTTAGGACTCGGTTCTCTCACTGCCAGGGCCCCAAGTTCGATCCCTGGTCGGGGAAGTAAGATCCTGCAAGCCATGTAGCGTGGGCAAAACAAGAAAACAAGCAAAAAACAAAAAAGCAAAACAAAAAAAACTATGTGCAACATTTAATTTAATCAAAAATTAAATTGTTTTAAAAATCTGTTCCTTGTATTCTAGAAGAGAACCCCTGATAACTCTAACATAGATTTTTTTTTTTTTTTTTTGCGGTACCTGGGCCTCTCACTGCTGTGGCCTCTCCCGTTGCGGAGCACAGGCTCCGGACACGCAGGCTCAGTGGCCATGGCTCACGGGCCCAGCCGCTCCGCAGCATGTGGGATCTTCCCAGACCGGGGCATGAACCCGCGTCCCCTGCATCGGCAGGTGGACTCTCAACCACTGCGCCACCAGGGAAGCCCCTCTAACATAGATTTTGAAAAAGAAAAATTCCACTTCAGGGCCGTTTTCTACTTGGATACATTTCTGGGTTTTGTCTCTGACATCTTTATGATGCCCGGTGCTTCGAATACTATTCCTCCTACACTCCTGTGTAAAATCATTTCTAATCCTGGTTTTGAAACACTGATGTTTCCTCTTGCAGTCGCTTATGTCAGAGGGCATTCTGACCTCAGGCAAATACCAGGCAACCCAAGTACTTGATCTCAGACAAATCCTATTTTCATAGCCTGGCCCTTGATAATGAACCTGGGAAGAGAAATGGAGAATTCTGTAGAACCATCAGCTCATAAGGAGGTGCATGTCTTCTCCATTCATCTGGGGCATTGGTGAGTGAACAGTTTTAACTGTCCTTGTTGTATGGTCATTTTTTACTGAATCGTACCTTGACTCAAAAGATCCAAGTAACTGAATAGTCATGCGAAGCCTCTGGCATCGAAGTGGGCTTCTGGGATGCTTGCCAATGAGTTCCTGTTTTGAGGACACAGAATCGAAATGGAAAGATTAAGTGGAGACACAGCCCCACCCCTCTAAGTCTTATTCCTATGTTCCATTCAAATCTTGCTAGCCTGATTCCTGTGGGGTCTGGGCTTTGGAAATTCTCTTTTTTTCATGGATGTCTTAGTGCACCTTGTTAAACCAAATTTGGACTATGGCCTGGTCATCTGCTTCCAGCTCTGCTGATTGGTTCCAGTTTCCTTGCTTATTAAAGCCAAGATAATCTGGCACCCACCACTCAGGCATCCTCAAGTATCTGGCACCAAGGTAAACCTGGAAGCCAGCTAAGAAGCCTCAGTGATCCAACACACTCATTGCGTGATGAGAGGCAGTTGTGGTCCCAGAAAGAGCACTGGAATAGGAGCAGAGCTGGGTTCTTGTCTCATCTTTGCCTCTACTGCATCATGTAAGTTTGGGCATGTCTGTGATTTCTCTGAAAATCTCTTTCCCCAGCTATATATGTGTTTGGACTAGACAGTTTCTCAGGTGTCTGGCAGTTCCAAAATACTGAGTATATGAAAAGCTAAGGGAGCAAAGCTCCATTTGTGCCTATTGTTGCAAAAACACAACCTAGCCTTAAAGGTATTAGCAATAAATGCCTAAAGTTGCATATGCTCCTGATGCTTTTCCACAAAAGTAGATAGTGTGACAACAAAATAAGAAGAGCACAGCCCATATTCTGGAGGTAAGAATTAACCTCTCTAGGCCTCACATTTCCCACCCTGTAAAACAGGGATAATAACGGCTAATTTTAAATTGCCTGGAAGATTAAATGAGATAATTCTTGGTACTTAGAACTGGGCCAGACAAAAAGTAAGTGCTCACTGAAAATTATTATTAATATAAAAATGGAAAGATTAAAATTGATATGGAATTTTAGTAAGCTTATGCTGAAATGATAAATATTTAATTGCTGTTCAAAAGTCAAAGTGGGAACAGAATAGAGAATCGAGAAATGGACCCACACGTGTATGATCACCTGGTTTCCAACAAAGGTGTCACTGCAGTGTAGTAAGGAAAGGAGGGGTTTGTCACTGGTGCTGGATCAATTGAATATCCATATGGAAAAAAAACATGAACTTTGACTCCTACTTCACGCCATACATAGAAATCAGTTGCATGTGGCTCATAGTGTGAAAGGTAAAACATTAATACTTCCAGAAGTGTTAACACTTCTCTAGAACATAACATAGAAAAATAAACTCATGACCTTAGCAAAGATTTCTTAAGTGGGACACAAAAAGCATTAACCTTAAAGGAAAAGAGTGATAAATTATATTTCATTAAATTTAAGAACTGTTCATCGAAAGACACCATTAAGATAGTGAAAAGGCAAGTCATAGAGAAAGAGAAGATATTTGTTTTATATATATATATATCTCCAGCAAAAGACTCTTATTGAGAATATGTAGAGCTGAACAAGCACTTTACTAAAGAAGATAGCCAACTGCCAAAAACATATGAAAAATGCTTAATATCATTAGTCCACAGGGAAAATGGAAATTAAAACCACAGTAAGATATTGCTATGTTCCTATAAGAATAGCTAAAAAATTTTTAAATTGACAATACCAAATGTAGTGGGGATATGGAGCAATTAGAACTCTCATACACTGACTAAGGGAAAAGTCAGGTACATCTACTTTGAAAAACTGTTGTACAGTATGTAATAGAGCTGAATAGATTTATACTCCATGACCCAGCAGTTTCATTCTTAGATAAATACCCAACAGAAAGGAGTACATATGTAGAAGAATGCTCATAACAGCATTATTCATAATAGGGAAAACTAAAAACAACCCAAGTCTCTGTCAACAACAAAATGGATAAATTGTGCTATACTCTTACAATGGAATACTCCACAGCAATGGTACAGAGTAAATTCAGACACAACATGGATGAATCTCAAAAACACATTGAGCAGGCTTCCCTGGTGGCGCACTGGTTGGGAGTCTGCCTGCCGATGCAGGGGACACGGGTTCGTGCCCCGGTCCAGGAAGATCCCACATGCTGCGGAGCGGCTGGGCCCGTGAGCCATGGCCACTGAGCCTGCGCGTCCGGAGCCTGTGCTCCGCAACGGGAGAGGCCACAATAGTGAGAGGCCTGCGTACCACAAAAAAAAAAACACATTGAGCAAAAGAAGCCAGATACACACACACAAAATACATACTGTACTAATCCATTTATGTAAAGTGCAAAGAGAGGCAGAACTGACCTATGGTTATAGATTACAGAGGTCAGAAAAAGCAGTTATCTTTGGTGAGTATAGAGACTGAGGAGGCACAAGAGAAGCTTCTGGAATTCTGATTATGTTCTATTTCTTGAACTGGTGGGAGAGGGGGGTGTTCACTTTATAAAAATTCACTGAACTGCATGCTTAAGGTTTGTATACTTTATGTATTTTATGCCTCAATAAAAAAGTTTATTTTAAAGAGCGAAGGAGTACCCCAAAAGTGGAAACAACCCAAATGTCTATGAAATATATTCAGCCATGGAAGGAAATGAAGTACTGATGCAGGCTACAACATGAAGGACCTGGAAAACATTATGCTAGGTGAAAGACAATCACAAAAGACTGTACACGTATCATAAGATTCCATTCAAATGAGGTGTCCAGAATAGACACATCTACACAGACAGAAAATAGATTAGTGGTTGCCTGTGGTTAGGAAGGTTGGGGAGAAATAGGGAGTGACTACAGACAGATATGGAGTTTCTCTTAGGGTGATGAAATGTTCTAAAATTGAGTATGGTGTTGGTTGTGCATCTCTGAATACACTAAAAACCATTGGATTGTACACTTTGAGTGAATTGTATATGAATGAAATCTCAAGCTGCTATGAAACCAAAAGCCAAGGGATACTGATAACTGTGGAATGATAAAAACCCCATAGGAGAAGGCTGTACCGTGTGGCCCTATGGCATGATAGTTAAGAACACTGATACGGGAGTCCAACAGTGCTCTAATCCTAGCTCTGATGTTTACTGTGTGACATCGGGCAAATTGTCTAACCTCTGTGAGCCTGAATGTTCTCATCTGTAAAATATGAATATTAATAGTACATACTCCATAAAACTTACGTGAGGCTGATTCATTTAATCAAGAAATAGTTGAATATCTTCCATTTGCCAGGTCTAATCAGTGATAACTGTTGTTATAATTGGCCAGGAGGTTTTGCATCTGAAGAGTCTTTACTCCATTTTAGTGATGGAGGTGACAAGTAGATTTGAGAGTGTGTCCTGAGGACACACTCTTTGCCCTACTGTACCACACCAGCATCTATTGCAAAATGCAAAAGAAATGTTCATTTTAGTGCCACTAAGTTATTAATATTGAATTATGTACTGCTATTAAGAAAAGGAAGTATGTAATACATTTATAGAGGATTTCCATCCAGAAGTACTAAAACTATGAACAATTGATGATTAAAGGATTGGCATTTAGTTACCTAGAAAATTTAGCAGTTCAGGATATTTTATATGAAAACTGAGTCATAACCGCAATTGATACATGGATAATTTAAAAATAGAAAGTGACCATTTGTTACAGCAGTGTGTGACAGGGTTTTTATTTCGGTGAATATGTATTGTTCCCATACACGGTCTTAAAATGTGTGTTCTGCAAAGTCACCGTATAATCCTTTTTAAATGTTACATTGAGAGTGCTCATAGCCTACAGGAGTTGAGAAAGAAGCAATTATAAGTTAGTCAAGTACCTGGCACTAAGGGGCAGGCACATCCCATAAAGTAAGGGTTAAGAGCTTAGTTTTGGGAGTCTGACCTGCCTGGGCCTCAGTTTCCTCATCTGTAGAAAGAAATCTGTGTCATAGTATTGGGAGCATAGAGTGAATTAACACAGATGAAGTGCTCTAACAAGCAGGCAGTTGGTACGCTATTGTTGTGGGAGAACCAGTATGGTGGATTCATATCATGAATGTGCATAAGTTATGGATATAATTTTTGCTTAACTTTTGTGAAGCTTTAGGGAATTAGAAAAGTTTCTCCTTAATGCAAAGAGATTAATTAATGAAACTGAGTAATTAGATCCCAAAAGAGCTGATTAGGTATGGTGAAAAAATAACAAACCCAAACAGACTTGCCCAGAATGAGAGAAAAGCCACTAAGGGGTTTTGTCACCAGGATATAAAGCTTTTAGAAGCTTTTACATCTCAGAATTCAAGGTAACTATGAAAGTTGCTTTAATTTTAGCTGAAAGGGAGTTTGGGATTGGATTAAGCAGTTGTTCATAAGTTAACATTTTGTGAATAGGCATTTAAATACGCATAGATGTTTATATTTGAAAACTGTACACCTCTTTTAAATTTGGCTTTTAAGAGTCTAGTAATTGTTTTGTTAATAGAGAGGCTTTTAAAAAATAGAGAAATCCACAGTTGAGTGTGAAAACATGCTGAAATTTGGTTTTCAAACTTACATCTTTGGGAAGCCAGTCTGCTGGAATCCTGCAAGCCTCGCTGCGCTCCTGCAGGCAAGAGAAATAGGTTCCTCATGGTGACCATACGCACTGAACCTCTAAAGTGGTGGCAGAAGCCTCAGGCTGCTACAAACTGGAGTCACATTTCTGGCATGGAAATAGTGGTTTCCTATTCAGCAGACGTGGGGTATGACCAGTTCCTGCTACTTCATTTACTGAGCTCACCTTCATAGAACTTGCCTGCAAAGTGCTGAGCTGCCGTTATCCTCCGGGACAGGTGGCCGATGAGCTGCTACCTGCTCTTTGCTGCCTACTGCCTGGGGTGGCCAGTGGTGCTTTTCTCTTGCTGTGTGGTGGGGCATCAGGGATAGGGTGGGTGCTGAGGGGGAACACAGCACTTTGTTGGTGTTTCTTTATTTTAAAAAACCCAAAACAGTGAAACAAGTAACCCATTTATGATATAAAAATTAGAATTTATATATAAGCAGAAAGAGAAAGTTATAATCCTACCACTCAGAGAAAACCATTGTTACCATCTTGATATATTTCTTTCCAGTCATTTTTAAGCCAGTTTACATTTTTTATTTTATACTTTTTATCTTTATTCCTTTCTGCAGCCTTTGAAAGCTGGAAACATTACAAATGTGTATGATGTAGAAAGGAACAGTCCCCATATCCTCAGCCTCCAGAGATCATCACTGGGGACATTTTAATTCTGTTCTTCGTAAGTGGTGACCCTCTCCTGCCTCTGTTGGCTTGTCTTTCTTTTAAAACTTGTAGCTAGTTTTACTTAACTGGATTTTTACTTTTTCAACTTTTTTCTTTCCTGACTTCAACCTCTACAAACCTTTTTTTTTTAAATTTTTGGATAGAGAATGTTGAACATGCACAAAAACAGACAGAACAGTATAATGAAACCCCTTGTTTCCCTCTTGCAGCCCCGTCAACCCTGAAGCCATGGCCAGTCCACCCCAATCACATCCCACGTACCCCACGCCCCACTCCCAGCCCTTACGTGGACCTGCTAACTTTGTAACTGCCTTCGAAGGTCCTTCTCGGCCCTTCTGACTTCACTCTCTTTTGGCAATGAGGAAGGATCAAACGCCTGCCCTCCTGCACTCAGAACTTCTCATGAGCCGGTGCTCGGCTCCCTGTCGCAGGTCTGACCGGCTGACCTGGGCTTTCCCCGCTCCTGGAAGTTCCCAGACGTTGGGTGTGCCAGCCTCACATGTTCAGCTCCTCATTCCTTTCCTGTTAATGAAGGAGGCCATCGCTCAAATCATTTGGAAGGGGAAAAGTGGAATTTACTACCTGGGTGTTCCTCTTCCATGCTGTTCATATAAATTTAAACTTAGATTCCTGAGAATTAGATTGAACATGACAAAAATTGCTGTGTGGGCAGTTTAGTTGAGTACTTGCAGATTGATAGAGCCCTTTGTAATAATGAAGGAAAAAGGTTCTCTAAGCTGCTTGGTTCCAGAAGGTGAGGTCACCAGTTAAGGAGTTTGTAACTAACGCTCCTCATTAACCCTTTGCTGGGTGGCAAAAAGAAAATACAAAAAAAAAACCAGTCCACAGGCTCTTCAAATCCTGGCCTCAGGAGAACCTAAGAAATCATCTTGTACAACCCCCTTCTCAAGCCTGGGGACCTTACAATGCATTCAGATTTACTTGTCCCAGAATTTTTTACATTGACCCCTTTTAAGCTTTTGAAATATTCTCAAACCATCACCACGTCATGGCCATGGACTTCTGCCATGGCTTGCTGTACCAGTGGTCAACTTTTGCATTTGATTACATAACCAAATACCACACAGAACTGGAAGACATCAGAGTTTGAGGTGTCCCTCTTACCTGGCAGTCCAATCAGTGTTTCCACCAAAGTCAAAGGGAATTTGCTTACCCCAACTAAAAGATGGAGTTTGTTGTGTGACCACAAGGTGATCCAAGCCCAATTGCTTCTCAGCGATGAAGTCTGTCTCTAAAATTCAGTGGGATCAAAATAAGGTCAGGACCTGCATTCTGGCTGGATGTGGTGCCCTACATGAGGCCCCTCCTTGCTGGGGATGTCTGGACAGCAGGAAGTCCCTTGCTCTCAGTCCTCTTGGTTGTATTACCCTTTCTGAGCTCTCAGAACGCTGTTTTCTCACTCTTTTAAGACTCACGTTGTTGGGAAAACTGGCCACAAGGTCAAGAGGGTGACCCAAGCAAGAGCAGCATGTTCCCGTCATGCAGACTGGATAGAAAGCAGTCTGTGGGTCAGGCAGCCCAATATCTGTTGCATGTGTCAGTGTGTCTAGTAGGTCATGCTTCTTTTCATCATCTACCTTTGTTTACCAAACGTATTACGTCACTGAAGGATTGCTTGACTTGGTTTGCCTGTCGGTGCCATTCCTGAGAGACCGTGGTCTTCTTCAGGCTGTTTTCAGTCCAGTGTGACCTCGGGTGCATTCGTAGAACCATGGTATGCAGGATGAGGCACTGACAGCATGAGGAAGTGAATGTGGTATATTCAGCTAATGTCATTTCTCTGCTTAAAACTCCCCAGTGGTTTCCCACTGTACTTGAAATAAAATCTAAAGGCTTCGTCCAGGCCCATCAGAGCATCTCTTGTTGGGCCACCATCTACCTCACTAGCCTCTTAGCTTCCAGTTCTCTCCTTTCCAACCTTCTGTTCCTTAGATGCACCCAGCTTGCTCCTACCTTCAAACCTCTGCTCTGGTTGTTCTCCTGCCCGGGATGCTCTCCCCCATGTCATCATGTGACATCCTTTTTGTATACACAGGTCTCAGTCTATTTCCTCAGAGAGACCTTTCCAAACTAAATCCGAGGTAGGTCCCAGGCATTCTCATCACCTCACCTGTTTTATGTTTTTTTAAAAAAAATTTTTTTTATTATTATTATTTGTTAATATTTATTTATTTGCCTGCATCGGGTCTTAGTTGCAGCACATGGGATCTTTGTTGCAGCATGCGGGATCTTTTGTTGTGGCACGCGGGCTCTTCGTTGCAGCATGTGAGCTTCCCTCTAGTTGTGGCACGTGGGCTCAGTAGTTGCGGCACACTGGCTCTCCGGTTGTAGGGCATGGGCTTAGTTGCTCCACGGCATGTGGGATCTTAGTTCCCCGACCAGGGATCGAACCTGCGTCCCCTGCATTGGAAGGCAGATGCTTAACCACTGGACCACCAGGGAAGTCCCCTAACCCTGTTTTATTTTCTTCAAAGTCCTTTCTACTATGGTAAGTAATCTTATCATTTATTTGTTTGCTTATTGTCTTTCTCTCCCCACGAGAATGTAAGCTCCACAGGAGAAGGGAGCTTGTCAGTCTTGTTTACTTGTATGTCTCCAGGGCCTAGAAAAAAAAGTACCTGCCACATAGTAGGAGCCTAATAAGTATGTGTTGAGTGGCTAATTGAGTGAATGTAGGTGGTTATTAGGAGCATGTTTGGGAGGAGGATGTTGAGGATTACAATAGTGACTCACAGCCAAGCCACATGGCTACTTAGCCCGAAGGAGAGAAGATCCAGGGGGCTACGTGCTAACTATGTAAACATTCAAAGCTGGTGCTATCCCCAAAGTAGAGCCTGCCCTGCTGGAAGAGATCTGCCACTTCACTCATTTCTCGAAGCCAGACTGCTATCCCCTGAGGAGATGGGCTTGTTCTGGGCGGCCCCATGGGGTAGAACTGGGCCACCAAGTGGGAACTCTAGGAAGATGTGTTTTGGCTCTACGGGGGAGACTTTTTTTTACATTGTCGTTGCTGTCTGAGGGTGGAGTGGACTATACTAGCGAGTAGTGGTTTCTCAGGCACGTCAGGTGTGCAAGCGAAAGTTGGACACACTCTGGGAAGACCCGGTGTGGGGAGGTATGGGGATCTAACTCTACGGTTAGACCAAGCAGGGCTTACAAGCCCTTTCAACCCGGAGTGGCAACAAATCTACCCTATGTTTTTATTTTCTTATTCATTCAGTAAATGTCATATACCAGCTGTGCGCTCAGGCTTTCCGCCGCCCTTCATACTTCCCCCTTACGGGGGGTGGGGAGGGGGTACCTACCTCAGGACCCCCTTGCAGTGAGTGGTGGGGGGTTGGGGTCGGGGGAGGGCTGCAGGGAGGGTGTCAGACGCCGTAGGAAGACACAGAAGTCGGGAGGGGGGAGCCTGGTCTAGGTCATCGGGGAAAGCCTGCCAGAGGGCGTGGGCTTTACACAGTGCTCTGCAGAACTGGTGGAGGTCGTCAGGAAGAGAATCGGGAAAAACACCCTGAGGGAGAAGAGTGTGGAGCCTGATGGGTTTGAGCAGCTTAAGAAGTTCTGTTACAGTTTCTGGCACTTAAGGGCTTGGGGCCAGGAAAGTTGAATGTGCCCAGGGCAGACCCACGTGGTAAAGAATTTTGTCATTACTTCTTCGTGAAGCAGTGATAGAGCACAGTGTGCGGCGGGGGGGGGGGGGGGGGCAGCGGTGGGAGAAACAAGCCGGAGGGGCTGCAACGGTGGCAGAAGCCAGCCCAGTAAGGCCTTGGAAGCCGGGTCTGGGCTGCGTGCCCGGGGCAGTGAGGGCCCCGCAGGGTTTAAGCAGTGGAGTGACAAGGGGACTTGTATTTTGGAGAGAGCACTACCCTCAGTGTGGAAAACGGGTTTGAGAAATGGCGGGAGAGCCACACACAGGTTGTTAGATGGTCCTTGAGAGAAGCAGTGGTGGCCCTGACTAAAGTGGTGATGTGGGGAGAAGAGAGATGAGCAGATTTCAGAGATGTTTGGGAGGGGAGTTCAGTGATGGGTCAACACAGGCCAAGACAAACCTGGGGTGTTTCAGTTTGGGGCAGTCGCGGCGCCTTTTTTGGTTTAGTGGAGGTGATCCCATTTCCTGGGACGGAGAACACAGGAAGAGAAATGGTTTTGCTGGAGGTGGGGACTCTTGGAGGCATGAGGCTGAGGTGCCTAGGGGACAGCTAAGTGGCAGTTCCCAGTAGACCCTTGTGTACGTCATTCTGGAGCTCAGAGAGGTCTGGGCTGACGGCACCGACAGAGGAGCCTAAAGCAGAGAGTTGCTGCCTGAACTCCTGGGAGTGGATGAGACAGCCCAGGGGGAAAGGGTAGGGTTGGAAGAGAAGGCAGCCGGGCATGCCAGCATGTAAGGTGCAAGGAGAGGAAGAGGAGCCTGGGAAGGGGCAGGCACCCAGAGTGGGGCCTGGAGCCAGAGGAGGGAGAAATCACCGGGCCCCAGATGTCCTCTGAAGGTCAGGCCAAGACACGCCTAAAAAGGTTTCGACATTAGGGACCTGAACAGAAGCAATTATTTTTTGCTTTTGCTAAATGAGGTATATTTAGCAACGTTGTTACCCTATATTCCGGATTAAAAGGGGTGCCCCTACTGGGTCAAGAAGAGCCTCTGTCACCACAGTCCAATCTCAGCAGTGGGTAAAGGTGAACTCAAGTGACCGAAGTCTGGAAGGCCCTGGTCTCCCTCCTGGTAAGGGAAGCCTGATACTTTCCCACCTGTAATAGCCTTGACCCTTTCAGGTACTTAGGACAGTCACTCTGCCACCAGGTAGAGATGACTGTAAACAAGAAATGTAGAAAGGAATTGTTAGATCTTAAGGAGTTATAATTAAATAGAACTAGAGTTGACGGCTTAGTGGTTGTTCTGTAATGAGTCCCTGTTACGAGTGGCTAAAGAGATTGGCAGTGGGAACCAGGATGTGGCTGGGAACAGGGCTGGGAGAAGTCTGTGACAGAACTTCTGAATTCATAGCCAAGAATGTGGCTTCTATTGAATCATAAAAGATAGGGAGGGATTTCTAGCTGTGACCCACTGAGATGAAAAATTGGGTTGTATTATCTTGTCCTGGAGTTACCATGACAGTGGTTGGGGGGCAGGGGGTGGTAATAAAAGGAACAGAGGCTCTGAGTCTGACCTGGTTTTGAATCCAGGGTTTACTGCATACTAGCGAGGTAACCTTGGACAAGTGACGTGGAGCCTCTCTGAGCCTCAGATGATTCATTTGTGAAACACGGTTTATATGGCTCTTGTCAAAGGTACATTAATGTGTGTGGAGCCCCTGGCACAAAAGAGATGTTAAATAAATGGTCACTACTGCTATCCTTATCATTTTTATCATCATTATTGTCAAAATTACGTTCATGTTGTTGTTGTAGATTACAAAACACTTTCACATGTTCTCACTGAAGTAAAAACAGATTTCAGCTCAACTTGCTCCCACAGAATGAGGTTTTGCACCCTTCCTCTGTCATAGCACTGGTAATACCACATTATCACCACACTGGTGTATCTGCCAACCCCATTAGACTGTGAGTGCCTTAAACAGAGGGGTCCTCTTATGGATGCCCAGTGCTAGAGTAATCTAGTGCTTCCATTTCCAGGCATCGTGGATCCACGTAAGGAAGCACTTTCCCACGAACAGAGCCCTTCAGAAGTAGAGCAAGTAGCTTCAAGCCCGACCCCTCGCCGGGGGTATGTCAAGGGCCACCTGGCAGGGACATAGTTGAAATGGGGCTGAGCTGATTGGGAGGCTGGCTTAGAAGAGATGGTTCTTAAGCCCCTATTTACGTCCTATTAGTGCTTTAATTGGATGAAGCAGTTCTGGTGTCCACTCAAGTTCATTCACAGGAGCATTTGCGGACTTCCCTGGTGGCGCAGGGGACACGGGATCAATCCCTGGTCTGGGAAGATCCCACATGCCACGGAGCAACTAAGCCCGTGCGCCACAACTACTGAGCCTGCGCTCTAGAGCCCGTGAGCCACAGCTACTGAGCCCACGCGCCGCAACTGCTGAAGCTTGTGTGCTCTAGGGCCTGCGTGCCGCAACTACTGAGCCCGCATGCTGCAACTAAAGCCCTTGCGCCTAGAGCCTGTGCTCCGCGATAAGAGAAGCCCCCGCAATGAGAAGTCTGCGTACTGCAATGAAGAGTAGCCCCCTCTCACCGCAACTAGAGAAAGCCTGCGCGCAGCAACAAAGACCCAACGTGGCCAAGAAAATTAATTAATTAAAAAAAAAAAAAAGAAAAAAAGAGGAACATTTGCATGTATTTAAGTTTGTGGGCCCTGTGCACAGTGAGCCAGACATGGCCGGCCTTGAGGACTCTTCCTTCCTGTGCTTCCCCAGCTCTTCAGAACTCGCAGGACTCACCTTAACCCCAGTAGATGAATATTTTTTAATGTAAATGTTCGAAGTATAATTTTCTATGGCAGACACAGCGCATTTCAAACATCAAACGGGTCCTGGGTGTTTTGGCAGCGTTTACTACATAACCTTTTGGATTTATATTTTCTCTTTCATAGAATAAAAACTTCAGTGCCACTACCTCAGGAGTTCCACAAGTTCACATTATGTAAATATATGTAATAAAATATTTACTTAGGGTTTCCATAAAAAAGGTCCGAAGGAGAGAATAAGAGCGCTTCTCTTTGCTGGTTTTAGAGGCTCTTCTGGGAATTCTGAAATTTAAGCCTCTCAAATATGTTTGGATTGGCCCCCTTCATGTTTTATCTCCTGTAATGAACTCTTTGTCAGTTTGTCAATTTTGACTAAGGACAGAAAGTTCATGTGTAGTAACAACACACAGACTGAATTTAAAATTATGGTTTATATCATGACGTAATAATCCTTCTCTTGTCCTTTGGTCAATATTTACCTGTTGGGCTCATGCATGATAATTCTGACTTCAGAAGAAGACACTTTATTTTACCTTCTCCAAGTGTTGGCTTTAGATACTTGTAATATCAAAACTGGGAGTTGTTGAGCCGTCTGAGACGCTTGGCCGAATTCTGTTAGGGTTGAGTTCCTCGATCATTGCGGGGCAGGTTTCACTGCTCCCAGTGACCCAGCAACACAGCTGCATGGCTCACATGATGAGGCAGCTGAACTTTGAGCCACGCTGGTTTTCCTCAGCTTTCCAGACAGCCCTCTCCTCTGTGGGAAATAAGTCTATTCTGTTATCCCATAGCAGCCAGTATTTCTTTGATGGACTTGGGTTTTCCCTAATGTATTAGTGTTACAGGACTGGGTGGAGAAACCCAATGCTGCCCTGTAGGAGTGTGAGACAGATGAGAGTGGGGAATCTTAAATTCTTTTCCATCCCTGAACCTTTTATTTTAACCGCCCCAAGTTTAAACATTTTTCCATTTTAAAAACAGGGAAGAATCATCTCCCAGTGAAGAAGGAATAGGAGGACAATAAATGGCTACAAAATTTGAGGCTAAAATGTGAGATACCTTAAGACTGATTATCCAGGTAACCAGAGGAAAGAGTGGTGACGTGTCAGTAACTCTTTCTGAGTCAACTTGGGAATCAGTCAGGATTCTTTTAGTGAGAATTCAAGTTCAGCTGGATCCTGGAGTTCAAATGAGGTCATCATGATCCTCCCTTTATTTCTTAGACCTATTATTTTCTATATTCGCATGATTATGTGGCAAAAATGTTTCCTTGGCAGCTCCAGACTTATTGTCTAGGGTCCTGGGAGAGAGACCCTCTTTTCTGAAGCCTGTATCAATCCCTGAAAACAGGCTCAGAATAGATCTCTTGATACTTGAGTCACATGCCTGTGCCTAGACCAATCACTATGAACAGGAATGGAGTATAACGGAATTCCATCAAGCACATACTTAAATTGTCAGCAGGTTCACCTTTGTGCTTGTGTCATCAGTGTGCTTCTGTCTGCCCATTATGCTTCCCCTCTGCAAACTATATGCCATTTCACATGTGTACTCTTTTCCATATTCTGTCCATTATATGCATTTTTGTGTGCATATAATCACATATACTCCATCTGATAGATGATTGATGGGATGTTCAAGAGGAAATCTTAAATGTATAACCTAACCAGCCACCAAGCCCACTTTAGGTATGATTCTACCAGCCTGAGTCATCTGACCATGTCTCTGGTAGAACTCAGAGAGAAGACGGGGTCTGTTGAAAAAACAACTACACCAGGAAGGGAAAGGGCAATTCTAAAATGGAAAAAAAGTAGGTCTTTTACCACAGTAGGCAAACAAATTGTTGATTCGTTCACTCAACAAACATTGAGTGCCTATGGTGTGTCAGGCATTCTTCTAGGCACTGGGCCTACAACAGTGGACTTGACACAAAAGGCCCTGCCTTACTGGAGCCTGCACTGTAGGGGCAGACAGTAAACACATGAGCCAATAAAGATGTGCTGTGATATCTGTTAGTGATGAAAGCTCTGAAGAGAAGACGACGAGAAGCATCTTCAGTTATGGATTAGGTGCTTTAACAGAGGGCAGAGAATCTCTTCTTGTCCTGGGATTCTCTTTCAGTTGACCCTTATAAGGTAGGAAGGATTTTGATGGGCAGATCCTGTTGTGATTATTATCCCAAGCGTAAGAAAAAGCATGAGCCAAGCAAGCATCTGAATGGGATGAGGTAAGATACGTTCTGGGAATGGAAAGCAGTTTCCCATGACAGCTGCATGGAGAGGATGTGGAGGATGAGCCATAAGGCTGGCGAGGTGGACTGAGGCGAGCCCGGGCAAGGGCACGAGTAACAGGCTAAGGAGCGACATCAGCAGACGCATGGGTACGAGAGGGGTGTTAGCAACAGTGTGGAGGGCTAAGTGGGAGGGGGTGGAATCAAGGTAGGAAGGCCAGCCATGGGGCCGAGGAAAGGCTGTGGCCGGGGTAGACAGGAACGGCAGTGCTTTCAGGGGCAGGGGCTGCAGGATTTAGGCATTAACTCCTTCTAGTGAGCTGTAAGGATTTGTTCGTCATCCAAAATGAGTCTTCTTTTACAAGTCTACTGATGTTTACTCAAAGACAAGAAGCCTTTAGAAATGGTAGACATTTGTAAAAATGGTTAATGTGATAAATGATTAATGGGATAAAAATGGTTAATGGTTAATGGGATAAAAATCTCATCATCTGTTGGCAGTACAATGAGGAAAGTAAATATAGCGCACACCTCAGTGGGTAGGTGGCGCACCGGGCCAGCCTGAAAATGGCAGCCTGTACTCCAAGCCCTGTGACCTCTGGGAGGGACATGCCTTCTCCGGATGGATTCCCAGGAGGGATTGCCCTTGCCTTCCATTCCAGGCTGATCAACCTTCTTGTGCATCTACAGGCAACTTTGAAGTGGGAGTTCACATTGCTGACGTCAGTTACTTTGTTCCTGAGGGATCCAGTCTGGATAAAGTGGCTGCTGAGAGAGCTACAAGTGTCTACTTGGTTCAGAAGGTAAAAATTAGTTTCCAGTTTCTTGGATTGAAAGATGTGCTTCTATTTAATCATCTTCCTTTGTTTGTTTGTTTGTTTCTCCTTAAAAACATCCATGAGGGACAGCAATCTTGTCTGAACATCTTTTCTCACATCTAATGAGATCTTTAAAAAATGGTTTTCCCCGGAAAAGTGTTTGCCCTCGGTTATTGTATGTTTTCCCGTTAGGCCCTTGTATGTCCAAGAGGAGCCAGACTGAGGCGTTCTCAAGGCAGGACACAGGCACTCATCTCAGGCCTTCAGACTGGCCCTGCCATGTAAGTAGCTCAGACAACTGGTCAGCTTCAGAAAGAAACGAGGGACTTTCAAACTGTTGTTCCAAAGTGGGGCTCAGCAAACTCGGCCCACACCGGTCACAGTTTTTGTAAAGTCTTATTGCCATACAGTCACACCCGTTCATTTACGTAATGTCTGAGGTGACGTCACACTACTGTAGGAGAATGGAATGAAAATTTACTAGTGGCCTTTTAAGAAAAAGTTTCGAACTCTGGTGTAAAGAGTGGGGGCTGATCTGCTCTTGACCTGCCCCTTACAAGGTAACCTGGTACATCCCAGAGGTGCAGAAGCAAAGGGAGCCAAGTCTGGGCTTTTCCTCTTAGTCCTGATGTTGCCTCTCTTGGTAAGTCACCGAGTCTCTCTAGACCTCCTTTGACAAGTACTTAATGATGAGCGCCAGGCGCTGCCCTAGGCCTGGTGGTGAATAAAAGACCACACCTGAGTTATTCCCCCACTGAAGCTCATGAATTCCTCTCCAGGCTTCTCCCGCCTCCATTTGACAGTCTGTTCATCTGCTCATTTGGCTCATCTTACATCACTGACTGTATCATGACTTTCACCTCCTAACTTCCTTGAACCCGGTGATCCAGTTTTGGATTGCTACATACAACTGGCTTGACCCTTCCCTCCTCCCATGCCCTTGGACATGACTTCTGATGTTTGCACTTTGACTGCACTTAGGTGAGGGCTGTATCCCCTCCGTCTACCCACGTATCCCATGGCCTTCTGGCAGCTGGGAGCCCTCCACCTGGCCCCGTCTCTCAGGGGCGAGAAAGCAGCCCAGGTGCCAAACCTGCTCCATTCTGGGAACTTCCAAACGTCATCACCTAGAGAAAGGAGACAGCTACCCAGTCTCCCTCCACTGCCTGCTCTGATTGGCAGCTCCCACTGCCAGCACGCCTGTGTGCCCACACAGCTGGCAGAGGAAAAGCCAGGCTCTGAGCACTGCCCTCACTCGCAGCATGTCCTGGGAGGCCACTGTACTTTGGGGTCCTCCCTCTCTAACTTCTGGGAAAATTCAGCCTGCTGCCTGCTCCGGATGGAAGTATCTCGTGGGGTGCCAGGCTGTAGGTTTGAGAACACCAGCAGCATAGGGATCCTGGAGAGGCCCTGGAAAGGCGGTTCTCCGAGCCCCTGACCTTTATGAACCTGCAGATCTTGGCACAGCACTGAGACACATCTGCAGGACAGCATTCCCCTGCTCTTAGTTATCGCTGGCCTCTCTTCACTTCCACCCCTTCCAAACAGGGGCTTGGGAAGCTCATGCTCCTGAGCACACGCATCCCCGCTTCCTGCTGGTTTCCGGTATGCACTGGCCCTTTTGTGGACGTGCTGTCTAGACCCTGGCAAGGAGGCCACTGGGGGGGTCTGTGTGCTGCTCACTCTGAAAACGCCCCACCCCTAGAGTCCCAGGAACCTGACTCCATGCTTTTATGACTGGGCCATGGCCGTAGGGAAAGACTAGTGTCATCTTGGCAATGCTAAGGGTGGTAGCAGATCTTTTTAAGAGGCAGTGTTCTCCTGGGCTGTTTTCTTTTCCTAGCTAGAGATCTGAAAACGGTCACTGACTACTTCACATCGGTTCTCCTGGATGACCCTGTGGCACCACCGCCATACCTACCACCTCCCCATCACATCATTTCCTGGAATATACCATCTGCCAGGGGTCTATTCAGACACAAAGACAGAGGAACCATATTCCAAATGCATGATTGGCCTGGGGCCCAAGGCTTGTAAGTTCACCCAACTGTTACGGCATAATTTCATTCCAAGTCTGAAACCAAGGCTCTCTACAAATAGAGGCACCAACTTCTGTCAAGGGTTTCTTAGCCTCTCCCTCTTGCCTGTGGAGCCCACTTCTGCCAGAACTACCACAGCTTCAACACGGCCATCATCTAAGGTTTTCACCCATTCCATAAACCCAAGACCTTCTGTTGCTGTCCTCTGAGGCACAGTATTAGGACTCCTGGCACCTCAGCCATACCTGGCGGCATGTGTGACATGTGGAAGATGGACTTCCATACATACCTCTGCCAGGTCCAACAGACCATGTCATTTGGCCTTTGAGTGGCCCAGCCGTCTGCTAGCAATAAAAGCACAGAATCTCTACTGAACAGAAGGGTTGCTGCACAGTGGAATCATCATTCATTTCCCCAACCCTGCCTTGTACAGATCCATTACTCCCCCACTTACATACATGGTCCTGGACCACTTACACCAGCAGTCTTCATGCCGGCCTCAGGAGGGGTATGTTCTAGAACCCCTGGACTCCATTTCCAGCAAAGTGCCTATGTGGTGCCCACAAAGGTGTTGGCAGTTCTAGAACAGAAGTCTTCCAGGACAGTCCAAAAGTTCCTAGGATTTCTAGCATTTACCAAGTTCCTCTCACGTTTCCAACCTGTCCACCCCAATAACTAACCTCTCAGAAGGGAAGAGACAAAAATTAACTCAAAACGAATCACAGACCTCAATGTGAAATGTAAAACTATAAAACTCCTAGAAGATAACATTGGAGAAATTTTAGATGCCCTTGGTTTGGCAATGACTATTTATTTATTTATTTTATTTATTTATTTTACGTTTACTTATTTTTGGCTGCATTGGGTCTTCATCGCAGCGTGCAGTCTTTCTCTAGTTGTGGCAAGCAGGGGCTACTCTTCATTGCAGTGTGCGGACTTCTCATTGCAGTGGCTTCTCTTGTTGCAGAGCACGGGCTCTAGGCATGAGGGCTTCAGTAGTTGCAGCACATGGGCTCAGTAGTTGCAGTGCACGGGCTCTAGGGTGGGCAAGCTTCAGTAGTTGTGGTGCGTGGGCTCAGTAGTTGTGGCGCATGGGCTTAGCTGCTCCACGGCATGTGGGATCTTCCCAGACCAGGGATCGAACCCGTGTCCCCTGCATTGGCAGGCGATTCTTAACCACTGCGCCACCAGGGAAGTCCAGCAATGACCTTTTAGATACAACACCAAAGGCACAATCTATGAAAGAAAGAATTGATAATCTGGACTTAATTAAAATTAAAAATTTATGCTCTGCAAAAGACACTGTCAAGAGAATGAAAAGATAAGCCATAGACTTGGGGAAATTTGCAAAAGACACATCTGATAAAGGACTATGAGCCAAAATGTACAGAGTACTCTTAAAATTCAACAATAAAGAAATGAGCAACCCATTTGAGAACAGGCAAAAGACCTTAATAGATATTTCACCAAAGAAGGTATACAGATGGCAAATAAACGTATGCAAAGATGCTCCACATCATATGTCATTAGAGGAATGTAAACTAAAATAGTAATGATGCTACTACACTCCTATTAGACTGGCCAAAGTCCAGAACACTGACAGCACCAAATGCTGGTAAAGATGTGGAGCAACTGGAACGCATTCATTGCTTATGACAATGCAAAATGGTGCAGCCAGTTTGGAAGAGAGTTTGGCAGTTTCTTATAAAACTAAACATATTTTTACCATATGATCTAGTAATTGCACTCTTTGTTTTCACCCCGAAGGAGTTCAAAATGTATGTCCATGCAAAAATCTGCACATGGGTGTTTATAACAGCGTTATTCTTTTTTTTTTTTTTTTTTTTTTTTTTGCGGTACGCAGGCCTCTCACTGTTGTGGCCTCTCCCGTTGCGGAGCACAGGCTCCGGACGCGCAGGCTCAGCGGCCACGGCTCATGGGCCCAGCCGCTCCACGGCATGTGGGATCTTCCCGGACTGGGGCACGAACTCATGTCCCCTGCATCGGCAGGCGGACTCTCAACTACTGCGCCACCAGGGAAGCCCAGCTTTATTCTTATTTTCTAAAATTTGGAAGCAACCTCCAAAATGTCCATCAGTAGGTGAATGGATAAACTGTGGTACCTCCAAACAATGGAATATTATTTGGCACTAAAAAGAAACCAACTATCAAGCCATGAAAAGACATGGTTCCTCCATAGGAACCTTAAATATAAATTATTAAGTGAAAGAAGCCAATCTTCAAAGGCTACATACTGTAAGATCCCAACTATATGACTTTCTAGAAAAGTGAAAATTATGAAGGCAGTGAAAAGATCAGCAACCGCCAGGGACTAGCAGAGAGGGAGGGATGAGTAAGTAGGGCACAGAGGATTTTTAGGAAGTGAAACTACTCTCTATGGTACTATAATGGTAGGTACTTCTCATTATACATTTGTCCAAATTCATAGAATGTGAAACACCAAGAATGACCCCTAATGTAAACTATGGACTTCGGGTGATAATGATATGTCAGTGCAGATTCATTAGTTATAACAAATGGACCACTCTGGTAGGAATGTTGATAATGGGACTGTGCATAGGGTGGGGGGCGGGGGGGATATGGGAAATCTCTGTAACTTCTGCTCAATTTTGCTGTAAACCTAAAACAGCTCTAAAAAAATAAAGTCTTTTTTTTTATTTTTTTTATTTTAAAGGCAGGGGGAGAATGGGACTCTTCTAGGCCTTGACTGCAGCCATGTCCTTTAGGGGCTGGGGATCCTGTGGCCTCTGGCCCAAGTTTGGCTCCACCATCTTGGTCAGCCATTGGTTGACAGTGATGTCCTCAACCCCATGGTGGAGGTTGTCCTGTCTGGAAGCCTCTACTCCCTCTCCAGAGAGTGCTGGCTCTGATGTGCATTGTCCCAAATGGGAGCCAGAGCTATCATCTGTTCAATCCAGTGGAGGCCCTCCCCAGGGAAACCTAGCACCTCCTCTCCCCTGCCCCATAACAGTACTTTCTGGATCACTGCAGCCTAGAACATGTAATCAAACCCCTAGAGCTCCACCTGCTCCCCGAGAATTGGACATCTGCTTTCTTCAGGGGTTCAGCTTTGCCTGCCATTTACACTGGGTGCTCAGAACCACCGTGTAGGTATTTTCGGCCACTCCAGAAATGAGAATACAGGAGGAGAGGGAGATGGAGTTGATTATTAAGCTGAGAAATTCTGGGTCAGAAGCTGCATGATCATCCAAACCCAGTTATAATTAACAGGGTGTTACCAGTGATAGGTGACCTCTGTGCACAGTGATACCTAAAAGGTCCAGAACTTTCAGTCATCTCTCAATAAGAATGGAAAGCTTTATCCTCATCTGAGCAGTCATCTACCCCAATGACTTAGCTTGTTTCAGAGCAACTATGCCCCTATCTGGCCTCTGTGACCTGTTCAAACCTAAATGCTGCGTTAAGAACTTCTGTTTGACCCCCATCCCTCACAATGTCTACGGCACCTGTGCCCAAGCTGTGGGCGGATATACATGGCTTAAGGGAATGCAGCACAAACGTGTTACCCACACATATCACTGAACATCAGCACATGAGGCTTCCTCCCTAACCTCCCCTCCCATGGCCATGAAGCTGAAGCCATCACCATTCCATTGTTATCCATATGGACAGTGCTGGCCTTTAGTTTGTGTTTATATTTTTGCAGGGCCTGTTCAACATTTTTCAAGTTCATATCCACCTAACCTTCACTCACAACCAGACAAGACCTGTTAACCTGGGACTAGAAGAATTATTGTTACTGTTACACCCCTTTCTACTGATGGCATTCCTTGTCCACAGTTGTCTCCACTCATTTGTTTAATATCCTCATTCATAGTAACTGTAGCCTCAACTTCTGAGCTTCCGTAGCATGGCGTAGCCAGCGAGTACCTAAGGAACCATGAGTTACTTAGGAGGATCTTGCATTTCTGATAGGCCAAGAATGGGAATAAGGACTATGTCAGTCAAGCCTGGGTCTCATAAGACATTCATATGGAAGATGCTGTTTGACTCTCCTCTTCAGTACACACAAACCGTCTGTTAGTACCAATACTCTGGGTCTTTGGAAGTGCCAACGGTCACTGAATCCCTGGCCTGCCAACTTCACCCCCCTCAGTGGCTTCCTGCCAACTATGTCTGCTCCTCCACATTGTATCCACCTTACCAACACTTGATGGACAGCCTGAGGCAGGGAGCCCAAGTATCTTCTAGCTTGCGATACCTGGGAATGTCACAGCTAATTGGCATTTACTCTACTAGGAAAGGTGTGAGAAAGAGAACCCAGCTCCCACCTCAGAAGTCTGCACAACCCACAGGATAGCTAAAATAAAGACATTTAGGGACTTCCCTGGTGGTCCAGTGGTTAAGACTCCATGCTCCTAATGCAGGGGGCCTGGGTTCAATCCCTGGTCAGGGAAGTAGATCCCACATGCCATGACTAAAAACAAAACAAAACAAAAAGATCCTGCATGCTGCAACTAAAAGATCCTGCATGCTGCAGCTAAAGATCCCACATGCCGCAACTAAAAAAAAAAAAGATCCCACATGCGGCAACAAAGTTCCCGCGTGCCGCAACTAAGACCCAGCACAGCCAAACAAACAAACAAATATTTTTTTTAAATAAAGACAGATAACACCAAGTATCCACGAGGATGTGGAATAGTGGGAACTCTCACTGCTGCGGGGAAGGCAAATTGGTACAACCACTTTGGAAAACTGTTTGATAGTGTTATGGGCTGAATGTTTGTGTCCCCCTCAAATTCATATCTTGAAATCCTAACCCCTAATGTGATGATCTTAGGAGGCAGGGCCTTTGGGAGGTGATTAGGTCAAGGGTGGAGCCCTCATGAATGGGATTAGTGCCCATATAAAAGAGACCCCAGAGAGCACTCTCATCACCATGTGAGGATACTGCAGGAAGGCACCATCTGTGAACCAGGAAACGGGCCCTCTCTAGACACTGAATCTGCCATCACCTTGATCTTGGGTTTCCAAACCCCAGAACACTGAGAAATAAGTGTGTGTTGTTTAAACCACCCAGTCTATGATAGTTTTATTATAGCAGTCTGAACATAGTAAGACAGGCAGTGTCTTTTAAAGTTGAATGTATGTACACACTTTGTGGCCCAGCATTTCTGCTTCTGGGTATATACCTAACAGAAATGCATGCATGTGTTACAAAAGGAATGTGTAAGAATGTTCATTGCAACACTATGCAAAGTAGCCAAAAAACTAGAAGCTATTCAATACCGTCAGCTATAGGATGAACAAATAATTTGTGGTATGTTCACTCAGTGGGATGCAATACAACGAGAATGAAGAAATGACAGCTCCACACACAAACATAATGGTGAAGGAAACCAGACACAAGAGTAAACACTGTATGAGTCCATTTATATAAAGTTCCAAAACAAGCAAAGCTAGAAGTCAGGATGGGGGGGGGGGCGGGAAGGGCCCATCTGGTAGGGGAACTTCTAATGATTCTTGATCTGGGCACTGATGACACCAGTGTTCAGTTTGTGAGAATGCATCAAGCTTTTCCTTTATGACGTGTGTGTGTGTGTGTGTGTGTGTGTGTGTGTGTGTGTGTGTGTGTGTGTGTGTGTATGTATAATACTTAAATAAAAATATGTTTTTATTTTGAAGCTTTTTGGGGAGTGACTTTTCCTCCACTCTGGCTCCTTTCAGTATATATAACCAGCCTCATCAGGCAAAGGAGCCACATCAAAATCCTCACTCATAGCTTGGCCCTCATAGTACTCATAGGTACCTCGCTCATAGCTTGGCCCTCCAGAGAGCACAGCTCTGATATTTGTACACTGACTACGCTTCACATAACCTCAGGTTGGAGACATCCCATCCACACCTCCTGCCCCAAAATGCAGTTGGCTAAATCCAGCCTTTGGCCCAGGGCCTCTTAGGGAAGGGGGATAAGACTTTAAAATCCCTTTTATCTACAAAAACTGTAACGTTATAATGGGAAGAGCAATAGGAGTAGCAATCAGACCACATAAAGTGAATAAATGTGAAGCGTTCTCCCCATACAGATTCAAATATTTAAGAAAGTTTCGGCACAATTCGAGGTTTCTCTTCAGAGCAGGTGGCTTTCTCTTATCTAGCTCCGCACTCTCCTTTTATAGCCAGGAATTATGTTTCAAATTCAGAAAATGAGAAAAATAAAATTGGGTTAAATAAGTAAGCCTGTTTCCTTTGCTCTTCTCCTTCCTTTGGTTTCGTGATTGTCATAGTTCTAGAATTTCTCTTTGGGAATGCAGAGTTGGGACTCTTAAGCTCTGGAAATGGGGAGCTGAGTGGAGGAAGGGCCCCTATGCTCCCGAGCGGCTCCAGGCTCCTGCTGCCCGGCACTGCCCCCAGCTTGGCACGAGTGAATGGCGCCAGCCCACAGCCTTGGGCAGCAGCAGCTGTGCATTCTGATTCCTTTGAACCACTACTCTGACCTTTCTTACTACTCATTTGTGTTTCTTAAAGGACAGTGTCCAGGAACTTTTCTGCTGTTTGCACTTTACTTTGCCTGTAAAAGTCTTCTTGAAAGCTGGATGAGCTGCTTTCCCCTCCTCCGGGTTCTGTCTTGTTTGGCGGAATCATTTCTCCCAACTTCATCAGATGAGGGCGGGAGTGTGTGTGTCGGGGGATGGGGGTGGGGATGCCGGTTGAGTTCCCATCTACAGGGAATGTGGCACCAGTTTCTTTTCATTCAATGTCACTGACTTGTAAGTGTCTGATGTCAGAATTACAATCTAAGCTTGACTTGGGAAATTATCCCATAGATTAGTACAGTATACAGTGAAACAGATCTTGGGTCGAAATACCATCTTACTGTCCAAATACCATCATACTGTCTTTTATTTATGTATTTTTTAACATCTTTATTGGCGTATAATTGCTTTACAATCCTCATACTGTCTTTTATTTATGTATTTTTTAACATCTTTATTGGCGTATAATTGCTTTACAATCATCATACTGTCTTTTATTTATGTATTTTTTAACATCTTTATTGGCGTATAATTGCTTTACAATCCTCATACTGTCTTTTATTTATGTATTTTTTAACATCTTTATTGGCGTATAATTGCTTTACAATCCTCATACTGTCTTTTAAATGAAATTCTTTTTGTTGGGATTTTACTCAAACTAATACGTATTTGGTTACTCTTATTAACAATAGGGTGTACTCAGGAGAAAAGATAAATTTATATATTGTCCATTTAAATCCTGTGGAAAAACACTCTTTCTTTTTGACAAAAGGTAGATAGCTGTCAGGATAGGGGACAGCTGTCTGCCTGCATTTAGGCCTGTCCTCAGAAGGACACGACATCTAGCCAGTTAACATTTCCAAGCTATCTTCTCTGAGAGGAAAATACAATGTAATTGTTAAATTTAAGGTAATTTTTAAAAAATAAGTGAATAAGTTTTAAAAGTAAGAGAAAACGTAAACAGCTGAAACCTAAACCTAAATTTTCTGCCTATTGGCCCAAGCACTCGTGTTATTTTAGGTGTGAAACAGCTCAAATGAAAGTTTGCCCATAAATCTCTACGATATTTTATTGGTACTGCTTTATAATAGAGATCAAAGATTGGGATTGGAAGCCCGTCTTAATGTGGAGTCCAAAGAGTTTTAAGATGTTCCTTTATGACCCCAGCATGTTGTCAGAGTGTTGATGTTTTGTTAATGTCAAACTGTGTAGCAAAGAATTGATCAAATTTGGAATTCATGGAAGGGTTGATATGAAAGAGAAAACTCTTTAAACAGAGATGTTGGCTGGCAAATGGATTATCTCCTTCCTTTAAGTTGTTTCAGCATGTGAGTGGGGAGCTAGCTGAGTGTACCTTATTGTTAAAACCTCAAAGTCCTCAGAGACCCGGAGCAAAACTCCCCAAGGTCTCGGGCTCTGACAGCCAGTGGGCACTGAGGGTGTGAGGGAGGTTTGGGAGCCAGCAAAGACCTGGGCAGAAAGGGGCAGGAGGGGTCCCTGCAGCCCCTCCTGGCACTAGAGAACCCCCAGTGGGTTGTTGACGTCTGGCCGCCTTGAGCTGTTACAGCCCCCATGTCGTTGCTATTCCCTCCTGTTCCTTTTCGCCTAGATAATTGATCTCTCCCCCTCTGTGGCCCTTTCCGCTGGTCACAGGGCTGTCCTGGCTAACCTGTTGCTGAACTTGGCCAGCTCACCCGCTGTGGCTTTAGCAGATGTTTCTGCTCTCTGAGGCTAACATAAGATTTTAGTCCTGTTGGTACCCCCACCCAGCTGCCTTGGGCAATTTACCTAAATGATCAGTTTCTCTCAGTTCTCCTAAGCCCGAATCCAGAATGCTTAGAAAGGCAGTGTCCTATCATCAGTGTCCTTGTTTTCCATGACAGCTTTTAAGCTCTGTCCTCACCCAACTTTGATTCTGGCCCCGAGACATGCATAAGAAGACTTAGCACCCTTTAAGCCCCTTTCCTTTTCTGTTACTAAAGTGCCACCAGTCTTCATCCAGTTGGCATTTATTGAGTACTGGCTGTGTGCCAGGTGCCTGGTCTATAAAGATGAGACAGGTGCTGATCTTGCCCTGGAGAAGCCAGGGGAGGCGGGCATGTAACAATTACTACACACTGGCCTACTTGTAGTTACAGAAGTGCTCCGAGGTGAGGACGCATCACAGAGGAGAGAGAAGTTGTACCTGCCTGGATTGGTGGTGGAAGAGGATCTTCTGCAAGAGTCAGAAAGCCTTCACAAAGCAATTGATTTTTGAGCAGTGTTTCAAATTTTGAGTAGAAAATTTCTAGGTAGACAAAAGTAGGTGGAGAGGGCATTCCAGGCAGAGGCTAGAAAAAGCATGGAACTTCCAAGGAACAGTATGTAGTTTGGAATTGCTGGGGTCTGAGCTGCAGGGGGAGACAAGAGATGAAGTTGCAAAGAGAGGCCTGGGGCGGCAGGCTAAGGAGCTTGGGTTTCATCCTGAGGTCAAGTAGAGAAGTGACATCACATTCTTTGACTAAGATAGAAAATCACCTTAGCAACTGTGTGGCTGAAGAATAGTGAGGCCAGAGGTAGGAAAATTGTTATCAGTATCAGGGCCCTTTCCCTCAGTCATGGCCCCTCGAGGCTGTGAGTGACCACCCCAAAGCAGACATGGACCTTTGCTCACAGAATCTTAGGAGAGTAGACCAATATGGTGGTGTCCAGCTGGAGACCCCAGGAGAACTAGAGTAATAGATGTCTTCAGTCTGGGGCCAGAATGGACATCCTGAACAAGGAGCGTTCACATTTGCCCCCAGATTGCATCCCCTCCCAATCATATCACGTGACAAGGAACAGGGCTAGGCACCTGGGAGACCTTAGCTTCCCACTGGCATCTCTGCTGTCTCCTTGGAGATGGGGTCTGCAGGCCCTCTGCCGACTTCCTCTTGAGACCCCTTGGCCTTATTGAAGACGTTTGGGCCTTTCTTCATTAACAGGACATGCCAAAAATCAAATTACTGAATTCAGCTCATCAAATATTGGGGAAGATAAAGGCAACGTGTCCTAATATAAATGGGATTGCAGATTGTCGTCGGGTGGAATTTAGTAAGAAGATGCGAAAGTCTGCAGAATAATAAGGAAACCTTAACCAGAATAATTTCAACTCTAGAACTGTGCTGCTGGTTTAGGGGACTTAGGATGAGAGACGAAGATGTCCACACTTGAACAGTGGAAGAGGGAGAGGAAAAGACTCATTTGAGAGATTTAGAATGCAGAACCTACAGGACTGGGGAGCTGATGGGGTGCAGCAGGGAGGGGAGTCATCCTCCTCCACACCGTCCGGTGATTTTCTCCATCACGGCTCAGCCATGACTTGCAAAAGCAGGAAAGGCAGATTGTAAGAGCGATTGTGGAGTATGCAGAGCTGGAAAGTGAGGGAGTTTGAGAACTTGGAAGGAACTCTCCACGTGGTCCACACTGAGTAGTGAAGCTGAGTTGCGGGCCAGAAAAGCCATGACTGGGGAGAGCTATCAGGGGCTTGGGGAGCACGTAAGCATTTGCACGACGCCGGTGATGGCCAGCAGTTTCTCAACTGCCGGAGAGACCCTGCTGCTCTTTCCCAGTTATACATTGTGTTCTGCACTTAGGACCCTGCCTCGGAGTCTCTCCAGGTACCGTGGCAGATCTCACGTAGCTGATGAGGGTGCGGGGACCACTATGCTGTTGCCTAGGTGGGTCTCCCTGAAATAACAGAGCTCATATTTGAGGAAGCAGCTTATGGAGAGTGGCTGTTTGTCCCTCCAGTCCCCTTCCCACAGGGATCCCTGCTGTGCTGTGGACTGGACTTGACACAAGTGCCATGTGTCACGGGGCACAGTCCCAGTGACACTGGCAGAAATCAGGCCCAATTCATGAGAGGCCCTGACATGCCAAACCACAAATGTAATTATAACATCTTCACTCCTTTTCTTTTGAGAAATAGCAGTCTATTTACAAAACTATGTGGATATAAAGATAAAGACTGTTTTCTCGGAATTCCGTCTGAATCCTACCCCAAGATCTAGTGAAAGATTATTAAAAGGAATGCCCTTTAAAAATTAGGCATAATTATACTACCCCAAAAGTTTTAATGTTTAGCTTTTTCATGAGCACTTGGGTTCTTTGGCATCTGACCATTGCAGTGTGAATATTAAAATGTTTCCTTCTGTGTAAGACACAGGATATCAAGCAATGTTTATAACCTGGGCAGCAGCTGAGTGTACCAATGGTTTTAGGATAGAATAGCCAAAACCGTTTATCTTGTACTTAAAATACTAGCTGCCTGTGAAATTCTTATGTAAAGATGTTTAAATAGGAGTCTACCGTGTATCAATATTTCATAGAATGTTTTATGTGATGGAATAAACAGTAAACAGAATAAATAGGTGATTTGTATTCTGGGTGAAAGTCAGCCATTCGTTTGTAAACCAGAAGTGCTTGCTGTGTGTCAAGTGGTGGATAGAGAGAAACAGTCCTCATTCCTGAAGATAGCATGGTCTAGTGGAGAAGAGAGGCACATAAAGAAGCAGTTAGGGTGAGTGTAGGAGCTGTAGACGCTCTTACATGAGAGAGCAGGGAGGATGCAGTGAGTGACTGTTCAGGACTGCCTCAAGTCCTTTTTGAGAGAGCAGGGGCCCTGGGGAGGAAGTATACAAAACGCAGGGAGTGCTCCAGCCAGGGGAATCCGGGTAAGTGTTTCAGAGATGCTGATGAGCTGAATCTTAAACGATGTACAAAGCTGGCAAAACATCCAGAAAGGTGCTCCAGGAAGAGAGAACAACATGTGCATGAACTGGAGCAGCAAGCAGGCCTGGGTGGCTCTGGTTACTGCATGGGGGCCCCAGGGCAAAGGCTGAAGGGAAGTCTGAGCCAGGGGACCAAAGGACCTGGCAGACCATGGCGTGGCCAGTGAGCTGACTTTTATTGAGCATCTTCAATATTGTTTTACTAATAAGAGAACCAAGACTCAGAGAATTATACTAGGTTCCCCAAGTTGCACAGGAAATGGTGAGCCCAGGATTAGACCCCCCAAGTCTGCCTGGCTTCAAAGCCTTTGCTGTTTTTCCTGAGATGTGCTGCTGATGAGTCTGGGTCTCACCCTTTTGGTTCATGGTCTTTAGACTTTTCTTTTTTCTTTTTAGTGGTAAAGGCCTTTTTTGCAAATAAAATCTTAACCCCAAACTCCAATATGTAAAAATAGATCAGGTTGTATTTCATTAACATAAAGGTCTTCCATATTTAAATGTATAACAGTTATGAGATCAGGTAATGAGAACAGGGACTTTCTTTTTAATAAGCTCTTTTATTTTAAAATAAATTTAAATTTACAGAAATCTTGCAAAGATGGTACAGAGAGGTGCCATATACCACACACCCAGCTCTCCCCCTTGCTCGCATCTTGCATTACCATGGTACGTTTGTCAGAACTAAGAAGTTGACATTGGAACATTGCTATTAACCAATCCATACTTTATTTGGATTTCACCAGTTTTTCCACCAATTATCTTTCCGTTCCAGGGTTGAGTCCAGGGTACCACATTTAGTTGCAATGACTTTCTTTGCACAAACACTAAAACATGAAGTCAGGAAATATGTTACATTCTCAGATGTTCAGCTTTATGATTGAAAATAAGATACTGCCTTGAACCCTTAGAAGAAATGCTATCTGTAAAAAAAGGTACTAAGCCCTGGACTACAGGCATGCAAGGCAAGAGCAACCTGCTACCGAAATGCAGTTGGTATAATTATCTGACAATGCAGCCCAGAGAAGAATCCAACAAGGCACACCCCACAAACTCAGTTTATTCTGTCTTATTCAGCTTGGGCTGTCATACAATATACCATAGACTGGGCAGTTTAAATAACAGACATTGTTTTTTTTCACAGTTCTGGAGGCTAGAAGTCCCAGATGAAGGTGCTGGCCAATTCAGTTCCTAGTGAGGACTCTCTTCCTGGCATGTAGAGGGCTGTGTCCTCACGTGACCTTTTGTGTGTGTGTGCAGGGCAGGGAGGGGGGAGTTATCTCTCTATTTATCAGATCAGGGCCATACCCTTATGACCTCATTTAACCTTAATTACCACCAAAAGACCCCACCTCCAAATACAGTCACATTGAGGGTTAGGGCTTCATCGTAGGAATTTGGGGGGTGGGGGAGGGACAGAGTTCAGTCCATAGCCTAGTCCAAAGGCTGAAATAATGTGAAATCTTTACAGTTCAATCATGGTATTAAAATTTTCTCGAGCTTCCCTGGTGGCGCAGTGGTTGAGAGTCCACCTGCTGATGCAGGGGACACGGGTTCGTGCCCCGGTCCGGGAAGATCCCACATGCCGCGGAGTGGCTGGGCCCGTGAGCCATGGCCGCTGAGCCTGCGCGTCTGGAGCCTGTGCTCCGCAACAGGAGAGGCCACAACAGTGAGAGGCCCACGAACTGCAAAAAAAAAAAAAAAAAAAAAAAAAGTCTCCATTTCGTACAGTATGTTTATGCAGGTAAATATGTATTACTTTGTAAAACACTTGATACATGCAAGAAAATGTTAAATATTTAGAACCCATTTGAATACTCATTAAATAAGTTAACAGAGAATATAGTGTCATCTGAACAAACGATGCAAAAGCAATGGCAAGAAAAATTTTTCAAAAGTAGTTGCCTTATAAAAGCTGTTACCAGAAGTCTTCAGGTAGTCATTAGGTTTTCCATATAAAAGATACAGCATCCGTCAGAATAATGCCAAGTAATACCATATAATTATTAGCTGTTTGTTACTGGTGTGGACTGTGAGTTCTAGAATTTACTTTTCAGTGCCAAAGGTTATTTACTGTGCTGAAACAGAATACAAGTCCAGATACCTCACACGGAGTAGGACATCACTGGGGTTTGTTTTGTTTTTGCTGATAAAGAAACGTAACTAGCTAACTTTACCTCAGCTAGTGCATAGTTGCTGCTCTGTTACTTCAAAATTACTTAGCAGAGTGTTAGAAAGTGTTGCTTGACACTGCAGATCCAGGAGGTCCACAGTAGGTGCGTTGGATAAATGTCTGTTAATGCTGCCGTTTTTAGTTTGGGAGGTGGGAGTGAATGATGATGCCATTAATCAAGAAAAACATGGAAGAAGGAATAGATTTAAAGGTAGGAGGGAGGGAGCCTGAAGTAGCTTCAGGACATCCAGGTAGATTTTCTCATTTTGTCTTTGGAATTTTAGAGTAAACAAATTAACATTCCAGGATAGCTATAAGTCATGATTTGAAAATAAGTTGAAGAGGATTTCCTTTTTTTTTTTTTTAATTTAAGAGAGTATACCATTGAATCAGTTTATAATGGAATAGAAAATCAATAAAAGGAAGAAATAATTTGGGCTTAAAAACTGCAAAATGAGTGACTAGTTGACCACAGTGTTCATCTAGGGAATCTGGATTTGTGAATCTTTCAGTGATTATTTTTTCTTCCAGTTTTATTGAGATATTGATATAATTGAAATATCGAACTAAGTTCAAGGTGTACAGCCTAATGATTTGACTTACACATATTATGAAATGATTATCACAGTACGTTTAGTGAACATCCGTCATCTCATACAGGTACAGCATTAAAGAAATAGAAAACATATTTCCTTCCTGTGACGAGAACTCTTAGGATTTACTCTCTTAACAGCTTTCATAGATAATGCAGTGTTCATTATATGTATCACGTTGCACATTACATCCCTAGTATTTATTTATCTTATAACTGGAAGTTTGTAACTTTCACTACCTTCGGCAATTCCCCTCCCCCCCAAATCAGTGATGTTTTATCGGAGTATTCTGTTAACGTTGCAACATGTGATTTGGTCAGTTGTGGTATTTTCAATTACTGAAGCATTGATTCAGCAATTTCAGTCTGATGAAACCATGTCACAAGTTTACACTCAGCCCTTGGGTTCTTTTATTTTCCCCAGCTTTATTGAGGAATCATTGGCAAATACAATTGTGTAATTTTAGAGTGTATGATGTGATGATTTGATATACATGTACATTGTGAAATGATTGCCATGATCAAGATAATTAACACGTCCATCACCTCACATAGTTAACTCTTTATTGTGTCTGTGGTTAGAATGCTTGAGATTTACCTCAGCAAATTTCAGTTATACAATACCCTGTTATTAACTACAGTCTCATGCTGTACCTTAGATCCTCAGACATTATTCATCTTATAAATTAAAGTATGTAAAAGAATTTGACCTCCACCTTCCCATTTTTCCCTCTCCCCAGCCCCTGGCAACTACCGTTCTACTCTCTGTTTCTATGAAATCAGCTTTTTTTTTAATAAAAGATTGCACACATAAGTGATACATACAGCATTTGTGTTTCTCTGTCAGGCTTGTGTCACTTAGCATAATGCCCTCCAGGTTCATCCATGTTGTCACAAATGGCAGGATTTCCTTCTTTTTATGGCTGAATAATATTTCAGTGTGTGTGCGTGTGTGTGTGTGTGTGTGTGTGTGTGTATCACATTTTCTTTATCCATTCAACTGTCAACAGGCACTTAGGCTGTTTCCATGTCTTGGCTCTTGCGAATAATGCTGCAGTGAACATGGGAGTGCAGATATCTCCTCAAAGTACCAATTCCATTTCTTTTGGATATACACCAGTACTGTTTTCCATAATGGCTGTACCAATTTACATTCCCCCCAATAATGTACAAGGGTTCCCTTTTCTGCACATCCTCACTAATGTTTAGCTCTTATCTTTTTGATAATAGCCATCCTAACAGGTGAGAGGTGATATAGAAATTAAGAAAGCAGTCACACTCACAAAAGCATCAAAAACAATAAAATACTTGGGAATTTAACCAAGGAGGTAAAATACCTATACATTGAAAACTTTAAGACATTGATGAGAAAATTGATGAGGACACAAATAAGTAGGAAGATACCCTGTGTTATTGGATTGGAAGAATTAATATCATTTAATTGCCCATACGACCCAAAGTGATCTATAGATTCAGTGTAATCCCTATAAAAATTCCAATAGCATTTTTCACAGAAATAGAAAAAACTCTCCTAAAATTCACAAAAGACCCTCAATAGCCAAAGCAATCTTGAGAAAGAAGAACAAAACTGGAGGCATCAGCACTTCTGATTTCAAACTCGATTACAAAGCTGTAATAATCAACACATTAGCATGAAAACAGACACATAGACTAATGGAACAGAATAGACAGCCCAGAAGTAAACCCATGTATGTATGGCAAACTAATCTTTGACAAGGTGCCAAGATGGGGAAAGAATTGTCTCTTCAATAAATGGTGTTGGGGCTTCCCTGGTGGCGCAGTGGTTGAGAGTCCGTCCACCTGCCAATGCAGGGGACACGGGTTCGTGCCCCAGTCCGGGAAGATCCCACATGTCGCGGAGCGGCTGGGCCCGTCAGCCATGGCCGCTGAGCTTGCATGTCCGGAGCCTGTACTCCACAATGGCAGAGGCCACAGCAGTGAGAGACCCATGTACCACAAAATAAATAAATAAATGGTGTTGAGAAAACTGCATAGCCACGTGCAAAAGGATGAAACTGGACCCCTTACTTACAACATGCACAGAAATTAACTCAAAATGAGTTAAAGACTTAAATGTAAGACATTGGGTTCTTAAGTGTACAGTTATCTGGGATAGTTATATCCACAAGTACAAGTCATTCTTGAGTCTAGAGCTTTAGTTTTAGTGCATAGTTGTTTTTATAATATTTTTTTGTTTTAGTGTTTAGTTATTTTTCATTTGCTCCCATGTATTTTTCCCTCCATTACCAGTTCTTCTCACCTTTCACATTCACATCCCATTTGACCCTAAAGGCTTATGGAAGGTTATCAGATGGTGTGGTCTTTCTGCTGTATCTTCAGGGAAAAGAGTTTCCTCCCTGTTCAGCTCACTCTGGAAGCTCCAGCTGTTCACCAAAGCTCTGCCCCCCGGGCTGCTTCTGAGCCTGTGGTTAGCTCCTGCAGATTGGAAAAAGCTGCTCATGGCCTGTTCTCTGCTTGCAGGTTGTCCCCATGCTTCCCAGGCTGCTGTGTGAGGAACTGTGCAGCCTCAACCCCATGACCGACAAGCTCACCTTCTCCGTGATCTGGACGCTAACTCCGAAGGGCAAGGTAACAACTTACATGCGTGTCCGTTCCATTCAGTGAGTCCCTGTTCAGCAACACTGTGCTTCTGGTGCTGGGCTGGAGCCCCATGGTGGTAGGATGAGGGCAGTGTAGGGGCAGTGCCAGAGAGGAGAACATAGGGGAGGAGCTCTCAGTCCATGTAGAAGGCTGAGCCTCAGCAGTTTTCAGTGTATCATGTGAAGGAAGAAAGAGCGTAAGCAGAGTCACGTGGGGGAGGCCTCTTGCAGGAGAGGGTGTACATGAAGGTGCGTGTGGCTGGCATTGGCCGTGTGGATGGGCCTGGGCTGTGGTTAGGAGAGCAGGCCATTGTGTGAAGGAGGACATTTGGGGAAAGGGTGGTGAGTTTGAATAGGTGAGGTGGACTCAAACCATGGGGACCCACAAATGCCAGTTGCAAATGAATTGTAGGTGTTAGGTTTCCTCTGAAGTGTCATGAGAAAGGTGACATTTTAGAAAGATTAGTGCTGCGTCATTGTGCTGGTTGAAGATGAATGAAATTTGCACAAGGTAGTGCTGTAATCAAGACACAAGGTGATGAAACCATGGACTGATAAGAGAGAGGAGAATAATGTCAGCGGCCATTCCCTAAATACAGGGAATAAATGAGACAGATAAATGAAAGGTGACTCCAGAAAACGCTAGTCCCCCCCGCAAAACAGAAACAACTCTGAACTTCTGAAAATAGGGTAATGATTGGGTAAGCTATGGTAGCGACTCAGTGGAATGTTGTACAATTACTAAAGTTGTTACAAAGGCTGTGTAAGAACATGGGAAAAGTTTATGCTGTAATATTAAATGGAAGTTAAAAAAAAGATATTTAATTATAAAGAGGTTCCAAATAAAGATGGAGGATCAAATACCCACATTTACTTTCATTCCCTCCCAAAACCTCACTAAAACAACAGTGAAGAGATTTTTTTAAAAAAAACATAAACCCACAAGGACAAAGAGAATGGGAGAGGAGACAACAGCAACAAAAATTTGGAAGCTGAGAAGCAGATGGATGAGTGGTAACTGACTTAGCAGTCCTGAGAAAGCTGAGTCCTGAGCCAACGCCCGAGAAAGCCAAGAAACAACCCAGTTTACACAGCAGGATCCTAAAGAAGTTCAGAAATGGACAGCAGCAGGTAACTCTGTAAAGTGGGGGAAGAGGTGGGGGAAGGAGAGACTAACTGTATTGGTTGAAAATTTATTTAAAAAGATTGCCCCTTCCATAACGTAGTAGAAGACCAGCAATTTATCCTTGGGACAGGATAAAGGAAAGGCTGTCTGAACTAGGGGACGCCAAACACAGTTGTGGTAGTGGCCCCCTTGGGGAGGTTGAGTGAATGCTGCTGGCACGTTGAATACTGGCCGAACATTAAGAGTCCCAGCTTTCTTTTCCCAGCCAACCTCAGAATTCTAGTAGCCAAGCCTATACCCTTGAGTCCAAAGATAGGAAAATCTTTCTCTGAGGAATCTGAGCGGTAAAGAAGATTTAAAGCTAATAACCTCAAGGATTTCCCAACCAACAGCTCAGCTGTATTTCCCTACAATAAAGCTTGCAGACAATGAGCTCCACCCACCCAAGCAGAGATTTTTAGGATTTCACTAAAAATCAGTCTTTTAACATTTCACTGTCCTATATAAAGAGACAACCAAGAGGAAAGCCTCGAACGTGAAATAGCAAAACCAAACAGGAGAGCAACTAGAACAAAACAAGGAGAAGAAACTATTTTTTTATATCCTCAGAGAATTTCTTTTTTAAAGAAAGTATGTGTATTACAAGATCTAGGCACTTTCAAAAAGAAACATTCGGAAGGGGGGAAAAGGAGCTCTTTTTTAATTGAATTAAATTAACAGCATGAAATTAAAAACATGATAGAAGAAATAAAGAAGACTCAAGGTTCAGATTGGAAGATAAAGTTGAAGAATTGTCCCAGAATATGATAGAAAAGACAAGAAAAGTAGAGGACCAGTCCAAGACATCCATCTGTTCAATGAACATTCCAGAAATAGGGAACAGAGAAAAAGAGGGAGAAGAAATGATGAACAGAATCATTCAGGGAAATGCCCCATTACTGCAGGATGTGACTTTCCAGACAGAAAGAGCCCGCTGCCCAGCACAGTGATGGAGACGCACCATCTCCAAGCCACATTGTCATAAAATTTCAGAACACCGAGGACAAAGAAAAGATCCTATAGGCTTCTAAGAAGGAAAAAAAGAGTCACATACAGGAGATCCAAATTCAAAATAACTTAAGACTTTTCTGTTATAACCCTAGAGACTAGATGACAGTGAAGCAAAGCTCTCTAATTTCTGAAAGACTGTGACTTCCATGCTAAAATGCTGTACCCAGCTAAGCCATCAATAAAATGTGAGAGCAGGAAAGGACGTTTTCAGACATGCAAGTTCTCCAAAAAAAGGTACATCTCATATACCCTTTCTCAGGAAGCTACCAGAAGATGTACTTCACCAAAAAGAGTAAATCAGGAAGGAGGAAGACGTGGGATTCAGGAAACAAATCAACTAGTACAGTAAAGAAGTGAAAGAATCACCTAGATTGCAAGTCACCAAACTTTTCCTGTAAAGGACCAGTTAGTAAATATTTTTGGTTTTATACGCCATTTGGTCTATTACAGCTACTCAACTCCGCCATTGTAGCACGAAAGAAGACAATACATAAATAATGAGAATGCTGCGTCCCACTAAAACTTTACTTAAAAACACGTGGCAGGCTGGATTTGGCCCACAGACCATAATTTGTTGACACCTGACCTAGACGATGGTGAAGAAAGTTCCCAGGGTATCAGCTCTACGCAGATGCAGAAGACGGGGGTTCAGATTGGAGCAGGTCAGAAGGTGACCATCTCTGCAAGCCAGGGAGAGAGCGCTCACCAGATATTGAGTTGGCTGGCGTCTTGATCTTGGACTTCTTGGCCTCCAGAACTGTGAGAAATAAATTGTTTAAGCCACCCAATCTGCGGTATTTTGTTATGGCAGCCCTAGCAGACTAATACAATATCAACTGAACTTTTTTACTGGATTACATTAAAATCTATTGGTCTGTTTCACACTTTGAATGGACCTTTTACCCATGCATGGTTTTTTATCATGTATTTAGAAATTTAAGTCATTCAGAAAATATTGGCTTATTAGTCTGATTTTCTTAATGTGGACACATTTCATTATATGATATTAAAAATCATATTTATTAATATCACTACAGACCCTAAACAAGTCTTTAAATATTAGAAAACGTGTATCATGTGTCAGATACAAGGTTTTCAAAATTCTGATTTTTGTAAAAGCTTGAATTTTATCATTGGCAATCAATAATGTTAGTTGTTTTTCTTGAAGTGCCAGATAACCGTCGTGTGTCACTTGTTCCTCCAAGTAACAGTGATGATCTGTAAAAACGGCGGTCAGTTCAGCTCACAACTCAAAGTTAAGTGCTTTTCCTCAAGACAACCACTGTACTTTGACATGCTGCGTAAGTGAAAAAGACAAGTACTCAAGGGTTGAGCCATAATAAAAGTATTAACTTTTACCGCTTCATCAAGAACGTTCTTTTTTTTTTTTTTTTTTTTTTTTTTGCGGTACGCGGGCCTCTCACTGTTGTGGCCCCTCCCGTTGCGGAGCACAGGCTCCGGACGCGCAGGCTCAGCGGCCATGGCTCACGGGCCCAGCCGCCCCGCGGCATGTGGGATCTTCCCAGACCGGGGCATGAACCCGTGTCCCCTGCATCGGCAGGCGGACTCTCAACCACTGCGCCACCAGGGAAGCCCAAGAACATTCTTAGGTGAACTAGGTTTTCTCTTTCCTGCGAGTATGAGCTGGTGACGAGACCCTGACCACTGCCACCACCTGTTGCCGTTGCCTGATTCATGCCAAGGCATTAACAGTTTTCCCCACCAGTGCTTCTGTACCATCCGTATAAATGTCAACACATGGAAAAGGGCAAATAATGCCTACTAGTATTATTACGAAAATAGTTTTGACCTCACGGATCCCTGAATGGATCCCCACGAGTCCACAGACCATACTTCGAGAACCACTGCTTCAGACAATTGATGGAAAACTTGAGGTGGATTAATATACAGAGTATACCAAAAAACCAACCAAATTAAAAAAAGACAGTTGTTAGTTTCGGTGAAAATAAAAAGTTATGAGGAAAGAAAAGTAATGCTTAGTATTTACATAGTTGTAATAGTTAAATCTCATAGTTATGATGTAACTTTATTGGGAGGATTGAGGGCCTGGAATGGTTATCTGGGTTTGGTTGGGGGAAGGGAGTGTATGTGGAAAGAAAAGTAAATTCTCTTCTTCTATAGTGAAAAGTTTGTGAATAATGCCTAAAACTGAAAAATCAAGCAGTAATCAAGCAGATTATATACAAGTATGAAAAGTAAATAACACGGCTTCCCTGGTGGTGCAGTGGTTAAGAATCCACCTGCCAATGCAGGGGACACGGGTTCAAGCCCTGGTCCGGGAAGACCCCACATACCACGGAGCAGCTAAGCCTGTGCGCCACAACTACTGAGCCTGCGCTCTAGACCCCGCGAGGCACAGCTACTGAGCCCGCGTGCCACAGGTGCCAAAGGCCGCGAGCCTAGAGCCCATGCTTCACAGCAAGAGAAGCCACCACGGTGAGAAGCCTGCGCACCGCAGCGAGGAGTAGCCCCCACTCGCCACAACTAGAGAAAGCCCATGCACCGCAATGAAGACCCAACGCAGCCAAAAATAAAAACATAAATTAAATAAATAAAAATATTTAAAAAGAAAGTAAATAACAAAATAATCTGCTCAGAGGTGAAAGTGGCTACCCTTGGGGAGGGGCAGAGGAGGGAGAGGGACAGAGGGCTGCTGTTCTTCATAATGAGCCTTTAAAACTACTTCACTGTTTGAACTATCGATACTTCAATTTTTAAATTTTTATTTTGAAAAATTTCAAACATAAATGAAAGTAAAGAAAATAACACAATAAATCCACCATCTCTATCTCCTAGATTTAACTACTGTCAACATTTATTCTTTGCTAAAGTATTTTAAAGAAAACCACAGACATCATGTCATTTCACTCTTACATATTTTGATATGTGGCTCTAAAAATTTTGGACGTTTTCTTACATAACCACAATGCCATCAGGCACCTAACAATAGTAATGCCCTGGTGTCACCTAAACCCCAGTCCATAATTACATTTCCCAGATTGTCTCCAATCGATTTGTCCAAAGTGGAATCAAAACAAGTTACCAACATTACATTTGGTTTTTGTGACTCCTAAATATCTGATAGTAAGTTCCTTTTTAAGAGTCAAGAAGCAAACAGTACCTGAAATAGAAAGAAGGAATTGTGAGGACAGTGTGCCAGCAGTCATGTTTTGGTGGGGGTGGCAACATGCATGGGGGAAAAAAATGAATGGAAAAAGACCAGAAGGAAATAAAATAGAATGCCCGTAGTGGTTGTGTTTGGGTAGTAAGACTACGAGTAATTTTTTCTACTTTTTTGTATTTTCTAGTGTTTTTTGAAAACATGTATTACTTTCATGTTTTTATAAATGCTTATTTTTGCAAAAGTTTAACTAAATAGAAAATAAAAACCCATAGAAGAAAACTAACGAGTCAACAGAAAAGAACCCTGAATCTGAATTAAGCCTGCCAGGGCCAGACCCAAGGAATAAAAAGCTGCCTGATCTAATGAGCTTCCAAAATACGAGGGTCATAAAAGAAGCACTCGGAAGAGGCAGACTCCGAAAACTCAGCTGGTCTCTGGAGGGCTTCTTCTGGAGGCAGTGTCTAGCGACCAAGCCTTCTGGCACCAGGGGGCTGGAGAGCAGGTGTGGAGAAGGCACAGGGTCCAGGAGGGGATGCTGGGCCTCTATCAAAGCAAGCCAAACAGGCAGTGTGAGCATTTAGACTTCAGACAGTCGTGGAGCAAGACCCGCTAACCACACTCCTTGTACTGTGGTCATTCAGACGTCCTACCCAGAACAGGAGGCCACACGGTGGGTGGACCTGGGTGGTTAGTCCTGGGTGTAGTGACACATAAGTATCTCTTACTCACAGTCAAGATGCATGAAATGCGAGTTCGGATTCCAGACTCATGTCCAAGGGGTGGTGCTTGTTCAGGGGGCCAGAGAAGGCAGTAGGGAGGGAGGTGGCCCTGCATCAAGAACCCAGTAAACAAGGAGGAGGGCAGCCAAAGCCTGAGGCTGGCTTTGTATGTAGTGGTGGCTTCTCGTGATACAAGGTCTTGGACTTAGAAGGAGCCAGAGAAGGGCCAGCAGCATTGAGCCACTACTACTGCAGCATGGCTGCCAGTCTCACCTGGACTTGAAGTGGAGAACATTTTTGGTTTTTTTTCCTTTGTGTGCTGGAATGTCTTACTTTCTGGAGCAGGCATGGTCAGCTATAGAAAACCTATTCCAACTTTTTTTAAACACCCAGTAGATTTTTTTTAAGTATGCACTAGGAAGCCTTGGTCATATATACTTTCATTAAGCCAGTGCCCAGGTTTTTAGAACAGTAAACTCTGAAAGATCCATTTTGGGCATATTTCTCACATATTGGTGGTGAGAGCATTGTTCTCTGATCTAGATAATTGTGATTATATATTTTCGTAAGAGAAAACAAACCCAACTAAATCTGGTGCTTTGTAAGATCCAAGTCTGGTATCATGAAATCCACTTTGACCATGTCGGGCCAGTGACTCATTATCCCTGCTCATCATGTGTCTCAGTTGGCAAGGCACTAAGACCCTGCAAAACAGAGACCACATCCACGTGCTCCACTCATCGGAGGCATCTTAATTTGAAGTCCCCTTTGGAAACAACACCAATCTTACACTTTAAAGAAGGTCACAAACAATGAATGTGACTTGATAACTAAGTCCTTAAGTCTTAGAACCATAAAATCTCAGGGTCAAAGGTCAGAATCATAAAGGAAGAGTCTCATAATTACAGTAGCAATCCACAGCTTGTGTCTCCCACAGCGTACCTGCCCTGTGCTCTCTGGCTCGGTTAGAATGCAGGAGTGTACTCCGAGGTGCCTGTTTCAGCCTCGGTCAGTGGCAAACTCCTTTCAGCCGTTTACACAGCCCAGAAGCCATGGGGTCATTATTGGCTCTGGTCTTTCTCTCACCCCTCACGTCCAGGCCAGCAGTAAGTCACCTCAGCTTTGCCTCCAGTACCTCCAGAATCTGCCCCCTTCCTTACCACTCCCAGCACTGACACCTGCATCCAGGCTGCCATCCCCCACCCGACTGCAGGGGCCTCCCGACTGTTCTCTGAGCTTCTGCTGCTGCCCCGCTTCATCGTCTCCCTACACAGCAGAAAGAGTGATTCTTCTAAATCAGAAATTAGGTCTCGTCTCTTTCTCCTTTTTAATAGCTTGTCAGTCTCTCATTCAGAATAAAATCTAAGAAATCTTTAAAGTGGGATTTCTTTCCCTGTTCTTTTCTCTCTGTCTTCTCTGCTAGAAATGCATGGATTGCAGCGAGTTCCGGGGACTAGGGTCTTTTCTCGTTTCCTGGAGCATCTTTACTCGCATGGGAAAAGCAGCTTTTACCACATGGCTGAGCTCTCCACTATGTAGCAGCTCCGAAGCCCAGCTTCCACGACCTGACCTCAGAGGAGGTCAGACTTCCCTAACTGCCATCCTAGAAAACCCTGCAAGTCTCTGCCCATTCTTTGTAGCTCAGGAAAAGTCTTTCTAGTCCCTGCCTAACACCCCATTTTGAACATTGGACATTGTAGGAGAACTGTGGTATGTGCCAGTTCAGACTGTCTTTCTTCAGCTGGATCTTCAATGCTGCTTAGGAATCCTTTTATTTATTGCTAATGCAGTTGTTTCAAACCTTTATTCTTGCTTCCCGCTTCCAACTTTGCCTTCCGGTCCTCTTTCCCTCAAGACCCGCCATTCCCCCAGGTAACTTTCAGTTTTCCTTCTTGGAAAGCAGAGAGACCATCCAGCTGGGTCTGCTACAGTCCCCCCTTCAGAGACTCATCGTTTCCCCTGTCTCGATGCAGTAAAACACACTCCTGTTGCAACCTGAGGTTACGCCCTATGTTCTCCAGGTCTTTTAATGGCATCGGCATCCTCTGAACCACCCAGACGCTCAGTCTCTAGCCTGCCACATCCCAGCAGTTTTAAGTGATAGCAGCTCTACCTTTGCAGAGTGTCTCTCATCAATCCTCTCTTCACTGTTAGCACAGTCGCTGTCCCCACCCAAGTACTTGACATCCTCCCCTGGATAGGAGAGACTGTTCATGGCCTCTTCATTCTGTATCCCCAGTGGTGGTAGGTGACTTTCCAGAAGCTGAATCTGGTCCTGTTCCTCAATATCCTCTTACAGCATGACAGTGGGACAGTGGGTTACAATTGTCTACAAAAGTCTAATCTCCAGAGGATGGCAAGCAAAGACCTCCACCAACCCCTCCCCCATTGCATGACCATCTGCCGCGCATCCTTCAGCCCCCTCAGCCTCGGCTGTCACCACTGTAGGGTTCGTTTGGCCTAATACGGAATTGCTCCACTTCTGAGACTTCGCATATGCTTTTCCCACTTCCTGGAATGTCCTTCCCTGCATCCCTACTAATATGAATCCTACTTATCCTTGAGACTCGGCTAAAATGCCTCTTCTTCTATGAAACTGTTATTAGTCCTTCATTCATTCACTTAGTAAATATTCATTGAATGTTTGCTCTGTTCAGACACTATACAAGGTATTGAAGCTACAGGAATTAAATATGCACTAAAATAGAAACAGTAGTTAATTCCTGATGGTGGATTTTATAAATTTTTTTCTTCTCCTTTTCCCACCTATATTTTTTTAAAGTTTTCTGCAATGAATGGATATTGTCATTGTAGTAAAAGTAAGAATTATTTTGAGATTTTTTTTTCTGATTTTGTTTGTTTGTTTGTTTTAATAAACAGGAGAGAGATATTGGAGTGTTTTTGTAGGCTCCATGGGAAGGCGGATAGGAGATGTTGAAGATGAGGAAGGAAGGAACAGATTTTTGGAACCGGGTCACGAAAGAAGTGGGAAGTTGAGGACCCAAACCCCAGGTGGGAGATTAGCTCTCACCAGGAGGATGAGGACCACAGACTCTCCCAGCCTGGAGAGAGTACAGCATGGGGTCCCTGCTGAAATCTGGGAAGGGGGCAGGGTGGCCTTTCTGAGAAAATGCTCAGATGGGAGGAACCCTGCCCTTCCTGTCAGAACCCATCTTCCCATCTCCCACCCCTACAGCACCTGTTGTCTGCACTTCAGCACCATATGTGCACAGATCTGTCGTCCTACTGGACCTTAACATCCTTGTAGCAGAGCCCACTTTTAATTTTTAAAAAAAATTTTTTTAAAGTTTTGGTTGCATTGGGTCTTCGTTGCTCTCAGTGGGCTTCCTCTAGTTGCGGCGAGTGGGGGCCACTCTTCTTTGCGGTGCACGGGCTTCTCATTGCGGTGGCTTCTCTTGTTGCGGAGCACGGGCTCTAGGCGCACAGGCTTCAGGAGTTGCGGCACACAGGCTCAGTAGTTGTGGCACGTGGGCCCTAGAGCACACAGGCTTCAGTAGTTGTGGCACGTGGGCTCAGTAGTTGTGGCTCACGGGGTTTTGGGGGGAAGGCTTAGTAGTTGTGGCACACAGGCTTAGTTGCTCCGCGGCATGTGGGATCTTCCCGGACCAGGGCTCGAACCCATGTCCCCTGCATTGGCAGGTGGGTTCTTAACCACTGCACGACCAGGGAAGCCCGCATTCTTAATTTTCTTAATCTCCTCCCCCCTCTCCCCCACAGCACAGTGTCATGTACCCCTAAAATGCTCAAAAATGACTTCATAAAATGAATCGCACATCCGTTTTCACAGTTGTTTAGCCTGCTGTATCACCATGGTGTTCCCTTGGTAAGGCGTTTTTATCGCAGCAGCCATCTCAGCACCCCTGAGCTATATCCTGGGATCGAGGAAGGCCTCGCACAGCTTCCGCCAGGAAAGGCACGCTGCTGCTTCTGCGTGATGGGCCGTCCACAGAATGTCTCCCCCTCTGCCTTCCCTGCTCACCTTGCCGCTGCCACACCAGCTGCCACCTATGGAAATGCTATGAAACTTGAAAAATGAAACGGTGTGCTCCTCCTGGGTCATCTTGGTGTCTGCAGCAAACCCACAGAGCCGAGGCGCATGTGTAGGACGTGTGACTGGGGGCTGCAGCTCATGGTAAAGAAACAGAGTGCTGGGCTTTGTGTTTCATCCTCGGACATTGCAGCGGTAATCTTCCCCGGGCCGCTCCCAGTGAGAGACAATAGCTTCAAAGGCTGACTCCGAAAATAATAGAAAAGTTCCCAGAATATTCATCTTTAGTCCTTAGCGGGGCAGAATTGTTTTATTTCAGGCCTGTAGAGACAGCCTGGGACCAGAGGAGCCTTTCGAAGAACTCCCCTGTGTACTTTGTGTCCTGGTTTGCTAGTGAAGGTACGGGGCAATTAGAGGCTTATGTAAGGTCACTTCAAGGTAACAGCAGACTAAATCCTGAGCACAGATTTTGCTGTGAATCCTTGAGGTTAAAATAAGAATATTTTCAAGAAATTCAAAACAAAACAAGACACCGTTTTTAAGACTGTTGTGCAAAGAGCGAAAAATTATGTTTAATCACCTTTTCTCCTGCATTTTGATGTTACTAATCGTGGATTTGACTTAACTGTAAGGACTTGGGCTCTGAGGTTAATAAACAACGTAACACGTCGCTGTGCTGCATGTCTTTAAAAGAAGGATGGGGGCTTCCCTGGTGGCGCAGTGGTTGAGAGTCCGCCTGCCAATGCAGGGCACACGGGTTCGTGCCCCGGTCTGGGAAGATCCCACATGCCATGGAGCAGCTAGGCCCGTGAGCCATGGCCGCTGAGCCTGCGCGTCCGGAGCCTGTGCTCCGCAACGGGAGGGGCCACAACAGTGAGAGGCCCGCGTACCGCAAAAAAAAAAAAGAAGGATGGACCTCTTGTTTTGAGAGATGGCTTAGGTTGGTCCTTTTGAAAGGCTGGAGCTGAATTAACCTCACAGGCTTTAGAAGTCTGTGATTTTGTGTTTCCTGGGTCAGTCTGAACGCAATCCTGAGAAGCTTCCTCCATTGCTCTCCTACACTTTCCTCCCTTTCCTCCCTCTCCTCCACCTCCAGCTTCCTTCCCACATCCCTTAGGCCTCCCATCCAGTCCACCACCTTTAAAGCTTCCTCCCGCCCCTCCCCACCGGCTCGTTCGCAACTGTCTGCAGTAAAGGGAACACTGTTCAAAGACCGCTCAGGCGTGGACCCTCATCCTCTGTCACAGGAAAGGAATTCTTGTCTCCTAACCACTTCCCGGCCTTCAGGCTTTTCTGCCATTTCCTAGGTTTGCAAGGCAGACACTTGAGGAAGTCTGCTTGTTTCCTTCTTGTTAGGCTTAGAAGTGTAGACAGCTACCTCCAGGGCAAGATGGTGTAGGGGAGCAAATTTGCCACTCCAGAATGTCTCTTTGACATGCGGATTATTTTGAGCTGAAAACAATCAAGACCCAAAAGCCTCAGGAAGAAACTTTCACTTTACCGTAACTGTCTAAAGAACATAGGTAGAGGACCTGTTTCCCGAAGGGAAGGAGTTGTCACCATAGATAACTATAGGATGAACTTGGTATGGTAGACAGGGAGGAAGCTCACAGAATCTGTTTTGTTAAAATTCTCCTCTGTGTCCCATTGTCTCTGCCAGGCCCGGCAAACATTTGTTTACCAAACATTTGCTTTTCCATCTTCACGTGAATTTCCTTCCTCTGCTTCTAAATCCTAAACTACCCCCAACATCCTCTTTTGTCTTTAGTTGAAGGTGGTATTTAAGGTGAGGTTTCAGCCATTTTAGTGGGTTACTCAGCTTTCTTGAGTCTCTTCCACGTATACCATGTTATTAAACTTCTGTTTGATTTTCTCCTATTAATCTGTCTCATGACAGTGTAATTCTTGGACCAGCCAGAAGAACCTAGAAGGGTAGAGGAAAATTTCCTCCTCTCTGACGATAGGAATGAGCCGGATTATAGTGTGAGGGACAACAGACTAGGCTGGTGGCAAGTCATCTGAAACAGTAGAAGAGAACACAGTTGACTCTATACAAATAAATCCTCCAGAAAATTCTAGCACATAAATAACCTGCCTTATAACTAAGACTGGCAAACACATGGCCCTCTGCCGCCCATGCTCCCTCCTCAGCTCCCCTTGGCACTGGTCACTAGTCGGCCTGTTACCTGAAAACTGGGTTCGCCTGTTGGTGGGTGTTGAGCCAAAAGACACAACCAAGCCAAAGAGCGAGAGAAGGAAGGATTGATTACTGGCAGCAAGTAAGGAGAACACCAAGGATCTTTCCCAAAGCAGTGTCCCGCCGAGGAGCAAAATTGGGGAAGTTTTAAGCTAAGGATGCATGCATACTCCTGAAAAGGCTTCAGCAAAGGAGGGTGGAGGGTTCAGCATAGAATTGGGGCAGAGGTTGACGGAGTCCAGGTTGTAGTTGATTGAAATCACGAGGATCAGAAAAAGTCAACGTCATCATTCGTAGGTTCCAGTTAATCTGATAGATGAGCACTCAAGGGGGGTTTGAATTTTGCAAAACAGCTCAGAAATGTGCTTGAGGCTAATCTTTACCGTTGAAACAGAACTAGGAGTCTTTATAACTGACATATTATCTCCGATATGGTTAAGTTAGCTCCCTGGCCTGGTAACAGCGGTTTCTTTTTACCTTCTTTCATTCCCTTAAATTCAGCGACTGAGACCTATTCTTCTGCAAGGGCAAGCATTGTGGCCAGGCTCAGATCACACAATGACTGAGGCCTTAGATGGTTTCTCTTATTTAAGAGAGTTCCGTCTGGTTCTCTTACTCTGGGGACCCCCTATCCTGTCTGCTTACATAGCCCCCCGCCTTGAGATATTTCACTCTTCTCTCTTGAGGGGTACAGGGCTGAGGGTGGGCGTTGTAGTCTCCCTGGTTAGAGGAGTGAAGCTCTCTTGTTGCCAGAGCTAGAGAAGTTTTGGGGTCCGCCGGAGTAGTGTCTGCACCTCTCACTTGCATAGCATTATTCTAGCAGGTGTCGGAGAAGTACAGCAGGAGAGACAGTTAACAGCAATTTTGCAACATCATTAGCAGAGACTTGATCCAAGAGCCCCCTGAACCAAACCATTTTCCCTAAACTGGGAAGAGGATCATTCAGAGAAGAGATTTAATTTTTTTTCATATGCGTCATGAGGTGAGTCACATTAGAAGACTCATCAGGTATAAAAACCAGCATTCAGCATGTCTTATAGCATAAGTTCTTCCTTGAGCAGCTGTTAAAATATCAAAGGCCATGCAGTTCTGTAGGACCGCTTTTTTCATCATAGAAACTTCAGAGTGATATTTGTCATAAGTAGTTATGCTCTGTGGCAGTTTCACTGGAGAATTTCCTTTAGTTTTGTTGCACATGAGCTAGTTAAGCTAGTTAAGAGTCTTTGATAAGGCTGCTGGGAATCTAAGAGTTTTCAGTTTTTAGAGGAATCAGGTAGAGAGAAAAAAATGTCTCAATCCTACCAACAAAGGTATAATTTACCAAGTTGTTGTAGGTTATAATTAGCTTAAGGGGAAAGGTTTCCTTGTATCTGGAAAACACAGATTAAAAGCCAGCACTATTTCTTTGGGAAAGATCCCCAGTGTTCTCCTTCCTTTTGCTGCAAGTAATAAATCCTTCCTTCCCCCGCTCTTCGGCTTGGTTGTGTCTTTTGGCTTGACACCCACCAAGAGGCGAACCCAGTTTTCGGGTAACAGGCCCAGTCCGGCCACAGTAGGAGAGGACACAGCGAGGTCTAAATGAAGCGTGTTGCTGACAGTGCTTCCGTCTTGTTACTTACTCTTTGATCCTACCACGGTCCTCCCTGTTCTTCTTTAAGAAGTGACCTGTGCTTCACTCTTTCACCGTAGGCCTGGTGCAAGGAGCAGGCCCAGCAGGGGAGACCCCTGCTCGCTCCTCACCGCCGCTGCCTCTGCTCCCTGCATGACGTCACCAGCACCCTCCCATCACAGACATGTTGCCATCAGCCTCTCCGAGCTGTCTTCGAGCCCTGCCTCTTTCTGCCCAGTTTCTTTTCGGACACATTCCTCTTGGTACCTTTGCCTTTTTTCACCACTGGGCCTCCCCACCCTGGGGTGATTGCCTCGTGTCCACAGCTAAGAAGCGGCAGAAATCTGTGCGCCCCGACCCTGGCCAACTCAACAGCCTGGTTTTGTTCCAGACAGGAAAATGTTTCTTTCTTCCTATTACGTTTTCCATTTGTTTGTTTATGTGTGTGTTTTTATTGAATTATAGTTGATTTACAATGTTGTGTTTCTGGTGTACAACAAAGTGGTTCAGCTGTATATATGTATATGTGTATATATGTATAGCTGAAAAACAATATATATATATTCTTTTTCATCACAGGTTATTATAAGATATTGAAGATAGTTCCCTGTGCTATACACTAGGACTTGTTATTTATCTGTTTTATGTATAGTAGTGTGTATCTGCTAATCCCAAACTCCTAATTTTTTTTTTTTTTTTTTTTTTTGCGGTACGTGGGCCTCTCACTGTTGTGGCCTCTCCCGTTGCGGAGCACAGGCTCCGGAAGCGCAGGCTCAGCGGCCATGGCTCACGGACCCAGCCGCTCCGCGGCATATGGGATCTTCCCGGACCGGGGCACGAACCCGCGTCCCCTGCATCGGCAGGCAGACTCTCAACCACTGCGCCACCAGGGAAGCCCCCAAACTTCTAATTTATCCCTCCCCCCTTTCCCCTTTGGTAACCACAAGTTTGTATTCTATGTCTGTGAGTCTGTTTCTGTTTTGTAAATAAGTTCATTTTCCTCATATGTTTTTTTGAACCAAATATTTTACGTACAGAAGCCCAGAGATGTTACAGAAGTGATTTTGCATCTAATTACTTAAAATTACAAATTAACCCGATTAGCAGTTTTTCGAACCAAATATTTCTTAATGAGACACTGGCATATTTTTTAGAAGATAAATTTTTAAATACATTTGAATGGAAATTAACTGTTTTCAAAGGATATGGTTTTCTCACAACTTTGTATCTATAAAATATAGAAAGTTGATATTATTTTGTTTACTTCACTATCTATTTCATGACCTTTGGCTGAAATATAATAAAAATAACACTAGATTTTGAGTCTGAGCTGATCCTGGCTGTCACTTAGGAGTTTGTATGACTTTTCACAAATCCCCAACCTTTTCTCTCAGCGTAAAATGCGCTGAGTAATGCCCTCCTCCCAGATGTGTTGGAGAGATTTTAAAGGGTCGTAGGTATGAGAGTTCTGCCACCGAGCAGGGCCAGGTGCTTTGCAGTGTTGAGCCACTTCCTGTCCTGCCTGCTACCGGAAAGTAGGTCTTGAGGTAGACAGTATTTGCTCGTTTCTAACCAGGTTTTTTTCCAGCCAGATGCCTTCCGTCGGTATTGGCAACATATTTAATCTGACGTTCCACGTAAGAGCGTCCTAGAGTATACGCAGGAAACTTGCCGCCTGCAGAAAGGGAGTGACCCAAATCCTGTGATTAAATGAAGGGAAGAGGAAGGACATGATTCTTCTTTGAAGGGTTCTGTTTATGAAGCTCCTCATGGCTTTTTTACTTTTTCCATGAAAAACTCTTTGTCCTTTTGTCTTCTGCCACTGGCCCTGGTTACGAACGGGGCGTTGATGTGAATCTAGTTTCCAAATTGGAAATTAATGAGGTGTTTCATCCAGAGAGGCCTTCCTCCTGTACTGTAAGGCACGCTGCCCCCAGAAACCAACACCCGCCCCCCGCCTGGCCCTGTTTGGGTCTCAGCTTTCCTGTTGCCCTTCTCTGGATAAGGCTGCGATGGGTATCCTTGCTGCCTCCCCACAGTGTGGTTTCTTGGCCTAAGAATTTTTTTAGTCCGTGTGTCAGATATGATTCCCAGGATCACTGGATTGTTTTGAAGCAGGATAGGTTCTGCTGCCCGACTGTCACTGGGCCAGGATGTTCTTGTTGGCGCTTCAGAGCTTCCACTTCAGCCCTTTGTATGTTCCAAAAGAAGGTACAGGGCTTCCCTAGTGGCGCAGTGGTTGGGAGTCCGCCTGCCAATGCAGGGGACACGGGTTTGAGTCCTAGTCTGGGAGGATCCCACATGCCGCGGAGCAACTGGGCCCGTGTGCCACAACTACTGAGCCTGCGCTCTAGAGCCCGTGAGCCACAACTACTGAGCCCGCATGCCACAACTACTGAAGCCTTTGCGCCCTAGAGCCCATGCTCCGCAGCAAGAGAGGCCATCACAATGAGAGGCCTGCGCACTGCAACAAAGAGTGGACCCCGCTCACCTCGACTAGAGAAAGTCTGCGCGCAGCAACAAAGACCCAACACTGCCAAAAATAAATTAATTAAAAAAAAAAAAGAAGGTACAGATTTTGTGGAATGCAGGCATTAAGGGAGGGGAGGCTCAAGTAAGGTGAAAGAGCTGTGGGGAGCTTCTCATCAGCGCGGAGTCTCAGATTTGCTGGTGTTCGTGGGTGCTGTCGTTGACTGATAAGAAAACAAGCTGAAGGAGCAGAGGTGCCCGTTAGGAAAAAAAAGAGTAGCTCAAACTGACTGAGATAGTGCAGCCATTCTGTATTACTAGCAAGTTTTTTTTTTGGGGGGGGGGGTTGGTGGTTGTTTTTTGGCGGTATGCGGGCCTCTCACTGTTGTGGCCTCTCCCGTTGCAGAGCACAGGCTCCGGATGCGCAGGCTCAGCGGCCATGGCTCACGGGCCCGGCCGCTCCGTGGCATGTGGGATCTTCCCGGCCTGGGGCACGAACCTGTGTCCCCTGCATCGGCAGGCGGACTCTCAACCACTGCGCCACCAGGGAAGTCCCACTGCTAGCAAGTTTTGATGAGGAGTGCGAGACTTCTGATTTTGTCAAGTTACAGTTAATACATTTTAAGAACCCCTCAGGATGAAAAGTGGCCCCTGGTCAGGGCTCAGCCCTATAAATGAGGGTTCAGAGGGAGCAACAAAGCTGTTTAGAGCCGGATCCGTGGACTTCAGGGTGGCAGGGTATCTAGGAACCTCCTGGAACTTACTGCAAAATTTTGTTTGTAAATACTTCAGGGGAGAGGGCCTGGAGCTTTCACTAGCTTTTTAAAGCAGTTCTTGACCCAGCAGTTTGCATGAAAATGGATGCCCAGTCAGGGTGGTACGAGTCTCCCTGCCTGTGTGCGGTGGTTACCCTGTGTGAGTGCAGGGCTTACCTGTGTCTTCTAGGAAAAGAGGACACAGACCTCAAGAGGCCAGATACCCTATGAGCCGGATGCCTGAGGGAGTGTGTGAAGAAGGAGTGGAATCGAACAGAAAGGAACATTTTCCCAAGCTAAAGATGTGGACACAGAAGGAGGAGGATTGACTGACCAGGATTGGAATGAAATGGAGAAAAGCAAACAAGCTGACTCTCCAGGGGGAAGACTTTGCGACCACAAGAATGAATAGGTCGTGGCCCTGTCATCCTAGCAGAGGTTGGAGCAGCTCCATTAGTGGGGAGTTTTCAGGAAATGTGGGTGTGATGGAAGGACAAGCATGGCTGACCTTGAAAGGGGCTCTTCTGGAGGCCTGCACGCACTACTTCCCCACAGGACTGTTGGGCAGTCCCTAGAATTGCCTCTACCATTTCTCTCGCATTCAGCACACACAGACACCTCCTGAGAGCCAAATTCAGGACCCGCTTGCCATAGCAGAAGAGTCATGAGCACAGTATTTGAATTGCTTGTATTTTGAGATAGGAGTAGCTCTTGGAATAATCCAGAAAGTATAGTTTGAGGGTTTTTTTTTAAAGAAAGAAAGTCTGATATTACAGATTCAAGACTCTTCATAATAAGGCTCTTTGCACTGAACTAAAGAAAAATGTCAGTGGTCGCTACCATTCTCTTCCTGTGCTTCATGGCTGCCATTTCAAGAGTACTGGTTCTTCCTTCATTGGAAGGAGAGGGTATCAGAGGGGTCTCTCTAGCTATCCAGGGTAGGAGCTGTGTCCCCTAGAGGTTTGTGGTGTGAACAGCTGTGGGCTGGGCTCTCCCGTTCCCCACTGGAAACACCTATGGACCCTTCAGATGGTCTTTTTCGGGAAGTCTTGTCTCTGAAGTTGTGGCCACAGTGGTTTACTTGATGAAAAGGGTGTTTGCAAGCCCAGGGAGAAAGTTTCTGCGGCCGATTGGAGTTCCCTGCCTTCTCCCAAGCGCACTCTGCCCCTCAGCACATCTGGCTTTTCCCTGCTCGTGAATCACATTTCCCACAGCATTTATCTCTGACCTTCTCCGCTGTCTTCATGCCCTTGAACCCCACCCAGCCCCCTTCACTCTTTGTCCTACACTTTTCCAGAGATCGGGGCCATCCACTGTGAGTGCTCTCACCTTCTCTCTTCTTCCCCTCGGGATCTCCTCCCCCGTCCCCTCCCCTTTTCTTCCTGCCCTCTCCAGGCCACTTTTCCTCTCTCCTGGATGGGTCGCCTTGGCACTACTTGGCAGTACTCCCTTTGCTCTCTCGCACCGCATCTTCTTTTTGTACTGGCTTCTTCCCCTGCCTGCAAACACGGCACAGGCCTCTGTCCTGCCTGCTCAACAACATCCCTGTCCTACCGTCCTTCTGGAAGCGGTCACCCACACTCATTGCATTGCCTCTACTGCTGGACATTCACCTATCCTTTTTTTTAAAAAAAAAATAAGTTTATTTATTTATTTATTTATTGGCTGTGTTGGGTTTCCATTGCTGCGAGTGGGCTTTCTCTAGTTGCGGCGAGCGGGGGCTACTCTTCATTGCAGTGCGCAGGCTTCTCATCGCAGTGGCTTCTCTGCTGCGGAGCATGGGCTCTAGGCACACGGGCTTCAGTAGCTGTGGCTCGCGGGCTCTAGAGCGCAGGCTCAGTAGTCATGGCGCACGAGCTTAGTTGCTCCGCGGCATGTGGGATCTTCCCAGACCAGGGCTCGAACCCGTGTCCCCTGCATCGGCAGCAGATTCCCAACCACCGTGCCACCAGGGAAGTCCCTCACCCATCCTTAACCCAGAGCGTCCCAAACTTTTTCGCATCATAACACACGCAGAAGATGTTGCTGTTTGAGTGGCACGTGGCATGTGTGTGCCAGGCTGAGGAAAGGCAGGGCTCTGGTTGCCCTGAGGACGAGAAGTGCTGTGGCAGCATCCCTGTAATCCATTCCCAGCACATGCCTGAGATCTTTGCAATTCGACCCTGTCCGCCGCCCCTCGCCATACTTTTCCCCCTAAAATAGCCTTCCTAAAGACCACCAGTAACTGAATGCTAAATGCAAAGACCTTTTCTTTGTTTCCGTCTTCGTTGACATCCAAGTGGCATTTGACATACACTAGTGGTTGAGCGCTCAGACTCTGGGGCGGGCCTGCCTGCGTTCAGTTCCTGGCTTTGCCGTTCTCTAGTGGTATGACCTTGGGCAGCTTATTTAATGTGTCTCTGCCTTGCTTTCCTCATTTGCAGAATGAGGATAATAAAATACCTACCTCCTAGGGTTGCTGTGTGAGTTAAATAGTTGCCGTACGGAAAGTGTGTAAGCGGTGCCTCTCTCGTCAGAAGTGCCGGGAGTGTCTGCTGTAACTTTTGAGTCCCCCTTCTCTGAGGCCCTTTCTCCTGTTTCTCCTAATATTGGACGCTCCCAGTCTTTCTCCTGGCTCTTTGAACTCCCTTGGTTTTTGTTTGTTTCCATTCTCCAGTTTCTCTTTTGGCTCCCCAAAATGGAGGAGGGCGTAGAGAATGCAGCCTCGACTCTCCTACTTACCTTCTTCCCTTCTTGGACCCTCTGGTCGATGATGCCAGCTCCCACCTTCAGCCCAGTCATTGCCCCAGGCCCCGAGTGCCTGCTGCAGATCGCCCTCTGGATCTCCTCCCTGCACCTCAGACCCAGGAGTCCCCAAAATATTTGAATGTTTTATTTTTGTTTTAAAAGTAATAAATGTTCATTATAGAGAATACAGACACATTGAAAGGATTAAACATCTTTAATCCCACCACTCAGCAAGCACCACTGCTGAAAGGCTCTCCAGCTGGGCTGCGTTTCCCCCAGGGAACATTTAGCAATGTCTGAAGACATTTTTGGTTTTCATCTCGGGGTTTGGGGGAGGTGCTACCGGCATTTAGTGGGTAGAGTCCAAGGATGCCACTGAGCATTTTACAGAGCACAGGAGAGAATTAGCCCAGTAGTGCCAGGGCTGAGAAACCCTGTTCTGGACCTTTGTCTCTACATAAATGCTCCAAATAGAGCAAACTGGAATTGGTTTTCTCTCTGCCTCCGTCCTGCTTTGCACCTGTGTTCTCTGTTTCTGTCCATGACCGCACCTTCTCTTTCAGCCCCCATCAGGTCCAGTAAGATTCCCCACCTGTCACATCTTCGGCGTCCATCCCTTCTTCTCCCTTCCAGTTTGGCATTGATGGCCACTCTCCCAACTCATGAGAAAGCCTCCAGCAGGCCCTTCGCCTCAAGCCTCCTGCTGGGCCTCGCCCGTGCCTCCCGTGTGCTTAGAGGCCGCTCGTCGACTTCCACCGCCTGCAGAGTCCGTGCCCTGAGCTCCCTAAGGGCAGTAGCTCCCCATATGACTGCTCTTCGTACCCCGCCAGAACCAAGTGGCGCTCTGAGCACAAAGCCGGCGCTCAGTGGATCTGTAGAATCTGTACGAATGAATGGTTGCGTGAAAGAAAAAGCCGAAAAACATTCTCCCTCACAACCTGTCCGTCTTTGCAGATCCTCAGTGAATGGTTTGGCCAGACTGTCATCCGCTCCTGCACCAAACTGAGCTATGAACATGCGCAGAGCATGATTGAAGGCCCCACTAGGAAGATCCCCGAGGAGGAGCTGCCCCCCGTCTCCCCGGAGCACACCAGTGAGGAAGTGCACCGGGCTGTTTTGAACCTCCACCGTATCGCAAAGGAGTTACGCCAACAGCGGTTTGTGGACGGCGCACTTCGTTTGGATCAGGTCAGTCGCTGCTTTTTTGTCAACAACCAGCAGGTTTGACTTCGGCCAGAACCTAGTGTGTGTGAGGTTTCGCGTGGCAGTCCTGGGCTCCCCCCTCCTCCTTTCCTCAATCACTGCGCTGAAATAGTGTCCTCTGAGGCAGGCAGGAACCACCCCCCACCTGCCCTGCCAACTCCACAGGCACCCAGGGCCTGATGACATGAGCCAAGGCGAAAGCGTGGTGTCTGTCTGGGTGGCTCCGTGACCAGAACTCCCATCTGGTCTTCCTGGTGAGGCTGGATCCAGTACTTGATCCTCACCCAGTTTCCATCTCACATCCCTCTTACGGGAGTTGGGAACAGGAATCATGGAAGTGTAGAAAGCAGTTGACCAATATCTGATTGTTAGGCTTTAAAACAAAAGTGTTTCTTCTTATCCCTTGTCTTCCAAAAAGATTTATATGTTTACAAATATCTGGATTAATATCTGAAAAAGCAGAGAACTGAGGAGACTGTAGAACATTGGCTGTTGAAGAAAGCAATGGCCCGGAATAGTATCGATTGCTCTTGAGTACCACGGGCATGCTGACGGCCCTCTGGGACTCAGACAGCTGCCACTCAGACCTGGTCGACTTCCACGTCTGAGAGTTGGTAATTCTTAAGATCCAGCAATTCCTTCCTCATTACTTGCCAGTACGTTACAGAGTAGAGCCTTTGTTCCATATCGTGCAGCCTTTTTCTTCTCATTTATATTTCTTACCCGAGCCCCAGAGAACTCGCTCTCCTCCCCTGGTCTCTGTACGCTGTAGGAAGTCTCTGGGAGTTTGGAAAATGAGTTGGGCCACACGATTGGCTGAGGGAGCCGTTCGTCAGACCATTGGCAGAGCGCAGCCTCGCAGAGACTTCTTTCTCTGAGCCTTTCAGCTTGGAGAGATCTCAAAGTAGAGTAGTTTATCAGAAATTATGATGAATTATGAGTAGCTTATCAGTAGTTTAACAGCCTTGTTTTAAAACTTTCTAATTGAAGATTTCATTGCGTCCTACTTTTTGTGGTAAACTTACACAAATGCTTCTCAGAAGGCATGGCAAACAGTTGCTGCTCTGGGCCTACGAGTAAGTTAGCGGCTCTTGGGACAAATGGATCATCTGTTCTGCCTGTGCTTGGAGGAGTCAAGGCATCTTCTGGAACCCTCATGCCCCTCCTTCCCTTGCCTGGGCTCAGGTAGCCTGAGCAGACCTGCCTGCTCGAGAATGCCACTTGGGAGACAGTAGGCAGAGCGGCTGCTGAAGGAGATGGCAGAGCCAGTGGAAGAGGCGTCACGGGCATGGAAGAGGATGGAGGATCTCCTCTCCTTCCTTTAGTGAGATCATCCTTTGGGGCGTGAAGCTCATTCTCACTTACCAGCGGCTGCCTGGTTGTAAATCCAAGGACGTTTCTCAGTGTTTGCTTCCTGGACTTCTGTCCTGCCTTTGGCCCAGGAGAGAAGCAGAGAAGCAGACTGGTTCTCTGCTTCTCTTCATACATCTCTAGTCATGTCCTGCTGGTCCCTTTGCTGGAGCCTCTTCCTCTGCTCACCTCTTTACGGTTGGCATTCCCTGGAGTCTACCCCACCCTCTTTTTCTCTATCCACACTGTCTCCCTGAATGAATTCCTGTGTTCTTATGATTTTAATTACCAGTTAGATGCTGATAACACCAAAATTAGTTTCTCCGGCCCTGCCCTTCTTCCCAGGCACTGCACAGGCCTCTCCACCTGCGTCCCTGGACTCCTCACCTGGCTGCCCCACGGTCCTCTCAGCCAGTGCTCGCCGCACCTTCTGCCCGACACAGTGAGCAGTGCCCACGGTGTGCTGCACGTGCTGGCTGTGCTCCCTTCCACCAGGCGTTGTGTGTATCAAGGGTCAGCCCTCTTTATTCCCATCCTGCTACACCAGTTGTACATGTTGTTATAAGTATGCAGTTTAACTGAATATTAGGTAAACTGATCAAGTAAGAACATTTTTAAAAGCTGGTGTTTCTGTGAAAACTAAGTTAAATTGTTTGGAAACACTCGATGAAGAAGAATCTCCAAAGGTTCTGCTGTTTGGGTGTGACAACTATAGAAGAGTGGGGAAAAGATCATAAAATTCAGGAGGGGGCTTCCCTGGTGGCACAGTGGTTGAGAGTCCGCCTGCCAATGCAGGGGACACGGGTTCGTGCCCCGGTCCGGGAGGATCCCGCATGCTGCAGAGCGGCTGGGCCCGTGAGCCATGGCCGCTGAGCCTGCGCGTCCGGAGCCTGTGCTCCGCAACGGGAGAGGCCACAACAGTGAGAGGCCCGCGTATCGCAAAAAAAAAAAAAAAAAAAAAAATTCAGGAGGAATTCTGTACTGAGATTGCTTTACAGATGTCTAAGCTCTCACTCTCTTTTAATGAAACAAAAACTATAAATTATACATGATGAGTTACGAGTAGTTTATCAGAAAAAAGTATGTAGAAATCCAATTAGCATACCTTTTCAAAAAGCTTTACATTTTTTCTGAAAGTGAATGAATGTAGATTTATATAAATTAAGTAAAACAAATGTTTAGTTATGTATGTATCTCTTCTGTATGATTCCCCTCTTTAGCCAGCTGCTGGAAAAACTAACCCACCACTGCTTCAGGCACATCAAATGAGAGGGTTCTGCTATACCGTTTTAGAAACCTTTCCCCATCAGATTGTTATAAAATTGAATTGAATTAAATATGTTAAATACGCTAAACACTGTAAGAGACCATCAGCAATCTCAGCTCGCATTAGGAGGGGTGTGGTAGTCAGTCAGGGTGGAAGAATGATCACAGTTTCAAGTTGATACTGATCTGTTGGCATGTCTTAGAGTCAGAATTTTATTGCTGAAAATAACTTTTTAATTAATTTTTATTGGAGTGTAGTTGATTTACAGTGTTTTCTTTCTGCTGTACAGCAAAGTGAATCAGTTATACGTATGCATATATCCACTCTTAGATTCTTTTCCCATAGAGCCCATTACAGAGTATTGAGTAGAGTTCCCTGTGCTATACAGTATGTCCTTATTAGTTATCTATTTTATAGTATATAGTAGTGTGTATATGTCAATCCCAATGAAAATAACTTTAGATACCTGTATTTCATCAGCCCTCTCAATTTATAGATTAGAAGCTGAAGTCCCCAAAGGTTAGATGAGTTGCTTATATGCAAGAAACCCAGATAGCCCACTCTTTGTTCGCTTTTCCTCCATTTACACCATGCTGACTTGAGAGAGAAAAGTTTTACTTCAAAGTGAGAAAAAAACCCCTTCAAGTCCTAATTAGGTTCCAGTTAATTAAGGTTTGAAAATAATGGAATTGCATCCTTGGAGCTGATTCCTTGGTTCCCCAGAAAACAAGTGTGTGGACCACAGCTTTAGAAGGAGCACATCGATCTCCCGTAGCGAGGGACACTGGCAAGATCCTTTATAAATCAGCTAAACGGCCCCATTCAGCCGTCCCTGCGTTTGTTCTCCCGTGCCTACTGCCTGCGTTTGCCCTCGCGAAAACCCACTTCTCCTCAGTGCTTCTGGCATAGCCTGCTGTTTGGAGTTGCTCTCTGATGCTTTGTTTGCCCCAGTTCACTGTGTCCTCGTTTTTGGTGGCAGTCCTAAAAAAATATGTCCTCCTACACCAGCCTCAGTTAGAGAGGGTCCATGAGAGGCCTCCGTGAGAGGGGACAACATCTGTGTCACGCTGTACGCCCTTGAACGCAGAATAAACCTGCTAAGCCAGCAGTTTTGCCTTTCCAAGAAATCAGTTTACTGTGGTGATCTCCAGAATGAGTGAGGTGGAGGACACCAGCGTGGGGCCTATTTGTCAGGTCGAGGACAGACTGGTTTGGAGGTCACAGTAACCGCAGAAACGCAGAGCAGCTCGGTCACTGGGTGATTGCAGGCAACAGCTTAGGCCAGAGCTGCCTGGCCCATGTCTGAGACAGTGCACCCTCAGGCCGCAGGGCCACCTGAGCTGGCTCCAGTCCCCTGGGACCACCTGCCTGCAGTCCTGTGTGCTTACCCAGTGTATGCTCAAATATTAGCAAGTTCTGTATGTACTGTGGTGTGAAACAGACTGCGAAGCACTGCCTTCGAGGTTGGTTGGACTACTCCAAGCATCTTTTTTACCTAGAGGGCGAACCTAGTTCTAAGAGGTCCTAGCTCAGTGAAATGATGCGCCTTTGCTTCGCTGCCCCGAAAGTCAGTGCAGGTGCCGAGTGCATTCTATGTGCTTTTTGGTTGGGTGAGTTGAATAATATCCCTTGTTTTCTGCTGCCATGTTAAATCTAGAATTGAACGCAGGTGCTTGTGTTATTTTATTGATTTATAACACGTCACTCCTGTTTCTTAAAAGGAGCCTCCCATAAAGGGAGTCCCAGACTTTTCTGTGTTTGTAGTAAAAGTAATCATAATGGCTTATAATGATATGCAAATCTTGAGCTTTGGGGAAGGGGAGCCGTGAGAGGCCTCCACCCCCTGCTCTGGTTGCCGGGGGCGGGGGTGGGGGGTGCGCAAGCTCCCTGGCACTTCTGTTTGTGCACACCTGGTAGCCTGCTCCCACCTAGGGGTGGAGATGACCCTGCCTGACTCTGACATGATAGGATGACGCTGACATGATAGAATGCCTCCTTTTGGAGTTCTGTGCCTGGGCCGTTGCCTTCAGAAGGGATAGCAAGGGAGGATAGTGGGGTGCTAAATAGAGCCCCCAAACAAAAACTTCTTAGGCAATATTGACTGTTTTCAGGAAACTACACCTACAGCTTTCTGGCGCTTTCTCTCCAGCCCGACCTTGCTCAGTCAGGTGATAGCGCTTAGAGGCCACTCTGTGTGAGGGCTTCTGGAGAAACAAGCATGACTGCAGGAAACTGTGCCACTTCTGGGGTCCCCGGCGGGTGGTCAGGGGATGTGAATGACTCCTGCTGAGCCGTTGACTTTCTGAATTTAGAGCAAGTTATAGTGAAGAAAATCTGGTGTTTCCATAGAACTAAAGGAGCCTTTACTAAATTCTCAGCTTCATCTTATATGATTCCCACCTGGCACAGTTCTGAAGCCCAAACCTCAGGCAGTTTCTTTGAGTGGACTTGATCGTAAAGGTAAACTTATTGGTGGAAACAATTTTTAGATACCTTGGGACCCAAGCTGCCGTGGAAGGCTCTTATGGATGACCTTGGCCTAGCCCAGCCTTTTAAGTAAGGGCTCGGCAGACTTTCTGCAAAGGGCCAGCTAGCAGATATTTTAGGCTTTGTAGGCCGTCTGGTCTCTGTCTCAACTACTCAACCCTGCTGTTGTAGTGTGAAAGCAGCCGGGGACAAACAAATGAGTGTGGCTGTGTCCAGTACAACTTTATGGACACTGAAATCTGAATTTCATATAATTTTCATGTCACAAAACAGTATTCTTCCTCTGATTATTTGTGAATCATTTAAAAATATAAAAACTGTTCCTAGCTTGTGAGCCATACAGAAAGTAGGTGGTAGGCCACATTTGACCTGTGGTCTGTGGTATGCTGACCCTGCTTAAATGAAATCCAGCTCTCTTACCCAGTCAGCTTTTAGCAGCCCTTCACCACTGCACTGGGGAGTTGGGCTGCTAATAGAGAACACTTGCGCTGAGTTGCCTCTCAGGATAGTTTCACGCAATTAAGTAAATTATTCCTTTGATTAGTATCATGCTTAGCAGGTCCAGTTGGAGGCTAGAAGTAAAGGAATGAATCCATTTAGCACCAGTTCCCTTACCCTATTTACAGTCAGGTAGCTTTAATTAGCCTGAAGCAAGAAGAGCAGTGGTTCTTAATTTCCCACCTCTGCAAGCTCAGCAGCCTCTTCACAGTCAGATCTCATCCCATCCACCCCGCCTTCCTGAGCCCACCTGCAGAGACACTGGCTCTGCCATCTGGTAGGATGCCGAAGGTGGGAAGACAGCCATTGCAAAACTTGACTCACAGAAAGCTGTATGGCGTTTCTCCCCCCACATCCCCGACCCCTGCTGCTGTATGTAGCAACGTGTTTTGTTGGATCGTGCATTTAAAAATATAGTTAAGTATGTTTCTGTTCCTTATCTACAATGCAGTTATTTTTAAGAAATGAGCATTCCAGCTCTCTGCTGTTTTAATTTTTGTACAGTGTGATAGTTGGTGCAAGGTAAGAAGGATGGGCATAATCATCCTATCTGGCTCTTCCTTGATCTTATTATTTATGTCATCACTTGCGCACAAGAGTAAGCTACTGATCAGGCGGTTGGATATGTTTGTAGACTTGGTCTCTATTTTCTTAGTCATAGAGTCCTCCCTTCAGCAGCATGTCTTCAGAAAGCATTTATTGGGTACAGAAAGCAAGTATGTGGTAGGTGCTGGAAATGAACAGTCCCCGTCCTTAAGTTTATAGTGTAGTGAAGGAGCCGGCAGACCACACAGAAAACGTTAAGTGCTGCGACAGAGCTGTCGCAGAGTGTGGTGAGACTGCATTGGAGAGGCTGGGCCCAGTCTCGGGATCAGGGAAGACTTCCCAGCAGGGGCGGTGTGTACACCAAGGCCTTTAAAAGACTTGAGGGGCTAGCCAGGCTCCGAATGCACGGGGTGGGGCACTTCATGCAAACTGCTGGCGCAGGCGTGGCAGGGGTGAGGGGTGGCGCCTTTGGGCAGCATCGCATTGCTCCAGGTCGTGTGGTGTGGCCTGCGAAGAGAGAGCAGCTCGAGGAGGGAGCAGGGACCAGGCCGTGAAGTCTGCAGGAGCGGGCTCGGGGAGCCGCGGGACGATTTCAGATACAGAAGGGACGTGATCAGAACTGTGTTCTAGAAAGAGCTTACTGGCTGTAGTATGCAGAGTAGACTGAAAGAAGAAAGTAAAGGAAGCTTATATTCCAAGAGAGAAATGACAAGGGCCCAACCTGAGATCGAGCCCCTGGGGAGAGAGAAAATCACAGATCCGAGCGAGGAAGGAGTATCGGCAAGCCTTGACAAATGGACTGTCCTGATTAGATGTGGAAGGAGGGGGCGGGCGGTGAGGGAGGAGATTTGAATCAGGGGGTCCGGCTTCAGGTTCAGGCATTGTGCATTGATACAGTACCATGGACTGACCAGGAAATACCTTAGGATAGGAGAGCTGAGAAGAAAGCAGATGACTTCCACTGAGGGTCTGTTGCGTTTGAGGGGCCAGCTGGAGACAGAACAGGTCGAGATGTGGAATAAGCATGTGGGCATAGAGGTCTGGAGGTCAGTCAGGAGGGCTCACCTAGAGGTAGCCATTTGGGAGCCAGCAGCCTCAAAATGGTCCTTAAGCTGCAGAGAAATGAGCTGTAGTGGGGAGGCATGTGGCACCAGACGCACAGGAGGGCGAGAAACACTTCCTCCTGCTCTGTTCTTAGTTCCTCCACTCTGTTCTTAGTTAGGCCCCTTTGGTCCCCACTTTTTCCTTAGAAAGGAAGCTTTAAATCAGGTTATGAAAGCAAAAGTATATTCTTGTTAATATTTGGGTATATTGTGATTTCTTATGAATTTCCCACTTCAGGTAGGAGGGAGGAGTGGTTAGCGTAGCATACATGTAGTTTTTATATTCTGCATTTTAATATTACATAAGTTTTTCCCCATGTCATTCAAAATTCTTCTAAAACCTTATAATGCCTATGTAATATTCCATCATACGAATATGCTCTTAAACACTTAACCTTGCCCCAATTGTGGATTTTTAGTTTCTGATTTTTTGATACTATAAATAATGCCGTGGCCATCTATGTTCATAAATCTTTATTGTGATCTCTGGTTATTTCTTTAGGACAGTCCTGGAACTGTGCTGATGGGGTCAGAAATATAGACATATTTAAGAATTTTGAAACATTGCCACATTCCCTTCCAGAAAGATCACAGCAGTTTATCCTCTTTCCAGTAGCCTGTGAATAAGGGCACCTATGATGGAAATACCTGTCAGGAGTTCTCTGGCTACATGGAGGGGGTGGGGGTGGGGGTTGGTCTCTCTCTCTCACTCTCTTTCTCTGAGTCAGACTAGGTCTCCTGAAATGTCCCAGTGACTGTGGTCTTGGATTTCATCTTTCCTATTGTTCAGTGTGTTACAGCATAGACTCTTCCTATTTGCATTAGCCATTATTAAAAAAAATACTCATAAGGGTCCTAGACTGTAAAATGGTAAGAGAGGCGGTTCAGAGCTTCTTCCTAAACTCGGTAAAGTCGAGACTGGAGAGTGGTCGCCTGCCCCAAACAAAGTCCTTCTTTCTACTCCTTAGACTCAATAAGAAACCCATCCTATTTGAAATGGTGCTGAGAACTATCGTTGCAGTCTCAGGTCCTTGGAGAACATTTGTAACCTCACTAACCTTTTTTGTTGCTCTCACGTCCTGTGTGTAGCTGTCACACGTTGTTTGGGTTGGCCTGACATGAAGAATTAAAAGGAAATCCAACTGAATTAAGACTAAAGAGGACAGAGCTGCTCTGTGTCATCTCTGCCACCATAAGAATTGCTGCACTTCTCTTTAAGGTAGTGGTAAACAGTACAGGAAGGCTTTTACTAGAAGTTCAGAGCTTCTGGTTAAATGTTGACAGGCAGCGCATCACGTCAGCCATGGAGATAGTTCTAGAATCAGGGAGGCTTAAAGAGTAATTATCACCCTGTCAGAATTTTCCCCTTTTTCCCAGTTACCAGTTTCATTATTATGAGCAAGATTTTCTTCTTCATCTGTTCGTCTCATTTATACATATACCCGCAGCCAAGAGTCTGTGCTCTTTTGAGCCCTTCAGCCCCCAGGCTGTCTAGGATGGCTCTGGGGCGCAGTGGAGCAGCTGAGGAGGGAACCGCCACCGCCTCCAGCTTTCAGGGAACGTGGGGCACAGGACTCCCCAGTCAGAGGGTATTGAAATCTTTCCCTTGAAGGAGAGATTGGTTTAGTAATCACACTAATTTCCTATGGAACCAGAGCAAACAATCCACATTTATGCATCCCAAGGCGTGGACAAGAGACAGCCTTGAAAACCTGACCTAGTTGTGTATAAGTAGCGCTAATTACACCCACTTATGTGAGTTGGTAACTGTTTGTGGCTTGTTAGCGTACGCATAAAAACCAACCTGTATCATTAAGTGTCGGAGTAACTCTGCTGAGCAGCTTGTTATTATAACCCTAAACTTTTCATGTGCTCACTCTTCCTTTAGGCATGTCACATAGTCAATTACTCATAATTTTCAAAAATTGGAAGGAATACAGGTAGTATTATTCTGGAAGTTGTTAAAAATACAGACTCAGACATGATTTCCGGCTCTCACTGGACAGATATTTCTTGAGTTCCTATCGTGTTACAAGTACTACTACTCATAGTTCTATGAAGGAGCCTTAGGCAGTGGAAGACAGACTTTCCACCCTAAAGTTGCTTAGTGAATTTGTGAAGAACTCTGTGTACTTACAAGAAACTTCAGTAAGATAAAAGCAAGGGCATAGTGAGTTGACACAGGGCTAAAGGAATACCCAACCTGATGGTTCTTAGGTAGATGGGATTAGTGAAAGAAGGCTGCTTGGGAAGGGAAGCCCTGAATCACATGGTAAACAAAGTGAAGGACATGATTGGTGAAGAGCTGAGGGTCACCGATTGCCCACCCTGTTGAGATTTAAGGTCGTGTTCCATCACACTCCTGTCCCTTCTGAGTTCTGAACCACTGAGAAATAGACACACAAGTCAGACCGAGATCAAAAGATTCCATCTATTACTGATAAAGTTTGGATTAGAGAAGGCAGCTTGAGCCAGTTCGAGCATTTGGAACAGCCCAGAAGTTGATGCTGTAAAAAGAAACTCTGATTGTGGGGTGATTAGAGGGGGCAGAAAGTAGCCAGAGGCAGAGAGGGGAACGTGCCCTCTACCCGACTGGGGGCCGGGGATACCGGGCACCGAGTCCTAGCGTGGCCTTCGCTACTAGGTGCCCTCCAGTGCAGTGGCTGCCAGTGAGGACCAGTAGCTGATGCCCTTGGTCAGAATGGCCAGAATATATCCTCAGCAGAGCTCTGAAGACTGCTTTTTATATAACTTTAGCGAGTAAGCATGGCTCCCACTCCACCCCTAGAAGCTTTTCACTTGCCTTCCGGTTCTTTCTGCTTGCCTATTATCCAGGCTCATTTCTTATAGAACGGAAAATCTCTACCCCCACCACTGTAAACCTTTCTTAGTTTCCAGGAAGCTGAAGACTGAAACTGAATCCTGCTGCAGAGAAGCTTGCACTGGCCAGCGCATCCATCCCGCCTCCCGCTTAGGGCTCCCAGAGCACTTTGTTTATACGTGTCACCTGTCTTGATCACGTTTTCATGTTGCCTGGTCATTTTCCATTTGCTTCCCTGTCTCCTTCCCTAAAGCTGTAAGTTCCCTAAGGGTAAGGACAGCATCTGTTCACCTTTATATCTCCAGCCCCTGCCCAGTGCTTGTTGTTAAGGGTGTTTCAAGGTCTCTAAGCATCTCTGTACATATTGGTCTTTTTAAAAAGACGATGGGGCAGTTGTGATCTGGGAGAAGGACTGTAGCTCTAGAAGAGAGGTGTGCTTATGTAAGAGAATTAAATGCTTATTATGAATCAGAGAGGTTTCCTCCTCTTTTGAATGAAAGGGTTGGGTGTTTGATTACTTGCCAGGGCATACAGGGTGTAGGACAGGGTGTAATGAGGGCTTTCTCAAGGTGGAGCTGCCTGGACAGGTGTGAGGAGCCGGGAAGCTTTAGCACCCCAGGGGGCTGGCAGTGCTTCTGAGGCTTCCTGAGCACTTCTGTGTTCACCTCTGTATCCTCAGACCAAGCTGTGCCCCTCAGGGAGCCCGGCAAAAGAGGCCCTCTGGGGGAAGGCAAAGAGACCCCCAGTGTGCCCCCCTGGAAAGGGAGATGCTCAGGCTTGTTGGAGACCTGATTTGCCGGCGTGGCAAGATGGGCAAGGCACCAAGCCCCGCCACCTGCCTTTTGCAAAGAGTCCTTCTGGGGTGAGCTAACATCAGCCTCCATCCGCCCTTCCCCCATGGTGAGATGGAAACGATCTGTATACCATGGTGGGATCCCCAGCCTAATCCTCCCTCTGGGAATTCTGATCAGAGCCTGCTTTTGCTTTTAATGGAAATGATTTCCACAAGACAGAGTTTCTGTATTAGTTGCTGCTGGGCTGTCTGAGAAAAGAACTCACATCACAGCTGGGGTTGAGATTGTGCCCAGATGATTCAAACTTAAGTCCTTAGCATTTCCAGGGGGCAGTGAAGTGAGACAAAGGGCTCTCACCCTGACAAGATGGTATATAAGAAACTGCTGGGGGTCGAGCGGGGCAGTGGCCAGTGCCTCCGTCCTCTCTGTGGTGCGAGCCTTTCAGGTAAAGTGGCTTTGACAGACGGGACAGGTTTGGCTCCTCCAGGGCCCTGCCTTTTGGGTAATTGTTCTCATGATTAGGAAGCTCCTGGACTCTCCCCTTTCTATTCACAGGACACTCTGCACGTCCTCGTCCTGCCCCCATGTCACACCCCACGTCACTTGAATGTGAGCCAAACAGCTACGTAAGAGACATGGAATCCTTTGACGTTAGTAAAACCTGCACTGGGGAAAAGGAACCCTTGCAGCTGATGCTTAGATTTCAACCATGACTGCCTCTTGGGGCAGGCCCAGTTGATTCCGATTTGCGTGGTTCTGCAAGCCGGGGGCTCTGCCGCTGTTCTGTCAGCTGTCTGTCCTGAACTCCGCTGCCGGACTGAGTTCCCCCAAATGCTGCTTTCACCTGTCACTCAAGAACCTGCCATCTCCTCAAGCAGATTTCATGGATAGTGAGATTTCCATTAATATTCTGGGATGAGATATAGGATTGCAAGGTTTTATTTTGCCAAACAAGAGCATTTTCTTTTTTTTTTTTTTTTTTTTTTTTTTTGCGGTACGCAGGCCTCTCACTGTTGTGGCGTCTCCCGTTGCGGAGCACAGGCTCCGGATGCGCAGGCTCAGCGGCCATGGCTCATGGGCCCAGCCGCTCCGCGGCATATGGGATCTTCCCGGACCGGGGCACGAACCCGTGTCCCCTGCATCGGCAGGCGGACTCTCAACCACTGTGCCACCAGGGAAGCCCAAGAGCATTTTCTTTAAAAGCCAGTTACCGTCTACTTCCTCCACGATTTTATAAATGAAAACATTTTAGCACCAAAACAAAGGAAGACTTAACTTCACCGTTCAGGGCAGTCTCACGTTGACTTGGTTGAGCTTTGTGGAAAACCTTTTTCTCATTTTGTTGATCTCAGACCAGCGTTTGCGAGCTGCTGGATTGTTCCATTGGGTCCAAATGCACCCTGGCTTTGGAGGCCCTCGGTGGTGCGGCCGGTATTTGGTGTTCCCCATTTCCCACCCACCCGTCTCCTGTACTCACTCGTCCTTCCCTGCCTTCTCATGGCCTGGGCCTCCACTTCGCTCCCCCCAGCAGGCCCCCCACTTCTTCCAGAAGCCGCTTCCGACAGGCTGCCTCTTTCTCCACGTCTCTCCTATCGGTGCCTGATGCAGTACTGCCTGGGTTTTCATTCGCATCATTCTGTGGTTCTGTCTCTTTGCTCCCTTCCCTCCCTCCCTGCCTGTGTTCTTGAGTATCAGCTGTGTAGAAGGCAGATACTTCGCTGCAACCTCTTTCTCACTCCTAAATCTGCGGTGTTGGTACAGAAGCGGCATGCTACAAGCTGCTCCTAGCACTCAGAATGTCCCCACAGTCAATGGGTGCTCAAGGACACTGTGCCCATAGATCTTGAAGATGTGGCCCTGTTTGTTATTACTCAGGAAATTCCCACCTTTTTAAAGAATGGTATTATTATAACACAGTTGTTTGTTTTGTACTTCTTTCATTCCCATTTTAAATGGCACGTGACAGACATTTTTAACTAAAGAGAATTTAAGAGCTTTAAAAGTATTTTATAACTTTAGAACATCCCTTTTGACTGATGTTTTTAATTTCTCACATTTAAAAAAAAATATCTACTAGGCACAGAGTACTGTGCTAGATATTGGGACAAAGAGATTAGAACATGGTCCCAGCCCTCAGAGTAGCTTAATGTCTCATGGACAGAATACAGACACAAAGAGAGCAAGCGGGCGCACAGGAAACGTTGAGTTTGGGCTGAGTGTGGAAGTGGCTGCTTTGGTATTTTACCTGGGGACGCTAGCTATGATTTGAAGGGGCCACGTTAAAAGTCAATGAGAAACAAGGTCATTCTGTTTTTAAAAGTCTTCTCCTGTACAAAATAGCAATTAACAATTTGCTGTAAGAAAACACTACAGATACTGAAAGCAAATTGGAAAGTATTTAATTGCCCTTGAATTTTGAACACCCCACCCCCACCCCGGGGCGGGGGGTGGGGGGGGGGCGGGGGGGGGGAGGTAAAAGAAATGTGCCAGAGTGGGAGGAAATGAGTGCAGACCTGAAGGACAACACCCAGGGAGGGGATCCCAGCAGGTTTCTTATCTGCTTGTCAGCATTAAATTGGCAGTCCCCTAAATAAGAAAGTTTGCTAATGAATAGCAGTCTACTGACTTCGAAGTACATTTGCACTGGGAACTTTTCTGTGCTCTGAGAATGCCAACCTGATTTGCTACGAGTTTTGCTCTGGGAATTACAAGGAGCTCTCCCTTCATTCTCCTGTCCTCCACCCCAGCCAAGTCCTGGGACTTAGCTTTTCCTGCAAGCTTCTGTCCAGCCAAGCTTGCAGTCTTGCTTGCCTCCCCGCTGGCCTGCAGGAGCACACTTCTGAGCTCAGAGGGGAGCAGAGCTCTGCCTGAGCTTCTCCCTGCCCTCCGCCCGCCTGGCTGTCCGGCTTCCAGGCCTGGATTCCTGACTCCCTGTTGCCGAGGACTCCTTCTTGGTCCCTGTGGAGATCTGTCCTGTTTACCCAGAGGCCTAGCTCGGAACTCTTTGGGGTACATGCTTCTGCTCCAGACTCTGCCCCAGGCCCAGACTCAGCTCTCCTGTGGCCACCAGCTTCAAGTCAGTGGCAAGAGAGTGTAGAGCTGTGAGCATGGGCCTGGGACAGGCCGCCTGGGCTCTGATCCTGACTCTTTTGCTTAACTTTTCTGTGCCGCAGTTTCCTAAGATAATCGTGAGTAAAATGAGGTAACATGTTTCAGAGGTAACAGTCGGTAAAAGGGAGATGATAATAGTAACTATGCCATGGGGATGTTAGGTTAAATGAATTGTACCCATAAAACACTTAGAACAGTCCCTGACACGTAACACCAAATGGATGTTAACCGTGTGCCCAGATTCCGAGAAAGGCCCCGTTTCTGTCCTCACAAAAGAGCCACCTCTAACAGGGAAGAACCCAGGAAGGGCTACAGTACAGGCCACCAGCAGTAATGGCCTGGAAAGACCTCACCTCATTTGGAATCCATCCGGTGGGTCTGGGTGGAGGGGAAGGATTTGAAGTGGAGGCCTTGGGGCGAGGAAGGCTGGGCCCCTACTGCTTGGCAGCGGCGGGTGAGGGGCGGTCTGGTCTGGTTGGGTGTGTGGAGGGAGCACCGCGGTAAGAGACGAGACTGGGGGTGTCTTGAAGCACTCAGCAGTTGGTGCCGGAGTCACAGGGAGAGCAGGCAACCTTTGTGAGCAAGGAAGGGAAGGAAGTAGAGTCGCGCATCACACTCCAGTCACTCAAATAAGAGACACAAAGCATTCCCTTTGAACAGACATACCACAGTTTACATAACCCTTCCTAATGTGGCTACCATTAGGTGGCTTTCAGTTTTTGTTATTATAAATAACACTGCAATTAATATTCTTACGCATTCTTAATCAAAATTGTTTTGGACTGTTTCCTCAGGAATACATTCTTAGAATGACCGCATTCAAGGGAATAACTATTTTTCTGCGATACTTTCTCTTTTTTATGAACTTTTATTGTTGTATTATAAAAGTAATACACATTTGGGACTTCCCAGGTGGTCCAGTGGTTAAGACTTTGCCTTCCAATGCAGGGGGTACAGGTTCGATCCCTGGTTGGGGAGCTAAGATCCCACATGCCTCGGGGCCAAAAAACCAAAACATAAAACAGGAGCAACATTGTAACAAACTCAATAAAGACTTTTAAAAAAATGGTCCACATCAGGGCTTCCCTGGTGGCACAGTGGTTAAGAATCTGCCTGCCAATGCAGGGGACATGGGTCTGGGAAGATCCCATGTGCCGCAGAGCAACTAAACCCGTGCGCCACATCTACCGAGCCTGCGCTCTACAGCTCGCGAGCCACAATTGCTGAAGCCCGTGTGCCACACTACTGAAGCCCGTGCGCCTAGAGCCCGTGCTCCGCAACAAGAGAAGCCACCTCAATGAGAAGCCCGTGCACCGCAACAGAGAGTAGCCCTCGCTCGTCGCAACCAGAGAAAGCCTGAGCGCAGCAACGAAGACCCAACACAGCCAAAAATAAATAAATAAAATAAATTTTTAAAAAATGGTCCACATCAAAAAATCTTAAAATAAAAAAAAGTAATACAAGTTTGTGTTACGAAAATTTTAAATTAACAAGTAAGCCCAAAATAGCCATCAGTTACCCATCACCTAGTAATAACATTTTTCTAGGTATCCTAAAGCATGTACATTTTTTAGAGCTTTTGACACAAGCTGCAGGATAATTTTCCAGAAAGGTTAGACTAATTTAGGCTTTCCCCAGCAGGGAACAATAGTGCATTGTCACTGCCTCTCACCAAATTGAGAGTCTGGGGGTTCCATTTAATCTTTGTTAATATGGTAGGTTGGAAATGGTGTTTTATTATTGTGTCGGCTTGCATTTGTTTTACTGCTTGTGGGTTCAATCAACTCTTGAGTCGTTTCTTTGCCATTTCTGAGAAAGGGAGAAACTTCCTTCTGTGGTCACTAGAGTCTCCTGACACCTTAAGCCCTAGACCCACCAGCCACATTTTTAGCCAGAATTACTTTTTTTCCCAACTAAGGTATAATTTACATACAGTAAACTTCACTCTTTTTAGCATACAGTTCTGCAAGCTACACATACCACACTCAAAACATAGAACAGTTCCATCACCCCAGAAAATTCCTGCACACCCCTTTGTAGTCAACCCCTCTCCCCTACCCTCAGCCCCTGGCAACCACTCCTGTTTTCTGTCCCTGTAGTTTTACCTTTTCCAGAATGTCAGGTAAGTGGAATCAGACAGCTGGTAGCTTTTGAGTCTAGCTTCTTTGACTTAGCATCATGCACTTGAGGTTCACCCCTGTGTTTTGTGTGTATCAGTGTTCATTCCTTTTTATTGCAGGGTATAAGTGTATACATGGTATACATGTTCCACAGTTCATTTGCCCATTTGTCAGTTGAAGGATATTTGGGTTGTTTCCAGTTTGGGGCGATTATGAATAATGCTGCCATAACATTTGCCTACAGGGGTTTTTTTTGTTTCTTTGGGTTTTTTTATGGAATTCCCCCATCTTATTTTTTTTTTAATTTATTTAATTTATTTTATTTTTGGCTGCATTGGGTCTTCGTTGTTGCACGCGGGCTTTCTCTAGTTGCAGCGAGCAAGGGCTACTCTTCATTGCGGTACACGGGCTTCACATTGCGATGGCCCCTCTTGTTGAGGAGCACAGGCTCTAGGTGCGCGGGCTTCTGTAGTTGTGGCATGCGGGCTCAGTAATTGTGGCTCGCAGGCTCTAGAACACAGGCTCAGTAGTTGTGGCGCACGGGCTTAGTTGCTCTGCGGCATATGGGATCTTCCCAGACCAGGGCTCGATCCTGTGTCCCCTGCATTGGCAGGCGGATTCTTAACCACTGTGCCACCAGGGAAGCCCTGCCTACAGGGTTTTGTGTGATGGTTGTTTTCATTTCACTTGGGTAAATACCTAGAAAAGGTTGGGTCCTATGACAAGTGTCTATTTAACTCCATAAAAAATTACCAAACTGTTTTCCAGAGTGGCTCTACCACTCACCAGCAATGTACGATAGTTCCAGTTTCTTTACCTGCTTATCAGCACTTGGTATTATCAGGGGTTTTTGTTTGTTTGTATGTTTTAGCCATGCTAATAGGTGTGTAGTGGTGTTTCATTGTGGTTTTAATTTGCATTTCCCTAATGACTAATGATGTTGAGCGTCTTTTTCATGTGCATATTTTCTGTCTGCATATCTTTTTTGGTGATGTGTCTCTTCATATCTTTTGCCCATTTCTTAATTGGGTTTTTGGTTTCTTATTACTGAGTTTTGAGATTTCTTTTTATATTTTAGATATAAATCCTCTATCAGATTTGTGATTTGCAAATATTTTCTCCCTGTCTTTGGCTTGTCTTTTCATTCTCTCTGGCTTATTTTTTTATCCTCTTTTGAAGAGCAGAAGTTTTCATTTTGGTAAAGTCTAATTTATTGAATTTTTTTTATGGCTTGTGCTTTGGGTGTCACATCTAGGAAATTTTTGACTAACCCAAGGTCACGAAGATTTTTTCCTATGTTTTCTTCTGGCAGTTTTATAGTTTTAAGATTTACATTTAGGTTCTCCACTTATTTCCTAGCTCCAGAAGTTTCTTTTAGAAAACAGTTCCATTAAAGAGACACACACCTGAGTAGATTTGGTATGGAGTCAGTCCTAGGAGCCTGCGCAGGCATGGTGCCCTCCAGGAACCATCTGGAAAGGAGGTGTGGGCATCAGAAGCTGCCCAGGAGTGGCTTTTAAACAGATAGTAGGCTTCTCTGGCTTAAGACTTGGCATAAAAGTGAAGATTGTATCCTTTAAAGGAGGGTGAGAATGATAAGAGCAAAACCTCTAAACTTTCTAGATAAATCCTTCTGACTGCTGCCCAAAGTCAGGACGGTGACTGATGCCAAGCCCAGGACTTTGTCGATTACACGCAAACACCCATGTCGGTGACTCACCCGATCATGCTTTAATCTCATAACCGAGAGGCTTTCAGAAATTATAGTCAACAAGGCAGCTTGCTAGTTGTGACTGCCATTGGAATTGGGTTTGCCTCAGAACAGCTGGAGTGTAATGTGGTGGGAAGAAAGCCTGATGTGGGTGAAGGGCCAAGGATTGCTTGCCTGGGAAGGAGGTGCAGCTAACGTTTGATAGAAATCTGTGAAATGACCGACCTCAGCCAAGCTGAGTAGAGGCCTGCCATCTTTCATCCATGGGAAAATACACTGCAGCAAAAGTATTCAGAAAACAGCATTGACTGTCCGCTTTGTGTCAGTCATTGCAAGACACAGATGGTCCAGAGCGTGCTCCGTGCTGGGCTGACAGGAGCCGAGAGAAGACTCCTGTTCTAGTGAAGGAGAGCCCTTGAGAGCAGGTTGGAAATGGCTTCTCCAAGGATGTTCCAGACAGAGCAGCGCAAGGGTTTGGTGTGTTCTGGGATTTGCAGGCCTTTGGCATGGCTGTGTCACAGGAAGGGCTCGCAGAGGCAGTGGGAGATGTTATTAGACGTGGAACCAGGGCCAATCTTGGAGGACCTTGTTTGCTCTGCCCTGAGATATGAGTGTTTTCTTGAATTCAAATTGGTACCATTGAAGCATTTTACATATGGAAGTGATGGGCTAGGACTTTCTTTTTAGAAAGATCTCTCTGGAGGCTCTGTGGAGAATGAATTAGAAGGGGCCAATTAGTGGTCATCTAGGTGAGATGGCTAACCTGAAGTCATACAGCTGACAGGAAGCCACAGGTGAGAAAGACACTGAGGAGGTAGAATCAGAGCCCAAAAAGGGAGGGGGTGGGCACATGGATGGACACTCCTGGGTTTCTGACTGGGCAGCGGGGCGGCTGTGGTGCCACCCAGGAGAGTCCCCCCCGCCCCGCATCGCAGGAGGAAGAGCAGGCGTCAGCTGGGGACCCTGTGAGCTGGAGGCCCCTGGCACCATCCTGTTAAAGGCCGCAAGGCGGCCGGCCTCGGGAGTCTGGTGCACCTCTGCTACCGCACCACAGATTCTCCCTCCACTCAGGTACACACGTGTTCCTGGAGGCATCAGAAACACATGTGCCTTCCAGAGTACAGTAAGCAGGACTAGAAACACGCTATAAAGGCTAGTGAGAGAGGCGGCGTGAGCGCACACGGGGATTGAAGAGCAGCACGTGGCACAGCACGGAAGCCTCTGTCCCCCGCCCCCATGAGCCAGGTTGCCAGACAGGGCTTCCCTTGGGCACGGGGCTGGAGGAGAGCAGCCATCGTCAGCTCTCGGCCTCCCCCCACCCCCTTACCTTCTCCTCTCTCTTCCCAGACAAGCTCTTCTCATTTGTTTTTTTTTTTAAGAAAAAAGAGTGAATTCACTCCCAGTCCTTTTGAAACCCGACATGTCAGTGATAGATGAGGCAGTATTCTTTAACTTCAGAGGAGAAAAAGTGAGTGAGTGAATGCAAGCCCGGGGAGTTGAAAAGTCCAAGGGAACAGGAGACACATGGGGTGACCCCGCCGTCAGGAGGAGCGCCCTCAATCCCACCCCTGCTGGTGCTATGCAAAGGCACAGACAATGCTACTTTCAATAAATCATGAAGGCTCCTGAATACCCATTTTTGTCTGTTTTCAATGGACCTTGGGCATATTGCTTAAGATATGGCCAGCCATTTGTGCTGTGTTCCCAGATACTCAAAGGCTCGAAGTCAAGTGCTCTCTCGACTATATAATGGAGTCTTTGCATAGGGGATTTTGGGGGAGATTTTTTCAGATTTCCATAGCTAGTCATAGTGAAGGTGACCTCGTGGGTAGTGGGGGCCATTGTCACCCTTCAAACATCCATCCTTTGAGTGATGCTGAGCTTTGTGGGGTATCCATGCAGCACCTAATTCGATCACACATCTGACCCCTGCCTCTTTTTGGCACTGTCCCCTTCTCTGTGCTCACTGGGCTGCTGGAGGCCTCTGCACAAACCCTGGCTGTCCTCTGGACGCATTCTATGCTGAACAGAGCTCTTGACTGTTTTTCCCGCTCTCAGAATTCTAGGCCCCCCAGTGGATCTGGCCTGGGGAGTGGCTGCTTGTTCTCATGATGGTGTGCTCACGAAGATGCCTGTTGGAAGCGCCTTTTAAAAGTCCCTGGGTTGTTTCCACAGTGGAGTCTTGGAAAGCAAAGAGAAGAATAACCTGGGGTCGTTTAAGGGCTGGCTGGTCATTTCCTTAATCGTCTGTGACCGTTAAGAGCCTGATTTTCTATAAAGAAGCACAGAGGCTTCCTTGGCTTGTTATTAATAATAACAAACAGCTAGAATTTATTGAGCACCTGCCATTTGCCAAGTGCTTTCACATGTTACCTCATTTAATCCTTAAACCTTATACCCATTTTTACAGATGAGGAAACTGAGACTTGAGGTTAAATAACTTGTCAAAAGTCACATAGCTAGAAATGGCAGAACTAGGATAGAAACATTCCTTATTCTGCTTAATTTTTATCTTTCTCTTGTTTTATATTCTGCGAATCTGAACAAATGGATCAAGTCCTACTCTTAGGATGACTTTGAAGAGCTATGTTAAAATACTGTGTAATTCCATTTATATAACATTCTTAAAATGACCGAATGATAGAGCTGGAGAACAGAGTTGTGGTTGCTAGGAGTTGAGGGCTGGTGGGGGGAGAGGGAGGTGGCCCAAGGGGGATCTTGGTGGTGAAGGGACAGTTCTATATCCAGGTTGCTGTGGCAGTTACACGAATCTACACATGTGACCAAATGAGATAGAACCAGACACACATAACATGCCAGTGTGTTTCGTGGGTTTGATGTTGTGTTATAATTATGTAAGATGTCACCTTTGGTGGAAATTGGGTAAAGAATACATGGGCCCTCCCTGTTGTATCTCTGCTATTTCTGTAAATCTATAATCATCTCAAAACAAAAAGTGGGTTGTTTAATTCACCTGAGTGGGACGCCAGCATTGCACCTGGAAAAGGCCAGGTCTCAGCTCAGAAGTTGCTTGCTCTCAGAAAGCAGTCCACATCATAAAGCTACAGGTGGCCTAGGAGGAGAACACACACTAGAAGAGGGTCTGGGATTTATCCTCTGTCGGACGTAACCCGAGGCTCTGTTGTCTTATGGGAAAGTACTGAACCGAGAGTCAGGGCCCCTGGGCTCAAGTCCCAGGGCTGCAATTGCGTGACCTGGGGCAAGCTTCCCAACATCTATGAGCCTTCATGTCCCCGGCTGTAAAGTAGGAATGGTAACAGCACCCACCCTGTGAGCTTGTTAAGAGATCCACCGGTAGAACACATTAATGTGCTTAGCACAGAAAGATTTACTGTGCTTACTCATTTTGGTTACCATCATCAATGTGATTTTATCTGTTCCAAAGTTGTACCCTCTGCTCTGTAGTCGGACCAATCTTGCACATATTCACAGAACAGCACGTATTTATTCTTACTTCTCTGGTTTGGGTCATTTATTCTTTCAACAATTCTTTCTTTTTTGTTTTTGTTTTTTTAATATTTCTTTCTTTATTTGGCTGCATCGGGTCTTAGTTGCAGGATCTTCGTTGCGGCACGCGGGATATTCCATCATGGCGTGCGGGCTCTAGAGCGCGCGGGCTCAGTAGTTGCGGTGCGCGGGCTCTCTAGTTATGGCACGTGGGCTTTAGAGCGGGCGGGCTTAGTTGCCCTGTGGCGTGTGGGATCTTAGTTCCCCGACCAGGGATCAAACCCACGTCTCCTGCATTGCAAGGCGGATTCTTAACCACTGGACCACCAGGGAAGTCCCTCAACAATTATTTCTTAAGTGCCTACTTTGTCGAACACTCTTGGAGATACAGTGATGGATGTGACCCGTGTGGTCTGTGCCCAAAGAGAGCTAAAGTCTTGTTTTTTCCTGTTACGTGGAATCTCCTATCTGTGTCTTTCAAATCCTTGCTGTCCTCCGAGACTCAGAGGCCTCATCTATTCCATGCAGGCCACTCTACCAGCTACTTCTCTGAGCTCCGACAGCACTGGAGTCAGCGTGACTTAATCATCTCTGCTAGCCTAGACCGTCCTTTTCCCCTGTGCCTCCCGGGGTGCCCGGCACGGTGCTGAGCAGCACAGGGGGCGTGTTTAGCAAGCACTAGCCCACAAAATTATAAAGTTCACGGCCAGAAGGAGCCCAAGACAGTATCTCTTCCGAGGCTTTCACCTCACAGATGATGTCATGGACAGAGGCCCTTGGCCTACATAACGGAAGCTGGCTCTCTGGTCCCCAGCACTTTATCAGTAGGATATTAATAGATCCTATATTAACCTTAGTTTTTGTTGTTGTTGCTTTGTTTTGATTTTATTCCTGCCATCCAGTATTTTGACTAGCTGACTGGCGTTTCTTCTCTTGCAAACCCTGAGGTAAGAAGCCTTGGCTGTAGCTCTGCTCTTCCCACTACCCGTGTGACTGAGTCATATCAACCAGAGGGCAGGTTCGTTGAAATGGAAAACCAGAGCCAGTCCACGTCTTTCTCCCACTTGCTCTCCGTTGAGTGGGCTTACCTGCCACCTCCAGCCTGCCGGCAGGACCCTGCCTCTGGAAGGCCCACCCAGGCGTCTGTCTCCTCCAGTCCGGCTTCTCCACCTGAAGCTGGGCGGGCGGTCTGCGCAGCCTCTCGCTAGGGCGACTTGCCTTAAATTCCAGTTGTTCTTCCGTCAGACCGTTGCCAATGAGCCCCGAGAGACTGACTCTCTGAACCCCAGTTGCTGTCCTACGCCTGCTGGAATCTAGAGGAGAGAAGAAAATTGTTGGAGCCCCCGGCTTCCAGCTTGGTGCCCTCTTTATAGATGGAGAAATAGCAAGTGTGGCCCAGTGAGAAATGCTCAGACTGTAGTTAGATGGGTTTGGGTTCCATTTCTAGGTCTGCCAGGTGTTGATTGCTGTATCACCTGACCTTGGTTGGGCAGGCAAGTTACTTAGCCTCTCTGCACGTCAGCTTCCTCACCCTTAAAATGGCAGTAACAGTACCTGTGCGTGTGGAGTTCCTGGTGCTGTGTCTGGTTGAATGTGGAACCTCATATTTCTGCGGCTTACTGCAGGCCCCTACATCGCCTAGAAGTGCTTTTTTAATAAAGATTTGTGGGGCTCAGAAACAGTAATCGATTGGGATTTCTCTATTGGAGTTTACAATCCCGCTGGACGGTATGATAGTTAAGCAAACAGACAGCTGGAGACTTGTTTCAACTTGAGAATAAATGAGAAGAATCAGACCACGATAGAAGCAATTTTCCCACATCCGGACTGTGAGAAGCCAGCCCTCTGCCATGCTCTAGCAGGTCTCTGCGGCCTCTTCCTTACCCAAGCGGAGATTAACAGACAAGTTGTTGCCAGTGCAGAGGCGCTGGGCAGCCTCCATGTTGAGGCACATCTGCCAACCTGGCAGGGCTGTGGAGGCTTTTCTGTTGAGGAGTGAGCCTCATGTAGGGGCACCACGGCCTCCCTGCCTGACGCTTCAGTGGGAAGCAGCCCAGGAGAGCTGGTCACCTGGGAATACAGTAGGGCTGCCCGGCCACCGAGCCGCCGCAAGTGCCGGCAGGGCCGCTGAAGAAGACTTTGAAGCATGTGTCCTCCTGCGGAGTGCTCTCCTGCTGTGTGTCCTTCACAGAGAGAAGTGGCTTCCCAAATATTGCTCCAGTTACGAAGTTGAACCCTATTAATGTGGAAATTCCTTGGATTTTAGAGTGATCACATCTGGGACTGTTGAGTCCCACCCAGTCAGCTTGTTCCAGTGCGTCCTCTTTTAAATTTGATCTCAACTCATTATAAGAAATAACCCTAAGCTTTATGACATCAGGAACATTTATCAAGTATTTACCATCGTCAGGTATTGTTATAATGTGTTTTCTTTCCCCTCATTTAATTTTCACAACCATATGAACCAGGTACCATTATTGTCCCCATTTTACAGAGGAGGAAACTGAGGTACAAATAGGTAAGGTAACTTGCCAGGGGTCGTGTAGCTCATAGGAAGTAAAGCCAGGTTTCAAAACCAGCCTGAAGTGTCAGCACCCTTTACTTCTCTACAGTGTTGCTTGTTGTTTATAGGTACACCCACTCGAAAGCGAAATGAGCTTATTTCTGGTTTAGTAAGACCTGTGTCCCAGGCAGGAGGGTCGCAGCAAAGCTTGAGCTCTTTAGAGTGCTAGAAAGAAAACTTGTCCAGTGCTGTGGGCAGTTATTCTAGAGGATCCCCAAGGTCACTGTGAGAGCCTCTGACTGTCCCCTGAATTCCAGCCCAGAGCCCCTAGAAAGATTATACAAAGGTTGGAGAGAAAACAGATTTCTGCTTAATGAAAATGTTCCCCTAAGATTATTGTGAAACTTATTTTTTTAACATTTAACATTGTGTCTAGTTTCTTAAATGATTTTCAACTATGCGAGATTATCCAAGGATTCTCTATTACCAAAGCTGTTGTTTCAGTTAGCAAGGCATAGAAAGTCTGTTCATTTTCCTTCTTGCTGGATCCCAGCCCTTTCTAATATCCTCTACTAACCTCTTTAATTTTTTTGATCTTTGCATTTCATCTTAGCTGTAAGCTTCTTTCTGTATTTTCTTTAAAGTTCACAATACCCATATGTTCTTTGGTCTTTACCATAGTTAGAATGGTACCTATTAGACTGATATATTGTTCAAAAAGAGAAAGGCTCTTTAAGACACTAGTAATTGTTTTGGATGAGAGTAGGAACCTCCGGTAACCCCAGGCGTGGGCCTCCTAGGTGTCCCTTCCAGACTGTTCTGAGCAACCCAGGAAGTGTCAGGTCAACAGACACTTTGTGACTGGATGGCCGTGGCCAGTGATCTTGTGCCAGGAGGTGCTGCTAAGCCCACTGCTGCAGCTTGAAGGCTGGTTGCAGGAGGAGGACAGTAGGGCAGACTGGCTGCCCCGGGACCAGAAGGGACCTTAGAATGTTGTCCTGGAATATGTTGTCCAGACATTTGGCCTCATCTGGGAGGAAGGAAGCACAGTGGGCATGGAATCAAGTCATGAACTTCGACAGTCGCTCTTGGCTACGTAACACAGCTTTATGCACTGCCACCTCTTTCTTATTAAAAGAGGTGAGCGCTGGCCCTCCGAAAATCTTCAGAGCTTTTCTTCTGACAGGTATAGCAGGGACTTATTATGGAGGCTTTCTTCCAGTAAACCTAGAAAGTATCTCACATTCATCCGTAAAATAAACCACAAGGATGACCATAGAGGAACTCAGCTCCATTTTACAGGTGGGAAGGCTAAGGTCATCAGAACCCCACACCATCCCGGAGTCTGGGGAAGAACAGAGACAAGGCCAGAGCTGCTGGCTCCCAGCTTGGGGTTATATAACTCCTTCAACTCCTCAAGTCCCTGGAAACTGAGGCCAATTCCCTGGAAGATCATTCTGTTCTCTCCTGTTTTTTCAAGACTAGAGCCAGCTTGATCACTGGCTCTGAGGCATGTATGAGAATGACCCGTTTTCTTTCTTCCATGAACTGAATGCCTACCGTCATGATCATTGTTGAATCAAGTTGTATTCGAACTTGCCTGGCTCTCATATTTTTATGTATGTTTGGCTTATATTTTGAAGAACCTTATTTTATTTATGTATACTCTCATCTGTTTCCAAAAAGGATTTGAGAAGACTTGCAACAAAGGAAATAAACAGTAAAATGAATACAGTAGAAAGAAAGACAGAAAATCAGAGCCAAGGAAAAGAGGCAGAAGTAATAGGACATCTGTAAGAGAGCATGATTCCTGTGACTGGGCGTCATATTATCTGACTTCAGTATCAGAAATGCAGAAATAGCTTCCTGCTTTATGGGGAAGAGACAGATTTCATAAGGTTATTTCTTATAACAAATCTCACTGAAAGTCAGGATGCTTTTCCCAGCACTAAAAGCTCTTTCTCACATGAGGCTTGATAGTGGGGGCATTAAGTGTTATAGTGGACAGATTTTTACATTTGTGGCCAACGAAGAAGGAGGTATTATAAGGCTATTTCTTAAACTCGGGTGAAAGTTGAAGGATAAAACACAGCTTGAGGAAGGCAAGTAAGCTAGTGAACAAGCTCGTGTCGTCTACAGGTGTCACTTCCCTGTAGCCTAACTTGACTCAAGGACAAAGCTTAGACCACCTGCCTGAGTGAGCAGATAGCCTGTCACTTAGGCTGCTTCTGACACATTTCCCTGGTGTCCGCTGTGTGTGTGATGGAAACTATGTAGCAGAGGCGCTGAAGTGGGAGGCTCTGGCAGGTGGACATTCTCCACTGTTTGGGGCAGGACCACAAGCTTTAGAAAGTAGGTGGCTAGGCTGCAAAACTGATATATTCTAAATGCCAGGAGACCCAGACAATCTCTCTGTACGATGCACAGCCACCTCCATGCATGTGGAGGGGCCATATGCAGTTCCCACAGTCAACATGGGCACTTCCCCGCGGAAGCAGCTTTGGGCAGTTCCAGTCCCTGAAGAGTGGTTGGCCTGAGCCCTAGAGCTCTGAGCAGAGATGGCTCTGGTCTGGTAATGTCCCAACAGAAGTCACCCTCTTTGGCTGTGAAAATCCTCAAAAATGCTCCTGCTGTGAGTGGGTCGAGCACGTCGGTTGCAGCGTCCCTCTGCATACGACACGTGCAGACCTGTTCACCGTGCTTTGTGTTCCCCGTTGCCATATTTCTCAGGAATTTGCGGGGTAAAAATGTGGGCAGGGGAACGCCTGTTTTGCTAACACAGGTGCTGGGAAGGGGAATGAGGTCTTCTGTGCTGGTCTCACCCAGCAATAAAGGCAGAGGTGCTGCGGAGTCATGGCCCGCAGAGCTCTACTGCCCCGGCCTTGCTGGTGAGCCATGAAGTAACCCTCAGACAGGCGGGCAGGAGGGGTCAGGGCTCTTCTCTCCCGGGACTGGCTTGCTGACTGAGGCAAACCCAGGATGAACCAACCAGGTTGGCCTCTGTGACTCCTGACGAAAGAGCAGCCTTCCCTATTGATTGACCGTAGCTCCGGAGACAGACGGCTTTTCTTCTGAGCAAGTAAAACTTCAGCATTGAAGAATCCTTGACCTGTCATTTTTAACCTTAATGAGGATAGAACGAGCCTCTGGAACAAGGTGCAATGGAGTCAGGAGAAGTGGCTTTAAGTGAAAACACAGCTGTGGGGTTTACAGACGGCGCTGCAGGGAGGCGTCATCCAGTGGGAGCGGCCAGCCTCGCTATAGACTTTCCAACACTAATGAATCGGGAACTCCATGCTGAACAGGATTTAGTTTGATGGGTCCCTGTGCCAGCAGATGGATGTATTTTTCTTGAAAGACCAAGGTGCCAGAAATCTCCATGATTACGTTACTGGAGCGAGGCTCTTTTTTGTGGTTTGTGCAGTTGAGCGTCAGGACTGCAGGATTCTCTTGCGCTTTCTCACTCTTATTTTTTCCAGGTCAGAACCAGAGCTTGGGGTGGGGAGGAAAATCCTGCTGAATGAGCAAGTTCTTTCTTAAAAAGCTTTCTCCAAGTCCAAAAAGACTTCAGTGGACTTAGGAGAAAGAAACTTAATACATTGCCGTAGAGTCACTGTGAACCGAGCGAAAGCCAAGTCCACAGCATCTTTGTCTTATAAAAGAAAGCAGAGAGGAGATGGGAAAAAATAATGCTTAGGGAATCCAAACCAAACAGCGAAAGCTAAAGAAGAGAAACTAAAGATCACCTCAGAGAATGTGAAGATTTCCTTCTAATAAGATTTTTCAATTGCAAAACCAAGGCTCAGGTAGAGGTAACTTTTCTCTTCTTTTTAAGTATGCCATAAATGGCATACCTCAGATGTTTGAACTATGATGGGATTTGCCACTTTCAGCTTAAGGAAGAGTTGGACACCCTGCAAGACCAGTGGACTGTGAGGGGAAGAGTCGGCCATGCAGAGACTGGAGGCTTCCCAGTCTGGTCCTTGACCTGCGTTTGAACCTTGGTCCTAATAGCTAGCAGATTGAAGCAAGCTCACTGGCCTCCCGGAGAACCCATGTTGGTTTGAACTGGAGCAATGCTGGCCACAGAACCAGCACTCTGCTTTCACCAGCTACCTCTCTCATTACTCCCCTGTGAGAGGAACTCGGTGCTGGGTCGTGGAGGTTGCCCCTGTTCGGTCACGGAGCAGCCTGCAGAGAGGGGACGCACTCTCTTATGCCCGGCCTGCAAGTGCCATCCAGCCCATGGCCAGAAAGAGAGCCGGTTGCCTGCCAGAGGTCATCTTGGAGCTGTTGTGGACGAGACAGGCAATTGCTAAACTTCTTAACACATCTCTTACCCTACCAAAGTCAGGCCAGCGTTTTCAAAAGCACCAAAGACTCTGAGCTGGTATCACTTAGCTGATGGAGTTTAGTACCAAGTGGCCTGTGTGTATGTTCTCCAGGAATGTGGCTGTTTGGGAAAGCCAGCTGTGCACCTGAGCAGATTAGGGACCAATTTGCTCATTAGCCCGGGGGAACATCTAGCAAGCCACCCCTCAGCCACCTTTCCTGTCCCGTCCCATTACTCTTTCTCAGTTATTCTTATGAATGTAATCTGGCCCGTTGGCTTCACTGGGCTGGTGTACAGAGTGAGGTCATGCTTCCTTTAATGGTTACATTAAATGACTCCATGGACCCCTCTGCTGCTTAGCCTGGGGTGTTCATTCTTCCCCTTAGGTTCACCTAAAGGCTCTTCCTCAAGCAACGTCTGAGAACCCTGAGGAAGCCTTCGTTGGTCCTGAATCGGTCGTTCTTACCGCTCACCTGTTGTCACCAGCTGGGAGGATGGCCCTGTGGCCTCCCTTGCCTCCCTCTCCCGCCCTAGACCTGGAGGGGCTGCAGGAGGACCTTCTGCAGACCTACCAACCCCCGTAGGGCCTCTACCCCCACGTTCCCACAGCCCGTGGGGAAGGACTGCGGCCCCTTCCACTCACCCAGGCTCCGTCAGCTCACCCACGGTGCCGGTTTCCCTGAGGCAGGAGGGCTCCCAGCAGGAGTCTCACGCTCCAGCTGCCCAGGGCCTACCCTCCTCTGTGGTCTGGCCTGAGCCCCTGAAAGCAGAAGGCTCCTCTCTTCCCTGCTTGAGAGAGATTGGCTTGTCCTTTGTCCAGAGGAATGGCTTGTCTCTAACTAGACCCGTTTAAAGGTCTCCTTCCTCTGCTGCAAGAGGCTGACAGAGCAGCCTTGTCACTGCCTCATGGGCCCTTTGCTGCCTTCCCTCCTTACCCAGTACCAGGGATGTTGTGCGGTTGGAAACTGTCCTCCCAGGGAAGAGGTTGACTCATAGCGGGCTCTTCTGCTTGACAGTGGCAGCTGCCTCTGGAAAGGGAAAGCCGGGCCTCATGAAGTCTCGGAGTAGCTGTCATCCTTGCAGGCCAGCGTTCCAAGCTGAGCCACTCTGTGGATGGACCCCTGTAGGCCTTGATTAGAGCCCGCACTGGCACAGATGGCAGCCTGTAGGGCTGCCTGTTTCCTTGCCATGCTAGGCTCATGGGACGTGTTCAGTAAATACTGTTGAGTGAAGGACCGAGTGCCTCTTCGTAGGCACTGGCAAGATGGGAGCCTCTGGACACCGAGAGGATTTGAGCCACTACTTGTAGTCTGGTGGCACAGCGACTGAGGGGTGGCACGCGTGCGGCAGAATCTCTGTACAGAGGTGAGAGTGATTACAAACTCGGATGAAATTGGGTGACTAGGAGCTTGCAGGGGAACATGATTCTGTGTCTGTAAAATTTTTTTTTAATTATTTATTTCTGGCTACATTGCGTCTTCGGTGCTGCACGCGGGCTTTCTCTAGTTGCGGCGAGCGGGGCCTCCTCTTCGTTGTGGTGCATGGGCTTCTCATTGCAGTGGCTTCTCTTGTTGCGGAGCATGGGCTCTAAGCGCACGGGCTTCAGTAGTTGTGGCACGTGGGCTCAGTAGTTGTGGCTTGCGGGCTCTAGAGCACAGGCTCAGTAGTTATGGCACATGGGCTTAGTTGCTCCACGGCATGTGGGATCTTCCCGGACCAGGGCTCGAACCCGTGTCCTCTGCTTCGGCAGTCGATTCTTGACCACTGTGCCACCAGGGAAGTCCCTGTGTCTGTAAATTAAATGACTGGAGCAGTTAGTCGCTGACAGGTAAACGAGATGCTCCAAATCTCTACTCTGCAGTTCAGCTCAGCGACATGCTTTGGGCACCTGCTGTGGACAGAGATAAGGGCACTGAGTGCCCAGGGTACCTGGTGAAGCTACCCATCCCAAACCCTCGGACTCACTGGGGAGAGCGGCCCTGCCTCTAGTTACCAGAGGAGGGAATAATAGAAGGTCCAGTTTTACAGAGAGAATCTCAAAGGATGTGTGGGATCTTGCTGGGACAGACAGGAAGGGCTCCCCTGGAAGCAGTCGTGGCACAAGGAGGGGCCCAGAGGTAGGAGAGTGTGCACGGCTTGGTCCAGCCTCATGCAGTGAGCTGTGCAGTTGTAGAAGGAACGCACAGCGCTTTGCAGCAGGACGACGCCGGGGCGCTCTTCCCTGTCTGGCAGACTCGTGTTTCTCCTTCAAGACGCCCGTCTTCTGCCCTGGGGCCCTTCCGGCTTGGCATACCCTCCTCGGCACTTGCCACCCCACCAGTCCCTTGGTCACAGTCCATATTTGTTCACGTGGGCAACCAACCCCCAGAGGGCCTGGACCGTGTTTGATTCATGAATATATTTCCGACATATAGACAGCAGGAAGCCATCAGGGTTCTTACAGATGGAAGTGTCATCAGGCTTGTGTTCAGAAGGATGGCTCAGCTGTGTTATGGAGAGTGGATTAGAGAGAGCAGAGCCAGGGCAGTGGAGAGTGTCGGTGTCCTTGAGAGAAATAATGAGCAATTACAAAGAGCGGCCGGGGCCCGGAAGGCTGGCAGAGACCGGGCACAGCTCCATCGAGGCCCTGGCTCTGCTGTTCTCTGGGTCTTTTGAGTCTGCTTCCTGTGTGAGTTGGCTCCATTCTCAGGCTGGTAGCAAGCAAGTTGCAGCAGTTCTGGCCCTCGTGCCCGGAAGCACCCAGCAAACACTGGCCTCCGTTGGATCACATGACCATTCCTAAAGCAGTGCCTAGGGCCAGGAAATGCCGTGCACTGGCTGGCATGGGTTCCTGATCAGTTACTGAAAGGTGCATGAGGTTACCTTAGAACGGCCAGGTCCAGCCCCGGAGATTGGATCTGCTTCCCCTTGAATCCCCTGGCCTGGGGTGGGAGGGCGTATAGCTGAATGAAACTAGAATACCATTAGGAAGGAGGAAATGACTGCTAGACATGCACTTACGTCCGCTCTAGGGACCAGCTGGACCGATTCATTCATGTATTAAGCCGTGCACATAGTAGGTGCCTACTCCCACACCCACACATACCTACACACCTGCAGGGACACGCTTTGTGGACTGGTTTATCTGGGCAACAGCATCTCATCCTCCTGAATGAATATCAGACCTCTCAGGGAGGACCCCACGCCCCACCCCAACCTCTGACTCTCCGTTTCTCGACTTCTCCTTGCATCTTGTGATTGACTGTTCCATCTCCAAGATCAGACATGGCCTTCTCTCTGACCACAGCCTCCAGTGACTCCCACAAACCCTCTCCTTGACCTCATGGACACCTCGGAGGCCAGTATAGGCCAGTGGTTAGCAACATGGACTACACTTCAGTTCTGCCACTTACTTGCTAATTTACTTAAACTACTCTGCAGTGTAAGGATAGGAGCCAACCTCGCAGGGTTGTTGGGAGGATTAAATAAAGTCACACGTGAAAGGTGCCTAGGACAGAGGACGTACTCAAAGAATATTAACTCCATACAAGACCTCCTTCACCCAGACTCTTCTGTTTTCTTCCAGTCAGTCCCTTCCATCTGTATTTCCTGCCTGTTTCCCCATAGAGTCCCTGATCCATCTGTTGCCAGTATTATACCTCTACTCCCTTGATCCCTCAAACCTATTCTTCCCTCAGGCCTTTCTGGCAAATGCTCAGCTCCACACCCACCTAACTTTCTTCATGCCAGCATCTAGGTTGCTAGAAAAAAAATCATCTGGACAGATGGTTGCTACGGTGACCTCAGATCCTGTGGCCTCAGCTAGACCCGTAATGGTCCCTGGCAACCCTTATGCTCGTCTCCGGTCAACTGCTTTTCCTGTTCTCCAGAGAAGCAATTTCAAACTTTCATCATATTCCTCCAACTTCCGTTCCTTCCCTCACCAAACCCTCCATTCCTTGCAGGTAATTTGGCCTCCTAGTTCTTAGAAAAGAACGATAATCAGGCTGGCACGTTCCAAACCACCACCATGCCCGCATACCCACCCACCCCAAATCCATAGATAGATCTTCAGCCCCACCCCGCCTTCCCTACCGCTGCAGTGAGAAAGGGTCTTCGCTTGCATGTCGGATTCCACCCCCTCCTGTCATCTCAGGCATCTCTCTCCTGTGTCTTCAACCCCTCCCTCTATATTTCCTCCTTCTATCAGCATTTAAACAAGTCTCTGTCATCTTACAGTCCACTCTCCTTCAATCCCGCATCCTGGTAGCCAGTCCCATTCCGTTCCATTCACCTTGGCTCTTCCCAGCCACTCTGCAGTTTGCTGAGAGAGTTAACACTCATGATCCCCACTTCCTCCCGCTCTGCTCATTTGTCAGCCCATCACGCCCTGACCTCTGCTCCCACCGCTGTCCTGAGGGTTCTCGTTGCTAAATCCTGCGGATTCTTGGTTCAGATGCTTGTTCCTCTCTTACTTGACCTCTTAGAAGGATTTGACGCTGCTGAGTGCTCCCTCCTTACGACGTGTTCCCGCCTTGGCTCCTGTAACGTCATAACTTAGAACACCGTGGCTACCCCTTCTCAGTGTCTGTTGTCCAGCTCTTAAATGTAGCTGTTCTATCGAAAACCTCATTTTCACTCAACATACTCTCTCAGGACCATCTCATCCGCTCCAGTGGCTTCAGTTGCCATCTGTCTTCGCATCCAAAGTTTCCCAGACCTGTACCTCCAGGTTACGGTCTTGCTTATAAAATTCAGAATTGTTTACACAGCTGCCTACTGGTCACCTCCACTAAGATACCTCTTGGGCACCTTAAAATCAGCACTCCCAGCCCTGCCATTCCTCCTTATCACGGGAAGCATCTACCTGGCTCTCCAAGGCAAAAACCCTTAGACATTCATTGTCTTTGGCTCCTCTCTCTTTTGCAGACTTTATTATCTCCGGGCCATCACCAAGTCCAAAATTCTGGTAAAGTGGCAAGAACACAGGTTCTGGTTGAAATTCCAGTTCTAATTGTGGTTTGAACAAATTACTTCACCTTTTTCCAACTCAAGTTCCTCACCTGTGAAAAGGAAATAGTAATACCGAATTCACTTGGCTGTGGTCACGGGGGACTTCTCTGGCGGTCCAGTAGTTAGGACCCCGCGCTTTCACTGCCGAGGGCCCGGGTTCGACCCCTGGCCGGAGAACTAAGGTCCCACAAGCTGTGCGGCACGGCCCCAAGAAAACCCAAAAACATAAAAACAAAAAAACAAACAAAAAACCAAATGATTGTGGTCAGGATAAAGGAAAGCCTTTACTTGGTAGGCTTTCAATAAATATGAGGGCTCTTCTGTCTCCATTTCCTCTCTCCCCATCTCCATCACCACCTCTGCTTACTCACCTTATTGTTGAATTGGTGTACATATAGTTTCTTGACCTTGAGAATCCCCCAGGAATGAAGTTTCCCATAATTCCTTCATGACTAAGGACAACAGCTTATATCTCGTCATGCTTCTCATAAAGACTTTGGAAAATGCAAAGAAAGTAAAGCAGTCACTGTTGCCGTTTTGATATCGTTCCAGTCTTCTATGCGTTCTTTGTTCTTTTTTTAATGTGGTTTTTTCCCTATATAATTGAGTACACATCCTGCTGCTTTTCATCTAATCCAGATACTTTCCCAGGTTAACAAAAGTTCTTCATAAACAGTTTAATGGCTGCCTGCTATTCTGCATGTGACTACAGTATGGTTTATTTAACTATTTTGCTATTGTTGGCTTTTTAGAGTCTTTCCAGTAAATAATACTGAGGTAAACAGTTTTGCAAAAAAAAACCCACTTTTTCTCCTACGTTTATAATAATTTTTCTAAGCCGTAAATTCATAACTTGAATCACTGAATTGAAGGATTTGAAAATTTCTTAAGCAGTGCAGTCTGAAGTGGACTAAATGAATATAGGCCTTACCTTAACTACAAAGAGGGAAGTAAAGAAAAAAGCGTTGTAATTAACAGATATTTTAAAATAATTGTTTTCTGTTTTACTGAAAGAGGGCTTGGAAGATCCAAGCAGTGCTCTGTGGGGAAAACATGCCTTTGACTTGAAGTTCCTGGGTCCATGATGGTAAAGGAGGGCTTGTTTCTGTTTTTGTATTTTCATCTGGGTCAGTGAGAGGACAGGCCATTCCTACAAGCTCGTTTCCCTCTAAGGAAGAGAAAAATCATCCAGCATCTAATGATGCAGATCATTAGTTGTGTCAACAGCCTTGCAGTTAAAAAAAAAAAAGTTATAACAATGTATCCTCCTAATGTGCAGTTAATTTTAGTTAAAACTTCCCTGGTGATTTTAATTTTTTAATTTAATTTAACTTATTATTAGTTTGTTTGTTTGGCCCCGCGGTGCAGCTTGAAGGATCGTAGTTCCCCCACCAGGGATTGAACCCGGGCCACCGCAGTGAAAGCGCGAGTCCTAACCACTGGACCGCCAGGGAGTTCCGCCCCTGGTGATTTTTAAACCCAGTGAATTTGTAAATCTAGTAAATGGCCCTGCATTTGGAAATGTTAGAGCTGCCATAGCCAGCTGGGCTCTAGCAAGACACACACAACTCACTGAGCTCGGGCTTCCCAGCAACACCCGAGCGCTCCCCTCAGAATCCATTTTTTTTTTTTTTTTTTTTACATCTTTATTGGAGTATAATTGCTTTACAATGGTGTGTTAGTTTCTGCTTTATAACAAAGTGAATCAGTTATACATATACATATGTTCCCATATCTCTTCCCTCTTGCGTCTCCCTCCCTCCCACCCTCCCTATCCCACCCCTCCAGGTGGTCACAAAGCACCCAGCTGATCTCCCTGTGCTATGCGGCTGCTTCCCACTAGCTATCTCCCTTACGTTTGGTAGTGTATACATGTCCATGCCTCTCTCTCGCTTTGTCACAGCTTACCCTTCCCCCTCCCCATATCCTCAAGTCCATTCTCTAGTAGGTCTGTGTCTTAAATACTGTATGCTAACACATATATATGGAATTTAAGAAAAAAAAAATGTCATGAAGAACCTAGGGGTAAGACAGAATCCAGAGTTTATTACCAGATTCCTTGTTCCTGATCTTCCCTAATCAGGAAAAGCTACTGAGTGCCTCAAGGTTAACATGTCCAGGACTTCCCCGGAGGTCCAGTGATTAAGACGCTCTGCTCCCATTGCAGGGTTGCAGGGGCCACGGGTTCGATCCCTGGTCAGGGAAGATCCCACATGCCTCGTGGCACAGCCAAAAAAATGTTAACATGTCCAGAACCAGACTTTGGACTCTCTACCCATCCCCGCATTCAGTCTTCTCACTCAGCAATGAAACCACCACCTGCCTGGTTGTTTAAATCAAAAACTTGAACCATCCTTGATTTCTTCTTTTCTGTCCTCACCACTCCCCAACACCAAATCCATCAGCATATTCTGCCGATTCTACTTCTAAAAATTTACTTGAGATCTCAAATTGTCCATTTCTCTCCATCTTGCCCAACTGCCCTCTCGTCCCAGCCCCCTTCACTGCTCACCTGCACTACTCGGTAGCCTCCCACGGGGCTCCTACTTCTGCTCTCTCCTCTACAATCTTTTCTCTATGCAGTAGCTAGAGGGATCCTGCGAAAACTTAACTGTGGTCATGTCACACACCCGCTCCTTAAGACATGTCAGAGGCTTCCCTTTGCTAGTAAGGTAAAGGCCAGAAACTCTAACATGGCTGAGAAGGTCCTGTGTACCCTGCCCTGGCCTTCCTCTCCAGCATCGTTGCCCACCATTTCCCCATACACATCCTTCAGTTCCCCTTCAGTTCCTGCAACTCCTGCACCGAGGGCTCTATACATGTTATGTTCTCTGCTGAGGAGGACCCTCTTCTCTCCCCATCCACCCTTTCCACAGTCTAGGTAACCCCTCCTTCGCACTTTCCCAGTCTAGGCCAGGTTATTTACTTCTGTAGAAACATGGGAGGTTTTTTCCTTCTTTAGAGAACCTATTCCAAAGTTTCATGTATATAAAAAAAGGTTTTCCATTCATCAGCATAATTATGTGATTGATGTCTGTCTCTTCTACTAGACCATAAGATCCTCTCTGCTTACTGTTCACTGTTCTTTCCTCATCAGCTACTCAGTGTCTGGCACAAAGTAGGTGCTTAATAAAAAAAATTGGTTGCATGTTAACTGAAGAAGTCAAGTCCTGGTAACAGTCCTCCTTGACAACAGTGTCCCCGTAAGGTGCGGGCTCTTCCCAGAGCGGGCAGACCCGGGTTCTCCACAACACATCATCTTGAGGGAGTGTGATTTCGCTTGTCTTGTTGTTGTTGTTGTTTTTCATTTCAGCTATCAGAATGAATAGAGCATGCTACCTGAAACATACTTGTTTTTCTCTTCTCTCCTTATTCAGCTAAAGCTTGCTTTTACTCTGGACCACGAGACAGGATTGCCTCAAGGATGTCACATCTACGAGTACCGTGACAGCAACAAGTAAGTCACTCTGTGGGAAAGAGTGTCAGCTTACCATGTCCTGCAGGGGTAGCACCCATAGCCTTCCTTACACTGGGCTTCCCCGACAAAGGGATTGTCAGGGAGGAAATCACACTTTTTGTGACTGTACTAGAAAATAGCTGGCACAAAAATGTTTCTCCTGTAAAATCTCTTTTGCCCTTCAATATAGGACTTGGAATACTTGTGTAGGAGCAGGTGTAATGTATTAGAAGTCTATTTCAAAGCAAAGCCTCCTTTCCAGGCTCCAGCTCCTCTAGATACTCCCCTACCCACTTCATCTCCAATCATGCGCTTGCTAATTGGGTTCACTGTGTGACTTTGGCTTTTGCTGTCATTCAGTCTGACTAAACTATGTTTATAGGTTTGTTGTGATACTCCACCTTGTGAATTTTTCTTTCTTTCTTTCTTTAAAAAAGTTTTTTAAATTTTTAAAATATTTTTTATTGGAGTATAGTTGACTTACAATGTTGTGTTATTTTCAGGTGTACAGTAAAGTGAATCAGTTACACATATACATATATTCACTCCTTTTTTAGATTCTTTTCCCATATAGGTCATTACAGAGTATTGAGTAGAGTTCCCTGTGCTCTACAGCAGGTCCTTATTAGTTATCTGTTTTATATATAGTAGTGTGTATATGTCAATCCCAATCTCCCAATTTATCCCTCACCGCCCCCTTACCTTGGGAATTTTAGAGTTGGGGTACTTCTGGGTACTTACAGAGGTTTAAGTTGGTGGCCTTATTAGAAAAATGGCGCCTGGCATAGTTTTACACACCTCTTCTCTTCATCACAGACTGCCTCCTTGACTGTGTATTTTTGTCTGTGGGCCAGTGAAAGTGGTGATGAGTGAGATAAAGGGCGTGTGCCCTGATGATGACAAGGACTGATGAATGGTGAGGGCAGCTACCCTTGGGCTCCTACTGTGTGTTAGGCACAGTCCAGGGACACTACGTTTGTCATCCCACTTAATTCTCATGGTAACCTGAAGAGTTTTCTTTTATTATGGTTGTACTTGCAGAAGCTGAGGTCTAGGGAATGTATGTAACTTGTTCAAGGTCACTTGCCACAGCTGTGTGAGGCAGCGGTCAGCATTATCACATTAATTCGGGGAAGAAAATAGATGAAAGGCAATTGATGTCCCAAGTTGCTACTTTTGGAAACCTCATTGATGACAAGAATCGTCCCAACCTGGACTCAAGGACTAATTGTTTGAATATCCAACTGTTTAATTTTATCCAGTGGAAGGATCAAATAGGCACAGGCCAGTGGAATCATACATTACCTTCCAGAAGAGAAATTCGCGTCTTCTTCAAGAGCTCATGCTCTGTTATGGGTGGAAGATGGGTTACTGTGTGCCTTTGTGACCAAATTTCCATTCAGATTACTTTCAAGGCATTATTCCTCTTTGTAATTTATCTCTAGGAGGATGCTATCGTCAGCTATTGTGTACCCTCAATTCCCACCAAGTTAATCATTCAGAAAAGGTTGACCAAGCATCCCTTAACACCATCATTCCTCCTCTTGGATGGCACTGTTTCTGGAAGACAGTTACAGGATTTCTAGGCCATTGTGTCAGAGATACAGCCTCAGCTTCTGATAATGCTTGGTTTAGTAGAGAAGTAGGGCTAGACTTCTCTGGGTCAGGACTGACGGGGCCAGGTGAGCGAGTCCCTTGGTGGCAGGGGCAAGCATTGTTAGGGAGTGAGAGAATTGTAAGCGATAAGCCCTCCTTGTCAGCGCTGCCCTGAGCTCCCTGATGCTTGCTGGATGGCCGTGGATGGCAGCCCGTCACACGACAGCTTGTGGCCGCAGAAACACAGTGGCGTCAGGCTCAGGGGTGTTTACATACTCCACTTCTGGCCTGACTCTCTGCTCTTTGGAAATAAGGTTGGCAGAGTTTTTGTTCAGTGGGAGAAGGGCACCAGCTTTAAGTTCATGTCTGAGCAGTTCAGAGGTCCGGTGACAACAACTTACGTTGTCTTTAAAACCGATCGGAGAAAGTAGCCTAACTCTGTTTCTTGGCCTAATTCCCAACTCCTAGCATATTATCAGAACAAGCAATGTAGGGGAGGATGTAGGAGCTGTAAGTACTGATGAGCTTTGGACCAAAGACCTGTAAAAGAAAGCCTTTGTGTAGGAAACTGGGTAGGAGCCATGGTCTCGGAAAGTATGACTATCAGATGCCTCAGTGGTCCCTCCCTGCCGTTCTCTCTTGCTAGAGGCAGTCTTGGAGTTTATTCTCAACCCGTGGACAAGTTTTCTAACCTCCCCGAGCCTCAGGTTTCTTCATCTGTTAAGAACAATGGGACTAATGATAACTTTTCTGGCATGATTGTCATGGGGATTGAACGGGAAGACATTGTCGCCGGCCTAGCACGTAGAATGTCCACAGTAAACGTTGACTGCCTCTCCTGAAAACTCGTGTCAGGAAAATCCTCGTGACCTCGCTTCTGTTTTCCCAGTGCCAGCAGGGCTGCATCCCTGCACCGTGGCTGCAGCTGGCAGAGTTTTGAGTAGGGAAGAGGCTGGTGCACGCTCCTCTGACAGCCCTCAGCTGTGAGCGCTCTGTCCAAAGGCAGCCTCCCCTCCCTGTGAACTGTGAAGTCAAGCGTGGAGAACCCCGTGAGCTTGCCTGCGACTTTCTCCTCTCTCCCAGGCTCTGCCCTGTGGTCCTCTGTTTACTTTTAGGGACAGTTCCCTCGACTACCTGAATCTCAACATTGGTGTTTAGGAAATGAGGAGATTCCACCCCAGGCCCTAAGGGGCCCAGGTTGTCTCAGCCAAGTAACATGAAGGCAACGGCAGCAGAGAGATGAGGTTCTACATATAAAAGAAATTAGCTGAATATTAGTTTGGTACATTTAATAATTGAAACTACCGCTTTTATCTGGGTATTCTCTGCAGTATAATTTGTAATCATTTTCGTATTTATCCCTGCCAAATTCAGTCCATCAGCAAAGAAGTTTTTCTGAGTAGGTACTGTGGTGCTCGGTAGTTCTCCCCAGTGGCCTTTTCCTATTAAATGGAGTAGTCCTGAAAGTAGGCACTCCGCTTTTATACTTCCTGGACTCTCGTGTCAGCTTCCTTTCCTGGAATATCCTAGTAGCCCCGATCCGTGACTCTATGTCATCCCGTTCTTCTCCGTCAAGAAGCTCGTTTAGCCTCTGTGCTCCAGGGAGGACAGGCCCTGGGACTTGTCCATCTCTGGTGGGACTTAGACCCTGGAGGGCACGGCTCTCAGGTAAGCATTCTTAAAGCTCTGAGGTCATTAGGGGAAAGAAGCTGAGGCACCTATTGTGCCTCAGGTTAGCTTAGTAAAGCTCTTCTCCTTGAATTATTCTGCCAGCCTCCCAAACACTGTTCAAATCTGCACCTAAGAGGTGTGAGGCGCCGGCCTCCCCGCCACCCTGACAGGTACTGCCAGTTGCAACCCACAGACCTGGGGACCACCTTCTTTTTCTCTGTTGCAGAAACCTCACCTGCCTTTAATATGCATGTTAAATCCAGTGAATCCAGAACTGATTGAAAGTCATGTGTTTCCAGTTAGGGCTCGGAGGTCTCTTCAGAGAGCAAAGAACAGGCCTAAAAGTGTGAACAAGTGATTCATGAGAATTCAGGTCAACATTTATTAAGCCCCTACTCCATACAACGTATTGTGCGAGGCACTAGGGAGACAGAGATAAATGGGGCCTGGTCTGTGACCTCAAGGAGTTTGTGTAACTAGAAGAAGGCACTGCAGCACCCTCCAGGGTGCGCTCCAGCGGTGAGAGTTGAGAGCCGTGGGAGCAGTACTGAGGCCAGTGGCTGCTTCTGACTTGGGAGCAACTCCGTGGATGGTGGCACCCTGCACAGACAAACAGCTTTGTCCACATACTCCCCACCGTCCTCCTCTTCACCGCGAGGACGGCTGAGCTCCTGTGCAAAATGCCCTCCCTGCCTTTAGCTCTTTCACCTCCAGCGCTTCCACTCTGCAGCCTGAGGGAGCTTTACGTGCCTTTTCATTCTGGTTGCTTTTGCGATGTTATTTTTGTCTTCAGTGTTCTGCCATTTTACTACATTACGTCTAAGAGTAGATTCATCTGTACAGCTTAGGACTCAGTGTAGTTCTTCCCATTTTGAAATTATCTATTATCTGTTTTATTCTCCCTAATCTGTTCTTTTGGAGCTCCTGTTAGAAACCTACCATCTTATTCTTTCTCTTTTTCCTCCTCCTCTTCTGCCAGTGCTGCATTGTGGGGCACGTCCCCAAAAATGTCCGTCGGTTTACTGGTCTCCTTATAGCTGTTTATAATCTGCTCTTGGATACCCCTTCCTGATTTGGGTGTTTAGTTTTAATTTTTAGAAGTTCTGTTGGGAGCTTTTTAAAATCAGCCCATTATTTTTTTTTACTGTTCTTTTTCTCCTGTCCTAGTTTTTCACTATGATTTCTGTTCCTTTCATCTCTGCCAGTTATTTTGATTACACTCATTTTATAGCCTCTTTCTGATTGTTCACTTATTTCTAGTTCTAAGGGTACCAGTTCTCCCACATGTCGTCTCTATTGACTTGCCTTTATGGTGGTTCATTTTTCCACACGGTTTGTTCTTTTTTATCAGGAGATTGTCTTAAGCAGGGATTGTGTTCGCTGTGAGAGTCCCATATGCCCCCGGTTGTGGATGCATTCTTCCATTGCTTTTGCCATTATTCTGCCATGAGCCTGGGAGTTCTGTAGGTATTCTGCCAGTTTGGTGTTAACCTCGTGGCTTAGGGTTCTCAGAACCCGGGTAGTGTGCATTCAGCCTTGACACACACATGCGGTACAGGCTTGGAATCCCATCCCACAAAGGAGCGCCTCCCCTCCGCGCCATATACAGACATTCCTCTGGGCTGTGAGAAGGGTCTTCCTGGTCCCTGTTCAAAGACCAGCAGCCCTTCCTGGATCCTGGCTTTCTGCAGGGCTCTCAGTTCCAGTTCCCGGCCAGGTCTTCTCCCTTCTGTGGGCATGAAAACCTTAACTCCTATAACTGTATCAAGGTCTCCTACCCCCGGCCCTCCTTTGCTATGGTAATGATTATGGCTTTGACTTAGTTTCCTCTTCATTTCAAGTAGCTGGGAATTTTCCCTTCTTTCTTTAATGCTCAGTCATAGATTATTCTTTTGGTATATCTTATCCATCTTTTCTTTGTGTTTGTGTTGGGAAAAAGGTCCACATCAGTTCAGTTTACCATCTTGTCAGAACCAGAAGTCTAAATAAACTTTTGAAAATGTGAGTCTGATTACTCATTCATTCAACAAGCGTACAGAGAGTTTCTGCTGGGTACCAGTACAGAACTAGTCACTGAGGCTGCAGCGCTGAATAAACACTCACATGGCCCTCAGGGGCTCATAGGCTAGAGGAAGGGACTGGGCAGCCGTCACCAGAAGACAGCTCTGTGATTAGGCGCTTACCCGCTCCAGCGTACCCCACATTCCATCCTGCCAGACCATCTTGAGTCTGCCGCATGCAAGGTGTCTCTGTGTGACCATGCCATGCCCCGTTTCTAGAACACCACTGTTTCCCACCGCCCACTCACACCCATCTAGGTAATCTCTACTTCTCCTTCCACTCTCAGCCCAGTATTACTTCTTCTGGGAAGCCATTCCAACCCCTGACAGCCATCACGAAGGCATGAGTGCCTTCTCCACAGTCCTCTGCCGCACCTGTCCGCTTCTGCTTCTGCTTCAGCACTCATCACAGTGCACTTCAGGCACTGGTTTACTTGTCTCCTACTTCCTCTACGCTGAGTCCTTTTTTTTTTTTTTTTTTAACATCTTTATTGGGGTATAATTGCTTTACAATGGTGTGTTGGTTTCTGCTTTATAACAAAGTGAATCAGTTATACATATACATATGTTCCCATATCTCTTCCCTCTTGCGTCTCCCTCCCTCCCACCCTCCCTATCCCACCCCTCCAGGCTGTCACAAAGCACCAAGCCAATATCCCTGTGCCATGCAGCTGCTTCCAACTAGCTATCTACCTTACTACGTTTGTTAGTGTGTATATGTCCATGACACTCTCTCGCCCTGTCACAGCTCACCCTTCCCCCTCCCCATAACCTCAAGTCCGTTCTCTAGGAGGTCTGTGTCTTTATTCCTGCCTTACCCCTAGGTTCTTCATGACATTTTTTTTTTTCTTAAATTCCATATATATGTGTTAGCATACGGTATTTGTCTTTTTCTTTCTGACTTACTTCACTCTGTATGACAGACTCTAGGTCTATCCACCTCATTACAAATAGCTCAATTTCGTTTCTTTTTATGGCTGAGTAATATTCCATTATATATATATGCCACATCTTCTTTATCCATTCATCCGATGATGGGCACTTAGGTTGAGTCCTTTTAAGGTCAAGGCCTTGTTTTGTTTATTTCAGTACCCGTAGTGCCTAGCCACAGGGGTTGGGAGACCTAATTGAATCCTTTTAGAGAGGGAACCTGGCTACTCAGCCTTTGTCTTTCCAACCTTTGTCTTTTCATTTTTTGTGGGATTATCATGAGGATTAAATTATGCATGACATGAGGGAAAACGGTTTCCTTGGATGGTTTATGCATTCTGAAGAACTAACACGTAGAAGAAAGAGACTGCAAACATTTGATTTAATTCTGTAAATATCGTAGTAATTGCAGTTACTTACATCACTACCTACCATTTTTTGCCTGATAGGAGGGCATAGTAATAATTATAAAGAGCATTAAATATGCCAAGCAAACTTGCAGCAGCTGAGTATAATTGCAAGGCTACACTTTGTTCACGACCTGTCGAGTTTCTGATCCGTAGCATAATAGTGATAGGAGCTACCACCTCCTGAATGCCCACAGCTCACCAGCACTGGGCTAGGGGCTTACCCAAGTTATTTCTAGTTTCAAAACCATTCAAGACAGATCTTATTTTTATAGTTTTACAGATTTCAAAAAAGTCAAGGAGGTTATATTATTTTCACAGTTTTACAGATTAAATAAAATAAAAACAAAACAAGGCTGAGAGTCAGAGAGGTTAGCCTGCCCTAGGTCACACCATGGTCAAGAGCAGAGCCTGAATTTTCCTCTAGTTCTAGCAGATTCCAAAGCCCATTCTGGCCTGCCCCTGTGAAGGAGAGGGACGGGGAAAGGGGGCTGGGCAGGCAGAGTGTCAGCCCACGGTGCTGTTCTCAGGTCCCACAGGGGCGGGCCTGCCTCAGGACCCCTGCCGTGCCCAGTCACCCCTGGGCACAGGGATCCAGAGGGCCAGGGCCGTTTGCCTGGACGGGGCTTCTTGTGGGCAGCCGCAGCCCACCCCTTGCCCTGCACAGATCCGTTTCTCCGCTCGTGTGGGGAGCAGCTTCTCTTTGGCTCCCGTGGCCTCTGTTCCTGAGGAAGAGCTTAGAAAGGACGTGTTAATGGGACAGACCACCGCCTCTGCTGCCCATAGAGTTCTTCTCACCTTCAGCCGGCACCTCAGCAGGTCCATAGAGTTCTTCTCACCTTCAGCCGGCGTCTCAGCAGGTCTTGGCAGCGTAGCTGGTGGTGTGACTCAAAACTTCATTGGGAGGTTCCGAGCCCTTGGTTGTCACATCCTTCTCAGGACAGGGTTGACACATATGTCCATGTGTCTGTTCACAGTCGCGCAAGGGAGCACCAGGAGAGTCCCTCCCCACCATGATGCGACTCCTCCTCTCATCTGCTGACCCCTGGATACACAGCGGGAAGAATCCTGGCAGTAGCATCACTTGTAGTTCAGAGGGACCCTTGTTGTGTTACCCCTGGCCTGAGCTACCTTGGGTTCCATCACCCCCATAGGCGTTAATGAGCCCAGCTCTGTGACTGCCTCTTCTGCTGTCCTTGGTGGCCCGCAAATCTCCTACCAGTCTCCTTAGCAATGCTGGTATTCCTCTCACCAGCACACTTCTGATGAGCCTGGTGAAGGGAGTGTCCTGTGGGCCCCCCCACAGCCCATAGGCCTCCGCTAGGTCTTCCGGACTCAGCCTGTTTCTTCCTCCCCCAGCTGTCTGCCAGGGCAGCTCACGCCCTTCCATTTGCTCAGCCTTAGCTGTCGCTGTCTGCAGGCCTCTAAGGACCACTCCAGCAGCGAGCTTGCCCCGTCCCTTAGGGTCTTTGAAAGGGTGCTGAATCCCACATCCCAAGAAAATTCGCCCAAAACAGTAAATTCTTGCTCATCTCATCTCCTGGCCCCTTTGATGAAGGCCCTCAAATCCTGCTAGCTCATCCTTCCCACTCTTGGTATATAATCTCTTTCTGCCTTATCAGGCCCAGCACATCCCCAGCCCCAGTTTCCCTGACATTTAAACCTAGTTACGGGCCTTGAAGCCCCAGAAATGAGGTGGGGGATGCAGGGTGGGCCCCCTGCATGTCTTGCAGCACAGGATGTCACTAGCCTTCCGCAGGGAGTGTGGGCCACGTTTCTGTAAGCTGCCTCTGTAAGAGGCCCTCTGGCTCTCCGGCTTAGCCTGCAGCTGCTGGTTGAGGGCCCTCAGCCTGTCACCGTCTCCCTGCTGGGCACCGTGTGCCTCACTTCATGGTCCTGGTAGACGCTGCACCACCCGGGCTCTCAAATGCTTGAATCAACACGGTCAAGCAAAGGCTTTTTTCCAGGTCACCACTGGTGAGTCTTTGAGCAGCTGGGCCACTACTTTGTGCCAGGGATTCTCCATGCCCCACATTCGACTCAGAAGAGTGTCGTCTCTGCCCACTGGGTAGTAAGCGAGCCAGGCCCCAAACTCCATCTCTTTGCCTCTCTCTCAGACCCACTCCAGTACCACTGTGTTAACACATCAGGTCTGCTGAGAAGCAGATGCCAGGACAGGATTAGAAGGGGAGAGAAGAGGAGAAGGCAGGAAGAGAGTCTTCAGATCTTGACACAAGCTCAGCCCCTGTGGAGGAAGGCATAGGAGGAGGACTGGGTAGGAAGAGTCTTGGGCTGCAGCCCAGTTTTAAGAAGGTTCATCCAGACTGATGGGAAGTCCTGGAACCAAAGTCACCTGCTGGAGAAGCCTCACATCCTGCAGGTCCTTCGAGTGCTTAGTCACCGGCTGGGAGCAGCCCTCGGGAAGTGTGGCCTTGGTGTCAATGCAGTGGTGGGTCAGGGGCTGCGGCTGGGCCACCAGGCCATTTATGCTCCCGTGGCAGGAGAGCTGAGAGGCGCCTTTTCGTGGCCACCGCACTCAGGCAGGAGAAAGAGCAGAGCTCCTGGATAAAGCCCTGCATCTAATTCGTTTCCTCCTCTGCTTGGTTCGTGTCCTCTTCCTTCACCTAAATAAGCAGATGGAATATTTCCCAGCAGCCCTGACAACTTCAGACCAACACTAACACTTCCCAGTGTTCCCAGTACTTTGGAAATGACACTGTGTGCCTGCACCTCGGACCTGATGCCAGTTCCTCAGGCTAAGGAGTGGTGTTACCTGAGAGCCTCCAGACCTCCCGCTGACACTGCCAGGTTAGAATGAAGAATGCCTTCCTTGTTCCTGGTGAAGCCCTTGGTTAGGAGAAAGGAGAGCTGGAAATCAAGGCGGAGGAGGAGGGCTTTTGGGGAAATTGGAGGCAACTCAGCCAGAGAAAGGTGCCAGAAGTGACCTCATGGGAGCAAGCCGGCAGCTGCAGCGGGCGTCTTGGAGTCAGCCGCTTGCGGTGCAGGTGGGAGCTCACTGTTTTCCACCGCAGCCTTTAGTGTCGGGCTTCGGTGTGATGCGGGCATGACTCCTGCTTAAGCTGCTGGAATCAAGACGGTGATCAGTGAGGGATGCGCTTCTCCACTTCCACACCGTGCAGAGAGATGGTGGGGGCTCCTGTTCCCTCCCACCACCTCACTCCGTGCAGCAACAATAATGGTATCCTGGGTGCCAAAATGCAGTTTCATTTGACCTGAGTTTTCCCTATAGGAAGGGAAGGGGGTGAGTATGAACACTCCCACTTACAGAAAGGGAGGCCAGTTCCCCTAGTGGTGCCCTGGCCCACCCAGCTCAAGCTGTAAACCAGAGGTAGAGCCAGCAGGCTTCTCCCTGGGATACTGCCTCAGCCATGTGATACACGGCAGGGGTGGGGCCTGGAACAGCTACACAGAGTGATGCTGAACTTGCCTGTGGGTCCTGGGCAGGGAGGGCAGCAAGGCCTGGGTCAGCAAGACTGCCTTCTGTGTAGCTTACATTACCATTGGGTTACAGTCACCCAGTCTCCCACAAATGTAATGCAGCCCACAGGTGGCCAGGGCAGGGAAGCTCTTACTCAGCTGTGTTGAGTCAGCACCCTTTCCCTACGTCTTGGGAGAATGGTGGGGGGGGGGGTGCGGTGGAGCCTGAAGCCATGCTGTAAAGCACTGAATTGTCTCATCAGAGGTTTCCTATGCTGCTGGGCCAGGGTGCTCAGCCCCTGATAGAAATTGCTAGCTCCTCGGCTCCTGCCGACATTCTAAGGGCAGAACTGATCAGAGTGAGGAAATGTGGAAGCCAGCGGCAATGGGGAGATTATACTGGACAGAGGCCAGATGCAGACACATCATGCACACTGGTCCCCGTGTCTCAGCACGTAGGGTGACTTAATATCCACTCCACTATTTTATTCCATAGTCAACACGCTGGAAAATAGATTCTTACATAAACTCACTTTGTGAAACTTATTTTTGAACTATGACATGCATAGAGAAAAGTGCGCAAGTCATGTGCATCTAGTTCAAAGAGTATTAGCAAACAAACACACCCATGTAACTATCACCCACATCAAGAAATAGAACATTTCGGCACCCCAGGAGCTTCCAGCATACCCCTCTCTCCTCCAGAAAGGAATCCACCATCATTGCTTCTGACACTACAGATTAGTTTTGCCTGGCTTTGAACTTCATATAAACGGAATCATTCAGTGGCTTCTCTTTTGTGTCTGACTTTCTTCTTTCAGCGTTATGTTTTTGAGAATTCATCGTTGTTGCTGCATATAGTCCTAATTCATTCATTTTGATTGCTATAAGTCTTCCTTTGTATGAATACATTGTAATTTATCCAATCTGCATTAATTCAGTCAACATTTGAGTTGTTTCCAATTTGAGGTTGTTATAAATAATTCTGCTTATACGTGTCTTTTGGTGCACACATGCACATATCTCTTTTGAGTGTATACCTAGGAGTGAAACTACTAACTCAGAGAAAATACCCACTTTAGTGGATACTGCCAAATGATTTTCCTAAGTGGTTGTACCAGTTTAACACTCCTGCCAGCAACATATGATATTTCATATATTTATTGGCCGTTCAGTAGAATGCCTTTTCAAATTGTGTGCCCATTATTCTTCTAGGTTTTCCGTTTTTCCTGTTGACTTATAGTTCACTCTATTCTGGGTGTGAGTCCTTTGTTGGTTATACATGTTGCAGATACCTTCTACTCAGTAGCTTGCCTTTTTACTCTCTTTGGTGGTGTTTAAATGAACAGAAATTCTTCATTTCAATGTAGTTCAGTGTATCGGGTTTTTTCTTTATGGTTAATTCTTCTTATATCCCATTTAAGAAAACTATATAAACATCATGAAGACATGTTTGGTATTAGAGTTCTCCAAGAAACAGAACCAGTAGGCTATATATATATATATTTATTTTTATTTATATTTGTGTATATATATAAGGAGATTTATTATGAGGGATTGGCTCATGTGATTATGGAGGCTGAGAAGTCCCATGATCTGCTGTCTGGTAAGCTGGAGAACCAGGAAAGTCAATGGTAACTCCCAGTCTGTGGGGAGGAGAAGGTAACACGAGAGGGCAAGCAGTGAGAGGAAGAACTCCCTCCTCACCCTTTGGCTCTGTTCAGGCCTCTCACGCTGGGGAGGGCAGTCTACTTTATCCAATGCAAGTGCTCACAGACACACTCAGAAATAATGTTTAATCTGGGCACTCTGTGGCCCGTCCAGTGGACACAGGCAATTAGCCATCAACATGTTCTTACATTATCTTCTAGAAGCTCTATTGTTTTACCTTTTCTATTTTAGACCATAATCTACTCAGAAATGAGTTTTGAATATAGTACAGCAAGTTTCAGTTTTTCCCGTATGGACATCTAATCGACCCAGCATCATTCCTACTGCTCCACAGGGCCACCTTTGTCAAAATGAAGGGTCTGTATCTGCACGGATCTGTATCTGCACTCTGTCCTGTTTCAGTGATCTGCGTGTCACTTGTGCCAGTGCCACACTGTCTTAATCATTGTACCTTTATTATAAGTCTTGATATTCAGTAGAGTTAGACCTTTCCACCTTGCTACTCCTCAATAAAGGGCACCTAGCCTATTCCTGGCCCTTTCCATTTCCATGGAAATTTTAGAATCAGAGTGTCAGTTGCCACACACATGCACACAGACTTGCTGGGATTTACACTGAGATTGCACTGGCTTTACACTGAGATCAAGTTGGGAAAAAATTAACCCTTTTATGATTGTCTTCTACTCCACAAACATGGTGTATCCCACTCTTTATTTAGGTCTTCTTTAATTTTTCTCAGTAACGTTTCATAAATTTTTGTGCAGTGGTCTTCTTGATTATCTCTCATTAGATTTACTCCTAGGTATTTAATGTTTGTGATGCTATTTAAAATGGTATTTATAAATTTCCTTGTCTCTTTGTTGCTGATGTATGGAAGGACAGTTTATTTTTATTGACCCTGTGTCCAGTGACCTTGCTAAATTTATTCAAATAATTCATCTGCAGATTTTTTCTGATTTTCTCTGTACCCAGTTTTACTTGTTCCTTTCCAGTATCAACACCATTTGTGTCTTTTTCTGGCCTCGTAGTGCTATACAGTATTTAATGGAAGTGACGATAGCAGGCGTCCATGTCTTGTTCTTGATCTTAGAGAAAAGGGTTTTTACCACAAACTCACTTTTAAATTATGAAAACTTACACTAAAATTCCCTTTTGTATACATTTGATTTTACTTTTCCCCAAGTTGATCTTTCAATTCGAAGGTACTTTTAAGTTTGAAATGTGGCAGTGGTGGTTTTTGTATGTTAAGAGGTAGGCAGATGGAATATCACAAGACTGTGACTCCTTATTTTAACCTTGTGAGGAAGACTTTGCCTTGTCCGTTTTACAGACGGATCGCGTGGCTGATACAGCTGAGCAGGGGTTGTAACAGGTGGTGTCGGACCCAAAGCCCAGGCTGTTCTTACTACTCCTCGATTCCCTGGTAGAATATTGAATGTGTAACCCTCAAGGTCACAAAAAAATACCACATTTGTCATAGGTTTCCAAGAGGAGAGTTGCTAAGCTACTTCACAGGTACGCTGAACATCTTTTCCTTTTCCCTCCCCCATACCTCCTTATAGCACTGTCTCTGCACATCCGCCTTTCTCTGATTTCCATTGTCATGGAAGCAAACTGGGGCAGCCAAGTCTCATGCTGAAAGGAGCCCTCCCTGCCTGCCCGTGCAGCTGCACCTGCAGCTCTCCTCAGCCACCTGGCTGAGCCACCGGGCTGAGCCCCCCACCAGGCTAGGCCTTCCCTGGCCTCTACTGCCATTTGGGCTTTTCTCTGATGCCAAGGAGGTGGGCGGTGAGGATTGAGGGCTTTCCTTCTGGTCAGGCTGCTTGGGTTGTTGGGTGGGACTGTGTGTTTTTAAGCCCTCAAGCTGTCCCAATTAGAGGATTATGAACCCTATGCAGACACACAGAATCTTTCTCTGCTGAGGTTTGGAGAGAGCAAGGAAGAGTACAAGGAGGGTAGAGACCCAAACAGGCCCGGGGCTGGCAGGGGCTTCCGGGGCCCGAGCCACGATGTGAGAGTGTCCCTTCCTGCAGCCCAAACAACTACCCAAGGATGACCCAAGACAGACAATTCTAGGCCACCAGGAACTCTCGAAACTAAATACTTTGCAACTCTCAAAGACCTTATAAAAGAGAGTTCCCTTGGTTGGTTTAACACAGGGCTACATTAAGCAAACAGCATTTTTTCCTTCTTGTTAAATTTCCTTTGTATAGCTTTGCCGTTCCCTTTACTCATCTTTTTGCGATGGACTGCAATCGTGTCCATTCTAGGAACCTCCTAGGGCTGCAGCAATCCAGTGTGACTTGGGATCCTTCAGTTGTTTTTTTCCAAATTCTCTCTGAGCATATGGTGACATGATTTGACCAGTGAGAGAGGATGGGGAAAATTAGCATTTTTGTTTTCTCTGTACCTCTCTCTCTCTGCCATGTATATACCTTTGTCAGAATTCCCTGGCACGATCTATGTCTTTTCTGCCACTCTGGGTATTTGTCCATCCACCGATTCCCATCCCAGTGGGAAGACTGCTCTTTGGCCCCTAAGGCTAACCTTTCTAAGTTGATGGCTCAGCTGTTTAGTTTTTAAACCCAAGGAGGGGGCTTCCCTGGTGGCGCAGTGGTTGAGAGTCCGCCTGCTGATGCAGTGGACACGGGTTCGTGCTTCGGTCCGGGAAGATCCCACATGCCGCGGAGCGGCTGGGCCTGTGAGCCATGGCCGCTGAGCCTGCGCGTCCGGAGCCTGTGCTCCGCAACGGGAGAGGCCACAGCAGTGAGAGGCCCGCATACCAAAAAAAATAAAATAAAATAAATAAATAAATAAATAAATAAATAAATAAAAAACCCAAGGAGGGCTGTCCCTTTCCAAGACCTTGAGGAGTGCTAGAAGCTGGTGGTATTCAGGCCAGTCCCATTTGATGAGCAGGTCCACTCAGTTCCTGGCAAGTGCTGCCTGCCGGTGGGCTGCACCAGCCTCTAGGGCATGTTCAGATACTTAAAGTAGCAAATGCCTCTGCCATAAGCACCCTCCCTTGGGTGGCTGGAAGTCAGAGCCCAGGCCCAGGCCACAGAGGCCTGAGATACTCTGAGGGAGGTTCGCCCATGCAGGAAATGGGCCACAGGATTGCGTGTTGGCTCTAAGCCTGAAGAAAGGTGCCCATGGCTGGCACCTCCTGCAGCTGCCTGGCGGGTGGCCAGAACGTGCTTGGCTCTCTCGCTTTTGGCTGTGCTCTCTGTGGGGAAGTGGTTCTGATCTGTCTTCACTGCCACTCCCCAGCTCTCTGGGGCATTGTGGCTTTCTCTTGGTGCTTGGGCAGGAAGCCTCCAGAGCCTGAGGGGGTTGCTGTGCTTGATGACAAAGGCCATCAGTGGATGGAAATCACTTAGATATAAATCACTTTATTTATTGAAGAGGAATTGAACACGATTACTCTCCCTTCTGAGCACACTTCTCCAAAGGTGGGCACTCAGGTGGGCAGAGACCTCACAGAGTGACCAGAGCAGGTGCCCAGCTCATGCCCGTTGAGTCAAGCAAAAAGCAAGTGGCCAACTTACGCAGCTGCTCTGAAAACCCACCCCAGCAAAGCCTAGCTGAGATGCAGAGCACACAGCACGCACTGACTGCAAGCTGCCCCAGCCAGCCCCACATGACCCCACGACCCAAGGACGTGCCAGGGGCTGCTGGGCCAGGCTCCAAGGTTGAGGATGAGTGAGACACGGTGTCTGCCTTCCAAGCCCAGGAGTGGGCCGGTGTGGCAGAGGACGTGGCTCGTTTCCTGGCGTCGATGAGGACCTCGCTGCCATCACCCTGGAACTGAAGGGCTGTGGGGAGCGCTCAGAAGCAGGGCCCACCAAGCCAGCAGCACTGCGCTCTCTGGGCAGCATTCCTGTCTTGGGTGTCCTCTCGATGGTGTCTCCCTCAGTGGTGGGCCAGCTGTGATCTTCTCTAAACACCTTCGTGTGTGAGCTCTCTGGAACTTCACAGAAGGAATGGCTCTTGTTTTAATTTATGGACGTATTTTTTGCTTTAATGGTGTCCGCTGGACATCATGCAGCACTTTTAAATAATTTAGGATTATTCACAATGTTTATATGGTGATACAAAAGCATTTTCCTTAGGCTCTACTGCGCTCTGCGGCTTTGCCTCTGCTCTAAATACTCCCACGGTGCCGTGTGCTTTCACTTTACTGCCGTGTGCTTTCACTTTCACTTTACTGAGGCCCTGCCCCAACTGTCTTTGTGTCCACCTTTACAGTCAGGGCCCGTTGTCACTTCTCTACTGCTGTCCAGGAGACACCAGGAGCACCCTCTCAGCCTGGCTGTGAGCACGAGGCGCCATGGGGGTATGGCGCCGGCCAGGAAGCCGAGTCTAGTAGTCAGAACTGTCCATCGAGAAGAGGAAAGGGTCTGAGCGGGGAGCGCAGGCCGGACTTCCCTGAGAGTCACACTCGACTCCTGGCTCCGGCACCTGTGTTGGCCCCCAAGGCCTGGTCTGTTGGTTGTTTCCTGGTTTTGCCCCATGTATCAGACTCAAGACTGAGCATGTGGTTGAGTTTTAGATAAGTGAGATGGTGGTGTACTTTTTAAATCAACTTGAACTGAATTGTTTAGTGCGTCTGTCATGTTGGGAAATTCTTCCTTAGTGCTAACAGCCCTCTGGTTTCATCTCAGTCTGTTTCCTCTCATTAATTAGTCCTCAGTGCAGATGAAAGACCAGTTAGCTGGTCGCCATCTTCTGTGTCGTAAATATTCCAGGAAACAGTCAGATCTTCAGTGTTCCGCTGTCGAAGCTGAAGGAAGCCTTCACGCCTCGCGGCTTTCTCCTGGTGTGTTCTCCAGCTGTCAGGCTCATCAGACCTAACTCTTACGCGGCCTGTGCGACCGTTCGCCTCCTCAGAAACGCCAGTACTTTGCTGTGTGTCCTGTGAGGCAGGCTCCACCTTAGGCTTCATGACCCATGAACTCCTTGCAATAGAATGGGGGAGGTTTTGTGGGTAGAGTGTGTGAAGGAATGCGTGGAAAACCGCTTTCCTCAGATCCTCTGAGGGATCCGTCGCCCAAAGTGCTGAGAACATTGCTGTGGGAACTCAGTAAATAAATGCCGAAGCAAAGAGCCAGTGTGTGACTAAGAAAATTCTCATGGGGCGGTAGGGGAGTGAGTATGTGTTTATCTCCTGACTCCCTAGGCCCAAGGGCTGGGACAGTATCTGTGTCCCAGCCCCTAGCACAATATCTGGAATGCTGCAGATGCCCAGCAAGTGCTGAGTGAATGTCTCCAGGGCGCTGGCTGCATTCGCTCTGTGTTCTAGCATCCTTCAGTATTCTAATGACACCAGACTCTTGTCACCTTAAGGTTTTTGTAATAATAATTACTAATACTTACGGAATGCTTAACGACATGCCGGGCCCTGAGATGAGAGCTTTACGTAATGTGTCTCATTTAATCCTCCCCCTGAGGGGTGGGAAGTGGAGGTTAGGGAGGTTAGCCGTCCAGGTTACACAGGCGGTGTATGGTGGACACCCCCCCCCACCTTCCCTCTTGACTTCAACAAGCAAGAGCACAAGAGGTTGCTGCTGCCCACCCACAGGGAGAAGCCTGCCCTCCTGCGCGCCCTTCCCATCCAGGCCAGACCAGCTCTCCATAGAGGCCTGAGGCCAGCGCTGGTCCGAGCCCTGATAAAGCTGAGCTCATGCCGGGGAACCACAGGAATCTTCAGGAAGCCCTTATATATTCAGAGTTGCGTTACTTGCCAGATGGATCATTTCCCACTGCCAAACTTAGAAAGTGACCCCTCGGAAATTCCTCAGTGTGGAAGGAAGGGCCCTGAGGACGTCTGCCCACGTGCCTCGTGGGCAGGGGATGCATTTGCCCGTTGTTTCCTAGCCCAGATCTAGACACCTTTCCTCTGCTTGTCTAGCAAACTGTTGGACACCTGCTAGTGCCAGCTACTGGGCAATGAGAAAGATCCTACCCCCCCGCCCCGAAGCGCACAGCCCACAGAGGAAGACAGGTGTGTAAGGTAACATTCACAGGTGGTGACGAAGGCCATGGTGGAGGTGTGCGCCCAGTCTCTCCATGCAGTTGGCAGTGGACACCGCCCTGAGCTGTGCTCTGCCTGTGAGGTGAAACCAGCAGCCAAGTGTTTGTGTTGTTGCAGAATGACCAGATGGCAGTAATTCTGCAACACCCAAATGTGACCTGTGAGGAACTGGGCTTGAACTTCACAAAGATTTGCTGGGAAATGGACTGGCGTAGACACCTCTAGCCAGGGAGCACGGTCTCTCTCTCCACAGTGGCTATGAGAGGACGGCCACAGCCAGGTGACCACACAGGGCCCTGCAGGGCACTGGGCAGGGCCTCCTCCCAGGTGGGGACAGCTGGGCTGAGGCCTCTGCCAGGAAGAGCAGTTCTCACCCTGAGGGAAGCCTGGGTGGAACGGACTGGTCCTCCCAGTCATGATGGCTGCCCAGGCCTGGCCTGAGCCACCTATGACGAGGCTCCCAGAGGCCATTACTGACGCAGAAATCTGGTCAGCTTCCCAGGCGCCTAGAGAACTGTTTTAGAGCATCTCTAGGTCCTGGAAAAGCAGGGTTCCCTGGGCATCCCAGGCTGCCCTAAACGATGGACTTGGCCTGCAGAGCGGCAGCTCAGGAAAGTAGAACCGTGGGCTCCATCCAGGCTTTGACATCCACTGGCCTTGCCGTCTGACTTACCATCAACCCAGCCTAATCCAGGTTGTTCTGGCCTTGGATCTAAGGTGGAGTTGAGGGTGGCACCTGGAAAGGGCTGAAGTCTTCACACAGCCTGTATATGAGAGCTTCCATCAGTCCAGAGATGCAGGGGTAGAGGTGGGGATGAAAACCAGCAGTCTCCTTGCTCGCCCCTGCCACCCCTCCCAGTGTGCTCGCCCCTGCCACCCCTCCCAGTGTGCTCGCCCCCCTTTCCAGTGTGCTTGCCCCTGCAACCCCTCCCAGTGTGCTCGCCCTTTCACCGGAGGGAGAGCCGGTGCGCCCTGGAGGTTGGCTGTGTGTGTGTCTAGGCAGGGACAGGACATGCTGGGGAAGCCCAGAGGCTCTGGATGGGAACAAATCCATTTAAACCACTCTGAACCTGGTTCATAAAACTGTGGGTCAATATTTTAAGAGTCACATAACTAACGAAGAGCTCTGCCAGACTCAACATACCGCATCCCAGTGGGTGATAAGACAAGCGCTAGTTCAATGGAAACAGCCCAGGAGAAGATTTTTTTTTTTTTTAATCTGCTACTTTTCATATTTAGAACGAGGTGGGCTGCTCTGGACAAGAGTATTCATTTATCAGGTGACCAACACATGAGCCCCAGCCATACTGTCACCCTGTGTTGGATCTAAGTGATGACTGTCTACAGGTAGGGAAGAATTTCGTTAGAGCAAATCAGCAGGTCCCATCAGGCTGGCAGAAGCTGACTTAGGTTCTGTCTCTTGAGTTCACATGCCTGCCTTCCAGCGGGGAACAGCTGAAGGGAAGCTGCAGGAACCCCACTCCTAGGCCCTTCTCCTGGGGGTCTCTGCTTCCACCCCCCAGAACAGTCCTCCTTCCCTCTTTTCTGTGGAGCACCAAGCAAATCATGTCTCTGAAGTGCCTCGTTCATTCCCCAAACAGGCATTTGACATTGCAGCTCTTGGCCTGTCTAACCCAGGTTGAACAGCACCTACACGTGCCCCTGGCCCTGGGACACAGAGGTGGACAAGGCCTGGTCCCCAGACAGGAAAACTGGCCTCAAAAGAGACGGTTGCAATCCAACAATGAGTTCTGGGGCTAGAATCAGCCCAGAGGACCATGGGCCAAGAAGGGTGATGCCTGAACTGCGCCTTGAAAACTCAGCTGTGACTGAGTGGAGGCAGGCTAGGGGTGGCAGGTGGAGGGAGCAGCCTGGAAGCCCCAGGGGGGTCCTAGGAAGTGTGGGTGCACGTCACCCAAGAGGAAGCCCAAAGAGAGATGCCAGTTTCCTCATGGCTGCGGGGGGAGCTGGGCTGAGGCCAGCAGCAGGTCAGTGAGACGTGCAGGGGCCGAGGGAGCTGCAGCCTTTGATGCAAGAAGCCAACCCACCCTTAGCCCAGCCCCTCTGAGGGCCCTTTACACTGTCAGGGGCTGGGCAGTTCTAACAGTGTGGAACTCACCAGGGGAAACAAAAAGGACCAGAATTCTTTACCCAGCTCAGAGTTCAGTGAGGAAACACCCTCTTGGGGCAGACTAGAGAGTCTTGTGTGAGGCTTGCCGAGGTCTCGACAGCTCCTAGGGCAGGCTTCCAGACCAAGATGTCTAAGGGTCGAGATGGCCATGGCCCCGAGGACGACTCTCCCCGCCCTTCTGACCCACTGAGTGGCGTTCGCCAGAAAGAGGTCCACAGATGAAAGAGGCAGAACCTTCAAGTCTTTAGCCGGCGACAGGAGAACTAGAGCAGTAAAAGCAAATGTGCTCAGCCCCTGTGCTCATCCCAGGGGCAACACCGAGACACAGAAGGAGGCCAGAGCCCCAAAGGCAGATGGGAGGAAGCGTTCACATGGGGAGCTGGCGGTGTAGGGATAAGTCCTATTCCTGTCCTCTTGTCCGCCGAGCCGGAGACAGGCAGAGGTAAACCGAGGGCTAAACATAAGACCTCCAGGGTTACAGAATGTCCCAGCCCGGCCAGGCCCGGAGGTGGGCTTGTGTGTTTGCAGGCCCAGTACGGCCAGCCGCAGACGTGGGGGCAGGGAGCCTTGGGGAAAGGCGCTGTCCCTCTGAGGTTGCTGGGCAGGTGGCAAGCTAGGTCGAGATGAGTGACCTCGGCTCCTCTGCTGCTGCAACCCTTGCTGAGGGCGGGAGGTGCCCTTGACAGTCAGGAAGGAAGGGCGGTAGTGACACAGCAGACCACCATGGGCGCCCGTCCCCCAGGTGCCAGCGTGGCCTCAGGGCAGGCCCTGTGTTGACCCCCCGCTGTCAGCAGAGCCCTTGGTTGGGTGCTGCTAAGGAGACCCTGCTGTCCAATCCTTAGAAAGCTTAAGGCAGGCGGCACAGGATCACCTGAGGAAGAGCAGTGGATGGGGCCCCTGGTGTCCTCGCTCTGTAAGCTTAGGGGAGTCACATGACCTCTCGGAGCCTCCCTTTGCTCGTATGAACAATGAGGGGTCTAAGACTTGTTGTGAGACTCAGAAGGACCAACAGTGGCCAAGCACCTGGCATTGGGCCCGCACAGAGACCCCCAAAGGCATCTGCTCACCCGGGCCAGACTCGGGCCAGCTCCCCACTCCACAGCGAGGTGGACAGGGGCTGCACCCCCAGGCCCATTTCCTCCTCTGTGCAATGGAGGTGGCAGGATCCTCTCTCTCTCCCTCTCCCGCAGTTGTAATGAGGGTCACATGGCTACCATATGTGCAGACAACGTAAAGCACCATGGAAATGTTAGGAATTGGTCTTGCATGAACCAAGCAAAACATTGCAGATAAAAAACATACTTAGGAGTGCCTACTGAATGCCAGATACTGTTCCAGGCCCTGGGAATCAAGGTAAATGGAGCTAGCTGAGCCAGCCAGAGCCAGGTTGGTGGGGGACAGGTGGGATTGGTGGCCCATAAAGAGTCGGGGGTGGGGCTGGAGGGCAGCCTGGGACAGTAAAGGCATCGCAGGTGCAGGTGAGTGGAGACCCAGGTAAGCAGAAGCCAGAACACGGCTGCAGCGTGAGAGAGTAGGATTTGTGTCAGCTGGGAGCTGGGGGGCGTAATCAAGAAAGTATTTGACAGTGCAGTTCTTGGTCTCTGTCTGGGCCGAACAGAGCAGAGGGCTGCGGAGCATGGAGAGTCGGAAAACCCTCGCTGGGACCCGCAGCCCAGCCCCAGGGCCTCGAGCACTGAAGACTCGTCTTCAGCGACGACCGGCAGGTCTGCCTTGGGTCCAGGGGGAGAAGGAAGGACTGACATTTCCCAAAAGATTTTACAAGACATGTTGTCTTCAAGGAAGCCAATCCCACCCACGTGTGTGGCTAGAACTGTAGCCCACTCTTGGACCTTTTTCACAAAGCCAAAAAGGGCGTGTCAGGGTTACGAGGAGCCCCACAGGGGCCTTTGTAGTGACCGGAAGCACTTGCCCAGTCTGCCCAGGCAGTTTCCTAGGGTGGTTTCACAGCCAGGTCCCCCTGCCAGTGTGCGTCCTGCCTGCGCCTTCCACTTGGCCCATCTCTTCCCGGTGGCGTCGGCGCAGGTGCCCGCAGGAGGTCAGTGTGTCGGGGCTGGGGCCCCACCCCTCCTGCTCATTGCTGCAGCCTCCCCGGGGCCCCCCTAGTGCTGCAGGCCCCGATTGCACGTGTGCCCTGGACAGCCCCCCCACCCCCACCCCCAGTGGAACTCTGGGCCTCCCACAGAAATGCAGAATCCTGCAGGGCTTGCTGGAGGTGGAGTTGCTGTGCCGGGGCATGGTGGGGGGAGAACGTGGAAACGCAGATTCCCTCTTTACGGCAGAGGGGCCACTACTGACCTAAAGAACTCGGATTCCCATTCTACCCATTCCAGAAACCGCTTTTCTCCTGGACACATTACCCTTTCCTCCACTTGCACCAGGTAGGCCTGGCAGCCCCTCTCATCACAAGTTAGGGGTAGAGGACAGACTTCAGAGTCAGAAAGCCCAGTCTCCAGACCACGGCCCTGCCACACACTGGCTCTGTAATCTACATGGTCACCATCCTTGGCCTTTCAGACACTCGGTTTCCCTGTGGCAGATTAGGCCTGACACGCCCCTTGCCGTGCAAGGTTTTGTGAGGATTTGATGAAATCACGTGCCCAGCCTGAGACCAGCAGTGGTTCCTATTTCCCTGCAGCCTTTAGTGGTCGTACAGCTGGGGTGGCGGCCCTGCCCAAGGAGAGCTGCTCCCCAGCGGCAGTGAGGCCAAGACTGTCTTGGAGGTGAGCGAAACATGCTCTAAGGTGCAAAAGCAAAGGAGCTTGAGTTCCCAAGGACACGCGTCTCGTCCTCTCGCATCTAGCTGCCTTTTGTAGTGTGTGTGTGTGTGTGTGAGAGAGAGAGAGAGAGAGAGAGGGAGAGGGATGGAGAGAGAGAGAGAGAGAGAGAACCTGTGCGTTCCACAACACCCTTATCTCTCGAATATTCTCGTACCTAAAGCCTAGTTTCTAAATCACAATTGCTCTCTCCCAACGTCAGTGGTGACCCACCGTGCCGGCCCCCACTGCGCTTGCCCGGTCTCTGTCCATTATCCAGGGCTGCCGAACCGGCCCCCGCTTTGGGGCTGGGGCCTGAAAGGGACGCCAGCCAGGGAGTCCACCTAGGGCAGATGAGCCACTGAGGGCACCACAGCGGCTCCCAGAGGTGCCGGGGCTTCTGCGCGTCTTGGCCGTACCTCCTCTGGTCAGCGGTTCTAACTCCAGTTGGACAGCAGCTAGAGGTGGAGAAAGGCATGTGTGTCAACACTGTGGTGGAGCTAGCAAGCACTAATTACCCAGCTCTTCAAGGGCACACGGCACAAACTGCGACCTGGTTCTGCTTAGGGGGAGTTTTCTGCCACGAGCGCAGGTCTGCCCGGTGCCTCGGAGAGCAGAGCCCTGAACCTCGGGAAGGGAGCGAGGCTTCTCTAGCTTCTTGACGCTGACAAAGGGCTTTCTGCCTGTCAGCCCGGCTCCCGGCAGTCCCCTCCCCCCTCCCTACCGCAGCTACTGGGCCTCCCTTTGGCAGGGCCCGAGGGCCGCTCTGAACTGGAGCCTCTGGAGACGTCCTTTGAGGTAGAAAAACAAGCGGCTGAAACGTGCCTCCTCGCTGCAGCTGGGCCCCGCCCGCTGAACCTATAGAAAGGCCCTGGAGTGGATTCAGCCTCCCAGAAGAGGAAACCTGGCTCCGGCTTCACCCGCAGGTCCTGTTATGTCTGGCTCCAGAGGCCTTCTCCTCTGGGGTTTTCCACGCCTGTGAACTCGGCCCCATTCATTTCCCTGTGGTTTCATGGGAATGTCCAAAACGCTCAGCAGGTTGCAGTGAGCCCAGGAGGAGAGGGGTCAGCGCGAGGCCCGAGCGGCGGCCGGAGCACCCTCCACTCGGGCCTGCAGCGGGGTGCCCGCCGGCTGTGGATGGGCGCCCTTCCGTCAGTCTGCTGCATTTCCTTTGGTGCTCCCCCAACCTACCCACCCACCCGGGAGACTGCCTGCGGCTCCCTCCCTCCAGGCCGCCCCTTTCCGGCTCCGGGCTACCAGCTCCACCCTGGCCTGGGATAGAGCTGCACTGTGCTCCCTTCCCACCCCCAGCAGCTTCCACTTTAGCGCTCATCCGGCCGCTGACTTCCCATCTCACCGGCTCCTGGGCCCTTCATTTTCCACCACACTACACTCAATTAGGGGCTGTGGGGGGAGCAGCGGAGGGCCCCTTGAGGGCGGCCAGTGCCTCCGCTCCCGCCGGCTGCTCAGCTGCAGAGAAGGGGCCACGCCCAGGCGCACAGCCCTTGTGAGAGGCCTAGCGGCTGCCTTCACAGCCAATGCGAAGCCCAAGGGCTCCTGGCCCACAGTGAGGATGTGCCCAAGTGGGGAAAATTTAGTCTTCAGAAGAAATGAATTTGAAACTGGCTGGGAGCAATTCTTATCAAATTTCCAAGTTAGCAGTTTTCACCGAGAGCTAATTGAACAATCTCTGTAAGCGGTCTAATTCCATTTGCAGGAGGTTCCCGCAGAGTTGTGAGGAGTGCCCTGGTGGCTGAGGGCAGAAGAGGCTGTTCTAAGTCTCTCAGTTGGTTTTGATCTTTGAAAATGGATGCGTTTGCAGGTTTGGGCAGCAGCCGTGCCACTCTGCCCTGGCTGCCCGGCTCCCCAGTCACTTCCGAAGCCACGTTCTGAGTGTTCTGGGTATGGAAAGGCTGAGTGAGTTTCTCGTCTGGTTAGCCTGGTAAAATGGATCTGGAGACGGAACATCCTTGGAGGCTGAGCCACTCTGGCCAGGCAGGGTTGAGAGTGTAGGTGCAGAGGAGTGGAGAGGCCGCGGGCCGGGGCCCTGCCCGTCGGCACCACGCGGGGCCGAGACCCCGCGGCCGGTGCCAGCCTCCCCGTCGTCTCTGGGAGTTCTGTGGGAGCGCAGCATAGCCCGCTTGGCTTGCCCAGCCCAGCGCTGACCTCAGTCTGGACTGTGCCTGCCCCAACTGTGGGTCGGCCCACGGAGGCTGCCCTGTCCCTAGGCTGTATTCAAGGGGCCTCTCTTGACCTGACGGGTATGGGCCCTTCTCTTCTCTCCTGTGCCCAGTGGACTTGAGAAGACAGTTTTAGGGACAGGGCCTCGGGTGATGCTCCGCGGTTACCTGCGTGCTCGTCACACGCGGTCTCCCCTGGGGTCCTTCTTCAGCAGAGGGAGGCCCAGACAAGCCTCCTCCTCTCCACCCAAACCTCTTGGGCCAGCCTCCCCTGCTGGGAGCTCACAGCTGCGAGGATACATAGCCTCTTCCCTGGGTAGCCACTTCCTGCCAGACGGTTGTTTGGTCTGGTACTGACCCCCAGGTTCTTTCCCATTAGCTCCTTTGCCTCTGAAAACATAGTCAGATCTTTTGGAAACTTAAAACAGCAATCAGAAAACAGTACAGAGGCCCTTCTCACCCTCTCTTCAAACTATTACTTCTTTCACCAACAAACGTATTGAGAGGAGTCCCCACCGGACCGCCTCCCTCACCCTTGAATCTTTGGTCTTCGGAACCAACTTCCGCACCCTCAGGGCTGTGGCCACAGGCTCCTCCTTGCCGAGTCCAGTGGCCTCTCCAAGGCCCCCTCCTCAGCTCAGGGTCTGCACGGGGCACAGCTGCCCAGCTGGAGCTGGCTCCCTCTTAGGCCATGTGGGCTTCCGGGCCACCTCGTCACCCTCTGAGGTCCCTCCCCTCCGCTCCCAGAGCCTCACCTTGGCGTGCAGCTCCGAACTCGGGCCTGCCCTGGCCTTTCTTGCTGCCTCTGGCTGTGGCCTGCAAGCCCTCAGACTCGTCAGCTACCCCCCGACTGCGCAGGGCCTCTGGTCCCTGTGCCCCACTGCCACCGTGTGCTTCCCTTTCACGGCCGCCCTCATTCAGCAGCCTCCCCCAGCTCCCCCGCGCAGCCCACATCCTGGAGTCTGGCTCCCCAGGCCCCGGAGGCCCGTCCCGCCCTCGCCTCGTAGCCCTCCTCCCTCTTCCCTTGATTGCTAATTTTCCAAATGTGGCTGATGCACGTTTTTCCCTCGTCCACACCTTTGCTCTTTTATCCCTTTCATGTGAAGTGTTTCCCTCCTCTTGGCCGTCTCCTGAAATTGGTCTTAGATTTGTGGGTGTATCCCCCCGCCACGAGGCTGGGGGCTCCTGGAGGGCAGGCCAAGGCTTCCTGGTGGCAGCAGGGCCTGGGACATGGCAGAGGCAGCAGGGTGTCGAGGTCACACAAACTGGTGGCGAACCCAGCTGCTGGTTACGAGGTACGGGACTTGGGCCTGATCACCTTTCCTTTCTGCACCTTAAGCTTCCCCACACATTAGAAAGGGGTGGAAGCACCTCCCAGGCTGCAGGAGGATTTAATGGGCCACACCTAGGCTGTCGCCTGCCCTCTGTCGCAGGTGCTTGTCTCTTCCCTCTCTCCCTGCACCCACCCACAGCAGCAGCTCCGAAAAGGTTTCAGGCTGAGTGAGTGAACAAACCAACGAATGGCTGGAGGGGGGCTGGGTAAAATGACAAGTGCCACCAGCTTGCTGTGAGTGGGGACAGGTGCTCTGTAGACTCGGGGGATGGGCAAAGAACAGGGGAAGGCTGTAGCTTCCTTCTCAGTGCTTGGGAATGATGTCAGCTTCCTAGGCAGAGCTTTATGTTTTCAACAACCTCTAGCAGCAAGTGTTAGAGGTCAGAAGTGTATGTGTGAGGGCTGTGTGCCCACGCAGAAAAGGGGCCTTGGGGCAGGAACCCAGCGCTTTCAACTTCTGAGTGTGCACCATCCTGGGAGTCCTTCATCGTGCACAGATGTTTTGAGCGTCTACACTGTGCCAGGCCTCGCACTGGGCCCAGGGTAGATGGCACTGGGTGGGGAGGGGAGATACAGCCTACGATCGAAGGGGTGATCACAGCAGTGTGGGCTAAGTGCTGTGATGGGATAGGAACGGGCCGCCCAGGAGGCACATAGGAGCCAGGTGGGCCCCTCATGCTGCCTCCCCAGAGGAAGGGAAAAAGAGATGGGGGGAGAATGGTGTAGGATTCCAGGCTAAGGGAACAGCAGTGCAAATGGACAGAAGCAAGAAAGAGCCCCAAGAATTCAATATGGGGACTTCCCTGGTGGTCCAGTGGTTAAGAATCCGCCTTCCAATGCAGGGGACGAAGGTTTGATTCCTGGTCGGGGAACCAAGATCCCATATGCCGTGGGGCAACTAAACCTGCGCGCTCAGGAGCCCACACGCCACAACTAGAGAGAAGCCCGCAGGCCGCAATGAAAAAGATCCTGTGGGCTGCAGCTAAGGCCCTATGCAGCCAAATAAATAATAAATAAATAAATATATTTTTTAAAAGAATTCAATATGACTGGAGTGTGAGGGTTAGGGGGGCAGCGAGAAGGGAGAGGTGACCCGAGCACATGACAAGAGGTGGCCTGGAAAACCGTGTTTTACCAGGAGGTGGAACTGTCCTGAGGACAGTGGTCGCCCCTGAAGGGCTTCAGGCAGGAGAGGGGCGTGACCATCCAGATTTGCCTTTGAGAGAGAAATCATCTCTCTGGGTGTGAAGACTGAAACAGCAGGGGGTGGCTAGAAATAGGGACGCCAGTTGCTAAGAGATGGAGGCCTGGACCGAGGTGGTGGCATCATGGCGGGAAGCGTCTAGGACCTTGCTGTATTCAGCCCAAACCCTAGGGTCGGGGCACCCAGGCCAGTCACTGGCACAGTATGCATAATAATAATGTAATATTTATTTAAGACCAGGCACTTGTCTATCGTATGCCCATTTTTTTCAGGTAAATAAATTGAGATTCAGAGAGGTTAAGAAATTTACCTGAATTCACACAGCTAACGAGTGGTAGAGCTGGGACTCAAGGCGAGCTGCTGAGCTGGTAACCACTAACCTCCTCCTCTCCAGTTGCCCGGGCTGTGCACTTGCATCAGGGAAGGAGGGGGGTCAGGACAGGTGAGGAGCATACGCCTCACCATAGGACACGCCCAGCCGCCCAACCAGAGGGCCTCCTGTGGCCACAGACACACCCAGTTTCTTCATGGACAAGGGTGGGCAGCCTTCCTCCGAAGAGGCAGACATTTTAGCCCATTTCTCTTTTAGCCACTGCCTCACCCCTGTCAGGTAGAGCGGCCTTTCCCAAACATCATCCTTTAAGATGTGACACAAACAGTTTCAACCATCAGTGAGCAGTAAGCGCCGCATCCCAGTAGCTCCTTCTCACCAAATCCTGATGCATGTTAGCATCTTAAAGGCAAAGGGATGTCCTATAATAAAAAATCCCATGAATTAAGGCCCTAGCATTTCATATATATCTATACTTTTTTGTTAAGTAAGTAACGTCAACACAGTCTGGCATATACCATTCTAGACAAGGCATCTCTGCTGCGTGAGGAGCGTGTGTACTTGTGTGTAGCTTGCCTGTGGTCTTTACCTGCCATCTGCCGTAGCAGGTGAGGGACTGTGAGGCCTCTAGGCTTGCTCACCTCCTCCCTGGGATGAGAAGCCTTCCCTCCAGCACCTGGAGGCCCAGAGCACAGGTAGGTGGGGTGCTGCGGAGTTAGTGCTGCCGAGCTTGCATCCTGGCACGGCCCCCTGGCTAGACCTTCATCTGTCTGTCACAGCAGAGCCGGCCCAGCCCTCCAGGGTCATGGGGCCCCTGGTGGCACTGAGCTCCAGATGCTCAGCAGATGCCAGGCCTGAGACCAAGGCCCCGGCTCTGAGGATTTGGCTTGCGGTTCTGGAAGGTGATCCTGGCTGGTGGCCATTCCTGAGCCCTATTTAGAGCAGTTGTCAGGCAGTTGCTGAGATCCAGCGCCCGCCCCCCTCCCCTGCGGAGGGGAGTGAGCTCATGCCTGTGCCGCGCTGGGGCGGGGGCTGGGTTATGATCAGGGCAGGTACCCAGACCAGGGAGCAAGTCTGAGGCCAGGGCAGTGTGCAGGGCTCCATCCCGGCTTGGGTTTCACACCCCAGTCGGTATGTGCAGTTTGCTCTCAGAGGACATCCTAACCACCCAGGACAGCGTGGAGCATCTCTGAGCTCTGGCTACGGGCCTGGGCATGCAGCTCTGCCCCTCAGAGGCAGGAGGAGATCAGGGTGAAGGGGTGCTTGCTGACCGGTCAGCTGTGGGACCACCTCTTCTAATCAGCCTGCCTTCCCTCAGAGCACTGTTCACTCTCCCTGACTGAGCAAAGCCTTCAGCCCCAGAGCTGGCTTTGGCCAAGGAAAAACACACTGAATGGGAGCCCAGAGACCCCTGGACCTTGGGCCGCAGGGCTGCAGTTTATAAAGTAAGGCTCCTTCCTGCCCAGAAGTTGCTGGGTTCTAAGCTGCTCCTGCCACGTCCCAGGTCCTGCGGCAGGAAGATGCTGGGCGCCCCCTGCTGGCCCGTCCGGGAACTGACCCGTGAGGAGGACCTATGGAGCCCCGTAGGAGCGGGCCCCTTTGCTGGCCCAGATGAGAGCAGCGACACCCACCTACCCCCGCCCCAGTACTGGCCAGCCCGGCTCCCCTTCCGGATGCCCGGCCCCATTTCTGACGGTGAATCCTGAACTCATTGCAATCTGGCTGCTGATCGCTTGCCTTTCCCTTGGCCTTCCTGTTGCCACGCTGCGTGGGGGGACCTGCGCCATCGTTGCTGCACCCTCCCAGGCACCCCAGGGCTGGATGGGCTCGGGCTCCAGGCGCTGCTCTGCTTTCTCCCGCCCACAGGCTTGCACTTCCTCCCCGCCCCGCCCCCCACCTGGGGGTGTAAGAAGGACTTTGCGGACAGGTTGTGGGGAGACGGTCCCTGCAGCTATCCTAGGACACTAATGAGCTGTGGCAGCACCGAGGGATCGGGCTCACTGCTGTGCCACCTCCCTGTTAGGTGACACTGATGTTTTTCTGGGAGGCATGGGCTGTATCTCTGAACTGTCTTGGAGGGAGGCTGCCCTCTTAACTCCGGCCTCCTGTCCTGAGGGGCGGGCTGAGACACTCACGGATGTGGAGCCCCCAGAGGTACGAAGGGGTCTGTCCAAGGTCAGCCCCTGCGACCAAAGCTTCGCAAGACTTTCAGGGTAACAGGAGCGCACTTGTTTTTCTCTCGCCAGCCTCAGGTGACTCGTGGGACCGTACTGGGGGTCTCTGGAGAAGCAGCTTGACGGAGGACTGTTATCACTGCCTGGGGCTTCGGGTATCAGTTCCACCCTGCTGTCCCTTCCCTGGGTTCTCCGCCTTATATGAGATCCTGAGGCGGGAGAGCCCCTGCAGGAAATAGGAGCTAGAGCACAGCTCATTAGGAGGCTCCCTGAACATTCAGTTCCTTTGACCCAAGGGGTGGGGGTGAGGTTAGAGAGGGCGGGGCACAGGCCGGAGCCCCCGCCCCTCCAGCCCTGCGGCTGCTGCTTGCCCTGCCCTAGCCTGAGCTCACACAACCCTCCTATGGGGCCATGCTGTCCCCTGCTGGCCACGCTTGCAAAACGCAGCCCAGGGTCAGCCCCAAGGTTACAGGTGCTCCCTCCTCGCCCAAGCCTGAAGCTGAACTAGACCGCAGGGCTCCAAGGAGCAGCCTGTGTGCCCCCGGCCCACAGTGATTCTGGGACTGCATGGGGAGACAAGTCTGGAACCGCCCGGCACAGTCACGTGTGCTGAGTAGGCAACAAATGAATGGCTGAATTGTGCATCTGAAGCGTTTACGTGACGATGTTCTGCAGGGTCTGGCCAACAGCAGGCAGACATCAAGTCAGACATCAGTCTAGCAGGACTTGAGACTCCTCTTGAGTTGACAGGATCTAAATATGAAAACCAAATGTGAAGAGTCAGATGGTGCTAGACTGTGACGCAGGTGGCCCTAGACAGGCTGACCCTTGTTGCCAGGTATCTAATCAGGCAGTAAGTGCCCAGGAGGGATGGAGATGCCCTTCAGGGAAGACATGGAAAGGTCAAAGGAGGGTGACAAATGGCAGGGATGGAAATCACAGGGCACCACGCGACTTGCAGGATCTTAGCTCCCCAAGGACCAGGGATTGAACCAAAGCCATCGGCAGTGAAAGTGCGGAGTCCTAACCACTGGACCGCCAGGGAATTCCCAGCACCTCCCGTGTCTTGAGGCTGACGTCACGCCAGGCACAGGGTCTGCCCTTGAAACATGTTTTACTCCTGCTGGTTTGCACAACCACTCTGTGAAGCACGTGCTATTATTATCCCTGTTCTACATTCAAGAAAATAGAACAGAAAAGGTCGGTAACTTGTGCAGGGTTCTACAGCAAGAACATGCTGGAGCGAGGATGTAGGCCTCGCTCAGGAGGTTTGGTGGTCGGGTTCCAGCGCATGAACTCGAGGGGTTTTAGCAGGAAGTGATATGCTCAAGGACAGGTTTTGGGGTGGGAGGCAGGATGGCCGCTTAAAAGACTATTGCTGCAACCCAGCGGGGAATGAAGAACCTCATTCTACACACAGGCCTCCTGCATGGCGGAAGGGCCACTGAGACCTGACCCTTGCAGTCCTTCACCCAAGCCCTTCCCCATGGTGGGTGGTAGGCTGGGGGTCGGCCCACCACGGTGCCCACACAGGAGGAGCTAGGAGTGCAGGCCATGGGTGGGCCTCCTCCCGAGGTCCAGGCCAGGTCCTGGTGGTGCCTGCCCTGGGGCATTCCACAGCCCTTCTTCCTCACAAGGTGGGCTTTGCAGGGAGACAGATATGCTCTGGGCGACAGCCCGGCAGACCAGAGCCACCCCTCAGCGTAGAGGCCTAGCCTGGGGAAGGCGGGGCTCTGCCCACTCACGCTCTTGTCCCCCCACTGGCTGTTTCTTCCCAAGAGCTTGGGGAGGGCACGAGGCTAACCCCAAGCACTGCCCACACCTCCAGAAGGGGACGTTCATTTCGGGCCCCCAGCTGCTGCCAGGCCTGCCAGAGCTTCCTCCCTGACCTCTCCTGCCTCTGTGGGAGAAGCATGGGCTTGACGTACAACCTAGAGCTTCAAGTTCAAGGCTGGGAAGAGGCTCCCCTAAGCTGGGCAAGGCCCCAAGAGTCTCCCCAAGGGAGGAGGCTTTCCCCACATAGGGCACCAGCCCACACCCACGCCCCTTCCTGGAGGCTTCAGCTCTCATACACGTGCCCGATCCACTTGTCCTCTGTGGGCGCCCTGGGTGGGACAGCAGCACGTGGGCTTCCTGCCCCAGATCGGGGGGCTGAGGGTGTGCTGAGCTCAGCGCGGTGATGCGGCGTCCCCCTCTGCCTGGCTCCTGCGCTTTGGCGCACCTCTGCCCTCCCCCGTCAGTCCCTGCTGCTCCCTGTGACTCTTGGCCTGCTTTGGAGCCACCTCCATCCACACTCGTGGACCCTAATCACACTCGGGCGAAGCAGGCCTGGAGGGTTGACTCCTAGAAGGATGGCTCTGTGGTTTGAACACCTCAGCAACGCCTTTGTCTTGTCCCAAAACGCACGGCTTTCCTCTTGCCCTCTGTGACTCTCCTGTTCATCCTCAGAGACACTCATCTTTCCAGGGGGGAAAAGAAGCCACGTACTCCTGGGAACGGGGGGCCCTGGGTCTGCGCGCCTGCCTCTATACGCCCCCTTGCAGAGTCCTCTGGCTTCTCATGGCCTGCCCGGGCATAGCGTTTTCTTACAGCTGGACGTGCCCCGCAGTGTTCTGGGAAGCTTAGTCATTCAGCAGAGATCTTTACTGAGCACCTTCTCTGGGTCAGGTGAGGTCCCAAGCACCAGGGCTACAGGGGGGAATAAGACAGGCACCATCCCTGCTGTCCAGGATCCCCATCTAGTAGGAGACCCAGCGCACGAGCTAACACATCAGCAGGGAAGAGTACAGACTGGTTAGTGCCGTGAGGGGCATGAGCCGAGGAATGAGGGGGAAGCGACTTGCAGGAACAAAGTAGGTTGGATGCCCGGGGTGGGGGGCAGCTTGAAGCTGACATAAGGGTGCAAGAGAGCCAGCTAGAAGAGAAGCAGGAAAGAACAACCCCCGCGGTCCCTCCCCACTGCAGGCTCGTGGAAGAGTTCATGCTCTTGGCCAACATGGCCGTGGCCCGCAAGATCCACTGCGCCTTCCCCGAGCGAGCCCTGCTACGGCGGCACCCCCCACCCCAGACCAAGATGCTCAATGACCTGGTGGAATTCTGTGACCAGATGGGGCTGCCCATGGACTTCAGCTCCGCAGGGGCCCTCAATGTGAGTGCTGGGAGCACAGGGGCCGGGGAGGCCCTGCTTAGGGAAGGAGGAGGAAGGCCTGGGAGCCGGGCTCAGCAGCCTCTGCATCCCACCAGGGTCTGTTACCCTTTAGCCAGATCCCCACCCCCACCCCAAGGGAGAGGGGAGGGCCTGGGAGGGAGCCCAGGAGACCGAGGGAGTCCCCTCAGGGCTCAGCTGTGGGCAGGGGTCCTGTGGCCAGGGATGGGCCGGGCTCGGACCCAGAGGCTTCTGTAGGGGCTGGGATTATTGGAAGCCAGAGGCTGTTCTTCACGGGAAGGGGTATCAGATGCTCCCCACCTGGAACTGAGCAGCTCAGGAATCCATGGCCTCGGCTCGCACCGCACAGGAGGGAGACTGTCCCCATCTGTGCTCCAGGCCCGCCCAGGCCAGCCAGCTGGACATGGAAGGACTGACCTCAAGCCAGGACCCTCGAGGCAGACCCAGCGTGGGACACAGTCTGGGGGCTGCCGGCCCCCCTGCACCCCACCCATGGCCATCTGAACAGGGCTGGGCCCCTCGGCTGACCTTTCCTCCCCAGGGCCAGATGATCAGTGGGTGATGGGGCCCCAGAGCCTCTCCCCAAGCCTGACTGCGTATCACATGGGTTCCTTCCAGAAAAGTCTCATGGAGACATTTGGAGATGACAAGTACTCACTGGCCCGGAAGGAGGTGCTCACCAACATGTGCTCCCGGCCCATGCAGGTAAGGAAGGGCCAGTCCTCCATCCTCCGCCTTCTCCTTGGAGCACCCATGCCTCCGTGGGCTCGGAGAACCTTAGGGGAGGTTTGGGGAGGGTGCCCCCCGGCAACACCCAGCACAGGAAGTCCCTGGGCTCCTGAGCTTGGCCTGCTGCCTCCTGCCCAGACTTGCCTGTGGGCTCAGTTAGAGGAGACATTTCAAGCCCCGCTGCCCTGCTGCCCCCCTGCCCCCCTGCATGGCCTCTGGGGCTCTGTTTCCTGGCGGCAGGTGGGGAGCCACGCCAGGGCACGTCCCAAGACTCCAGGGCCTGGACCCCACACACCAGACCAGCTCGGGCAAGGGAATGGGGCCTGGTCAGCAACTCATGGTCAGGTGGGGACCCTGGAGGGGAAAGAGAACGTTGGTCTCCCGGAGCAGCCTGCACAGGGGCTGGTCCTTAGCCCCCACTGTGGCTTGTGGGCCCCGGGCAGAGAAATCTCCCTGTCGCAACCGGTCGGGAGAGGGGGAATTGAGGCCGTGAGGCTGTGTCTGCAGCTAGAGGACAGGCCGGCCGCCTGGGAGGCAGACGGTGGGCTTGCTCCTGGCAGCCAGTCGCAGCTCTCCGAGGCCGTGCTCCAGCCCCTGTGGGGCTGAGCATCTTGGGAAGCAGCCGCCCCTGTGGACTGTCAGGTCGGCGGGAGCTGTGGGTGCTAATGGGTCCAGCGGTGGGCCGCAGCCCGGCCTGGGAACAGCGATAGACCATCGTTCAGGGGCTTGGTCACTGGGCAGATTCAGTCTGTTTCCCAAGAACAAGATCGTCTCAGCTGGTCGCAACCGACTTGTTTTCTGAGACCTCACAGCTCTGCCAGGAATGGGACCGTCAGGTCCGTCTGGGTCTGGCAGCCGTTACCCTGCCCCCAGTCACCGATGTCTGTCCCGCACCAAGCACTGTAAAGCACCCCCCATGGTGGGGGGGGGGGCGTGTGTCTCTGGCCACTGGGCTTGACACCACACACAGGCCCGATGAAGCTGCCGTTCCCTGCCCTCAGCCTCTGGAAGCCATCCACCTCTAAGGCCAACCCAGCCCCGGAGGTCCAAGGAAAGGAGCCCAGTCACCCAGAGCCTGAAAAAGACCCGGCTTCTCCTGGCCTTGCCTGCCAGCAACCTCAGAGGCCAGCCTTTGCCTGCGGATCTGATGTGAGGGAGTGACCAGAGTGACCGTGGTGCCTGGTTCCCTGTCTGTGTCCCAGTTCTGGGCCCTCACCCATCCCACGCTGCCCAGAGGCGCCTTCGTCACCCAGGAAGGGAGCCGGGGCCCTCTGCCCTCCTCAGCCCAGCTCATCTGGGGAACTGGGCCACTTCTGAGAACAAGGTCCAAACATGGCTCACAGTGGAGGCTGCTCCCTTCTCCAGTGACTTACCCGAGATGTAACCCAGGACCCAGTGGGAGCTGGAAGGGAAGCAGAGTTGGGTAGCCGAGCAGGGCACCGCCAGCTGCGTCCTGGATTCCAAGGCCGTCACGCACAGAGTAACCGGAGCCGGCTGTCCATTTGTGCGAACACACGGGAGGGTGTGAGGGTGAGCAAGCGGCAAGGGAGGGAGCGAGCGAACACATGAGGGTGTGACTTTGGCCCTGGCAGAGGAACCTGGTCACTTGCTCCCAGGCAGCCGCGGGTCCTGGATCCCCAGCCCTGAGAACTCGGGGAGCGCAGGGCAAGCGGCTTCAGGGCCCGTGGCCAAGGCTCTCAGCACAGCTGCAGCGCGGGCCAGGCTGTTTGCTGGGCCCCTAGAGAAGCTCAGCGTCTCTCCTTGGGCCACAGTCCTAACTCCTGCCCTGCAGGAGGGCCTTTTGAACTCAGAGCTCTGGGTCTCGGTCTCAGGACAGGTTGTCAGGGGCAGGAAGGGCTGAGACTGGGAGACTGGCCAACCACTGCCTCCCTTGGCTGGTGGGAGGTGGAGTATAGGGGGCACAGAGGTGCTGGGGTGCAGGCGTGGCCTTCAGCAGGGCAGGGATGAGGACTAGAGGGCAGGAGGTCGGCTAAGACCAAAGACTGGACCAGGGCCGGAGAGGAGTTTTGCTCTGCGTGGAGGGCATCCTGGACCTTCTCTCCTACCTCCCGCTCTGGCCACATGGTGGTGTTGGGCTTTGTGTCCTGGCGAAGTCCTGCAGCCGCCGGTCCGGCAGGCCCATGGGCTTTCTCTCCTGTTCCCCACTTCAGTGTAGCTCCCCCAGCCCTGTCCTGGGGAGGGGGCCAGCCAGAAACGATCCCTCCTCCTGGTTCCTGGCAGTAACAGCCGTTAAGACTCAGCAGTGACCGGCTGTGGAGGAGGATGAGTTCCAGCCCCTCCCCGCTGTCCTCTGACTTCAGCACAGGGTCTCCCCTCCCCTCCCCTCCCCGAGGGGTTTGGTGGCAGGTCCCCCAGGGCTCTGAGGGAGGAGTCCCTTCAGCATCTTAAGGGTTCCCAGCAAGAAACACAGAGCCTCTCCCCCCGGCCCACTCCACTTCCGGTCATTGGCAGAGGGGCTCTGGGCAAGACCTGCCCTTGCCTTCAGCAGGAGAGGGGCAAGGGCACCCACGGCTCCGCCCAGTCTCATGGCAGCCCCAGGGGTTCCCTCACACAGAACAGCCCCTGACGTCCTCGGGCCTGCCCGGCTTTGCTCAGCTGCCCGCAGCTTGGCAGGTGGGTCCACGCCCCCAAGACTGCCCCTCGTGAGGCTCTGAGTCTCCCCGGCTCGCGGAGCATACCCAGCGCGCACCCAGCCTGGCCAGGCTCTGAGGTCCGCCCCACCTCCCCAGATGGCCTTGTACTTCTGCTCGGGGGTGCTGCAGGACCAGGCGCAGTTCCGCCACTACGCCCTCAATGTGCCGCTCTACACGCACTTCACCTCGCCCATCCGCCGCTTCGCTGACGTCCTGGTGCATCGCCTCCTGGCCGCCACGCTGGGTAAGGGGTGCAGCACGGGGCGGTGCCAGCCTGGGCCCAGCTAAGGGCTACTCCCCCCACCCAGAGTGGGTGCCCGGCAGCCAGAGGCCACACTGCCATGACTGTGAAGGCCCCAAGGGGTGGGCAGCCCAAGCAGTAGGGGAGCCTGTGCCAGAACCTCCCCTGTGAGCGTGTGCTAGGGGCTCGAGGGCCCTCACCGTGGCAAGCCCCCCTTTCTCGGCCCTCCCAAGCTGGGCATCAGGGAGGCCCCAGCTCTGCGCGGGGCTCCCAGACCCCATCTGACCCGGGCCAGGGGCACCATGCTGCCCAGAACCCCGCCAAGGACGGCACACACACAGCACCCGCCAGTGGGCCCCCGACCACTCTCTGCCCAGGCTACAGGGAGCTTCCAGATGTGGAGCCCGAGGCCCTGCAGAAGCAGGCTGACCACTGCAATGACCGCCGCATGGCTTCCAAGCGTGTGCAGGAGCTGAGCACCAGCCTGTTCTTTGCCATCCTGGTCAAGGTGAGGCCGCCAGCCTGTCGTCCCTCCCCTTCCCTCCACCCCACCTGCCCGCCAGGGCACCTGTTCACAGGGAGGGCTCCAGGGGTCCAGGGCCTTTGGTAGCTGGGGTGGGCCCTGGGGGGAGACTGCATCCCCTGGCCGAGCCTTGGCTGGAGCCCTGCCATGCAGGAGAGCGGCCCGCTGGAGTCGGAAGCCATGGTGATGGGCGTCCTGAGCCAAGCCTTCGACGTGCTGGTGCTGCGCTACGGGGTACAGAAGCGCATCTACTGTAATGTGAGTACGGGGGGCTGCCAGGGCCCAGGTTAGGGGTGTTCTGAGCAGGCAGAGGGAGCACCGAGCCGCATCCACCTAGCACATTCCCTTCCCACCTGCCTGTCCCTGTTCCCACTGCTGGGTCTCCTCCCTGTTTCCCCAGCATCTGGGGAAACAGCCCTTGCCCCTCTCTCAGCTGCGGGTTGTGCTGGCACCACACTCACCCGATGGGTCCTGCCGAGACAGCCAGCCGCGCCTGCCTGGGATCAGGGATCCAGGCCAAGGGTCAGGCCTCTTTCCCAAGGACTTGAGCAACCAGAGATCAGGTCCCTCCATAACCAGTATAGGAAGTGGGGTAGGCAGGCTTTGGGAGGTTTTTTAAAGGAACATAGGGGAAGGAAAGACCAGAGAGAATGGGCCGTGGGCACTCTGGAAGCTGTGTCCCCTGAGAAGCAGGACGAGGCTAGCCCTTGCCCTGGTCCTGCCCCGGGGGCTGCTTCATTCGAGGTTCTTTCCAAGGGTACTTGGTGCCAGTCTAATGCCACCTGAGGGACCTGTTCCAGCTGACCTTGTGCTTAGTGAGTCACCACCTGGCCCCTGACCTTGGCTTTGAATTTCCCAACACCCAGAGGACCTTGGGGAGTGCAGAACGCGGCACATAGCATGCAATAAACGTGGTATGAATGAAGTGGATTAGAGCAGGAGAGACAGAATGGAGTCAGCAGGAATCAAGTCGGGCTCTCGTCCTGAAGCTCACTGAACAGCATGGAGTTCAGGTCTAGATCGCCTCTGCTCACAACCCAGCCCTCAGTCTGTGCTAACAGACCCAGGGCCGGGAGGGGCGGCAGCCCTCCAGCCTCAGGTGCCCGGTCCACCTCGACCCTACAGGGATGGTCCCTGATGAGGCCGGACAGACCCACCACCTGCCCCGAATAACACGTGGCGCCCCCGGTGCCCCCCTCAGTGAAGGCCCCCTCCGTGAAGGTGGCCTCTCAAGGCCGCCCAGAAGCTGGCCCGAGGCCAGAGGCAAGGGTGCGGGCCACCCCCGTCAAAGGTCGAGCAGCCACTGGCAGGCAGCAGGGCAGGGAGCTCCCTTGAGGCCAGTCAGAGGCGGGCCAAGGCGAGGGGCTGCTTCCAAGCACTGGTGGCCTTGCAGGGTCAGAGATTAAGAGGCGGCGCCTAGAGCCCGGGTCCTGAGATGCAGGTGTGTGCACCCCCAGGCGCTGCCCCTGCAGTCATACCGTTTCCAGAAGGTGGGCAAGAAGCCGGAGCTCACGCTCGTCTGGGAGCCTGAGGACGCGGAGCAGGGGCCGGCGCAGCAGGTCAGACCCGGGGGTGGGGCAGCTTTTCCGGAGCGCCACTGGGTCCCCGTCCACCCCACTCTTGGCGAGCCCCCTCCGGCCTCCTGGGCGCGCTCCCCGGGCCTCCCCTCTTGGGCTCCCGGCTGCGATTTCCGGCTCTACCCAGCGAGGCCGGCAGCCCTGTCACCCCTCCTTGGGCCTAGCCTCCTGGCAGCACCTTCCTTCCCCGGAATCACCCACCCTGGGGAGAGGCAGCGGCCTCTGCCTACCTCCCTAAAGCAGGGCCCTTAACTTCGGGCTCATCGCTTACAGATGAGCCAGTGGAGGCCTAGGGAGGCAGAGCGAGGGGCCCCGGGGCCCGGCTGGGTGGGCAGCCCCCTGGGCCGCCCCCTCACCGGCACCCGCGTCCCCTGCTGGGCTCTGCTCTGCCTCAGGTCGTCAGCATCTTCAGCCTGGTGGAGGTGGTGCTGCGGGCAGAGGCCACGGCCCTCAAGTACAGCGCCATCCTGAAGCGACCCGGCACCGAGGGCCTCCTAGACTGGCAGGACGAGCAGGGCGGCGGGGACCTCGCGGAGGAACAGGACTGAAGCCGCCAGCCGGCCCACCCCTCCCCCACTCCCGTTAGGAATAGGAACTTCGGGCACCAACGGGGATTCTTAATTTGGTTTTTAACAACTCAGGGTTTTGTTTTTATTTTTTCATTCTATTTTATTTTTGCAGCTTGGTTTTCAAACTGGAGGGGGAGGGTGGGGTTGGATGGAAGGCTGCGGGCTGGCCGGTGCTCAGCAGCGCAGAGCTAGACCTGGTCCTCCTGGGAAGCGCCCAGAAGCGCCCCTTCTGCCAGGTTACCCACTGCCCTCCCGTGCCCAGAAAACCAGGGGTTTTCAGTAAATCAGAGTCATGGAATAAAATCAAGTGTGAGTGCTGCCTGGTGTGTGGGGCACCGGGGTGGCCAGGGTAGTGGGGTGCCCCTTGGACCCAGGACGGGGGACCTGGCCCGGGCTCCACCCGTCACAGCTGAGCTGGGGTTACCACCCTTGGGAGCCTTTCCGGCAGTTCCAGGATGATTCACAGAGCTGGCCGCGTGGCAGATTGATGCCAGCGCCTCATTCTGGCTGATTAGAAACGGAATTAGTATGCAAGGCGGCAGGCTCACCCGTCACCGCGCCGCATGTAGCTGTGTCCATCCCCACCCCAGCACTTCCTCTCTGCCGGCTGCCGCCCCCCGTGGCCCCAGGACGGGGGCTTGGGCCCTGTGCCGCCCACCCCCACTTACAAGGCCGGAGCTCTGGGTGGCCCTGTCCACCTTCCTTAGTGGGGGCCAGCACCCCAGCATCTCCTGTCCCGATCCTGTGCCCTGGCAGCAGCAAGGGAACCTGGGGGCAGAGCGAGGCCTGGCCCTGCCCGAGGGGAGGGGCCCCCAGACCGGCCTTCCTGACCAGAGAGGGGCAGGTGTGCTCCTGGTGGCCCTGGCCTGGCCCAGTCGACTGCCTGCTATCTGCCTGAGCACCAAATGATCCTTGGGGACCCAGGGGCAGAGGTGGGAGGCCATCGCACTCGGCTCTCTCCCCGGCTGGTTTGACCTAAGCCTGTGCTTCTAGTTTCCCCAGCAGACTAGAGAAACACAGGTTGGCTTCCCCAGGAGCCGCCAGAAACTAGGGTTAAAACCCCATGGGGACCAAGGTCCCAGTTCCACCAGGCTGATTCCTGGGGTGTTGGTATTAACAAGCTCACTTGATCTGATTTCAGTGAATTTTCTTCAAAGGAAACTTCAGTGGAGCACCTTGTAGGAGGGCTTCGCCATGGCTGGAGTGGTGACGGGGCCTGGCTGCCTTGGTCTCGGCCACTGGCCGGCCGTGGCTCACATCCCCCCAGCGCTGGGCCGGGTGCCAGAGGGGGACAAAAGAGACATCACTGTGCCCGCCCTGAGTTCCCTTCTCTCCTCCTCCAGCACCTTGACCAGCTTTCGGTCTGTCCATCCTGCCACCCCCAAGACATCCCAGAGGCCACCGTTCCCTCTCTGCTCCTGCCCCAGAGCCTTCTAGAACCAGCTATCTGGAAGGGAAATGGTGAGGGTCCAGTGGTTTGGTATTTGGATGAAGAGGTTTCTGGGTGCTTCTGCAGCCTGGGCAGCCAGGCATCCCGGCCCTGCCCTCATCCTCTTACCTGCCCGCCCCTGGAGGAGCAGAGCCCCTCTCTCCTCGCGCTGTCCCCCAGGGCCTCCCGTGGAGCCTGGGAGCTGAGGGCAGAGCAGAGCCCCGCGGAGGGGCGCCCTCAGGATGGTGTTGGGCCAGCGTGCTGGGCCCTCTCTCGGGCAGCATGGACGCAGGCTGGACACCCTTCCTCACGGCCCCAGCGCCCCAGACTGTGGTAAATCGTAGCCAGCTTGGTCAGCAGGGAAGACCGTTGCTGCCTGGACTTGCTGGGGAAGCAGAGGCTGGCCTCGCCCTGATGGCCCTAGAGCTGGGGGACGCATAGCAGCCCCGGCACCTCCACCCCATTTGACAGAAGGAGGAACTGCGCCAGAAAGGAGGTAGGTCTCTGGCCAAAGTGACACAGCCAGACTCTGCCCAGCCAGGTCCAGGGTTCAGGCATTTGCCCTCCCCCAGACGCCCTGCCTGTGGGCTCAGAGCAAATGGCCCGGCGCTCTACCCCACAACGTCAGCTGCGCCCTTCATCTGCATCTACTCACTCAGCAGGTGTCCTTGACACCACCCACGCGCAGGGCACTGGCCTGCACGCGTCCATGGTCCAATGAGGGAGACAGCCCCCTATGGCCCCTCGCTCGGGACTGTTGATAAAGGGGGTGATGAGACCCAAATCTCGTCAAAAAGGAAGCCGTGGTAGTTCCTCCAGCTGTCCCAGAGCACCTGCACGTGTCCTCAAGGAGCCGCCTCCGGTCGCCATGGGGGAGGGAGACGTAGATGCAAATGATGTCACTGCAGGACAAGGTTCTAGCGAAGTTCAGAGGCTGGGGTGTGTGTTCCCAGCCGTGAAGGGTGGGTGCTCAGAAGAAGAAAGTCCGCGCAGCCGGCCCACGTGGGCGAAGAAACTGAGGTTCGGAGATCCCTGACATGAGCCGTGAAGGGTGGAGGTCACTAGGATCAGAGGGTGCCCAGAGGACGGGCAGGGAGGTGCTGGCGAGGTAGGAACGGGGTAGATCCCCACTGGCCCTTATGGCAGCCAGAGAGCACGCCCTGTGTGCTGTGGGCCATCAGAGCCCCGGGAGGCTTCTCATCAGGGCCGGGAGGCGATATGACCTTTGTCCTTCACTCATTGATCAACAGCAGTGAGTGCCTTTGATGTGCCGTGTCCTCTGGGAGCTTATGGTCAGGAGGGGAAGTCGCCTTTCTAGTGTGGCAGGTGGTGGGGACCGTGTTGATGGCAGCGGGGGAAAAGCAGTGCTGAGGAGGGGGCGTAGGTGGCAGAGACGTCCAAGAACCGCCCGGGGCTACTTGTGGGCACGGCCCCAAGGCAGGAGTGGGCTTGGTCGGTGAACGGGGCCAAAGGGCCTCTGGGGTTGTTTTCCCAGGGGGCCTGTCTCTTTATGGGACCTGCTGCCCAGCTTCCAGCCCATCCCTCCCACCTGCATGGGTCCCCAGGAGCCACCATTCTGTACCACGACATCTCTGATGGGACCCGGGGTGGGCACCTGGCCCATTCTTTCCTGGGGTCTATCCTAACTAAAATTGGGAGAGGGTGTCACTGTCTCCCCAGGATGGTAGTCTGCAAGACATAGAAGCTCATGTTTCCGAAAGTCACCGTGAAGGAAACAGCGTACACCAGGAGGAAGGGAAGCGGCCTCAGAGAAGGGGGACGGAGCGCCTCGGAGGCACCGGGTTTCCCGCAGCCCAGGAGACCCAGAGGCACCTCCGTGTGGTGGGCTTTTCTGCCTTGTGGTAGTTCACGTACCATGAGGAGCCTTTCCATCAATTCCCTTCCCCCTAAAGCTACTTCACACTTGGTTTCTTTCCTTTGCAACCAAGATAGGAGTCTTCCTGAAGCCTCAGGATGTTACCAAAGGGATCTTGGAGACCCTCCCCCAGCAGTCAGCAAAGCCCATCTACTGACATTGGTTGTGGTAAAGTGTTTTTCAGGTGCCAACCAAGGAGAAAGGGCAACTCATGCTCAAAAGACCCAAGCTCCCTGATGGCTTTCAGGGAAGGGGTTTTAAAGGCAGCAATATAGGGTGAGGGTTTGGAGGTACATGAGCAGATTGTGGACTTTCTTCTGATTGGTTGGTGGTCCGGGTGCTATTTCGGGAATCTTAAGCATCAACCTTCTGGTTCCAGCCAGTCTGGGGTCTAAGTGCCTGTGGTCAGTATGTAGTTACCATCCTCCACCTGGGTGGGAGGGTCTTCATTCCTGCAGGACACCTCAAAGATTTGTGTCAGATTGTTATGTATAATCCTTGAGAAGGAACTAGACGTCCTGTGACTCTATTGTCTAAGCTATTCTTACTTTTCTTGCTTGAGGGCTTTCCTCTGTTTCTGCATTCCCTCACTTCTCTAATTAGTAACCACTTGTGTCTGTTCTTTGGAACTCAGGGAAGGCCTAGGAGACTTTATTCCTACAAACAAGAGATGGGGGACACAGCGGGGCTTTTGTACCCAGAAAGGCCTCGTGGGTCCTGCTCAGTTTCAGTTCCCCCTTTTCTTTGATCCTCCTCAATCCTGAGGGGAACAGGGACAGGACGAGAAAGGGAATAAAGTTTTGGATAGAGACGTTCATCATAAACTCGGCAGCGGAACTCAGTTTTAGGGGGACTTGGTTTCAAGGACCCTACCTGTTCTGGCCCCTTGTCCTGTCCAGCCACCCCGACTAAAGTGTCCCAGAGTAAACACAAGGTGTTCCCTTCAAGCCCTGCCCAAATTGCAAGTTTGTGATCAAAGAAAGTATTGTTGTTTAAGTCTGTTTGGGGATGGTTCATTACACAACCATAAAATGCAGAATACCAACAAGAATATAGCAATAAATATAGCTGAAAAATGAAGAAGTATGTGATTTAGAAACAACGGTAAATATCAAAATTAAAATCTAAGAGGGGGAAAATGGTTGCCTCGGAGATGGGAAACTGCAGTGAGGGAGACAGGAACCTGCTGTTTTGTTTTATTGTAACAAACCTTATGGATCTATTTGGTACTTTAAACTACATTAATGTATAACTTGGATAAAAATCAAAACTAAAAACAAAATTTTTTTCCCTTTTTCTCTTTCTTTTTGCTTAGCAGGAGTGGATCTACAATTGGTTTAAAAGGCTTCTTGTGCACTCAGCAATGGGTGTATCAAACAGTCCATTATTCCAGCAACTAAGATAAAATTCCTGCTGACACGACCTGATATTCCCACTCAGCTAAAACGCTGCCTAAGGTTTTTTACTTAAAGACTCGGGTAACAGTCTTGGGGGTGACGAGTCCCGGTTGCCTCAGTGGAGCCCCTAAGGGGCCTTGTTTATTCTGTGTCTGAGCCCAGGTTTGGGCGTCCAGGGTGAGGTCCCAGCCAGGCAGGAAGCAGCCTGCAGGTGAGGCTGACGGCCCAGCTGTGGCGGCTCCGCAGAAGAGCTGAGCCTCAGGCCCTTCCTGGAGGAGTTCCTGGGTCTGAATCCCGGATTCCAGGGTTATTTGGAGTTGGGGGGTGTGGGTTAGGTGTTGAAGCAGATTAAAGATTTGAGGCCTGGTGAATGGAAGGAGGAAGATGCCTTTCACAACAGAGAAGGCTCTGGAGATGGAGGAGGGTGTCTTCAGCACCTGCACATAACTTAGTATGGCAGGATAATCTCTTTGAACCTTGTCTTTTTATGGGTTTTTGTGGTTTGGGGATTTTTAATATGTAGGAAACCACTTTAGGGGGGAAATACATTTAAATATTTCACTTTTTAAAGTTATTATTTATTTATTTATTTGGCCACACCATGCAGCATGTGGGATCTTAGTTTCCCGACCAGGGATCATACCTGTGCCCCCTGAAGTGGAAGTGCTGAGTCTTAACCACTGGACCGCCAGGGAAGTGCCTTAAAAAGTTATCTTACTTAACCAGGTTCATGAATTGCATTGATTCTTTAACGTTCTTGAATTGAACCTTGCTCAGTTCTGGAAAGCCGTCAGCCAAATACTGAAAAAGCAACAGAAACAAGTGCAAAATAGAACATGAAACAGAAGCTCTCCTTTAGCACATTTTACCTTAATAGATTTTCAAACGACACAAGGTACTGTTGGAATAAAATTGTCCTCCTCGTTCTTATGATACAAAATAAACGTGAAATTATTTTCACTCCTGAGTTACAGGAGGCTCTTGACTTTATTTTTTTTTCTGGCTGCCCCTCGCAGCTTGTGGGATCTTAGTTCCTCGACCAGGGATTCCAACTACTGGACCGCCAGGGAATTCCCTGGGAAGCTCTTGACTTTCTTAGGCTTTCATTTCCACACATTACATATTGATGCCCAAACCACCTTTCGGCGTGGGAGTTGTCTTTCATATGCAACAGCTACTACCATACTACCACCCCAGAGCAGAGGCCTGGCCTCTGCCAGCTGCCTGGCTGAGCCTCCCTTCTGCCCAGGGCTCTGGTGTACCCCAGCCTCTGACAGGCTGAGCCAGAGCTCAGTACTGCATACGGGGCTCCACAGTCATTGAGAGTCCTCCCCGGGAACTGTGTGAGAGCGGGGGCTGGACTGTCTCTTGCCTTGGTGGTAGAGCGGCCCCCTTTCCTCTCCCCACCCCAGGCACCTGACCCAAGTTCCCCTGTGGAAGGGAAGTGCCTGGATGTCCCCCCCTGGTAGCTGGAATGGGTCAGAGGGAAGCAGTCTACACGGACCTTGATTAGGAAATATTGTAAAATATTTGTTTTCTGGAAATGAGCTGCTTTAATATTTGACCATTTGTTTGGCTTTCCAACACTCAGCTTGCAAACATGCCTTAAGGATATTAAGTCCTGCCTTAAGGTTAGGGTTTCAGCCCTACCCCACCTCCAGAATTACCTCTGCACCAGGCCCCTATACTAACAGCCCTGTGACACAGGTACTATTATTTTTCCCATTTTGCAGATGAAGGAATTAAGACTTGAAGAGGTTAGGTACCGGAGAATACCCATAATAAGTGGTGGGAATTGAATGAGCCCAGGCCCAAAATCTACTGATTTCTTTCAATCAACATTTCTCAAAGCTAAAGCTTTTCATATATCACCTTCCCCCCCCCCCACCCCACCCTACGTAGCTTGCGGGATCTTAGTTCCCTGACCAGGGATCAAACCTGGGCCCCGGCAGTGAAAGTGCCAAGTCCTAACCCCTGGACCACCAGGGAATTCCTCGTGTATCACCTTAATGAGTGTTTGCCATGGCCACAAGCTTACTTGTACGGAGGCAGGAGATAGATGGGCTCCAGGCTAGGCGTTTACAAATGGCCTCCTGTTTACATTTCTTGAGGTGAGAAAAAGATGGGCTTCAGGCCGGACACTTGCAACTAGCTTCCTGTTTGCATTTCCTGAGACAGGAGATAGGTGGGCTCCAGGATAGATATTTACAGCCAGCCTCCTGTTTGCACTTTGAAATAGAAATAAGAACAGAAAGAGGGTAAATAGCCCGCTTTGTCTCCTGTGGACACTTTGAGATAACAGTTGTGGCAGGAACAGAGAGGGGCTAAACCCTATTTGAGTAAAGATCAAGAGGTCATGTATTTCCCATCCTTGGGGCAAGGGAGACATTGCACACGCGCAGAAACGCTCCTTGGGCAGAAAGGAGGGGGCACCACCCCATAATATGGGATGCCAAGGCCGTCCCGTAGGCCTCTGGGCTGGAATCCATCTTGGGAAAAAGTTGCGCATGAGTGTTGGGGAGTGTCCCAGCGCAGGTCAGGTGTGGAAAAGAAACCAGATAATTGGCCAAAGGTAAACATAGACCTGGAAGAACTGCCCTGTATAAATGACTTAACCGCCTCCTTCCTGCGCTCCTGTTAGGGAGGACGCCCACACCCTTGCCCTCCGGGTGTGCATCTCTGCCTTGCTTCTGTCTTAACAAAGTTTCTCTGTATGCTCTCCCACTCGTTGTGCTGTTGTGCTGTGTCTCTAATAATAAACTTTGTACCTGTTTTTTACAGTTTTGGCCTCCTTGAGAAATGCATTTTGCACTGGGGGCAAGGGCCAGGGAAAATTTGCCTCTAGCCACTGGCCTAGCGGCTAGGATTCCTGGATTTCATCCAGGCTACCCAGGTTCAATTCCTGAGCAGGGAACTAAGATCTCACTTCAAGCCACCACTCACTGCTGCCTCTCCAAGATCAGTACTATTGTTTTGTTTTATTTATTTATTTATTTATTTTTGGCTGCGTTGGGTCTTCGTTGCTGCACGCGGGCTTTCTCTAGTTGCGGTGAGCGGGGGCTACTCTTAGTTGCGGTGCGCAGGCTTCTCATTGCAGTGGCTTCTCTTGTTGTGGAGCACGGGCTCTAGGTGCGCAGGCTCAGTATTGTGGCTCACTGGCTTAGTTCCTCTGTGGCATGTGGGATCTTCCCGGACCAGGGCTCAAACCCGTGTCCGCTGCATTGGCAGGCGGATACTTAACCACTCTGCAACCAGGGAAGCCCAGCAGGCAGATTCTTAACCACTGCGCCACCAGGGAAGCCCCAGTACTGTTGTTTATTTAATTTTTTAAATACATTTTTTTCTTTTTTTTTAATTGAAGTATAGTTGATTTACAATGTTGTGTTAGGTTCAGGTGTAAAGCAAAGTGATTCAGTTATATATATGTATTATATATATTACATTTTACATAAATATATGTATATATTCTTTTCAGATTCATTTTCCTTATAGGTTATTATAAGATATTGAATATAGTTCCCTGTGCTATACAGTAAGTCCTTGTTGTTATCTGTTTTATATATAGTAGTGTATATGTCTTAATCCCAAACTCCTAATTTATCCCTCCCCTCACTTTCCCCTTTGGTAACTGTAAGTTCATTTTCTATGTCTGTGAATCTACTGTTCTTTTGTAAGTAAATTCATTTGTATCTTTTTTTAGATTCTACATATAAGTGATATCATATGATATTTGTCTTTGTCTGACTTACTTCACTTAGTATGATAATCTCTAGGTCCATCCATGTTGCTGCAAATGGCATTATTTCATTCTTTTTTACGGCTGAGTGATATTCCATCGTATATATGTACCACATCTTCTTTATCCATTCATTTGTTGATGGATATTTAGGTTGCTTCCATGTCTTGGCTGTTGTAAATAATGCTGCTATGAACACTGGGGTGTTGGGACTTCCCTGGTGACACAGTGGTTAAGAGTCCACCTGCCAATGCAGAGGACACGGGTTCAAGCCCTGGTCCAGGAAGATCCCACATGCCACAGAGCAACTAAGCCCATGGCCACAACTACCGAGCCTGCACTCTAGAGTCTGCGAGCCACAACTACTGAGCCTGTGTGCCACAACTACTGAAACCCGCATGTTACAACTACTGAAGCCTGTGCTCTGCAACAAGAGAAGCCACTGCAATGAGAAGCCCGCACAACACAACGAAGAGTGGCCCCCGCTCACCGCAACTAGAGAAAGATGAAGCAACGAAGACCCAACGCAGCCAAAGAAAAATAAAAATAAAATACATATATATATAATTCTGTCTTCTAAAAATAAAATAACCACCACCCAAATCAGGAAATGGAATGTGGCCTTCGTCCTCCCCACCCCATCCCATCCCCTTTCTCCTACACAACCTATCCCTTCCTTCCCCACCAAAGGGAACCACTGAATTTTCTGAAAATCATTTTCTTATTCTGATTTTATCTGCAATATGGTTTAGTTTTGACTTGTCAATTTAAAGAAAAAAATAACCAAAGAGTTATGAGTTTAGTGTTAACTCAAGGACATTACTGAGGACTATAGCCTGGGAAACAGTGTCTCAGATTGCTCTGAGGAACTGCTCTGCAGAGGTGGAGGAGGTGCCAACATATATATGATTTTTTTGACTATGAAAAAACATAGTCAAGCACACATCTCAGTAAAAGAGTAGTGCTGACCAGGAAGAACAGATATCTCAATGATTTTAGTGCTTTTCTATGTATGGCTCTTTGGAATTATTCCTGAGGTATGCTTCTCAACTGTCTAGGGACTCATTTATCCAAAGCACAGAATGCCTCATCCTGTTTTTTCCACCATGAACTCCCCTCAGGGCACACTGTTGGTGGGCGACTGCAGTGGGTTTCAGTTTAACCTTTGGTATAGCTGGATGGTGAAGGACACTCTGTTCCTTTTTTTTGTTGTTGTTACAGTCTACCCCCTTTTTGGTCATAAGTTCAACCAAGGTTTGAGAGGCATTTCATGACCAATTTGTCCCATGGTTCTAGGAAGTGTCATTCCTAGGTCAAGTGAGGATTCCATTGGTAGGCCATTCATGTGCTATATCTGGATTAGACCCTGTTAATAACCTAAAACCTCTCTGGATCATCTATCTTACTAGTCTATTATGATCCAGGAAATGTTTCTCCCTTGTTGCTTCTTCCCATATCTAGAGTTATACTACTACAATTAATATTCTAGAGAGCTACATATGTGACTAATTGTCTCAAGGCATTTAGTCATCAGAGAACTGGTTATCCATCAGGTAATACAAGAAACAAGAATCATAAAATGGGCAAGATATAAGTAATATAGCTAGCTAGTACCGTTAGCAAGGTCATAGTACAGCAGCTAGAGAGAGAAGAAGGGAGGATTTACTACTTGCAGCAACTAGGGAGAACGCCGGCGATCTTCCCAAAGCAGTTTCTTCCGGAAAAGCAAAAGTGGGGAATTTTTAAGCTAAAGGTACATGTGTGTTCATGCAGGGGGCTTGGGCAGTGGACAGAGTTCAAGCTTCAGTTGATTGAAGTCATGAGGGTCAGAAAAGGCAACATCGTCAACCCTTAGGTTCCTGTTTATCTGGTGGTTGAGCACCCTACGGGGGAGGGTTTAAATTCTGCAAAACAGCTCAAGACAGTTAGGCTAATTCCTACCATTGAAATAGAACTGGGAGTCTTTACACCTGATTCATTATCTTTGCAGTTGTTACTTCTCTTGTCTGATAAGTTCGCCCTTAAGACCATTATTACTGAGACCTGTTCAAGGGAACACGTTGTGGCCAGCCTTAGAACACAAAATGGCTTAGGCCAGAAAATGGCTTCCTTATGTCAAGAAAGTCTTTCCAGTTCTCTTTCTCCAGGGACTTCTACCCAAGCTGGTTACACCATCCACAGGTAGAGACATAGCTGTAACATACCTATGACAAACAGATAACCAGAGATCTCATAGCTTCATTTTAAAACTTAGTCATGAACCAGGTATTACACTATAAAACTTACTAGTTTATAAATACCAGTTGGAATAAGTTATCTGCTCAAGTGGCTAAGGCTTTTTACTATTTGCAGAAAACATTTTAAGATTTGTATTCGTCCTTGACAAATCCTTAAAGAGGCTGTGAATTAGATTTTAGATGAGAGAGCCTTTTCAGCAGTTTGAGTTTTAAAAGACTTCTTTTCCCTTTCTTCTCCTTTGGTTTCAGATTCTACCTGATAGAGTTAACTGGGCTCAGTCTCAGGCCATTATGGGCTGTATTTACATTTCTGATTTGTAGAGATTTGTAAGACAAGGACAGTTGCTTTTCATTCCCAAAGGAACTGGGTTGCCACCTAAATGATATCAAAAGATTGATTTGTCCAACTACATTTTCTTTAATTTGCTCCTTTATATCAGTTAGAATATTTCCAACTAAACTGGAAATCAAAAGATTTCTATAGGGGCTTCCCTGATGGCGCAGTAGTTAAGAATCCGCCTACCAATTCAGGGGACACAGGTTTGAGCCCTGGTCCGGGAAGATCCCACATGCCGTGGAGCATCGAAGCCCGTGCACCACAACTACTGAGCCTGCGCTCTAGAGCCCGCGAGCCACAACTACTGAAGCCCGTACGCCTAGAGCCTGTGCTCTGCAATGAGAAGCCCACGCACCGCAACGAAGAGTAGCCCCCGCTCACTGCAACTAGAGAAAGCCCGCACACAGCGACAAACACCCAACGCAGCCAAAAACAACTAAGTAAAGTAAATAATTTAAAAATTTTTTAAAAAAGATTTCTATATTCTAGATCTTTAGGATTCAATGTACCATGCTTTGAAAAGTTTGCGCAAGGCATTCAACAAAGGCCCTCTTTCAAGTCTGGACTTCTGGTCAAAGTCAGACCAATTCACCCTAGGGGCAAAAAAAAGTCTCCATCATTGCTTTTATTAGCCCCCAGTTTTTACCTCATACTGTATGGGCTCAGGTAATCCTAGTGATTTTCTTAAGTATTTTGAATTAACATTGCCTAAGAGGCAGATGTATATGCCCTGTCTTTTTTTATAAATTTATTTATTTATTTATTTTTGGCAACGTTGGGTTTTCGCTGCTGCACACGGGCTTTCTCTAGTTGCGGCGAGCGGGGGCTACTCTTCTTTGTGGTGCGCGGGCTTCTCATTGCAGTGGCTCCTTTTGTTGCGGAGCACGGGCTCTAGAGAGCAGGCTCAGTAGTTGTGGCACAGGGGCTTCGTTGCTCCGCGGCATGTGGGATCTTCCCGGACCAGGGCTCGAACCCGTGTCCCCTGCATTGGCAGGTGGATTCTTAACCACTGTGCCACCAGGGAAGCCTTGCCCTGTCTTATATACCAGGCAGAGGAAGCATTTCCCAATGAGACATATATCTATCCCCACGGTACAATCAGGAAAAGGAGAAGTAGCCATCTTACATAAAGCTTATTCAGATACACCACTTTTGTACAAACTTTCATCTCCCAAACAAGTCCACATTATTTACCCCAAGTAGAAAAATTTTAAAGGCTAGAAGAAAAATATTACACTTGAGATACCTGACCGGCAATCACTTGGGGCAACAGTTAGGCCAATTAATCAAGTCCAAGACTGACAAAAGGGGTCCCTTGGCTCGACCCCTCACTGGGGACCCCAAAGCCTTTTTTATGAGAATGGATAAAATAGCAGGGTGGCAGGGATAAAAAGGAGGGTTTCTGGGGCTCCTTGCAAAACAGAGACTTGTTGATGGAGTCCTAACGGAGGCTAAGGTTTAGGGTATAAGAGTTGATGGAATTGAGATGTGCTCTACTGGATGCCTTCTTTCGTGATTTGCATCTTTCATTCAGCGCTGTTGGTGAGAAGCAGTGAATCTGTTGCATGCAGTAAAAGTCTCATCACTTCCATTGCCGTCTGGTATTCCACGTATGACGATGCTGTGATTTTTTCCTGCCGATGCTATTTCCAACCTCTGGCTGCTTATTAAATGGTGCTACTTTAAATGTGTTGGCACGCACCTCCTGGGGCACATGTGCCACGGATTCTCCAGGACATTTACGCAGAGTAGAACTACCTCCGTCATGGGACAGGCATGTCCTCGTGTCACTGGGGAAGGCTTGTGTCTGCAGTGGACTCGGTTCCGTCTCCTCTTCTTCTCCAAGGCTCGCAGAGTTGGGCTTTTTGGTCTTTACCAGCCTGGGGTCTGTGATACCACCATGTGGTTTATGCTGCATCACTTGAACGCCTTTCCAATGTCTCCCTGTATGAGAAACCTGTCCAGTAGGGGCTGGAAAGGCAGCTAAGGCAGAGGCAGATGGGAGAGTGGCTGACAGAGCAAGGACAGCTGCAGAAGAGGGATTGGGGGAGGGGCTTTCTGAGAGGCACTGTTCAGAGGGAGCCAGCAAGGAGGGCAGGGACCAAGGAGAGGGCAGATTCTGAGGGCCAAGAACGGTGTCACACCATGTCCCAAAGTGCCTCTGCCACCTTCCTCTGCCAGTGACTCCCGACCTGCCTCTGCCCCAGCTCCGCCTCCTCCAGTGCCACCCCCTCCAGCAGCATCTTGGAGGCCGACCTCCTCAGCCCAGCATCCCCTCCTCTCTTTCCACCCTCTTCTAGCCCCTGAAGCACAGCCCAGCACCAATCCTGCGACCTCGTCTTGGAACTTACATCCAGACTTCTCTTCCGCCCAGATTCCACGGGAACCCACTTACCAGCTTGACTTCCTGCCCCTCTCCCAAGGGCGCCAGACACTCTGGTCAGGGGAGGCCCCTGGGCCCCAGCCCGTAAGGTCCACACTCTTCCTACTAACCAGCCCAGGGGACCTCAATTCTTCCCCGGGACGGTGTCCAGGAGCATGAGTGGGTTGAGGCATCCCGCACCCCCCTAGACAGGAGGCCCCACACCGGTTGGGTCTGCGGGGGCTCATCTGGGCCTCCAGGTCGCTGCTCAAGAGACTTTAAACTGAACCAAGTTGTCTCCTTTGAAGAACATGCAGCCGCCGAGCTGGTTTTTGTCTCTGAGACCCTCTCTGGCCAGCCTCTCTCAGAGAGCCCCACAGAGCCTCTGAGACCTCAGCCCCACCTCCTGACCTGCTTCCAAGGCAAGTATCATGAGCTCTCTCTACTAACAGTTGCCTCTGGGGCCTTCCTTTCAGCTTTGCCACGTCCCTCCAACCCCAAATGCCAAAACTGCTGCTGACCCTTCTGCAGGTGGAGAGATTCCCAGCACGAGGGCGAGCGTGATCCCTGGGGTTCCCGGATGAACCCCGATGTGCGCCCTCCAGCTCTGCTGAGTCCAGAACACATCTCTGCAGACATTTCCCCCGTGTGACCCTTGGGTGCCCTGGGGTTCGTGCTGTCTCTGTTTCCTTCCACAGGCCTCCCAGGACTGGCCCTTCCCGAGGCTGTTCTCCAGTCACTCGCATCTGCCCCTCGGGAAGTGCAGAGCCAGGTTCTGAAGCACGCAAACCATAGCCACAAAGAAAGGCGGCTTCCCCTCCCCCAACGCCAGTGCCTTCACCTTCCATGTGACCTCCGAGAACTCTGGGCGGCTGACTTCCACAGGACTCCTAAGGAGCCTGTGACCCAGGGGCCGCGACCTTGCTGCTCTCAGCTGAGCGCTCCTTTCTGAGCCATCAGAAAGCTCCGGGGCTGTGATGCGCCTAATTGCTATGTGAGCAATGCTGGCCTCCCTGTGACCAACTTTCCTGATGGCCCTTGCCTCAGGCATGCTGGGAGGAGGGATGGGTGGCTTCAGAAATGCATGGGCAGGCCTGTCCAGAGGCGAAGACCTCATCAGGAATCCCACACCAGCCAGGCGCTGCCACTCTGGCTGGACTAGGCTGAGATGACGTTCCCCAGCCCCAGGGCTCACCACGTGCCCTCCTACCTCCCTGCCAGATGCCCAGGTGGCCTCAGGAGGCTCGACACCTCCCTGATTCCATGTGGCCCCCAAAGAAAAGAAGGCAAAATAAAACTTGCGTTGGCTTCCCGCATCCCAGCACGAGTGGGGACGTTCATACCATCTCTACAGGATTGGTGGGAGGTGGAAATGAGAGCTGGGGACGAGGGCCCAGGGAGCACTTGCCCCTAGAGAGGGGGGCCTCCATTTCCCCAAAGTGCTGGGGGGGGGAGGTGTGGCCTATTGATGATCAACAGCCTTTCTGTTCCCAGCTGCCGCCCTGCTCTCCCCTGAGTGGAAGGACTGTCACTACAACTCCAGGGGACATCGTGAGACTGGGAGGGCAGGAGGCAGGCAGAAGGCATCCCCCATGGCTCGGCTGGTGCTGCAGTGGGCTCGGCATCACACCCCCCTGCCGCCCGCTGCCGGCAGTGCCTGCAGGGTCCACCATGCTGGGGGCTGGGACACAGCCCAGAGAGCCGAGGGTGGTAAGTGGAGACAACGGTGGAGGGTGCTGGGGCTCTAGATGGGGCCCCACAGGACAAGGCCTTCCTTCCCAGAGAACAGAGAGACCAGGACAAACATCCCCCAGAGAGCAGGCTCCATGCAGCTGGCCATCCCCTGGCCCGAGGTATCCGTAACCCCAGAGTGCAGGACTGGAGGTGTCATCTCTTACTCCAGAGCAGAAAGCTCCGCTGCCTGCTGCCTTGTCATCCCTGGGCTCCAGGGGACAATGTGTAAGAGCATCTCATCACAGTCAGGTGACTCAGGCCCAGAGGAGGGAGGCAGGGTGCCCTGGTGGGAACATGGACAAACATCCTTTGTTTACTGCAAGAGACACAGGGTTTGTATTTGGTCTCCGGTCCTGCCCAGGCACAGGACAAAATGCACACGAAACCAAGAGGGGTCATAGCTGATGATCACTTAATCTCATCATAAGAAAAGCATTAAAGCAAACTTTATACTCCACACCTATTAGCATGGTTAAAATTAAAAACAGTGACAACACCAAATGGTGGTGTGAATGCAGAGAAACTGTATCGCTCATACATTGCTGGTGGGAATGCAAAGTGGTGCGACCACTCTGCAGAACAATTAGGCAGGTCATTTCGGTTGGGGGGCCGCAAGGGAATGTGCTTTCTTAAACAAACAAACAAAAACACTAGACATGCAACAACGCTGTGACCCAGCACTTGCACTCCTGGGCACGCATCCCAGAGAAATGGAATGAAATGAAATGTTCACGCAAAAACCTGTCCGAGGAGATTCGTGGCAGCTTTATTCATAACAGCCAAACCTGGAATCAGCCTAGAGGTCCTTGCACATGAGAATGGTTAAACACGCTGCGGGGTCCACTCACCCCGGACACTGCTAAGCGGCACAAAGGAGTCAACAGCTGACCCTTGCTCGGGTGAATCTCCAGGGAAGTAGGCTGAGTGAAAAAGACCAGTCCCAAAGATTGTGTGGGGCTTCCCTGGTGGCGCAGTGGTTGAGAGTCCACCTGCCGATGCAGGGGACACGGGTTCGTGCCCTGGTCTGGGAAGATCCCACATGCTGCGGAGCGGCTGGGCCCGTGAGCCATGGCTGCTGAGCCTGCGCGTCCGGAGCCTGTGCTCTGCGACGGGAGAGGCCACAGCGGTGAGAGGCCTGCGTACCGCAAAAACAAAAAGAAAAAAAAGATTGTATGATTCCACTCATGTAACTTATTTGAAATGACAGGATTTTAGAAATACGGGACAGGGATTAGGGACAGAGGGTGGGGTGGCTGTAAAGGAGCAGGTGGGGTTGGAGCTGCTCAGCACCTTGACTGTGCTGGTGTTTACATGAACCCACGCATGTGATAAGATGGTACAGAACCTACACAATCACAGGTGTGCACGTGTAAAATGGGGGAATCTGAAGAGAAATGTGAAAATCTGTGAATTATAACACTGGAGAAGATTGGACGAAGCGTACAAGGGATCTCTATTATTTCCTAGAACCACAAGTGAATCTACAGTTATGTCAAAAATTCAAATTTAAAAAGGGGACTGGGAATTCACTGGACTAAAGATTAATCTTGGAGTAACAAAACTTTAACCTACGGCCTGGTCAAAGGAACCGATTCATTAATTAAGGGCCTGCCCAGGCGTTAGTCTCTCCTGACCTGTAGCCAAGAATTTTCCAAGCACAAGACTATGCAGGGGACAGAGGCAGCTATGGAGGCAACTCGCAGAGGCCAGGAAGGATGCCCCCTAACCCGGTGTGTCCTCTGAGAGCTAGAGTTTCACCTGGGTCAGCGTGGTGAGCGGGTGGAAGAGCAGGTCAAGGGAGGAGGAGAGGGCTTCCCCGGTGGCGCAGTGGTTGAGAATCCGCCTGCCAATGCAGGGGACACGGGTTCGAGCCCTGGTCCGGGAAGATCCCACGTGCCGCGGAGCAACTAAGCCCATGCGCCACAACTACTGAGCCCGTGAGCCACAACTACTGAAGCCTGCTCACCTAGAGCCTGTGCTCCGCAAGGAGAAGCCCGCGCACCGCAATGAAGAGTAGCCCCCGCTCGGCGCAACTAGAGAAAGCCCGCGCGCGGCAATGAAGACCCAACACAGCCAAAAATAAGTAAATCAAGTAAATAAATTAAAAAAAAAAAAAAAAAGGAGGAGGAGCCCAGAAGTTCTGCCTGAGGGGAGGGCACACTGGGGAGTGGGGCTGGGCAGGGGGATGCTGGGGGCCAGGGCACTTTGACTCAGGGGGTGAGGTGGCTGCGTGGGGAGGGGCTACTGCGGTCCACTGGGGTGGGTGGGGCTGGGAGGTACACGTTGTTTTCTTTGAAAAAAATTTCCTAATTGTGGTAAAAGACACGACATAAAAGTTCCCATCTTGACCACTTTTAAGTGTCCAGGTCAATAGTGTTAATCTATTCACATTGTCGGCCACAGGTCCCCAGAACTTTGTCATCTCGCAAACCTGAAAGTCTGCATCCATTACACAAGCCCCCTCCTCCCAGCTCCTGGCAGCCGCCATCCTACTTTCTATTTCTACGCGTCTGATAACTTGAGACACCTAGTGAAGTGGAATCACACAGTGTTTGTCTTTGGGGGACCGGTTTGTTTCACCGCGCATCATGTCCTCAAGGTTCATCCATGTTGTAGCAGGTGTCAGACTTCCCTTCCTCTTTAAGGCTGAATAATATTCCATTGTAGCTGTATCATGCTTTCTTCATCCACTCATCTGCTAGTGGACACTTGCCTGCACCTCTTGGCGACTGTGAGGGCTGCTGCTACAAACGTGGGTGACAAATACCTCTTCTAGATCCTGCTTTCAGTCCTTTGGGATATATACCCAGAAGTGGGATTGCCGGATTGGAGGAATGTTTTGAACCCAACCTGGGGCAACTGAAACCTCTTAGCTCCTTATCAGAAGCTACGCCTGTGAGTGTGCCTTGCCTGTGGGGAGAACAGACTCACCCCTGGCTTCCATACCTGTCCAAGGGAGCAGAGGTCAACTTCAGGTACAGGGCACTAGTCCCACCCCTGCCAGCCCTTTACAGGCACCTTCCACGCGCGCACACACACACACACACACACACACACACGCACACACACACACACACACACGACAACGCTGGCCCAGCCTAGCCCTCAGTAATTGGAGACACACACAAGGCCCCCACTCTGCTGTCACCCAGCTGCACCCTTTTCCACAGCAGGAGAACTTTAGGCCCAGGTTCCAGGGCCCCTCCTCTCCCGCCACCAGCCCCGTGCCCGCCCCACCTGCCCAGGCCAAGACTGGTGAGAAGCTGAGTGGGTGGCAGGGCAGCCAGACCACCCCACGTGTCTCTGTGCCTCAGGGCACCAGGAAGGCCAACCTCGGCCCCTGGCCTTGGCTGTGTGCCTCCAGTCGCATCTCCCTCAGCACCCAGGGCCAAACCAGGCCATGCTGACTTTCAGAAACTACTGACACATGAGGTGAATGAAGGAGAGATGGTTCTCCCACAGGACTTGGTGAGCAGAGAGATGGGAGTGGCCCCCATCAGGCCCTTGCAGATGTTCCTCAGGCAAAGGGCCTCTGCCCCCTAATCCCCACCCCACCCTGAAGAGCCAGCTGGGGACCATCCTGTGAGGGAAGGACCTGCTTCCATCAGGACCCCCGTGCACTCAGCCACACCCCTCCACTTCCCTCTGGCAACATGGCTTAAAGTCAAGGTCAGGACCAGGGACAGGGTGTGGCCGCCTCGGGCACTGGGCGGGACACAGAGCCTTTTACAGCCGGGATAAAGTCCTCCCTGATTTAAGCCCAAGCAGCTTGTACTGAAGCTGATACCCTGGTGTCCCAGCCTCGCCCGAGAGCCACGTCCCCAGCGTCCCAGCCTTGACGCCCTCCGCCATCGCACAGGCATGCAGGGGGCCTGGGTACCTCTGCTGCTAGGCCTGCGGCTCTCCCTTGGCTTCAGCCCAGGTAGTGAGGCGCCTCCCAGCCGCCCCCCGACACAGGGGGCTCCCCGAGGCTACCTGAGTCCACTCTCCCCTTGGCCAGTTGAAGAGGAAAACCCAGCCTTTTGGAACCGCCAGGCAGCCCAGGCCCTGGATGTTGCTAAGAAGCTGCAGCCCATCCAGACGGCTGCTAAGAATCTCATTCTCTTCCTGGGGGATGGTGAGTGCGCTAGGCCTGTCCATCCCAGCGCCCCACAGCCCTGGAGCCCTCGGCTGCCGGCAGACACAGCGTGGCCCTGGGGACTCAGGCCTGACACAAGGTGTACCTACAGGGATGGGGGTGCCCACGGTGACAGCCACTCGGATCCTAAAGGGGCAGATGAATGGCAAACTGGGAGCGGAGACGCCCCTGGCCATGGACCAGTTCCCGTACGTGGCTCTGTCCAAGGTAAGGGCTGAGTGGCCTCAGGGTGCTCTACACCAGAGGGGTGGGCGTGGGGCTAGGGAGCATGGCAGGAGGAAGGTCCCAGGAGGGCTGGGGCTGAGGTAGGGCCTGGGTACAGTGAGCATGGGCCCCAGGGCCTGGGTCAGGATCTGGGTGTACACCCGTGAGCAGAGCTGAAAGCATCTCTGCCCCCAGACATACAACGTGGACAGACAGGTGCCAGACAGCGCAGGCACGGCCACCGCCTACCTGTGCGGGGTCAAGGCCAACATGAAGACCATTGGTGTAAGTGCAGCTGCCCGGTACAACCAGTGCAGCACGGTACCTGGCAATGAGGTCACATCTGTGATGAGCCGGGCCAAGAAAGCAGGTAGGCTTGGGGCCAGCTTCGCCGGTAGGGACAGGCTCAGAGACCTCAGTGGCCCATCCTGACTTCTGCCACCCCCAGGGAAGTCAGTGGGAGTGGTGACCACTACGAGGGTGCAGCATGCGTCGCCAGCTGGCACCTATGCACACACGGTGAACCGTAACTGGTATTCGGACACGGACATGCCTGCCCAGGCGAAGAAGGAGGGCTGCCAGGACATCGCCATGCAGCTCGTCTACAACATGGACATAGATGTGAGACGTGAGGGGCAAGGGGCAAGGGGCGGGGCTGGGCGGGGGGGCGGGTCCCACACCCGCCACAATCCCAGGCCACCCACAGACCTGGCTGGGACGCTAGGGGCTGTCTGAGGAGGGAGCAAAGGGCCAGCCGGGCCCCGAACCCACTTACCCTAATCCCTGGCCCCAGGTGATCCTGGGTGGAGGCCGAAAGTACATGTTTCCTGAGGGGACCCCAGACCCTGAATACCCAGGCAACACCAGTGAGAACGGAATCCGGAAGGACCAGAGGAACCTGGTGCAGGAGTGGCAGGCCAAGCAGCAGGTGATGGGGGCTCGTGGGTGCGGGGGGTACAGCAGGGCAGGGGCTGCAGGGTGTCGGGCTATGGGCTGAGGCCTGGTCCTGCCCCTCCCAGGGTACCCAGTACGTGTGGAACCGCACTGCGCTCATTCAGGCATCTAAGGACCCCAGTGTAACACACCTCATGGGTAATGACCCCACCCCACTGTCCTCCCCCGGGATGGCTGCCTTTGGTCCTCCTTGCACCCTAACTTGCCGGTCACTACTGGTCCCCTTTCCCACAGGCCTCTTTGAGCCAGCAGACATGAAGTATGAGTTCCAGCGAGACCACACCAGGGACCCATCCCTGCAGGAGATGACGGAAGTAGCCCTGCGTGTGCTGAGCAGGAATCCCCGTGGCTTCTACCTCTTCGTGGAGGGTGAGTGGCAGCCCCTGATGAGCAGAGGAAGGAAGGGGGCAGTCAGGGCAGATTCGGCATCTCATACGTGACCTTCTTGCAGGAGGCCGCATTGACCACGGTCACCACGAAGGCATAGCTTACAGGGCGCTGACCGAGGCGGTCATGTTCGACAATGCCATTGCCAAGGCCAGCCAGCTCACTAGTGAAGCAGACACGCTGATCCTCGTCACCGCCGACCACTCCCATGTTTTCTCTTTCGGCGGCTACACACTGCGCGGAAGCTCCGTTTTCGGTAAGCCCAGGGAGCGGCGCGGGCGCTTTTCCGGAAGTTACATGGCAGACTTTGCTCTGAGCCAGTTTCCTCATCCGCCAAGTCGGGTAGTAAGAGCAACTGCCCTGCACGGCTCCGGCGAGGAGTGAGCCAGTGAACAGGCCAGACGTGGCCGGGCCCAGCACACAGGAGGCGCATGGAAGGCTGGGGCCAGCGTGCTCACCGGACCCCCTCCTCCCTGCACGGCTCCGGCGAGGAGTGAGCCAGTGAACAGGCCGGAAGTGGCCGGGCTCTGCACACAGGAGGCGCATGGAAGTCACCGGACCCCCTCCTCCCTGCAGGGCTGGGTTTTGACAAGGCCACTGACGGCAAGTCCTACACCTCCATCCTCTATGGCAACGGCCCGGGGTACGTGCCTCCTGGAGCCTCAAGGCCCGACGTCAACGAGACCAAAAGCAGTGAGTGCAGAGGGGGCTGCGTTGGGGGCGGGACCCCGGCCGGGAACTCACGGGAGGGGTCCCGCCTCCCCGCATGCCCTGAACTCCCACCCTCCGGTCAGGCGACCCCGCGTACCGGCAGCAGGCGGCCGTGCCCCTGAGGAGCGAGACCCACGGCGGCGAGGACGTGGCGGTGTTCGCGCGCGGCCCGCAGGCGCACCTGGTGCACGGCGTGCAGGAGCAGACCTTCGTGGCTCACGTCATGGCCTTCGCTGCCTGCGTGGAGCCCTACACCACCTACTGCCACCTGCAGCCCCCCGGCGGCCCCGCCGACGCCGCGCACCAGGCCGCCTGCCCGCCCTTGCTGGCGCTGCTGGTCTCGGCGCTGCTGCCGGTGCTGCTGGCGACTGGCCCGCACTGACCCACACCCGCCCCGGGCCTCAGGGGCTCCTGTTCCCGCGCAAGAGCCGCTAGCCCAGGCCACACCCGAGCTGCCACCTCGGAGTCCCCACCACGGCGTCCCATCCTGGCCACCGCCCCCGCGTCCCCCACCCGGCCCTCCGCCAGCCCCCCGCCCTTCACGGGCCCGGGCCACCCTGGAGGCTGAGGCCCTGATTTTCCTGTGACACCTATAGTCCTCCTCCCTGCCCCCAAGCTCGGTGGCCTAAGATTCTGTGCTGTGCAGCTGGGACCCCAGGAAAGGCGGGGGCTTGGACCACGCAGTCTCCACTTGGCACCCGTAGCCCTGCCTGCGGAGCAGGCAGGCACTCTCCCAGAGCTGTCCCTAGGCCCGCCTAGAACCCACGCCTCGCCTTTCCTGGAGACCCGAGGACTTAGGGGCCCCTGCGGAGGCGTGGCTTCCTGTCCTCCTGGAACCCACCCTGTAGGCACCTTGCTGGCCAAGGAGGCTGCTGGGACCAGGACAGCCAGGGGGCCCTCGACACAAAGTCCTCAGCCGCCCCTCCTGGGAACCCAGCGGTACCATTAGAAAGGAGACGGCGACCCAGGAAGGAGGCTTGTCCCACGTCACTCAGCTACCGTGATGGTGCCCCCCCCCACCCGCCCCGGTGCCCATTCCAGGCTGGGAGAGCCAAGGAGTAGCGGGGGAGCTATGGGTTCCGGGAGGGACAAAGCAATTGTCAAATAAACTGTTATACAGTGTGATGCCCGGAGTGATATGTTCTAGGCAGAAAACTCCTTAGCAAGTGGGGGCAGAGTGTGTGTCTGTGTGAGGGGTGCGGGGTGATTCACAGCAGCAGTCAGGGAGGGGCTGCCTGAGGAGCTGACGGCTGAACAAGGACCAAAGGAAGTGAGGGCTGGAGCGATGCAGAAGGACAGCGGTGCAGGGGCCCTCAGGCAGCAGCGGCAGGCGCCGGTGAGGCCAGAGGCAGGATCAGAGTTGGAGGGAGTGGGGCAGGTAAAGAAGGTAGAAGCTGAGGGGACAGGAGGGATGGGGGCGGGGTGCAGAGGGGGAGGGCATAACAGGACCTGACTCTTAGAAAATAGCCTGCTGGCTCCTGAGGGGAGAAAAGGCTCTTCTGTTGCTTTTTTTGTTGTCGCAGGTTGTGAGGCAGAGGTGGGAGCTGGGAAACCAGAGAGGAAGTGCAGACTCGTAACATTTCTGACCTCTGCCTGAGAACATGCCTGAGCACCCATTCCAGTGTGACTACACTCATTGAGTATCTATCCCCAAAGGGAACATTTCAGAGAATTTTATAAAGGTGAGGACAGCCATATTTTCTGATAAATTTTATAAAATTACAAATTTCTTTGTACATTTACAAAGTTGCAAGAAAGCATTTTGCTCTCACTAGAAATGTTAATATGACAGTATGCTCCTCTATTTACTAAAATTTTGATTTAACGCTGTAAAACATCGATTTGAAGGCCAGGCTCTCAGGGCAGTTTACTTCAACTCTGGGTTTTAGTGGCTGTCACGAAGCTATGGAGCTGAATGGAAGAAGGTGGTTTATGTTTCATAGGTGGGTTCAAATCCCAAGGAGACTCTACATTTTCAAACTACAGGTTTAAAAACAGATTATTCTGGAATTAGTGATCATGGCTGCACAACTTTGGGTATTCGAAAAAACCGCTGTATTGTACGCTTTAAAAGGGTGAATTTTATGGTACGTAAATTAAACCTAAATTACAACCAGTTTCTGTTTCCAAGTTTTTAAAAACTGTGCAGGTATGAGGGGTCTTATCAGTCAAAGAGTGTTGGACACAAAATCATGCGTCCATGGAAACATTCTCAAGCATCAGTTCTAACATCTTTATCTTGAAGGGGCAGGTGCAGAGAAAGTGTGTTTATTTTTTTCAAGCTTTTTATTGGGTGCTTAAGACTGATAGCTGTTGATAAAAGAAGTGTTCACATATTGAGGTCTGGGGAAGTCATTCTGGCTTATACATGAGTTAACTTGAATTTTATGCTTACTCGAACAGCCTGCCTGTGGCGTATCAAACGTACATGGTACATCTACTTTCATTACTAAGAAAAGGACACATTGACCAGGCATAAAGAACGTCCAAGTTAAAAATTAAATTCCTCCCTTCTTGAGATGCCAGCGTTGGTCCTCCTTCCACGATAAGACTCCCTTCCCAGGTGCCAAGGCCATACTGACGCTCTGTGTATGCGCTGATCTAGCTGTGGAACCGTTTCTCAGAGTAATCTGGAGGCTGTCTTCCGGTCCTCAGTTTGGCTCAAATACAGCTCTTTACAATTCCTATTATGGGTTGTTTATTTTGGTCCACATGCTTGTCACCTGGAAAAATACCAGCACATTGGTCTTTAAGAAGGAAAGGAAGTTAGGAAGAAAGAGGGCAGGAGGACTGATGACGGCTCTCAATACCTTGCCATAAACATGGCTCGTTCTGTGGGGTTGATCTGGGATGTTTTCATGGTCACACCCAACCTCATCACCAAGTATCTGTCATAAAGCTTCTCCTCTACTCGGACAATCTTGGTTTCTGAAAGTTAACAGCACTGATGGCTCCTGCAGCATTTTATGTGCCCTCAGGTTTTCTAGTTTTTCCCTGCCGTGGTTGACCATGGATGGGCCAGTGAGTGAGTTTTGCAGGTTCTGCTGCCACTGCAGGTTTTATCATCTAATATCCTTTAAAATCAGATCCGTTCGGAGCAGCTGTTCCACCGGGTGCACTTACGTTGTTTCCGCACATGACATTGTTTTTATTAAACAAAGTATGAAATGTTGGAAATATATCTTCCCTGCCATATCTTTCCTTTAGTGGCTCACACAGAAAAAAAAGTGGTTTGTGTATCTGATTATCGGAATGGAATCCAGCAAATACCTTAAGCTGCGACGTGTAGAAACATCTGTACTTTCAGCCAGCTAACTGTATAGCAAACCTCCCACACTGGGTAATTTGCTCTAACATTTTTTGCTTCAGTCTAGAGCAGTGTTTTCTCTACATCTTCCAAAGGTATTTGCTGGCAAAGAAATGCCTTTCAGTCTGTCGACAGATCATTTTCTGTTCATCGTTTCTGCCATTGTTACTACAGCAGAAAGAATAAATGTTTACCCTGGTGGTAGGTGTTTTTTGTCTTATGCTATCATTGCTTAGGGAAATATCAAAAATCACATCACTTTAAACATCACTGGGAAAAAACTGCGGGGTTTGTCTTCATGTTCTGAAAGCTTAGTTGCTCACCAGGGGAGTTTCCTGCTGTTATCGACGAAGACCTCAAGGCGCCCAGAGTAGCTTCTCCAGCGATGATGGATGTGAGGGTGCTTCAAACAGTTTTTTTTTTTTTTTTTTTTTAACTTTCAAATTTTATATTTATTTCAGCATATAAATACAAGAATGTTTTAATATATTGAAATAAAAAAGAAACCAAGCATATCCCTGACTGGTCACACCTGGCTTACAGCACTGAAGGGTAGCAGGATATGCCATCCCCAAACAGTTTGGTTTTGTTTCATGTTTTATATTTGGGGCTGGCTTCTTGTCAGGTCTGTACCGTGGGCGAGGAGGAGCGTGTGTCAGGAGTGTCACAGCTGCCACTTCTGTGGTTGCTCACCTGCTGTAGATGACGGGTGTTATCTGCAGTTTCTTTACAGGATTTTTTGGTAAGCCACTTGATTGGGAGGGTTCGTTTGTTAAAACCTAGATCATATAATCCATAAATCTACTTAACTAGACACACTCAATTCTACTAGGTCGCAATCCACCGGAAGTGAGCAAATGAGGAGGGGACACTGTGTCAGCCCCCCGCCCCCCTGCAGGGCCCACATTCTCTTCCCCAGGACACCTGAGAACCATGCTGGAGGGTGGGTGCCTGGTCGAAACCGCTGTTGATGAAAAATTAATCAATAGTGATCTAAAGAAGAAATAGAGAATTTTATTTGAGCCAACTGAGGATTACAACCCGGGACAGAGTCTTTCAGAAACCTCTGAGGACTGTTCATACACATTTTTGAGATAAAGGATCGTACGTTAAACTCACACACCGGGGTTTCACACAAAGTTGACCTAAGATACATGATCCAGACGAGCACATACAAAGTGAGCGACAGGTCACCATGACCCCTCACGGGATTGGGAAAGAAATGTAATCTTGTACAGAGTTACATTGCCGGTGTCAGAAAAGATAAAAAACAACACCGATCTTCACGACAGAGCAGGCGTTCGCACCTCTGAGAAGGCCGGCTTCATGTATAATGCAGGTGCACGCTGCACGTTAGGGGGGGCCCAATACGGGCAGGGAGTGTGTTATGCTTAAATTGTCTTCTCCTGCCCCCAAACATAAATTTGATTCCATCAGGATGAAGACAGCAGCACGGAGCTAGACATTAAATAGGGACAGTGCCGACTGCCCAGGGATGTGGCAACGCTGCCAATGAGATAAAGCCTGGGAGACCCCAGCACACACTAGGCCCTCTGGAAGGCCCAGTGTCCCGTCACCCAACCCCCTGAGACTCCGACGGGAGGCCAGGCGTGCTTGGGCCCCGGACAGGACTCTTAGGCCAAACTCCCGTGACCACAGGTGCATCACTCCCTGCAGAGTTCAGACTGGGCCCTCGGGGGTGCTCCAGGTTCAGTCCCAGCCAGACCTGCAGCCCCACCCACCCCCAGCTCCTGGAGCCCCTGTGACCCCCTGTCCCATGCTGGGCACCGAGCCCAGCATGGCTCTGGTGGCTACCCAGGATGCTTCACGATGGGTAAAAGCAGGCGCGCTGCCTTGAAGCCTCTCGGGAGGCCTCCGATGGGATGCCAGATGTACCCTCCTCCTGACCTTGGGGCTGACATGACCATCTGAGGCTGTTACCCACCCCCTGCTTCCAGAAGCAGGTCTCCCCACCTGGTCAGCATCTGCATGGCAGGCTCTTGCCCCTTCGGCGATGCCTCCCCCAGTCCCACCTCCAGTGGCAGGGGGAGGGGCCCGGAGACCTGCAGGAAGCTGTGCGTGTTTTAAATTGCACCCTCTGATCTAAGGTGGCCCCAGGGCCTGCTTGCTCCAGCTGAGCAGAGCTCTAGGGTTCTTCGCTCCGGACACACACACCAAGCCACAGCCCAGGGTCCTCTGACCTGACCCTGCCGCCAGGGATGCCAAGCCTGCACCGCCGTGCTTGGCACTGTGCCTGGGGACCAGTTGTGTGTCCCTGGAGCTGACCCTCAGGAAGAAAACAGCTGCCCCGCTGTCCCAGATGGTGAGGCCGCCGTCCTCCCTCAGTATGGGGGTGTCCAGGTCCCGTGCCCTGTTCTGGCCCTTTCTTTGCTCACCAGACTTGCACGTTCCTCATTATCAGCCAGCAGGGCACCCCCTCCTCTCCCAGCCCGGCCTGGGCTCCTCGGGTGACAGGGAAGTAGCTGCCTGCAGACCTCTCCAGTCAGCAGTGCCCGCGATGCTTTGGTCCCGCAGAAAGGTAAGAGGGTTTTTTATTATCATTTATGCAAAGTAGACAAGGAGAGATGCAGCTTCACAGCACCGTGTGCCAGCAGCTGGGGGGCTCTGAGCTGCCTGAGCCCAGTGAATCAGCCCGAGCCGCTGCCAGAGGCTCCCAGGTCCCGGCGCAGCTGAGGTCGCGGAGGCAGGTGCCGCCTCTTTCCCCTCTGTCCCGGTGAGCTCCTGCTGGACGGCAGCCTGGCTGGCAGGGGCCCTCGAAGGGCTGGAGCTGAGGGACGAACGGCGCATGCCCTACAGGGGGCACCCCCCACCCTGTGCGGTAAGGCAAGCAGGGCAGGGAGGAGGCCTGGATGGGGCGGGCCTTTGTTTAGGACAGCAGACCACAAGGCAGAGGGCGAACCCAGCCAGAGACACGGGGCAAAATGAGCGACACCCCCACACCGGTGGGAGGGACCATGACCAGTGGAACCTGTGGGACGGCAGCTCAAAGGTGGGCTGTAAACGAGTGAGGGCTGAGAACGCCACCCGGGCCAACAAGGAGCCCCCAGATGAGCCACAAGCCATGTCCCGTGAACAGCACTGGGGACAAAGGCTAGTGTCGGGCCTGGAGGGGAAACCGTCTGCAGGGTCGGGAGCCTGGGGTCCCCTTTGACCTCACGGGACAGCGATCCCACCAGGACACCAGGGCTGGAGGCCAGCTCACCTGAGGGCTCTGAGGGAAAGGCCAGGCCAGGGTGCAACTAGCTTTCCCCGAAGGCAAGGGGGACTCGGGACGTAGGATCCCAGCCCCTGGCGGTTTGTGAGGCCAGGACGGTGGCTCTGCTCTCCTGCTCGGCCTCAGGGTGAAGCACACACAGTTGAGGTCCCGCTCAGCAACCTACCGTCCAAACTTGGGATCTCCTCCAGGAAAAGGGAGGCTATAGAGCGAGGACTTCTTTGGGGAGGATGGGCTGAGTTTCATATCGTTCTGAAACCTTCAATAATCCTATGAAGGAGTTATGAATAACGTGCCGGAGGCCTGCATTTTTCTGGAAGATGTTCCCAAGGACTGGCTCTCGTGGTCACCTGCTGTGCAGTGACAGATACCCTAGAGGCTGCCTGGCTCCAAGGTGGAAAGGGTCTCAGTTTCTCCAGAAGTCCCCTGGGACCCCTGCAGGCTGGGCTGGTGACAGGTGTCTGTGTCGCCTCGCAAGGGAAGCAGGAAGGGGAAATGCCATTGAAACAAAAATGGATTCTAAGGGGTGGAGGTGGCAGAATTCACATCCATAAGAAACGACCCCTCCTCTCAGTCTCTCCTGGGACGTGGGGTGGAGAGGGGAGGCATGACTGCCAAGGTCCCGCTCAGTGAGTACCACCCAAACTCGAGTCCAAGCTCCTACGCGGGCTGCGGAGACGGGGAGGAAGCTGGGCTCTCATGCTCTGCCGCTGCCCTGTCCTGTCCTGTCTGCTACGGGGTGGCCCGAGGGGCAGCCTCTGGACAGGCCTGGAGCTGGCAGGGGGGACGGGACATTGCTCTTTTTACTAAATCCAGGGAAAGGGGGGTTCCTCAAGCCAGTTTAGGGGAGGGGTGAGGTGCCCTGAGGGGAGAGAAAGAGGCAGTGAAAGGGGCCCCGCAGGAAGCAGACCTGCAGTGCTGTCTCTGACTCCACCTGCCCCCTGGGGAGGGAAGGAGTCAGGGTGCTGCCCAGCATGGGGGGTACGGGGGGTGGGGTGGGAAGGAGGAGGAGCCCAAGCCCCCTGAGAACCCACCCCAGAGGTATTTGCTCATGGACGACCCTGGAGTTCCCAGCATACCTGGAGCGAGGGCTCAAGCCATTTAAAAATACTGCGTCTAGGGCTCCTCGCAAGCCGGGCTCCCCAGGGCGCTGGGCACCTGGGTCAGCACAGAAGCAGCCACGCGGGGGGCAGGAACTTGAGTCTGGGCCCCACTGAACTGGTTAGAAAGGCTTGCGGGACAGGGCTGCTCGGTGACACCCTGATGGTACTGAGGACTCTGTGGGGCTCTCACTGCGGAGGCAGCAGCTATGCAGTCCTGGGGGCAGAGGAGCTCAAACGCATCCACCACAGGCGGGCCCCCCCTCAGACACACCCCGGGTCTGCCGGTGATGCTTCTGGGGTCCAGACAGGGTGAGAGGGAGGATCACTCACCAGGGTCACCCAGCAGTGACCCCCAGGCTCAAGGCTCCGGCTCAAAGCCGTGGATGGCAGAACCATGAGCCCCGTGCACGAGGGCTCACAGGTGGAAGCTCAGGTGCTGCTGTAAACCATCCCCGAGCTCCTTTCCTTCCCCGCTGTTAAGCGCTTAGTTGAAGAGTGCTTTCTGTCATCCCAATAAGCTCCGCTCAGAGGATGACTGCTGCGCGGTGAGCCACCCCCGGGGATGGATGGAGTCAGCCCTGCAACGACCTGCCCTGAGGCTGCTTCTAGCGTCACTGCGCACCGGAAGGGCCTTCACCACTGCACTCATGACCCCTCACCCAACACAAGGGAAACTGAGTCCACGTGGGCAGCTGTGCTGAGCCGGGTCAAGTCCTCACCTCAGCAGCGTCACAGTCAGCGGACCCGCAGCTCGGCTGCAAGTACAGGGCCTGGGAGACAACGAAATGGCCAGCGTCTACGCTATATGCTCGGTTTCCTAACAGAACCTGTTGAGAGGGGATGCTGAGTGTAGTATGGGCACCCGGAGCTCCAGAGGACCCGGCAACCAAGACGCGCCCATCAGCTGCCACGAGCAGTGTGACCCTGCACAGGGCACGTGACTCCCCTGAGCTCCCTGTCTGTAAGAGGCGCTGCCTCTGTCCTCTGTCCAGCCTCACTGCAGTGAGGATGCTCTCAGGTTCTGTCTGGAAAAGCATTCTGGGAACCAGTGGGTGACACACATGTCGCCACCATGCCCCGCAGGGCCACCCCGTGGCTCTGGGTTCCTTGGCTGTCTGAACTTCGTGGGCCCTAAGGGCCGGGACCCTGTCCTTGGTATGCCCTTGGCTTGCGTTCCCTCTGACCGCTGGTCTCCCTCCGTCCTCCCCAAAGATGCGAGGAGCCCTGCAGCCCCGGGTAGCAGTGACATCACCACCATGAGCCCAGCAGGACTCCATCAGGCGGAGGGGCCTCTGGTGGCCTCACAGCCTGTCATCCGCAACCCTGCCGGAAGGGTGGGTGGTCCCCAGCTGGGACACACGCTGGGCATCAGGCCCCGGGCCAGCAGCTGAGGCCCCCAGGCTTCCCAGCTTCCAGCTCGGGACAGTCTCGAGGCCAGGAACCCCATGTCCTATCCCAGGGGCCCACATGCCCGACCCCACTGGCCCCCTCCGCTGGGCACAGACGGAAGGGGGAGGAACTTGGCCCCAGGGGTACCTGGGCTTCGCTGCACTTCCTGCTGGAGTCTCACACTACAGGTCCCCCAACCCCAAGGCCTCCCCTAGGCTGGCAGGGAGACGGGAGGGATCAGTCTTGGGTGGAGCTGGGCAAAGCAGGGAGCCGGGCCGGGGACCAGAGGGCTGGGCCTGATGATTACAATTCCAGCCAGGATCCCAGGCCAGAGGGAGGGGGTGAGGGTCCGCATGCAGAAAGTCCCCAACCAGAAGGTGGGCGGCAGGTCGAGACAGGGAGCTAGACTGTCTTTCTGCCCTCACTGCCCAAAGGACATGGTATGTATGTGCCCAGCCCAGGGGGAAAGAGGCTTCAGGAGGAAACCAAGGAAGATCCATAAACACAGCACCGCTCGGGCGCCCTGAACACAAGGGCCCTACCGCCCCCTCGACAGGCAGCTCTGAGCAGGGCTCTGCGCCCTGGACTGATGAGCGCAGGCTCTCCCGCGGTGTCCTTCTTCGCTCCTGCCTCTTCTCTGCGGAGCCCCACCCTCCGCTGTGGCCCGATCAGTGTGGCAGGTGCGTTTTCTGTCCCCACTCCCTCAGGTTGGTGCGTCCAAGGCTCAGATAACAGGGACTTTTTAAACATCACTCAAGGCTGAGAGGCAGACAGCCATCTGAGCATAAAGACAGGAGCTGGACCGGCAAGAGGTTCACCCCTGCAGCGGGAGATGGGGACAGGCCACACCTACCGGGCACTGCTCAGGGAGTGGCTGATTTCTCTAGGCCACCCCTGAAGTAAGAGAAACAGACTGGAGCAGGTAGGGCTGGCAGCCTCAGCCCTGCAGACGCCTGGGATCCCCCAGTGGGGCTCCTCCCTCCCACTGCCCTCCCGCCCAAGATAGAGCAGCACTCCTCCTCCCCTCCCACCCTGGGCCACGCCTGCAGCCCCCCTCGGCACCCTGCCCCCACCACTCCTCCCCTTCTCTCTTCTCTCTGGAGGGGACGCCTTTCTCCAAGAAGCTTAGCAAAGGCCTAGCCCGGGGTGATGACTGGCTAGGGGACACTGCAGAGACTCCTGCAGGGCGGAGGGGGGACCACTCTGCACAGTCAGGAGAAGTTAAGTCCCAGCGTCAGGCTGGGGTGTAGGTCACTGGGCTTGGTGTTCTGGCCCCCATGAGACTGGTCCAGGGGCACCCTCAGGACCGTGCAGGGGCCTCGGCAGGACTCTGGTGGAGGGCGGCGTGGGTGCTTGGTGGGAAAGACAAGAGCTGGGGAGGTGGGACAGAGGCAGCCCAGCCGAGGCCACCAGGAGGGGACGAAAAGGTCTTCTCTAGGGTCTCATTCTGTTAAGTGCCTGAGCCTCCCCCGGGAGTTCATCCAGTCCCACCTGCTCGGGGGCCCCTGAGGAGGCGGAGGCAAGAGGAGAGCAGCTTTATTGACCTGACTTAGCAGCGAGAACACAGCGAAGGCGGGGCCTGTACAATCCAGCCTGGGCGGGGGTCTGGCTCCCAAGAGCCTAGTCTGGGGACCTTAGCATGTCTCCCCCAGGCCCTCCTGGAGCCCAACTTCATCCCTGTTCTGGGGCCCTCCTGAAGTGAGGGACAGTGACTGGGTGCTGGGTCCTGGGGGTGCTGGGGAGGCGGATGGCACCCAGAGTGGACCAGAGCCGGAGGCATGCCTGCCCCGGCCGCCAGCGAGAGGCAGTCCATGCAGGGAAGTGGGCGCGTGCAGGTGGGCAGCCAGGCTCACCACACAGAGCACTTGTGGGCAGGGTTCATGGGCGAGTCCTTGGGGCAGTGGAAGGCCCGGCCGAACTCCTCGAACTGGGACACGCTGCCTAGCACCCTGGGGCAGGGGAGACACCCACAGAGTGTGTGGCACAGGCCACCGTACCCCAGCTGTCCCTTCGCGCCCCGACCCGCTCCCAGCGCAGACACAGGAGGGGGCGAGGCCCAGGCAGGCAGGTGGGGGTTCCCACCCCGACCCGCTCCCAGCGCAGACACAGGAGGGGGCGAGGCCCAGGCAGGCAGGCGGGGTACCTGTAGTGCTCAGGCGCGTGCTTGTCGGTCAGCACCTGCAGGTAGATGGACTGCGACCGCCGCTTGATGCACCAGTTCTGGGCCAGGACGGGGGCAGCGGGGAGGAGCGGGGACGTGAGGCCGGGCGTCCACTGACGAAGCCCTGCACGCTAGGCCTCGATCCCCCACCAGAACCCGCAGGGCTCTCGGAAGGGTGGCTGATGGGAGATGGGCTGGAAGCTGTGCCCCCCTCCCCCCTCCCCTACTGGCCCCGCCCGCACACCTGGGCAAAGGCGATGAAGAAGAGCTGATTGTGCGTGTACTTGAGCCGGTGCAGCGGGTGCTCGGGGCCGTGCTCGCGCACCCACTTCTGATAAGCCTGGGGGCGCAGAGCATGGAGCTGCGGTGCCCACAACGGGGCCACCTGGCACCCTCCACTCAGTCAGGCCCTCACCCGCCCCAGCTCTGCGCACCACCCACCCTGCTGAGCCCCCCAGACCCCTGCCTTCTTCCCTGCCCAGAAGGCTAACCCCAGGCAGGTGCCACCCCCTCCAGGCAGCCCTCTTTGCTCTCCTGGAAGGCGGGGGGCCTAGGAGTCCCGCTTCCAGTGGACCCTGTGCCCAGCACAGCACCTCACCTCCAAGACCAGAGCTCAACAGGATGGGGAGGGAGGGATGACTAGGTCTCTAGCCCAGTCCCCAGTGCCCCCCACCACTCCTCCCTCAGGGATCGAGGGCCAGGCAGGGGCAGCTCACATAGTAGGCGAGCTTGAGGCCGCCCATGTCCGCAATGTTCTCTCCAAGTGTGTGCTTCCCGTTCACCTGGTGAGAAGGGAAGAGGTTGGAGGCTGCCCAAGGCCCTCTGGTCTCCTTCGGGCCTTGCCTCTCTGGGCCCTGCCTCCACCCACCTGCCCTTTCCCAGAGGGTTTGGGTAGGACTCCCCCACTTTGTGCCCCACGTGCGTGAGTCTGTGCGAACTCATTCTCTCGCCCAAGTCAGTGTGCACGCAGACCCTGGCGGGTGTGCACGGAGCTCGGCGCTGGGTTTGTTCAGGCACGTGAGCGTGCATGGAGGTGTGCACGCTCCTAGTCTGCCCTGGCCAGGCCTGAGGGGCCCAGGGGGCAGCGAGGGGGCCTCACCCGCTGGCTGTAGACGGTGAAGTTGTCGTAGAGGTGGACGATGCACTCGGCCTTGCGCAGGAAGCGGCTGTGGGAGTCCTCTGTCCACCAGTGCAGCAGGTTGCCCGAGCGGTCATACTGGCCCCCTGTGGGCAGCGGGTGGGGGCGGGCCGAGACTGGCCTTCACCGCAGAGCCCGGCTGGGCACCAAGGCCCTCCCCACCCACCAGCCAAGAGGCACAGGGGAGCCACGGGGCTTCCATTGGCCCTCACCACCCTGCCCGCCACTGCCTGTCCTCCGCCACCCCTCGGGCCGCCCGCAGGCCTCACCCCAGTCATCGTAGCCATGGGTCAGCTCATGCCCGATGATGGTGCCGATGCCCCCGTAGTTCAGAGACCTGGGCCCGTGGCAGCAGCGTCAGGCCCCAGCCTCGCCCACCCTCTGAGAGCCCCGCCGAGCTGCTGTCCAGGCCTCAGGAGGCCCTGGCCAGGCCACGAGGTAGCCCAGGGAGGCCAGTGGCTGCACGGTCCCAGAACGCTTGTGCCTCAGCTTCCTCGTGGGGTACGTAAAAGGGGCCAGTGATACCTGTGCAGCTGCCTTTTAGGAAATAACATCTAACAGAGCAGGGCTGCGGGGAGGAGACAGGGTTGGAGGGAGACAGGAGGGAAACTGAGGCACCCCACGTGGGATTTGGCCTTTTTCCTCATCACTAGGATTGTTCCAGTTTTGCAACACCCAAAAAAGCCTCAAACCAGGTAAGGGGGACTCGGGACATTTAAAAGAATGAAAAAAAAAAAAAACCCTACACCTTTATCTAAATAACCAAAGATGAAGTGGGACTATGGGGACCCAGGGTTGCAGCTGTCATGACTGCGGTGCCCAGCCCGGGCCTGGGGCCATCTGAGCAGTCCCCACCCACCCCGCAGACGCGGCCACGGCCGTAGCTCTGGCTCACGCCAGGTTCCCTACTCACTGCGGAAAGTCAGGGTCGTACAGCGTAGGCTGCAGGATTCCAGCGGGGAACACTGCAGGGAGGCCATGGTCAGCGGGAGACCCTCCCCACCTCCAGACCCTGCCCCTCGTCTGGACACACCCCCTTACCCATCTGGTTTTTGTTGGGTAGATAGTAGGCATTGAGCGCCTGTGGGGGGAGGAGCCACCTGTGGAGGGAGGCTGGGATCAGCTGGGGGGACCCACACTCCCTCCCCTACAGCCCTTACCTCCTAGTCTCCTCCTCCTTAAAGGATGCCCTGGTGTCCCAGCCTACAGCTATATCCTGGGCGTCCCCCGGGCTGGTCCCACACCCTGACAGCCCCCACTCGCACCCTGTGCAGGCCTGGTCCTCGCTCCCCACCAGCGTGTCTATGAGGCGTCAACCTCCTGGCGTTGGTAAGGAGCACTGTCCCCATGGCACCCCGGGCCCCCCAGCTGCAGCCCAGGTACCCACGTGGACTTGTCCACCTCCTGCCGGATCTTCTTGACAGAGAGCTGGATGCTGAAACGGATGCTGTTCAAGATGTTCTTGAAGTAGGTCTTCTCGTGGACCTCAAACTGCATGGGGGATGGGCAGCACTCAGCGGCAGGCCGGGGCAGGGCCAGACCAGCACCCAGGAGGCCCCACGCCCTCCCCGCGTCCGTCAGCTGAGGGCTGTGGCTCCTCTCTGTGGTGGTGGTTGGTCTCCACAGGGGTCTCGGCCACGGGCCTGGAGAAGCCTGAGGGGTCAGGCTGGGTAGGGTAGGGGCAGGCCCACCTCATACTCCTTGTCCACAGCCTCGGGTTTGAGCAGGAAGTCCGGGTAGCCCACCATCACCATCATGTACTGGAGCTGCAGGCGAGAGGGTGGTGAGTGGGCCAGGGCCTCAGGAGGTGGCCTTCCACCCCTCTGAGGGAGAAAGCTCCAGGGCCAGCACAGGGCTGGGGCTCAGGCAAAGGGGAGAGCAGGCTGGGTGATGCCAGCTCCACAAGAGGCGTCTTTGTCTTTTTTGTTATCCCAGCGCTTGGCACACAGTAGGCACTGACTGTGTGATTGTGGAACCAACAAATGGGAAAAGGGTCCCACGTCACCTTGGCCCGAGCGGCCGCCTTGGTCTCAGCATCCATCCAGTCCAGCTCCTCCAGGCGCTGGCCCAAGATGTACTTGATGTCTTCTACCAGCTGCTGTACCTGCGGGTCAGGGGGCAGGAATCAAGGGTCAACCCAGGAGGCCTTAGCTCTGAGCCCCCAGCACCTGGAGTAAGGGGTACCCCCTAATCATCCAGCACCACTTCCTAAGCCCAGGACTTGCTGCTCGGCATTCCTAAGGCCATCCCACTGAGCACGGCAGAGCAGGGAGGGCAGGAGCTTGGTGGGGAGAGGGTCCTGCAGCTGACAAACCAGGTAGGCTTTCTGGAGGAGGAAGCCTGGTGAGGAGTAGCCTGGAGGCTCAGAGAGGGCTGAGCCCGGTGCCCTTGGCTGCAGGGGGACATGCGGGGCTCCCCGTGCTCCTCATGCTTGGACCAAGGCCATGCAAGAACTTCATGCCCATCTCAGGACCCGCACCCCGACCGTCAAGGCCAGGGCAGCCTGACCTTGGCCTTGCTGGCAGCCGAGAAGTGCTCATGTACGAAGAGAGCGCCGAGCGCCATGCCAAAGTGACGGTTGGCCTGGCCCAGGCAGACACGGGCCAGCTCCTGTGGCTTGTCGCTGCCCTCCATCTCCCGTGCCAGCTCGTGCAGGGCCTCTCGGAACGGTGGGGACAGGTGCTCACTCAGGACCACCACCACGCGCCACACCAGGTAGTTGTGTAGGATCCTGAGGGCCAGGTGAAGCAGCTGGGTGTCCCGACGGGCTCACGTGCGCGGGCGCCCCGGCCCCCAGCCCCCAGCCCCCAGCCTAGGGCGGGACCAAGCACCTGCACAGGACTGAGGGTCGTTCCAGGTGCTCCCAGCCCCAGTCAGGGAGGAGGGCTGGGCCCACACGCAGCAGACCCACCTCTGCCACCAGGCAGAGCACCTGAGGCTGGTGCGGCACGGGCCAGCACTGGTTTCTGACTGGCTGTGGGGTGGAAGAATGGCCACTTGGGGTGACTGCCTGCCTCAGAACTGGCCTCGAGAGGCCTCAGGTCCTTCCCGAGCGGGGCAGAGACCAGGGGGGCTTTCCTCAAGGTGGCCCTGGGGGAGCAGAGTTGCGGCCACCATTTCCCCTTCTGACTTCAGACTCACTCAACCTCACCATCCCCACATGAGGAAACCGCAGCCCAGGAAGCTCACAGCTCTGCCCAGGGTCCCACAGAGTAGGTGGGACAGCCAGGTATGAACCTGGGGGTCTAGACTCCTTTTCCGGTGCTCCTCGCTTGCCTCCCCAGAGTGGGTGGATACCGGACAGAGGTGGAGGCAGAAATTCAAAGCTCTCCAAGCAGATAGGTCTGGGATGCGGGGGAGGGGGGGCCTGGGGGGCAGGTGGGTAGCAGGCGGGTAACGGGCAGCTGTACCTGCGGGGTGTGGAGCGGATGAGCTGGGACACCTGCTGCATATAGTCTGTAGCCAGAAGCACCAGCTCTTCATCCTCTGAGAAGTCCTCCTGGAAGATCTGGTCCAGTAGCCACTTCCACCGCAGCTGTGGGACCACGGATGGGGACAGTGGGGTGGGGTGGCAGGGACCACAGAAGACAGGGAGGGGGTCAGGTAGGGGCAACAAGAGGACACGTGAGTCCATGGCCATGGAGGCCTTGCTCGTCCCTGGGGAGGGGACAGCCCAAGAGTCCCAAGATCAGCGCCTCCCCCACCAGGTCTGGGTCACACTCACGTGGGGGGTGATCTTCTGCAGCTGCCCCAGTGTCACCTTGTTGTATATGGAGCTAACATCTCGCCGGAGGTCATCATACTCTGACACTGTGATCTGGGGATGGACGGCAGAGCTGACCAAGCCCCGCCCAGTACTCGCCGCCCCCAGCACACAGCAGTCGCCCTCCTCACGTTGGCCAGCTGCTGCTCCAGCTGCAGGATCTCCTGGGCCTTCTGCTCTACGGCCTCGGCACCCAAGAGGCTGAGCAGGCGCTCCATGAACACCCGGTAAGCTGCCAGGATCTGCACCAGGAGGGGCACGGCAAGGATGCAGTCGGTGCCAGGCCCTGGTCCAGGCCGCCCGGAGTCCCAGGCCTTCCCTGAACCCCATCGCATGCGCCCACACCTTCTCACTCTCCTCATCCTGAGCTAAGTACAGGGTCCTCTCTGGCAGGGTGAGTCCATCCTGGTCAATCTGTGGAGAGAGACGGGGGACAGAGATCAACTCTCCCGGCTCCTGCAAACAGACTGAATTCCCATTCAAAAGGGAAACTGAGGACACGCCAGGCATCCACTGTCACCAGCCCGGGGAGCATAAAGACAGGAGCCCCTCCCTCATTCCAGAGAAGCCGGTCTAAGCCCACACACCGGACCGGCCTAGCCTGGGGACAGAGGGGGGCGCCCCCCACCGCCTTTCCTCCTGTAACCCTGTCCTCTCCCTACCTGTGAGGGGCGCACTGACACTTGGTCCCCCACCTCGCAGGCATTCCAGCCCGCCCCAGCCCGACAGGCCTGTCACCACAGCCCATCAGTACACCCCTCCCTCAGAGCTCTCACCGCTGCCAGAGGGCTGGGAAATTGCGGCTCCCGCGGCTCTGCTAAACACCGCAATTACTCGAGGGAAATTACTTGCGCCCTCCTCCCGCGCTCTGCCGGTGCGCGCTCCCTTCCGTTCCTCTACCCTCCCCTCCCCTTCTGCACCCGTCTTCTGGGCGCATAGGGAGCGCGGGGCAGGCCTGCCAGGCCGCGGGACCCCTAGTTCCTAGCCGCTTGTGGGGTGCCCGGTGCGGGAGGGGGGCGCACTCACACGGATGACGTAGCGCGAGGAGTTCCTGTCGTCCAGACTGACGGTGAGCGAGAAGAGCGCGGCGGCGCTGTACACGCCCTGAGCCTTGTACAGCAACCGGTTGAGGTCCCAGGGCGCCGCCGCCCCGGGGCGCTCCGCCGCGCCACCCAGGTCCCAGCCCCCGCAGTCCTCGATGACCTCGAGCATGGGCCGCGGGCCGAGCCGTTCGATTTCACGCATGTCCAGGCAGGAGCGGAAGAAAGCGCGCACCTTGCGCTGGGCTGCGCCGCCGGGTCCGCCCCCGGACCGCGCCAGCAAGCGCCGCAGGCGCTCCTCGTTCTGCTCGCCGATGGCCGCGATGGTGCCGTAGGTGAGCTTGTCGTCCGGGATGGCGTGGCGCCTCAGCCAGCCGCCGCACGCGAAGGAGTAGAAGTCCTGGCACGGGTCTATGCTGGCGTCCAGGTTGGAGGCCAAGAAGCGGGCGGCGCGCGCAAAGGCCTTTCGCTCCGGGCAGCCCTCGGAGCAGGTGGCGCCTCCCGCCGCTCCCGGGCCCAGGTACTTGAGAGCCAGCATGGCGGCCAGGATGGCACAGAGGCCCGCGGCGAACACCAGCCCCGACAGCAGGCACACCTCGCGCCGGTTCCAGCGCGGCAGCCCGGCCCGGGCCCCGGGGGCGCTGCGCCCCGCACTCAGCGGGAAGCCGGGGGGCAGCGAAGTTCCCCGCGCGCCTCCCCCACCGCACCGGCTCACGTACTTGACCTCCTGGAACTCGTCGTAGTGTGCTGTCATCGAATACGGGGCCTCCATGGCGCCGCGGGCACCACTGCGCAGCCCTTGGCGATCTCAGCTACAGGATGCTCCCGGCCGCCAGGCTCCTAGCGGGCCGGCGCATGGTCCCCCCGGGCCGCAGCTGCGGGAAAGGTAGATACAGGCTCCGAAGGGTACTGGGGCTCGACGGGGTCCATGAGCACGACGAGGAAGGGCACAGGCCTAGGTCCAAAGGCTGGAGGCCACCCCGAGTCCCCAACAACGAGTGGGCCTGGGGCCTGGCCTCCCTGCGCCACTCGGAGAATGAAGGAAGGGGACCGCTCAGAGTGGCCACCATCTACCACACTGCACAGTGGGGTCCTTTAACCTCCCCTCTCCCCGCATACATATGCCCGCCGCAGGTTTGGGAGGCCCGTTAATAAAGCAGGGGAGCACCGAGCATGGGGCCTGGCACGTAGCAGGCCTTCAATGAAAGGCTGTTTCTCTTCTCTGCATTTCTTGTTCCGGACCTGCTACAGCCAAGGCCAGGTGGGGGGAGGGGAAAAGCGGAGGCAGGGGAAAGGAGGTGCGGTCAGTGCCGTTTCTATGCAGACCCTGAAGCCGCCTTCAGCTTTCCGCACGGGAACTAGACGCTCAAGAAAGTGACTAAAGAACCAAACTTTGTCCTCGCGGATGTCCGCAGAGCCATCCTCAGCCCTGTCTTCTCGATTCAATGGCCAGAACGCCCACCAGTCCCGTTCCCAAGCGGCCCGCGCCGGCGCGCCATCCCGCCCAGGATCAGGGAGAAAGCCCCGACGGTCCTAAAGGACCCGGAACCGGTTTCGTCCCCCGTCCTCGCCCTGGGCCACTCCCGGCTTCAACAGGTTCTCCCCGGAACCCAAACTTGGGCGAAGTTTCATCCCCGGCGCAGAGCGAGCTGGCCCCGCGCGCTCCGAGCCCTGGGTGCGGAGTCTCCCGCGCCGCGCAGTCCGCGGAGCCAGAGAACCAAGCCCGGGAGTCGCAACCGCAGCCTGAGCCGGAGCTGCGAGGACGCAGACAAAGCCTGGAGGCTAGGCGCGGCGGTGGCGGCGGAGGTGGTGGTTGATGTGGCCGCGGCGGCCGCGGGCTCGGGTGCCACTTACCCTGCAGGTGCGCGCCCGGGCGGAGCGGGAACAGAGCGGATCGAGCCCGAGCCGGGGCCGGGGCCGGGGCCGGCGCCGGAGCCGGGGGCAGAGCTGGGCGGGTGGCCGCTCTCTCCGTGCGCCCGCCGCCGCCTCTGCTGCCGTGCCTCGCTGCGCCGCCCGCCGGCCCCGAGGGAGGGGGCGCGCGGGCGGCTCCACCCTCCTCCGCCCGCCCCCCAGCTCTCCCTCCTTCTTTCTGCCTCCATCCCGGCTACCTGTCAGCTCTGTGGCAGCTCGGGGGCGGGGAAGGAGGCTTCGGGAACACGCTCCCAAGGGTCTAGCACAGGCCCTGGGCTCCGGGATTCCAGCCCCGAGAGGAGTGAGGGCCTCAGGTCCCCTCCGTTCCGGTGCTCCCACTCAGGGATGCCTACCAGCCCGCCGGAAAGAGGCTCAAGCTGAAAATAAAGACGCTAGTGGACCATCCCAGCCCACAGGACGGGAGCACCGTGCAGGGAGGACGCGCTGAAAGGCTGTGGGGTGCGCTGAAATCGCGCCTGTACCGCCTGGCACAGCGCCTGGACCAGAGGGGTTTCAGTAAGGGGCTTTCCGGGTCACGGAAAGGGACACGTCGGGGTGTTGGTTGGCAGTGGTGGAGGAAGAGCACCAGAGGCTGCCGCAAGAAGGGGCCGCAGCGCTGAGACCACGCGCCTCCCCAAACCTTGACTGACCTTGGTACCCACTGCTCTGAAAGCCCCTGGGGTAGGCGGTGGAGTGGAGGCGGGGGACCAACTAGAGACTAATGCAAGAGCCCGCCTTGCAGGAGCCAGGGGGGAATATGAATTTATCCACCCACTCCTTTCTTCTGGTTCAATTTGCTTTCTTAATGTGGGACCTCCCTCCCACGACTCCCAGCCCCTGGACACAAGACCTACTTCTGCCAGGCTCACTCACCCCTGTACCCACAGGGAACTTGGAGCTTCTTGGATGAATGATACTATTTCTGTGACCCACGTTTTTTCCGTCCTGCCCTACCCATCTCTCTGCTTCCAGCATCCTTAGCAGGGGACCTCACAAAAACACCAGCACTCTCAGGCCTGACGGTTCCAGCTTGCAGGACTGACCTAAACAACCTTAGAGACAGCCCAAGACTGCTAGGGAGCCCCATCTGATAAAAACCAGAACAAGGCACGAAATAAAGGACCCAATACCCTGTCCCCTCCCTGGGGCTGCTCATACTGGCTACTGGCCACTGGCCCTGAGTGGCCACCTCTGCCCCCGTCCTGCCTGTCCCTTTTCTGTCCAACTGTCCACCTCTGAGTTACCCCTCTGGATACTCTGTGCCTCCATCTCTGGCCATCTCAGGGTCCTCCTTTGACCCGCGAGTTCTTCCTGCGTCCAGTTAATTCCACCTAGGGGAGGTGGAATTATGTAAAATGTGGTGATTCCATAAAGGGGGAGGGGAGGGCAGGGCGGTGGCAAAGCGTCTCTTTGTGCTTTTGATCTGCATTTTTCCCTCAATGTTTTTGCCTCCAGGAGGATAATTTTCCAGCCTTTTCAGGTCCTGATTGGTATCATTTCTCCAACAATGACAGATTTTTATTTTCCCTGAAATGAATGCCGCGATATTTCCAAGAAATATAAAGATGGATATTGTCTCAGGGAGCCGACTCTCTTCCGACAGAAAGGCACAAAGGCAAACATGCTTCCCCAGGGATTCTGCTGCTCCAGTCACTGAGGGTGGGGCACCCAGGCCCTCAGCTCCTCCTCCATCCCCCCTCCCTCCCAGGTCAGCTGCAGGACCCCCCTCCTGGCCAACCCTCTCCCAGACTCTCAGCTGCCATTGATCTGTTCATCTGCCTCCCGGCTCCCGGCCAGGCCACGCTGTCTGCCTGCCTGGCTCCATCTCGCGTCTCTGTACAGCACCTCATCCCTCACCGCAGCCCAGAGGCTCCCCCAGGCCTGAGCGCAGCAACTAGGACCCACGGGAGCTGACTCGGGACTGGGCCCATGACCACTCAGTCCTAGTCCCCCTGCACCGCCCACCAATAAAGAGCGACCAGGCCCCACCTCCTGGGCCCTTCTGTCCCTCCTCAGAAAGGGAAGCTGCGTGCAGGGCGCTAGGCATCTGGCCCCCGGCTTCCTCACTCTCCTTGTGAATCTCGCGGCGTCCCCTCTCGTTGTCAGAATGACTCCCTGACTGAGGAGCAGGAGAATGGCAGGACGTGGCCAAGCCCTGAGGGGGCAGCTGGATGCCTGGTTGGGGCAGGGAGAGCAGGGGAGCGCTGGCCACAGCTGGCCGCAGAGAGAAAGGGGCGCAGCGCTAGGGGCAGAAGTGAGGGGAGCCTCTGCCTCTTCCCTTCCCAGATTCTAGCCCACCCTGCTGGGCAGGGCATCACGGGGTCTGGATTCTGGGGAAGGGGTCAGAGCAGCCCCTTCTCTGCCCCACTCTATGGGTACAGCAGTCCCCACGCTAATGACTCCCGTCTGTTCAGCTTCCACCAAGTGAGGTGCTAAGTGCTTGACCTCAGAGGAGGGCTGCTGCCCTGAAGCCAGCCTGGAGCCCATCGTGGTCACACCCATTTCTGCACCTGTCTGGCCTGCATGTGTAGGGACAGACTGGGCCTCTATTTGCCTGCTGCTCGAACCTGAACCCCCTAGCCCTGCCTCTGCTCTGGGAGATGCCCCCCTGTTCCATCCCACCCCCACCAGTCCACTCCCCCCCTCCAACAGTGCCGCAGGATCTTCCTTGCCTTGGAAAACATGTCCCCCAACCAGCTTCCTGTCCTCTGCCCAGCCTCCCAGGGCTCATTCCATCTATTATTCACAGCACAAAATGGATTTTTAATTTGAGAAATGAAATGACTCTCCCAAGTGGCCAGGGTGGCAGGGAGGGGGTGGGAAAGGCCGGAGCTGCCGGGCAGCCGCTACACTGTACTGACTCAGACTCCTGTTGGAAAGCTGGGTACAAGGGTCCATGTACCCCACCACCCAGCCTGTGCCTTCATTCCACTCTAGCTGTAGCTATCACCAGTTGGGGTGAGTAGGGTGCCCGTTGGTCCTGCCTGAGCTCCCAGTGGGATCTGCTCCTGGCCAGGCAAGGGCCTAGGGACCTTGCTCTCCACTTGCTTTCAGATTCCTGGGCCTGGAGGGAGGACAGCCCTTGGGCTTCCTGGCCTTGTCCATCTCCTCCCCCAAACTCTGGCCCTCACTGGGCTGGGCTCCGGAGGCTCCCCAGTGCAGACCCCCAGCTGAGCTCCTCTGCTAGGTCCCAACACCTTGCTATGCCCACCCCAGCCTGGGGAGCTGTCCCAGTCCCCCCACTGGCCTCCGGCTGGCAGTGCCCCTCATCACCCCCAGGATAGAACTCACACCGAAGTGGCCCTGAGGCAGTGACCTCTTCCCACCCTTCTTTGCACTTCTCCCTCTCTCTGTCTCCCTACCCCCCACCTCTCTTCCCCTGGTCACTGTGACCTGTTGTCATTTCCCAGACCTTAGCTGGCTCTCGCTCACCGCAGGGACTTAGCACTTGCTGTTCTGGCCGCTTGGAACATCCTTCTCCCAGCATCTCTTCCATTGGCCAATTGCCACGCATCCTTCTTGGGATGCCAGCTTCTCTCCTCTGGTCCTGTGCTACCTCCATGGGTGGGGGCTCACCCTCCCTGGGCACCCACTACACGTCCCACATCTTACTCAGCTGTGCAGCCCAGAGCCCGGCACAGCCGATGTATTTGATAGACGTGGAAGGTTCTCACACAGCTGTGGTTGGCTCATGGAACAGCCTGTGTGAAGTATCTGCCAGGGCCAGGTCTCACACTGGGGCAGCGCCCCACCTATAAACCTGCCCAGGCTTTCAGTCCCGCCACACAGCTCTCGTTGGCTCTGGAACCCATCAGACGACAAGAGGGGGCATTCCTCCCCTCCCCCGTGCCCCCGTGGTAGACTTCCATCCCCCCTGCGTGCAGATTCTTCTCCGGGGTCACCTGCCAAACGCTAGATCAGTTTTTATTTCATACGAGAAATATACAGAGATACATTCTTGTCTTATAAGACTTTAACAACGCAAGCAGGCCCTCCTTCACACACGTCCCATTCCCAGCCCTCCCCAAGGTAAGGTAAGCTCTGTGACCACTTCAGCATGAGCATCTAGGCCCATGCCAGCATTGCTTTATTTTTTTAAGTAAATGGGACACCACGAGCTGTGTGATTTAGTGCCCTGTACCCATGGGCATACACCAGCGTCTCCCACACAGAAGTCCCCAGTGTCACCATCCCCGGACGAGGGACAAAGGCCCAGCCTCCCAGCTCTGCCCTCTGGCCTCAGGCCCCACCTGTACCTGCTGTCTGGGGAGGTGCCCTGCGTTCCAAGCCCAGCTCTGCTTTAACTTTTCTCCTCTTCCTCATTCCTTACTTCAGTCCCAGCATCCGGCTTTGGAAAGGCTTCTCTCTTCTTCGCCTCTTTCCCATCCCATCCTGTCTGAGTTCCGGCCCTTAGTTCTTCTCCCTTCCTTACTGGAGGAAGGGCATCTCTTCCCTTTGCCCACCCAGGCTCCGCTGCTGCTGCATCCTGCCCATTCCCGACCCACACCCTCCGTGCCATGGTCAAGGCTTCCTTGGTCTGGCTCCAGCCCCCTTTCCAGTCTCCTCACTCAAGCTCCGACAAGTGTCCTGCCTCCTCAGGGGACTGGACTCCCACCTTCACTCCTTTGTTCTAGTGCCCCTCCTGTCCTCATTTAGGTCCATTTCAAGCTTCCCGGATCCCCTGTTCGTCCCTAGGGCCAAGCAGGTCCCCACCTGAGGGAGGCTGCCTGAGGGCCTCTCTCCTTGCAGGACAGACATGACCACGTGGTCACCCTGGAGCCTGGTGCCTGGTCTGGGCTGTCGGACCAGGCCCCTGCTCGGATCTGGGCTGTCCTCACCCCCAGAGCCGTGGTGGAGTCCCGACAGTAACACACGCGGAGCAGCTCCCTGCGCATGCTCTGTCCAGGCTCTCTGCCTGCTTCCCCGCACCGAGTCCCTGTATCCCCACCAGGAGGCCCTTGTCGTTGGCCCCAATTTACAGGGAGGACACTGAGGCCCAGGGAAGGAAAGACAGTTGCCCGGGTTCACCCAGCTCACAAGCACTGAGGCTGAGATTTGAGTCCATGTCTGCTGCATTTGGACTCTTGAGGACATGCACACCCTGAGCTGGGAGGTGAAAGGACACTCTGAGGGGGACAGGCCGGGCACTCGGAGCCCAAAGGAAGGCAGCACGGAGCCAGGGCCCGGCTGGGATCCCAGTCCAGGAACTGTGCTGGGAGTGCTGAATGTTGGGGACCAAGCAGGTGTCAAGGCTGGCTTTGCCCAGAGACGTCAGGAAGAATCTCAGGGCCTGCAGCTGGGCCTAGGCCTCCCCTCCACACCTCACCTGCAAGGGCCCTTCGTGGGTCTCGCTGTCTGAAGTGCCCAGTTGTTTTCTGTCTGTTGCCCTGGGTACATCCTGTACCGCCTTTGTCCCCACCCGAGGTTGTCTCGTGACTTGGCATCTTCATGGCCTCTTTTCCTCAGCTCTGTCGGGACCCCAGATGTCCCCATCACCCTGTCCTTCCTGCCCAGCCTGAGTGGCAGGGCCTTGGCCACAGGCCGTTGTGGTGCGGTCCAGGCGGACAGAGCCCAAGTGGGGTGGTGATTCGGGGGGGCAGGGAGGACCAAGTGGGGTGGTGATTCGGGGGGGCAGGGAGGAGAGGGGATGGAGAGTCTGAGGTCTGCGGGCCTCTAGCTCTGACAGTCAGTCCCCTTGGGCTCACTGTATGATGGACAGGCCACAACACGTGGCTCAGCTCCTGCCGCAGGATGCAAAGCAGGCCACAGGGGCTGGGGGTGAGGAATAGGAAGGTGGACCGCAGAGGCTAGAACACATCTTCCAGTCAGGGTCACCGCAGCCCATCGCCTGTGACGCAAGGAGCGGGGCTTGGGATGGGCAGAGCCCAGAGAAGCCAGCAGGACCTCAAGGGCCTGTTGCAGGCTTCACAGGGTCACTGGGCTGAGGTCCCCTCCCCCAGCACTCCCTCGTCATTTCAAGTGATTGGAGCTGAAGGGGATCGTTAGCTAATTAAAGCCAAGGCCACTAATTGTCCCTTGCAGGAGAGAAAGCAGGGCTGCAGAGGGGAGGGGACAGCAGGGCGCAGAGAGACTGGGGGGCTGGGCACAGGGCCCTGGCCCTGGGCGGGGCCCCCCTCTAGGCTGTGTGTTTTACAGGGGGGCACTGTCCTTGATGAGGAGTTTCGGGATAGACGGCAGGAGTCCGGAATCAGAGCTCCCATCCAACACCTATGCTCACCCGCCTCTGCCTGAGGCCCCCCGCCCCGGCTTGTGGGCTACGGTGGTGCATGGCGAGGGGCTCCCGCAGACATCCTCTGGATGCAGTGACAGGTCAGATTTGAGGACAGGCAGCAGGATGCCAAGGTCTCCAGCCCCCGGCTGGCCCCCAAGCAGGAAGCCTCGCGGCCAAGTGTCTGCCTCCCCTCCGCCCCTTATAGCCCTAAGCAGGTGCTCTGGCCTCGCAGGGGTACCAGCAGTGGGAGCACATCCTCCCACTGCTGCCCTCAGCCTGGCACCAAGCTCCCTCCTAGCGGGATGTCCTAGGGCCTTCTGCCAGAACGTACCGAAGTGGGTTCTTGGTTTTCTATTGCTGTGTAACAAAATACCACAGACGTAGCAACTTAAGACAACAGGAATTTATTGTCTCCGTTTCTGTAGGTCAGAAGTGTGGGCATGGCGCGGCTGGAGTCTCTGCTCAGGGCCTCACAGGGCTGAAGTCTGGGTACGCTGGGGCTGGGCTCCCTCCGGGGCTTAGGTTCCTCTTCCCAGCTCACTGGTGGTGGCAGAATTCCGTTCCTTCAGCTGGAGAATCAAGGTGTCCCTTCTTTGCTGGCTATCAACCAGGGGCTGCTCTCAGCTTGGAGAGGCCGCTGCGTCCCTTGCCTTGTGACCCCTCCAACTCCAAAGTCATCAATGGAAAATCTCTCCCACATTGCATTCTTCTCATGCTTGGAATCTGTCTACCTTTCAGCCACCAGCCAGAGAAACTGCTTCTAAAGGGCCTAAGTAATTAGGTCTGATAATCTCCCTATCTTAAGGTCATCTGATTTGGAATCTTAACTCCATCTGCAAAATCCCTTCGTAATAGTACCTAGGTTTATGTTTGCTTGAATAACAGGGAGAAGTATGCGTGTACACCAGGGTCCAGGAATCCTGGGGGGCATCTTAGGATTTTGCCTACCGCAGAAGATACGGGTGAGAGAGCAAAGTTTGTGTGAGAGTATTAGCAGCTGACTCCTGGGCCGGGTCCTGGGCTTTAAGTGCTAAGTTATCTACCTCCTTTAATCCTCAGAATTCTAGGAGTAGGCGCTGCTACTATCACCATTTTATAGAGGCAGCAACTGAGGCCCTGAGAGGTTAGGTGATTTTCACAAAGTCACACAGCTTGTGAGTGTCCAAGCTGGAATACTAGGTTAACACTCTGACCCAGGCCCTACTGTGTGTTTTTGGGAAAGTTGTATAACCTCTCTGGGCCTCTGTGAAAGAAGGGGGATGAGGTCCATTTTCCATGGAGAAGTAGTCCCGACTTCAGGGCTCACAGTGCAGGGGAGGGGTCTATCCTCATCCCAGTGGGCAGGAGGGGTCCCTGATTAGCACCTATGGCCCCCAGTGAAATGGGGTGGGCCTGGGTCCCTGATGTCAGCCGTCCAAATGCAGCTGTTCTGGCTTCTGCAACCCAAGGACAGGATGTTGCCAGGCACTGAGGCTGGGGGCTTATGGTTACCAGGAGGGCCCTGACAGAGCCACCGGAACCCCAGGATTAATGGCCGGGAGATCACTCCTCCCAAGCCGGCTGGGGCCCTGAGAGAACTGAACAGGGGCTTTCAAACCTTTGCCCAGGGGTGGGCATGTGTGTTTGGGGGATGCCTTTCCTACCTTGAGGCTCTGGCTCTCCCGTCTCGGCTGGGCAGCCTACAGCGCTGGAGGGGGAGGGGACCACGGAGGTGGCAGTGGCCCCCGCCTGCCCGCCCCCCATGAGAAAGACCGTCAGTCAGTCCCAACGCAGGCCGGCACACAGTCGGCCTCCTCCCACCGCCCGCCGCCCGCCCCGCCCGAGTGCTTGAGCGCCTCAGTAATGGGGCTTAATCATAACATGCATTAGCTAGGGCCTGCTGCCTGCAATTACCGCTTCAATCAGCCACCCACCACCTCCCCCAGCCTCGGGCCACCTGTGGGGACACCCCGCCCTGCCCTCTCTGGCCCCCTCCCCAAATGCGGCACAGGTGCCCCAGGCTCTGCAGATGGACAGAGAAGTGACCCCTGGCAAGGGGGGCAGGGGACGGGGGTGGCCAGCGGACAGAGGACAGAGAGCTACGGCTCAGGGTCACAGGCAATTATTTTAAAAGCCTGTTGGAAACCGTGCTGTTTCCCAGTGTGGCGGGCTCATCCTAGGGGTTGCACTGCCCCAGGCTGCTGACATGCTTGCATGCACACACGGGTGTTCACACGTGCTAGCCACGCACACACACAGGGACGGGAGTGTACCAGGGCACACGCAGTGGATGCATAGCCCTGGGGGGCCCACACGGACCCCAGAGAGGTGGGTACCGGCTGCCTGCAGGGCATGGAGGCACAGGGAGGCCCCACCTGAGCGCCCCTTTGCACCCCTGCCCCGCCCCCAGCACAGACACCCTCCCGTCCTTTGGCTTCCCCACCCCACCCCTGGGGCACAGAGGGTCTGAGCTGAATTGGAGGACTTCCTGTTCCATCCAGCCTCAGAGCTTGGGGGGGCTGGAGAAAAAGGGGTGAAGGCGAACGTGGCAGGGAGAGGGCGTGGGGGAGGGACTGCTGTTGTGCTGTGATTCTCTCTAATTGCTGTTTTGCTGAGAGGTAATTAAAATCCCTTTTTATTTCACACGTCAGAGCCCTCACCAGCCTGTGGAGAGGGCACAGGGGGAGGCTGGGAGATGGGGGCAACTGAGGGCCAGCCGCCTGGCACGGGGAAGGGACAGGGAGGTAGGGCGTCTGAGCCCAGACTACCAGCCCAGTCCGCCTGTCACGAGGCCCAGCAGCAGGAGTTCCCAGCCCGGCCCCCGGCCCAGCCCATGAGCGCACAGGGTCTGGCCCTGGCCAGGATGTGTGCAGCCTATCAGAGACAGCAAAGGCCACATCTGCCAAGTGGCACTTTGCTGAGCTCCTGATTCATAGGATTATCACAAAAATAGCTGTCACCAAGTAGATACCATTATTTTTCCATGTGTCAGGACGGTGACGAAGCTGAGACTCGGGCATTAAGAAACAGCCAAGGTCCACTGGCTTGTCCGTGGTGGAAAGGACCGGAGGTGATCTGACGACGAGCTCAGAAGCACTACGTCAACCTGACCCTCCAAGCCACGTAACTGTCCGCTCTTGCGGAGCCTGCCAGAGTTCCAGCGCCCCACCCTGACCCTCCTCAGAGTCTAGAGGGAAGGGCCACAGCCTTAAGACCCCTGCCCAACCTGCCACTCTGGACACCATGGTCACCTGCTGACAAGTCCCTTGAGGCAGGAGAGTCATGGCTTGCTCTGTCCATTGGGACCTGTGGACACTCCCCAGAGGCCTAGATGGGGCCAAGAGGCTATGGCCAGATCGGAGCCCAGACTAATGCCCGGTCAGTGTCAGGCTGGAAAGAAGCAAGGCCCCTACCTTCTCCTAGGCTGGTTAGGGGTGGTGGGCTACGAGCAGCCGGGCCTTGCTGGGTGGGGCAGGTGAAAGGTCACTGATCAGCACCTGTTTCATACCTCCCTTCTCTCTGCTTGTTCTCTCCCCTCCTGTGGGCCAGGAATTGCATCACCCCATCCTTTTCATCATCCCCATCTCTGCTACCATCAGCACCACTGTCACCATCCGTTATCATCGCCGTCAGCAGCGTCACCATTACCTTCTCTACCATCATCACCATTTTCTCCAAATTCATCATCATCATATCATCATCACCGTCATCTTCATTTTCACCAAAATCATCACCATCACTGTGATCATCACCACAACTACCATCATCATCACCATCACCTTCTCTATTGCCACCGTAATTTTTGCCAAGTTCACCATCACTATCTCCACCCACCATCATCACCATCACCGCCGTCATCATTAAAATTATGACCAGCATCACCATCACTTTCTCAATTATCATCATCATCATTTCCATCAAAATCACCACCACCGTCGTTGCCATCAGGGCTCACACTGTACCGGTCACTGTTCTAATAAAGGGCATTTGTTCGTATGGAATTCTCATGATACTCAACAAGTAGATGCCAGTATTATCGTCCCATTTTACAGTTAGGGAAACCAAAGTGCACAGCGAAGGAGCTTGCCCAAAGTCACAGAGCCAGAAAGTAGCAGAGGAAGGACTTGAACCGAAACTGCCTGATACTAGAGCCCAGAGTCATAGCCAATATGCATCACCACCTCTCAGGCGAGGAGCCTAGGGAATCAAGCCAGAGGACGAGGGGAAAAGACAGCGGGGAGAGAGACACTTGGTCTACTCAGGATTTAGCGATCAGAGGCATCCCCTCCTCCTGGCCCAGCTTCCTGAGGTGGGCAGCAGCCAGCCACCTCGTTGCTTTGCTGGGCCTTGGCAGTCCTACATGAAGCCTCCCTCTGGCTGAACTTTGCCAGGGATGGAGGTAGGAAGATGGTCAAAAGGGGCCATATGACTTGAGAGGCTGGATTCTAGTTTTGTCTCCAGCCAGACAGAGGCCAGAGTGCCCCATCTCCCTCAGCATCTCCTCATTTTCTGGGCCACAACTCTGGGGGCTCATTCACCTCTTGTGCACGTTGGGGATGAACAGTCAGGCCTGTGGGGCGGGGGTCAGGGAGGTTGCTGCCCAGGGGGACAGGGCATGCAGCAGCTCAGCAGGATCCTTGGTGACATCTCAGGACACAGGACTAGACTGTAGCCAGAAAAGAAGGCTCTTCCCAAGGCTGCCAGCCTTCCTCTCTTCAGCCCAGGGCATTGGCCTTGTTGTATTGGTCATTCAGGGGGACCAAAAGGTCAATCATATCCTCAGGGAACAGCCAGGTGCCTGCCTCCTTGCCTGAGGTCTGACGGAGTAGGAGATGGGGGCTGGGGACCGCAGAGGAAGGACCCCCAGCAGCTCCCTCGGCCTCTCAAGGGCAGGCATGGTGACACTGTGCCCATATAGCTCGGTTCACTGGCATCTTTGTGTAAGCAGAGCAAGGAAGCAAGAGAGGAAGGGAAGGGGCAAGGATCACCCAGCAGCGCAGAGGTCGCCAGGGTCTCCCGGGGTCTGCAGGAGCGAGGGAGCTGCATGCGGCAGCCGGGCCCCAGAGCAGGGAAGGGTCTTATCCATCATGTGTCCCCAGCGCACAGTGCTGGCACTAGGAGGTACTTAATATTTATAGAATATGAAAGAATGAATGAAAACAATTTCAGGATTAAAACTGTCCTTGAATAGGACACGACACCTGGTGAGGTAGCTTTCCATCACTGGAGAAAAAGGATTAAAAATCTCAGGCTCTGGAGTCAGATGAATATGGATTAAATCCCAGAACCACAATTTCCTAGCTGTGAACAGATCACTTGGCCTCTCTTAGCCTCAGTTTCCTCATTCAAATATGGGGACAGTAATGTCCATCTGAGATAATGCACAGGTGGGCATTCTCATGTAAGCACCTCCTGGAGGGAAGGCTGGGGCAGCAAGAAGCCCTCAACCTCTCTCCCCCATCCCCGTCCAGGTGCCCAGGACCTCCTCCCACACCTCATCCTCTCCACTGAGGAGCATCTGGGTATGGCTGATCCCAACAAGGTGAACTGCCTGGTCGGCTGCCCCAGTGCAGTGCGAAATCCCCATGGGGCAGGGCCAGGAGGCAGGACAGAGGGCAGAGACTTCAGGAGCCAGGCTCCTGGGGCATTTGGGGGTTGCTGGGACACTGGGAAGGGGGCTTCATGGAGACCAGTGGAATCTGGGACCACGGGGTGAGTCCTCTCCCTGACACCCACTGAGCTATTTCTTAAGTCCTTCCCGTCTCTGAGCCTCAGTTTCCTCATCTGTAATATGGGAATAATTACAAGGGCAAAGCCTCAGGGCTGTTGCTGGGTTTATAGGAAGTGATGCTATGGAAGCCCCCAGCAGCATGTCTGGCATACGTGGGGCCCCAGTCACACAAACACACACACACCCTGGCAGCTGCCCATTCCCTGGGCCGTGATGGCTGCCCCAGGAGACCCAAAGCCCCACCACCTCCCCACACCCCCCTCACCCCGCCCCGCTCGTCTGTGGCTGCGACGCGCACCGCTCTCCCCTTCTGTGAATGTTCTCTGCCAGCAAATGGGCCAATTTTTTAGCATTACAGAGATTTGGCCAATTTGGCTGCCCGGACAGAAAGGCACAGTGAACAGTTGCCTGGGGGCGGGGTGGGGGGTGGAAGCGAGGGTGAGAGAGGAGGAGAAGGATGAGAAGGAGAAGGGGGTTGGAGGGCTGCACCACCTCTCAGGCTGCTCCCAGCCAGGCCCCTCTAAGTCCCAGGCCAGGGGAGTGGAGCCAGTGGGGAGATTACAGAGATAATTAGCCCCACTCATGCACTTCCTTCCCCGTGCACGGGCCCTGTGCTGAGCACTTTGCTTATATTTTCTCTTCTAATCCTCCAATAACCCTCTGAGGCCAGTTCTATTATTTGCTCCATCTTCCCCTGCGTGGAACTCGGGCACCGGAGGCTCAGAGCTGGCCCAAAGTCACAGAGCCAGGAAGTGATGGAGCTGGAGTGTGAGCTGAGACTGCAAGCAGGCCTTTTAACCATTCCTGAGCTCAGTTTCTAACTAAAGGCTGAGAATTAGGGCAGGACTCCCTCTACCCATCCACCCACCCACCCACCGCCACCTATCCAACCCCCCATGCACACACACAGACACACACAGACCGACACACACACACACACACACACACACACACACACACACACACACACACACACACAATCTCCAAGAGCCTCAGCCTCTCCAGGCTGCTGGGGGTCCCTATCAGGCACACACGGATCTCCATGTTCTTCCCTTCCGGGCTGAGGGTGCCTCAGCTTGACGTTCCCAGACCCAGCATCTCTGCAGGGAGAGCCCTGAACACCACAACTGCCAGGCGTCGGCCGGGGTCCCAGCCCAGAGGTGGGCTCTCCCCTCCTGCCCAGGCTGTGGGCTGGGGCCCCCACGCCAGCTGTGGCTTCTGGAGCATGTCATGGGGTCAGTGCCAGGCTGGAAGTGGGCATCAGCTGCGCCCTCCGCCACACACTCTGGGCCCTTCTGGGAGCAAGGAGGCAGATCTGCCAGGGAGCATGGGAGAGGAGGGAAGGAGAGGGAGGGCAGGAGAGGAGAGGGACTGCCTCTCAGCTTGGGGGGGGGGGTGCAGGGCTCCGTGCATTAAGCGTTCAGAGAGCGCGATATTTCATTGCCGGCTGTCGCAGCCAAGTCGTCAGCTACTTGGGAGAGCAGCCTTAAAAGCCTTTTGATTTTATTTCTTCCACTTCATTTTTTTTTCTCTTTTCCTTGCTGGTGTCCTTGACAAGGCCTCCCTTCCCCCTCTGCTGCCCCTTCCTCAATGCCCCCCTCCCACAAGAGGCCAGGGGCCCCGGGGCTGGGGGGCCTGCAGTCCCTCCCAGCCAGACCTAGGGCCCTGCGTGTGTGTGCACGTGTGAGCGGACATGTGTGTGGATGTGTAGCTGGGAGGTTGCTATGGTCCCCTGCGTCCCTTTGTGTGCATGTCTGGAGGTATGCGCCCGTGGGCATACACCTGTGTGCGCAGGTGTGTGCATGCACACACGTGGGCCTCACTGTGCACGCACCCCCCAGAAAGGTCCACCAAGTTAAGAGACACGGGAGCAAGGCCGGGGAGGTGACAAATTCAGAGAGCAAAAAGGGGTAGGGAGGGGAGGAGAGGAGGGGGAGGCCGCACCCTTAGGAGTCGGCCTGGTTGGACCAAACCGTGGACCCAGCAGAGAACTCTGAGGGCCAGGGCGTCCCCCAGCAGGGGGGTGGGGGGAGCGGCGCATGGAGACACGGGTGTGCACACGCGAACACGGGCGGACACGTATATAGGCAAGCACGCACTCACTGCAGAGACCCAGGCGAGCCCGCTTGCTGAGGGACTCCTGGCGGGGCGCCCCTGACGTCAGCTGCCGGGCCATGACGTCACCACCCCGCCCCCGCCCGCGGGGAGCTCCTTCTCCTCCTAATGGCAGGCGACGCGGAATTGCACATCTGTCTTGTCGGGAATTAGTTAATTGAATCAGGCAGCCCGAGCTGCCGCAGCTACCTCGGCCTCGGCCCGGGAGGGGGGCTGGGCGGGCGCATGGGGGGATGCTCAGCCTGGAGGGCGGCCAGGAGTTGGGGATGCTCACCTAGACAGCGGCGGGGAGACCGAGCTCTCTCGGGAGTATTGGTCACGTCCCGCCCAGCCCCCCACCCCCTCCCAATCCATCCATGGCACAGAACGAAGACCTGGCGCCTGCCGCGGGGGCTGAGGGGCTGGCTGGGGACCGGACCTCTGCGGACACCGCCCAGGAGCTCTCCCCTGCCCCAGGGCACTCGGGCCGCGGGCTCCACCCGCCCCTTGGGCTTGACCCTTCTACCCTCGCCTCCGCCCAGCGGTGCCGAGAAACGCTGCTAATTCCCGAGTCCGCCAGCGCGGCGCGCCCCCCCCCCCCCCCGCGCCCTCCCACCCCGGTTCCCCCGGGCACCTCGGGATGAGGAACCGCCCCCAGGCAATTTGTCGGAACTGTTTAAGCGCCTCGGAGATCTCCTTGTCCCGTCTCCTGGCCCTGGGTCCCTCACCTCGGGAGCTCCCGGGCCTGTCCCGGATCCCCTTTCCTCCCGCCCTCTCCCCGCACCTTGGTTCTTAGGTGACCCCTCCCTGCCCGACTCTTTCCTTCCTAACTCACAAGAGACAGCACCCGAAAGACGTTAGGGAGGGAGGCTTTCCGAGAGATCCGGGTTCCAGTCTCAGCTGTGTCTCTTGTGAGCTTCCAGACCTTGGCATGTAATTTAACCTCTCCGAGCCCCAGTTTCCACATTTGACACTAGGATAACTAAAAAGAGCCTGTCTTATTGGGTAAAATTAAAGAATATATGTAAAGGGCTTACCACTCATCCGATTCTGGTAGCCTAGAAGTTGTAGTTTGAAGAGGGAGGCAGAACTGCCATGGGGGTGTGGTTTCTCTAGAAGGGTCCCTGGGCAATTGATGAGAAGAAGCCTCACATTTTGGACTGTGGTAATCTGAAGGGCCAGAGAGTCTGGGGCGGGGGGCTGCCAACCACACCAGACTCTCACCTGGAACCCAGGTTCCACCTCCCTCTACTCCTACCCAGGCCCAGCAGTGCACCACTGGCCCTCTCTCATTCATTCCACACCTTTGCCTAGCTTCACAGATTGTCAACCTAATCATAAATGCTTAATCCTTGAACAATATCAACCCATTTCACACATGAGAAAGCAGAGGTTCAGAGAGGTTAAGTGACTTGCCAAAGACCTCACAGCTATGACATGGCATAGCTGGGATTTGAACGCAACTTCTTTGGCCTCAAATGACAACCACTCTCCACTGCTCTGACTCCCACTCTGAGGACCACTCAGTTGCCAGGAGACAGCAAGCCACTGGTTACTATGGGAACCAGGCTGATGTGGAAAGTGGAAAGTCTGTGTCCAGGCAGCAGCAAGAAGGCTCCAGGTGGGCTCCGCAGCCCCTTCTCTGCCACTCCCATGGAAGCAGCTCTTGGCTTTCAGCTTTGGGGCTTGAGTTCCAGGTAGCAGATGCTCAGTGAGAAGGCCAGAGACCGGTGCAACGATGATGGGTTACTCTGAACACTGCCCCTGCAAACCAAGAGCCCTGGTGGAGGATGTGGCCCCAAAGGTGGGGCTGAGGGGCAGACAGCCCAAGCCAGGGAGCCTCACACTACTGCTTCCCCCAAATTGGCTGAGTGCAGAGCTGAGCCTGTCCCTGGGAAACAAGAGAAAGGGAGGGACCATGGTGGGGCACAGAGCTGTGCCAGAGGGCTCTAGATCTGGGCAAACACCTCAGTTTTCTCATCTGTAAGAGGGGAATGATACTAATCCCTCTCCACAGATATTTTTTTCTTGTCTTTATTTCAGTGAAATTATTGTTATTATAATTAAGATTTTTACGTAATACTTATTCTATTCATGACAATGCCAGGTTAGATATCCCTTCCTGAGTCATTGTAGTATTAATAGATTTTTTTTACATATACAAGTATCTATTCTTTTTCAGATTCTTTTCCCATTTAGGTTATTACAGAATATTGAGCAGAGTTCCCTGTGCTATACAGTAGGTCCTTGTTGGTTTCTACAGATACTGTGTTGAGAAAATTAACAAAAATACATGGGGACTTTCCTAGCAGTCCATTGGTTAAGACTCTGAGCTTCCACTGCAGGAGGCATGGGTTCGATCCCTGGTTGGGGAACTAAGATCCTGCATGCCGCACAGTGTAGCCAAAAAAAAAAAAAAAAAAATTAACAAAAATACAAAGCACCATAACTGACACATAGACTTCACTAGCTGTGTGACCTTGAGCAAGTCACTTAGCCTCTCTGAGCCTTTGCAAATGAAGATAATAACAGTACCTGCCTCATAGGGTTGTTGTAAGGATTAAATGAGTGAATACAGCTAAGGGCTTCGAACAGGCCTGGCAGGCTTTAAGGGCTATATATAGTGTTGGCTGTTCTGTTTTTATAATAAATGCTCAATAGCTCCGAGGTGTCCTGGTCACTCTGGACCCAGCTCCTTTTCTCTCTTGTTCTCTCAGGACAAAACCTGCCACTACCCCTCACCCCTTGCCGGGTAAGGAGGAGCAGAAGCAAGAAACAGGACTCTCTGAGGCCTCAGATCTCCCCTACTCCAAGTTCAGGGGCCCAGAGCCTGGGAGGTGGGGGCGGGAGGGAGTGAGGAGGTGGCACTGGCAGCTAAATTTGTTCACCCGGCCTGTCAGTCCCTTAATCTGATCCCAGAGGAAAAACGCAGACGCTTCACTCTGGATGACAAATGAGGAGGGGAGCGGCCTGGACTCTGGGTGAGTAATGGCTTTGCATTAAGATATTAGGCCTGGACAAGACATGTGCCCCTCCTCCCGTTCCACCCCCAACAAGGCCGGGAAGAGAGCTTGGGGGAGAGAAGGAGGCTTCCTGAAGACCAAGCCCTGGGAAGGTGAGGGATGCTGGGGGCTTTAAGAGAGGGCTTGGGAAGGGCTGGGCGGGGGTGGCGGAGACAGACGGACCACAGAGGTATCCAGAAACAGAGACACAGCAGGGAGAGAAGAAACAGAGAGAGAGAGCGAAACAGAGAGACAGACAAGGACTTTGCGGGGGGGTGCAAAGAGGAGAGATGCCTGTACTCATACAGGGCAAGGATGCCTTAGTCAGGACCACGGTCACACTGGGCGGGTCAGCCACCAAGGGGGAGTCAGGCTCCAGGGAGGGCCAGGCTGGAGGCCTGGTGTCAGGACTGGCCTTGGTCTTTGATGTCCTTCTACTCGATGCTGTGCCTCCTGGGCTGGGAGGGCGCTGGTCACCACCGAGTCAGAACTGGCTTAGGCCAACGGGCAGGGCCTCCAGCCACATGGATAACCTGTTTCATGGAGGAGGGGGGAGTTCCAGCTCCAAATTCCTGCACTGCGTAAGGAGCCCCTCCCTCACCGAACCCCCAGGCCACCGTAGCCTGGGTCCCGTGAGGCAGCGTTTGCTGGGTTGAGGGGCCTCTAGAGGAGGAGAAGATGGGGCCTGGCCCTCCCTGGAGGCTGACTCCCCCTTGGCGGCCGACCCGCCCAGTGTGACCGTGGTCCTGACTAAGGCATCCTTGCCCTGTGTGAGTACAGGCATCTCCCCTCTTTGCACCCCTCCCCCACAAAGTCATTGTCTGTCTCTCTGTCTCCCTCTCTCTCTCTGTTTCTTCTCTCCCTGCTGTGTCTCTGTTTCTGGATATCTCTGTGGCCCGTCTGTCTCCGCCACCCCCCACCCCCGCCCAGACCTTCCCTAACCCTCTCTTAAAGATGGGGCTCACGCGGGATTTCACAGGTGGGCAAATCTGCCCGGGTCTGTGGCTTAAGCAGGTAAAAGACGATTCAGAGAACAAAGAGCAGCTGTCTTGGGGGAAAGTGGGGCGAGGGGTAGGGTGGAAATAATGGCAAGGGCAGAAAACGCAGGAGGCTCACTCCCTGAACCTCAGAAGAACACAAGGCAGGCGGCTGTGCCCTTCTGCTAGGGAGGCCTGAGCGGGGACAGGGGCAGGGGTCGCCATGGGGGCGGTGCTTCTGAAACTGACACCCACAGGCCATCCTCTGCGCGGATAATTGGGGTAGCCACTGTCACTGAGGTCTTCCTCAACTGCCCCAAGATCTCCCCCTGAATTTCTCAGTTCGAATCCCTTGTCCCAGCTGTGAGACCTCTTGGTTTTACTTAGCACCCCCATCCCTCCCTGGGGGTGCTGGAGTGCTGGAACTTGGTCGGGGGCTTCCCGGTTCTTCAAGGCCTGCGTCTCTCACGGAGCGCCACTAGGAGGCGCCCCATGCCTGCTCGGCCCCGTCGGCCTGGGACCCGCCGGGCTGGTCGGTCGGGAGGAGGGGCCTCCTCGGGGTCCGGGCGTGGAGGGTCTGTGGGCCTCTCGCTGCGCCGCTCAGAGGCCCGCGGTGCAGCCCCGAGCTAGCACGTGCCCCGCAAAGCCGCACACCCTTTCTGTCTCTAGAATCCCTATGGGGGGCGGGCGTCCCACCCGACGCTCTCTCCGCGATGGTGCTCCAGCTGCATCCGCGGGCATCCGCGGTCCAGGGCTCCCGTCGCTTCCCCAGGCCCCACCCGCTGAGTCCTCGGCCTTCCGGCGAGCACAGGGCCCAGAGTCCGGGGCCTGGTTGGGGTCACCCGTGCTGCGGTTCCCCTTCCTCTGAGGCCCCATCCCTCTCTGAAGGTTGGATGGATTAACTGTTCACAAACCTGGTTTGTTAAGAATCGGCCAGAGTTTAAATACCTATTCTCGGGCCACTCCAGCTCGAGGGTGGGCCTAGAATCTGTAAGTTTATCCAGGGACCAGCTTCCCCCCAGGGGCTCTGGCTCCTTCAGTCCTGCTCTGTGATTCCACCAGGGAGAACCTCTGCCCTCCAGGAAGAAACAAAGTCCCTTAAATACTATTTTTTAAAAAAACTTTTAAGTAGATAATACACCCAATTGATTCAAAAATCAAAGCAATGCACAGTAAAAAGCCTTTCTGCAACCCTGTCCCCAAGCACCTGGTTCCAACCCCTACATAGCTGCCAGGTGTTTTATTAATTTCTTATGTAGTCTTCAGAAGAAAATTAAAATCTATGCTCTTATTTTCCCCATTCTTATACAAAAGGAAGCATCTTATGTACACTCTGTTTTGCATTTTGTTTTCACTAAATCTATTTTGACATTCTTTCCATAAGGATGGATTCCTTGTTCCTTTTTTACAGCTGTATAGTATTCCATTGTGTGGCTCTACACAGTCTATTTAATCCAGTCCTTTCTTGAAGAGTACCTGGGTGGTTGCTCCCTTTTGGCTCTTACTAAAAATATTGCAGTGAACATCCTTGTACATCCATCATTTCGTAAGTGTGCTTTTGTACAGAGAAGTAAGATAAAATGCCCTGAGTAAGAGTACTAGTCTCACAACGAGAGTGTGTGTAACTTGGGTAGGTACTTGTGCAGGCCTTGCGTGGGGCTTGGACCACTGGGCACTCCCCAAGCAGTGACTAGACTGTTTCTCAGCAGCCTCACCAGCAGAGTGAACTGCTGAACTTCTGGATTTTTGCCACAAATTCACCTGTGTTCAGTGTCCACAGGAAACCTGCCTTTACCTCCAGACTATAACTCCACTGCCTGCATCCCCCCCCCCCAGGATGCAGGCCTTTTCCTTCACAGCACTTTGTGCATTTGAAATTATATACATGATGCCATTAGTATTTCTTCAACACTTGCCTACCACCAGCCTATAAGCTCCATGTGGGCAGGGACTATACCCCAGTCCCCAGCACAGCACGGGCACATCAGAGATGCTGACTACCCCTTTGTTGGCTGGGACGGTCCCCTGTGTGCCCCACATCCTCGTAGGTGCTTTACGTGGATGGCTTCAGGTGCAACTCTCAACCACCTTAGGCACAGGTGCTATAGCTCCATTGAGCAGATGAGGAGACTGAGGCTCAGCCAGGAGGTGACTTGCTCGAGGACTCACAGCAGGTCAGTAGGGAAGTCCTGTCTCCACAGCCCTTGTCCCTCTTCCTGAGACCTTGGCTTTACGTCTTCCTTCCTCTGGCCCGTGGGGGCCCCCAACCACCAGGGACAGTCAGGTCTGGGTCACGGGGTCTCCAAGTTCAGGATCTCCCCATCCCCACCGCACCGCCTGAAACGGTGGAGAGCCAAGCCGGGGGCTTGTCTGAGCCCCTGGGGCCTTGTCAGCTTGCAGGCTTGGACCCCCTGTTTGGCGGCGATGCCAGGGCCGCAGTGACCCTGGCGGCTGTGCAGTCCCCAGAGCCCCTTCCTGGAGGCCCCGTGGCTGCGCTGGCTTTGTGCCCGACTGTCCCTCTGCTCCCCAGCGGCTCTCTGTGGCGGCTGCCTGCCTCCCTGCCTCCCATTAATCGTGTGTGCAGGATTTATTTTCTCTGGCAATTTATTTCAGCAAATGCCATCTGGGTGTGCCCGCAGGTGGGCAGGATGCTCTGCTGCCGCCAGAGTCACGGCGCCCGGCTTTACTGTCAGACTGACAGGCATGTCTCAGCAGCACCCCTACGGTAGGCCTGAGCCCTAGGGTGGGACACGAGGTACCCCAGGGACCAAGTCCACCTCTACATCACCACAACCTCAGCATCCCAAGAAACTTGGAAGGTCCAGCTTGCCCTACTTGTTTTTACTGGGGCTTTGCTGCTCCTGCCAAGGCTAGCTGGCTAAGGGGGTACAGGACAAGATTAGCCCCAATGTCCTCACCCTGAAACAGCCATTCAGAGGCTTTTTCTGAAGACCCAGGTGACGGCTCTTTTCAGTTCCCTGATCTGGGGAAGGAAGGGGTCCTCCCTCCCAAACCCCCTCCTCCCTGGCACTGCTGGGCAACCCAGGCCTGATTCCCATGACAGTCATGGAGGGAAACAACTAATGCCAACTCTGCCACCCCCTTGCCGCACCCACAACACGTGTCTTCCTTCCTGGGGGTCCCTTTGGTCCCTTCATCACCCTCGGCCCCTCTCATCTGTCAGCAGGATGCAGCAGCCCAGGACTGAATAGCGGACATGACCCTGAGGCCAGGACAGGAGACAGGGGCTGCTTGGCTGTGATTTCAGGTCCTGAGTTAGTGCCCCTGGTTATCTGTCCACTTACAGGCCTTGGACACAGGAAGGAAAGGATCGGACAGTAGTGGGCAGGGCCCATCCACCTGGCCCTGGCCCTCACCAAGCCCTTTGCATCCCACCCATGCGTCCCTCCTCTGCAGCATCTCCAGGGGCCCAGGTCCCACCCCTGGGGGCCTGCTTCCTCCCTTGGTATCCTCCAGTCTCAGCCTAGGACGCCTGCCCTCAGCCTGCCCTACCCCACCCCATCCTGGCCGCCGCTAACGCTGCAGAGAACTCCTGCCGTCTCAAAGCCATTACCCTGCAAATGGGCTGCACTTCGGCGTGCGTGCGTGCGTGAGTGTGTGTGTGCATGCGCGCGCAGGGGAAGGACTGTGGCAGGCAAAGCGCCTTGCTTGTGCCTCGTTCACTGCCGTCATTGCCTCGGGGGGATTTATGCTGCCCCCACCTCTGGTCCCCTGCCCTGGCTGCCAGCCTCCACTGGACCCCAGGTGATGGGGCCTGGAGCTCTGGGCAGGGGGCTGGACATGCTCAACTGGAGGGGGTGAGGCTTTGCAGGGGGGTCCTGGTGAATGTGTGCTCCCCCTTCTTCTCCATGGGTGGTAACCAGACTTGGAGAGTGGCTGAGCCACCGCGCACTCGGTCTCCCAGACCTCAGGGGCCCAGGGGAGCAGAACCAACCTAGGGGTGCAAGATGGATGCTGGACGGGCTTTGGTGGCATCTGAGGCCCTGGTTTCTAGTCTTCCACCTCTCTCCGACGCCTCCAGGCCTCTCTTCTCCCACCCTCTGCTTTGTCTGCCATTTGTGGACACCCACACTTACCCCCACGTGCCATCACAGCTGCTCTGCCTCCCCCCCCTCCCCCGCCTCAGCACGGCCAGGCAAACCCTCCACCCTTTCAAGAAGAGCCTTTGACCTTTGTGTCAAGAACCTTCGGCAAACCCTGATACGTTGACACAGCCAGGAGGCACCCCTGGACTCAGGAGACTGGGCTGGGCAGTGGTCAGGGGAGTGGCCTTCAGCAGCAGGTGGAATTGCTTTTAATCTCTGCTTCTCCAGTTTCTGGTGATGTGGTCTTGGCCACGTCATTCAATTTCTCTGAGCCTCAGTGGCCTTACCTGTAAATTGAGTCTGATAATGCCTGCCTCAAACAGTTATTATTAAAGGTTTAATACGTTATAATACACTGAGCCACAAGAAATTGCTTATCGTCGACCAGTTCTCCACATTAATATTTAGAGGGTGAAATACTGCACTAACAAATTTTGTATCATTGATAAGATTTCTACTTGATGCCCTGCACTTTGGTTTTATATTCTTCATGTTTTACATTTGTACAAATGCTTCAAGAATTCAAACTAAGTGGGAAAGCACAAAGAAGAAGGTACAAAGCTGGACTTCCCAGGTGGTGCAGTGGTTAAGAATCCACCTGCCAATGCAGGGGACACGGGTTCAATCCCTGGTCCAGGAAGATCCCACATGCCACAGAGCAACTAAGCCCGTGTGCCACAACTACTGAGCCTGCGTGCCTAGAGTCCGTGCTCTGCAACAAGAGAAGCCACCGCAACGAGAAGCCCGCGCACCACAAAGAAGAGTCGCCCCGGCTTGCCACAACTAGAGAAAGCCCGCGCGCAGCAACGAAGACCCAATGCAGCCAAAAATAAACAAATAAATAAATTTATAAACATAAAAAGTATAAAAAAAAAGAAGGTACAAAGCAAAACAAAAATAAATCTTCCTACCAGAAATAGCCATGATTAATGAATAATAACCATTTCCAGAATCTCTTTTTGCACTGATACAGGTAGAACTTTAGAGAGGTAAATAGATAGAAATATTGCTATGAGAAGGGATCTGATTGAATATTTATATATAATTTATTAAATTTAATTTTAGTCTATTTTAACAAAAGAAAATAAAGGGAAGGAAGTTGAAAGAAACCACATAACTCCAGTAAATATGTCTTTATCAGAGACGCAGTGCTTTCTAAAAAGATCATTTCATATTAACAAAAAGATTTGAAAGGAATGGGAATAAAAAGTATTGATTAGGGAGAATCTTTCACGTAGGAGGGGGAGAAATGTGAATATTTTAGTAGAAATTGAAGGTGTTAAATTAGCAAATTTCAAGGAAACACAGCTGACAGCAAGATTGAGAAAAGAAAAAGAAAACCTATGGAGAGAGATGACATGGAAGAAAGACAAAAGCTAAAAAAAAAAAAGGAGAGGAAACAGGTAGAACTGTGGAATGGTTTGCAGTCTTTTAATTACAAAGTTGAACAATGGTGTTCAAAATTTCACACATAATTAACTTAAAAGAAATTTGCCTCCATGGGCCCTCCTTACCTAAAGGTTTCTATCGTGTTTAAATGGTGAGAAAGATGTAATTTCGGGCACGTTGTAAATATTGACGTTTTAAGATAAAGCTGCAGCAGCTCTTTTGAGTGTATTGGACCATTTTGATGGATTTCGTAGGGTTCAACCTGAGAGGTGAACCACCCAGCCCGCAGCCCGCCTACAGCGGTGCTCATCCTGGCAGATGCTGTGTCTGTAGCAAAACACCTAATACTCTACGGACTCTTCTGAACTTGAGCTTTTGTATTTTCTTTGTTTCTGTTTTCCTGGTACTTTTAGCAAAATTCACCCTAACTCTCCAACTTTTCTCACTAAATGAAGAAGCAAAGATGTTGGAGTCCATGATTAAAATGGAAAAGCAGAGCCACGCCCCCATCCCCTGCAGGATACCAGTGACCAGGGTAGAGGGCTGGCCCCACTGGAGAAGGCTGGACGAAGCCTGGGGGAGGTGATGGGGATGACCCCTTTCTCCTCCCAAGCACTTCGGAAGAGGCTGACAGGAAAGGGTGCTGGGAAAGGATGGAGACTGCCAGGATTATGGGACGTATACAAAAGGCTGCATTCTGAATTGGGGGGAGTGTAGAATGCGGTCTGGATGCTTCCATGCCCGTGGCCCCTGCCGAGAATATTGGGTGAGAAGCCGGGGGTCTCGCCAACCACAGAGAGCCCTGGGTGCAGGTTCCAGGACCAACCCTTTCTCCGAGACCCATGGAGCCTGCAGGGGGCAGCTCCCGACTCAGCACCCCACCCCCAAGCAGCACCCTTCCCTCTCCCTTTTAAAGTCAAGTTCAGCTTGGGAGTTTCTTGCTGGCCCAGTGGTTAGGATTCGGCTCTTTCATGGCCGTGGCCCGGGTTCAGTCCCTGATCGGGGGAACTGAGATCCTGGAAGCTGTGCAGTGCGGCCAAAAGGGAACTCAAATTCAGCCCAAAGGGAGGGAGAAGTCAGAGCAGCCAGTAAGTAAGGCTGACAAGCCGAAGGGACGGGCAATGCCTGAGGAAGGCCCCGCGGGGCGAGGGGAACCGCCCTACCCAGACACCCTCTGAGCATCGGGCCACACGGGGCCTGGAGATCTTCCCCGCGGCCCGTCCTCTCCAGTTCTCTGGGCGCCAACATCTCCCTTGCTGCCTTTCAGGATCAGGCCCTTGAGTCCTCACCATGTTCACGCAGGGAGACGGCCTCCTACGGATTCCCAACGTTTACAAGGTGCTGATCTAGAACAGTGATGACAACCCCTGCCAGCCCTTCGCAGGAAGCCTAACAGGTGTCCTTTTAATCCTCCCAGCAAGATGGACGTTATTATCCCATTTCCCAGACTGGGAACAAGAGGTTGAGAGACAGGCCAGTGTATGAGTTTCCTGGGCTGCCATCACAAATTATGACAAACTGAGTGGAAATTTATTCTCTCACAGTTCTGGAAGCCAGAGGCCAAGAACATCAAGGTGTTGGCAAGGTCATGCTCTCTCAAAGGCTCTTTGGGAGAATCTGTTCCATGCCTTTCTCTTATTTCCCGTGTTGCCAGCAATCCTCGGCTTGCAGCTACTCCAGTGTCTGCCTCCGTTGTCATGTGACCTCCTCCCTGTGTGTCTCTTCTCTTTTGTAAGGACGTAGTGGATTAAGGGCCCACCCTACTCCAGTGTGACCTTCACTTAACCTATTACGTCTGCAACAACTCTATTTCCAAATAACATCATATTCTGTGGTATCGGAGGCTAGGACATCAACACATCTTTTGGGGGACACAATCCAGCTCGCGACAGGAAAGTGCCTCATCCAAAGTCACCCAGAGAGGGGCTTCCCTGGTGGCGCAGTGGTTGAGAGTCCACCTGCAGATGCAGGGGACGCGGGTTCGTGCCCCGGTCCGGGAAGATCCCACATGCCGCGGAGCGGCTGGGCCTGTGAGCCATGGCCGCTGAGCCTGCGCGTCCGGAGCCTGTGCTCCGCAACGGGAGAGGCCACAGCAGTGAGAGGCCCCCGTACCGGAAAAACAACAACAACAACAACAACAAAGTCACCCAGAGGTACAGTCAGAACCACAGGCCTGAGACCAGAATCATGGCCGGAGCAGCCTGTCATCCCAAGGAGAGCCCGACTTCAACCTCTCCTCACATTCCAATGAGTCAGAAGCCAGCTCGTGGCCGCTTCTGTTGCCTGGCCAGCCACTTTTGGCCAGCAGAGGTGGCAGGCATAGCTGCAGATCCCACTGTCATGTCCTGGGACACTGCTCTCAAAGGTGGCCCGTTCAGCTCTTGGGTTAGTCCCCCTCTGGCTGCCCTTTTGTCCACTCCCCTGGTCCAGGCATGGTCCAGGAGGTCAGGGTGGTTAGGGTGGGGGAGGGGCGAGCACAACCATGGCACGGAGGACCCTGATGGGGGAGGTAGCGGAAAATCCTCCCCCAGAGGATAAGTGTAGAGACCTGAAGAGGCAGCTTCTGCCCCGGGGTGGCAAGTGCCCGGGTCTCTCCTCACCATTTCCAGAGGTCCAGGGCCCCCGTACATCTTCCTCTGAATACAAGAGAGGGCTCCGTGCCAGCAGGGAGACTGCGGGGCTGGCCCACATCAAGAGCCTGCTGGGGGTTTCCAGAGATATCGACAAAAAGGTCCAAGGTTCTCTCCCTCCCTCATCTTGAAGTGGGAGGTTGGGGCTGAGACTTTGCCCCTGCCTGCGGGAGGGGTGACGTGGAGCACCTGTGGCCTCAGAGGGCACTCAGGGCAGAAGGGTCAGCAGACAAGGCCGGCTCCCCTCCCAGGCTGGAGACTGGGGCCTGGAGGGGAGGCTGAGAAAGCAGGAGCTGCAGATGTCACCTACAGAGCCTTGAATCCCTTCTGCATCCCTCCCACAGCCTGCACCGTTATCCTGCCCCCAATCCCAGAAAAAACAAGGAGGCAAAGAGGAAAGAGCAGAGTAGCAGCAGGAGAGGGGGAGAACCCAGCTCTGCCGCCTGCTGGCCGGGTGGCCCCCCCGAGCCGCTTCTGTCTGAGTTCAGAGATAACTGATATCTGTGTGAGGTGCTGGTTCCTACCAGCTCCTGACCGCGCTTTGCTGCCCCTGACCCACACTCCACGGGAGAGGGATGGGAATGGGCAGAGTGAATGTGCGCCTGATGGAGAATGGGCCACAGTCCGGGCCCCACCCCTTACGTGGAAAGGGGGCTGATGACAGGGGAGGAGGGGTACCCAGGGACCCAGGACTGCTTTGGACAGATGGAAGTTGAATGTGCCAGTCCCTGGACCAAGAACAGGGGTCAGTAATCATTTCTTCATTTGTTCGGCAAATACAGTGTGTCAGGCTCTGTTCCAGGTGCTGGGGAGACCACCGGGATGAGATGGAAAGCCCTAGCTCCCTGCAGCAGACAGACATCAAAGGACCGAGCTCACAACTGCAGATGGCTCTCACCAGCTTACTGGGGAATCTCAACACAGCAGGACGTAGACTTGAAACAGGTTAAGTTTTCCAGACACTGCCCTCGACTGTGCCAGGCAGAGGTCACTTTCCCACTGCAAGGGGCAGCGCTCTTCCCAACATGGGGCCAGATTTTGAGCACTCTCCACCCCCCAGGTTTGAGCCTTCTCCTGGGCGTTGTCTGTTGAAACTCCAGGCTCTGGCTTGATAAAATCCCTTCTCCCCCTCCCCGAGCCTGGGAGGAGCTCCAGGGGCTCTAGTGGGGGTGGGAGGGTGACGAGGGGTCTCCCCTCACCTTCCGTTCCTCAGGGTTGGGATAGGGACGGGCATCTGCTCCTGATCCGCCTGGGCCAGGGAGAACCAGAGTCAAGACCCTAAGGCTACCGTAGCTCCTTTTCACTGAGAACGAGCAGTGCCAGGGGTCCAACCTGCCAGCTGATGGAAGGGTCCCTCAGGGCAGTGTCCCTGGGTACAGGGCCCCGAGCTCAGCAAGGCCTCACACTTGGTTTAATGTTCCACATGCCACCATCTTGAAATTCTTAACCATTGCTGAACAAGGGGCCCTACGTTTTCATTTTGCACTGGGACCCCAGCAAACTGTGTAGCTGGTCCTGCCTGCCGGACACGGGTGATAGCAAGGTACAGCTGGCAGCGTCGTACCCATCACACCCTTCATACCCTTCCAAAGCCTGAAGCCACCAGTCTCATTCACACTTGGGACCAACCCTCAGGCCTGTGGGCGCAAGTGGAAGGCCCTCTGTAAATGCTTAGGGACCAGGAACCTCAGAGGTGGTGGTGGGTGTGGGCCCCTCCCCACTCGGCACGTCGGGAGGCCCCGGCTGGTCAGCGAGTCCTCTGGCTGGATTGACCTCCCCTGGGCACTGAAATGCCAATCTCTCCCTCTCCCGGCTCCCTGATTCCTAAGCAAGTCTTTCCTTGATTCCTCCGGGGATTCCAGCCCTCCTTCCCGCTTGGCTGGAGCTGTGAGGGAAACACTCTCTCCACCAACACTGTGTCACCCCAAAGGTCCACCTCCCCTGTCCTTCTGTCTGATCCACTTGGAGGAGGGGCCCTGGGGGAGCGGGGATTCGGACAGGGGTCCGGCAGTGAGCCCTGCAGTGGGGCAGGGAGAGGGGGGAGCTGCCCACTCAGCTAGACTGTGGAGACCGAGCCTCTGAAACAGGCAAGAGCCCCGCTGGACAGCTCGCAACAGAGAAACGACTGCTCTAAAGAAGATACAAGAGGGTGACGTGACAGAGATGAGAGGAACCGCTGGGACAGTGGCCGGAAGGCCTCTCCGTCACATTCCAACGAGAGATGTAGGTAAGGAACAAGTGCACCCGTCACCAATAATAAACACAATCATTTCATGAAATGTGGATTTAGACGTGGTTCTCAAGAGGTGGCCTGTGGAAGTGGATGAAGTTGACCTGGGCTTGGGGCGGGGTCTAGACAGAGGAGCGAGGTGGGCTCGTGACCCAGTCATGGGAACAGGAGCGGCAGGGGAGCTTGAGGCAGAGCTCAAGCTCTGGGGCTTGAGCGGAATTGCAGTCCGTGCTGTGAGGTCCCTCCCTGCTCTTTGGCTGTGCTGGGGCTTTTACCCTGAGGGGAGCTGGGGGTGGAAGGAGCCGTACGTAGACCCGCAGCTCCAGGTTTTCTTGCTCCTCCCCCTCCTTGCAGACCAGTGGAGGCAGAAGGGAGGCCAGGAGGCAGGGCGGGAGGGCTCTGTCTTGGTGCCCTGGCCTGGGTCACTTGGCTTTGGCAGAATCCAAGCAGCGGAGGGACTTAGGTGCCGAATGGGCAGAAGTGTACTCCTGGAGGAACTCCCCAGGGGAAGTGTCCTCCGTCGTGAGGGGCTTGCTCTAGGCCTTAATCTCTCTATCTTGAACACAGGAACCTACGGGCAGAGCTTGGAGGGTGCTTCTGAGCTGTTGGCCTCCATCAAGGCCTGCTAGGCTTTCCCACCCACCTCTCTGCTCTCTGGGTCTCTTACCTGGATGGCTCTCTCTCGGAACCACAGACGACTTCCTTTTAAAAAAAAAAAAATTATATATTTATTTGGCTGCTCTGGGTCTTAGTGGCGGCATGAGGGATCTTTGTTGCCACGTGCGGGATCTTTAGTTGTGGCGTGCAAAGTTGTGGCATGTGGGATCCACTTCCCTGACCAGGGATTGGACCCGGGCTCCCTGCATTGGGAGCATGGAGTCTTAGCCACTGGACCACCAGGGAAGTCCCACAGATAATTTTCCTTTGGACACTTTCTCAAGACTTTGTTTATGCTTCAAATACAGGCTCTGTTGAACTCACACCCTCTTGCCAAGAATTTGGAGATTACAGATAAAAAGCCCTAAACCCCATTCCCCTATGGGTTCCCCATCTAGATATACATCCTATCTATACCTAGAGGTATAGATATTCTGATGAATACAGTTTCCAACGTCACAATATTCACTCACAGTAATCCACACTCAGACAGTATTTTCACGGCATTGCTGAATCAGAGGTATCACCTTTATGAGGTGTGGTGGTAATCGGTGAGAGGGAGAAAGTTGTATGTACAGTGGTGTGCTGATAAATGCCAAAGGACTGGCTCTCTGGGGGAAAAAGAGCTCTGATTTGTAGCATCTGCTGATTCCCATGGTGTAAATACTCCAAACCTGGCTGATTTCAAGCTACCAGCGCGATGTCACCAAATGCAGACTTGGGAAGAGATGGCAACAGCTGGCTCTCGGGAGCCAGTCTGAGCTGACCCCAGCACACCACTGGGTGCGTGGGCTAATCCAGTGAAGTTCCAGGGGGTGGGAGTCTCATTGTGGTCAGTGCCCAGAGAGGTTGGGGAGCACCAGAATGATGGGGCTTTGCAGCCATCCAGGTAGGAAGAGAACTTCAGGGGGGAGAACAAAAGTCACGCTTATTCTCTGCTGCCCACAGTGGCGCAGAAGGAAGAGGTTGGAGAAGCTGCTGGCTTTGGCCGCCCGCTCTCCGCATCTCACCCACCACCCCCGTGGGAACCCTGACTCCAGGCTATCTCTGCAGGTCTGCAGCTCTGTCTTCTAAAGGGGGGAGAGGTTCCCACCAGGGCACGTTCACCTGGGCAGACAATATTATGGAGGTGATGTCATGAGAGATCCATTCTGAAAAAGGACCAGGCCTGCCAAAGCCACCCTGGGGTCACCAGCATGCATTGGGGCACCAAGATTCTTTTTTTGGCCCCAGGATATTCTCTGAGGGGCAGAAGAGCACCTCCTCTCTGCCCCAGGTGGGGACTTGGTCCCAGGAGAGCTGCCCGTTTGTGGCCCTTCCCGTGAGACTCCAGAAGACTCCCTCCTGCCAGATCAGGGTCATAGCCACTGAGAACAATGCTGGGCAGGCCGAGCGGGCCCTGCGCAGGGGCAGGGGGTCTGGGAGAGCAGCAGAAGCGGCTGGGGACTGTCCTTCCCAAACTGGGCCACTGGTGGGGCCTTTCATCTCCCGCCTTCCTCTCTGGGCCACTCCAGCGTCCGCCTGCCTCTGCTTCTTCCCACCCCGCTACCCCCAGTGCGGCAATTACTGCGTTAATTAGGGCGCTTTGATCATCTTTAGAAATGGCCACACTGGGGAGGGACACTGCCAAGCAATTAGGAGCAGAGAGGCTGGGAGCTCGGGCACCTCCTCAGGGGGTGGGGCTGCTGGGGACCCTCAGACACCCCCTGTCTCCTCCCTCCAGGAGCGTCTGCCCCCAGCATAACTGTAAACTCCTTGGGGAATAGGGGCAGATGGGAATCCCGCCCCCCGCCCGTCCCCCCCAGCTCTGAGCCCTGGAGACAGGGCCAGCCCCTGCCCACCAGCCCCCCTCTGCCTGGCCCCCAGCCCAACCGTCAGCTCTTCTGGCCTGTCCAGGCCCCTTTGATGGAGCCGCAGAAACAAGGGCTCCTTTGACAGAAGGGGGGCCTCAGAGCCCGGATGATGAGACTTCAAAGGTGAGGGTCGAGCCCACTATCCCGTTCCCTCCCCCCACCCTGGCCCTCCTCCCGTGTCCCCCCCCAGTCTGTCCTCTATATAGCCCCCCAAGCCCCATTTCCCCTGTGGGCTCCTGGGAGTTAAGGGCCAGGTGAGGAACAGACCAAGGGAAGCCAGTCATTTTGATGTAAAAGAATAGAATCAGATGATTTGAGGAACAAGAACTCAGCGCCCAGGGGCAGGCGCCAAAGGATAACGCCTGGAGGGTGAACCCCGAGGGGGAAAGAGCACGGGCCCGCTTGCCGGGGCCCCGGCCACCATGCTGCTGGCTTTGCTGCTGCTCCTGCTGCCCCTCCCAGACCCGCGGTCTGCCCACGGGCACCCACTGTACACGCGCGTGCCCCCCAGCACCCTGCAAGGTGAGCCCAGGCTGCTCTGAGGGAGAGGCCGAGGTGGGAGGAGCACAGAGCAAGTGGGTCTCGGGCAGGGGGACGTGAGCTTGCCCTCCCAACTCACAAGGACCTTTGGCCCTTTCTGCCCACCCTGCTGGGAGAAGGGGCCAGGCACTGCGACACAGGTGGGAGAAGAAAGGGGAGGACGAGGGTGGAAGGGGAAGGGGAGCCGGCAGGCACTGCCCAAAGGCATGCTTTCCAGAAGGTTCTGGGTTTAGCAGGGAGGAAGAGGCCCAGGGGGGCATCACCTTGGCTATCTGGACCCCAGGGTGGGCAACTCGGCCATGGTTATTTTGTGTCAGTAAGCCTGAGTTCTGTAATATCTATACCTTTGGGGTGCTGTTTTTCAAGGTTTCTAAGGAAAAGCTGTTTGCAAAGATTCCAGCCCAGCTCAGCTGAAATTACAGAGATACCTCGGGCTGAGAATCTGAGACCGTCCGCTCTGTGTGCCGGAGCCTGGGACCGTGGGGCTCTCTGACCTCCCCATTCTGTCCCAGGGCTCCTGGAGCCCAGCCTGCTTCCCCATCGGGTCCCCCAAGGCAGGGCACAGGGCTGGGGCGAGGCGGAGGAGCTCTTCCCCCACGGTGCATGACTTGTGCCCCATGTCCTAGCAGCTCTGTCAGCCCAGGGGACGAAAGTGTTGCAGGCTGCCCAGAGGAGCGCCCAGTGGGCAGTAAACCGGGTGGTGATGGAGATCCAGCACAGGCTGCATGAGTGCCGAAGTTGTGCCAATCACACCCCTCCATGCCCGGGTGAGCTGGCGCTGACTACCCTGGGCCCGTTCTCCTGTCCACCCCGCCCCCTCCCTTCAGACTTGACCCCTCTTGGGGACAGAGACTGGGTGAGGCTGCAACCAAGATGACGCTCAGGAAGGTCTCCTCGAGTGGAAAGGGCACACCAGGCACGGGCACAGCGTGTGCAAAGGCAGGAGGGCAGGAACAAATAAGTCTGGGCTTACTTGCTGAGCAGTGAGAAGTTTATGGCAGCTGAAACAGACCCTGAGTGCTACCGGGCAGGGTAAGGGGGGTGGGTGGGTATGTGTGCAGGGGGTGCCGGGTGAGGTGGCCGGAGGGCTCGGGCCCAGCCTGGGCTGGAGAAGAGTGGAAGGCCGTCCGTGAGGCTCAGGGGTCTGTTTCTCAGCAGCACCTGGGCGTCCCGGGCCTCGAGCCCCCCTCCTCCAGGATCCACCTGAGCCAGGTGAGGCTGAAAAGGCTCGAAGCGGGCAGGGCTGAGAGCAGGGTGGACCCTGGAGGGGTCTCAGTGGTGAGGATGAGCGGGACTCGTCCCTCCTGACGCCGCTTTGGCCTTTGTAGGGCCGTGTGGCGAGAGGCGCCCCGGCGCTGTCAACGTGACGCGGGCGCACGGCCGCATTGTGGGGGGCAGCGCGGCACCGCCCGGGGCCTGGCCCTGGCTGGTGAGGCTGCAACTCGGCGGGCAGCCTCTGTGCGGCGGCGTCCTGGTGGCGGCGTCCTGGGTGCTCACGGCGGCGCACTGCTTCGCGGGGTACGTCGGGCCCCAGGCCCCTGCCCAGACCGGATCCCCAGTGCGGGGTCCAGCTCTTCCGGGGTCGGCTGGCGGGCACCAAGCGCGAGGACCGGTCTCTGCTTCCCCCTGGCGGCGGTCGTCCCCTTTCCCACCTCAAGGCGCCCAGGCCGCCCAGCCAGGGCGCGGATTCTCCGGGGACTCACCGTCCTGGGCCTTCTCCCCACTCGGCGTCGCGGCTTCTCCCGGGCCCGCCCTCCCTGCCCCCAGGCGGAGAAACAGCCCGGCGCGCGGGCTCGCTGGGTGGTGCCTGTGGGCGGAGGGCAGGGTCTCCAGGGGACCTCTCTGCATCCTTGTGCTGCGTGTCTCCCGCCGCTCGCCCCGCAGCGCCCCGAACGAGCTTCTGTGGACGGTGACGCTGGCCGAGGGGCCCCGGGGGGAGCAGGCGGAGGAGGTGCCGGTGAACCGCATCTTGCCCCACCCCAAGGTGAGAGGGCAGCCCCCAGGCCCTCAGAGTTGGGAACAGCACCCCACCCCAACCCGCGCTGACGCTGCGCCGCCACCCCCTCCCCAGTTTGACCCTCGGACCTTCCACAACGACCTGGCCCTGGTGCAGCTGTGGACGCCGGTGAGCCCGACAGGGGCGGCGCGCCCCGTGTGCCTGCCCCAAGAGCCCCAGGAGCCCCCCGCAGGCACCGCCTGCGCCATCGCGGGCTGGGGTGCCCTCTTCGAAGGTACTAGGCAGGGCAGGGCCTGGGTGAGCCGCGCGTGTGCGTGGGGAGATTGGGGGGCTGGGGTGTAAGAATTCTGACCTACACCCAGCTGTCTTCACAAAATGCTGCCCATCTCGCAAAGGTGGGGGGGAGTCAAGGAGGGCAGTGGGGGGAGGGAGACCTTCGAAGCAGGACCCCTGCCCTCCAGGCCTGAGCCCCTTCCACTGCTTCCCTGTAGATGGGCCTGAGGCTGAGGCGGTGAGGGAAGCCCGTGTACCCCTGCTCAGCGCCGACACCTGCAGAAGGGCCCTGGGGCCAGGGCTGCGCCCCAGCAGCATGCTCTGTGCCGGCTACCTGGCTGGCGGCATTGACTCGTGCCAGGTATGAGCCCCGACTGATCGGAGGGTAGTAGTGGGCCACTTCTCAGGGCTTCTACAATCAGGCTGTCACTCAACTTCTCTGAGCCTCTATGTCCTCATCTCTAAAATGGGTCCAAGAGTGGTAACCCCAGTAGAGCTCAGAGCTGCTTTACCCTGCCAGCCATAAGGCTGTCATTGAGGGTGACATGGATCGATGCAGTGCCCTCTCTCTTGGCTCGGATCCTCGCAGGGTGACTCTGGAGGCCCCCTGACCTGTTCTGAGCCTGGCCCCCGTCCCAGGGAGGTCCTGTACGGAGTCACCTCCTGGGGGGACGGATGCGGGGAGCCAGGGAAGCCTGGGGTCTACACCCGTGTGGCTGTGTTCAAGGACTGGCTCCAGGAGCAGATGAGCGGTGAGCGCCCCGTCCCTATTCCCCCCCTCCCCAGAGTGCCCGGCAAACTGCCCTGGGACGAGCGCCTTTCCACCCTGCCCGCTCCCAGCCTCCCGCGTCGGGAAAGCCTATTCTCCCGCGGAGGGCTTTGGGGGCTATAGGGCCTGAAGAGGGGAAGCGGGAGTGGAGTAGGCTAGCCCCTGACGCCCCTCGCAGCCGCCCCCTTCAGCCGCGAGCCCAGCTGCAGGGAGCTTCTGGCTTGGGAACCGTCGGAGGAGCCGCTGGCAGACGCCGCCCCGCCCTGTGCCTTCTACGCCCACCTGTGCCCGGGGCCCGCGGGCGCCTGTGCGCGCCTGGCGCACCAGCAGTGCCTGCAGCGCCGGCGGCGATGTGGTCAGTCCCGTTCCTGGGGCTGGGCCGGGGACCCGAGGGTCTGGCCCACGTCTGACAGCCGCTCGGACCCTTGTCGCGCCCGCAGAGCTGCGCTCGCTGGCGCACACCCTACTGGAACTACTGCGGGGCGCCCAGGAGCTGTTCGGCCCGCGCCCGGGGGCGCGGCCCCTGGCCCCGGCCCTGGCTCGGCCCGCTCCGTCGCTCCGGGATCCTCCCAGGCACCTCTCCCGCGAGCAGCGGCTGCACTCAGGTAACCCAAGCGCTCGCAGCCCAGCCCCCGCCCCACCCCAGCGCGGCCGAGGCGTTCCCCTAACCCTGCAGCTCCCCAGGATCGCGGGCGGCAGGCACTGGGTTCCCGAAGCGGAGGTCGGAGCAGCGCGGGGAAGCGAACGGTAATGACGCCCCCTGCCGGCGGTCTCCAGTGGAGTAGGCCAAGGGTGGGCCGAGGCCCGCAGGGGATTCTCCCGGGGTCTGCAGCTGGGAAGCAGTTTCACCCCGCGGGCAGACCCGGTCTCCCCCTCCCTGGCAGCAGGGCGGATGATTCTTTGGGGGAACTTGTGACTTTGGGCCCTCATCAGTGTCAACAGATGCTGGGCTTTGTGCTATCATTTAACCTCTCTGAGCCTCGGCTGCCCCTCGGCTGCCCCATCTGTAGCAGGAGGAGAAATCTGCCCACTGGGAGGTGTCCAGAGGCACTGGTGGGAACACCACCCCGGTTCCATGCTAGTGTCAGTCCCCTCGTATTCCCAAAGTCTCTCCCCTTCCTGCAGGCTGCCCTGGGCTGGAGCCCCTGTGGCAGAAGTTGGCTGCCCTCCAGGGCACCCATGCCTGGATCTTACAGGTCCCCGCTGAGCGCCTGGCCATGGACTTTCACGAGGTGGGTTCCTGGGCCTCCCAGACTCCTTCGCAGTGGCCTTGGAAGGCCTGATGGGGAGGGAGACAGGAGAGACCCTCCCCCAGCAGCCTGGGGTGGAGGTAGTGGGTGGTGCCCAAGGGGAAGGGGATGGGGAGGGTGGCTGTGTGTGAGCTGGGTGCTAGCTGGGTGTGAAGGAGTTGGGGGAGGTGTGAGTGAAGGAGCTTGGGGGGTGTCCACGTGAGCAGAAAGTGTGCAGGACTGGGGGAGGGGGCCGGGGAAGGGCTGGGTCTGAGTGAGAGTTTCTGGGGGCGAGGAGGAAGGGGACCAAGAGGGGGGTTGTGGGCCCCTGAGTTGTCTCCTTCCTCTGCAGGTCCTGGCAGACCTGGGCTCCAAGACACTGACTGGGCTCTTCCGAGCCTGGGTTTGGGCAGGCCTGGGGGGCCGGCACGTGGTCTTCGGCGGCCTGGTGGGTCTGGAGCCAGCCACGCTGGCACAAAGCCTTCCCCGGTTGCTGGTGCAGGCCCTACAGGCCTTCCGCTTGGCAGCCCTGGCGGAGGCAGAGCCCTAGGGACCCCGGATGGCTTCAAGGCAAGGCCGAGGGCTGGGGAGGAAGGGGCACCACCCACTCAGCCCCCAGTTTCCCCCAGCCAGGTGGCCCTGAGCAGTGTCTCCACCCGCAGCCCCTGGTCAGGACTACTGCTCCCAGGGCCTGCAGAGGGTCCAGGGAACATGATGACAAACTGTCATGGCCAGAGTTGGGTGTGGGCGGGGGCGTGGGGGAAGGGGTCCTGGGCCCAACGTACCTTCCCAGATGTACCATCGGAAGATCACAACTGCTTTAATAAACATTATTTATGATCTACGGAGACCACTCCAGAGCTTTCTTAGGATGGGACTGGGGTGGGTGGACATGGGATCTTTGGGGTTAGGGCCCAGCCTCCGGAAGCAGTTAGTTGACAGAGGTCACAAAGACACTGGAGAGGGGCTCCAGAGCCCTCCATCTCAGCATATCGGTCTACCTCCCAAGAAATGGCAGTACCGCCGCCTGTCACCACCCTGCTGTCCATGGCTGACCAGTGCCGCCCCCGATGTCCTGCCTCTCCACCCGGCCCCCACCCTCATCACTAGCGGTGGGGAGGCCCAGCCTGGGATCTTCGCCTCGTGTCCTAGGGCTCCTGCCCAGCTGGCCAGTCCCTGTCCCCACGCCCGCATCACCTGCCCCAGTTTCTCCAGCCTGCCACAGAGCCTCGAGGTGTCAGATTGCGCTTCCGGCGGCCTCTTCCCTTGGCGCCGCACCCCACCCTGCACCTGTCCCCTCGGCCACCCGCCCGCATTCCCCAGCCCTGCCGACAGGAGGGGCCGACCCAAGACCCAGTCAGAGGAACAGGATGGAGGGGCCCGTGTTAACGCTGGGGCTGCTGGCTGCCCTGGTCGTGTGTGGTAAGAGTGACCATCACCCCTCCCTGGAGGGTCCCCCAGGACCCCTACCCAGGTCCCCCACGGCATGCTCCCCTCCCGTCCCCTCCTACGTGGGGCTCCCTCTCCCAGCGTCAGGCCCACCTCCCCACTTCCCACTGCCATTCCTCCCTGGAGGGGCCACCCCCCCGGGGCCCACTCCACGCCCAGCAGGACCTCAGGGCGGTGTCCCTCCCGGGCCCCTGTCCCCGACCCTCCCCAGGCAGCTGGGGCCTGAACGAGGAGGAGCGGCTGATCCGGCACCTGTTTGAGGAGAAACATTACAACAAAGAGCTGCGGCCCGTGGCGCACAAAGAGGAGACCGTGGGGGTCACCCTGGCCCTCACCCTCTCCAACCTCATCTCCCTGGTGAGTGGCTCCTCCCGGCTGGGCTGGGGAACGGTGGCAGGGATAGCTTCCTGGAGGCCTGGCTGTCTCCTGGCCTGGGATGGCCGTGGAGGAAGGCCCAGGCCCCATCCCGGCCTCTGGTAGCTCCTCTCCCTGGGAAACGTGCTCGGGGCCTCTCCGTGCCTCTGCATGCTGCCCACAGGCCTTGGGCCGAGGATGCCCCTTTCCCTCCAGCTTCAGTCCTGGGTGCCCCCGTTTCGCACCCATGACACACGTGAGAGGCCATATGCCCACCCAGCTTCCTGGTCTATCCATCCACTCCTGACTGCTGGGGGCAGGCCATTGCCATGGTTTCCCCTGGGTGGCAGCCGAGAGTAGGTGCCTGGGGAAAGGGTGCAGGCCCCGGGGGGACAGTCCTCCTGTTTGATTACAGAAAGAAGTTGAAGAGACCCTCACCACTAACGTGTGGATTGAGCACGTAAGGAGAACAGCCCGCACAGAGCTGGGGGCGGGGAGGGTGCAGGGCCCAGGTTCGCCTGTGCTCGCTTCTGCTTGGGGACCCCCAGCCTGCCTCAGACGCTGTCCTCCAGGAGGGACTGGTTCCTGCCTACAGACGAACCCCAGGCCCGACCCCCTTCCCGTCAGCTGGTGCTGCCACAAGCCCAGACAGAGCCTTCTGTGGGTTAGGGTCGTCACCTAGGGAAGATTGTCACAGTATCTTGATGTTATTAGAAGACACTGTCTGCTACCCAACCTCTTTTGTCCCAGCCCCAGCCCCTGTCCAGTCTTCTGCCAGGGAAGTGGTTGCGCGGGGAGCGGGGGGAATGGGGGAGCCCGGACAACAGCAGAGCCCACTGCTGACATTTCTTCTGGGCTTCCAGGGCTGGACAGACAGCCGGCTGAAGTGGGAGGCCGAAGATTTTGGGAACATCAGCGTCCTGCGTCTGCCCTCTGACATGGTGTGGCTCCCAGAGATAGTGCTGGAGAACAAGTTGAGCCGCAGCCCTCCCTGGCTTCCCTCCGCCACTCTGCCTCCCTTCGTCTTGAGCGTCCCCCTCCAGTCCCAAGCTTCTGACTGCCCGCCCTCCTCTGCCTCCCCCATCTCGGCCAACTCCCAGCTGGCCAGCACTCACTGTGGCCCTTGTCCGTGTCCCGCAGCAATGACGGCTCCTTCCAGATTTCCTACTCCTGCAACGTGCTCATCTACCCCTCAGGCTACGTGTACTGGCTGCCGCCCGCAATCTTCCGCTCCTCCTGCCCCGTCTCCGTCACCTACTTCCCCTTCGACTGGCAGAACTGCTCCCTCAAGTTCAGGTGCACCCACTTCTCCGGCCACCCCTCCCCCCAGGGCACCCCACAGGGGCTGAGGGAGGTAAACACGCTCAGGCAGAGGCCCCTGCTCTGTCCCGATTTGAGCTTCCCCTCCCCACCGTGGCCCCCTCCACCCGTGAACCCCCTGTGCTAGCCTTTCCCCCATCGGCGGCACCAGCCAGCGGCTGAGGACCACCCTCTGCCCACTGCCCTCCCCAGTTCACTCAAGTACACGGCCAAGGAGATCACCCTGAGCCTGAAGCAGGACGAGGAAGACGGCCGCTACTACCCCGTGGAGTGGATCATCATCGACCCCGAGGGCTTCACAGGTGCGGGAGCCGCAGCTGCTGGGCGGGCTGGCCCCTCAGAACCACCCCCCCCCACGGATACAGTCACACTGACATCCCCACCCCAGAGACGCACGCGTGCATACACACACCCAGGACGTGGACACACAGGGACACAGACGTGCAGACAGACACACACAGGCCAGACCCTTCCCCGTCGGAGCAGGGTCCCTGGGGATGGTGTGGCCTACAGATGAGGGGGCGGTTAGCCTTCCTGCCCCCAGAGGGCCCGGGGGATGGCTGGGGCTTTGGCTGTCGTCCTGACGGTGTTTATGTTGCCCCCTCCCAGCGCCCCCCTCCCCTGTCTGTGATCAGGCTTAGATCTTTTACTGGGCCCTACCGCTCGCCCCTGTCTGTCAGAGGAGACCAACAACCCGCTGGCCCCGAGGCTGGTACGTCACGGGGAGGAGGGTTCTTACTCTCACTGCCTTGTTATCCCCAAGCCTCCTTATTTGAACCACATATGGTCTCAGCTTCTATTTTTCCCAAGGAGAAAAAAAAAATTCGGTCCCAGAGGAAAACTTCCCCCTTGTAGAGTGAAACTTCCATCCCAACCCCCAGGGAAAGATACCCAGAAACAGAGTGTGAACCCTCGTCCGTGCCCCCACCCCACTCCCAAGCCTCGCAGGCCCCTGCCAACAGGCCTGGCTGCGGCTCTGGGCTGGCTCACTCCACCCAGCGCCCCCCACCACCACCCCCGACCTGCCCCCAGGCCCACCCCCCACCCCCGGCCCCCTTGCCCGGCCCGACCCCAAGGCATCCATGTGCCACCCTCAGAGAACGGGGAGTGGGAGATAGTGCACCGGCCGGCCAGGATCAACGTGGACCCCAGTGCCTCGCCAGGCAGTCCCGGCCGCCAGGATGTCACCTTCTACCTCATCATCCGCCGCAAGCCGCTCTTCTATGTCATCAACATCCTGGTGCCCTGCGTGCTCATCTCCTTCATGATCAACCTGGTCTTCTACCTGCCGGCGGACTGTGAGCCCAGCCCCCCCCCTCCCCGAGGGCCCCTGAGCTCGGCCACCCCCGCCCTGCCCCTCACTTCCTCCTGGGGGTCACCATCCTGGTGCTCCCTGCCCAGGGTCCAGGAACGAGGGGCACGTGGCCTGTCAGTGGCAGGGCTCGGTGACCCTGTCAGACATCCCCCAAGTGGACAGGACCCCTGGGGGTTCCATCCCTCTTGGACCTCCCCTCTGCCTCTCATGATGGGCTTCCCAAGGACGCTAGGGAGGGCTACAAAAGTGTCCCTCTGTCAGGGCAGAGATCGGGCCTGTGTGGTCACCACTGTGTGACCGTGGGCCTGGCTGTTGAGCCAATGGGTGGATAACAAGGTCTCTGGGAAGCCAGGGCATGGGGCGTGCAATCTACACACACCTGGGTCGAAAAGGACACGTGTCATCTGTGGTCACTTGGCTATGAGCAGGGCACAGTGAGTTCCAGAGACAAATGTGACCCCGCCCCGGACCCTGACAGACAGGGTAGAAACTACAAGACTAGGAGTGCAGCCTGGGGGGCGGTGGGGCAGGAGCTGGAGTCTGGCTGCGAGGTGCATTGCAGACCGAGAAGCAGCGCTGGGGCGGGGCCATGGACCCAAGACCAACGGGGCCAGCACCGCACAGCACGCTGAGGGGCGCAGGTGGGGAGAGCAGGGCGGTGCTGGGCTGGGGTCTCTGAGCAAAGGGCTGAGAGCAGGAATGTCATCTGGGTGTGAGGATGCCCTGGGGCTTTCTGTGCGGTGGAGGGACAGAGAAGGTCTGTGATTTAACAGGGCTGAGTGGCAGGGGATTGGCTAAGGAGGAAAGCAGGGGTTCCTTGAGCTCTCACCCAGTGGCAGGCAGCGTCTGAGAATTTAACACACACTCTCCCACTTTGGCCTCCCAGCTTTTAGTGGTTGAGGAAACTGAGGCACAGAGAGGTTAGGCTGCTTGCCCAAGGTCACCTAGCAGTAAGTGGCAGCTCCTTAGCCCTGGGCACCATGGCATTGTGAACAGTAGTGCAGGGACCACCGTGGGACCAGAGGTCACAGCTAAGGATGGGCTCCCCAGGTGGCGAGAAGACGTCAATGGCCATCTCGGTGCTCCTGGCCCAGTCTGTCTTCCTGCTGCTTATCTCCAAGAGGCTGCCAGCCACGTCCATGGCCATCCCCCTCATCGGCAAGTGAGTGCCGTCCCTGCCTGCCTCACCCCGCCACTCCTCGCCCTGGGCGGGGGCTCCAGGCTGCACCTGTGCCCACAGGTTCCTGCTCTTTGGCATGGTGCTGGTGACCATGGTCGTGGTGATCTGTGTCATCGTACTCAACATCCACTTCCGCTCGCCCAGCACCCACATGCTCTCTGAGGGAGTCAAGAAGGTGAGGGCTCAGTAGCCAAAAGCTGGAGGTCGTCCACGTGCCTCTCTGCAGGGAGATGGGTGAAGCCGCAGCGGTACCCACAACAGGGGGTGCTACCCGGCAGCAAAAGTGGCCCTGCTGCTCCCCACGCCCCAGGCTAAATATTACATAAAAGAAGCCCGATGCTAAAGAGACTGCAAGATTTCCTTTCTGTGAAGTTCAAGGACAGGCAAAACCAATCTTCAGTGCTAGGAGTCAGGATGGTGGTTCCCTCTGGGTGTGGGTAGGAATTGATGGGGGTGAGGCAGGAGAGAACATTTTTGACATACAGTTCTTATCTTATCTGAGAGGTGTTTACACAGCTGAATGCATCTGTTAAAATTTCACCTAGCTACATACTTAAGGAAGGTGAGCAATGTGGGGGCAGGGTGCCCAGGAAGGGGACTGTCCTTGCCTCCTGGCCTCTGCAGGGCCACCTGGTTGTTTTGGGACAGCTGAGGATACTTTAGCAACTTTTCTGGTCTTAGCTCTGCGTTGGGGGCATTTTTCTTACTTTTTTTTTTTCATATATAATTCATTTTCAACAAGTGAGTTCTTCTCTGTAATGAGAGAGTTGGAAGCAACCTAATTGTCCATCAGTAGGGCATCAGAAGAATAAATGACAGCATCAGACTGGCAAGCACTTTGTGGCAAGCCAGGAATGGAGTCACAAATGTTTGGATGTGTGAAGGTGACCCACGTTTGTAAAATGGCCCCTCTGACCTGCCATAGCTCTTCCTGGAGACACTGCCTGAGGTCCTGCACATGTCCCGTCCGGCAGAGGATGGGCCCAGCCCTGGGACCCTGGTCCGGAGGAGCAGCTCCCTGGGCTACATCTCCAAGGCAGAGGAGTACTTCTCGCTGAAGTCCCGAAGTGACCTCATGTTTGAGAAGCAGTCAGAGCGTCATGGGCTGGCCCGGCGCCTCACCACCGCACGTGGGTCCCTAATGGCTTGGAGTTCAGCCCATCCATGGGAGATGGGGTGAGGGCAGGCCTCATGCCCACCTCTGGCCTGGTGTCCACAGGTCGGCCCCCAGTAGGCTCTGAGCAGGCCCAGCAGGAGCTCTTCAGTGAGCTGAAGCCAGCTGTGGATGGGGCCAACTTCATCGTCAACCACATGAAGGACCAGAACAATTACAATGAGGTGAGTAGCCACAGGGTTGCTGTGTACAGATGTTCAGGTAGTGCACTGATCGAACACATATCTTAAGGGGGCACAGTTCCCCTCAGAGATACCTATCGACTTAGTTGGAGTTCACAGTGGGTGCAGATTCCAGGCCTCTCGGGGAGGGGGATCCCATAGCAGTGTGCGGGGTCAGGCACACACTCAGATATACACACAGGCGCACAGCTCTGCCCTACTGGGGCCACACTCTGGACCTCCCTTAGGGTCCCTTTTTTCTCCCAGCTGCCAATCACTTTCTGTCCCTGCTCAACTCCCAGCTTGATACTCCAGACAAAGGCAGGCATTTAGAAGGCGGCCCTATAGGGTTGCTCAGTACCACACAACTTCAAAAAATTCTCCCCTGACAAAGGGGCATATTTTCCTAGTTCACATATAGGCTAGTGGCAGCACTGAGAGGCTGGGAGGGAGTCTGTGGGCCTGCTCTCTGTCTCCTGGACAGACAGAATGACCAGCCCCGCCTGTGGCTGGAGGTGGGCCTGGGCCCTTGCTGGGGACATGGCAGCACGTCGCATCTGCTGCAAGCCCGAGGCAGGCCCCACAGATACGCCGAGGCCGTGGGCCCCAGCTTGGGGTGTGAGTATGTGGTTTGAGGGCCCTTCCTACCCCACTGTCTCTGTCTCTGTCACCCTTGCCCCCAGGAGAAGGACTGCTGGAATCGGATAGCCCGCACAGTGGACCGACTCTGCCTGTTTGTGGTGACACCCATCATGGTGGTGGGCACAGCCTGGATCTTCCTGCAGGGCGCCTACAACCAGCCTCCACCTCAGCCCTTCCCTGGGGACCCCTTCTCCTACCGGGAGCAGGATAAGCGCTTCATCTAGAGTGGGCGTGCCCTCCCCGGCCTGGCCCAACAGCCAGGGGAGGCGGCTGGCCTGAAAGGGAGGTACAGGGGGTGTGGTGGATAGCTGTGTGGACAGGGGTGTCTGCGAAACAACCAGCTCTTCCTGGGCAGACCGATTCCCAGCCCTGAGACTTTGAGCCCAGTTGGTCCTGCCAGGCTGGGGCAGAGACGAGCTGAGGTCAAGGGAGGGAGGGGGAAGCCCTAATTCTCAACAGTGGTTCCTTTGCAAATAAAGCCAGGAGCCACCGGAGAAGGGCTGAGAGTGGACATCGGCTGGGGGTGGGGCAGGATGATTTGTGGGGAGGCAGAGGGCTGGCTCAGGGACCAGGGAGGATGCCACTCAGGCTGGCCTCTTGGGACCCCTCTGTGAGGGGTCAGAAAGACAGAGACATCTTCTTGCCTCCCTCTCCCTCAGGTGGGGGTGGAACAGGTGGGATCCTGGGCCTTTACCTCCCAGCTCCTCCAGCCGCCTCCTTCTGCCAACTCCTTAGTCTTGGGCCTCTGAGGCCCCACCTGGAGCCGAGGTTGGGGATGCCCCTCTCTCCAGGCCCGCTAGGGAAGGAGCCCTTTGGCAGGTTTGAGAGCATCAGGATTGCAGAATGGCCTTCCCCAGCCCTTTCTGCCTTGGCCACTCTGTCTGGGTCCCCCTGGGAAGCTGAGGATGGGGGTGGAAGGGTCAGGTTCAGCATCCACAGAGGCCAGAGGTCAGCCTGTCAACCTCAGGTCACACGCACCATCCTAAAGCCCCAGAACTCGGCCATCCCCCCAGGCTTGTCCCCTTGAGCACCTACTCCTCTTCCCCAAAATAGGGTTACCAGACAAGACTTGGGACATACTTATACTAAAAAATGATTCACTGTTTACCTGAAATTCAAATTTAACTGGGAATCCTGTATTTTAATTGGCTAAATCTGGCAACTCCACCCCAAAGGGAGCCCCCGCCACTGCTATCCCAAAGGCCAAGGGCTGAGGTTGCAGGAGCCAGAGGATGTGGTTCTGTGTGGTAGCCCACCTCCAAGGTGGCCCCAGTGAGCCACACCTCCTGGCATTCATACCCTCTCACACGGTACCAAGATTGGTCTGTGTGACCGATAGAAGGAGGCAGAAGTGACAGTGTGTCACTTCCAAGATCAGGTCGTAAAAGACATTGCAGCCACCCTCTTTGTCTCTTGCTCTCCCTCCCTCGTTCATTCTTAGTTGGCTCTCTGACTTTGGGGAAGCCAGGGGAATGATGTCGTAAAAGACATTGCAGCCACCCTCTTTCTCTCTCTCTTGCTCTCCCTCCCTCGTTCACTCTTAGTTGGCTCTCTGACTTTGGGGAAGCCAGGGGCATGATGCGCAGCCCTGTGGAGAGGTCCAGATGGCAAGTAACTGAGGCCTCCGGCCAACAGCCCTGTGAGTGACCTTGGAAATGGATCCTCCAGCTGAAGTGGCTCCTTCAGCCACAGTGGAGCCTTCAGATGAGATCACAGCCCCATAAAAGGCTCTGAGCCAGAGCCACGCAGCTAAGCTGCTCCTGGATTCCTGACCCTCAGAAACTGTGTGAGATATTAAACATTTGTCATGTTAAGAGACAAAGCTTTGGGGTGGTTTGTTACACTAGCAGTGTGACCTTGGGCGAACCACCTGTCATCTCTCAGCTTCAGTTTTCTCATCTGCAAAGTGTGGATAAGTCCAGCTCATGAGGCGTCTTGAAGATCAAATTTGCTAGTAGGAGTAAAGGTAGTTACATGTGTCCTGCAAATTTTAGGGGTGGTTCTTTATCTCATTCCTCATTCGTGGGCCTCAGTCACTGAGGACAGGCCCTTAGGGCCCTCACAAGGGCCTCCTGCATCCAAGCCTGGCGTGGTGACTGACAGGGGACTGGAGCAGGTTGGAGGACCTGATTCTTCACCTCCTTGATATGCAGGCTTGAGTGTCCCAGCTGAACCCACGTCCCTCAGAGGGAATCAGTGACCTCATGAGCTCAGGTATATAGAAGGCAAAATGTTTGGCCTTCCCATGGAACTGAAGAAAAGATAAACCATTTAAAATCAAAACTGACCCTACTTACTTCTGCTTTCCAATATGAACCTTCTGAAAATTCAAGGTACAAATATTTAATTTTTTCCCCTCTGAATAGGAAAACTAGCTTAGACTTACACCCTTCAGATGAGCAGGCAGTCTGGGTCTTCCCTGGAATTTTTCACCAGCTCTGGGGTGTCCCTTTCTCGTGCCCAGAGACAAGAGGGCCCAGATCTGATCCCTCAACCACTGTCGTTGCTTTTCTTAGCCACATGGTGGCGCTGTTGGCAGCAGATTTTACACAGTCGAATAGTGAGGCCTCAGTGTGTCAAGCCTGCTCAGGTGGCTGTAAACCTTCCAGAGAAGACAACCCCCAATGCCCCACTAGACCAAGGGCTCCTCTTTAGCAGGTTACCAGGGTTACAGTGGGTCCCCCGACAGCACCCACTTCCCCAGCACTCCAGCCCCAGGGTGCTGTCAGGACTGGTCCACCCTACGGACCAGTGGCTGCGTGGGGTGGCATGGTTCAGGCGGTGATGTGAGCGATGGGGTGCGATGGGGAGCGATGGGGGGCCATGGGGAGCGATGGGGGGCCATGGGGAGCCATGGGGGGCGATGGGGGGCAATGGGGGGCGATGGGGGGCAATGGGGAGCGGCAGATGACGCTTCGCTCACTTGCTGCTCACCTCCTGCTGTGCGGCCTTGGTTCCTAACAGCGCATGGACAGCTACCGGTCCGAGGCCCGAGGGTTGGGGGCGCCTCTCTTAATGGGTCCCATACTTCCCCCCTTAACCATTCCAGGGCTGAAACTGCCACTCCTCAGAGATGCCCCACCCCCCTGAGAACACCAAAGGGACCTCTCAGAGCAGAGAGAAGGGGAGAAAACAGGGTTAAAATCTGCATCCAAAAACCTTAAAAATAAATAAAATGTGCATCCAGAGAGAGGTGGCACAGTTCCTACCAGAGGGAATTCAGTCTCCAGAGTCTTCCTTTTCCCTCCCAGACACGCGTAGGGAAGGGGAGAGAGAAAGTCAGAAATGTCTGGCGTCAGCTGACTACCTATGCCTGGGGGGGTGGAGGGGGAGGGCGATAGTGGTCCATGATTTAGCAGAAGCCATTAACTATCTTGGGCAAAGAGCCATCCTGGAGGAGAGCAGAGATACTGCTCCGCGCAACGGGTGAGGGAATTGAGTCCAGGGGACACCAGAGGGCAAAGTGGGGAGAAGGAGACATTGGCTTCGTATACTCCAGGGAAAGTGGGCTACACAGCTAGATGCGGGGTGAGAGCGAAGTTTTGGGGGCAGGTGCTGGGGGCGGGCTGTCCAGGAAAACTGAGTGTGGAGCCCAGAGCAGGACCGAATGCAAGGACCGAAGTAGATCAGGGAAGACAGGGGCCACCACTGTCATCCCCCTGCCCACCCCAAAGTCCTGGAGAAGACGACAGAGACTTGTGGGCCCGCTGCAGGGACTGGGGTCTGAGCCAACCTCATTTGGATCTCCAAGGACAGGGCACGTGGGCTGACTTCTAGTTTACTGACATGTTAAAATGCCACAGACACCATTTGCTTGCGGGGAGGGGGACACGTCCTCAAATGGTGCTTTCCCTCCAGCCCTCAGAGGCCTCCACCACCCTGTCCCACAGGATGCTGAAGGGTGGGCAGCACATATGGGAACCTGCGTTTTCCGTCTTGCCCATGTAGTGGGTCACGTTGACCTGTCTGCTTCGAATAGCTGGTCGGAAGACAGGTGGCCAGCTGACAGCAGGGCCCTCGGCTCCTAGATCAGCCTCAGCCCCACTCTTCCCCTGACCACGAACCACAGCGTGGATGGAGCTGGTTTTCTGGCCCCTCTAGGTCCCCTCATCTGACTCTACAGGGGCCAGGACCTTGATCTTGCCTGCCTGCCCGCCTTGGACTGTGAGTTCCTGCGAGCGGCTCGGGCTTATCCCTGGGTCCCCCTGGCCTAGAGCTGCCCTGCCACACACTGGGGACTCCGTAAATCTGTGGATGGTTTAATAAATACTGAGGCCCCCCTGAGGAGCCCCTATTCAGGGGCTGTCCTATTCCCTGGAGCCTGCGTTCCAAATCTTCCTCGGCTCTCCTTCCTCTAAAGCTTACCAGACCCGAATTCCATGCCTCAGAGACCAGAGAACTCTGACCTGACCCCCTCATTTGCATTAAGGTGTCATTGCCTGGGGGCCCTAGTGCATCTCTCCCATAGGCACTTGACCCTCCAGTGTCTCGGTCCAGTGGAGTGACCCATGAAGATGTCAGGGACCATGTCATAGAGAAACTCAGGAACAAAACACGCTTCCCCAACGGCCTTCACGCCTCCCCAGATCCTGACCCGCTGGAGGGGGCAGGAGGAAGCGTCCTCGGTCGGGGCCCTTCCTCAGCGCTCTGCCTTTCTCTCCCACACCCTCTGTCCCCGGCTGCGTCCTCAGTGCCCCCGGCTGGAACACGGACGGAGGACTGGGTCGGCTGAGCCTAAGAGTGGGGATGGAGGCTGGACCGTCTCTGTTGGGACAGACAGGGCCCCTCTGTCCTCCCCAGCCCGGGTAACCTGAGCCCGGCATTGTGTCCATCCTGGAACAGCTGACAGCGCTGGGGTCAGACAGCTGGTGGGGCTGGCCTGGCTGGGCTGGCTGGGGAGGGAGTGTGGGCTGTTACATGAGACCCAGAGGCTGCATCCCTCTATCCCAGTCCTGAGGAGCTGCAGTCCCACCCCTGTCACTGCAGAGAGCTGTGGCACCATGCACGGGGGCCAGAGGCCGCTGCTCCTTCTGTCACTGTTGGCTGTCTATCTGGGTGTGGACACAGGGGGTCTGGGGCCTGGAGAGGCCAGGAGCAGGGGTCCAAGGCCTCAGGGGATGGAGGGTCTGGGGGGCTACTGGAGCCTGTCTGCCACACCCGGTTCCCTACTTCCCCATGTCACACCCTCCCGTGGCCTCCCCCTCATTCTGCCCCAAAGCCCCTGTACCCAGGCTCAGCGCTGTCTGTCGCAGGAGCCCAGGGCCGGAGCCAGGAGGAACGTCTGCTCAGAGACCTGATGCACAGCTACGTCCCCCACCTGCGGCCTGCCAAGCATGATTCAGACGTGGTCAACGTCAGCCTCAAGCTCACGCTCACCAACCTCATCTCCCTGGTGAGCACAGGCCTGTAGGACGGGGGCGGGGAGGGGATCCCACCCTGCCCCTGGGATGGGGGGAGAGGAAGGGGCTGGCGCCAGCAGCCGGGAGCAGGCAGCGCCCACCGGGGAGACCAGAGAGCTGGAAAACTCCCATGGGGCCGCCCAAGAGGCTGGGGTCTTGTAGAGACTAACACCTGGGGGCTTAGCCCTCTGTTCTGTGCCCGCAGAATGAGCGAGAGGAGGCCCTCACCACCAACGTCTGGATAGAAATGGTAAGAAGCCGCCCTGCTACCCTCTTTTCCTCTAGCAGCTCCCACCCTGGGGCCCCAAGGCCCTCACAGCTGCCTGTTTCCCTCCCATCCCATCCCTGCCTCTCCTGCCCCCCCCCCCCGGGCTGGGCCCCCCTGGGGGTCGGGGGGCCTGGCAACCCCTCCCCCTGCAGCAGTGGTGTGACTACCGCCTGCGCTGGGACCCACGTGACTACGACGGCCTGTGGGTGCTGCGGGTGCCGTCCACCATGGTGTGGCGGCCGGACATCGTGCTGGAGAACAAGTGAGGAGGCGGCGCGGGTGTGGGGCGGGGGGGGGCGGACAGACAGACACAAGGGCGGGCCCAGCAGGACAAGGGTGTTCTGGGAGAAAGAGGCAGGGGAACAGAGGGTGCAGCCCGGGGACACTGCGGGCACTGGGGCGCGGGGGCTAAGGGTAGGGCCCGGGGCCAGCAGACCTGACCCCAGACCTGGCTCCACCGCCTCTGGGCTGGGCCGCCTGGGTAGGGATGAGGACAGCTCTCTCGGGGGCCCACAGGACAGGCGCAGGAAGGGCTGCCCTCCGGCTCTGGCACTCTGTGGGAGCTTAACTGCTGTCAGTTGCTGCCATGACCATTAATGAAGGGGGGAGGGGAGAGCGGCAGCGATTAGGAGCTGGGCCGAGGGAGCCTGGCGTGTGGGGGGTGGGGAAGAGGGGCGGGGAGGGGGCCGGGGGAGGAGTGGTCCCCAGGCCAGGAGGAGAGACCGGTCAGGGGTGTGGCGGGCTGGGAAGGGTTGGTGGCCCCGGGCCCCATCCACACGTGGCCTGGCCTGTGCGCAGCGTGGACGGCGTATTCGAGGTGGCCCTCTACTGCAACGTGCTCGTGTCTCCCGACGGCTGCGTGTACTGGCTGCCGCCCGCCATCTTCCGCTCCTCTTGCCCCGTCTCTGTCACCTACTTCCCCTTCGACTGGCAGAACTGCTCCCTCATCTTCCAGTGAGGCCATTGGCTGGGGTGGGGATTTGGGGAGCCGCTCTAAGAGGGGCCCTGGTCGGGTGGGGACCCAGGGGCCTGGGTCCACCTCCCTGGGGCCTCTGCGTCTGTCTCAGGCCCAGATGCCTGAAGATGCCCGTGTCCCTCCCTGCTAAGCCTCGGTCCCCTCACTCATCCTCCTTCGCTGCCTCAGTTTCCCTGCCTGTGCCCAGAGGAGAGACATCAGTGACTGGGATGGGTGGGCGAGGAGGCACACACACGCCGACACACATGCACACCCACACTAGACCACTACGCCCTACAGCCCCACGGAGAGGACGGCGCTGTCTCAGTATCCTCGTCCATTGATGGGGGAAAGGGGGTCTGTGAGAGGGTCTCCCCGGCTTTTAGAGGAACAGTCTTCCTGAGACCCTCCTCAGTAAGCAGACCCGAGAGGTGCCCACTGTATTTCCTCTGTTCTCACCATCGGCCCCTCCTGCCCTGGAGACGGTGGGAGGGAGGAACACGGGGTGGCCCTGGGCTCTTGCCACCAGGGCAGCACACTGAGCTGCAGTCTCCTGGTCCTTCAACTCAAACTTCCCCAGACCCCAAAGAGACTGACTCCCCGCCCCTGCCCCATCTCGTGCCAGGGTTTTGTGGAGAACTCAGAAATTCCTGGCTGCACTTTTTGAGGCAAAGCAGCCCACAGCTGCCCTCAGGTGATGGTCTATGTGACCTCACGCGTGAGTCTGCATACACTCAAGTCTATCCTCTTTCCCTCCCCATCTCCCAGGTCCCAGACCTACGGCACCAACGAGATCAATCTGCAGCTGAGCCAGGAAGATGGTCAGACCATCGAGTGGATTTTCATAGACCCCGAGGCCTTCACAGGTAACCTCCACCCAAGGCCCCTGCTGGACCTGGCTGTGCGGGCAGGGCCAGGCCGAGATCACGCCCCCTCCCGTGTAACTCAAGATGAAAACTACAGTAAACCACAAAATACATAGATTTAAAGGCCCGGCAAACCTCTGATTTTCCCCATGATAATTACTCCAGTTTGGGTGGGAGGGGGATCAAGCATCCATCTTCCCACACTGTTCCCATCCCTCAATGGCGCTCCTTTGGGCACATGCTGGCTGCCCTGTAGCTGGGTCACACGGGCTGCAGGGATCTGCCCGCCCGCACTCCCTGTACCCACCCCAGCCTGCTGCCTGCAGAAAATGGAGAGTGGGCCATCCGGCACCGGCCAGCCAAGATGCTGCTGGATGAGGCGGCACCAGCCGAGGAGGCCGGCCACCAGAAGGTCGTCTTCTACCTGCTCATCCAGCGCAAGCCCCTCTTCTACGTCATCAACATCATCGCGCCCTGTGTACTCATCTCCTCTGTGGCCATCCTCATCTACTTCCTTCCTGCCAAGGGTACCTAGCGCCTGTGGGAGGGGAGCCACGGCCCCGGCCGGCGGCACAAGGGGTAGCTGGAAGGGCAGAATGGCAGCATGACCTGGGACCAGGGACATGGACTCCTTGTGGGGAGGGGGGTGCCCCACGGTGGGGAGGTTGAGATCCGCTCTGAAGGCCTCTTGGTCATGGGCAGCGGGTGGTCAGAAGTGTACCGTCGCCATCAACGTGCTCCTGGCCCAGACTGTCTTCCTCTTCCTTGTGGCCAAGAAGGTGCCCGAGACCTCCCAGGCGGTGCCACTCATCAGCAAGTAAGGCCGGTCCTCATGCCTGCACCCACCTCCTCCCCTCCCTTCTCAGGAACACAGGGTACTGCCCTCCTGCCACCCCCACCCCCATCATCCTCAGTGCCAGCCCATCACCCCAAGGGATCTGGGGGAATCAGCCACTGCGGGTGGGGATGTTGTCTGGGGTGGAGTGTCGAAGGGCCAGCCCCGCCTCCTGCCTGCCCCCCGCCACCCTGGCAGGTACCTGACCTTCCTCCTGGTGGTGACCATCCTGATTGTTGTGAATGCTGTGGTCGTGCTCAACGTGTCTCTGCGGTCCCCACACACACACTCCATGGCTCGAGGGGTCCGCAAGGCAAGCTCCCCGCCCCCACCCCCTCCAGCATCCTCCTGCCCTTTCCGCTTACACGCACCTTCCCCTGCACTCCTGTCTCTGGGCATATTCCTCACCTGCCGCATTCAGCAGCTAACCTGCCCCACGTGCATCTAGAAGCACGTGCCCAAATGGATCAATAATAACACCAAGCGCTTACTATGTGGCAGGTGTATTACATAAACTAACTTATTTAATCTTCATAAATCCCCTATGAAGTGAGTATTAGTATCATCTCCAGTTTACACATGAGGAAACTAAATCACAGAAATGTTAAATAGCTTACTTGAGGTCGCATGGCTAGAAAGTGGAGGAAGCAGGATTCGGCCCAGGCAGGCTGGCTCCAGTGCCCATGTGATCTGCAGCCCACCTGCAACAGTCAGCTGGGACCCTTGTTACAAATGCAGATTCCCAACCTACCCCAGGCATCCTGGGCCAGGGGTGGGGCCCAGGAACCTGTGTCTCCAACAAGTGCCCTGGTGATTCTGATGTGCACAAAAGTTTGGGGGCCCAGGTTCAGTGTCTGGCGTGGAACAGGTAAGCTGTACCGGGGCCAAGCCACTGCCCCTGAAGTGCAGCCTCTGGGCCCCCAGCGCATGAGCCCTTCGTGCCAACCATCACCTTCTGTTCCGAAGCCAAGCCTGGCCGCCCAATCACCCAGGAAGGTCTGCTGGCCGCTAAGCTAAGCCACCCATGACATCCCCTCTTCAGGTGTTCCTGCGGCTTCTGCCCCAGCTGTTGCGGATGCACGTTCGCCCGCTGGCCCCAGCGGCTGTGCAGGACGCCCGGCCCCGGCTACGGAATGGCTCCTCCATGCGGTGGTCAATCACAGCCGGGGAGGAGGTGGCCCTCCGCCTGCCCCGCAGTGAACTCCTCTTCCGGCAGCACCAGAGCAATGGGCTAGTAAGGGCAGCGCTGGAGAAGCTAGGTGAGACAGGGGGTGTGACACTGGGGACACTCCTGCCCAGGGATTTCAGACATGAAGGGTCTGTTGGCCAAGGTGCCTGGCACAGCAGATGAGTGCTGGGCAAGTGTCCAGGCTGGGGGAGAGAGGGGCTGGGGTCTCTAAGGAGAGGCCACTTTCTCAGACTGTTTCTCCTCCATTCTACTCCCAAACCTTTCTCTCTCTCTTCCACAGAGAAAGGCCCGGAGTCAGGGCAGAGCCAGGAGTGGTGTGGCAGCCTGAGGCAGGCCGCCCCAGCCATCCAGGCCTGCGTGGAAGCCTGCAACCTCATTGCCTGCGCCCGGTACCAGCAGAGGCACTTTGACAGTGTAAGCCAGTCGGGGGTGGGTGTGGGGTTTGAGTACCTGGTGAGGGACTTGGACCCGAGATGGGGCAGGATGAGTGGTGTGGCCATGGTAGGGCAATAGGATGGAGAAAGTGGAACTGGGAGTGGGGCCAGGGGCCCGTGGAAGAAGCCAGGTTGAGGCCTGGAAGTAGGTGAGAAGGGCTCAAGGAAATGAAGAACGGAGGCCTGCTGGATGGCCAAGGGTGGTACAGGGATCCAGCCTGGTGCCACCGCTGGTCATCTCATCCCCTGCCTCTCACCCTCAGGGGAACAAGGAGTGGTTCCTGGTGGGCCGAGTGCTGGACCGCGTCTGCTTCCTGGTCATGCTCTCGCTCTTTGTCTGTGGCACTGCTGGAATCTTCCTCATGGTCCACTACAACAGGATGCCTGCCCTGCCTTTCCCTGGAGACCCCCGCTCCTACCTGCCCTCGTCCGACTGAGCCAACCAATTGCTGCTAGCCATGTGGAGTCTCATCGGCTGTGTTCTGCTGCTGAGGTCATGAGTATGCTCTTTGGGAAGCACCCTTCGGGGCCATGTGAGCCAACCGTTCCTGAGAAAAGCTGGAGAAATAAAAAGACAGAGCTGGAGCCCTGGAGTGGTTGGGGATGGGATGCTGGCAGAGTGTGTTAGTGAGGTCAGCATCTACATGGCACTGGCTTGCTATTCCTGGCAATCCCCTCACTTGAGCAAAGTGTTATCAACTCCCATCATTTCTGAAGCCCTAAGGACTCTGTTTTACCTTATCCCCAACTAGGCAAGGTCCTACCCCTCCAGGCCTGGGCCTCCCTTCCCTTTTACAAGTTCCCTGCAGGCTCCTAAAGGAGGGAAGTCAAGAGAGAAGTGAAGCGTAGCAGCCAATGCTCTAGCGAAAGAAGAGGAGCAGAGCCCACTCCAGCTGGCATCTTCCTACTTTCTTGGGGCTGTACGCACCCAATACTCATGTGCACCAGTGACCTTTCTATTCAGATGCATTTTTTTGCCATCGATCACCAAACATTTTATGAGTTTTATTATCTGTTTTCATTATTAAGAGCTCCTCACAGCATTATGGATAAGCAAGAATCACTATTCCCCCATGTTTAGGATGGGCAAATTGGGGCCTAGAGTAAGAGGGGCGTCCCAGAACAATGATGGCTAAATAAGGGTTGGAGTCCACAATTCCCAACACTGACCCAATCTTAGACACTCTAAGAACGTTCTATGGCCTGGAAAACGGATGCCTCTTCCTTCTCTTCTCAAAGGCCAGGGAATTTGCACTGGTTTCAAGGAAGAGCGAGGCAGGGAGGCAGGGAGGCTGGGAGGAGACCCTGACCAGGCTCCCTTTGCCCCACTTAGGAGACGAGGGCCAGGGTCTTTCAGGGGTGGGGGTGGGGCGGGGAGTAAGGCCATGCTTTGAGAGTGTAACTGGGGCCTGAGTTTTGTTAGTGACAAGACAACTTGGGCAAGTCATTTGTGCTCCCTGAGCCTGTTTCCTCATCTGTAAGTATGGGCACAGATATCAGTACCTACCTCCCCTCATCACAGGATCAAAGGTGCGGGTGAAAGTGATTAAAAAATGTTAAAGTGTCACATAAAGACCTGACAATGGGACATTGTTGGGGGGGAGAGGACCTCCCCCAAGTACAGGGTTGCTGGCTTTGGGGATCAGTCACCAGCAGGTTCATTTCATTTATTCCACTGTGTGTGTGTGTGTGTGTGTGTGGCGCCCGCGCTGCTGTGTATTTGGAGTGTCAGGCAATTTAATGACGGTGGGATCATCTCTGGTTCCTGTAAGCTTCTCGACTAGCTTACTCACCTGGAGTGAGTCTCTCAATCTGACTGCCTTAGAAGGCGGAGATCAGCTCTGTAGCTCCTGGCACAAGTAAGCAAAGATTAACAATAGCCACCACTTATGAAGGGTTACTGTGTATAGCGCCTGAAACTGATTATCTCGTTCAATCCACACGGCAACCTGAAGAGGCGGGTGCTACAGTATAGTATGGCCAGTACCAAAGAAGAAAGAGCCTCAGGGAGCTTAAGAGAGAGTCCAGGACCGTGCAGCCCCACCGGGGTCGGAGTCGGGAGACGTGAATCCAGAGTCTGCGCCGTCAGCTACTCGGAGCTGTCTTTCTCGGAGCCAGCCGCGGGAGGGGGTCAGCACGCGCTCCCCTGGGCAGGGCGGGCGGGCGGCGGGCAAGAACAGGGACAGAGCCGAGGCCCGCAGCCCGCGTGGCCACCGAACCTGAGCAGCTCAGCGCAACCGCCCGACTACTGCGTCCTGGCGTACCCGCCCCCTTCCCGGGCAGCTCGCCGACGTTCCGCTGCGCCCCGCGCAACCGGAAGTGGTCGGACCCTAGGCGGAAGGACCTGGCGGAGCGGAAGTCACTCCGTGAGGCAGTGGTGACGGCGGCGGCGAGAGGATGAACAACAAGTTCGACGCGTGAGTGGCGCGTGGCCGCCTCCCGAGGCCCCTTCCCCCAACCGTTCCTCGCGTCCGCCCCCGCCGGGACCGCCGGCGGCGCAAACTGCGGCACCGGCCTTCCTTCCTGGTTAGGGCTGCGGGCCGGCCGGGCCTGGGCGGCCAGCGGGAAGGAGGGGTTTGGGGAGGAGGGATGCAGGGGTCTCAGGGACCCCAGGGTCATATGGACCCAAAGCGAAGTGCGGGGTCCGGGCGGGAGGAGGTGGCCGTGCCGCCTGGAAGGAGATTTTCGGACACCCTGCCGGGCGGGTGCGGGTTGCCAGCTGCGTGGAGGGGCGGAGACCGGAGGTTTAGGTGTTTCCGCAGCCTGGCTGCTCTGCTTCTGCGCCCAGCTTTTCTCACACACTCCCTCTGGCCTAGGCAGGTCATCTCTCCAGAGTCTCAGTTTTCTCATTCGCAAGGTGCGGACGGTAACAGAGCCCATGTCGTAGAGTTGCGAAGATGCAATGAGGTAACGTGGCTGCAGCGCTCAGCGCAGTGGCTGTTCAGTTACGGAATTCTCATCTTCCCGAGACTCCTTCCTGCTTCCGTTCTCTTCCCCCTCCTTTTCCCTTCTTCCAACACACTCTCCAAGAGCTGCTCAGTTTCTTGCCCAACGGGTATACTTGTTATTGCCTCCTCCTGCAGTTCTGTATGTACCCTATCTGTTTGATTTCTAGTTCCAGCATCCAACAATTGGGAGGTGCAGAAAGGAAATGCAAAGTATTTTTGCATATTTCCCTGCAGCGATTGTATCTCGAGGTAGATTATGTTTTGGCTTTCTTCTAGTAGTCCAGTAAATCTGTCTTCTTTTCCGAAGACCTAGATTTCCAGTCTCACACCCACCAGTTACCAGTTATTTGACATTAGAAAAGTTACCCAGTCTCTGAGCCTCTGTTACCCAAACCGCATTAGTTGTTAGTGCTCTGCTGCCTTAGTGAGTGTGATAAGGATCAAATCACATTCGGCGATGCTTAAAGGTACTTTAAGATATAAAGTATCTTTTTAAGATATAAAGTACTACATTTAAGACATAAATGTAAAGTGGAATTACTATTAGTTTAGGTTGTGACCCACTGTTGCCCATGGGAAATTGGAGTTTTTTCCAGTACCTTGAGTGCTGGTATGCAAATTCCAAGGTCCTGGACTCCCGCACTCCTGGCAGCTCCTCAGGAATGCTTCCTGGTTGCTGAGAGGGCTCTGCTACTTGAAAAAAGTCTTTGGGAGTTTGCTCCCGCCCCCCACCCCCCGCCCAGTCGTAAGCCCTGCAACTCCTAACTTAAGATCTAAGTCCTGCCTCAGAGGAGCTTTCTGCCAACCCTGTACCTCCTTCTCCGCCGAACTGAAGAAATCAAAATTTCACTTTAAGGAGGTACTTCATGCGTAATCTGGCCCAGCCCTACCCAGATCATTTGGAGGTTCGCAGTAGCTAATTTAAACGTGGCAGTAATGGCTTCCACGGGCATTTCGCTATTTTTCACATATTATTTCTACTAATTCTAACAACCCTGTAAGGGGGTCATGTTACCTCCTTTTACAGATAAGGAAAATGAGACTCTGAGATTAAATAACTTGCCCACAGCAATGGGAAGGGCCATATGGTGAGATTCGAACCCGGGTTTGTTGTTTAACATTTGTTCAAGCACATCTTGACGAAAATTAACCTGGGCCATTTTTAATTAGTTCTAATTGTTAACTATTCATTATACTGAACATCTGTCTTCTAGCTATGCAGGAAAAAAACAAAGCTGTCTTTCATTCGAAATTAGCAATTGAAGACAGCACTCCAGCCCTTCGTTTTGTTTTTGTTGCCTTTGTTTTTCATGCAAAAAAGTGTGCAGTGTTTAGACCACGGCTGCATATTTGGTCTCTGCGTTCTTCACCACATGGCTTCTAAGGACATGTTCCAGTTTGCCAGAGTCCTAAAAGTCCAGTGCCTGGAGTTGAGTACTGTAGTCTAGGGCTCAGATTGAAGAGGAGCTCTAGTCTCCTTTTCTGTGTGGCCTTCTATGGACCTAAACTAATAGCCGCCACCCCACGCCCCCATCAACTCATTAGCTACCATTGCCATTGATCCTATTCATATGTAAAAGCCTAAGATGCTTTCACTATACTTCAGTCCCTACGGTGTTGAGCTTGGTTTTCAAATCTAGATGCCATATTTGATTTTGTCCCTATTCTTTTTTCTTAGCCTTGGCCCATTCTTAATGATTGTCCGAACCACTTATTCGACATTCATCCTAGTCTGCCTCGTATTGCTTTGATCTTAGAAATCCATTCATTAAACGTGTTTGCTTTCTGCCACTGCCTGATGCTGGACATGTAAGGATGAATTAGACCAAGTTCCTAACTGCAGTGAATCATCTAGTTAGAGTATGAGGACATACCTGGGCAGAAGCTTGGTGAGCTAATTAGGTGCCACTCAGCCTGGACAGCTTCAGATGCTAATTGCCTGCCTAAGTGTATTGAGCACTGATTTTTCTGTCTGGATTGTATCTTTGCTTCACATCCAGCTTCAGGCTGGTAAGAGTAGCCTCCAGAAGACAGGGTGCAAATGCCTTGCCTTAAGTGTAGGCTCAGAGAGCAGAGTGGTTGCTTAGCTCCACCCTCAAGAAAGGACAGCATAAGATGAAGGTCCATTAGGGTTTCCATTTACTATCTTAGAAGGGAGTCGGGAGGTGGGGTCCAGGGATCACAGTAGCATTGTTTCTTCTCTGGCATAATTATTTTTGTTATTTTTCTGTTTCCTAGTGGTTAGCAGCAAAAGCACTAAAAAGAAAGGCATTTATATGCTTCGCTTGGGGCTGGAAAAATGTAAGATGCTGAGGTGACTGTGCCCCTCTTTAACCAAGATTGAAGGGAAAGGACCCCAAAGGATATAGTGGGGAGTTGGGAACTGAGAAGAGAGAAATGATGTGAGTCCCTGTGGTATGCCCTAAAGAAGAGAATTAGGAGCTCTCTTGGGCCTGAGCAATTTTTTAAAAACTCATGAAATGTTCCTAATCAGGAGACAAAAAACCGGCCATGACAGTACAGCTGGGACAAGTACAAACGTTTATATGGGGATGTTCAGAAGAGGGAATCCCAACTCAGCCTAGAGAGAGATCAGAAAATATTTTCAAGAGAAAGTGGTCCTGGACTTCCCTGGTGGCTCAGTGGTTAAGAATCTGCCTGCCAATGCAGGGGACACAGGTTTGAGCCCTGGTCCCGGAAGGTCCCACATGCCACGGAGCAACTAAGCCCATGCCCCACAACTACTGAGCCTGCGCTCTAGAGCCTGTGAGCCACAGCTACTGAGCCCGTGTGCCACAACTACTGAAGCCCGTGCGCCTAGAGCTCGTGCTCCGCAACGAGAGAAGCCACTGCAATGAGAAGCCCACGCACCGCAACGAAGAGTAGCCCCCGCTCGCTGCAACTAGAGAAAGCCTGTGGGTAGCAACGGAGACCAAATGCAGCCAAAATATAAATAAATAAATATTTTTAAAAAAGAGAGAAAGTGTCCTTAGTCTGAATCCTGAAGGACAAGTTAAGTAGGGGAAGAGGAGCTCTCTGAGCAGAGACCAGGTGATGAACACAACAGAGGACTGAGGTTGGGGACTGCAAGTAGGCTGACCACTGGAGGGAAAGGAGTTGGTTGCACCATGCTGAGGTCAGACTGCGTGTCAGGTATTCCATAGGTGTTCTTATTTTTTGTTTTATTTTATTTTTGGCTGTGTTGGATCTTCATTGCTGAGCGTGGGCCTTCTCTAGTTGCAGGGAGCGGGGGCCACTTCCTGTTGCGGTGCGCAGGCACCCCATGGCGGCGGCTTCTCTTGCTGCAGAGCACGGGCTCCAGGCATGCACGCTCAGTAGTTGTGGCGCACGGGCTCAGTAGTTGTGACCCGCGGGCTCTAGAGCGCAGGCTCAGTAGTTGTGGCGCACGGGCCCAGCTGCTCCGCGGCATGTGGGATCCCCCAGGACCAGGGCTCAAACCCGTGTCGCCAGCATGGGCAGGCGGACTCTTAACCACTGCACCACCAGGGAAGCCCTCCATAGGTATTGTTAAACACACAGTATGCTTGTAAATGTTGTGGGACTTGCATGCTAGATAGGTTCCTCTTGAAAAGGAAACCAGACCAGCTCAAGTTTAGTGAAGGGGAAGGGGCATTGTAAGCACTATTAGGTCTCCCAGGAGTCCAGGGAGGGTGAACCAAGCCAAAGAGATGGCAGCATCACAGAACCATTCTCCTTTCCACTCTCTGCTCGTCTGCTCATTCCCTTTGCCCCTCCTGACTTTCTGTGCTCTTGCTTGTTGTCTTTATTCCCTCATGGCTTTTCTTGTATGAGACTCATATGACTCCCTAGTTCCTGAATCCATATGATCTTTCATCTCCTGGATGAAAAGCCGAGGGAGGAATTGGCTCATAATTTTGAGCGAGCCCCTGAGGCATCGTTTATTGGCCAGGCTGGGCCACCCTTTTATCTGGTGCCCTTCCTTCACAGTCATGTCTTGGCCAGGGTGAGATTGGGGACGTTCATGGCACCATGCACGATCTCGGGAGTATATCCTACAGCTAGGGCTGTGAAGTGGGCAGAGCAGGCACCCCAGCCCATGCCTAGCCCATCCATTTTAACATTTGAGCACTTTTTATGTGGTAGGCACTGGGGATTCATGGGCAAAAAGAAAAACAGTGCAAAAAACTTGGCAGCATGTTTCTGCATCTATAAGGTAATACAGGCATACCTCTCATTTTACTGTACTTTGCAAATACCGCTTATTTTCTTTTTCTTTTTTTTTTTTTAACAAATGGAAGGTTTATTGCAACCCTGTGTAATTAGTGATGGTTAGCATTTTTTCACAATAAAGTATTTTTAAATTAAGATACATACTTTTTGAAGACATAATGCTATCGCCTTCTTAATAGACTACAGTACAGTGAAAACATAACTTTTATATGCACTGAGAAACCAAATAATTTGCATGACTCAATTTATTGTGATATTTGCTTTATTGCGGAACCAAACCCACAATATCTCTGAGGTATTCCTGTATCTGAGTTACAATTTGACCACTTCTAGTACCTTCCCTGAGAATTGCCAGATTCCATTTGACTGGATACGGCCGGAAAAGTGATTTCAGAAAAGATCTGGAAGTTAATGGTCCAGCTCTAGACTAAACAGCATTCTTACTATCTTTGTGAATTCACCTTCCATTTATCTTTTTGTCTGGATCTAGTGAACTTTAGGTTCACTGAAAGCCTTAGTATTGTGTTTTGGGGGCTGGCAAATTATGCTCAGAGACAGGTTTTCTTTGCCAATAGTTTATTTACAGATTCATTGTGGGAATTACAGTAATTTCATAAGCCAGTAGCATGCAGATGCCCCTTATTAAGCTAATAAAGAAATAACATACCATACTCCAGACCAATGATAGGTTAATCACACTGTTGTTCCACGCAAGGGAAGATGAATAAAGTCCAGATTTAGTTCAGTTGTACCTTTATATGAATTGGTACTGGATGAGATGGCTTTGCCAACCAGCAGCTGAAGTCCAGCTGCCAGCTCAAAAATAAAAGTCACTTGTTGCTGGAGCACATCGCTAGGAAACTACAGCACTGGTGTTGACGGGCAGGCTGATCTCTGTGGGGCCGCTACATGGTTTGTCACCACTGCTAAAGGAGTCACCTCGACCACAGGAGGAACTAATGTCCCTTCTTTTCCTGAGACTGCTGCAGGGTTTAACATCACTGCCAACCAGGAGTGAGTGGCTTGAGATCTTCAGAGAGCAGGATCAGCAAAGGATAGCTTTGCCCGGACAGAGACGCTTGGATATTCCTCACACAACTCTCAGTATTTATAGTCTAAGTGTCCCCTCACTGTAGTTCCTTCTTTATTTGTTCCTATTGATAAGGCCCCAGCGGTGCCACTCGGCAAGTGAGCTGCTAGTGCTTAACAATGACAGCAGATGAGATGACATCCTAACACACTTCATTCTTTTATTAAAACAACTTTACTTCTAAAAACAACTTTTTTTTTGTCTTTGTCATAAGCAGGTGGATTAAAATATCTTCATTTAAGTCATAAATAAGTGGATTTGAAATCATAGCAAACCACTACACAACACTTAGGGTGGTTTCACTGCTTCTGAAAGGGTGGCACCTAAAGTACATTTGACTTAAAAGGCAAGAAGACGTTCCTTTCTTTTCTTTTTCTTTTCATTTAACATCAATTCAGCATCTTCTGGTGCTACATGTTAGGGCAGCATCTTCTTGTCCTAGATGCTGAAGATACAAAGATTAATAAGACACTTCTAAGGGCCCCCTCTAGTAGGAAAAACAGATGTGGGAGGAATGGTACCTTAGGCTGAGGGGGTAGTGTTTGCAAATAACACAGATGTGGGAATATAGGTTGCTTGAGGAGGTGGGAGGAGGGAAGGAGGATGCCAGTTGACGGGAGTCAGATTCTAGAGGATCTTATATTTCATTGTACTTTATCCTGCATGGTGGACATCAAAGGGCAAGGGACAGTTGAGAGTTTTAGGCATGGAAGTTAAATGATTAGATTTGCATTTAGAAGGAACATGCTGGTGGCAATGTAATTGAGATGACAGGGGAAGACGGCCTAAACTAAAGCAGTAGCAATGGGGAGGGGTAGGAAAGATGGTTAGAAGGAGTGGCAAGAAAGAAAAGTAAGTTTTTTAACTTCATTTGAAATGCCAAAGCAGTTATTTAATCCAGAAATTCTTCTCATTATTGACTATTTTTGGCAAAGAAAACAATCCCTTTCACCGTTTACCTCTCGCTTCTTTGCACAGCCTTTTAGAAAACTAGAATGTGGAGCTTTCTGGAATTCACAAGTTAGCTGATGGGCAGTTTCATTTTTGTTTAATCCTCCTAATTGCCACTCTGCATTCTTTGCCGTCTCTCATCTCATGTGCACCTCATTGCCTGTATCTTTAAGTGACTTGGGGTTGGTTTCCTGGTAGTTCATTTGACCTGGTGGCTTTGTTAGATAAGCAGGAATCAGCTCAGTCATGGAGTAACGTTGTTTTGCCTTTCCATTTAGATTGAAAGATGACGACAGTGGGGACCACGATCAGAATGAAGAAAACAGCACACAGAAAGATGGTGAGAAGGAAAAAACGGAACGAGACAGGAGTCAGAGCAGCAGCAAGAGGAAGGTGAGTTTTGTGCTGCATAGATGTGGTTGCCTTTGGACTTGAGACTTGGTTATCTTGGGAAATCTGGAAGATGCAGATTAACTTGATGGCATCCTGTTTTGTAATATCTGATTTTGTTCTCAAAAAAGGTTGTTGAATCACTGGAGTTCATTTTGGGACTTAGAACTTTTCCCTTGCCACACGATCTTGAGATGCTGCCTTGCTTTCCAACATTCTCCTAGCCTGAGGTAGGGGAGATAAACCCTGGAGTTTAACAAGGATGTTAATTGCTTCAGAAGCTGCTGCTCAGTATTTCAAATCCTGCACATCACTTAGAATTTTTGACTGTTTAGTTAGTAATAGTGTGAGCTGATTTATCCCACAATATTGAGTACCTTCCAGATGCAGGCATTTTAGGTGCTAAGAGGACACAAAGGTGAATGAGACTGTGGATGAAGGAGTTTACACTTAACAGTACCAGTAATACTAGTAGCTGTCATTTATTGAGTACTTACTCTGTGCCAGGCATGGTGCTAAGCACTTTACATCTGTTAATTAATTTGATCCTCTCAGCAGCCCCATGAGGAGGTGGTTATTATTTTCCCCACTTTGCAGATAAGCAGCTGAGGCACAGACTGGTTAAGCAACTTGCCCAGCGTCATTAGCCAGTAAGTGATAGGGTGTCATAGAGGAGGCCGACTTGGCCTGGGAATATGTTGAGATAAGATACAAACATAAATATCTATGATAGGAATTAGAAAGTTAGGAAAGCATTAAGACCAGAGAAAATGTTAACAGGAACTTAGAATCAGTTAACCACTAACTTAACTGTGTCAGCAGAATCTTGAGCCCACTGTAGGTAATTGAGGATGTATCCTTTTTAAGTGTGGAGGTGGTAAGGGGTGACACTGTAAAATGCTTTCTCAGTCTCAGAGCATGTGAAGAATGCCCAGATTAACACACCTTCTTTAATTCACAGGCTGTTGTCCCTGGGCCAGCAGAGCACCCCCTGCAGTATAACTACACTTTCTGGTACTCCAGGAGAACCCCTGGCCGTCCCACCAGCTCACAGAGCTACGAACAGAATATCAAACAGATTGGCACCTTTGCCTCTGTGAGTACTGGGTGGTTTAATGTAGCGAGCCTTGGTAGTACATTCATGCCTGTGTTTACATCGTTGTGTATATATACCCTCCTGGTAACATACTTAGGATTCTGGTTTCCTTAGTTGACTGACCTGAGTCTCTGAAGTCAAATTGGCTCGTTCTTAGATTTCTCATTACACGTCCATAGGTGACATACGTCAGTATCAGTAAGTATGTGAATTGTGGAACTAGTCAGAAGGGGACAATACAGAAATACAGGCTTGTTTAAGTAGATATTTATTGAGTCCTTACTGTGCACAAAGTGTCATGAGGGATACAAAATTTTATAGTACGTGGTGTCTGTTCTCATGAAGCTTGACAATAAAGTTGAGAATAAAATTAGAGTTTTTGTGTTTAATAATCTCCCATTAGGGTTCCGGATATGTTAGTGATTATGCATAAAGTAGCATCTTTTTTCTGTGTTCAGAAAGAAAAGGAAGTCTATTTTTTGTGGGTACTGTCAGTACAGAGAGCCCACACTCTGTCTTATCTCCCTCACAGGTGGCTAGAGTTGTGTACCCTGAGAAGCTGTCTGCAACTAAAACTAGTCTTGTTCAGTGAAGATTATTATATATTTTGTAGGTGCAGTACAGTCAATCTCTGGGCCGAATCAAATGCAGGATTTGTTATTTTCTTGAAATTATTGAGGTATTTGTCCTGTTTAAAATGCAGACACTGGAAAAGAAAACTATAATAGAAAATAAATTTTACAATAAATTAGTAAAGAGGAAGGACACAATGATAGGCACTTTGTGTGATTTCCTTCGATCGTTATGATAGCCCTATGAGGTCAGTGATGTTATCCATATTTTACAAATAAGAAAAATGAGGCTTGGTTAAGTATCTGATCTGAAGTCTCAAGTCTGTGATAATTTACTTAAGTGAAGGAACTTCACTTAAGTTGGGTAGGCTGTAAAAACCACTTGAAACTCAAGTTGGGTAGGCTGTAAAAACCACCTTCCAAAGCCTATACTCTTTTACTCTTCCATATACCAAAATGCATGCCAAGAGGCTCCAGTTTTTTAAAATGTTTGTTTACTAGAAGCAGCTATATTTATGTTTATTATTAATCAGATATGCATATATAACTGATAATCGGATCATCTGATTACTATGCTGAGTTGATATAATTTCAGTCAAAAGCAAAGATCTTGTTTTAGTTGGCCTGTGCTCTCTTACCACCAGTAAATTTAGGCTTTTGAATGATTAAAAATAGCTTGCGCACTGGTACATATTTGGTTCAAGAAATGTTGAATGAATTCAAGTTACTAATAGGGTTCTAAAATGAATAAAAAACCTTGCCCTTAGGGAAATAAGACATGCCCAGGAATTTCCAGTACAGGGAGGCAGTGGGAAGTGCTGTAAGAAAGGCATGGCTAGAGTGCACTTGGAGTGCAGAGGGAAGGAATTAATTTCAGCTTGGAGAAAGCCTCTTTGGGAGGAGATGGGTTTGAGATTGAATTTAAAGAATTTGAACGTGTGATAAGAAGAGGAAGGAATTCTTGGCAGAGAAAACAGTAGAATTAAACTTAAAAATATCCATGTAGTCCTTAACATTCCTGAATCCACAGAAATTTTGATGGCTTGCTAGACATTACAGGTTAAATGGCAGCCATTATGTTGTAAACAACTGGTTAAGCACTCAGAGGATCAGAGAAGAAACTGAACTGGGGAGGAAGTTTTCGTTCAGGAATTTGTTCAGTTATTTTAGCATAATTATAACTATTCTAGCATTTTTCTTTCCCTCTTAAGAAAGGTATATATGAATTTACCCAACTTGCTCAAGGAGGGTTTTTGTTTTCTTTTCTTCGGGCATGTACGCTGAGTTGAACAGTTTGTCATCAGCATCATCTTGGGTTAATGCTTCTTTATACTCACCAATGTCATGTAATTCAAGGCATTGGGAAATGCCTCACAATATTAAATTCCTCACAAAGAAATAATTACATTGTAAAACCAGTGATGCCAAAGCAGTATTTCCCATTTGTCCTCAATCCTAGTGTTTGACAACATTTAAAAAGTTCTTGAAGTTCAGGTAACTAAGAAAGCCGTGTCTTGAAATGGAAAGAGCATTGGACATGGGGATCACAAGTGCCATCTGTTCTACTGCTTGACTTTGTGGGCTAGGGCGAGTTCTGAAACGGTTTCCTCAATTATAAAATGAAGAAGGTAGTTGAGATGATTTCTGAGGTCTTTTCTGCACTTCATATTCTGAGTCTAAATGTTTATTTTTTGGTTTCAGTTGGGAGTTCCAAAAATGAAAATTGCCTTAAGAGAAGGAAAAAAGATAAAAATTTAATGCTATTTCTCGATCTGCTTACTATTTCATCTCTCTTATGGTTTGGATATAGGATTCTGGCTATGAGATTATATAGGATGGCTTTAAGATTGGTGGAGACCAAACGGTTAATAAAGCAGTGCTCAATTGGAGGATTGAGAATGGTTGGTGTACTTTGTCCCCACCACCCCCTCAAGTCCTGATTCACAATGAGCCATCGTTTCTAGTAGGCGTACTTCATTTCTTTGCACTGCGTTAGGGTGGGAAAAGATTATTGCTCATTGTATGCATATGACCACTCACTGTCCCAAATCACTGTGTGTAATTAAGCATGGCAGTGGCTGAGATGAAACACTGCATTGAAGTCCTACAGATGGCATTCATTCCTAATTTCTTGGTAACCTGAGACATTTCCCGTGTTCCTGCTCTCTAGAGGAATGGAAGGCACAGCCATTTCACACAGCCTGAGGTCTGTTTCTCCTCAGTTGCTATCCATATCTGGGAGTATGACCTGAGTCTCTGTCTGCTTGGTACCCATTTTCAGCTGTGCATTATGGAGTCTTGCTTCATGTTTAATTTAGAGCCAGCAGTGTCTTGGCAAATACCAACTGTTTCTTCAGACTGTTCCACATTTTCTCTTTCCTCCTAAAGTGTGCACTTCACTGGCCAGTACTTTGTAGCTATTCTCCATGAATTGCAGAGGAATAGGGAAGTAATCTCTCCTATCAAATCACTAGTGAGAGAAACAGAAATGGCATGCTGAATATAAATAAGCATACATTTTATAGAGAAATATGTCTGATTTTCTAACAGGACTGTGAAAGAGGAGCAAAGAGAAAATCTCTAGCTAAGAAAAGGGACTTAAACCCTAAGTGAGAGGCTAAGTCCTGCTTGGTTTTTGGACCGTCCTGGCCTTAGCAAGGGCACCATGGTATGGAGTAGTGCATGTGGTTGATTCTGTCACTTAATGCTCAGTAACTAAACAAATAAAATGTATTTCATTGTAGCTAATGCTATATTTGATGGTAAACATCTTCGATCAAGAAGTGCAGTTTGGGCTTCCCTGGTGGCGCAGTGGTTGAGAGTCCGCCTGCCGATGCAGGGGACACGGGTTCGTGCCCCGGTCTGGGAGGATCCCACATGCGCTGGGCCCGTGGGCCTTGGCCGCTGAGCCTGCGTGCCTAGAGCCCGTGCTCCGCAGCGGGAGAGGCCACAACAGTGAGAGGCCCACATAACGCAAAAAAAAAAAAAAAAAGAAGTGCAGTTACAGGGCTTCCCTGGTGGCACAGTGGTTGAGAGTCCGCCTGTCGATGCAGGGGACGCGGGTTCGTGCCCCGGTCCGGGAAGATCCCACATGCCGCGGAGCGGCTGGGCCCGTGAGCCGTGGCCGCTGAGCCTGCGTGTCCGGAGCCTGTGCTCCACAACGGGAGAGGCCACAGCAGTGAGAGGCCCTCGTACCGCAAAAAAAAAAAAAAAAAAAAGTGCAGTTATAAATATAAGTCATGAGCATGTAATGTACAGCACAATGACTAGTTAACTCACACAGTTAATAATACTGTTTTTTTTTTTAAGTGATTTGGTTCTAAAGAAATACATTCAGGCTGAGGTTATGTGGCATTTAATCTGTCTCAAGACTTAAGTGGTTTTTATTGTGTAAAAACAAGGTCCTCTTACACCATGTGATGATTATCCTGTGACTTCTGCAGGAGAGTATGTATTGACATTGACCAACTAAGGTTCCTAGCTGAGGCTGGCATTTCTCACCTAAAGAGTTTATTCTTGTATCAACAATATTACATTATTCTTTTATCAAAATATACAGTATGCTTTCCTCTAACATGCCTTCCTTCCCACACAGTCCCCCAAATGAAAACCTAACCTCCAGAAATTAGAGCCTCTACCAGAGTGTCTTCCATGTTTATGCTCTTCTCTTAAACAAATCTCACATTCATTCAAAGAAGCACAAGAAACATCTTTTCACTCTGCTGTCTTCTCACTGCAGGTGGAGCAGTTCTGGAGGTTTTACAGCCACATGGTACGTCCCGGGGACCTGACAGGCCACAGTGACTTCCATCTCTTCAAAGAAGGAATTAAACCCATGTGGGAGGTGAGGACTGAAAGCCTCAGACTGCTTTTCTGAGCAAGTTTTTTATTTTAGGGGTTTTTTGTTTGGTTTGTTTTTTTTTTAATTTTTAAATTTTTTTTTAAAGCCATGTCAAAATTAAAAGTAGTTTATAGTTTTCTCGGGACTTCCCTGGCAGTCCAGTGGTTAAGACTGTGCGCTTCCACTGCAGGGGGTGCAGGTTCGATCCCTGGTCGGGCAACAAAGATCCTGCATGCCTTACGGTGCTGCCAAAAATTTTTTAAAAATTTATTTTAATTCTAAAGAAGTATTTTAAAGTCTTCTCTGAAAGCTGTGTCACTATTTGGTCCGTTGGAAATGGGACCTCTAGGAAAAGGCACTGATTCCATTGTTTGTCTGTGTGGATGGTTTTCAAAGATTGTTTTATCACTAAAATGGTATTATAACAACATTAAAGGATTTTTAAAAATTACTCTTCCCATAGAACTGGTTTTGTGTGTGTGTAATATATTACCATAGGGTACATATGATTGAAGTGAGTAAAAATAAGCTTATGGGCAGCAACTGGAGACCCAGAGCTGAGCTCTATGATCTCTTTGCTGTAACCCATTTTCTCTATTCCGATGCCAGTGTTTTTCTAGAAGACAAACGGGATCACCCACACATACCCCAGTTAAAAATCTTATGCAGCTCTCCATCGCACACACGATCTTGCACCTAATTACCTTTCAGGACTTGTCACCCATCATCTCTAAGTCCTCCCTTCACTGTAGCTAGACCTTCCTCTTTGCGTCTCTGTCTCACAATCAGAGTTTGCACACTGCCGTGTTCTTCCCAATGCCGGCAGAGCCCTTCACCTGCTTTACCTGGCTAACTCCGGTGTCCCTCAAGACCCAGCTTAAATGGTTTCCTCTTCTTGGGTGTTTCTGTCATGTTCTTTCTGAACTTCCTATGCATATCTCTGTTACAGCAGTACTTGTCAAACTGTACTGCTGGAATTAATTTTCTTGTCTATCTTCTTCACTAGACTGGATCTAGGTAGAGACTGTGGCTTCATGTCTGTATTTGGGACATGGTAACTCTTGATAAACTTCTAGCGAATGAAGTAAGGAAATCTGTTTGAAATCTGACATTTCATTTTGATGTAGTTCCGAAAAAGGATGATGATGATTATTATTATCATTTGGGCGTATATTATCATTTTGGCTACGCCGCGGCTTGCAGGATCTTAGTTCCCCCACCAGGGATCAAACCTGGGGCCCCGGCAGTGAAAGTGCCAAGCCCTAACCACTGGACCGCCAGGGAATTCCCAAGAGAGGATTATTTTTAAAGGGTCCGTTTGGCCATTTTTTCCTATAGAGTTGAGTAATTGGGAAGCAACAAGACTTCTTAGTGATCAAGGGATCGTTGGCCCTAAAGCAAAAGAGCTGTGAAACCATATTTTAACTTTAAATGCTTTCTCTCTTTTCACAGGATGATGCAAATAAAAATGGTGGCAAGTGGATTATTCGGCTGCGGAAGGGCTTGGCATCCCGTTGCTGGGAGAATCTCATCCTGGCCATGTTGGGGGAACAGTTCATGGTTGGGGAGGAGATCTGTGGGGCTGTGGTCTCTGTCCGGTTTCAGGTAAGCCACCCCACGGGCAGGTCTGCTCCTCATGTTGCCTTTACTCTTCTCACTGCCTCCGATTTGCTTTGATGATTCCTTCTGTCGTTCCTCCTGTAGGAGGACATTATTTCAATATGGAATAAGACTGCCAGCGACCAAGCCACCACAGCCCGCATCCGGGATACGCTTCGGCGAGTGCTTAACCTACCTCCCAACACCATTATGGAGTACAAAACCCACACCGACAGCATCAAGTATGTGTTGTGGGGGCTTGCGGGGGGCGTGTCCCTAAGTTTAGCAAAAGTAGGTCCTTAGTTGGGCCCAGAGGAATGTGGTCGTACAGAGACTGACTTCAGGAGAAGGGACAGACCAGTCTTCCCCTAGTGCTTCTGGCCACCTGTAGCAGTTCTTTGCTGGCAAGGTTCCCTGTCCACCTACACTGTGGGGTGCTTTTTATGAGAGAGAGCCCTTCTGCAGAATCCCAGTTGCACTGCCTGGGCTTGCTTTATTCACACAGGCTGTCTTGTCTTTCATGCACTAACCACTGTCGTAGAATGAAAGACAAAGTGCTCTTCTTTTTCTTGCTGATTTTTAGATAATTTCACTGAACAGTAAGGCCCTCCTCCCTGTCTGCCCCTCACTCCACTTTTGCATGTCTTTTTAACCTGTTAGCTTCAGTCTGTTTTCTTTGTCCTGGGAAATCGACTTCGTATCAGGAGTGATGACTCCATTTCCTTGTGTGTAGAGCTGAACTCGTAGAGGAAGCAGAGTAGCGTGTTTGTGGGAGTAGAATCTAAGGGGAGCATGGATGCCAAAGAGGAAATTAGCTTTGCAGTCTCCTAAGACTCAAGGAAGTGGAGCTGGACGTCCACAAATGAGAATCACTGGCTAGGGTTGCTCCTTCAGTGATTGAATGTCATAAATAAATCCAGGTTATTATGAAAACGTTGTGGGGAGTGGCTGTTAGATTTTCCTCACAACTGGAGGGAGAGCGAGCCAACTAGGAGTCAGGACTTGGAGGTTTAGTTCTCTCCTTTGACTCTAATATCAGTGTGTGCCTTTGAAAAGTCTCTCTGCCACTCTGCTTCAGTTTCCCCATCGGTAAAATGGATAATAACGCTTTACCCAACAGGGTTGTTCGAGGCTGATTTAATCTTTGTAATTGAAGGTCCTCAGATGGAGAATGCTCTTACAGGGCCAAGTATTATTACTCTCATCATCATCATTAGTAATAATATCATCATCCTGCTTATTAAAAACATTACTAGTAATGAGCCCAGCCATGGTGTTCAGCAGGCAGACCATTTGGGAATCTTTTTCCCCTGAATTTACAGATCGTATTGTGGGTGGAACTGGCTTAAACTAGCTAAGCGCCAGTTTTTAATTGGGAATGCTGCCATAGGAGGTGGTCTGTATCGCATGGCTGGGTGTGGCTCATTGTCGCCACCAACAGTTATTAGCTAGCCATGACCCTGATTGCTTGCCTCCAGTCCCCGGGTCAGCATTGTTTTTCTCTAGGCAGATTTTTCCTATTCTTTGTTCTGGAATACAGGTAGTTTCTGCCCTCCAGCCAGACTCAGTCTAGGCTGGAGAGACCCACACCTACCTTTTCTAGGACTCTTACATTCAAGGTTCCCAAATGCTCCCCACCCCCATCCCCCCCAGAAGCAACCTTTTCACCTGGATAGGAAAGGGAAAGAGGTATTTTTCAGCTCTCCCCTCTCCACTGTTCTCCCGCTCTAATACCCTGAAGCAGTTCTTCCTGACTTTTGTAGAAACACGTACAAGTCCTTAGAGTCTAGGAGAGCCTTGGGGCTTATTGCCTTAGCCTGCTGCTTGCTGCCTTATCCAGAGGCCTGCCTAGTACTCCAGCCCTGCAGCTGCAGGGACCAGAAAGCCCTCCTTGATACCTAGATGCTACTTTTCCTCGCGTCTCCCTCTCTTTCTCTCCCAATGTGCCAACATTTTGCACTTTCACTAGAATGCCAGGCAGGCTGGGCCCCCAAAGGCTCCTTTTTCAAAACCTCTGGAAGCCGCGGTTGAATGTGCCGTGACCCTCTCCCTCTCTGGATGGCACCGTCACTGAAGCTGGCATCGTCGGAGTCTCTTGCTCTGTTGGCGCGCTACCTGGAAGACCCTTCTGTCCCGGACAAGAGGAACCGGAAGAGCATTTTATGTTTTAAGAACAGGCTGACACGCAGCAGCTACAACAACAGCTGAGATCACTTAATAAATGGTGCTAAACTAGCTTGTCTCATGCTCTTGCTCTTTATGGTGCATCAAAGAAGTGGCCTTTCAGACTGACTGTCACCATATTAAGGAATGGCACAGACTTCTCCGCGGAGGGCCATCCGGGGAACGCAGCCTCATTTCCATAAGCCCATTGTATAACGTCACATGGTATTTTGTTCCAGTTCTGCTGAGGTCCGACATAATGAGGTGATATCTAGCTCTCAAAATGAGACCCCATTTTTTTGGTATTTGAATTTTAGTTTCCATCTAGTCATGCCGATGACCAGAACAGAGTGATTTCTGACTTAGAATTCAGCTTGAAAGTCCGTACGGTTGGAAAGGGGGATCGTTGGCCTTTGCTTTGCTGACTTTGTATGTCTTACTTCAAAGAAATCTCTTGCTTGGAGGTAAAGCCCTGCTTCCGTCTGTGTGCGGCTGTACGTATAGAGCTTCCTTGCTTTGTGTTAATGAGGTTTACTCACTGTGCTAAAGCCGCCCAAGCCACAAGCTCTTTGCCAGCCTTCTCCCTTCTGCTGTCACCTTAGAGCCAGATCATCTTCCTCTTTGAGCTCGCCCTGCTTGCACGGTCTCAAGGTTCTAGCCCTTCCCTTCCTCCCAGTCCCCAGGGTTGTTGTGCATCAGGACCTGGGGTGGGGAGATGTCTTTGTCCTGCTTGAGTGTGCTCCTTAGGGCATCTGACCACACATAGCACATACCAGCCCCTCATGTGCTTTGTGGCTTGGCATGTATGTGCTACAGCTCGGCCTTCAGGCCCCTAACCTGCATGTAGAATTTCAGCAAGCCTTACGTTACTTTAGGCTTTCTGAGGAGCTACCACCAAAACCAGAAGTGAAACACTTGCCCGCACTAGGCCAGGTTGCCTGATCGCGCCTGTGAAGGTGGCTGTGGGCGTAACGTGGAGTTTGCCCGAGTGGCTGTGCGCTTCCATTATGGCAGCAGCGCCCTGAGCTATACCATCCTCACTGACCATCGGGCTCCACGTGACCTGGGATCCCACAGAACACACACTGGGACTAGAGCGCCTTGGGCTCAGCATCCTGGAGGTGTTCGTGTCGTTGCTTTTTTCTGTTATGTACCCCAAACTGGGTGCAGGACCTGGAAGATGGAGACTTGCTGATGTGTGGAAATGCCTGTTCTCTCCGTTTTCAGCGTTTGTCAAAGCATTACCTTCTATGGCCCTTTCCCTCTTGCCTTCCACTGTAATGTTACATGTATTGGCCTTAATTTCAGCTAATGTAACTGGTCCAGGGGATGAGCTTGATGCCACCTTCCAAAGTAAGAGTTGATGAGAAAGCACCAAACTGACCGTGAGACCCCTGTGATCCTTGCCACATCTGAGCAGAAACCGGAACTGTTCTGCTTTGCTCTGCTCCTTGTGGCTCTCCCACAGGTGTGGCTCTGTTTGAGCCAAGGAACTGGAGCTGCTTGGACTTGAGAATTCCGGGGAAATGAGGAGGAAAGAGCCGCAGTTCTCTCCCAGCTGCTCTGGAGATTAGGGCTCCTGGAAATGGTGAGGGGAATTTTTTAGGGGTGGCTTAGATTTCTCAGTCAAGCGTACCTCCACCTTGCTCTGTTTCAGTCCAGTCTCCGGTGTCCTTTTTCAACTATCTGGTTTTCCCAGGCTTCCCCTGATCACACTGCTTGTGGCCTTTTCCTGCTGCACTCCCGAGAGGCTGATGCTGCGCACAGGGCGTGACGAGCTGCTTTGCTGCAGAGGGGATGCTGCCTGCTGCCTCGTACCCTTGCTTATTGCCAACAGTTAGCCCCTTAAGGGTGCGTGGGTCCCACTGTGAAACTGGTTCAGTTGAGTGTTAGCTCAGGGGTGTGGCTCTTTCTAATGAGGCCAGTCATAGCTGAGATTTCAGAGATTTGGGTCCTTGCAGGCATCAAGCGATTCACTGTATCTGCCACTTTGAGGACAATCTCATAACACAGCCAGACTTGCAACCCAGAATCACGGGACCACAGGATAAGACTTGGGGCGCAGAGCCATATAGAGCAGCAGTGCCTCTTGTGAGGAAATTCCTCTTTGGAGTAGTCTCTTGAGTCCCTTCGTGCCTCTGGCCTGGAATGGGAGAGGGAAGACAGGGCCAGCTGCACTCAGTGGGCCACAGTGTTGGGAAGACTGACCAGGCCCCTCTGCAGAGAGAGCTGAGGGTAGGTGACTTCTCTTTATTCATTTATTCTAGAGGAGAAATGGGTCGAATCACGGGGACTTCACCACATCTAGATTTCATTGTATTTAAACATTGAACTTCGTAGGCAAGAACCAACCATCCCTTCTCTTGCCATGGCTAAATCATAGCCAGGTGGCACTGGGTCATACCAGCATAATTGCTGGACTTTGCATTTGTGAAATGTTCCCCCATGCTGATGTTCAAGGTAAAGCCCAGACTAGCAGGAGGCCAAGTTCGTCCATGAGTATGAGGGCCAGCTGAGTGCAAGGCTGTGAACTGAGATTTGGGCCAGAGTAGGGGCAAGTACAGAGTTACACAGAAATGAGATCTCTGCTCTCAGAGTTTGCTTTCTGGTAAGTGAGCTGGCAAAAGGTGGTCTTTAAAGGACTCATGGTTATCCTGTCATTTGAATCTGTTTAGAATGCCCTGTAGGCTATATTAATCTCATGGTAATTTAAAAAAGAATATTTTTTTAAGAAATTCAATTTACATGACAGTTTTAACATTTAACTTGTTCTTTCTTTACCTTTAAAAGAAACAAGTTTTAATATTACTAATATGCCTGATGGAAAATAGCTAGAACATTCGCACCTAGTTTTAGGCGTTTGATTTGCCTCTTAGTCAAGCATTGGCCTGTGAGAACCAGCGATTGTACCAGTGACTCTGACCAGCTATCTTATCTCCACTGAATCCATATGAGGAAACTTCTTTGCCCACATTCTTCATGTTGAAGTTTTTACATATGAAGAAAATACTGCTGAAGAAAATGGGAGGGCAGTTTAATACTAAACTGGATTAGAGGGGACTCTGACATCCACATTTCTGAAGGTTCTTGACACAGAACTTCTGTTTGGACTAGTGTAGGGCTTTCTGGAAACAAAAGGATAAATGAGGTGAAGCTTCAACACAGCCTTGTAATTTCTTGTTGACACCTAAATTGCTTAAATAGAATTTAAGTCTCACCTTTAGAGCAAGAGAGGGGTTTCCTGGGTCGTTGCCCAAGCGTCAGAATTTGCTTTCTCCTTATCTCCATTTGTGAAGAGTGAAATGACCTTCTGACATCACTCGTGGACTCTCAAAGTTCATCACGTTACCATCTCTCCAGAAGGAGCTGTGAAGCAGATGTCTTTCTGTGGAAACTGAGTTTGTGAATTGATAAAGACTGGCATGCTTATTGGGTGCTCTTCCATTTTCCTTCAGTTAACGTACCTGTATCAGTATTTTGGCAGTACTCTCTCTGAAGAAACCATTAACTTCAGATCAATCTCTTATTCTGAGAGATACATCATTAACTTATAAATGCTGCTGTTTACAAGAGGGAAATACTAATGAAACTGATGTGAATATTGCCTGGAAGAATGAATTTGTTGTGCCAGGTCTCTGTATTTAATCCCTTCCTATTTAAAAAAAGAAAAGCTATCTGTAGGAGACCTACTGATAAAATATATTTTAGTGGTCATAATATTAAACCTGCAGTGAGCTAATAATTTAGCACATTAAACCCTATATGTTGTCACCATGGGTATATCACCCCTTTAAACCAAGAATGGAATAATTGACAGTAAGGAGTTTTAGATTTAAAGGCACCAAATTACCCATTTTATATCTAATTCCCAGGGAAGTTACCTGACACTTTGTCCCTAAGTGGCTGAAAAATGGTTAAGGCAAACAGGAAGGACATAAGCTCCTCTCAGAAAACTTGAGGTGCGTTAGGGCTTCCAGATACACAGGGCATCTAGCTTTCTCCTGGTTTTTGGCCAGCAGTCACCAAGGCCCTGGTCTTTGTGGAGCATCATTCCAAGAGACTCTACCCTCAGTCACATTTCTTATCCCTTTCTAACTCCAATTTCTAAATTAAGTTAATAAGCATTAAAGTTGTGTTGAGCATTGGCCCTTGGAAATTTTGAGCTGCTGTGACATAATACAACTTAATTTTAAGATAATAGTTACTTGGGTATTATCAGAAACACGTAACCTGATAAGAATTTGGGTCTGAGTTTAGAAGGGTCAGAAGGTTGGAAATACGAAAGCAGATGAAGTGGTGTAATTTCCTCATTGCGTCTTTGGACACTGTAATGCTGTTGGGTACCTGCCTTTACCGTCAGGGTGAGGCCTGATGAAGAAAGATAGTTTCTGCCACCTGTCCTCACGTCCCCAAGGCAGAAAGCACGGCTGCCCTTCGCCTCAGTGAATTGGAGGTGTCTCCCATGGTGGGTGAGCTTAGCTCTGACCTCACTGGTCTCCCCTGTAGACTTGTTGAAGGAGTGGCTAGAAGAACGTGCAAATCCTCTAGGGAGTAGTAAGGGCCAGACTTAGCCAGGAGACGAGCCAGCTGCCCCTGAAAGGTGCCGGCCACCCCGCTAAGCTAAGAGGAAACTCTAGGAGGGGAACCTCACTGCTGTGCTTCCAGGTATCGGTGGGCTCCACTTGACCTTGAGGGTATCTGAAATGGGGTGTGGGTTTATCTTGTCTGTTCTCTCTTTGTTAAAAAGCCTTTGATCTGAATGTACTATTGTGTTTTTTGTCTCTGGTTTGCCAGGGCCTGGGAGGAGTTTCATGGCCTGGTGAACAGCAGCGGCCGCTGATCGGACGCTCCCCCTCTGTCTCTCACACTCAGGGTAGGGCCTTGTCTACCTTCTCTGTAACCTTGTGACATACCTCTCAACCGTAGGACCCTCTTCCCAAGGGAATGCCCTCTCCCCACTTGTCCCCAGGCTTGCCTCTGCCAGCATTGAGCCTGCTTCAGCTCCTCCTCATGGACTGATGCCACAGTCTCAGAGGAAACCGCTGAGTCCAAAGCCACTGACTTATCCTGCCTGGGTCACATGTCTCCTGGTGAAGCCCTGGGCAGGTCGATGAGCCTCGCTACACTTCTGTTTTCTGATTTGGAAAATGAGTTTCCACGGACTGACATGTCTCTGGTGTCTTTGGATGCCAACATTCCATGATTAGAAATGGCCCAGAGATCCATTTTCTTTTGCCTGGACGTGGCCATTTTTAAGCCGTCTGACAGTGTCCTGTGACTAATAGGACAGTTCCACAGGCCACAGTATGGGTTAGGTGAGAGGTATGTCTCGTTTGCTGGTGGTATTTGTCAGTTGTGAGGAAACAAGTGATGGAACTTCTGAGTTTCAGCGGTTAAAGTGAACTGGGGGTAGATGTCAGGGCTGTGTAGGAGGCACGGTTCCAGGTTGTATTGTGGCTAGACCACCACGTGTTTCCTGGCAGAGAGAGACCCTGGGATATCGAAGGCTGGGTCAACTGAAGCATTCACTTTAAGAATATTTGTATTTCAGTTAAGGGAGTTCCAAGTCCATGTGTGTATCTTTAGCAGAAGGAGTTGAATTGGGTAAATTTACTCTGGATGAGAGGAATGGATAAAAGGACGGTATCTCCACGTGCCCGACCCGAGAGCACATTCCTGGACAGTAACTGTCCCCGCCCCAAACCCATCCCTAAGAAATGGAGAATTTCTAAAATGGAAAAGAACATGTCAGCTGTAGTAGCTGCTTCAGAACTCCCCTCTCCCGGGAAGGAAGGGAGGCTTTTTAAGGAATAGGAGACCTACATTCCTCAAATGAGCTAAAGAGATGGCATGACACTGTGAGGGACAGAAGCGGGTGGCCAGGGGTCTGAGTAATAAACAGTCCCAGAATTCCTATACACTCATGCCACTCATATCTGTTTTTTCAATAGTTTAATTCCTTTATCATAAATTCAGCTTCTAGATGATAACATTAGATTTTCAAAATTGCAATTTAAAGAGTTTCTCTGTATAGTCAATATAGAATTCTGAGATGGATGAAAACCATGTATCAGCTCTAATACTGATACATTGATGTGTAGGCTGGAAAGCAGCAGATACTCAAAATAAACCAGTTACATTCCCAGAGGCCTCTGGTGCTATAGTGGACATGTTGTAACAGCACTACCATAGTTAATTCTAAGGTTCCTTTTCTTTTGCTTTTAATGTCCCTAAAATTGGGGTGCTTACAGTGAATGTGATAAGAAAGGTTTTTGTCGTAGTTTAATTGGCAGCATTTACCTCTTAATGGTGGTGCCTTTAAAATTCAACAGCATCTTAGGTTCCATAAAAAAAAAAGCTTTAAAATGAAACTGGAATAGACAGAATGGAAGACGTAAAATTATTCCCTCTCCTCTCAGCTAACACTAAACTCCCCAGGAAAAGATCTTTGAATTGCTTTGAAAAGTCATATAGTTGCGTAAGTTGCATAATTGCTGTTTTGTAGTCTCTGTTCTTTTTGTTGCCCCCCCCCCCCGCCCAATATCTTTTTTATAGGGCAGATTGAAGGGAGCGTTCATGGGTTAGGTGTTCTCCTTGAAGCACAGACTTGGGAGAATGAGAGGAGTATTAGAGTCTAAACAAAAAACCCAACTCACTTCATTGTCCTAACAGACTTGAGAAAGACTTCATATTTCACCTTTATTGATTTAACCTTGTAAGTGGTAAAAGGGGTGTTCCAAGGAGATGCGCATACCCAGCTTGTGGTGGTTTGAGCTGCCGTTTTAGAGGCCCCAAACTTTAGCCTTCTTGTCCTCCCTCCCTCTCCTCCCTTCCAAGTAGATCACTATCTATGAAGAAATTAAAAACTGCTATTTAAATCATTCTTGAACCACAAATACTTTTCCTCAATTTATCTGATGTTTTGTGACGTTACATGTGGCTGCTAATATTTTAGGAGTATGTCATTTGACCTCTATTACCATTACAAATAAACATTGCCCTTTTAACCATGGCTTCGGTAGAAGTCCCAGTTAGCTGCTGGTTTGGGGCGGTTGGGGAGAGGGGTAGATTCTGGGTCCCTGCATGTCTAGGCTGACATGCACAGAAGCAGTGATCTCTCTTGATGGAGAATGAACTTGGTGTGGTCACTCGGTAGAGATGAGAGATTGAAGTTTGCCCTAGTAAACCTAGGGGGTTTGCAATTTTGTTTGCTTTTCAGGGAGGGAGAGAGGAGGAAGCCAGAGCTGGCCTGGGCCGGACAGCTGGATAGCCAGAGAATGATTCCCTGAAGACCGTGATGTAAACATGTTATCATTTCCTTCTAAACGATCTGTTATATCATTGAAAGCCATTGAACAAACCCAAACCCAAAAACCTTCCCAATAGTCTGCACATTGCTAGGTGCTTGGAGGGTCTAGCTTTCCGGAGCTCAGTCTAGATTGTCTAAATTTTAGTTTGCTTTTAAAAGAAGAGAAGCCCATCTTTTAAAAAGAAAAAAAAAAAAAAAGAAAAATTGATTGTGGCCTCTGCCACTTCCTGTCTACCTTCTCTCTTTCTCCTAATCTCTCTGTGCCCTGCAGCCTGGGGTGAGGGACATAACTGAGGATTAGTTCCCAGCTGGCTTGAGGTGAACACATTCCTCAGACTAAATTTGGCACCAAGCTCTTCTCAACCCACTTTTTTTTTTTTTTAGAAAGGCTGGACCTGAGCCGCCAGCTGCCACCCGCCTGCTTCAGCCTGTCATTGTCAGGAGCCTGTTGCCCACCCTCATTGCTCTTTGTTTTTCTTTATATCAGACTCTTTTTGGAAAAACTCAGCTGGATTCTCCTGGCTCTGTTCCTCTGTCACTCCCCATTTCCATTTTACAAATAAACCTTAGAATGATTCTGACTTCTTAGAGATTTCTGACTATGAAGAGATCTGTGGCAACAGAATTAGAATCAATATTACGTATCTTAGTGGGAAGGTGCTATAGAGCCCTTCAGCTTACCTGCCACCGGGAGGGTTTGTTCTGGCCCAGCCCCAGCACAGTGCAGGAGTTCTCCAGAACGTAGGTGGCCTGCGTATGGTGATGACTAATCCTAAAGATTCTCTTCTTTACATCACTAAACAGCAGAAAGGGCTGAGTCCAGATATTTGCCTGCCATCTCTCTTACTCCAGATAAGACAGATAATTCTCCCACAGTCAGAAGATTCTCTGACTCTACCTTCCCGCACCCCTGGCTTTCTAGTCTCCCTTCTGGTTGACTTTTGTGATCCAATTGATCTGTAGGGACAGAGATGGCATCAAAGGGGAAGAAGGAAGCAGCAAATCCTTCTTCCTGACCACTCTTTGTTATTAGAGGTGTCCTCCGTTGTGCAGACTGTCACAGCACAGCGTCCCTAAGGGGACTCAAATAGCACACCTCAGTTAACGCCTGCTTTTCTCTGTCTTATGATCAGATGCATTCTTATTCTTTGTTAGCTTCTTGCGGCCCCTCAGTGGGGTCTGCCCTTTTGAAAGGCCCTTTAAAAAGATGATTACCCCACTAAGTTCTCTTTGTGTTCAGTCTTCAACTCCTTAGATGGAAATCATTGAAATTCTCAATAGCATTGATCATTGAGCTGCATGGTCATGTATGTCAGTTACAAAAAATACCAGTGGGCTTTTGAGATAACATCAGTTTCTTCCCAGCCAGAGTTCACCCACGCCAGCTCCATCCAGTTTCCCTCTCAGTGTGCTTGTCTGCAGTTATTATCTGTGTAGTGAGGGCTGTGAGTTACTGTCAGCCTGCCACCATCGTGGAGGAGAATCTGTTAGCCAGCAGCAGGAGAAAACTGCTGTTTGGCTGGGCTGAGCATATTCCTTCGTCAGTATTAATTCATTCTGGACCAATTGCCAGATACCCAATCAATTGTAGCAATTTTAAGACAGGTCAGTTAAAACCAAAGCTTCTAGAATGTTCCATTAAAATTAAATGGAAGAAATCATTCCAAAATCAGGTTAATGAGAATTTTTCTGTCTCAAAATTTCAGACGAGTTTAAGTCTGAAGCGCTGGGCCAGAGCAGTAGATGCAGTGACCTCTAAAGCCCCTTCCAGCCCTGAGATCTGGGGATTAAAGTGGCGACGCGAACTGCCAAGGTGTTGTTGGATTACTAGGCTGCAACAGGAGAGGTACTAGTGGGCGGCCAAACCTGTCTGCATCCAGTAGGAGGCAACTAAGAAGACATCACAAGATCTGTTACACACACGCACACGCACGCGTGTGTGCACGTGCTAAGTTTCTAAAGTAAAGTGTACTCAGGTTTCACCTCTTAGAATATCCTTTCATAAGCAGCTATAAGTTTTGAACCAAGGGATTTTTGGTTGGTTGGTTGATTTTTTTGAATATGTAATACAATCTGTCGTTCAATTTTTTTTAAAAAATGCATGTGCGTGAGTGTGTGTTTGTGTGTAAGAGAGAAAAAGGTTTGCATCCCACTCTTTCTCCATCTGCCCAGCTTCCAGTGTCCCTTCCCCTGCCACCACACTGCCCCAGGTAACAGCGTTTTATTACGTATGACTTCCTTGAGGCAGATATGAGCCTTATTTCCTCACTCACACAGGAGGCAGCATATCAAGTCCACACACTGTTCTGCACCTTAACGTTTTCAGTTTCTCTTGGCGATCTTTCTGTATTAGTAGAGAGTTTCTTTTCCTTTCATTTTTTTTAAGCTGCACAGTATCCCTTTAATATTTAGTCCCCTATTAATTTTTAGTCCCCTGTTCACACGCGTTTGGGTTGTTTCTGACCTCTTGTAATTGCAACCAGTTGAGTCCAAGTGGCTGAAGGGACTCGGGAGGCAGGTTGCTGTGTTGGCATTAGATGAGCAAGGAAGGAAGGTCCTGGGGTGTGAGGAGGGCCCGAGAGCTGCCGAGGCCAGGTTTCCCCGTGTGTGTGTGTGTGTGTGTGTGTGCGTGTGTGTGTGTGTGTGTGTGTGTGCGTGTGTGTGTGTGTGTGTGTGTGTGTGTGTGTGTGTTGCCTAGAGATGACCTGTGTATTGAATGCTCTCTTTTCTCCCATTTTTTTTCTTTCAGGGACAATTCAAGCTTTCGAAATACAAAAATCACATTGTGAAAGTACACAAGCTGGCAATAATCCTTTTCTGTATGTGTGTGTTTGTCTGAAACGGATGGGAGGTCTCCGGCTGGCCCTTCCATCTGCTCACTGAGGGGACGTCCCTGAGCCTCGTGCTCCCCTTTTGCACTCATTCCTGGAGGACGGATTCCGCTAGACACCCTCCAGCATCGCTGACTTTATAAAGCGGAAAAAATGGAAAACGTGACTTTGTAATAGACAAACTTTTTTTTTAATGGGGTTCTGTTGGGGGAGTTCAGCCTTTCCTTTTTCTGTGTGCTGTCCAGATGCCTCCCGGGCACCCTGTCGTGCTCTCCTCTGCTGTACAAAGGGCGTCGTGACCACGTGTACAAGCCAGAGCTGTCAACTGAGCGTGATCAGTATTATGAATGTCTGTGCATCCAGGAAAAGCTTTTTGTTGGAGAGTCCCGGAATAGCTATAAATGCTGTCTTCTAGACCTGCCATTAAATTATTGGGACGTTTTGTTTATTTCACGCCCCTCTTCCCCCAAGCCCACCACTTTCGGAAAATGTGTTACTGATTTTGTATTGTCTCCTGCCTTATGCCCTCCAGTCTTCCCTCCTGTGGGACTCTTTCCTTTTAGGCACTGCTGCACTTAGAAGTTTAATCCAGTGGGCTACACTGGTTTCACTGAGGCGACTTAGAAGGTATGACTTCATAAATTAAACCAGAGCAGAATCCAGTTTAATGAGGAGCTAGGTTATAATAGAGCTTCCAAGTACAGGATGAGGAGCTGAGGGCAGTTTCTGAAACCGTTTTCCCACATATGAGCAGGGCCTGTGTGTCCATCCTGTTTCTGTGGGTTCTTGCATGCCTCTGACTGAGGAAGGGAAGCAAAAGCTGGTTGTTGCCAGGTGTTAACACAATATGGTGAATTCTATGATCTGGAAACTGGGACATCTGAAGAAAAGTTGACCATGATGGATGGCTTTCTTTGCACGGCTCTACCTGTCTGCAGTGGTTGGAGAAACCTACTTTCAGTCCTCATCACCTGGTGTACGTGTTAGCAGATGCGTGCTGATCCAGGATGCCCGGACAGAAACCTTGCAGCTGCTGCCGCCAGGCTCTGAAAATGACCAGGCACACATCAGAGAAGCTGGGTGATCTGACTCCAGAAGGACTGAAATCAGAGAGGTCAAAGAGCACCTAGGGTTGAAATAAGTACCGAGGACCAGTCCTACGGCAGCCTCCAAGGATCACTGGCTTACTTGGCTCTTGTGAGCAGAGATCGCAGTACCTTAAATTAAGGCCTCTCCTAAAACCTGTCCTTGCAGGCCAGGGGGCCTTAGCCACCTGGTCTCAGAGAAATCATATGAGAGTAACAGGCATTTCCTTATTGTATTTATATTACTGTCTTCCTACTTTCCAACTCCTGAACACCCTGGAATTACCACTGTCTTGGGATGTTTTTTCCTGAAAGAACAGGGGAGTGTAGAGCCAAAAGGGAGGTGCTTCCATTACAGGTGAAGTTAGATAGGATCTAGCAGTGACTTAAACTCCAGGAATACGAAGAATAAATTCTAGTGCCCGGCCAGTTGTGAAGGGCTCAGACAAATATAGGGGCAACATTGGCTACAATGGGGAGCAAAGGCGGCCTTCTGAGTTTAGACCCAGAGAGGTCTTCACTTTTGCCTAAACTCAGATTTGCCATAAAAATTCCAAAGAGAGCAGAAGATTGGATTTGCCCTCCTTTGGGCATCTGCCTGACTATTAGTGTGTGAGTGTGGGTGCATATGTGTATAACGTGTTCGTGAGTGAGGGTTTCGTCAGGCCGAGTGCTATGGTATATTGTCCATATTTGTGTTTACTTTTTTTTTTTCGATCTCATTTGTTCAGATGTTTTAATCACTTGTGTTTCCTAGAGCTGCACATGCCTCCCCCACCAACTTTTTCTTTGCAGTATTCAAAAGTTATTTTTTTCCCATCAAACACATACTGGCTAGAACAAGAGTTATTTCTGCTAGGCAGCATCTTACCCCTAGAGCTCTCCAGGTCTGCCTAACAGCTTTAAATCGGGGATTGAAGAGTCAGTTTTTCCAAACCACCTGTTTTCCACGTTAGCTTGCGAGGTCTTTTCAATTCTTTTTGACTCCATGCGCCTCTGCTACACTGAGATAGGACACGGTTACGGTATCACCAGTTGTAAAGACGAAGGCAAAAAGGTGCGCCAGAGCCAACCTAGCAGACGTATCAGGTTGCTGCTGGGAGGTGGGGCGTCACAGTCCCCTTTGCACAGGCAGGCTGTTTCCAGGACCCCTCAGAAACTGGTCCCCACTCCTCTCCAGGGCTCTTCTCATCTTATCCCTCTATTCACATCTTATCCCTCTTATCCCTGTGTGTGTTTCCCTGTGATGTTGGCAGTGACAATAATTTCCCACCCAGAGAGAAGCTTGTGGTCCACGATACTCCAAGAATGAATTTCCAGGTATTAGCCAGTGGAGGCACAGAAGCTGTGACAGGAGTGAGTCAGTGCTGCACTTTCAGAGCAGTTGTGTACTGCAGTAATAAATGGAGAACATGAAGAACCTGGTTGTGGACTCTTGAATGCAGTGGAAATGGGGACACGGGTAGTTTGTTACTACTGCTTCTGCCCTTTGGTGCGTGGGTCTTCATTTTAAACGCGTTCCAGAACAAAATAATGTGGGATAGTCCGGACGCTGCAGTATCATTGACATAAGTGTATCATAAAACTGTCCTCTAATTGACATTAATCGTTGCCATAGCAATTTACATTTTTAATGTCAAAATAGTTGTTAATTCTAATTCTTCTAAATTCGGGATGAGGAATATTGGAGTGGAAGGGGGTTCAAAGGAAGGTTTAGATTTGGAAGTAAGAAATCACCCCAGGCCTTAGCTTGGAATGTTTTATTTAGCCCAAGAATGGACATGTGGGGCATTCCAATGACCAGTGCCCATGTGAAACACCACGGGAGAATGAAACTTAATGCAGAGCCTCAGTGACTGTTGATGGAAGATTTAAAACTGTAGTTTTGAGACTTCATTTCAATATATAGAAATTTCCTTTCCGTGTATATCAGTCACAGTCCAAGTGGAGACAGAAAACATGCACGTTATTTTAACAATATGGTAGAATTGTTGACTCAGTCGTTAAAAAGACCTAAAGGAGACACTAAAAAACCAAGGCAGTAGCGACTCCAGGAGGAGGTGCCTCTGAGGATGGAAGCTGCTCACCTGGTGCTGGTGTCTGAGGGCGGAGGGAAGCTGGGCTGAGCTTGCTGGGAGCGGCAGCTGGCTTCAGCTGTGGGAACACGCTGCTGTTGCAGAGCTCCACGAGGCTGGAGCTCGTCCCTTTTCCTTCCTCCAGCGCTGAAGTGCACCCTGTTGGGGGAATCCAATGGTCTGCCAGCTGGCAAAGTAGAATTGTGTCCAGTTCTATACCCAGTATCACAAAAACAGTTAAAAACAGTGAGTGTGAAACAGAGGTAAGGGCTTAATCATTGGTACAGTCCTCCCCTTTAGCCACTCAGCATCCATCCATACCCTTCTACACATATTTGGACTTCAGTAGTATTACAAAAGCAACTCGGTTTCTGCCCAACTTACAGCTAACTAATTGTAAGACGGTCTTAGCCGCTCCCCAAACAGGAAATGTAATGCTTAGCAGTGAGCGTGGGTCTCTGGGCTACGCTGATTCCTCCAGTTCAGTCACAAGCTCGTCTGAATAGAACCTAGAACAATGAAACTAAAGGGGAAAAACTTCCCCCAAACTTGCATGAAATAACGAGGAAAGAGGAAAATTATGTGTGTGTTTACGCATAGCAAGCCAGACTATGTATAGAGTCTGTAACTATCATGAGGCTGGAGCCGATACTTGTTTACAACTTCCTTTGCCACTGCGGAGTCTATTCCCTTCGCTCTCAGCGAGGATCTCAGCTGGTCAGGATTCTTGATTTGGTATGGTTGATCCAAACCTTTATTCCTGAAAGATCTGAGTTAATCAGCCTTTATTTACTACAGTTTTCCATTCGTTCTTGCTATTTCTAAAAGAGGCCCTAGAGGCCTCTCTGGCTTCCGGCCAGTCCTCCCTACCCCTTCTGTGTAGCAGCGCCCAGGTTTCCCTTTGAGGACGCTCCCCAGGCAGTAGAATAATCCTCTTATTCGCTTGTTGGTTCAGTGTCCTGAACAGCCCAAAATAGCCAGGTGAGCGGCAACTTGCAGTCCAATGGAGCCATTTCTGTGTCCCCTGGTAGGCGCAGACCTCCTTGTTGAGGGGACTGGTGAGAGGAACCCCTCCCACCTCTATTCCTTGATTCCTGGGCACGTGGATTCTGGTTATGGGAGAGACTCGTGCAAGCACATACTGCAACCTCTAAGACACCTCTGTCCTTTCAGGACACATGGCGCCGTAACTGAGTCTTCCACGGGCCATTCCAAACCTGTTTACCCAGCTGCTTCTGCCACTGGGTAGTGAAGGATGTAAAGGTAGTGAAGGAGGTAAACCTGTGGGTCATAGGGTCACAAGTCCACTGCCTCACCTCATTTGCTGTGAAATGAGTTTCTCGATTAAAAGTAACATGTGGAATACCATGCTGGTGAATAAGGCATTCCATTAGTCCACAGATGGTCACGATGGGAAAAGCATTATGGGCAGGGAATGCAAATCCACATCCCGAGTATGCATCGACTTTCATGGTTTGCCAAAGGGCAATGGAACGAATCCAGGCCTGTTTCTTTTCTTTGAGCTTTGGCCACCTGGATTTCCCCAATGTTGGTATTTCTCATCTCATATCTCTGCGCATGGGGTCCACTTTCCCTTGGCTACAGTCCTGTTTGGTGTTAAGTGTCACATCCCCCCAAGCTTAGTTCCATGTGACCGTTACACTGAGCTCACCTCCAAGATCATTTTGACTCAAGCTCAAATATCTTGGACACGTAACCCATCTCCGTTCCAACAATTCATAGAAGTACAGCTAGCTGATGTGTCAGCTCCAAGAGAACAGAGCCCACAGGAGGCTTCTGCTGTCCTCAGAATATTCATCCAACAAACACTAACCTCCCGGGGCGGCGGTGGGGGGCAGTGGTTGGGCAGTGTTGCGGCTATGGTGATAGATGAATAGGCAGTCTGGGGCTGTACCCGTGAGGAGCTCAGGCTGGAGGGGAGAAGCTCCAGAACACAGCAAGTGAGGTGTGCAGAGTGTGGTGGGAGAACTGAATGGAGCTCTAGCGTCCTGGGGGGCCAGGGAGGAAGGAAGGCCTCCCGGAGGATCTGCGGTTCAAATGTAGTCAGTGTGGGCCCAGTCCAGTGGGGCTGGTAACCTTCGTGCACCCAGACTTTGAAAATGCAGACGTGAGACGACCGGTGGGCTTTATGCTGGGGGTGTTCCCTCTGGGTGAGATCGGTATCACATGTAGAAAATTGTACCAGTTATTAAACGCTCTCAGTGCCAGGTGCTGTGATAGCTTTATGTGTATAGTTAACTTAGTCTCACAGCAGCCCTATGGTAGGTTATTATGGTCCCCATTTTACAGATGAAGAAACAGGCAGAAAGACAGTAAGCAACTTGCAGAAAGTCACGCATGTCATGCAAGGGCAGAGATGGGGTTTGACCTTGGGTCAGTTGAGTCCCGAGCTCCTAAACCTTCTAGGGCAGGGGAGGGAGGGCTCGCCCAGTCTGCAGTTACTTGGATGGATAAGAATGATGGTCTCCAGAGCGCACCCGGGCCCTTTGGCTATAAAATGACCCCTGCTGCTGCAGGGTGGTCCCGAGGGGTGAGAGGCCCCACCCAGCTGGTCAAAGAGACTCAAGAATAAGTGTGCAGGGTAGTTTCCCCTGCGGTCCCTGTGGGGGCAGGAGGGCACAGTGGTTTACTTGTCAGGTGACACTTCATATCCTTTCCTCATCCTGCACCACCCTTCTGACATCAAGAAAGCCTGAGTGGGGCTTCCCTGGCGGCCCAGTGGTTAAGACTCCACGTTTCCAATGCAGGGGGCACGGGTTGGATTCCTGCTTGGGAAACTAAGATCCCACATGCCATAGGGTGCGGCCAAGAAAAAAAAAAGCCCGAGTGCTGGCCTCGCACCAGACCACACCATGTAGGTCCTCAGCATCTCCATTCCCTGTTTCCACAGTCATGAATATTCCTGCAAAGTCACTCTGCCCAAATCATTCTCTCCATGTTAGTCCGCCAGGCCCATTGTCTCATCAGAGCCCCTCCACTAGCCGCCTGGGAAGCAATACTCCCACCCTGAGAGCAAACACCCAATGTTCTACCTAATCCGCCCCCACCCTTCTGCCCCATAAACACAGACAGTGAGGTTTTGTGTCCTGGGACTTGATCTCCACCCTGACCGCCATCTGTGTGGCTGGGGGCTCAGGACACCCCTCACCTGCCACGCACTCAATCAGGAAAGTGAAAGCACAGAGAAACGCGGATTGAACTTGGGCTCTTCTCACGAGTCCCAGAAGGCAGGTGGGTCAATCAGATGTCCCTTGGCCAGTCCATCTTCCCCTGTCACTGACAAGAGGACCCGGAGGCCCATCTCCGCCTTGGCCTCATTCTGCACTCCCTGGGCCCTGCTCACTTCCTGGAAGGTGGTGAGAGTCCTACAAAGGCTGAGCACGTCTGTGGCTGGGCTAGCCTGGCACCACCGAGCACGGGGCTCCTGGGGGTTCTTTCTCAGGTCTGTTCTCCCTGCTCTCGGGCTCGCAGTGCCCCCTCTGGCCATCTGGGCTGCAGGGCCGGCCAGCTCATCCATCGCCAGGCTCCCTGCTCACTAATCCCGCCGCCTATTTGCGTGTGCCCATTCCCCACCCTGCACACGCCCTCTGCCTCCTGACGGCTCCCGCTTTGTCCCTTTGGCCTCCAAGACCCTTCACATAGGGCAGGTAACTGGTCCTTCTTCCTTCCTGCCTGCCTCCTGGTATGCCCTGGCCTCTGGTGACCTGATATCTCGCCTCACCCCACAGCATCTTCCCCTCATCTAATCCGTGTGTTCCTCCCACCTCCCCCTATAACACCCTCTGCTATCCACCCGTGTAGTAGCTCACTCTACTAAGCCTGGTACTGTTGAAGACCTGCCTGTATTTCTTTCTTTAGTACCCTCCCTGGTAGTATTTTGGCCAGACTGAGTTCCTGGGGTGCCCCGGATATGCCCTTTTTCTTCCTTCTATGCGGCCCCTACACATCTCTCCACACTTTGCCCACCTCTATCACCCTTTGGATGCTACTTCCTCCAGGGAGCCCTCCAGACCCCCTTCTGTCTGAATTACAGGCACTTCCTGTGTTCCCACAGCCCTGGGTCTATGCCAGTGCCCTTGTCCGTCTCTCCTGCTGGGTGTGGGTTCCGTGACAGCAGGAGCCACTCCTTCATCTCTGAACAGGGCTGGCTTGGAGCAGGCATCCAGATGCTGGCTGCCCGGAAAACTTCTGCTGAAAGCAAAGTTACAGAATGCCTTAGTCACTGTGTGGTATCCCACACAGCACTGCTTCTGACAGTACACAGAAAGCATTTTACAGCAAATGCAAGGCAGCAAAGGGCTCGTGCTCCTCGGGTTCTCTGGTCTTGCCGGCAGCCATCATCTTGAAGCAGTGGGTGAGACTGCTGACTACTGCGTTTGAATTTTGTTCGCTGGGAATTAATTGTTGCTCTAGTTTTGCAGATGATTCAAAGGGTGCTGGCAACCAGTAACTGGAGTGATTGGCCAACGGGCCTAAGGCCTGCAGGGAAGAAAGTAAATCACGGCAGAGTAACAGGGAGGGCTGGAGGCCTCGGTGAGGCCAAACAGCAGGTGGGGTAGGAGTCAAAGAAGATCAGAAGGGAAGGGCTGCAGGTACAGGATTCCAGAAAGAGAGCGATCCAGATGATGGCAAAGAGAGAGGGGCAGGGAGGTCAAGGAACCACGAAGGAGGGGAGATGCGCATGGGCTTTGATGTCAGAGGAAGATCAAAGCTGGTAGTGAAGCTCGCCCACGTCATCTCTTTTTTTTTTTTAATGCAGTACGCAGGCCTGTCACTGTTGTGGCCTCTCCCACTGCGGAGCACAGGCTCCGGACGCGCAGGCTCAGCGGCCATGGCTCACGGGCCCAGCCGCTCCGCAGCATGTGAGATCCTCCCGGACCGGGGCACGAACCCGCGTCCCCTGCATCAGCAGGCAGACTCTCAACCACTGCGCCACCAGGGAAGCCCCCACGTCATCTCTTAACTCCGCTCATCTCAGCCCCAATGCTGCACTATACTCACCAGTGTCGCGGCTCAGGCATCAAAGATTCTAACGAATCACTGTCCTAACTTAAGTCCCTATTAATTTACTTTATACTGAAATGGGGGAGCATGAATTAAACAAGACCGAGAGGACCAAGAGACCCTGTCGGGTCATCTTAGGCCTAACCGCATGGGTTTCCCAAACTTTGCCTGATGCCTCAACTATCACAATGCTAACAGGCCCCAGAGCAGGGCCAAACCTAACTCCCTAGTCCTTAGCTGCCATTATGTGCAGCCTCAGGGTGGATCCAGGCATAAGCTGGGGCTCAAAAGTGTCATTCCGTCAGCATGTCGACTCATCTTGATGGGTGAGGCCAATGTCAGGTAGCTAATTGTCTGGCAGGTAAAGGGCATGTCGAGATGAAAGACTGAAGAGGAAGTGACTGGGGTAACTGCAGTTTACTGCAGCCTTCCTGCAGCATCCAGCGTGTATCACTGCCATAAAAATAAAACCTGTGAAAATCAGATGAGATGCTGGAAGGAACCCTGTAGTGCTGGATTAGAGTAGGAAATATCAGGAGGAAATCATGTTTACTGTAATATACACACATACATAGATACAGAACTAAAAATAGATATGTGTCAATATATACATATATATTCCCTGGCTTTATCCTCTGAGAGGGACCAGAAGCAATGACACACCAGTAGCAGCAAACACACCTTGCAGCCAGATTTTAGCATCTAAATACATGATTCAGTACAGAGAGCCACAATCCTGGGAGGAATCGCCGATTCTAGGGCTGGGGCAGGAAAAATGCGAGATGAATCTGGAGCATTTTGAAGTGCCTGAAAGAAGGAAAGTAGTTTTAAAAAACCACGCAAAACCTCCTATTAGTGGAGGTATGTCAAAAGGACAAAGGAGCCGAGTGAAAGAGCTCCCAACGGCCAAAGATGAAACAATTTGAACAACAAAGAAGTCCTACTGGATTATAACCCAAAGTATAAAATAAATATCCATGAATCCATACTGATAGAAATAAATTATTTAATAAATAAATAGATGGAGGACAATAGATAAATCCCCTGTGGAGAAGAATTCCAATTAATTTATGGAATAACTCCTTTCTTCTTAAGTGTAGGCTGTGCATAGTGACTTCCTTCCAAAGAGTACAGTATGGAAAGGGGATAAAAAGAGTACCTTTACAGGAGAGAAGCGTGATAAACATGACGTCAGCCAGGTGATCCAGGTCAACATCGACAGGTATGTCACGTTATAGTGCGTACCCTTGATACGATAGGATGAAAATGGCATTTTCTCCCTGTGGTCTTCCTCCCAAAGACCCAGAACCGCAGTCTAACCCTAAGGAAAAAAATCAGACAAATTCCACTACAGAGGTATCCTACAATATACCTGACAAGTACTCCTCAAAACTGTCAAGGTCGTCAAAAACAAGGAGAGTCTAGAAACTGCCACAGTCAAGTGGAGCCTAAGGAGACAAGATGACTGACCCTGGTTGGATCCTGGGATAAAAAAAGGAACATTGACTAGAAATCCAAATACACTGTGAACTGTAGTTAATAACAATGTGTCAATATCGGCTCATTGATTGTAACAAATGTACCACAGGAATGTAAGATGTTAACAATATGGAAAACTGGGGGACTCCCCTGGCTGTCCAGTGGTTAAGACTCTGTGCTTCTCAGGCAGGGGGTGTGGGTTTGATCCCTGGTCAGGGCACTGAGATCCCACATGCTGCATGGTGTGGCCAAAAAAGAAAGGGGGGGAAAAAAAAAAGAAGGAAAACGAAGTGTAGAGAATATGGGAATTCTCTCTACTATCTTCTCAATTTTTTAATACATCTAAAACTGTTCTAAAAAACATAGTCTATTAAAACAAACAAAAAGGACATACGAGCCAACCTGAAAGAGTTCCTACTAGCCAAAGCTGGAAAAATGGAAGCAACAAAATAAGGTAATATTGCACTATAATGCAAAGAATAAAAGAAGTATTCATGGAGCCATACCAACACAAATAAATGATTGAATTAATAAATAAATGAGGGAGAAGGGACATCCTCCTTATAGAACAATTCCTAATAATGAACATAGAAGGAATGGGGGGAATAGAAGTCACCATTATTTCGCCATAGTGATTCATAGTGATGAATGCTAAAAACTGTGAGCAATTTTAAGGAGAAACAGGATATCACCCCCCCCAAATATTTATTAATTACAGCAGTGGTTTTAACATATGTTCACAAATATTTGATACCTGCTCTCCAGGAGGTAGAGCTTAATTCACCTTCCCATGAGTGTGGATTGAATTTAGTCACTCCCAGGAATTCCCAGCGGTCCAGTGGTTAGGACTCAGCGCTTTCACTGCCAGGGCCTGGGTTCGATCCCTGGTCAGGGAACTAAGACCCCACAAGCCATGAGGTGCAGAAGAAAGAAAGGAAGGAAGGAAGGAAGGAAGGAAGGAAGGAAGGAAGGAAGGGAGGGAGGAAGGAAGACTCCCTTCTAACTAGGGAGTGTGGAAAAGAAAAAACAGTAACTTTGTCGTGGAGAAATCTGGCAGAGACCCTCTTAAGCCAGATGATCAAGGTTAATAGAATCATTGGGTCATGTTGGCATCATGTACCCTGATATGTGATGAGGACACTTCACCTCTGATGTCTTCTTCCCCCAAATCCATAACATATCTACTCATGAGAAAACATCAGACAAACCCACACTGAGGGCTATTCTACAAAATACCAAAATACTTGACCAGTACTATTCAAAAGTGTCAGCATCATGAAAGACAAGGAAAGATCCTGAAACTGTCAGACTGGAAGAAATGAAGGAGACATGATGACCAAACGTAATGTGGGATCCTGGACCAGAAAAAAGGGCACCAGTGGAAAACCTGGGAAAATCTGAAGAAAGCTTGAAGTTTAGTTAAGAGTAATGTACCAATGCTCACTTCTTAGTTCTGATCAACGTACCATGGTTATGTAAGATGCTAATATTAGGCGAAGCCAGGTGAAGGGTATATGGGAACTTTGTGTACTATATTTGCAAGTCTTACCTAAATCTAAAATTATTTCAAAATAAAAAGCCCAAGAACTTGCCCAAGGCGTGATGCTTGATTTCAATGCCCAGATCTCGCTCTAAGGTGGGTCCCGGGTTCCTGCTCTCCAGAGCAGGTTCCGGCAGCTCCATCAGTGGCAGCACCAGGGAGAACGCCCGCAGGCCTGTTACTCAGGTATACTTTGCCTGTTTTCCATGCACAAAGCTCCACCTTCCCCAATGCTAGTCCTATGTCACCACACAGACTGTAAGTGCTTTAGGTTCCCAGACTGACAATAAATGAACGTGAGCCCCGCTTGACACGAGGGAAATATTTCCATGAGCTCAGGTCAGAAAAGGTCGTGCTGGGACTTCCCTGGTGGTGCAGTGGTTAAGAATCCGCCTGCCGATGCAGGGGACACGGGTTTGTGCCCCGGTCCAGGAAGATCCCACATGCCGCGGAGCAACTGGGTCCATGCGCCACAACTACTGAGCCTGCGCTCTAGAGCCCGTGAGCCACAACTACTGAAGCCCACGTGCCACAACTACTGAAGCCTGCGCGCCTAGAGTCCGTGCTCTGCAACAAGAGAAGCCACCGCAACGAGAAGCCCGCGCACTGCAATGAAGAGTAGTCCCCACTCTCCACAACTAGAGAAAGCCCACGCACAGCAACAAAGACCCAACACAGCCAACAAAAATAAAATGTCGTGCTTATGAAGATGAATGGGACCCCCTGTCACCAGTAGCAACAGGAGCAGTAAGACCCAGTGTAGCAGGTGGTAAAGAAAGGGGCCCCAGAGAGCAGGTGTGGCTCCTGAAGGACCGGCAGGAAGGGGACAAGGTGGGAGCCCCAGGACGGCATAGCCCACTTTGCCCATCAAGGAGCCCCACCTGACCCCCCCCTTCCTAAGTGGGCTCTGGGTGGTCCACACAAGACAGGGGGCTGGAGTCCAAAATGAAGGGGGCATCCCACCAGCTGGCGGGCCAGTGGTAAGACTGTCTCCTCCCAAGTTAAGGCTTGGTAAGGTGGTCACAGGTCAACCATATCGGGGGGAAAAGGCAGGAAAAGGGCACTATACCAAGACTGGATCTCTAGAACAACCTTTGGTAAGATGGAAGTCCCAAATGAGCGGACGCTTGCCAAAATGACCATGGGCAATAGAAAGGATCTTTTAATTGATGATCAGAGCATAAAAGGAACATGGCGAAACTAGTGTGAGATCAATAGAGGAAGATTGAATTGTCCCCAGCATGGAAACGGTGGGTCCAGCAGCATGGGTGCAGACAAGAGCCCAGGAAATCATGGATCCCCTGGCACTAACCCAGGCAGGAAACAGGAGGTGTGCTCACAACCAAGACAGGGAAACCTAAACTCGATTCCCTGGAAGGAGAGAGGCTTCAGCTGCCTATACACAGGGCTAATCAGTGCAGATGGAGAGTCTGAGGTCGAGGAGGATGGCCACGGAAGTCCTCTAGTCTGGAGAAAGGATCAGTGACAGTTGAATAGCTTCAAATGTCTCATTGACTGTGGAAAATGGCCTTGTGCCATGAAACCAGGGCCTCTGGGTAGACAGAGAGAGATGGTTTACTGTGGAGATCCCAGTGGCACACCCAAGGGTAGACCAGATGGCCTTTAAGGCCACAGTCACCCCTGGATATGAGAGTCTCGGAACTGAGGGGACAGCTACTCTGCCACCTCCCGCAGCTACCCTGGTTCTGGGGATGCAGTGGCATCAGGCTTTCAGGCTGTTGTTGGCTGGTGAATTACACCCTAGCACCAGCGACAACCAACAGCCTGCCAGTCTGGCCACGAAGGTGCTAATGTCCAGGCTGAGCCCCCGGCCTCCTGGGAAATTCTTGCAGCATATTTATAAAACGATGGCTCGGTGATGAGCTTTCCAGAACGCAGCTGCCAGGAAGGGGTGGACAAGTGGTTTGAAAACCACCATGAGCTAGGCAGGAAATTCCTCAATACACAGGTCAACATGCAGCAACATGAGATCCAACCGCTCCTGCACCTGTCATGCCTCCGCCTTCTCTCCCGGGACCCAGAGGCCCAGGGCTCCCGCTGAGTACCTCCTACTGGTGCCCTCCCTTCCGCAGGCCCCTTTCCAGTCCAGGCAACCTGATGCCTGTGCCCTGACATGCCCGCTGTGCTCCGTCCTCACCAGTGCACAGCACTGTCATATGGTGCCTCTCTGAACACACCTTTTTGTTCTCCCTCATCGCCCTCAAATGTGCTTTATACCCCTTTCTAAGGGAAGGGTTTTCTTTCCCCCCTTTATTTTAACAAATGCTCATTAGATAAACAAACTGGTACATCTATACAATGGGATGTTATTCAGTGATAAAAAGAAATGAACTATCAAGCTGTGAAAAGACATGAAGGAACCTTAAATGCATATCACTAAGTGGAAGAAGACAAGCTGAAAAGGCCACATACCGTGTGATTCCATGACATTCTGGAAAAGGTAAAACGATGGAGACAGTAAAAAATCATTGGTTGCGGAGGGGATAGGAGGATAAGAGGGGGGGCACGTAGGATTTTTAGGGCAGTGAAACTGCTATTCTGTACGATACTGTAATAGTGGATACACTTATTATACAGTTGTCAAAACCCATAGAATGTACAATGCCAAGAGGCTTTTGTTTAATAATAATGTATCAATATTGGCTTGTCAATTGTAACAAGTGTACTACACTAAATAAGATGTTAAAATATAAGGAAAATTGGGGAGGGTGATAGAGGGGATCTGTCAATTCTCTATAATTTTTGCTCAATTTTTCCTGTAAACCTAAACCTGCTCCATTACAGAAAGTACAAAGAGATGGGGGAAAAAGAAAAAAGGTTCTAGAAAAATCCATCATCTCACTTATTCAGAAAAAGTCTTACTACCAAGGTGTGAAACTTTTACCATATACATGTTAGAGATCTCTAACAAATGGGATTATTCTGTAGGTCCTCTTTTTCTTGTTTTCACATTTTCTTTTGAAATAATTGTAGACTCACAGGGAGTTGCAGAAATAGCACAGAGAGGTGGGGAGCACCCTTCCCCCAGCTTCCCCCGGTGGTAATATTTTATACAAAGATCGCACAGTATCAAAACCAGGAAACTGACATTGGCACAATTGTACTTTTTGTCTTGTAATCGCCTCTGTTTATTTAACAATGTATCATGAACATCTTTCTGTCAATGGTTACATTTCTGCAGTGTTGTGGGCTTTTTGATGGCCATGTAATAATTTGTTGTGTAGTACTCAATAGTCCCTGTGGTTGGATGTTAGTTTATTTCCAACTTTTTGCTGTCACCGAAGGCATTAATTTTATTTTATTCTTTGCATTAATTTTAAAAACAGTTACGTTTAAGTGTATTTACTCGATGTGCCTCCCTGAAGTGGCTTCATAAAACACACTTCCCTCCCCTGTCTCACTTCCAGACTCTCCTACTGGTGTTGCCTTGCACTGAATCCTTGCTCTAGGCCTGCTTCTAGGGAAACCCAAACCAAACAATAGAGGGGATTTATTGACACACAAAGCCAGAAGGTCCAGAGGTAGAGCAGGCTTCAGGGTTGCTGTGATTCACTGGTCCCACAATACCATCATGGACCCAATCCTCTTTTCTCCACTCTGCCTCCCTCAGGACAGCTTCATTCTTGACACCATCCCTCATGGTGGCAAAATGGCTGCAGCACTTCCAGGGTTCTCATTCCATTGGAATGAGAATGCATTCCATTCCTTACAGAAAAGGATGGAGAGCAGAAGTCTAGGAGCTCTTGCTAAAGAACAAGGAATCTTCCATCCCAGTAGCCCCAGCAAATCTTCCTTGAGTCTCTTTGGCATGATTAGGGTAAAGTGGCCAAACCTAAACCAGTTTGGGTTACCTGGCCAATTGCTGTGGCAAGAGGGTGAGATTATCCCAGTTGGATTAAAAAGGATTTCTTCACAGTACAGGGCAGGGATGTCAGGGATATTGGGAATCACAACATGCTCTACATGCCTTTGAATGGTTTTTGACATGCACTGGCAAACTGTGCCCCAGAAAATACCTGTTTTCTTACACACTCCTCTACTCTAGGTCTTACAATTATTTTAAAAAATAGTTGCCAATTTAATAAGCAAGAAATGATATTATCCTATTTTGGACATTGCATTTGTTGGGTATTCATATATTTTTTTCTTTTGTAAATTGCCTACTTATGCCCAGAGACAGTTTTTCTACTAAAATATACATTTTTAATTGATTTCTGAAGAGCTCTTTAGAGATTAAAAATACTAACCTCTTTTCATAGATGTTGCAAATATTTTCCCCAGGCTGTCATTTGCTTTTGAATTTCATTTATGGTAATTTTTACCTGTTAAGTTTATCAGTTTTTTTCTTTACGATGTTAGCTTTTGCTTAGTTCTATTGTAAAGTTATGTAAACTTTAACCTATAATATATTTTCTTCCAGTAAAACTGGTGCTTTTTGTTTTGTTTTGCGTTTAAATTCTTAATAAATCTGACTTCAGATATAAGATAGGCATTTAGCTTTATTTTCAGTCTATGATGTTAGACAGGTTTTTTTTGTTTGTTTGTTTGTTTGTTTTTGCGGTACGTGGGCCTCTCACTGTTGTGGCCTCTCCCGTTGCGGAGCATACGCTCCGGACATGCAGGCTCAGCGGCCATGGCTCATGGGCCCAGCTGCTCCGCGGCACGCGGGATCCTCCCGGACTTGGGCACGAACCCACGTCCCCTTCATCGGCAGGTGGACTCTCAACCACTGCGCCACCAGGGAAGCCCTAGCCAGGTTTTGTAAAACACCATTTGTTAAGCATTCTCCCCAAGAACTTGAAATGCTTCCCTTATCACATATTAAATTATCATATTAGTGTGGGTCCACTTATGGATTTTCTGTTCAGTTCCTTGGATCTGAATGGCTATTTCTATGCCTATAACACACGGTTTTAATAACCATAGTTTAAAAATATGTTTTAGTAACAGTAAGAAAGCCTTCTATCATAAATCTTCTTTTTCAAATATTTCTTGACTATTTTCATACATGTATTGGAATTTATTTTTGTGTAGTGATTAAACGGAGCATGGAATTAAAATCTGAATATTTTAATAACATCATATATTATTTTCAAGGCCATGCTCTGTACCCCTCTCTAATCAAGTCTGTTCTGTCTCTCTGCAAAGTTTTATTGTTTACTTCTATTTTTGTTTACCTTTAAATCTAGGTCCTATACATGTTTGTTAAATTCATTCCAAGGAACTTTATATCTTGTTGTTATTGAGAGTAGATTTTTTTTCATTATATTTTAAACTGATATTATAGTGGAGGGCATGGGTATTGTTTTTGTAAATTTCTCCTTTATAACCACCTTTTACTGAAAACCAGCTTATTAGTTCTAATGTTTTTTGAGTTTGTAAGGCATGTGTGTATGTAGAAGGTGGTTGATTCTTTGGGCTTTTCCAGATAGATAACTGTATCCTTTTCATCTCCAGTCTCCCATTTCCCACAGTCCCCAAGACAGAGAAACCCCCTCTCAGCCTGCATGAATTGGACTCAGAAACCTTGGTCCCCCTCTTGGACATGTTGGTTTCCTTGGGCATGTTTCTCACAGCTGCCCTTTCCCCTTGGTGCCCATACATTCTCTTACCAGCACTGACACCAATGTGTAGTTATGCCTTTAATACATAATCTCATTCTATCCTTCCAAACTCTCATAGCCAGACAATTGTGATCCCATTTTACAGATAAGGAAGCTGAGGCTCCAGGAAAGGAAGCAATTTACCAGACTGGGCATCTATTAATTGCAGAGCCTAGGAAGAGGTGGGGACGCACCAGGCACCCCAATGTCCTCAGCAGACCCCTCCCTTCTGGTGTGTCCCAGCTCCCTGGATGTCTCACTGTCCTGCTATTTTTCTCTTGCCCCATTTTCTTACTCAGTTGGTGATGAAGTCAGACACCCAAACACTAAGCTGCAGCCCCCGCCCCCCGCCCAGTCTTGGGGGCATGTTAAAGAATTAGGGACCAAATCCTCAAGACTGTGACGCCCACCCTCGTTTACCACAGGGACGTGACTTTTTTGTCTATGACTCCTGAGTATCTAGAAAAACACCTTCAACACGGAAGTTTAATCCCTGGAAGCGCTTGTGCAGGACAGGTGCGGAGGGTACAGCCTGTGGGGTCAGGCCAGCTTTTCTGCTTGCTAGCTGTGTGAACTCAGGCAAGTCACTAGACCGCTCTGAGCCTCGGGTCCTCGTCTGGAAAGGTAACGATTTCCTACGCAGTGAGGTTCCCTTAGCATCAAATAAACTATAAGTCCCGAACAAAGGTTGACGCCAGCGGAAGATCTTCGCTCGAGTCTCGGGCAACCCTCAAGGCGGAATGTAAGGGGCGTGGCAGCGCCCTCTGGCGGTCGCTTTCTGCTTTGCTGCATTTCAGCCCACACCCGGCGCAGGAACAGAATCAGAGCCGGTTGAGGACCAAAGAGACCCCAGCGACGCTTTATCCAGCGGCGCCGGACTCTGCGGGGAGGCTGAGAGGGGACCAGCTGGGCGTGGGCTACATGGGTGTCACCTGGGGTATCCAGGCTCTCGTCTCCTCTTCCCACCTTCTCACTAGACACAGATTTCACTGTCACCCACAATTCAACAGGCTTAGAAGGAGCTCACCCGCTTCCCGCTTTTGCTCTGGACCGCTGGCTCCCACATCCGTGACTCCTCTTCAGCGGAGGAGACATCAGTTGACTAACTGCACGATAATTTCTTTCACTTTTCAATGATTCTTCAAGTAGCAACCCCCCCCCCCACAGACGACCTTAAGGTACCTATTAAAATCTAGTGTACGAGGGCTTCCCTGGTGGTGCAGTGGTTGAGAATCTGCCTGCTAATGCAGGAGACACGGGTTCGAGCCCCGGTCTGGGAAGATCCCACATGTTGCGGAGCAACTAGGCCCGTGCGTCACAACTACTGAGCCTGCGCGTTTGGAGCCTGTGCTCCACAACAAGAGAGGCCGTGATAGTGAGAGGCCCGCGCACCGCGATGAAGAATGGCCTCTGCTTACCACAACTAGAGAAAGCCCTCGCACAGAAACGATAGACCCAACACAGCAAAAATAAATAAATTAATTAATAAACTCCTACCCCCAACATCTAAAAAAAAAAAACTAGTGTATGACATGGCGGGGATAGAAGCAGTGCAGACATGAGAACATCACGGTCTGGCAGCCACCATAGAAGAAGTAATTCCAGCAAGAAACACTCAAGCGTGCTGAGTGGGTGAAAGGGAGTGAGGGTCAGGGTTTTACATGGTCCCAAAGTATCTCCCCACAAAACATTTATTAAATACAAAAGGAAGAAAAGAAACTTTACATTGGAAAAGCCCGGCACATATTGTTTTCATCAAGTGGATTAAGTTATTGCCACCAGCTGTGCAACCAGGCAACCTCAGGCGTCACCCACCAGGTTACAAGGGAGAGAACACAGTGCATGTGATACGCGTTACCTGGGTCCAACCACGAGGAAACATTGGACAGATCCAAAATGAGGTCCGTTCTGCAAAATGACTGGCCTAGACTCTTAAAAATGTAAAGTCCTGGGGCTTCCCTGGTGGCGCAGTGGTTGAGAGTCTGCCTGCAGATGCAGGGGACGCGGGTTCGTGCCCCGGTCCGGGAGGATCCCACATGCCGCGGAGCGGCTGGGCCCGTGAGCCACGGCAGCTGAGCCTGCGCGTCCGGAGCCTGTGCTCCGCAACGGGAGAGGCCACAAGAGTGAGAGGCCCGCGTACCACCAAAAAGTAAAAAAAAAAAAAAAAATGTAAAGTCCTGAAAGTCAAAGAAAGACTGAGGGGCTGACTCAGTTGGAAAGTGACTGCGGAGGCAAGACAGCTGGCTGCCATGTGTGATCCTTTGCTCTAAACGATGCTACTGGGGCAACTGGTGACACGTGAATAGGGTCTCCAGCTGGAGGACATACAGGAGTTCTTTGTCCTGTTCTTGCAACGGTTCTGTAACTTTAAAGCTGTTTTACATTAAAATGTTGAAACAACTAGAGGACAGAACTGCCGGTTCCGGCTCCAGTGAAGAATAGAATCTTCTGCTTCCTGCCCTGAGAGCATCGGACCGTCCTCCCACGCACTCCTGTCAGAAACAACTGGATAACTAGACAAAATGCTCAGTTGGCCTCGAGAAGCAGGCAGCTCAGGAGAAGAGGAAGTAAATGAGGTGAGTCCTACCCTGTCTCAGGCTTTCTGCCTGGAGGTAAGATCCAGATTGGCACAAAGAAGGGAAACCCAAGCAGAGCTCAGTAATCTCTCTGAGTTGAAGAGCCAGAGATGGAAATCTGGGGAGGTCAAGACAGCTAGAACTGACAGGATACAGCAGGCAGGAGGAGGGAGAGCTCTGGAAACCTTCATAGGGTCCCCCGAGTTTTTGGGGGAGCCAGACAATAACACCTTCCAGGGAAAGAACAGTTACTGCAGAGCCATAAGCTGAACAATTCCCCAAGCTCATAAGCACTAAGAATTGAGTTCCCATCAGCCAAAGTGAAGAGACTTCATTGAATGCATAGGGTGTTGGGTAGAGAGCCCAGAAGTGCCACACGTTAAAAGCGGGTTAAATTGGCGGTAAAGGAGAGAGTCTTGAAAGAGCTTAAAAACAAGTCTTAAAAGACCAAAGTGATCTGCAAATAAATGAACTGCTTGCCACAAAAACTCCAACACTCTTTAAAGGGACATGACAACACCCATCACCCCAAAACAAAAACCTCACAATGTCTGACATCCAGTAAAAAAAATTACTTGACATAAGAATAAGAAGTAAAGGACTTCCCTGGTGGCGCAGTGCTTAAGAATCCACCTGCCAGTGCACAGGACACAGTTCGATCCGTGGTCTGGGAAGATCCCACATGCTGCGGAGGAGCTAAGCCCGTGCACCACAACTACTGAGCCTGCACTCTAGAACTTGCGAGCCACAGCTACTGAGCCCGCGTGCCACAACTACTGAAGCCCGCACGCCTAGAGCCCATGCTCCGCAACAAGAGAAGCCACGGCAATGAGAAGCCCGTGCACTGCAACGAAGAGTAGCCCCTGCCCGCCACAACTAGAGAAAGCCTGTGTGCAGCAACGAAGACCCAACGCAGCCATAAATAAATAAATAAATAAATAATAGACTTAATGATTAAAAAAAAAGAATAAGAAGTAAAAGTTTGCCTTTAGCCTGAGGAAAAATCAGATTATATTAACTGACCCAGAAATGACAAAAGATGATAGAACTTTTCAAATTCCCATTCTAAAATGAGCTCCTATTAACAGTCCTTGATGAAACTTGGAAACGGAGTCCTGCTTCTTATCCCTCTTGGGAAACTGTTTCCACCTAACAGTGCACTGAGGTCAGCTTCCCCTGTAGTGACCTTAGCACCAGGCTGGATGGGAGCGCAGTCATTCCACATCAGGCCCTGTTGCCTGACATTTTGTTTAACTCCAAACTTCCACTTCAGGAGTAATGTCACCTTCTACGGGAAGCCCTCCCTAACCTCCCAGGTCAGGTCCCCTGTAATACGTTGTCACCTCCCTGTTCTTTCATCCTGGCTATTTATCACAGCTGGTGTGAATTTATCTGAATTAGTATCTGTCTCCTCCATTAATGCCCTGAGCACAAGAACTGAGGTCGTGTGTTCCTTGAATCTCCAGCACGAAGCACAGTGTCTGCATAGGGTGTCATGATAAACATTTGCTCAATGAATGAACAAATGCTATGGCCATAATGAATTTTATTTGGTCTTCGAAGCAAATTTTAAGAGTGTCGTTGACAAACCATTGGTACCCAGAAGAGGGCGCTTTAAACTCCTGATGAACCGGAACTCGCCGGGTTCAGCCTTAGGTGTGCTTCAGGAAAGCATACCCAGGGCAGGTAAATACTATTCGGGCCCCTGTCTGGCTTCCTTTTGATGATTTAGTCTTAACAGAGGCCTTTCTCCGAAGTGTTATCACTCACTTTCTTCAGGACGACCATGAGAGCATCGTCCTTACAAGTGAGACAGTCCCCAGACAGAAAATGGGCGGGTTGTAGCTGGTGCTCTTTAAAACCCCTTTCAGTTTTGAAAGTCTGTAATTTTCGACGTTAACCAGACAATCTTTTTCTTTTTTAATTTTAGTTTTATTGAGGTATAATTGACATATAAAATAGTAAGACATTTAAAGTGTACATTGTGGTGATCTGATAAATGTGTACATTGTGAAAGCATCCCCCATTTAGTTAATTAACACATCCATCACCTCACATAATTTTCTTTTTTCTTTTCTTTTTTTTTAAGGTCTACTCTCAGCAAATTTCTTGTAGCTTTGTAGGGACGCGGTAATTCCTCGCTTCCGCCACTAGGTGGCACTTTCCGTTTTAAATCCCCTGCCTGGCGGGATTTGAAATCCTCTTCACTTTTAAACGCATACTCGAGTTTGTCCTGTAGACGAGAAAATTGGTAACTAAAAGCTTATAAGATCGCGCAGCCCCCTACAACTCTAGCAGGCGGGTGGAGGTGGAGAAGCCCGCAGTCGGACTCACCTGGAACATTAGTGAGAGGGGGACCCATGCTCTCCCTCCTCCTCTGCTCCTGACTCTCTAGCGGTCTCTCCTGAGGGGCGGGTGGAGTGCGGAGACCCACAGGGCTGGAGACGCCCTGAGCAAGTTCTGCACCGCACAGACCCTCATCTTTAAAGTTAGGGTGCACAGGATCCGCCTCCTTGGTAACCCCAAGCTGGGGACACCTCAGGAAATAAAATAGAGATTCCCAGTCTCCATCTCCAGAGATTCTGATTCTGGTTAGGGTGAGGGTACTTACCAGGCTACTGGGAAGATTAAATAAGATGTATCCTAGCCTGCAGGACTTTTAGGAAATCAAGTGAGGCCATACATGTAAAGATCCTAGTACCATATGCAGCAGGCAGCACAGAGTAAGTGTTGGTTGAACGGAAGCTTTTATTATTAATTAATTAATTTTTTTGCGGCACGCGGGCCTCTCACTGTCGTGGCCTCTCCCGTTGCGGCGCACAGGCTCCGGAGCGCAGGCTCAGCGGCCATGACTCACGGGCCCAGCCGCTCCGCGGTATATGGGATCTTCCCGGACCGGGGCACAAACCCGTGTCCTCTGCATCGGCAGGCGGACTCTCAACCACTGCGCCACCAGGGAAGCCCACTTTTATTATTTTTACTACTAGCAGTAAGCAGCCCAGGTGCCTATGACTATCTGTGCGTAGTAGATGCCCAGTAAATATTGTCAAATGAATCAACAACCTCCCAGTCAGACCCGGGGGCGGAGGCTCTAGACCCCATCTGTAGGGACAAGGGAACTAGTATGATCAGGACACCCACCCTGTCCACTGGGTTTCCAGGGGCCCCTTGATCCCACATGCATCCTGGAAGTGCAGGGGGGTTCATCCAGAGAAGACAGCTGCCTCGGTGAGCCTGTCCGGAGCCCTAAAGCCAGATGGGGACACCGGCTCTGCAACCTGGCCCACAGTGGCATCTCGGGAGGGCATCTCAGGAGGGCGCCGTCCACTGCCCCCGGACCCACCTCCTCTACCCCCGCATCACACGTATGACCTTCGTGGCAAGATCTTCCATAGCTAGCGGGCTCCAGTCACCTGGGGAATGAAGAAATGGTTGTCAAGGCTAGGCCCCAGCAGCAGACACCCTGTGCCGTCGGGTGGAATGCAGTGGCAAAGAACTGAGGGAGGCGGGTGGGCCAGCCGTGCTCCCAGCTACTCACCGGCTGGTTGGAGCCACTTCTGCATCTGAATCTCCCTTCCTTGGGCAGAGCAGTTCTGTTTGCCCTCCTAAACCTCAGAGATTCCAAGAACTAAACCTGAAACCCCTGAGGCAAGAACTGTCCTAGCGACGTACTGCCATCAGGAAGCCTCTGCTGGCATCCGGAGAAGGGGCAGGTAGGAGGCCTCCATGCCCAGGGGGTTCCCACCAACCAGCCAGGTGACTCAGGGAACCATCTGCCATGTGGTTCCCCATGACCTCCAGCAGGGGGCAGCCTGTCTGGGAAATTGGGGGCCGTGCTCTCCCAACCGGGTGCAGGCTTCCTCAGGCCAGCTCCCAGGTGTCCCGAAGAGCAGACGGCAGCGGTCAGTGTCCAGTAAAAAAACAGCCTGCCTGGCCCTTTACCTGCTAGGGCTCCAAATGAGGAAACATTAACACCAGACATGAGTTAGGATGTCAGAGTCCGTGTCATTTCAGCTTTGCTTTATTCTCATTTCTGAGTAATGCCCAAATCAGCTGAGCTTGGAGCGCCACCCCTGCACTGAGTTTCTCCCTCTTTTGGACATTTTTTTCTTCCAGTTTTATTGACATATAATTGACGTACAGCACTGTATACGTTTAAAGTGTACAGCATAATGATTTGACTTCCATACCTCGTGAAATGATTACCACAATAAGTTTAGTGAACATCCAGCATCTCATATAGATACAGAATAAAAAAAAAAGAAAAAACCCTTTTCCCTTATGATGAGAACTCTTAGGATTTACTCTTAACAACTTTCATATATAACATACAGCAATGTTAATTATATTTATCACGTTGTACATTACATCCCTAGTACTTATCTTAGAGCTGGTAGTTTGTACCTTTTGACCACCTTCATCCAATTCCCTCGCCCCACGCCTCACCTCGGGTAACCAGAAATCTGATCTCTTTTTCTATGACTTTGTTTGTTTCTTTGTTTGTTTTTGAAGTATAATTGACCAACAATACAATGTTAGTTCCTGGTGGACAACATAGTGATTGGATATTTCTATACATCACAAAATGATCACCACTGGATGTTTTATTGATATAAAAACAAGCATGAGGGACTTCCCTGGTGGCGCAGTGGTTAAGAATCTGCCTGCCAGTGCAGGGGACACAGATTCAAACCCTGGTCCGGGAAGATCCCACGTGCCGCGGAGCAACTAAGCCCCTGTGCCACACCTACTGAGCCTGCGCTCTAGAGCCCGCGAGCCAGAACTACTGAGCCCACGTGACACAACTACTGAAACCCACACACCTAGAACCCGTGCTCTGCAACAAGAGAAGCTACCACAGTGAGAAACCCACACACCTCAACGAAGAGTAGCCCCCGCTGGCTGCAACTAGAGAAAGCCCACACACAGCACCAAAGACCCAACGCAGCCAAAAGTAAATAAATAAATAAATTTATTAAAACAACAAACAAACAAGCATGAGCTTCAAAAGACACCAATAAGGAAGTTAAAACGCAAGCCACAGACTGGCAGAAAATATTCACAATACATATATTTGGCAAGGGACTTGTATCCAGAATACATAAATACCCTCAAATACCATCACATTAGGGTCAAGTTTCAACATATGAATTTTGGGGGGACACAGACGTTCAGTCTATAGCATTCATCATGACTGATGCGTACATTGTGGTGTATGCATACAACACACTGCCGCTCAGCAGTAAGAAGAAACCCAGGCTTATTACACACACGAATCTCGAAATCAGTTTGAATGGAAAAAGCCAGACACGAAAAAGTACACACTACACAGCTCCATTTATATAAAATTCTAGAACAGGCAGATGAATGGAAAGTGGCAGAAAACGGGTCCGGATTACCAGGGGCAGGGGTAACTTGCCACCCACCATGAGGGTCTCACTTCTCTGCCTCGTCTGTGCCCTCCTTTGTGGGCACGCCCTCCCATCCTTGCCAAGCTATCAGCTCCAGTGTCTCTCCTCCCTCCAGAGGTCTCCCTGAGCCCCGAGGTGTCAGCACTTCCTTGGGCTGTCTCCATCACAGCACTTTGCCCCGTTGTGACCCAGCGCCTGGCACAGAGGATGCCCTCAATTGTTGTTATTGATGACTGAAAAGCAAAGGATCGTTCTTTCTATCTTAGAGATGAAGCTGAAGCTAGAAGGCCATTTTCGCATGTTCTCCCAAATTAGCAGCTGACTCAGCCCGCTAAGACCTAGCCCTGGACATTCTCCCTGCTCCAGAAGAAGAGAGGGCTTTCCAAGGCTGGGGAAGGGGCTGCCCAGCCTGCAGGGATGGAGTTGGAGGGTTGGAGTCGGGAACAGGCATGAGACACCCTGCGTTTGGGCCCCTCCCGCTGCCAGCTGTGCACCTTCGGGCAGGCACTTACCTTCTCTGAACCTCAGTAAAGTGAGCAAATACCACTAACCTCAGGGTGGTGTGGGCTTGAAGACAGTGCTGTACAGAAAGCCCCTTCCAAACAAATCACCTCTTCTTTGTTGTTGTTGTTGTGTTTGTAATTATTAAAAACAAAGCAAACCCAAACCCTGTGTAGTTTGGTAGTAGATACAATGGATTGATCTTCTGATATTTAGAGGAAGAAATTAGCTCTGTCCCAATCCCACCTCCTTCATGTATATATATGTATAACTATATATAAGGTTACATCTGTAATTATATGGCTATAAATAATATGATTATTTACATAATTTTTCTTAAAACCTCCAGGTTTATATCGTACATATTCAACCAAATAACCATGATTCCCCTTCTTCTTTAGTTTCTAGAATAGAGTAGACTTGGTGCTCTCCACCAGACCTTCCTCTATAGCTTTTCCATGCCTAGCCTTGTTTATTTGGATGTATCTCGGGGATGGTGCTGTCCAGCACGGAAGGGTTTTGTTTTTTTCAAGAAGTCACAGGGCTGCATTCCCTGAGCGTCTGCATGTTGCCTAATCCTTGTAAGAATGCTCTGCTGGGTAATACATTTTTAAGTGTAGTCATCTTTAATTATCTTTTTTTTTTTAAATACACTTTTATGGAGGCGCAGTGTTGTTGCAGCTCTTTGCTATGGTGTAGCAAACCACCTCAAAACTTAATGGCGGTCATGGCAGCATTATTATTCACAAGAGCCAAAAGGTGGAAGCAACCGGAGTGTCCACTGATGGACGAATGGGTCAGCAAAATGTGGTCTCTACATACAACGGAATACTATTTAGTCTTAATAAGGAAGGAAATTCTGGAACATGCTCCAACATGGGTGAAACTTGAAGATATTGTATTAAGTGAAATAAATCAGTCACAAAAAAACAAATACTGTGTGATTCCACTTAGATGAGGTTTCTGGAGTCATCAGATTCATTGAGACAGAAGGTAGAATGCTGGTTGACAGGAACAGGGGTGAGGGGGAAAGGGGAGTGGTTTAATGGGTGCAGAGTTTCAGTTTCTCAAGATGAAATATTTTGGGATCTGTTGCACATATACTTAACACTGCTGGACCATACACTTAACAATGATTAAGATGATAAATTTTATGTTGTGTGCTTTGTTGGTTTTTTTAACCACAATTTAAAAAAACACAGTGATGTAAAAAAGCCCCCATCATTGTATTATGTTCATGGGCTCTCTGCATCAGGAGTTTGGGCACAGGGAAGGTGGTTCTTCTCTGCTCCAGGATATCTGGGACCTCAGCTGGGGTGACCCCAATGGCTGGGGCTGGAAGAGCTGGGCCAGAGAGTCTGCTTCCAAGATGATTCTTTACTCATATGTGTGGCACATGGGATGGACAAGCTCCTCTGGGCCTGCAGACTATAGCCCTACAGGTGGCACCTCCAGTCTGGCAGCCTCAAAGTAACCAGGCTTCTTGCACAGGGGCTCAGGGTTGCAAGAATGAGTGTTCCCAGCAGGTGAGGTGAAAGCAGCATGGCCTTTCTTGACCTAGTCTCAGAAGCGATGTTGTATCACTTCTACCATATTCTTTTGGTCCACCAGTAACATGAGCCCATCCAAGTTCAAGGGGTAGGGACACAGACCCTCTCAATGGGAGGTGTGTCAAATCATTTGTGGCCACGTTTTTAAGCCAACACAGACATAAATACAAAAAATTACAACACATAAATACAAATCATGAGGGTATTGCTTGAGGCAATTTTCCAACATGAACCACTCATATATTATAGTAACCCACAAGATCAGGAAATAGAACAATACCAGAAACCCCTCTTAGGCTCCCTCCCAGTCACTCCCCCTACCCTCATCCCCAACTTCTGACACTAAAGGTTGCTTTTGCTTGATTTGAACTGAACTGAACACTTCAAAATGGTCAGTTGTGTGTTTTGTGAATTTTACCTTAATTTTAAAAAAAGAACAGTCCAGATATACCAGCCAACACGATATCAGAAGGATCTCACTCTAGATGTGGCTAATACAAGTCTTCCTGTTACCCATATCTTGGATCAATAACTGAAGCTTGACTTGCTAATTAGCTAACAACATCAGAAATACTTTTTAAAAAACATTGGTGTGAGAAGCAAGAAGAACTACAATTCTGCAGCCTGTGAAAGGAAAACCACATTCACAGAAAGATAGACAAAATGAAAAGGCAGAGAACTTTGTACCAGATGAAGGGACAAGATAAAACCCCAGAAAAACAACTAAATGAAGTGGAGATAGGCAACCTTCCAGAAAAAGAATTCAGAATAATGACAGTGAAGATGATCCAGGACCTCGGAAAAAGAATGGAGGCAAAGATCGGGAAGATGCAAGAAATGTTTAACAAAGACCTAGAAGAATTAAAGAACAAACACCTAGAAGAATTAAAAACCAAACAAACAGAGATGAACAATACAATAACTGAAATGAAAAATACCTTAGAAGGAATCAATAGCAGAATAACTGAGGTAGAAGAAGGGATAAGCAACCTGGAAGACAGAATGGTGGAATTCATTGCTGCAGAACAGAATAAAGAAAAGAGAATGAAAAGAAATGAAGATAGCCTAACAGACCTCTGGGACAACACTAAACACAACAGCATTTGCATTATAGGAGTCCCAGAAGGAGAAGAGAGAGAGAAAGGAACCGAGAAAATAAGAGAAGAGAGAGAGAAAGGAACCGAGAAAATATTTGAAGAGATTATAGTCGAAAACTTCCCTAACATGGGAAAGGAAATAGCCACTCAAGTCCAGGAAATGCAGAGAGTTCCAGATAGGATAAACCCAAGGAGAAACATTCCAAGACACATAGTAATCAAATTGACAAAAATTAAAGACAAAGAAAAGTTATAGAAAGCAACAAGGGAAAAACGACAAATAACATACAAGGGAACGCCTATAAGGTTAACAGCTGATTTCTCAGCAGAAACTCTACAAGCCAGAAGGGAGTGGCACAATATATTTAAAATGATGAAAGGGAAGAACCTAAAACCAAGATTACTCTACCTGGCAAGGATCTCATTCAGATTCGATGGAGAAATCAAAAGCTTTACAGAGAAGCAAAAGCTAAGAGAATTCAGTACCACCAAACCAGCTCTACAGCAAATGCTAAAAGAACTTCTTTAAGTGGGAAACACAAGAGAAGAAAAGGACCTACAAAACAAACCCATAACAATCAAGAAAATGGTAATAGGAACATACATATTGATAATTACCTTAAACGTGAATGAATTAAATGCTCCAACCAAAAGACACAGGCTCACTGAATGGATACAAAAACAAGACCCGTATATATGCTGTCTACAAGAGACCCACTTCAGACCTAGTGACACATACAGACTGAAAGTGAGGGCATGGAAAAAGATATTCCATGCAAATGGAAATCAAAAGAAAGCTGGAGTAGTAATACTTATATCAGATAAAATAGATATTAAAATAAAAAATGTTACAAGAGACAAGGGAGGACACTACATAATGATCAAGAGATCAATCCAAGAAAAAGATATAACAATTATAAATATATATGCAACCAATATAGGAGCACCTCAATACATAAGGCAACTGCAAACAGCTATAAAAGAGGAAATCAACAGTAACACAATAATAGTGGGGGACTTTAACACTTCACTTACATCGATGGACAGATCATCCAAACAGAAAATTAAAAAGGAAACACAAGCTTTAAATGACCAGATAGACCAGATAGATTTAATTGATATTTATAGGACATTCCATCCAAAAACAGCAGATTACGCTTCCTTCTCAAGTGCACATGGAACATTATCCAGGACAGATCACATTTTGGGTCACAAATCAAGACTCAGTAAATTTAAGAAAATTGAAATCATATCAAGCATCTTTTCTGACCACAATGATATGAGATTAGAAATCAATTACAGGGGGAAAAAACGTATAAAACACAAACACATGGAGGCTAAACAGTACATTACTAAATAACCAAGAGATCACTGAAGAAATCAAAGAGGAAATCAAAAAATACCTAGAGACAAATTACAACGAAAACACGATGATCCAAAACCTATGGGATGCAGCAAAAGCAGTTCTAAGAGGGAAGTTTATAGCCATACAAGCCTACTTCAAGAAACAAGAAAAATCTCAAATAAACAATCTAACCTTACACCTAAAAAACTAGAGAAAGAAGAACAAACAAAACCCAAAGTTAGTAGAAGGAAAGAAATCATAAAGATCAGAACAGAAATAAATGAAATAGAAACAAAGAAAACAATAGCAAAGATCAATAAAACTAAAAGCTGGTTCTTTGCGAAGATAAACAAAATTGACAAACCTTTAGCCAGACTCATCAAGAAAAAAAGGGAGAGGACTCAAATCAATAAAATTAGAAATGATAAAGGAGAAGTTCCAACGGACACCACAGAAAGATTAAGAGACTACTACAAGCAACTCTATGCCAATAAAATGGACAACCTGAAAGAAATGAACAAACTCTTAGAAAAGTATAACCTTCCCCGACTTAACCAGGAAGAAATAGGAAATATGAACAGGCCAATCACAAGTAATGAAATTGAAACTGTGATTAAAAATCTTTCAACAAACAGAAGTCCAAGACCACATGGCTTCATAGGTGAATTCTATCAAACATTTAGAGAAGAGCTAACACCCATCCTTCTCAAACTCTTCCAAAAAATTGCAGAGGAAGGAACACTCCCAAACTCATTCTATGAGGCCACCATCACCCTGATACCAAAACCAGACAAACATATTACAAAAAAAGAAAATTACAGACCAATGTCACTGACGAATATAGATGCAAAAATCCTCAACAAAATACTAGCAAACAGAATCCAACAACACATTAAAAGAATCATACACCATGATCAAGTGGGATTTATCTCAGGGATGCAAGGATTCTTCAATATATGTAAATCAATCAGTGTGATACACCATATTAACAAACTGAAGAATAAAAACCATATGATCATCTCAATAGATGCAGAAAATGCTTTTGACAAAATTCAACACTCATTTATGATAAAAAGTCTCCAGAAAGTGGGCATAGAGGGAACCTACCTCAACATAATAAAGGCCATATACAACAAACCCACAGCAAACATCATTCTCAATGGTGAAAAACTGAAAGCATTTCCTCTAAGATCAAGAACAAGACAAGGATGTCCACTCTCGGAAGTCCTAGCCACAAAAATCAGAGAAGAAAAGGAAATAAAAGGAATACAAACTGGAAAAGAAGTAAAACTGTCACTGTTTGCAGATGACATGATACTATACATAGAGAATCCTAAAGATGCCACCAAAAAGCTACTAGAGCTAATCAATGAATTTGGTAGACTAGCAGGATACAAAATTAATGCACAGAAATCTGTTGCATCCCTATTCACTAACAACGAAAGGTCAGAAAGAGAAATTAAGGAAACAATCCCATTTACCATTGCAACAAAAAGAATAAAATACCTAGGAATAAACCTACCTAAGGAGGTAAAAGACCTGTACTCAGAAAACTATAAGACACTGATGAAAGAAATCAAAGATGACACAAACAGATGGAGAGATATACCATGTTCTTGGATTGGAAGAATCAATATTGTGAAAATGACTATACTACCAAAAGCAATCTACAAGTTCAGTGCAATCCCTATCAAATTACCAGTGGCATTTTTTACAGAACTAAAACAAGAAATCTTAAAATTTGTGTGGAGACACAAAAGACCCGAAATAGCCAAAGCAGTCTTGCGGGAAAAAAATGGAGCTGGAGGAATCAGACTCCCTGACTTCAGACTATACTACAAAGCTACAGTAATCAAGACAATATGGTACTGTCACAAAAACAGAAATATAGATCAATGGAACAGGATAGAAAGCCCAGAGATAAACCCACGCACCTATGGTCAACTAATCTATGACCAAGGACACAAGGATATACAATGGAGCAAAGACAGTCTCTTCAATAAGTGGTGCTGGGAAAACTGGACAGCTACTTGTAAAAGAATGAAATTAGAACACTCTCTAACACCATACACAAAAATAAACTCAAAATGGATTAGAGACCTAAATGTAAGACTGGACAGTATAAAACTCTTAGAGGAAAACTCAGGAAGAACACTCTTCGACATAAATCACAGCAAGATCTTTTTTGATCCACCTCCTAAAGTAATGGAAATAAAAACAAAAATAAACAAATGGGACCTAATGAAATTTAAAAGCTTTTGCAAAGCAAAGAAAACTACAAACAAGACAAAAAGCCAATCCTCAGAATGAGAGAAAATATTTGCAGATGAATCAATGGACAAAGGATTGATCTCCAAGATATATAAACAGCTCAAGCAGCTCAATATTAAGAAAACAAACAACCCAATCGAAAAATGGACAGAAGACCTAAATAGACATTTCTCCAAAGAAGATATACAGATGGCCAAGAAGCACATGAAAAGCTGCTCAACATCGCTAATTATTAGAGAAATGCAAATCAAAACTACAATGAGGTATCATCTCACACCAGTCAGAATGGGCATCACCAGAAAACCTACAAACAACAAATGCTGGAGAGGGTGTGGAGAAAAGGGAACCCTCTTGCACTGTTGGTAGGAATGTAAATTGATACAGCCACTATGGAGAACAGTATGGAGGTTCCTTAAAAAACTAAAAATAGAATTACCATATGACCCAGCAATCCCACTACTGGGCATATACCCTGAGAAAACCATAATTCAAAAAGACACATGCACCCCAATGTTCATTGCAGCACTACTTACAATAGCCAGGTCATGGAAGCAACCTAAATGCCCATCGACAGATGAATGGATAAAGAAGATGGGGTACATATATACAATGGAATATTACTCAGCCATAAAAAGGAATGAAATTGGGTCATTTGTAGAGACGTGGCTGGATCTAGAGACTGTCATACAGAGTGAAGTAAGTCAGAAAGAGAAAAACAAATATAGTATATTAACGCGTATATGTGGAACCTAGAAAAATGGTACAGATGAACCGGTTTGCAGGGCAGAAACAGAGACACAGATGTAGAGAACAAACATATGGACACCAAGGAGGGAAAGTGGCAAGGTGGAGGGGTGGCAGGATGAACTGGTAGATTGGGATTTACATATATACATTAATATGTATAAAATAGATAACTAATAAGAACCTGCTGTATAAAAAAATTAACTAAATTAAAAAAAACACAAACACACACAAACAAAAAACCAAAACAGACTCATAAAAAAAATTGGTGAATATAGGGGCTAATTGACTAAATTGATGAATGTTCAAAACTGGCTCTCACTGGTGAAATGAAAAGTATTGTTTTCAAGATATGTGGATTGCCTTAAAATAGTTTAAAATCCGTCCCCTCCTCCCGCCATACTGCATAGGACATAGGAATCCACCAAAATTTGTAACCTGTCCTAAGCCTTGATTTTTTAATTAGCCAGTTTTCAGGCATTGAATTAGGAGGATTTCTGGTTGTTTGATGCTGATTATAAATAAGACAAGGAATCTGGTCTCTAGGATGTGTCTGGTGAAGGGTGTGGCTGGATTTCCTAAAAGGGCCAAGAGCCGGGACTTGAGACTTCAACCAATTTACAGCATAGGTTGTCTGAGCTATTCTATCTATGTCTGCTTGCTGGGAATGTTAGCTTAATAAATATCTTTATGTTTAGCAGAATTTGGTCTAAGGCTGGCTTACCTCACAAAGTGATAACAAGATGTGGGGAGTAGTTAACACCCACCCCAAACTTCTTTGACCAATACGCTAACCCACCAAGTAAAGTCTGAGTTGTACTGGGTCAAACCAGTTTAGGTAAATTTGCTCATACCCATTGCCCAATTTTTCATTGGTTTGTTTTTCTTTTTATTACTACTCTGTAGGAGCTCCCCAGGAGATTCTGCATACTTGGTTGCATTTGCTGATGATATCTTTTTCCAGGTGTTAAATCTTTGAATACTTTTCCTTGCAATGGACCACTCTTAAACTGAAGCTATAAATAGGTGACGTTTGTTATGCCAGTGATTCTGGAAGATCAGACCCTCCCTGCTCATCTCAAGATGCACAGGGCCTTTGTCAAAGCCACAGTTCTCAAGCACCAGCCAAATCCTTTGAGATGCAAAGAGAGACTCAGACCCAAATTTGAGGGAGAGGCTGGAGGGGCAGACTTGAAATGCACAAGAATACAGGAGGAGTCTGCAGCCAGGGCAGTGGGGGTTATCTGAGAGAGAGGCAGGAAGCGCTGAGCTGCACGGCTAGCTTGCAGTGGGCAAAGGAGCTGCTAAGAGCAAGGTTTTCAAAAAATCAAAGTAGAAGTCATTGGTGTGGAAGTGATGTGATTCCCTGGTGTCTCCAAATCACGCTGGCCAGTGTAGTCTTTTGAAATCAGGAAGGGCCGAGCTGCTTGTCTGCGTAGCCGGAATGTGGGTGAGGGCTGCAAGATGCTCCCCCGGCCCGCCCCCCCACAAAAACAGGCTTAGCTGGTGCCCTGGTGAAAGCTGGAGGGCCTGGGACTGCCCTGTGGCTCGGGCTCTTTTCCTTCAACCCCACCGTCAGGCACCACCTGTGCTGCACCTGTAGCAAAAGGGTGACATTAATTCAACACCTGCTAGGTGCTTTACATGCAATCAGTCATCACAACTGCCTTGGATGTCTTGTGGGTAGTATTATAAGCACAACTTGTTTTACTGCGCTTCGCAGATACTGCGTTTTTTACAGATTGAAGGTTTGTGGTAACCCTGCCTTGAACAAGTCTATTCGCACCATTTTTCGAGCAGCATTCCCTCACTTCATGTCTCTGTGTCACATTCTGGCAATTCTCGCGATATGTCAAACCTTTTCATTATTGTTATATTTGTTATGGGGATCTGTGGTCAGTGATCTCACTGATGGCTCAGATGACGGTTAGCATTTTTTAGCAATAAAGTTTTTGGGGGTTATTTTTGGCCGCGCTGCATGGCTTGCGAGATTTTAGTTCCCCGACCAGGGATTGAACCCGGGCCCTCAGCAGTGAGAGCGTGGAGTCCTAACCACTGGACCGCCAGGGAATTCCCACGATAAAGTATTTTTAAATTAAGGTGTGTACATTGTTTTTTTAGATATAATGCTATTGCACACTTAATAGACTACAGTCTAGTGTAAGTATAACTTTTATATGCTCTGGGAAACCAAAAAATCCATGTGACTCACTTTATTGCAGTGATCTGGAACCAAACCTGCAATATCTCTGACGACGGCTGTATCTTTGTTGTATATATGATAAAACAGAAGTTCAGAGAAGTTAAGTAACTAACTCAAAGTCACACAGCTGCTGAGTGACAGAGCCAGCATTTACACAACTGCTCTCCTCCTTCCACCTCTGCCCCCATGACTGAGGGCTCCTGGTTCTGTGTCTAAACGGAAGAGCCAGAATAGTTTATTATTATTAGATAAGATATAGCCAAAAGCCTATCTTACCCTGTGCTACATGTAAAGACTGTCAGAGAACTTGGGGGAATCAAATGAAGTGTCATATCCCTAAACTCTTTAAGAAATGCTCTTATCATCAGGTGCCTGGCAACCAAGCACACCTTTGAACCTCAGAGGTGTCCCCTCTGCAGGGGGAGGGCAGCCCCACCCACTACCACCAGCTTCCTGCAGCCACTGACAGGGCGCCAGACTGGAACAAATAAGGAGACCGGGAACTGGGACCAGTGGCACAGTTTGGTCTTTAGTTTAGGATATTATTCTCAGGTCCAACATCCATGGAGCACTGGGTCAGATCTGGGTGGATCTGAGTACCTTGTGTTAGGGACAAGTTGAGTGTGTGTGGGGGGGTGGGTGTTGGGGGTGTTATTTCAAATCAGAGGGAATAGAGGCCAGAGGTGAGGCCAGACAGGAACTTCTCAGTAGCAGAACTTCTTCACCAGCTGAGGGTCAGAGCCAGGGAGGAGGGACCCCTCTGATTCGCCTTAGTCCTGAGTTATCCGAGATGGTAGCCACCAACCGCAAGTGGCTCTCAACCACTTGAAATATGGCTAGTTTGAATTGAGATGACCTGTAAGTGTAAAACACACCTCAAATTTCAAAGCCTTGGTAGGAAATAATGTAAAATATCTCATTAACATTTTTTACATTGATTACCTGTCGAGATGATAATATTTGGCATATATTGGGTAAAAGAAAATATATTATGAAAATGAATTTCACCTGTTTTCTTTTAGTTTTACCTTTTAAAATGTTGCTACTAGAAAATTTAAAATACCAAATACACATTCTAAAATTAAAGTATGCATTCTATTTCTATTGGACAGCACTGTTTTAGACCAGTTCCTCCTGCCTGGGTGAGCGAATGGAGGACAGATGGGCAGAGGGCAAGTCGGCTTCAGAGGATGGCATTGTTCCCTATCGCCCTTCCAGAGAAAGGAGCTCTGGCTGGATTCAAGGAAGAAGGGGAGAGATCTGAATGGCTTCAGGGGGTGGAACCAAGACTTGATTGACGAGGTGAGCAGGGGGAGGGAAGGCCAGCCCTGATGGGTGTGGTGGGGAGAAGAGAGGGCAGGGTGGGTGATCTGACAGTCACAGCCAGGGGTCCCTAGAGCCATGGGAGGGTCTGGCTTGCCTCTCCTCCAACCCTGTAGAATTCATTTTCGCCCACTCATAGGTCTTTGCTGCTCCATCAGGTGAGAAATAGGAAAGTGAATTATTTTCGCTTTCAGCAGCGTCTACTACAGCCCAGTGTCTCTGCTTTCTGAGCAGACAGGGAGCTGAGGCCACCCAGGGAACTTGGGTCTGAGCTCATCGACACCCCTGGGAGCTCCCTGGCCAGTCTCCAAGGCCACAGACGTGGATGCCTGGAGCCACAGGGGCCTGGGGACCAGGCCTCCCCTGAGGGTCGGAGCCTCTAGGTCCACTCAGGGGCCTGAAGTCTGAGGTTTAAAATACTGCCCAGCTTTTCTGCCTGATTCTCTGCCAGGAGTTTCTCCGGCAGCTGTGCAGGGCAAGGAGTGGTTAGGGATTCTTTTTGTACTGCCTGGGCTAGAGAGAAAGGTGAGAAACCCCATTTAGGTAGCGCCTGTGGGCTTTCCCTTGCGGAAGATGCAGCCAGCCTGGGGACAGATAGGTGAGTCACTTTAAGGGTTTCCCAAATAAAAATAAAGACCTGAAACTTGCCCTCAAGGAGACATCCCTGGAGAAAAAGAAGAAGTAATTGAGGGCCTTCTGGAAACAATTGGTAGTATTTGCTATCAATAATAACACTTGAGGGCTTCCCTGGTGGCGCAGTAGTTGAGAGTCCGCCTGCCGATGCAGGGGACGCGGGTTCGTGTCCCGGTCCGGGAAGATCCCACATGTCGCGGAGCGGCTGGGCCTGTGAGCCATGGCCGCTGGCCCTGCGCGGCCGGAGCCTGTGCTCTGCAACAGGAGAGGCCACAACAGTGAGAGGCCCGCATACCGCAAAAAAAAAAAACAAAACAAAAAAAAAAAAGAGGAAAAACAAAACACTTGAGTTCCAAGCAAAAGTTAGAATTTTGGACTTTATCATATAAGTGAAATGTGTCAACATGACCAATGCATAAAGGTACAAAGTTATGCCTAACTCAAGGCCCCATTAAACGTGCAAGGTGGAGTGATGGATTCCAGTGTAACAGAGTCTGGAGAGTCTGGTTTGGATGCTTCCACTTTCCATGTTGCATTTAAACTTCAGGAAACTATCACTTCACAGTTTTGGTGTAGTAACAAAGAAAAATGATAACCAATTATCTGAAAAGACTGAACAAATACTCCTCCCTTTTCCAATTATATATCCAACTAAATTCCCAGACATCTGCGGAAGCCTGGATTTTCGTCACATACTGCAAACAAAGCAACAAATTGCAGCAAATCAAATGTAGAAGCAGATGTGATATCCAAGTGTCTTCTACTGAGGCAGAGAGTAAAGACATGCAAAAATGGGGCTTCCCTGGTGGCGCAGTGGTTGAGAGTCCGCCTGCCGATGCAGGGAACACGGGTTCGTTCCCCGGTCCGGGAAGATCCCACATGCCGCGGAGCGGCTGGGCCCGTGAGCCATGGCCGCTGAGCCTGCGCGTCTGGAGCCTGTGCTCCGCAACGGGAGAGGCCCCAACAGTGAGAGGCCCGCGTACCGCAAAAAATAAATAAATAAATAAATAATGACATGTAAAACAATGTTTTTCTTCTCAATTATATTATTCATGTTAATAAGTAATGGCTTATTGTCATCATTTAAAAAATAACAGATTTATTTAGATACAAGTCACATGTCATAAAATTCATCTTTATGAAGTGCACAATTTAATGGTTTTTAGTATATTCATGGAGTTGTAAAACCATCATCACTCTCTAATTTTATTTATATTTATTTATTTATTTATTTTTAATAGATCTTTATTGGAGTATAATTACTTCACAATACTGTTAGTTTCTGTTGCACAACAAAGTGAATCAGTCATATGCATACGCATGTCCCCATATCCCCTCCCTCTTGAGCCTCCCTCCCACCCTCCCTATCCCACCCCTCTAGGTCATGGCAAAGCACTGAGCTGATCTCCCTGTTCTACGCTGCTTCTTCCTACCAGCCAACTATTTTACATTTGGTAGTGTATATATGTCGATGCTACTCTCACTTTGCCCCAGCTTCCCCCTCCCACCCCACGTCCTCAAGTCCATTCTCTATGTCTATCTCTTTATTCCAGCCCTGCAACTAGGTTCATCAATACCTTTTTTTTTTTTTTTTAGATTCCATATCTACGTGTTAGCATACAGTATTTGTCTCTCTCTTTCTGACTTACTTCACTCTGTATGACAGACTCTAGGTCCATCCACTTCACTACAAATATCTCAATTTCGTTTCTTTTTATGGCTGAGTAATATTCCACTGTATATATGTGCCACATCTTCTTTATCCATTCATCTGTCGATGGACATTTAGGTTGGTTCCATGTCCTGGTTATTGTAAATAGAGCTGCAATGAACATTGTGGTACATGTCTCTTTTTGAATTACGGTTTTCTCAGGGTATATGCCCAGTAGTGGGATTGCTGGGTCATATGGTGGTTGTATTTGTAGTTTTTTAAGGAACCTCCATATTGTTTTCCATAGTGGTTGTATCAGTTTACATTCCCACCAATAGTGCAAGAGGGTTCCCTTTTCTCCACACCCTTTCCAGCATTTATTGTTTCTAGATTTTTTGATAATGGCCATTCTGATCAGCATGAGGTGATACCTCATTGTAATTTTGATTTGCATTTCTCTAGTGATTAGTGATGTTGAGCATCTTTTCATGTGCCTCTTGGCCATCTGTATGTCTTCCTTGGGGAAATGTCTATTTAGGTCTTCCGCCCATTTTTTACCTGGATTGTTTGTTTTTTTGATATTGACTTCCATGAGCTGTTTGTATATTTTGGAGATTAATCCTTTGTCTGTTGTTTTATTTGCAAATATTTTCTCCCATTCTGAGGGTTGTCTTCTTGTCTTGTTTATGGTTTCCTTTGCTGTGCAAAAGCTTTAAAGTTTAATTAAGTCCCATTTGTTTTTTTTGTTTTTATTTCCGTTACTCTAGGAGGTGGGTCAAAAAAGATCTTGCCATGGTTTATGTCAAAGAGTGTTTTTCCTATGTTTTCCTCTACGAGTTTTATAGTGTCTGCTCTTCCATTTAAGTCTTTAATCCATTTGGAGTTTATTTTTGTGTGTGGTGTTATGTAGTGTTCTAATTTCATTAATTTGTGTCTTGTGTTTTTCCTAGGGTTTATCCTGTATGGGACTCTCTGTGCTTCCTGGACTTGGGTGACTATTTCCTTTCCCATGTTAGGGAAGTTTTCAACTACAATCTCTTCAAATATTTTCTCAGACCCTTTCTTTTTCTCTTCTTCTGGGACCCCTATTTGAATGTTGGTGCGTTTAGTGTAGTCCCAGTGTTGTCTCTGAAATTGTCTTTGATTCTTTCTTTCTTTTTTCTTTATTCTGCTCCTCAGCAGCTATTTCCACCATTTTGTCTTCTAGCTCACTTATTCATTCTTCTGCCTCAGTTATTCTGTTATTGATTCCTTCTAGTGTATTTTTCGTTTCAGTTATTATGTTCTTCATCTCTGTTTTTTTTTCTTTAGTTCTTCTAGATCTTTGTTAAACGTTTCTTATATTTTCTCAATCCGTGCCTCCATTCTATTTCCGAGATTCTGGATCATCTTTACTATCATTACCCTGGATTCTTTTTCAGGTAGATTGCCTATTTCCTCTTCACTTATTTGGTCTTGTCGGTGTTTACCTTGCTCCCTCATCTGTGACATATTTTTTTGCCGTCTCATTTTTTATTTATTTTTTTATGAGTGAGATTGTGTTCCTGTCTTATTGGTTATTTGGCCTGAGGCTTCCCACACTGGGGTTTGTAGGCTACTGGGTAGAGCTGGATCTTGGTGCTGAGATGAGGACCTTCGCGAGACCTCACTCCAGTGAATACACCCTGGGGTCTGAGGTTCTCTGTTAGTCCAGTGGTTTGGACTCAGAGCTCCCACCGCAGGAGCTTTGGCCTGACCCCGGGCTCCTGAACCAAGATCCTGCAAGCTGCCTGGGGCGGCAAAACAACAACAACAACAACAAAATAACAAAGTAAAAAATGAAATTAGACTAGGAAACTAACAGGTATGTTAGGAAGAATATAAAAATAAAAATATAGCTGAATCAACAACCAGAAGGTGCAACAGTACCACAATAGTAAAGAAGAGGAGGAGGGGGAAAAAAAAAAAAGGGAAAAAAATAAGAAAAAAAAAGGAGGAGGAAAAGGCCTTGGCTGTGGAGGTCGGGGCCTAAGCAAGGGTGAGGTTTGGGTGGTGGGCGGGGCCAATGCTCAGGACCCACAGGACTTGAAAAGGCCCTGGGGGCCTGGGGGGGTGGGGCTTAGGCTCAAGGAACAGAAGGGGCCCAGGCATGCCCCCCAGCCCTGGTCTCAGAGGGCAGGGGACCTCACCTGGGAGCCCAGCAAGCTTTCTGGGCTCGAGTGGGCGGGGCAATTGCCCTCCACGCCTCTCCCGCTCTGCTCCTCCCGGAGGCCCCCTCCCACCTGCTGGTCTCCCCAGCCTCAGGGATGCCGATCCTGTCTGGCCTCCACTTCTCCTCCCGCCTCAGTTCCTCTACATCCTACCCCTACGTGCACTGTGGGGTTTCTTCCATCTCCTTGGGCGTCAGAGTCCCCCAACAGCGGCCGGCAGGTGCCCTAGTTGTGGGGAGACGCTAACTCCACGTCTTCCCACACCGCCATCTTGATTCTGCCTCCACTCTCTAATTTTAGAATATTCTCAATTCAGTGAGCTAGGGCGTGAAGAGACTTAGAAAGAGTGCCTGGCACTAACATTTACCTCATTTTTAAGGGACAAAACCATTTCCTCTAAAACATATCAAAGCCCTGAGATTTTGCCTCATTAAAGAAGTTGATAATGTGAAGATAAGACTGAATGCCTCCAGAGATGGCCGCAGCCCCAGGTTTCTGCCCTCTTGGAAGGGCTTTTCCCTTTCTGGACTTCGTTTCATTCCGACTTCTTTGCGACTTGCGGGTCCGCACTTCTGGAGGGCCCAGAGAATTGTGCCAACACATCCGGGCTGAAGGACATACCTGTTCTTGTCTGGATGCCACAGAACCACAATAGACTCAAGCCTTTAGGGATTTTCAGAGGGAGGACTGGCAAACTGTATTTTCCAAAGATGGCCACAATGGTACACATCCCATCTCACACGCTATTCTTCGATGACGTTGTCACTCCTCCACTGAGAGGTGGAGAATTGTGTTCTCTCCCCTTCACGACTGCTCTGACCAGTAAAGTTGAGCTAAGGGATGTCTGAGCCTACTTCATAAAAGGTGATACGGCTTCTACCTGACTCTCCCTCTTTGCAAGCCCACCCTAGGAACCCAGTGACCATGCTGTGAGGAAGCGCATGACGTATCAAGAGGCCACGTGTAGGTGTTCTAGCCAACAGCTCCAAGCAAGGGCCAAGCATCTGCCAGCATTAATCCCATACCTGGGAGGGAATGAATCTCCAGATGGTTCTCGACCCCAGCCTCAGAGCTGCCCTTGCCTACGCCAAGTGGATCAGAGAAGAGAGTGTCTGCCCAAGTTGCAGATTCACGAGCAAAGTAGATTTGTTGCTTGGGCCATAGGTTTGGGGATGGTTTGTTACACAGCAATAGAGAACTGAAAAAGAAGTCTTGCAGGTAAAACACGTTTGATTTTCCCTATGAAATGCAAAAGCTCTTATAGCCATCCCAGAGGAATGTTAGTGAAATAAACATGCTCATGGGATGACACGGGCAAAAATATTGGGTTGGCCAAAAAGTTCGTTCGGATTTTCTGTACCATCTTATGGAGAAGCCTGAACGAACTTTGTGGCCAACCCGATACTTTCGCCTGCTCTACAGCTAAAATATCCATCCTCTCATACTTCACCATTGCAAGCAATAACATTTGTTTTCTGGTATAATAGTTTTACATAGTCATTGTAGAAAAGTCAGGGAACTGAGAACTAAAATAGTTGATGAAAATTGTTTGACTCCTAGCATTTACAACTGTTAATAATTTAGTCTCTTTCCCTTTAGTTTTTTTTTCTACACATAGAAATGTATTTTATAAAACATGGGTCATATTTGCACAGTAGTACTGATCTTGGCCCATCATTCAGTAATCTTGTTTTGAGCTCTTTGTCAGGCACCCAGCTGAACACTGGAAAAAGGGAGATGGGAAGCAGGGTTTCCAATCTTGGCGTGACTGTACCTCACTTTGGGTCACTAGTGAGATACTGAAATTTTCTCCCTAGGGGTGGCCAGGTGTGGCCTGGTGAGCGTTCTGAGTACCTGCTGCTTTGGTGCCAGGGGTTAGGAGGCATTCCCTCCTCCACTCTTACCTCAGGGAAGAAAGGCTTGGGGATGCCTGGTGGGCACAGCCCCCAAACTCTGCCCCTTGTAGGTGATGTGCCTTTTGAGTGGTGCCTGGGGGATAGCTCGTATTCCACATGTATGTTACTCCAAAGTGCTTCCTTAGAGATCCACTGTGCAACACAGAGCCTGTAGTTAACAATATGGTTTTGTGTCCTTGAAAATTTGTTAAGAGGGTAAACCTTATGTGCAGTGTTCTCATCAAAAAAATCGCCAAAACAAAAACCAAAGGGACACAAGGAAACCTTTGGAGGTGATGGAAATGTTTATTACCTTGATTGTGGTGATAGTATCATGGGTGTTTGCACATGTCCAAGTGCATCAAATTGTGTACATTAAATCTGTGCAGTTTTTTGTATATCAATTGTACCTCAATAAAGCTGTTTTTTTTTTTTTTTTAAAAAAAGCTCTTTCTCATTTGGAGGCACTTAAATGAAAAAGTCGAATTGCATTCAAAATCCATTCTCATGAACATGAGAATTTTCAACATTATGCTTGAATCATAAATGAAAGAAAAGGAAGAGCTATTAGAGTCTTTAAATTTAATGTGAACTGTGGTCAATTTTAGCATGTAAAACGGTTGCTGACATTTTTTAATACCTATTCATGTAAAGTGTCTTGTTGATGTAGAGTGTTAAGAATTTTAAATCTCTTTTTTTGGTGTATGTGTGTGAAATAATGTCACATAAAGTGCTCACAAATGACAAAAAAAGCAAATCTAGTCACCATCACCAGGTCAGGAAGGGTAGCGTCCTGTGGTGTATTTGAAGTGGTCCATCAGTTGCCATTTCAAGCATTAAATCTGATGTAAAAAGGGCCATTTATAAAACCGAATAAAACTGTTTAGTAGCGATGTTAAAAAGATTCTATTTGATCACTTTATTTAAAAACATAATATTTTCCCTAATTAAAAAAAAAATATATATATATATATATTTTTTTTTTCCACTAGGCCTCTACACATGCTCAGAACCCCTGGCAGGACCTCTGCGGGCCCTACATGCCTGCATGCCAAGGGCTGGTCCTGGGTTTCAGGCACCCACAGCCAGGTGGTGCAGACCTGCCCTGGGTCAGCAGTCCCTGAGGCAGTCAGAACAGAGTGCGTCCCAGTAGGGGCAGATCAGTGTTTATAAGATTCTTCTCAAGGCTTGGCTGACGTAACAGCCATCCTTAGGGCAGTGACGGCTGTACTTGTTTTTACCCTCTTGTTAAAAAGGCTGATTTATTTCTTTATTTTCAAGCTTCTTTTTCTTTTCTTTCTTGTGCTTAACAGAAAAAGCCAGAGCCCCCGAAGTGGCGCTGGTATCTTACCACCAGGAGAGCCACGAGTTTGTCTCCCTTGATTGTTCTTTTTTCGGTTTGCTTATTTGTTTTTAGTATGTTTTGGAAACATTTCTTTTCAGTGAGTGAAATTCAGCTTCCCCTTCCCCGCGCTCCCTGCGGGCGCCTCCCTCACCCAGCCCTTTGCGACCACTGGGTGCCACCCGCAGCCTTGGGGACGCGTAGGTGTCATCCGGAGGCGCTCGGCTCCCCCCACCCCCAGTCTGTCCCCCGCCGCGAGCGGCTCCAGTCTGGGCACTTCTGGGGGACGAGAAAGGAACCGCCAGACGGTACTGAAACTTTTCCCGGTGCCGTTCCCTCGGGGACCACAAGGTCCCTGGGCTCCCTGGGAGCGGGCGGCAAAGTCAGAGTTGATCCGAGGGTCCACTCCTCGTCCCGGGAGGCGCTCAGCTCCCGGTCTTGGAGCCCCGGGTAGTGGAGAGCGGGTCGACGTCCCCGGGACGCGCCGACACCTGTGGCCTCTGGCCGGGCGGGCGGTCCCCAAGCCCCAGCGCCTCCTTAAAGCCGCGGCTCCGCCCCGCCCGCCGCCCTCCCCCGCCCCCGCCCACGGTTCCACCCAACCTCCGGGTCCCCGCCGTCTTGGCGAAGTGTCGCAGAGTCGCGAGTCGGCGAGCAACGCGCTGTCAGCCCACTCCCCGCGTCCCCGGATCCACCGCGGCCATGGCCAGCGAGAAGCTGGCGAGCAAACT